>NC_082684.1:55861790-57296363 GCF_949987515.2 Delphinus delphis | reverse complement strand
TTTATGTTTCTTCTCTGATTGCCATGGCTAGGAATGCCAATACTATGTTGAATAAAAGTGGCAAGAGTGGACATCCTTGTCTTGTTCCTGATCCTAGGGGAAAAGCTTTCAGCTTTCCACCATTGAGTGTAATGTTAGCTGTGGGTTTGTCATATATGGCCTTTATTGTGTTGAGGTAGGTTCCCTCTATGCCCACTTTCTGGAGAGTTTTTATCATGAATGGATGTTGAATTTTATCTAAAGATTTTTCTGCATCAACTGAGATGATTATATCGTTTTTATTCTTCAATTTGTTAATGTGGTGTATCACACTGATTGATTTGTGGATATATAAAAATCCTTGCATCCCTGAGGTAAATCTCAGTTGATCATGGTGTATGATCCTTTCAATGTATTCTTGGATTTGGTTTGCTAGTGTTTTATTGAGGATTTCTACATCTATGTTCATAAGTGATATTGGCCTGTAATTTTCTTTTTTTGTGGTATCTTTTTCTAGTTTTGGCATCAGGGTGATGGCTGTCTCATAGAATGATTTTGGGAGTGTTCCTACCTCTGCAAACTTTTGGAATAGTTTCAAAAGGATAGGTGTTAACTTTTCTCTAAATGTTTGATAGAATTCTCCTGTTAAGCCATTTAGTCCTGAATTTTTGTTTGTTGGGACATTTTTTGGTTTGTTTCTTTGTTTGTGGTACGTGGGCTTCTCATTGTTGTGGCCTCTCCCGTTGTGGAGCACAGGCTCCGGACGCGCAGGCTCAGCGGCCATGGCTCGCTGGCCCAGCTGCTCCGTGGCACATGGGATTTTCCCGGACTGGGGCACAAACTCATGTCCCCTGCATTGGCAGGCAGACTCTCAACCACTGCGCCACCAGGGAAGCCCTGTTGGGACTTTTTAAATCACAGATTCAATTTCAGTACTTGTAATTAGTCTGTTCATTTTTTCTATTTCACCCTGGTTCAGTCTTGGGAGACTGTACCTTTCTAAGAATTTGTCTATTTCTTCTAGGTTGTCCATTTTACTGGTGTATAGTTGCTTTTTGTACTCTCTTATGATCCTTTGTATTTCTATGGTGTTGGTTGTAACTTCTCCTTTTTCATTTTTAATGTTATTGATTTGGGCCCTCTCCCTTTTTTTTCTTGATAAGCGTGGCTAAAAGTTTATCAATTTTATTCACTTTATCTTTTTGAAGAAAGCTTTTAGTTTTGTTTTTTAATCTTTTCTATTGTTTTTTAGTCTCTATTTCATTTATTTCTGCTCTCATCTTTATGATTTCTTTCCTTCTACTAATTTTTGGCTTTGTTTGTTCTTTCTTTAGGTATAATGTTAGGTTGTTTGTTTGAGATTTTTCTGGTTTCCTGAGGTAATCGTATATCATTATAAACTTCTCTCTTAGAGCTTCTTTTCTGCATCACATAGGTTTTAGATCATCATATTTTCATTTCCATTTGTCTCTAGGTATTTTTGATTTCCTCTTTGATTTTGTCAGTGATCCATTGGTTGTTTAGTAGCATATTGTTTAGCCTCCATATGTTTGTGTTTTTTGCCATTTGTTTCTTGTAGTTGATTTCTAATCTCATAATGTTGTGGTCAGAAAAGATGTTTTATATGATTTAATTTTCTTAAATTTACGGAGGCTTGCTTTGTGGCCCAGCATGTGATCTATCCTGGAGAATGTTCCATGTGCACTTGAAAAGAATGTGTATTCTGCTGCTTTCAGGTGGACTGCTCTATAAATATCAATTATGTCCATCTGGTCTTATTGTCATTTAAGGCCTGTGTTTACTTATTGATTTTCTGTCTGAATAATCTGTCCATTGATGTAAGTAGGGTGCAAAAGTCCCCCACTATTATTGTGTTACTGTCAATTTCTCCCTTTATGGCTGTTAGTATTTGCCTTATATATTGAGGTGCTCCTGTATTGGGTACATATATATTACAACTTTTATATATTCTTCCTGGATTGATCCATTGATCATTATGCAATGTCCTTCTTTCTCTCTCTTAACATTATTTATAGTCTATTTTGTCTGATATAAGTATTGCTACTCAAGCTTTCTTTTGATGTTCATTTGCATGGAATAACTTTTATCCATCCCCTCAGTTCAGTTTGTATGTGTCTCTAGATCTGTTGTGGATCTCTTGTAGACAGCATATATACAGGTCTTGTTTCTGTATCCATTCAGCCAGTCTATGTCTTTTGGTTGGAGCATTTAATCTGTTTACACATAAGGTAATTATAGATATGTAATTTTTTACTGCAACTTTGTCAATTGTTTTGGATTTGTTTTTTTTTAGGTCTTTTTTCTTCCTTTCATTGTTTGTTCTCTTTTTGTGTGATTTTTTGACTTTTATTACTGTTGTGTTTGGATCCCTTTTACTTTTTTGTGTGTATGTCTCTTACAGATTTTTGGTTTGCAGTTACCATGATGTTTTGATATAGCAGTCTATATATATACATGGTTATTTTGAGTTGCTGGTCTCTTAATTTCAAATGCATTCCAGTTATCCTGTGTTTGTACCCTCCTCCTCTCATGATTACTGCTTTAGATACATTTGTGTGTGGCTGCCTCCCTTCCTTTACTATATGTTTACCTTTAACAGTGAGTTTTCCCATTTCATAATTTTCTTGTTTCATTTGTAGCTTTTTATTTTCCACCCAGAGAAGTCCCTTTAGCATTTGTTGTAAAGCTGGTTTAGTGGTGCTAAATTCTTTTAGCTTTTGCTTGTCTGTAAAGCTTTTGATTTTTCCTTCAAATCTGAACAAGAACCTTGCTGGTTAGAGTATTCTTGTCTGTAGGTTTTTTCTTTTCATCACTCTAAATATATCATGCCACTCCCTCTGGCCTGTAGAGTTTCTGCTGAAAAATTAGCTGATAACTTTATGGGGGTTCCCTTGTATGTTTGTTATTTGTTGCTTTTCCTTCATTGTTTTTTAATATTTTCTTTTTATCTTTATTTTTTTTCAATTTGATTACTATGTGTCTTGGCATGTTTCTCCTTGGGTTAATCCTGTATGGGATTTTCTGCTCTTCCTGGACTTGGCTGTTTCCTTTCCCATGTTAAGGGAAGTTTTCAGCTATTATCTCTTAAAACATTTTCTCAGGCCCTTTCTCTCTCTCTTCTCCTTCTGGGACCCCTATAATGTGAATGTTGGTGTGTTTGACATTGTCCCAAAAGCCCCTTAATTTCATTTCAGTTAGTGTATTTTTCAACTCTGTTTGGTTGTTCTTTATATTTCCTAACACTTTATTAAAAACTTTTAACTTTTTGTTCTGTTCATCCATTATTTTCCCAAGTTCTTGGATCATCTTTCAATCATTACTCTAAACTCTTGGGTAGACTGCCTATCTCCATGTCACTTAGTTCTTCTGGTGTTTTATCTTATTCCTTCATCTGGAACATATTCCTCTGCTGTTTCATTTTGTCTAAATTTCTATTTGTATTTTTATGTACATGGAAGGTTAGTTATACTTCTCGACCTTGGAGAAGTGGCCCTCTGTAGGGATATCCTATGTGTCCCAGCACTATACTCTCCTCTCATCACCTAAGGGCCAGGGATCAGCTGGCCCTAGGGTAGGTTCTGACTCAGTTCCACAGGCTGTGGGATTTTAGCTTTCTTTGCTTCTGGTGTCTGCCCCCTGGTGGATGAGGCTGTTCTAGAATCTTGTGCAGGCTTCCTAGTGGGAGGGGCCATTGCCTGTCCACTGGTGAGTAGAGCTGGGTCCTGGCCCCTCTGGTGAGCCAGGGCCATGTCTAGGGGCATGTCTAGAGGTGACTGTGGGTTCAGGAAGTTTTTAGGTAGTGTGTCTGATGATGGGTGGGGCTGTTTTCAGCCCATTTGTTGTTTGGCCTGAGGTATCCTAGCACTGGAGCCTACAGGCTATTGGGTGGGGCCAGGTCTTGGTGATAATGACCCAAGCAAGATGTCAGCCTTCAGATGAATACTCCTGTATATGTTCACCACCAGATTTTATGTCCCCAGACAGCTACACAACCCCCTGCCTGCCCTGGAGACCCTCCAAGACAAGCAGGTAGGTCTGGCCTATCATCCTTTATTGTGACTGCTTTTGTCCTGAGTCCTGGTACATAGGAGACCTTGTGTGTACTCTCCAAGAGTGGAGTCTCTGTTTCCCCCAGTCCTGTGGAGCTCCTGTGATCAAGTCCTGCTGGCCTTCAAAGCCAAATGCTCTGGGGGCTCCTCCTCTTGATGCCAGACCCCCCCAGGCTAGGGAGCCTGATATGGGGCTCAGAGCTCTCACTCCCCATGGAGAACTTCTGTGATATAATTATTCTCCTGTTTGTGGGTTGGTCACCCAGGGGTATGGAGTCTGATAATTTCACAAGCGCACCCATCCTACTGTCTCATTGTGGTTTCTTCTTTGTCTTTGGATGTAGAATATCTTTTTTGGTAGATTTCAGTCTTTTAATCAATGGTTGTTCAGCAGTTAGTTAGTTAGTTGTGATTTTGGTGTTCTCGTGGGAGGAGATGAGTTCAAGGTCCTTCTGCTCCACCATCTTGTCCCCCCAGAACATTGTTTCACATTACCCTATATTTTGAAAGAGAGGCATTTTGCTTTACCTTTATGTTAAGTATACATTTAAAACTTTAAAAATATTTATATACATTATACATTTATAATATTAAAATAGAGAAAGATATATGCAAAACTGTAACAGTATGAATTCCTGAGGAGAAAATAAATATGAAGATCAGCATGGGATGGTGACTCTATTTCATATGTTACACTTCTACATTATTTAAACTGTTTATAGATGAAAATACTTATAAAATTTTAACAGAATTTAATCAGTACAGAAATTATAATCAGTACAGAAATACAACTTTATAAAACTGAATTATAAATACTTTGAAGACAAAATGTGTGAATGCCACCATTTAAAGACAGTATTTTAATTACGTTTCATAAAATAGTCATACTTGGAAAGGTATATAGATATCATCAAATATAGTACGTTCAAATCTGTGATTTACAGTCTCAGGAATTCTCCTGGATATTAGATATTTGTCCCATTCCCTTTCAATTAGCACAGCCACACTTAATCTTCCCACCCCCCCACCCCAAGTCTTCTATTATATACTACTTGAAGAGCAAGATTATGGCTAAACTGGAGTTTGCAAATCATTTACTTAGACCAATGTAAGACTACCTTCCTTTCCTCTTTGGATTGATATTTCTACTTTTACAATGCAAGTTTTGTTTTAGTGTGATGTATATTTCTTAAAGTCTGACTATGTCCTCTTATTTCTCTACAACAAAAACATGCATATGCATTAACATCTTCTGTACTTATATTGTGCTCTTAAGTCTAATTTTTAAAAATTTTTCTGACTTTAGTAATCTTTATAAATAGCAAGAAATTGATCAACACATTATAAATAGAACGCATTTAGATAATTTGCAAATATATAAAGTTTATGTTTATTGGAATGCTCAACTTAATGAAATGGATGTTTTGTATTATTTTCATCAGTTTATGTATTTGGATGATAATTTCTGAATGCTATAATGAGTAATCACTGAAAAACATTTTCATAAAAATAATTACATGGAGGGACTTCCCTGGTGGTCCAGTGGTTAAGACTCTGTGCGTCCACTGCAGGGGCACGGGTTCAATCCCTGGTCAGGGAACTAAGATCCCACAAGCTGTGCAGCCAAAAAAAAAAAAAAATTACATGGAAATAATTTTTCTACAGCAAAGTCACTGAATACTTTAACCTTCTGATTTATATGCCAAAAAACAAAACAACTCACAAGGTAATTTATCATCAGAATTTGTTGTAACAATATCTCCATGGATAACTAACTAGATTAAAAGTCATCTTCAATTTTATTGAAAACAATGCACTGGTAACTACCTGACCTGTACACATTAAGTGATTCCTCTTACTACCAAGAAAGGCTTTTGTTTGTTTTCTAATAAATATATATTTTTCTTCCATATTTCTAATTTTGTTTTGGAGTTTTGGTGTATGAACTCCCCTTCCTGCATGTGCTTACACATACACACCTAGTTCAGGACTATATAATTCATAACACTTTTTGTTCTGTGATTTTTATAATCAGCCATTTCTGTTTGTGGGTAGTCACTTATAGTTTGTTCCTAGGTATTACTCTTCATATCTACTCTTAATTCTTGAAAATCTTTAGGAAATTTTTCAGTTCAAGTTCCTAAGTAAGTGGGTACACTAAAGATAAAAGTATTTTTGTGATTAAGAATGATTGATTATATTTATTTTTAGTATCAAAGGTGCAGATAAAATAGGTTATTTTTTCTTTAAATGCATATGTCTTAAAGAGACACAAATTCAATTTCTTGGAATATGAATAAAATCTAAACCAATTTTACTGCTGCTAATCATCTTCCAAACACCTAGTAGAGAGGAAGGGAGAGTGCAGCCCAGTGTAGTGGGGAGAGGTGAGGGAACAAGGGTAGTCAAAAGTAATTGTTGGATAATATGGCTTCTTGATATCCCAGGAAGGATTTAATAATGCAGAGATAGGAACAGTTATTTCTACTATCTATGTGTAATCAAAAAATAATGGTTTATGATAGTTAATTTTATGTGTCAACTTGACTGTGCCACAGGGTATCCAGATATTTGGTTAAAAATTATTCTGGATGTATCTGTGAAGGTATTTCTGGATAAATTAACATTGGAGTCAGTAGAGCACAACAGATTGCCCTCCCCAATGTGGACAGGCCTCATCTAATCATTGGAGACCTGAGTAGAATAAAAAGCTGAGTAAGGGAGAGTTTACTTTCTCTTCCTAATTGTCTTTGAGGTGGGACATTGGTCTTCTCCTGCCTTTTGACTCAGACTCATATTGGAACTTCCGCTGTTGACACGTACTTTGGACTTAGACTGGAACTTACGCCATCAGTTCTTCTGGGTCTTCACCTTGCCAACTGCATATCTTGGGACATCTCAGCTTTTCAGCCTCCATAACCACTTGAGACAATTCCTTACAATAGAAAAAAGGTATGTTTTATGTATATATATGTTCTGTTTCTCTTAAGAATTCTAATATATGGTTACTATCCAGTTGCTTAGAAAAGAAAAAGTGTTCCTACATTATATGGAACAACCAAATGTGAATTTTATTGGCCTCCTTTTGGGACCCAGCTGGGTACAGTCTTTACAATCTTACATATACCAGGAGGGAGGCAAGGTATTTAGCTGCTACACAATTAATCCAAGTAAAGTGACATAGGCATTCAGGTGTTGAACTGCCCAAGAACTAGTAATGTAGTAATGAGTTTCAAACATGGCAAAACACACACCAACATTTACATATCAAACAAGTAGTAGTGTTTAAATGAAAACCTGCCAAATTATTATCAATTTCATCTAATTATTTGGTAATTATGTGATTCAAATACTTTAGGTTATATATGAGGAAATAAGAAAAACAAAACAAAAAACCTCATTGCAAAATGAGATTTACTATGACTCCTCAGGAGTGAGAGAGAGTGTAATAGACAATTTGTAGAAAATAATCTTTGTATCCATGTACCTTCATGTGTAGTTCCTCCCATGAAAAGGTGTCTAATTCCCAGCCCCTTGAAACAGAGCTTCAGCCTTCTCTCTTAGAACACTGTGACTACCATCTGAATAAGTTCAGCCTAGCTTACTGGATCAAGAGAAAAGTCTTGGTTATGCAGTACTATTAATGGCAATAGATGATATAGAGGGAATTGTTCTACTCACCTGGTACCAATACATAGGCCTTATTAAACAGAGGTCAGAGGGAAGAATATGGCCCACACACTATTACTACACATTTAGAAGGACTAGGTACACCTTTTTTCAAAGACTTCTTCAATACAGTAAATAATTTGATTTGAATCAATAATTCAAAGAATAAATTTAATTACAAATTAAATAAGGAATTAATTTGATATAATGAACAAATTGTTAAAGGTATGAAAACTATGCAAAAACATTACTACGAAATCATGAGAGAGATAGAAAATAGATGCCAAGGTGGATAAAAATATCATAGTTAGGAAACAGCAATTTTCTCCATTAGATAACAAAGAAGAGTATAAATATGAGAAAGAAATATAAAACATCATTTTCAGATAATATGATTAAATATCTACAAACATTACAGTTAAGCTATTGTAAGCAGTACAAAATTTTAAAAGACAATGATATGCAAATTAATATGCCAAAATTTGTAACATTTATACATATAAACTAATTATAAAATAAATTGAATATCTTATAATATTTGGTGATGTTAGACAGTATCTGTTCTAGGTGCTGAGTATAACTCATAAGTCTTACAATAGGTATTCTTATTATCCTCAAGTTACAGGTAAAACTGAGTCTCAGGGAAGTTAAATGGGCCATCATCACATAGCTATAGAGGTGACAAGATTCCTGTCCCAAGCATACTGATTCTAGAATCTATTCTCTAAACTTCTTATATTGTCCCTTGATCTAAACCATAGAACAAACACAAAATATAAAGAACTTTGCAGGATTAATGAAGGAAACAAATAAAATTGACCTAAAAACATAACTGGAAACATGGAAGGCAGAAGCCTTATTATTTTCCTGTTCTTACAATTAGTACAATGCTGGCCACATTTATTAAGCACTTAAAAAATGTTAGCGAATACATAAACTAGTAACAATATCATAGAGATGTAGGATAACATGCATTCTTATTTGCTGTTTGTAGAGTGTAAATTTGAATAATTTTTAAAGGAAAATTTGATATTGTTTATAATTGAAATTCTATATAACATTTATTCTACATAAATATTCTATACTGTGTATAGGTGCTTCTGACACAAAGAACTGAAAACTTGATAAATCATGCCTTTAAAAAAACTTGATAAATCATGCCTTTAAAAATAGAGTCTTTTGTTTTCCACATATAATTGGACATAGACAGTGTTTGATGTTGGCAAAGAAGTTCAACAATCTAACCCGTTTGGGGACTCTCTTATTCTTCCCTGACATCCTTAAAGCATCTTGTGTTTTTCTCCCTGTACTTGTTTCATCATGGTTTCAATATGTCAAACTCATCAGAAACCAAGTCTATTCCAGGAAGAAAGAAGGAGAAAGGGACAGAAGCAATGCACACTCTCTTCACACCTGTCACTTATCAGAAAATAAGGTATCCTTGAGAAGCCCCCCACAGATTTTATATTGCCTATCTATTTACAAACGAGTTACTCTAAATATAAGTGACTAGAGGAAAGAATCTGGCTTTCAGTACTCAATCGACACTTTCACAATCATTGCTGAAATACATATGTAAAATAGGTAGGCATGTACGACCTATACGATAAGAAAAAAAAGGCTAGAAAAACACTAAGTAACTATCAGTAGGAGATTAATTATCACAGCCATGTAAGGAATAAAGGAGGGGAATGAAGAAGTAGGAAATGCCCCTCATCATACACCTTAGCTTTGGGTGAAGTATTGAAAAAGCTAGTCATTCCTCTAATTGTTATGGTGTTAGGAAAAGTCTAAATTTAGGAGAATATTGAAATGCATAAACTATGTTCTCATCTTAAATTTTAAAATGTACTCTTCTGCTAAACTGAAGACATTCACATTTTAGATCTCAAGACTGCAAGCATCAAAATGATCTAACAATCTGGGAACCAATTGGTCTAGCCTTCAGTATACGACCCAATGACCCAGTGTCACAAGCTTCTGTAAATTGGGGACTGATACCATTAATAAAACATTAATTCACATACTTCTTTTTCTCTCCTCGTCTTCCTTGTCCCCAAAATTGTTTTTTTTGTTGTTGTTGCTGTTGTTTAGACAGGTTTTCTAGGTTGACATGCTTGCCTGCCTTTGTATTTTCATTTCCTAGTTTTAATCAATATTTATGACTTCAATATTTATAAACCAAATAAAACAAAGACATGCAATGTTCCATTGCTGCAGTTTTTTAAAAAAATTAAAGCTATTCTCCCCAAATTGAACTAGTCATAGAAAGATAGATTCCTATGTGCATATTTTAGCATCATAAATTGGTGGTAATCTGAATCATGGTCCATTAGGTGTGATTTATGCTTCTCATTAAATATAGCTATAGCAACTTTTTTTTTTTTTTTTTTGCAAAGGACAGTTAATAGTAAACAAGTTCACTTGGAAGAAATTTAGATTCTCCATAAATAACACTTCTGTGGGACTTCATCACTTCTGTTTCTATAAAGCTAATTAGTAGACCAACTCATGGTATATGTTGAAATCTCTAACAAACTTGTTTAATATTCTTTGTCACAAACTAAAGCAATGCAAAGAAATTATAAAAAGCTGTTCAAAATCTTATTAAAATACTGAAATCAAAAGAGCCTAAGTTTGGGGAAAACAGAAACAAATGTTTCTGAAATATAATATTTCCTAATTCTTTTTTATGTATAACACAAACTGAACATTGTAGGTACTTTTTCATAAGGAAAATTTAGCCAACTTTGGAGTTGTCCTTACATAATATGGTATATTTTATTATTCAGAAAATATTAATCTTTCTTACCCACTTCTAGGGGAGTATTTTATTTTCCCACCCTGTGAGTGTTGCATTTGACTATGTGATTCCCTCTGGCCAAAACAATGTTAGAGGGTATGACACATGAGCATATCCAAAGAGAGGCTTTATCTGTGCTTGCATGGATTGGTTAGTTCTCTCTTGTGCCCCTGTCCACAGGTGTGAGAATTTCATATCCCAGATAGGGTATGCCCTTTCAGCTTGGATCTAAACACACATTTAGAGCCAACCTGCATCTTGGAGGTGAATCTTACTGAACCCGGGACAGCCTAGCAGAGTCAAGCAGAGATGCAGCTGATTCATATACCCATGGACACAAAATAAGTGGTTTTGCCTTTAAGCCACTTATTTCCCATGCTGTTTGTTTGCTATGAAACATTGCTACAGCAAAAAGATGAGATATACAAATGGTTAACATTCCAGGTTGGTTAATAAGGGATAGTCAAAATCACTCTTGAAAATTCTTTGGTCACTAATAAAACACACTGTAGTTACTTTTGTGTAAACGTCTCTGTGATATGTCCAAATAAATGTATATTCCAAATATATAAAATGTATATGTAAACAATTTTATAGTACTACATTTTAAATATTAAAGATGTTCAACCTATGGAAGAAGCTTAAAATAATAACCATTGAGGAATAACTTGACTTCTCTCACATGAACACTCCTGGGCATGTATTCATTTAATAGGACTGCCTCCCTAATAAAATGGCTATTTTCCTTTCTCCTATTTCTTTTTCCTGAGTAGGCATTATATTAGAACTCCTCTATATAACTCTGCAACCAACATGAGATCAGTATATATACTTATATTTTCATCATGTTTTATAATTTTTAATTAAATAAAAACACTGAATTATGCAAAGTTTTATTAATTGATATAACTGCCAACATTATAATCCAATCACAATACTATTTTAGTTTTTATTCCCAAAACATTTGTATTTGGATATTTTTCCAATCAACATGGCCTAGTCTCTGGTAATTGCCCCTCCCTTGTCATAGAATTCAAATGGCTGGTTCCATTCATGTATTCATTCATTTACCCATTTGACTACAAAATGGAGCATTTGTATGATCTAGGGATAGAACCTCTATAGTTAAGCACTATCAGGATATCTGATATTTGTAAATTTTATATATAATTTTATTTAGAAAAACCCAATAGCCTATTGGGTTATAATTTTGGGGTTATAATTTTGGGGTTATATCAGTTAATAAAACTATATTTAGTTGAGTATACATATATTGTTTAATTAAAACAAAATATGAAAAGAGAAGTGCATATATATTAAGTCATCAAGAAGTACTTATCGAGTGGTGATATGTGCTGCAGAACTTACAGCAAAGAATATAATATCTTCATGTAACTTTGATCCAAATGATATAGTCAGAGCATGTTATATATGTTTTATATACATATATATACACATACATATATGCATATAAGCATATAATACATATACATGTGTAAGTATGCATCTATGTTCATGTATACATATATATACACATTGATGTATACTATTAAAATAGATAATAAGTACTATAACAAAGTAAAACCTGGCAAAGACTATACAGCTGGTGAAAAATTAGTGACCTGGAAAATATATGTGAAACACAGATAGAAAACATGTAATAGTGATTGAGATGGAGGATTAATTAAATGTTATAACAACTATCAATTGAAGTTTAGATGCAGAGAAGACCAAAAATGAAGAAAACATAATAAAGAAATAATGATTAGAACTTATGAAAGATATAAATCCAAATAAATTATTTGTAAAAATTTCTAGCAGGATAAATGAATATAAATTCATATGCATATTATCAAATGTCGAAGAAAGAAAAAGGTCTTAAAAACAGGCAGAACAACAACAATAACAAAAGCAGGTTACCTAATAACACTGGACAAATAGAAATAACAGAATTTTCAACAACAAAAATATAATTTAAATGAAGTGAACTAATATCTAGCTGTCAACCTAGAATGCTGAACTCAGAAAATAAAATAAATATTACAAATGAGAGTAAAATAAAAATATTCTTAGTTAACTAAAATGGGAGAGCTGCTTATCTGGATCTCAAATGTATCTACATATAGAGAACACACTGAAAGAAGAAAGGAAAAAGATAAATGTAAGCTGACACAATGAAATAAGAAATACATTTTATAAAACAGTTTTGGTAAAAAGGAGCAGAAAGCATATTTTGTTATCAAACAATAGGTGAGAAAGATGTTTAGGAAAGAAAAATTAAAATTCTAAATACATTAAAAAGAATTAAATGCATTGAGTGATATTCCCTATTTATTATAAATATATGCAGTCTCCCCAAACTGATCCATAGACACAATATAATATGAATCAAAATCACATTGTGATATTTCATGGAGCTAACAAGTTGACTCATATGTATATAAGGATCAAGAGTAGGAAGAAAACAAAACAGAATTATATAATCATTCAAAATGAGCAAGTTTCTGGTAGAGGAACTCTTTATAGGATATAATGATATTATAAAGTTCTGGTAACTAAGGAAAGGTGGTATTGGCACAGAGCATTAAACATTAAGCAGTCTAAACCAGACCTTTTCATATATGTAAATTTGATGTGACAGAGAATCCATTGTAGATTGGGAGGAAGGGATGGACTATTCAATAAATTTGCAGGGTAAATTGTTATCCATAAAGAAATAAAATGAATTTTAATCTCTATATATTTTATCATACAGCTTAAGATGGGTATAAGAAGTGAATATGGAAGGCATAATTTTTTAATATTTAGAAGAAAATATAATAATGACACAAAATCATTAACCAAAAATATCAATGTGGGAGATGTGAACTAAAAAATTTCTAGAGCTCAAACAGGGCATGGAGATATTATAAGCTCTAGACAGCCAAAGTTAGTTAGGAGTGGAAATTCTTACTGATCTCCTGAGGCATTCAATAGGGAGAGCACACACACAGATCACACCTTAGTAGCAGAGCTAAACTATCCCTAGATTAAAGCTAGGGCAGGCATAGAACTCAAGTAGCTTTAATTTTTTTTATTTTTTATTTATTTTTTTTTGCGGTACGTGGGCCTCTCGCTGTTGTGCCCTTTCCCGTTGCGGAGCACAGGCTCCGGACGCGGAGGCTCAGCGGCCATGGCTCGCGGGCTCAGCCGCTCCGCGGCATGTGGGATCTTCCTGGACCGGGGCATGAACCCGTGTCCCCTGAATCGGCAGGCAGACTCTCAACCGCTGCGCCACCAGGGAAGCCCTCAAGTAGCTTTATTAAAGGGTTAATTTTTTGCCATGTATCATGGAGCTATGCATCCATTGTTTATTATTCTGTAAATACTAAAAGGAATTGCTATGCAGATTTCTGGTGCTCTTTCCTGTATAGCTTCCTGTTTGGGGAAACATTGTTTGACAACATCCAGCCCCCTCAGCCAACTTCAGCTCTGATCTGTTTCCTCAACTCAACAGCACCACCATACTGGAATTCTCATCCTTGCATTGTAGTCCACAATGTGTTTATAAGAGAAAAAAAGCAGGGCAGTCACTAAGCTCATCTCAATTGTCATCTTTCTCTCAGAGTTTACAGTTCTGCACGGACTGCTATCCAGTGTTTAAAAACCATTGTTCCATATATCTCATCAGCTTTCTAATTGTTTTTTGGCGGGACAGTGAACAAAGTTTCTACAATAATGATCACCTCTGAAGGAAAAGTAAGGTGAGTTTTACACAATAGATATAATAGTAATTTGATGATGGGTTTATTAATGTATTTTTATTTTCAAAACTCCTATGTCATACACATAAACACACAACACTATCTTTTATCAAATATTCAAAAAACTGAAAGAACAGAAACAGGATAACAAGTTAAATGATTACTACAATATTAATTTGGACAGCCTAAAGAAGGTGGAGGTGGTACATGGTCATTAGTTTCACTGCCTACTTTGAAAGCAGAGTTTCAGGATTGGCTAATGGGTTAGTCCTAGGATGTGAAGAAAGAATTTAGAGAAGGATAACTGCAAGTCTTCTACCCCCAATAAACTGGGTTAATGTTTGTGCTCTGGCAAAGATGTGAAAAAACTGAGCCATGAGCAAATTTGAAAAGGGAATTAATAAATACTTAAGTTTGACATTGTGAGTTTGAGATGCCCATGAGACTTCAAAGTAGAGCTATAATAGGTATTTCATGAGAGAGTTCAGGGTAAAACATTAATTTGGACATATCTGTGCATATATGAGATTTAAATCTATACACTTAGATCATCTAAGGAATAAGAATAATTAGAGTGGAAAATGTCTGTAGCTAGACCTCTTGTGCACTAAACCATACAGAGAGAGTTTCTGTAGGGTAAGGAGTTAGGAAAGGAGGCTGAGGAAGAACAGAGGGTCATGTAAAAGAAAAACTAGGAGAAGGCAGTGTATTGGATGTTTGAAGAGAAAAGAAGTTGTTAGTCATTTCAGAAAATGGATAGTAAGGAGAGATTAGGAAACTGAGTAAACTAGTCCCCACTCTATGTCAGTCAATTTGGCCTATCTGGAAAAAAAGAGAAAAAAGAGAGAGAGAGAGAGAGAAAGAAAAAGAAGAGGAGGAAGAAGAAAGAGGAAAAAAGCCTGAATAAGACATTTGACTAAAGTGTCAAACCTGTTTATATGAGGTGATAAGACAGGACAAAAATTGAGTGTTTTGGAAACCATGTAATTTATTATGTCTATTAGAGTTTAATTTTGTAAACATAATTTATTGCTGATGGTGCTTAAATGTATTTATCATTTGGAACTTTGTAAAAGAAGCCAATTATTCACAGAGACATGCTCAGTGTTTTATTATATAACTTGTCCCTTGTAATGTAACTTTGTAAAATGGAGCTGATGATTCAGGTTGCCAACTTATGCACCAGCATAAAATTTGTTTCCCTTGGTAGTGCTAATAATAACACAACAACTCGCCTAGGGACCCAAACAGATTGTGCAAAGTTGTTTACTTCTGCTGCTGTTAAAGGATGCTACAAAAATGATTATCCCCTACCTGAAATATCCTAAAGGAAAAATCACCTGGTGATAAATATTTTAATTTTTGAGTCTAAAGCAACATTCCATTCTCTTTTATCTATATGCATATATGGTTCCCTCTCCCAAAAGCCTCTTTATTTTTGGGGGAAAAATGGCTAAAATTTATTAATCTACAGATAAATTTCAATCCTTTTAGTGGTCACCTTCATGCCTACTTGCAATGTTCATCACAAAGAACAATAAAAGGGCTTTGACCTGAGCAAGTAGAAAGTTACTTTCATTCATAATAGCATTCACTCATTGTGACTAAAGGTCAGCTTTACAGCATTTGTAATTAGATTTTTCTGTTTTAAAAGATGCTTAAAGATATTATCTTACAAAGAGTTAAAAATCAAAAGGGAAGTGTAATATATACCAATAAATTTGTTAAATGAAATGGACAATTTTTGAAAGACAAAAAAACGAAAGAAGAAATAAAAAAGTCAAATAGTGCCTTATCCATGAAAGAAACTGAAATCATAATCAAAACCTTTTCGTAATGAAAATTCCTTCCTAGAGTGTTTTGTAAAACATTTAAGGAAGAAACTATACAGATCCCACACAAAAACCTTTCTAAAAATGAAGAGCGTACAGTTTCTTGTATGATAGCAGCATAACCCTGACTCCCAAACCTGACAAATAAGAAAAATACAAATCAATTTCCTCATAACTGTAGATACAAACGTCCTTAATATAATATTAGCAAGTTGAGTCCACTCATATATAAAATAGCAATATATTGTGTAAAAAAGAATAGTTTTGCCATGATTATAGTATTAACATTCAAAAAATTTCTTCAGTTAAATAATACACATTACAGAATAAAGAAGGAAAAATAAGTGATTATATCAAGACGTAGAATAAGAATTTAATAAAATTTAACATCCACTCATAAACTGATAATAAGTTTCTTAAAAATTAAATAGTGTCATACATATTGGTGAAATATGAGGACATCTCTGGTGAATTTCACAAAGCACTAAAAGAAGAATTAATACTAACTTTTCACTAACTCTTCCAGAACATAAGGGAGGCAAGAACACTTCCAGACTCATTCTATAAAGTCAGTATTACCCTTATACTAAACCCAGACAAAGATATCACAGGAAAAGTAAACTATATAATAACAACTGCTATGAATATAGACATAAAATTTCTCAACAAAATACTAGCAACCCCAAACCAGCAATGTTGAAAAGGATTATACATTAGGACTAATTAGGTATTATCTCAAGATGGCAAGATTTTTTTAACATTCTAAAATCAGTTAATGTAATTCATCATATCAATAGAATAAAGGGGGGAAAGCACCTGCTACTCATAGAAAGAGCATCATACAAATTACAACACCAATTCATGATAAAAACACTTAATACACTAGGACTAGAAGAGAATTTCCTCAACTGATAAAGAGCATCACCACCAACAAAAAATATCCTACAAATAACATCATATTTAATGGTGAAAAACCAACTGTTTCCTCCCAGCCAAGACTGAAAGCAAGACAAGGATATCTACTCTGACTACTTTTATTCAAGGCTGTACCAGAGCTTTCAGCAAGGAAAATTATGCAACAAAAAAATTTTAAAATTCAGGTTGGGAAGAAAGAAGTAAAACTATGCTTATTCACAGATGACATGATTTTGTACATAGAATATCCCAGGATATCCACTAAAAATCTACTACAACTAACAAATAAATTAAGCAAGGATAAAGAATCTAAGAGCAATATATAAAAATCATTTGCTACACTAGCAGTGAACAATAAAAACATTTAAAAAACAATCCCATCCATATAAATATCAAACATATGTAGGGATGTGATTAATAAAAGTATAATATTTATACTTAAAACTATAAGAATTTGTTGAAAATAAAGATATAAATAAACAGAAGGCATTTCAAGTTCATAGATTAGAAAATTTAACATTATTGAGATGGCAATATTCCACAAATTGGTTACCTGATTCAATACACTCTCAATTAAAACTCTCATCTGACTCTTTTGTAGAAATTTAAGAACTGATTCTAAAATTTATATGGACATGAAAAACCTAATGACCAAAACAATCATGAAAAAGAACAAAGTTGGAAGGCTCACACCTGTGAATTTCAAAACTTACTATGACACTATAGTAATCAAACCATGTAGCACTTGCATGAGAATAGATATAAAGATAAATGGAATAGGATAATATTTATGATCAATTGATTCTCAGCAAAGCTGTCAAGACAATTTAGTTGGGGGAAGCATCATCTATTTGAACTGCTAGATATCCACATTCAAATGGATGAATTTGCACCCCTACCTCACACCATATTTTTAAAAAACCTCAAAATGAATCCATAGATCTAAATATATGAGCTAAAACTATTAAACTCTTAGAAGAGAATGTTTGAGTAAATCTATGTAATCTTGGGTTAGGAAGTTATTTTTTAGATATGAAAGTAAAGGTATAAGTAACAAAAGCCAAAATAGGTAAACTGTACTACATGAAAAAAAAGTGCTAAAAGAAAGTAAGAAGAAAACCCACAGAAAGAGAGAAAATATTTGCAAATATAGATCTGATAGTGGGCAAGAGTGACTATACTGAGACAAAATAGACTTTAAGTCAAAAATTGTCACAAAAGACAAAGAAGGTCATTATATAATGATAAAAGGGCCAATTCATTGCATAAATATATACATCACCCACATCCGAGTATCTAAATATATAAAACAAATATTCACAGCTCTGAAGGGAGGAATACACAGCAGTAATAGTACAGTAGGAGACTATTGCCCTACTTCCAACAAGGACAGCACGTCCAGATAGAAAATCAATAAGGAAACAGAGGACTTAAATGACACTATAGTCCAAATAGACCTAACAGACATACACAGAACATTCTACCCAACAGCAGCAGAATACATTCTTCTTCAAGTACACATGGAACATTCTCTGATAGATCATATGTCAGGTTAAAAAACAAGTCTTAGCAAATTTGAAATAATACCAAGTATCTTTTTTGACCATAATGGAATTAAACTAGACATCAGTTAAAAAAAAAAAAGAAAAAAGAAAAATTGGAAAATTCACAAATATGTGAAAATTAAACAACACACTTTTCAACAACAGTTGCATCAGTGTAGCTATGCCAACATCTTGATTTTAGTCCCATAAAACCATACCAGTTTTTTGACTTCTAGAACTGTAAGATAATACATTTTTTAAGCCACCAAATCTGTGGCAATTTGTTACAGCAGTAATAGGAAACTAATATAGAGTTACTAACCATTTATTGTCATGTTCCTGTGTTATGGAAATTTTCTCTAGTGAACCTGGAATACTATCACACTGCAATCAGAAGTCTCTACCATATAAAAACTAAGAAAGCTCCCATCATGGAAGGATGGGATATTCTATTTAAAAGTTTTATTGGAAAATTGTTATATTTTTTAAAGAGCTTTAAGGGGCTTCCCCAGTGGCTCAGTGGTTAAGAATATGCCTGCTTTTGGAAGGGACACGGGTTCGAGCAGTGGTCTGGGAAGACCCCACATGCCATGGAGCAACTAAACCTGTGAGCCACAACTACTGAGCCTGTGCTCTAGAGCCCACGAGCCACAACTACTGAAGCCCACATGCCTAGAGCTCATGCTCTGCAACAAGAGAAGCCACCGCAATGAGAAGCCCACACACTGCAATGAAGAGTAGCCCCCACTCGCCGCAACTAGAGAAAGCCCGCACACAGCAATGAAGACCCAACGCAGCCAAAAATAAATAAATAAATAAATTTTAAAAATAGTTTGATAAAAGAAAATATGAAAATAAAGAGCTTTAATTTCACAAATCTCCAATGTATTAGGAAATAAAAATAACAGTAAGATTCATTATTCCAAATGCAATGTACCAGAGAGTACAGAACATAATTCTATTTTGGCAAGTGTTCTAGCCAAAGTACTTTGGGCCATCGTATTAATTAACAAATTAGGCAGGTGGCTATTTTGCATATTCTTACACATATTGTACCTATATGATATACTGAGAACCTCAGAAGTAGCCTTTGAAGCCATTCCATATAAAAATAGATGGTTGTATATCCCATACTTAAGGTTCCTACCCAAGAACTTCACTCATATCTTTGTTTAATCACTACTGGGCATTGCAGCTGGTGAAGAAAAAAAGGAATTTGTCTTGAAGATTTATAATTGCCCAGTGTCTTGCATGACAATCTCTTTCATGGGCTCATACCAAAACATAGGAATGCTGCAAAATAATGTGTGACATAAGATGCTTTAGAAAAATATGAGGAAGTTTACAAGAATGAGATAGACTGAAAAACCAGTACAAGACTCCTACTGTGTGGGAGATTTTCCATTGCCGGACTCCTGCAATTTGGACAGTGGCTTGCTGGCTCCTTTGACACATGGCATCCAGCAGCATCTACTATCATCTTTCACCAGCAACTCTCTCGGTGCCTCTGGTAAAATATATCCATTTTAGCTGTTTCTGTAGCAATATAGAGTGTGACTTTGCATCAGTTTCCACTGGTGTGGCACCACGGTGATGTCTCTGCCTTTCAGTGAGTCATGGTTATGCCTTCACCATCACTGTCTAGATCTCAGCCTGGGGTAGAGAGCTCTTCCTCAGGCATCCTCTAAGCCCTAGTGTAGCGGATGCTCTTTATATCTGCTGTTCCCACGTTCTCTAGATCTCTCTTTACTTCTTACTAGTCAATTAATTATTACTCCAATCCCGTATTAATGTTAACAGTTCTTTAAATTAAACTTTCTCTGTTTAAATCACTGTGTAGTTTGTTTCAACTGGACCATAACCAATAAACTGCTTGAGTGCTTTTAATCCCATAGAAGCTCAACTGACATTAGTTGAACAAGCAAATGGATGAATGAGGAATGTTCACTAATTTTCAAAACCACCAGTGGAGGGGATAGGGGAAAACAACAAAAATCTCTTGAGCATAATTAGAAATGGCTCATGAACAGTTTGGCCAGTGTGGCATATTGCACAAGTTTAAGTAGCTATTTCTGAACAGAATCAGGGAAAGCAGAAACTGATAACATCATTGCTACATAATGCTTCTTTTTAGCCAGACTTGGCAATAATCTCAGTCAATTTGTGAGCAGAACTGCTACCAGTTGAAAACCTGGCATGAAAATTTATACCTTAGGAAGGGTCATCTGTAGTTCTTGAATAAAACCATTATTACAATGCAATCACTGAAACTGATCTGGGGGAAAAAATGCTTACTTGACTACACCCAACAAACTATGTTTGAATAAGTTGTTAATGAGTTAGTTACTTTTCCAATTCTGTGCTATTTGAAGTGCGATCTCAACTGCTGTTCATAATTTTGAAACATCCAGTTAGTTGGCTTTAACCACAAAAGAGTTATCTGGGCATGTAGAGGCCCCCTGATATTTCCAGAGGTATTGAGCATGTTGCATACTCGTTGGTCTCAGGCTTACCAAGAGGGAGATCTCCCTAACCTCTTGCAGTGCCAATGCTTTGCTCTTCGCTGTCATTTTGCAGCATAGTGTAATTTGAAAGCTCTGTCTGTAGCTGTATTGAACACTGGTTGATCAAGGTACATCCTCCCAGTTAGTTATTTTTTTTTTGTATTTTATTTTTTTATTGGAGTATAATTGCTTTACAATGTTGTGTTAGTTTCTGCTGTACAGTGAAATGAATCAGCTATGTGAATACATATATCCACTCCCTTTTGGACTTCCTTCCCCCCAGCCATCCCACACTTCTAGGTCATCACAGAGCACACCGTGCTATATAGCACGTTCCCACTAGCTATCTATTTTACACATGGTAGTAAATTTATGTCAAACCTAATCTCCCAATTCATCCCACCCTCCTCTTCCCCCCCTTGTCCACATGTCTGTTCTCTACGTCTGCGTTTCTATTCCTGTCCTGCAAATAGGTTCTTCTGTACCATTTTTCTAGATTCCACATACATGGGTTAATATACGATATTTGTTTTTCTCTTTCTGACTTACTTCACTCTTTATGACAGACTCTAGGGTCCATCCACATCTCTACAAATGACCCAATTTCATTTCTTTTTATGACTGAGTAATATTCCATTATATATATGTACCACATCTTCTTTATCCATTCATCTGTTGATGGACATTTACATTGTTTCCATGTCCTGGCTATTGTAAATAGTGCTACAACGAACAATGGGGTGAATATGACTTTTTGAATTATAGTTTTCTCAGGGTATATGCCCAGTAGTGGGATTGCTGGGTCATATGGTAGTTCTATTTTTAGTTTTTTTTTTTTTTTTTTTTTTTTTAACATCTTTATTGGAGTATAATTGCTTTACAATGGTATGTTAGTTTCAGCTTCACAACAAAATGAATCAGTTATATATATACATATATTCCCATATCTCTTCCCGCTTGCGTCTCCCTCCCTCCCACCCTCCCTATCCCACCCCTCCAGGCGGTCACAAAGCACCGAGCTGATCTCCCTGTGCTATGCGGCTGCTTCCCACTAGCTATCTACCTTACGTTTGGTAGTGTATATATGTCCATGCCTCTTTATCACTTTGTCACCGTTTACACTTCCCCCTCCCCATAGCCTCAAGTCCATTCTCTAGTAAATCTGTGTCTTTATTCCTGTTTCACCCCTAGGTTTTTCATGACATTTTTTTTTTAAATTCCATATATATGTGTTAGCATACGGTATTTGTCTCTCTCTTTCTGACTTACTTCACTCTGTATGACAGACTCTAGGTCTATCCACCTCATTACAAATAGCTCAATTTCGTCTCTTTTTATGGCTGAGTAATATTCCATTGTATATATGTGCCACATCTTCTTTATCCATTCATCCGATGATGGACACTTAGGTTGTTTCCATCTCTGGGCTATTGTAAATAGAGCTGCAATGAACATTTTGGTACATGACTCTTTTTGAATTATGGTTTTCTCAGGGTATATGCCCAGTAGTGGGATTGCTGGGTCATATGGTAGTTCTATTTGTAGCTTTTTAAGGAACCTCCATACTGTTCTCCACAGTGGCTGTATCAATTTACATTCCCACCAACAGAGCAAGAGGGTTCCCTTTTCTCTGCACCCTCTTCAGCATGTATTGTTTGTAGATTTTTTGATGATGGCTATTCTGACCAGTGTGAGGTGATACCTCATTGTAGTTTTGATTTGCATTTCTCTAATAATTAGTGATGTTGAGCATCTCTTCATGTGTCTCTTAGCCATCTGTATGTCTTCTTTAGTGAAATGTCTGTTTAGGTCTTCCACCCATTTTTCGATTGGGTTGTTTGTTTTTTTGATATTGAGCTGCATGAGTTGTTTGTATATTTTGGAGATTAATCCTTTGTCTGTTGCTTTGTTTGCAAATATTTTATCCCATTCTGAGAGTTGTCTTGCACAGCAAAGGAAACCATAAACAAAAAGACAACCCCCAGTTTGTTTCTCAATACTTAGGGGTAAAATATCTCAAAGTCAAGCAACAAAAAACAGGAGAAAAAGATAGACTGATGTGCTGTGTACTTTTTTAAAAAGTAAATGAAGTCTGTTCAACATATTAAAAATTAATATGTCATATTATATATTATATATGTGTATATATATTATATATGTATATATATAACTGAATCATTTTGCTGTACACCAGAAACTAACACAACATTGTAAATCAACTATACTTCAAATTAAAGAAACCAAATGACTATGTGTTTCTAATTGAGAGCTGACATCAAGCTGACACCATGGGGTATGCGTTGACAGTTAAAAATTATCTAAAATCTATGCATGCTTTTCTTTTTTTTAAGTTACATATCTTAGACACATAGAGAATCACCTGATATACTCTTAAAGACTCTGTAGTAAACTCTTCATTGTTATGTATTGATTCACTGATTCCTTCTTCCCATTAAGGTAGATTATCTGAAATAAATATTTTCTCTTAACTAGGAAAAACTTTTTTCCTGGGGTCAACCAGAATTTGTATAAATTCAGAGGGGGGGGCATTTATCATTAAATGTACATTTTATATTAATATTTCAGGAGAACACTCAAGTTGCTATCAACACAGATATCCTTTGAAGGCCTAAGGGACATAATTTTGATGTTTACTCTTACATCTACATTATAAAAAGGAAGAAAACAAGAAGGAATTACTCAAGGTGGCAGAAATTTATATCTATATCTATTATATTTATACCTATATATGTGGTTTACAGAGGTATGACATAAGGAGCCTGTTAAAAGCTATTATCTTTTTCTCTAATCATTACTTTCAACTATGATCATTAGGTTTCTATTTCCTGATCAACAAGAATATTTCAGGAAGATCCCACAGGTTATTGATCACTTTCTCATATTAAATGTTAAAAACAGTTATTTAAAAAGCCAATCTTATTGCTAATTAAATCCTATGTAATCCTTCAGATACACCCAGGGTTGTTTCTTACAGTAGTCGGAGTGGAACTTCTTATAGTAGCTGGAGTGGCATTTGCCACTCTTATTTCTTCCCCTACCCCAGCACCTTGCACAGGAAGAAGAAGGTTATTATGGTCTGATTCTTAGATAGTCTTCCTCTCTGTTTTGAAGATTCTTATTCTGAGACTGAGAGATTGAGGCTAAGAAGAACAATGAAATAGGCAGGTAACTTCATTTATAATCTGTTCATCTTTGATAAGAAAGAATCTACATTTTCATTTTGGCTTGCTTTGTTTATGTCTCCTCCTAATGGCTTCAGACGACAATGTTCATAAATTTCTGGGAGCCATGTTGAGCTTTACCCTATTTCCTGCTTTCTGTGATTAGCTCTCTGCAAAGGAGAAGCTTTGTCTCAACATGGCTTCAGCAATGGTCCATTATAAACTATCTTTGAGTAGTACGACACTTTTACAGGTGCAGCAGACCCTTGGGCAGTCCCATGTCCATCTCTAACTTCCATGTCCAAATATGGAGCCAAAGGAACCACTGAGTGCCCCTCACTGTCTTCTTCCCAGGCATAGATGCCATAGATTCTTGTTGTTCCTCTGCTTAAGCTTCTGTCAAGTTACACCACCTCAAAAAAAGCACTAAACACCAAATACAGGAACATGTATAATGAGCAAAGAGCTCATTATGTTATTATAATAACATAAGGGAGATTCTGAAATTCAATGGCCCAGTAAACTTCTAGTAGGAAAATGAGATACCAGGCTCCTACCCTGCAGAAAGCTCCAGTGTCTATGTCTCTAAGAGTAAAGCTCTACCTGTAAATTCTCACTCTGCTTGGGGAGGAAAGAATCCTACTTTTTTCCCAAATAGGCAGGGGAGTAAAATCATTTTATTTCTAACATCAATTTCCTCAAAAGTGGTAACCCAGATTTTTCTTCTTTTCTCCTTCGCTTTAGTTTTTTTCATTATATACCCTAGTGGGGAGTGCAATGAAGTAGGAGCAAGGGAGTAGGAAAAAGGGAGTTCACTGAGGAAGAGAGGGTTTGGTCTGGTTTTGTAAGCCCTGGAAGATAGTGTCTGACCCTATTTATGAATTAACGTTTTAAAAATATGGAGCATCTAGTATCCATTGTTTATTACTGTGGATCCTAGCACTGTTTTGCAGGGTCATCAGTAAAATTCTTCAGTCAATATCCAGTCAAAAACATATCACTTCAACTCATGCTACATTCCATGCTTTCAGGTGTCTTCTGTCACTGCTCCCTACATTGCCTTCCCTATCTTGGTGAATAGCAACTTCACTTTACAGTTTTTCCAGCCAGCTTAGAATTATTATTGATCCTCCCATTTTTTTATAGTTCACATCAAAATTAATGAGCAAATATTCTCAGCTGTACCTTCAAAAATGTCCAGAAATTGAATATTTCTGACCTGGAACACCACTGCTATACTGGTTTAAACTATCTTTAACTGTCTTCTGAATTATTTCAATAGCTTCCTAACCAGCCAGGGTCCTGATGCTTTAGCCTTCCATCCTTCACGCCAATTCTCAACAAAGCAGACAGAGTAATTATTTTAAAAGATAAATCTCGTATTTCATTCCACAAATACTTTAAAAAATCCTCCAGTGATTTCCCATGTAAGTTACAGTGACTCTAAGGCCTTTAGATCTGTCTCCCTGCCCTACTTACCTCTGCGCTATTCTTTAAAAAAGGTTGACACATTCTGGTTTCAGGATTTTTGCTCTTACCAGTCTGCTGGCTTGAAATTCTGTCCCCACAGATATGTACATGGCTCATTTCCTCAACAACTTGCAATATCATCATTATTATGAAACCATTTCTGACTTCCTTATTTAAACATTTAATTCTACCTTATCATCATTTTAATTCTAAACATTTTAATTCTACCTTATCATCCTCATAAGTTAGCCTTATCACTAACTTATTTTTCTCTATAGAATTGATTATCTCAAGGCTCTCTACTTAGCAAAAGGAATATTATCTATTAATGATTGCTTAATAAACAATCATCAAATCTCAGTGGCATCTAACAATTAGATTTTCTTTTTCATGTATCTATGGGTCAGTTTCAAGTTAGCTCTGGCCTACTTTTGGTTGCAGCTTGTAGTCTAGTCTACTCTGATTTTTAATTCTGAGGCCCATGTTGGACAGGCAACAGCTACCTGGAGGAAACTCTTCTCTGTAATGGCAGTGACCAAAGGGGGCATACTGACTGCACACACACATTTTGAGCATCTATTTTCATTTTGCCTACTAACATTGAATTGCCTAAAATAACTCATGTGGTTAAGTCCAAAGTCAAGAATGGATGTGTATACAGTCTGCTCATGGAGATAGAAGAGTATGAAATTTTTTGTTAAGTATTGAATGTATCATATATGTGGAAATAGAATTTAACCAGCTGTAATGGGTGAAAAGATTTAGATTGGACAATTACAGAAGTATTCTAACTTCTAATATATACATCAAATTGTATTCAATTAAATTAGACAAATATAAGGATTTTCAAGTGGAAAATTAGACTCCACTTTGATGTTGGCTTTGGCACTTAGTGTATCAAAGGATGTGTGTGATTCAGATAAGTGAAAGAGAAGGCAGAGGAAAGTCTTCAGCAAGAAAGCTAGTTAAGCAAAAGTTCAGAGGAAGGAAAAAACAAAGTTTTCAAGTAGTGTCTAAGTTCTCCTTTACTCTCACTGTCCAAACAATTCAGTCCAAAACCATTAAGTGAGACTGGGTGGCCCAGGCCTTGCAGAAGCCCCAGTAGGGGGAGAAGAAAGACCATATGTTAAGATTACTTTTGTGGTGTAAAATAGCTAGCTACTGGGAAGCAGCTGCATAGTCCAGGGAGATCAGCTCTGTGCTTTGTGACCACCTAGAGGGGTGGGATAGGGAGGGTGGGAGGGAGATGCAACAGGGAGGGGATATGGGGATATATGTATACATATAGCTGATTTACTTTGTTATACAGCAGAAATTAACACAACATTGTAAAGCAATTATACTCCAATAAAGATGTTAAAAAAAAAGATTACTTTCGTGAATATTCCATATTCCATCCTGGGTTCCTAATTTTAGTTTCCGTACTGCCTCTTCCTTCTTGTCCCTATTATTTGACTCACTTCAATATATTTCCTGATGAATTCTATCTGTTGCACTTTTTATTTCATACATTTTCCGATTCATAGTTTTCCTTTAACCTCCTTTGGAATACAAGAAGTTTTACTCTTTTTGTTGTGTTTAGCTAGTCTATATGAGAGCCTAGGTGAACCAGGGCTTCCCTTGACATTCTGAATATTCACAGAGATGTCATTTTTTCCATTCTCAGTGCTCTGATTATAAATAGCCAACCTCATGATGTGAGAAACTTATAATGTGAAACTATATTGTAAGACATCACAGGTTTTAAGGAAGAATGAATAAATCCTCCACTATTAGGTCCTTTCTCCATCTGCTACTTATTCTAACTCCATGATGGATTAACTAACCCTTTCTTCTCTACTCACATTTAAATTCTGTAACCAAAACATGTCCTTAACTTAGCTAGTAACTATCCTACAAGGCAACTCGATTGCAGGACCATTGTGCAGGCTGTTGGTCAGAGTACATGTGGCTGTTGTGAGATCCAACCACATTTCCTAGTCTAATCATTATACTGTGGTAAGATAATTTGGTACAAATTGCATTATTCATTCATAAGGAATCCCTCATGAGAGAGTTACATCCATGCCAGGCAGTCTGAGGCTTCTAAATAAGGAGGGTACTTGCCTGGTACATTTCCACTTCAGAACATCAGCAAACAGAATCTCCATTTGCACATTCTACAATTCTGAACTATCCCCTCCTTCTGCTGTTCCTCCCATGACTCACCACACAAACATTTCATTGTTGTTGTTGGTTTTTAACAATAATATGGCTACATCTCTCCTGAATGTATGAGTTTAAACTTTTCCTTTATCTTTTAGTTTGTTTGTAGTTTATGTCCTAAATATACTTCAACCACTAAAAATAAAGATCCACTAATTAATGTATGAAAATAAAAAATCGTTACCTTTGCCCATAGATCAAAGAGATCAGAAGTACATTATTTAGAGGTATTTAACAGATAATGTAACTCGATTATATTCTCATTTTACAGGTGATTAATGAAGAATATTGAAGAGGATTCAGGAGATGTTATTTCAAGTTGATCTCTGTCTCCAAAGTGTCAATATTTTAGGGGGGGTGGCACATTTTAAGACTTCTCATCCAATTTTGTACATTTTATAATAAGGATCACAGAGGATAAGTTACTTGCCCTAGAGCCTTGACTCTCAGACTTTCTAATATAGTACTTATGTCATTAAATAATTGTTTTCTCATAAAAGTCATAACATCTGATCTGTAGCTTATAAGGAAAAGTCTAATTTGATTTTTACTGTCCCTTCTTAAATTATATGATTCTATGAACTAAATTTGTTTATTTAATCCTCTCCTAGACCTCAACTGGATATATCCGCATTTGGCATATTCTTTAATCCCTTTCCTCTCATATGGAGAATAAGGAAACTTTAATCCTTTTCCTCTCATATGGAAAACAGATGCACTGAAAACACCCTAGAATCCATCCCAGCATAGTTGCTCCTGCTCTACTGCCAGTTTCCTTGGTTAATGCTTATGGAGATTTGCTATACTTGACATCTTTCAAGAGTGTATAGAGTAAGTACATCACTGCCTATAGTTTTATATTAATGAATCCTTATTAATATTTCTATGTGATGTGGTATCACATTTGTGTCAACTTTCTTAGGTTGCTTTATCTATTTCCTTTTTTCTTTGTCAATTTTCCCATATTAGAAAAGCATTTCTCATCTAGGTTGGAAAACCTCTATAATTACATGTCTAACCCCTATCACTTTTCTTTAGGTCTATTACAATATTCTTTCATTTGTCTTGCCAAACATCACTCACAGCATTTGGGGTATAGTGACTCTTAGAGTAGCCAGTGAATAAAACATGTTTCAGAGGGTTTTTGTTTTTTTGTTTGTTTGTTTTTAATCTTAATAGGTGGAAGTGAAGCAAGTAGCAGTCTCAACTCTCCCACACATTTATCATCATTTTCATGTTAAGCAAATGAGAACAGACATTTAAATTGTAATAAAGTTTTATAGAACAGCAAAGTAAAACATTCATCTAAACTAAATGTTCCTGATCAAATGTTAATCAATGGGATTTCATAAATTTAAATTTTATTCTGGTAAGATATTTGTAAAACTACAGCTTACGTTTTCCTTGCAATGCATGAGAATATTTAGCAGTAAGGAAAAGTGACTTCTGCTGCTAGTCAGAAAAATACCCAGAGGACTTCCCTGGTGGTTCAGTGGTTAAGAATCCACCTGCCAATGCAGGGGACACAGGTTCGAGCCCTGGTCTGGGAAGATCCCACATGCCACAGCGCAACTAAGCCTGTGTGCCACAACTACTGAGCCTGTGCGGCAGAGCCCGCAAGCCACAGCTACTGAGCCAACGTGCCACAACTACTGAAGCCCGCACGCCTAGAGCCTGTGCTTCACAACAAGAGGAGCCACCACAATGAGAAGCCCACGCACCGCAACAAAGAGTAGCCCCAGCTTGCCGCAACTAGAGAAAGCCTGCACACAGCAACGAAGACCCAACGCAGCCAAAAATAAATAAATTTATTTTAAAAAACCCGTATATTAAAAAAAGATGCATTTATTAAAAAAAAGAAAGAAAAAGACCCAGAGACTTATCTCTCACTGTCTCACTGATAATAAGCCAACATTTATATAACTCATAGCACAATAGAATTTTAAGACAACAGATAATGTTAGAGATTAATAAGTACAGACCCTCATGTTACTGGTAAAGAATATGAAAACTACAAAAGTGAAATAATATTAACAGTAAAATAATTTTGAAAACTAGCATTTGTTGAACACATAACACAATTATGCACTTAGTTTGCATTATACCATTTTATACACAGAACAATCCTTGAGGTAAGTGCCATTATTAAAGAATTGCACATTAACATAGAGGAAGAATTAGAAAATGTGTTTTCAAATCTCAGTGCAGGGTTATTTTTAACTGAGTAGTCTACATCTTAATTGTAAATATTTTTTAATCATTAAAATATTTTCCAGTTTCTGCAGATTGCATGAGGCATTTTATGCGGAATAAAAATAGCATATATCATAAATCATATTAAAACATGATTTACTATGGGGTTGATTGTCAAATACAAAACCATAAAGACTAAATCTTTTTTTTAATGAATTTAGTAGAGGAAAACGATTCCAAAAATTCCCATTCAAGCTTACCAAAAAATCCAGCCTACACTTAGATCAGGCATAGCCACTCACATTTCTGGTAACTATAATAAAGTTTGTGACTCATCAGTAAGAAAAGTCTATGAAAAATGCTTCAGTATATTCATGACAGCTTCATAAACTTCATACCAATGATATTTTAATTAACCATGGAATAATTTGGCAACTGATAATTTTGGGAGCATACAATACAGATAATTTTTGTTCAGCCCAATCTATTATAATAATTGACTCATCCAAGAGGTACTACATTTTAAAACCCATAGTTAAATTTAATTTAGGGTTCTGTAATGTGTTAGAAAGAAGAGAGCAGGTATACGTATAAAATAACATTTCTAAAAATCCAAAGCAGAGCTTTTAGATTTCGTTTACTTCCATTGAACTTATTCAAAGAAAGACTTATTCTTGTAGTTTTATATCTACTAAATCAAGTTAACAATAAATCCTCATTTTTAAAGATAAATCTAAAAGATAAAAATGACATGAAATATGATATACTTTGGATAGTAAATACCATGGAAATAATTTATACCTCTATTTGTTCAACATTGTTTGATGAAATTTCTTATGAATACTAGAGCATGATATTCATAGAGTATGTGCAGTATGGGGAAAGGGGCGTTGAAAGGAAATGGGTGTATGTGGGGCAGTGTACATAGGTGAGATATAGTTTATGCCCTCAAGAAACTTACATGAAAGAGAATGGATTATGTATTTCAAAATCCAGGAGTCCAAACAAAAGAAAGCCCTACTCCCATGCAAAATCTCTACAGAAATAAAAGAAGTAAGAGTTCTACGTTTCAGGGTCGGCTTGTTGAACCAGCAAAGACATTTGACTATATACTTCCAAGATTGGAAGTGTTTTTCTTTACTATCAGTTGTGTTCTCTCTAATAAATCTCTTACAGAAGTCTCTATGTCAGGCACTAAGTGTTAGATATGGTTAGCATATTGATACCAAAAAATCTTAGCTAGGACTTCTAACTTTTTAAGATAATTTAAATGTAAAATTCAACTGTTAACCAGCAATTTAATGTCACGTGATGTGCAGTTTGGATATTGTATGAACAGCTAAGGAGTTACCCATTCTAGTGCCAAAGATCACTCTGCTAATTTTGTTGTGTACAGTTGATGTAAAACTTTATGGTGGGGACAGGCTCTGCTCAGGGCCTTGTCTCTAGGAAGATTTTGTCAGCTCCAAATACAGTTTAGAAGATTCAGAAAAAAAAAAAAAAGAGAGAGAATGGGTTAAAATAACTATGCAGATAACAATTATACAAGTTTAAGAGCAATACCTGGACTAAGAGAGCTATAGTATAATACAAAAAATGTAGAGAAAAAAGGTCTGCCTCCATCAGTAGCAGCTCCAGAAATTCTATGTAAGAAGAATTTAATGGTGAGGCTCTGTGCTTAAGGAAGATGATGAGGCAGAGGTGGGTTGGATGCTGATCTCAGAGCTCTGTTTTCTACCGCCAACAGTGACAAGTATCTGAGGGAATGGTAGCTATCTGAGGTACTGACTGGAAAGAATATGGTGGTAAGAAACAAAAGGCAATACTTTAGGAGAAATAATTTCACAGAGGAGTACAGATACAAGAAATGCTCCTTCAACAAAAGAAATTAAGTTTCTTCCATTGTGAAAAAAATATATAAAAGGCAGTTCTAATCCTAACGTTTGCAGGGACTTGGACAAGACCACAGAAATAGATTCATATATCATATGGCCAAATATATAAATGTTATAAGTATAGCAAATAAATTGTTAAATAAAATATGTTCTATTTTTGTACCTTGATAAATGTACCTCATATTTTATTTAACAGTTTGTTAGATTTATTTATTTATTAGACTCCTCTTTTTTCATGGAAGCAGGGAAGGAAGAACCATTTCCTAACCTTGGCCCATACTGAGTCTCTGCTTTGCCTCATATGGATCTCACATAAATGTCCGTAGACATCCCAGCCTACATGGGTAAACTCCTTCCAAATCCCCACTGCTTGAGCTAAGGAGTGCCCATACCAAGACTAATTATGGTCTTTGGGAAGATAGATCTGTGGGAAAGAACTGAGCAGATGCTAGACATTGAGCTGAAATAAAATGAGAATATTGGGACTATTTTCTTGCCCATATCCAAAAATGAGTGTATACACTGGATGAGGGCTAGAAATGATACAAGTGTAAGATTAGATATTCTGGTAAAGATATAACCAATGTAACTCAGGGTGGGAAGTGTTCAAATGTCAGCACATACAGTGGAGTTTTGGCAAAATTGAGTGTTGTGACTTTAATATAAAATTAAGTTTATACCACCTATGAGAGGTCACTAATCATAAGCCATATTTTTTTTCTCATATTAGTCAACCATTATCCCTCTCCCATCAAACTCACTGAAGCTATCTTGAATTAAATATGAGTATTAAAATCAAGCTAATTATTATTTGAAACAATGTATCTCAACTGTTGAAATAAAATTATCACTTTTGCCGATAAATTTCCAGTTAACATATTTTGTTTTATTAAAGTACCTTAAAATATGGTTAATTAAAAGGCCATGGATGTCTCAAATGTCTGATTAAAATTTTTCCATCTTTATGGGAACATAATTAACTTCTAAATTCTATAAATACATACTAACTTAAAAATCTTTGATAGAAAAGACACTGGTTGGAGGTGCATCCACGAGAAGACACACTGTGACAAGTAATTCATACACAATTTCTTTATTTTTCATCCATTTGTATAATGAAGATCACAGGATGAAAAATCAAGTAGAATTGAATTCCTACTTGATACAACTGGACACATTCTATGTGAAGTAATTGAGACTCTTGGCTATTCTTCACAGCCCATACTATTCTTCCCCAATAATGTGTATGTAGCAAAGGCTGTGGCTAAACTATATTTAAAATTCTTCCTTGTAGTTGTTATATATGTATAGCCATGCAACTAGTTCTTGCCAAACAATTCTGAAAGAGAGGTGGTGCTATTTATTTTTCCAATACATTTTAAACAGCAAGTTTGAGAGGACCTTCAAGTTGGTGGAGGAGTAAGACATGGAGATCACCTTCCTCCCCACAAATACATCAAAAATACATCTACACATGGAACAGCTCCTACAGAACACCTACTGAATGCTGGCAGAAGACCTAAGACTTCCCAAAAAGCAAACTCCCCATGTACCACGGTAGAGCCAAAGAAAAAGCAGAGACAAAAGATTAGGGAAGGGATCTGCACCTCTGGGAGAGAGCTGTGAAGGAGGAAAAGTTTCCACACACTAGGGTGGGCAGAGGGGGAAGTTTTGGAGCCACGGAGGAGAGTGCAGCAACAGGGTACAGAGGGTAAAGCAGAGAGATTCCCACACAGAGGATCAGTGCCAACCAGCACTCACCAGCCTCAGAGGCTTGTCTGCTCACTTGCTGGGGAGGGTGGGGGCTGGGAACTGAGGCTCAGGCTTCGGAGGTCAGATCTGAGGGAGAGGACTGGGGTTGGTTGCATGAATACAGCCTGAAGGACTGGCTATTGCACCACAGCTAGCCAGGAAAGACCCTGGGAAAAAGTCTGGAACTGCCTGTCAAGAGACCACTGTTTCGGGGTGCGTGAGGAGAGGAGATTCAGAACACTGCCTAAATGAGCTTCAGAGATGAGCATGAGCCGCGGCTATCAGCACGGACACCAGAGATGGAACGCTGCTGCTGCAGCCACCAAGAAGCCTGTGTGCAAGCACAGGTCACTATCCACACCTCCCCTCCCAGGAGCCTGTGCAGCCCGCCAGAGCCAGGGTCCTGTGATCCAGGGACAACTTCCCCAGGAGAACACATGGCGCGCCTCAGGCTACTGCAATGTCATGATGGCCTCTGCCGCTGCAGGCTCGCCCCGCATTCAGCTCCCTCCACTCAGCCTGAGTGAGCCAGAGTACCATAATTAGCCGCTCCATTAACCCCATCCTGTCTGGGTGAAGAACAGATGCCAGAGGGTGACCTACATGCAGAAGTGGGGCCAAATCAAAACCTGAACCCCAGGAGCTGTGCGAACAAAGAAGAGAAAGGGAAATTTCTCCCAGCAGCCTCAGAAGCAGTGGATTAAATGTCCACAATAAACTTGATGTACCCTGCATCTGTGGAATACTGGAATAGACAACGAATCATCCCATAATTGAGGCAGTGGGTTTGGGGAGCAAAAATAGACTTGGGGTTTGCTGTATGTGACTGACTAGTTTCTGATTTATATGTTTATCTTAGTTTAGTTTTCAGCACTTGTTGTCATTGGTGGATTTGTTTTTTGGACTTGCTGCTCTCTTCTTTTTTTTTTATTACTTTTTTATTTTAATAATATATTTTAAAAAATTTTTATTTCATTTTACTTATTTATTTTTTCTTTCTTACTTTTTTTTCTCCCTTTTCTTCTGAGCTGTGTGGCTGATAGGGTCTTGGTGATCCAGCCAGGTGTCAGGCCTGGGCCTCAGAGGTGGGAGAGCCGAGTTCAGGACATTGGACCACCCAACACCTCCCGGCCCCATGTAATATCAATCAGCAAGAGCTCTCCCAGAGACCTCCATCTCAATGCAAAGACACAGCTCCATTCCAGCAAGCTGCACTGCTGGACACCCCATGCCAAACAACTAGCAAGACAGGAACACAAACCTACCCATTAGCAGACAGGCTGCCTAGAATCATACTAAGTTCACAGACACCCTAAAACACATCATCAGATGTGGTCATGCCCAGGAAAAAGACAAGATCCACCCTCATCCACAAGAACACAGGCATAAGCCACTTCCACCAGGAACCCTACACAACCCACTGAACCAACCTTACCCACTGAACCAACCTTACCCACTGGGGACAGACACCGAAAACAAGAAGAGCTACGAGCCTGCAGCCTGTGAAAAAGAGACGCCAAACACAGTAAGTTAAGCAAAATGAGAAGACAGAGAAATAAGTAGCAGATGAAAGAGAAACGTAAAAACCAACCAGCTAAACAATATGCTACTAAATAACCAAGAGGTCACTGAAGAAATCAAAGAGGAAATAAAAAATAATCTAGAAACAAATGACAATGAAGACATGACGGCCCAAAACCTATGGGATGCAGCAAAAGCAGACCTAAGAAGGAAGTTTATACCAATACAATCCTACCTCAAGAAACAAGAAAAATATCAAACAACCTAACCTTATACCTAAAGCAATTAGAAGAAGAATAACAAAAAAAAAAAACCACCAAAGTTAACAGAAGGAAAGAAATCATAAAGATCAGATCAGAAATAAATGAAAAAGAAATGAAGAAAACAATAGCAAAGATCAATAAAAATAAAAGCTGGTTCTTTGAGAAGATAAAAAAAATTGATAAACCATTAGCATGACTCATCAAGAAAAAAAGGGAGAAGACTCAAATCAATAGAATTAGAAATGAAAAAGAAGTAATAACTGACAGTACAGAAATACAAAGGATCATGAGAGATTACTACAAGCAACTATATGACAAAAAAAATTGACAACCTGGAAGAAATGGACAAATTCTTACCAAACTACAACCTTCCGAGACTGAACCAGGAAGAAATAGAAAATATAAACAGACCAATCAGAAGCACTGAGATTGAAACTGTGATTAAAAATCTTCCAATAAAACAAATTACTGGAGCAGATGCCTTCACAGGTGAATTCTATCATTTAGAGAAGAGCTAACCCCTATCCTTCTCAAACTCTTCCAAAAGATAGCAGAGGGAGGAACACTCCCAAACTCATTCTACAAGGCCACCATCACCCTGATTCCAAAACCAGACAAAGATGTCACAAAAAAAGCAAACTACAGGCCAATATCACTAATGAACATAGTTGGAAAAATCCTCAACAAAATACTACCACGCAGAATCCAACAGCACATTAAAAGGATCATACACCATGATGAAGTGGGGTTTATCCCAGGAACGCAAGGATTCTTCAATATATGCAAATCAATCAATGTGATACACCATATTAACAAATTGAAGGAGAAAAACCATATGATCATCTCAATAGATGCAGAGAAAGCTTCTGACAAAATTCAACACCCACTTATGATAAAAACCCTCCAGAGAGTAGGCATAGAAGGACCTTACCTCAACATAGTAAAGGCCATATATAACAGACCCACAGCCAACATCGTTCTCAATGGTGAAAAGCTGAAACCATTTCCTCCAAGATCAGGAACAAGACAAGGTTGTCCACTCTCACCACTGTTTTTCAACACAGTTATTGAAGTTTTAGACACAGCAATCAGAGAAGAAAAGGAAATAAAAGGAATCCAAATAGGAAAAGAAATAGTAAAGCTGTCACTGATTACAGATGACGTGATACTATACACAGAGAATCTTAAAGACATTACCAGAAAACTACTAGATGTAATCAATGAATTTGTTAAAATAGCAGGATATAAAATAAGTGCACAGAAATCTCTTGCCTTCCTATACACTAATGATGAAAAATCTGATAGAGCAATTAAGGAAACACTCCCATTTACCATTGCAACAAAAAGAATAAAATACCTAGGAATAAACCTGCCTAAGGAGACAAAAGACCTATATGCAGAAAACTGTAAGACACTAATGAAAGAAATTAAAGATGATACAAATGGATATAGAGATATACCATGTTCTTGGATTGGAAGAATCAACATTGTGAAAATCACCATACTACCCAAAGCAATCTACAGATTCAGTGCAATCCCTATCAAACTACCAACGGCATTTTTCACAGAACTAGAACAAACAATTTAACAATTTGTATGGAAACACAAAGGATCCCGAATAGCCAAAGCAATCTTTTTTTTTTTTTTTTTTGTGGTACGTGGGCCTCTCACTGTTGTGGCCTCTCCCATTGTGGAGTACAGACTCCAGACGCACAGGCTCAGTGGCTATGGCTCACAGGCCCAGCTGCTCAGCGGCATGTGGGGTCTTCCGCAAGGGATCGGGGCACAAACCCGTGTCCTTTGCATTGGCAGGCGGACTCTCAACCCCTGCGCCACCAGGGAAGCCCAGCCAAAGCAATCTTGAGAAAGAAAAATGGAGCTGAAGGAATCAGGCTCCCTGACTTCAGACTATACCACAAAGCTACAGTAATAAAGACAGTATGGTACTGGCACAAAAACAGAAATACAGATCAATGGAACAGGATACAAAGTCCAGAGATAAACCCAAGCACATATGGTCACCTTATTTTTGATAAAGGAGGCAAGCATATTCAATGGGGAAAAGACAGCCTCTTCAATAGTGGTGCTAGGAAAACTGGACAGCTACACATAACAGAATGAAATTAGAACACTTCCTAACACCATACACAAAAATAAACTCAAAATGGATTAAAGACCTAAATGTAAGGCCACACGGTGTAAACTCTTAGAGGAAAACAGGCAGAGAACTCTATGACATAAATGACAGCAAATCCTTTTTAACCCACCTCCTAGAGAAATGGAAAAAAATTCAAAAATAAATAAATGGGACCTAATGAAGCTCAAAATCTTTTACTCAGCAAAGGAACCCATAAAGAAGATGAAAAGACAACCCTCAGAATGGGAGAAAATATTTGCAAACGAAGAACTGACAAGGTTTAATCTCCAAAATATACAAGCAGCTAATGCAGCTCAATATCAGAAAATCAAAAAATCCAACCCCAAAATGGGCAGAGGACCTAAGTAGACTTTTCTCCAAAGAAGATATACAGATGGCCAACAAACACATAAAAGGATGCTCAACATCACTAATCATTAGAGAAATGCAAATCAAAACTACATGAGGTATCACCTCACACCAGTCAGAATGGCCATCATCAAAAAATTTACAAACAATAAATTCTGGAGAGGATGTGGAGAAAGGGGAACCTCTTGCACTGTTGGTGGGAATGTAAACTGATACAACCACTACAGAGAACAGTATGGAGGTTCCTTAAAAAACTAAAAATAGAACTACCATATGATCCAGCAATTCCACTACTGGGCATATACCCTGAGAAAACCATAATTAAAAAAGAGTCATGGGGCTTCCCTGGTGGCGCAGTGGTTGAGAGTCTTGCCGATGCAGGGGACATGGGTTTGTGCCCCGGTCTGGGAAGATCTCACATGCCGCGGAGCGGCTGGACCCGTGAGCCATGGCCACTAATCCTGTGCATCCGGAGCCTGTGCTCTGCAACGGGAAAGGCCACACCAGTGAGAGGCCAGCGTATCGCCAAAAAAAAAAAAAAAAAGGGTCATGTACCACAATGTTCATTGCAGCTCTATTTACAATAGCCAGGACATGGAAGCAACATAAGTGTCCAACAAGAGATGAATGGATAAAGAAGATGTGGCAAATATATACAGTGGAATATTACTCAGCCATAAAAAGAAATGAAATTGAGTTATTTGTAGTGAGGTGGATGGACCTAGAGTCTTTCATACAGAGTGAAGTAAGTCAGAAAGAAAAAACAAATACCATATGCTAACACGTAGATATGGAATCTAAAAAAAAAAAAAAAATGGTTCTGAAGAATCTAGGGGCAGGACAGGAATAAAGATGCAGACATAGAGAATAGACTTGAGGACCCGGGGTGGGGGAAGGGTAAGCTGTGACTAAGTGAGAAAGTAGCATTGACATATATACACTACCAAAAGTAAAATAGATAACTAGTGGAAAGCAGCCGCACAGCACATGGAGATCAGCTCGATGCTCTGTGACCACCTAGAGGGGTGGGATAGGGAGGGTGGGAGAGACATGCAAGAGGGAGTAAATATGGGGATATATGTTTACCTATAGCTGATTCACTTTTTTATACAGCAGAAACTAACACAATATTGTAAAGCAATTATACTCCAATAAAGATGTTAAAAAAAATTGGTGCTGGATCTAAAGGTTCATATATGGATAAATATGGGTACATGAGAAAGAGAATACCAATCTTATCCTTCTTTTATTCTATAAACATAAATCAATTGAAGATGTAAGTGAAAAATGAGACAATATAGCATAGGTAAGATAACTAGAGAATATCATCCAAACTTGAAAATAGTTTTTTTAAAAAGAACAGAGAATTCAAATAAGAAATTGATAACTTGGACTATATCAAAATTGGGAAGGTCTATTCATTGACACATATCCCAAGAGAGTGAAAAGGCAAGGAAAGAGTGGTAAAGGACTTTTTTCCATATAATACATTCAACAGTGGACTCTTATCCTGAACATATACAAAGAAATTCTAAAGAAATAAAAGGAATCCAAATTGGAAAAGGGGAAGTAAAACTGTCACTGTTTACATATGGCATGACACTATACATAGAAAACCCTAAAGATCCTACCAGAAAACTACTAGTGCTCATCATGAATTTTGTAAAGTTGCAGTATACAAAATTAATACACAGAAATCTCTTATATTCCTATACACCAACAATGAAAGATCAGAGGAGAAATTAAGGAAACAATCTCATTAACCATTGCCAACAAAAAGAATAAAATACCTAGGAATAACCTACCTCAGGAGGCAAAAAAACTATACTTAGAAAACTATAAGGTACTGATGAAAGATGGTTAAAAATCCACCTGCCAATGCAGGCGACATGCTTTCAAGCCCTGGTCTGGGAAGATCCCACATGCCGCAGAGCAACTAAGCCCATGCACAACAACCACTGAACCTGTGTTCTAGAGCCTGCAAGCCACAACTACTGAGCCAGTGTGCCACAACTACTGAAGCCCGTGTGCCTAGAGCCCGTGCTCTGCAATAAGAGAAGCCTCTGCAGTGAGAAGCCAGGACACTGCAATGAAGAGTAGTCCCTGCTCACTGCAACTAGGGAAAGCCTGCAGGCAGCATTGTAGACCCAACGCAGGCTAAATAAATAAATATTATAATAAAGAAAATTTTGAGACCTTACTAAATAAGTTAAAGAAAAAAAAAGATACTGATGAAAGAAATCAAAGACAACATAAACAGATGGAAAGATATACCACATTCTTGGATTGGAAGAATCAATATTGTCAAAATGGCTATACTACCCAAAGCAATCTATAGATTCAGTGCAATCTCTATCAGCCTACCAATGGCATTTTTCACAGAACTAGTACAAAAAATTTCACAATTTGTATGGAAACACAAAAGACCCCAAATAACCAAAGGAATCTTGAGAAAGAAAAACAGAGCTGGAGGAATCAGGCTCCTTGACTTCAGACTATACTACAAAGCTACACTCATCAAGACAGTATGGTACTGGCACAAAAACAGAAATATAGATCAATGGAACAGGATAGAAAGCCCAGAGATAAATCTCCACACCTATGGTCACCTAATCTATGACATAGGAGGCAAGAATATACAATGGAGAAAAGACAGTCTCTTTGATAAATTGTGCTGAGAAAACTAGACAGCTACATGTAAAAGCATGAAATTAGAACACTCCCTAACACCATACATGAAAATAAACTCAAAATGAATTAAAGACCTAACTGTAAGGCCAGAGACTATAAAACTCTTAGAGGAAGACATAGTCAGAACACTCTTTGACATAAATGGCAGCAAGATCTTTTTTGATCCACCTCCTAGAGTGAAAATAAGAACAAAAATAAACAAATGGGACTAATTAAATTTAAAAGCTTCTGAACAGCAAAGGAAACCATAAAAAAGATGAGAAGACAACCCTCAGAATGGGAGAAAATATTTGCAAACAAAGCAACTGACAAGGGAGTAATCTCCAAAATATACAAACAGCTCATACAGCTCAATATAAAAAAATAATAATAATAACAAAAACAACCCAATCAAAAAATGGGTGGAAGATGTAAATAGACATTTTTCCAAAGAAGACATACAGATGGCCAAAAAGCACATGAAAATATGCTCAACATCACTAATTATTAGAGAAATGCAAGTCAAAACTACAATGAGGTATCACCTCACACCAATCAGAATGGCCATCATCAAAAAATCTACGAACAATACAGGCTGGAGAGGGTGTGGAGTAAATGGAACTATCTTGCACTGTTGGTGGGAATGTAAATTGATACACCCACTATGGAGAACAGTATGAAGGAGCCTTAAAAAACTAAAAATAGAACTACCATATGATCCAGCAATCCCACTCCTGATATATATCTGGAGACAACCATAAATGGAAAAGATACATGCACCCCAGTATTCACTGCTGCACTATTTACAATAGCCAAGACATGGAAGCAACCTAAATGTTCATCAACAGAGGAATGGATAAAGAAGTTGTGGTACATATATACAATGGAATATAACTCAGCCATAAAAAAGAACAAAATGATGCCATTTACAGTAACATGGATGCACCTAGAGACTGTTATACTGAGTGAAGTATGTCAGACACAGGAACACAAATATCACATGATATCACTTATATGCAGAATCTAAAAAAAAGGGTACAAATGAACTTGTTTACAAAACAGATGTAGAGTCACAGATGTATAAAACAAACTTATGGTTACCAGGGGATGGGACAGCAGGAATAATGGGACTGACATATACACACTACTATATCTAAAATAGATAACTAATAAGAACCTGCTCTGTAGCACAGGGAACTCTACTCAATACTCTGTAATGGCCTATATGAGAAAAGAATTAAAAAAAAAATATTGGGTATACGTATGTGTATAACTGATACACTTTGCTGTACACCTGATACTAACACAACATTGTAAATCAACTTTGCTCCAATAAAAATTTAAAAATTCAATAAAAATTAAAAAAAAACTATACTCCAATAAAAATTTTAAAAATAAAAAAAATTGGAAAAATAAAATTAAAAGATTGGTTACCAATTTTTAAAAACTGTCAAAAGATTCTGAATTCTCCCCAAAAGTGGATGCTCAAGGTTTGAAAGCACTAACCAAGTATTCAACCTTATTAGTTATCAGGAAAAAGAAATAAGTAATTTAAAACCACCGTGAAATGACATTACACACTCACCAGATAGCTCATATAATATACAGACAATACTAATTATTGATGAGAATTTGGAACAATTGGAAGGTCTATAAATTAGTACACCAATTTGTAAAATGCTTGGTGCTACTAAATCTGGTCATATCCATATATAGAAATTGACCCAGTAATCCCAATAAATATGTGCATTTCTGTGAAAAAAAAACTTGTATTAAAATATATGTAGCTGTTATATTTGTACTAACAAAACCTGGAAACAACATAAATGCACATTACTAAAATGGATAAATCCATTGTGGTATATTTACATAAAAGAATATTATTTGGAAGAAAAATGAAAGAACTGCTGCTATATGTAATTTCAGTGTATAATATTAAAAACACACACATAAGAATATTGGAGCAAAAAGACATACAAAAACATACATATCCTATGGTTCCATTCATATTCAAATACAGGCAAAATTATATGGATATTATTAGCAAGCATAATGTATATCCATATATCCATAACCTTTGAAGAAGGTGGGAGTAGTGATTAGAAGGGACATACATTGGGAGTGCTAGATATATTTTATTCTTAATATAGGACACAGTTACATGTCTATTCAATTTGTTATAATTATTTGAAAACTAATGATTTTTATACTTCAATATATATGTTATACTTCCCTCAAATATATTTAAATAAGTATATTTATTATCTCTTTCAGTAAGGTTTTATATTAAACTGTTAACCTGTAGTTATATTTTTCTATTAAGGGGATCTTGCAACATCTGGTTCTAAATAGACCCTATGCTGTATGTGACAAAATTAAATTGTTTCATATTTTTTTATATAAATATAACAATATTAGGGTACAGTTGCCAGTGAGGCGCCTGGAAACAGCGCTGTTCTCCCTTTTGGTAAACAGCCATATAACTATGAAAATTTTAACTTTGAGAGTGGGTTTGGCTTTTGGAACTTCTAGATGGATCCTTGCCCAGTCCTCTATTCTCTTCTTGTATTTAAAAAAGTATTTCAATATTTTATCTCATGAAGAGAATCTTGAAATAATGATTTATACCTTACAATCACTTCATACCATGACTTCACTTTTGTTCTCTCCAACTTTTTATTACTTTATTTTACTCTTTTCTTATTCTTCATCTTTCACTTTTTTAGAAAATAATTTACTATTTATCTGCTTTTCTGCCTTATAAACCATCTATTCTTCTGATTGCCAGTAATCCTATTGTACCAGGCTTTAATATCTCAATTGGAATTCCCAGAACTAAAGATAAGGCAGACAGGCACAGAGGGTGTTTTATTTTAACCTAGGTTTTAGTGTGAGAGAAACACCAATTCATTAAAGCTTTAGAAAAATGGGAATACTAGAAAGTCTTTACAAATAAGGAAATGAATAATTTCATTTTACAATTGTGAAAACTAAGAGGAATGTGACAGGCTCTGTCCATAAACTATAGACACAGCTGTCTGATCTTTGCTAGTTATGTAGTTTATACTTTGACTCTCATTATAAAAATCATTTGTAGAGACAGAAACAGAGTCAGAGACAGAGAAATAGAGAAAATGACAGAGAAAGAGAAGGAGAGAAAGAGAGAGAGGGAGACACCCAAGGGGAATAGCAAACTTGGCTGACAACCTGCTCTATGTTGCCTGAAATAGTCCTTTTCACCATTAGGCAAATCCCTGCATAGTTGCATTAGTACATAGGTAGAGCATCAAGCCCACTCAAATTGTATTAATCAAACACTGGCTTGTTCTCCAATTTAATAGTTCACAGTCATTATTCAAATATTGAAAATACTTTCCAAATATGAAATAGTCCCACTCAAACGTGATCTTTTGCTAAAAACTGTTAATCTTCAAGCATACTTGATGCCAAGCAGGGCCCTGTGGGGCTCCTGGGCACAGAGGCCTTTTTGTCGCCTGTTTCTTTAGGCAAGACTCCAGCCTCCATGACCTTCCCTGAGTTACAAAGGGCAGATTCAAACAGTTGCTAATCAAGGGAGGGCAGCCATGAAACCACCTGAGGCAAGATTAAAGGGACCAGAGAAGCTCATCAAGATTAGGAGACCCAACAACCTGAAACCCTGCACACACCCTAATCTTGTCAGCAACTCCACCCTTTTGAAACTTTGCAGAAGAAAGAAGAATGCAAGACTGTTACTGCCTTGATCCTTATCACATACCTCTGACCAAAAGTCCTGACTATATAACCTCTCCCTATCCCCCAGGGAGGAGGCAGAGTTCTTAAGGCACTAGCAAACTGTGTTCCCTCTTTGCCTCACAAAGAAATAAAGCCACTCTTTCTCTCTCCTGCATAACTTTGTCTCCATATTTCTGTTCGGCATCAGTACACAAAGAGCCAAGAGTTTGGCAACATACTTTGGTCAAATAAACCAGTTTCACAAATCTCAAAGAAATTTTGGTAATAGAATGATGTTTCCTGCTGAATTCAATAATCATCAATGCACCTTTATTTTACCTGTAGCATTTTTTCCATTTGAGTAATAGCTTAGAATTTACTATTGTTCATGATTACACTATTTCCTTTTTAAAAAAGTATCCTTAAGTATAAGCAGAAGAGGCAACTATCATGTATGAGTATATAAAAAGTAAACAACAAAAAAAGAAAAGAAAAAGGTAAGCCACACTCACTTTTATAAAAATTGTCATAGACAACTCTATAAACAACACTGCCCCAAATAGATTCTCCAATAGTGTGTGCAACAGTGCCTGATATTAACGACACATTTTTGGAGAGTCATTTGTTTCCAAGAGACCATATTGAGATAACACTTGAAAAATTCAAACTGATATTTTAAAACTTAGTTTAGCCTAGCTCTCTCTGACATGGAACATGCCAGCTACCAAGGTCAAGACATAATTTACATTTTTTACATTTTTAAAAGTCCTGCATCCCCAAAGATAAGCAGGAATTACAATTAAAAGCTTAATATCAAGAAATAGGACACTGCAGTTTATTTCTCTTTGTTTGTTTTAATATAATCAATCCCAAACATTACCTGGACAGAACTTATGACTGTCATGTAATAATATGGATTATAAATAAAGCCTTTTCTCTTTTATCTGAAATCCTGGGTGTCCCAGAACCTGGATCTCCTTGCATTATGCCAATAAATTATTTCATGAGATTTTATTGTATACCTATACATATAACACTCAGTCTCTGTGTATCAGCATATAATTTTGTTCTAATTTTTTTATTCTGTTTTTTTTTTTTCTTTTGGCTACACAAGTATAAAATCTCCAGTAACTGATAGCATCTATTGTTAAAATTTGATAACAAGATGAGCAGAGAAAATGTTATGGACACTGCTAAGATAGATATTATCTTGGAGGTATGTCCTCTCCATGCAGAAAAAATATATATAATGGCACTGGTTGTCAATGGTCTAATATTAAGAAAAAACATTTTAAAAATAAGGCAAATACATATGGTTTTATTAGAGCGTTGTGTAACAAGTTTGCCAAAGAGTAATCTTTTTCTCCAAGGGAGTATAACATTGTGTAATTTATTATTTACTACTGATTCAGGTCCACTCTTTAAAGTTAGATGTTAAATTGTTGAAAACTGACAAGATACAAATAATTTTTGTTGAATGAGGTTTCAGTGATTTTTGTCAAGTGGAACTGACAACCCAACAATTATGTCTTTATTATCCTTTAGAAAATTAAGTTTTTTCTCTCATTTAACAATCATATTCCAGCATTCTTTTTTTATTGAAAATACGTGAATTTCTCATATCTTCCTTTGGACTAGTTTTGCCATCATGTTGATTTCCTCACAGAGTTAATTTTTTTTTAACCTGTGCTCAGTGTAAAGAAATTATATTTCAACATGTTAAAAATTATACTTTTAGGGCTTTCCTGGTGGCGCAGTGGTTCAGAGTCCGCCTGCTGATGCAGGGGACACAGATTCGTGCCCCGGTCTGGGAAGATCCCACATGCTGCGGAGTGGCTGGGCCCGTGAGCCATGGCCGCTGAGCCTGCACGTCTGGAGCCTGTACTCCGCAACGGGAGAGGCCACGGCAGTGAGAGGCCCGCGTACCGCAAAAAAAAAAAAAAAAAATTATACTTTTACATTGGGAGTATATTAAAGTAGAATTCTGAAGGAGGACATTAAGAGTCAAACAAAATTTTGTATTGCGATATATGAATAAATATATATATATATATATATATATATCAACATTTATCCACGTTTGGTTCTCCCATATATTGTATACCATGAATATATCTACCACTGAAAGTATTATTTGATCATTCAAGCCAGTAGTAGTAATTTTTTAGTTGATTTCACATAATTTCACTACAGATTTGTTTGTTTTTGCTTTGTTTTGTTTTTCTCTACATATAGCCATTCAGTGGGAATGGAGGGCCAAAACAAAACAAGTAAATGATAAGGAATTAGGCACTGTGACAGAAGCACTTCAATTATAAAAGACACATAATTCAGTAAAGATAATCTGACACAGTTCAATGAAGCAAATTGTGCTAATAAGTGGCATTCTTCTAACAATAATTTATCCTAGGTATTCATTAGAATATATAGTTTGAAGATCACCAATACCTGACTCCATAATGTTTAAGATTCACTTGAGGTGAGAAGAAATTCCAGCCTGAAAATTATAAGTTCATCCCATGTCTGTGGGGTTCCAGCTTGTCCTGATCTTCCAGTCCTTACAGCTTTCTGTACAGATTTCAGACTTGCTGAGCCAATCTTCACAACTGTGTAAACCAATTCATTCTAATAAATGTCCCATATAGGTAGATAATACGATAAATAATAGAGGAGACAGATGTGTACATATGCATTCACATATATATACATATATAGATTAGATATCGATATAAAATTGATATAGGTATAGATATATCCTACTGGTTCTGTTTCTCTGATTGAACCCTCTCATAAAGATTTTGGTACTAGAATTGGTTCTATAGGAACAGAATATTAAGCGGAAGTTTTCTAAATCAAATCTGGGTTTTCTGGAATCTAATCTCATTAAATTTAAAGGCACTAATTACTCTCTTTCCTATAATAAATAAGACTAATATTTCATGGCATAATGCAGCAAAGAATTACTAAAATAATCAAATTTTGATACCTGTAATTGAGTATCAGTAGAAGGCAAGTCCTGACTCACCAATATTTGCTCACTTAGACTATTTGTCAAAATAAAGAGTAAAATGGGGTTGGTTGGTTGTTTTTAACTGCATGTTTTTAACTGTTTTTAACTGCATGGAAGAAAGCGAGGAAAGAATATCACAACATTAAATTTACCATATTTCTTTGCTCTGTAAGGTAAAATTCTGCAGTAGTACTACAAAGTGTGTGTATCTGTGAAGTAGGATGTTTATGGATACAAACTATCTACAATATTTTTTTGAATCAAGAATGCTAGTGGTACCCCAGTCAGAATGGCCATCATCAAAAAATCTACAAACAATAAATGCTGGAGAGGGTGTGGAGAAAAGGGAACCCTCTTGCACTGTTGGTAAGAATGTAAATTGATACAGCAGCTATGGAGGACAGTATGGAGGTTCCTTAAAAAACTAAAATTAAAACTACCATAAGACCCAGCAATCCCACTACTGGGCATATACCCTGAGAAAACCATAATTCAAAAAGAGTCATGTACCAAAATGTTCATTGCAGCTCTATTTACAATAGCCAGGACATGGAAGCAACCTAAGTGTCCATCAACAGATGAATAGATAAAGAAGATGTGGCACATATATACAATGGAATATTACTCAGCCATAAAAAGGAATGAAATTGAGTTATTTGTAGTGAGGTGGATGGACCTAGAGTCTGTCATACAGAGTGAAGTAAGTCAGAAAGAGAAAAACAAATACCATATGCTAACACATATATATGGAATCTAAAAAAAAAAAAAATCATCATGAAGAACCTAGGGGCAAGATGGGAATAAAGACACAGACCTACTAGAGAAGGGACTTGAGGATATGGGGAGGGCGAAGGGTAAGCTCGGATGAAGTGAGAAAGTGGCATGGACACATATACGCTACCAAACGTAAAATAGATAGCTAGTGGGAAGCAGCTGCATAGCACATGGAGATCAGCTTGATGCTCTGTGACCACCTAGAGGGGTGGGATAGGGAGGGTGGGAGGGAGGGAGATGCAAGAAGGGAGAGATATGGAGATATATGTATATGTATAACTGATTCATTTTGTTATAAAGCAGAAACTAACACACCATTGTAAAGCAATTATACTCCAATAAAGATGTTTTAAAAAAATGCTAGTGGTAATACTGAATTACCTTCCTAGTATCTATATATTAAAGATATTATGAAATCTTTATCCTATAAAGAGGTGATCAAAAATAGTGAAGTTATACATCCTAGGTGGCTATTAGGCAGTTAATTAGTAAACAGATTGTTATTCTGAATTTTGTGATGTTTTTGGCATTTTCAGCTTTATTTGCTGCAATTCCTTTTGTCATTTTAACTATATATTTATTTTCATAACTAATATAATATTTACAATTTTGTATTCCTTTTCTTAAGGTTGACCCACCAAAATTGTATCATTTTCAGGCCTCCGCAAAATCTGGATTTATTCCTTTCTATACTTGTATGTGGAAAAATGGGAACTAAAGAAACAGTGTGTGGTAAAGTATAACAACATGGCCTAGACTGCCTGAGTTTAAAACTTGTTTCTGTCATTTATTGGCTGTATGTTGCTGACAAGTGATCTAACCTCTCTGTATCTGAATTCCATTATCTTCAAACTCAGGATAATAACAAAACTTACCTTGTCAAGCTGTTGCAAGGATTATATAGAGCACTTAGGACAGAAGTGCATGGCATATAGAAAATATTTGCAGGAATTTATGGTTAGCCAGGGTTCAATTAAAACATAATCTATGACAGGAAATAAATTGCGAAAATATGGATCTTATTTTTATTCTGAAATTCTGAGAAATCTGAAAAGAACTATTATGGATTATTTTCTACATTTGCTTACATGTTCTTACAGTCTATAGAAATACAAGGTAGGATTGAATTTCAAATATTTTAATGGAACAAATGTAAAAATCTCACTTCAAATGATAAAATAGTGTACTGACACAATACCACTCTCTATTCTGTGCAGTACAGTTATTGCTATATATTTTTCACTTTAATTGTGTGCTGTGCATGAGACTAACTTTCATGTTCATGCCTCTGTTCTAGTAGAGCATAGCTGTTTGCTATCTCAAGTGTCGATATGACATGAAATCAAAGCTCTATACTGAAACTACTGTGACAACATTGGGATGTAGGCAATATACTAAGATAGAGGACATCTCGTTTTAAATAATTACAAACAAATTGCATGTTGTTTGGTAGTGTAGAGAAAGTTGGGCTTTAGGGGAAAAACATTAAAACTACACAAATGAATAATTCAACTGAACTTTATGCTTCTAATTTCTGAATATGTTAGTTATTCTTAAAAGTTTACTTCAAATAAATTGAAAGCTATATAAAACTATATTACAATTCCATTAATTTAGCAAATTAGAGCAATTGGAAAATGTCAATTAATATAAAAAATACTAGATTTCCAATTCAGAAAAGTGCTATGTGCAAAGCTATATTTCTATCCTAGATACTTTTGTAAGTAGTATGAATTGATATTACAAGAGTAATTCTAATTATAGATAGATAAAAATTAGCTAAGGTATAAACCCTAAGGTCAACTGATATTTTTGATTAGATATGTGTCTTGCTGTTTGTAGAAACCTGTTTCTGGGGAGTAGAACTCCTAAAATTGCAGGATTATTAAATCTGATGTGACAGAGTATACCTTCAGGATTGAAACTGTACTCATCTTTTACACTGGCTCTCTTCCCATCACCCGTTCCCTCTCTTCAACTAGAAAATAATTACAGGCATATTTCATTTTATTGTGCTTCACTTTATTGTGCTTCACAAATATTGTGTTTTTTTACAAATTAAAGGTGTGTGGCAACCCTGTGTTAAGCAAGTCTATCAGCGTCATTTTTCTAACAGCATTTGCTCACTTCCTGACTCAGTGTCACATTCTGGAAATTCTTGCAATATTTCAAATTTTTTCATTATTATTATATTTGTTATGGTGATCTGTGATCAGTGATCTTTGATGTTGCTATCATTACTCACTGAAGGCTCAGATGATGGTTAGCTTTTTTTTTTTGCAATAAAGTTTTTAAATTAAGTTATGCACATTTTTAGACATAATGCTACTGCACACTTAATACACTAGAGTATAATGTAAACATAACTTTTATATTCACTAGGAAACCAAAAAATTCACGATTCTCTTTATTGCAATATTTGCCTTATCATGGTGGTCTGGAAACGAATCTGCAATATTTCCAAGGTATACGTCCTTGAGAAATATGCCAATATTGATAAAACCTAATTTTATAGTGTACAATTATGACATTTTACCCTGAACTATATTCATTTATAATATAATGATTTTCAAAATGTGTCCCCCATCAAAATTCCTTAGATATAAATACATAATAATTCCATATATATATGATTCTGCATACTTATATTTGAATAACATTGTTTAAATTCCTAGAATATCATATGAAAACCTTACAATGAATGTAACTTGAACTATTTTTCCTTATTTTTCTTAGTGGGAAGATAAGCACTGAAGACTAAATTATTTTTTCTCTGATATCTGACACATGAGAAAAATGGAAATATATTGCTGCCTTTAAGATACTTGGAAAGCATTAAATGCTCTTTAGAAAGCATTGATAGTTTCTTACATTCAGTGTTTTTGTTTGAAATTAAAATTGTCATCAAGTTTACAAACCTCATTGTCATTTCATTAATTACACTTTCAAATTTGGATTAAAACTGCATTTGGTGGCAGGTGTGAGGCTTTAAGACAATTTTGCAGAAGTGTCTTTCATTTGTTAATTATCATAAATTCTCAAATAATGGTCTTATAAACTTAATTACTTTATAATTAAAATCCTTAACATAACTATGTTGTAGTGTAGTTTAAAAAAGGAATTCCACAAAAATTCTAATTTATGGTTTTCCTTTTCATACTTTAGTTTCCAGTGTTAGAGATGCCAAAACTGACAATGTGTGTATTCTGTATTTTCTGAAATTATTTATCACATACTACCTCAATTATTTGTTATAATTACACATATTCTAAATGTTCTATAGTTCATACAAATAAATATCTTTGAAAGTTATTAACAATCTAGGAAAGCAATTCTTTTGTTTGGAAATACTGCTATTTTTTATTTAGAATTCCTTTTAACCATCAAACCTTAAATGTTTACATTTTATTTCATTTTTCTTCATTTTCTTTCCCTTAACTTTTTCTTCCTTTCATCAGATCTATTTTTACCATTCCTACTATGTGACCAACACTAAAATAGGCATTCTCTGCCCTTGATCTGCTCACAGTAGTGGCTGGATGCATGTATAAAATAATCAGGATGCACACATAATTCCATTAAAGCATAATTACAACATGATTAAATTATAAACCTGAAAAATATCTATCCTCTCTTTTTATATATAAAGACACAAGGGGCACAAATAATATTTCAGTAGAATTAGAAAGACAAGCAATATTTTATGCATGGGGAATGGTATCTAGAACTATGTACATATGCAAAAATCACAACTTTCTGCATGAAAATTATAAAGATTAGATGGTTAAGTGAGTACAAACTGTTACATTCCTATTCATTATGATATGATCAGGAGAAATGAGGGAGATTATTGATAATTATTCCTGAATTCACCCTCTAATCTTCCTCTTCCCATTTTGCCCTTTACACATATGTCTCAGTCATAACTAAGCCTGATCACTTCCCCAAGACCCTGGCACCTTTTGACTAACCTCATGGTATGACTGCACAATAATAGAGTCACTAAATAAAAGGAGATACATTCAGTATATGTCATAGAGCATTTAAATATTTGGTCATATCTAATAAAGTAGATTATTAATCTCTTTCTGAGCACTGAACTTCAATTGGAGAAGAGTTTTATTAAAAGGAGGCCTCCAAGCTTTAGCATCTGAGACTCATGAGTTTTTATCTAGGCTTTTTCCTAGATACTTTCTACTTTTGCCACTTTGGGTATGTTTTTAAAGGGAAGAATTCTGATTTTTCTTTATAGAATTAAAAATGCAACTCACACATTTGTTGAGAGTATTATATAAGATACATGTGTAATATCTAACACTGATGTGAGAAATCAATGATTTAGTGTCTAGTGCTGAATATAATACATGACACATTCTAAGTAACCAATAGCATTTTTAACTTCCTTTATCTCCTAACATATAGTAGAAAAAACACTAAGCATATTAATTAAATTTTTTTTAATGAATGAAATATGGAGTTTATTGGTTTTGTGGGCAAAATAGTGCACTTAACTGGTTTACTATTTATTCAGATATTTTGGTTTCTCTAGGCCATTCTTTGGTTTAAGCTTTTGTATTGTGTGTCATTGTTGCCCTTTGCAGCTGTTTTTGCTTGGACATTAGATGAACAGGGAAGTATATGTCTAATGATCTGCCTGTAATCTTTGGTATTGTTTGTGTTTATACCTATTTAAATCAAAATAGATATTTAAATATATTGAAAATATTTAAGAATCTTAATATCTTTTCTTGGTTTTGGTCCTAAAGCTTAATGTGGCTAAATGATCTGTGGAAATGAAAAATTTGCCACAAAAATATTCCCATACTACATATCAACATCTTAAATAACGTATAGCAAGACTAGAAGAAAAGTAATATAATCTGCCTTATTTTTAAGGCTTAATTAAATATAATGTTAATACAGACATTCAAGAAGCTTTGAATCATCTCTTAAAGAGTAGTCCAAGTAGAGAAGGAAAATTTATTTGATTTTTAAAAATAATTGTATATGTGTACTCTCTTACAAATGTATCCACTATCACTAACAAGGATAGAAGGCAATTTGGACCATCATTTTGGTATGTCTTACACATTTCAATTTTTAGCAAGAAATAGGAGTTTATAAAATAAGGTGATTAGAAATGTCTAGTGCTTTCAAAAATAATCATGATAATGATAGTTAACACTTACTGGTCATTTTCAATGTATCTAACTCTAAGCAAAACATTTTACATGGCTTATCTCAGTTAATCCCCCCAACACCCTAGGGAGATAAATCTCTAGTATTACGCAGATTTTAAACATTAGGAAACTGAGAATTAATTTTGCAAACTGCCATGGCTAATAAGTTGAGGAGCTACAACTCAGACAAAGGCAGTAAAGAAGAGTTTAATTGGAAAATATTTATGAGTTTGCTTTATATTGACAAGTACATTACATCCTGATTTTGTATATAGAAAGAAAACAAAATAACCAGTTTTATAGACAAATATGTGAATGTGGTCCTGTTTACATTGTGTTTATTTATCCTACAATATCCCAAGCTTGTTTTCTTGACCTAACACTATTTTTGTAAAACCAACTAGGAAATAAGCATATTCTCTGTTCATTTTATGTATTAACTGATTTGCAATGCAGAGTCATTAAATCATTTAGAAGTATTTACTATATATTTTAAATGAAATACTGACAGAAAATTCCTTCCTCTATGAGAGTATTATGCTATTTGAAGTAGGCTAGATGAGTGGTGTTAATTAAACAGCTGGCATTCAACCTCACTTTACTGTTTTCCCTTATCCAAACAACATTCTGCAGAGGGAACTGAATACTTTAAACGCTTGATGAGTAAAAATAGCATCCAAAAACATGAGAATTTCATTATAATAAAATTTTACAATAAGTTTTAGGTTATCATCATTATTTATTTATTTATTTATTTATTTTTTTGCGGTACACAGGCCTCTCACTGTTGTGGCCTCTCCCGTTGTGGAGCACAGGCTCCGGACGCACAGGCTCAGCGGCCATGGCTCACCGGCCCAGCTGCTCCGCGGCATGTGGGATCTTCCCGGACCGGGTCACGAACCTGTGTCCCCTGCATCAGCAGGCGGACTCTCAACCACTGCGCCACCAGGTAAGCCCTATCATCATTTTTAATCAGATTAATTTGCAAGATTTTGCCCTTTCTTATTCAAAAACATAAATATGTTTCAAATAGAGCAATGCATCATTAAGCTGATACTATTACTTTTCTAAGAAGAGGCAAAAGTTATTTATAAAACAATAGACCAGTCTTCCTTCTAGGACTGTATAACATTAAAAATAGAACACATGTGAATGTATACATAAACATAGATATGTTTATCATATGCATACGACTAGCATAGAGATCCTATAATCTTTTTAATCACTAAGTAGTTTAGCCAAATTTGCATGTCTAAGATTAAACATGAGAAAAGATATTTACAGACTGTGACACAATTATTTTAGATAAAAAAAAATTATCTCAGAGAATGATATGGTACTAACAATTAAGTTTCCCTTAGTTTTACTGCCTGATGTGTGATTAAAAATTAACTAATTAATGACATCTTTTAACCATTGGTTTTGAACCAAATGCAAATAGACAAAGGAATCCAGAATGGTAGATTTGATACAGGAATGCACATGATGTAACTTCCTGTGAATGAACATAAGGCATCCCTCTGGCCTTTGCCCTGCAGGCCATAGGTTTTGGAAAGTCAGGCTTGGGCTATATTTCAGCCTTTAGTGGCGCCTATGACAGATACCTTTGTGCGGGGCAAAACAGCACAAAAATATGTGACTGTTCTGCTTTGCCTTAAGGCCAACATGGGCCTTCTACTACTCCTTACCCTTTGGTAAATGAACTTCTAGTGCTACAACTGTCACAAATAGAGAAGTTGGGAAAATGCAAGCTTTCCTAGTAGTCTGGAGAAGCCAATATCATTGACAGTGATAGTAAATAACAACAAATATTGTTTTAAGAAGGCAGGTCCTATTGAATGAAGTGGAGGAAAAGTCTGAACCTAAGAGGTCAATGGGGACTTCCCTGGTGGCACAGTGGATACGACTCCATGCTCCCAATGCAGGGGGCCCAGGTTCGACCTCTGGTCGGGGAACTAGATCTCACATGCATGCTGTAACTAAGAGTTTGCATGCCACAACTGAGGAACCGGCAAACCACAACTAAAGAGCACACGTGCTGCAACTAAGGAGCCCACCTGCTGCAACTAACACCCAGCACAACCAAATAAATAAATAAATAAATATTTTTTTTAAAAAAAAGAGGTCAATGGAATTCAGGCTCACTACAGTTATCAATATTTCTCCAATTTGGGGTAGAGCATGTTGTGGATGTAGAGAAAAATTAAGGCAGGGAATAATCTTTCAATATTGCTCCCTAAGGGGGAGTACAATTAATCATCCATCTATGAAAAAAATTAGACATAAATATCCATCTAGTAGGAACAAGCACATGCAAATATGGGAGTGACAAGATTTATCTTTTAAAAAGTTCACAGTTTCAAGGAAATAATGTTTTTTAATTAAATAGGAAAAATTATCATCATTGTCAACCACAGACAATTAGCTTAAAATGAGCTATCTGAAAAAAAGGATAATTTGCTAGAATATAGTAAAAACCCCTTTAGATTAATCTTTACTGACAAAATCATTTTACAGAAAGGATAGTGACATTTCATTGATATACTTGTTAGTCAATAAGTTATTCCCAAGAATTCATTGCAAACTACACACCCATCATTCTGGCATGCATTCAATAAATATTTGATGTGCATAAATGCTGTCTGTGTTTTGTGCTGGGCCTAAGAAATTCACAGATTTGATTTATAGTCTTTGTCTTCAAAGAGCTTATATTCAAAGATGGGGAGACAGACAAGTTGATAATTACCAGAGGATGCCTTAAGTGTTCTGACGGAAATAAATCAGTGTATGGGAGGAAAGAAGTGGAGGACTCAACAGAGACTTAGTAATTCAGCTAGGTTTCTAGAACAGATGTTAGCTATGGTGAGCTGTGAAGAGTTAGTAGAAATTAGCCAGGTAAAATAAGAAAGGCTAGAAAAAGAGCCATCATGGATGTATGTACATTGAGACAGTAAAGAGCCTGGTAATATGGGAAAATATTTCAGAATACTTCAAGGTAAAGTGAGGAAAAGGCAGTGATAAAGTTTGAGAGAGTGAAGTCAAGATTATGAACGTGTACTAATTTTCTATTTCTGCTGTAATAACTTATCACAAATTTAGCAACATAAACAACACAAATTTATTATTTCACAGTTCTATAGGTCAGAAATTATGGTCGGCTTGATTGGTTTCTCTGCTCTGAGTTTTTACAAAGTCCATTCCAAGGTGTTAGCCTTCTGGGCTCTTATCAAGGAAAGATAAGAAAGATAAGAAGATCTGGAAAGGATCTTCTGAGTTCATTCTGGTTGGCAGAATCCAGTTTTTCATGGTTATAGGACTGAAGTCCCATTTCTTTGCTGTCTGTCACGCTTTGTTCCTACCTACTGCCCGCATTCCTTTTCATGTTTTCCATATCACCCCCTTCAGCAATGGAGGGTTCAGCTCCTCTCAAGATTTGAATCTCTCTGACTTCCCCTTCTAACAGTCGACTTAAAAAAATATTCACAACCTAAAAGTTGAGAGTTGTTTTATTTGATGGGAATTTTTAGGACTTCAAGACCGGGAGGCAGCAACTCAAGTAACCCTGAGAAAACTGCTGCAAGGAGGTGAGGTGGGGAGCCAGGTTATACAGAAGTTTTGCAACAAAGGGCAGGTAGTTGGAACCTCAAAAGATTATTGTAAATTAAAGAAAACCAGAGGGCTTCCCTGGTAGCGCAGTGGTTGAGAATCTGCCTGCTAGTGCAGGGGACACGGGTTCGAGCTCTGGTCTGGGAGGATCCCACATGCTGCGGAGCAACTAGGCCCGTGAGCCACAACTACTGAGCCTGCGCGTCTGGAACCTGTGCTCTGCAACAAGAGAGGCTGTGATAGTGAGAGGCCCGTGCACCACGATGAAGAGTGGACCCCGCTTGCCACAACTAGAGAAAGCCCTCACACAGAAACGAAGACCCAACACAGCAAAAATAAATTAATTAATTAATAAACTCCTACCCCCAACATCTTCTTAAAAAAGAAAACCAGAAATCCCAAGTTAAGGAATTTAGCGCTTTTCTATGTGTGGGAAGATGCAAGAGTCTGGGCTCACTGCAATCATTCCTTTGATATGTACCTCAGCTATCTTGGGGCCATCATCCTGTGTTTTTACATCCTGAGTTACCTCTGTGCTCACTGTAGAGAGTGGCTGCAGTCTGATGGCTGCTAAATGGCAGGTATTCTTTCCCTTCCTGAGTTCCCTTAGGGCTCACTAGCTCACCATTGTGGTGGCTGCAATTGCTGATGACTGTGACATCCTTTGTTTACTGATATGACGGACAATATTCCATTTCTCATACCCTTTCTCTATGACTGATTCTATCTGTATCTCCCTTCTGCCTTCCTCTTTCTTTAAAAGCTCATGTGATTAGACTGAGCCTGCCATTATAATCCAGGGTATGACCAAAATCCCTATTTTAAGGTCAGCTGAAAGGTAACCTACTCCCTTTACAACAGTACCTAGATTAGTGTTTGATTGAATAGCCAGAGGATAATCTTGGAAATAGCTTTATAATTCTGATTGCCACAGAAGGCTATTTTTTCATGTAAAATTAAAAACATCAGCTTTATCTTGAAGAAAATAATTCTAAGAAATGATTCTGTGCATAGAAGTAACAGAATCAATGTCACATTTTAGAAAGATCACTGAGTACAGCTTGAAATATTAGAGTGGAGGAGACTGGATGGCTTCAGAGAGACCAATTAAAATGCTCACTTTGCAATTAAGTTTAGAGCTAAGTGAACAGCAAAATAAAACAATAAGAGCAAGGAGATTTCAGAGGGGATAGATTTGGATGGCACTTTAGGAAGTAAAATCTGCTGTACTTTGTTCCTGATTGACTATAAGAGAAGAGACTCAAGGATGACTTTCCTTTTTGGCTTAAACCGAAGAAGAACAGAATTGAGTAAGAAGGAAATATTAGATACAGGTTTAGAGAAAACAGATTCATTCTCATTTAGAAATGTTGATTTTCATATGCCCATGGGATTAGACGATTTCTAATCAGTTATCATGAGATTTGAATGCAAAAAGTGGATTGAATTGTCTATGGAGACCTGTGAGTAATCATTGATTGGTACTGCAGAAATTTTATACCCATTTAGAATAAACATCAATATTATAATTTTAAGAAACATTAGCAGAAGTAAGAGCATGAGTAAAAGAAATAATGGGGGCTTCCCTGGTGGTGCAGTGGTTGAGAGTCCACCTGCCGATGCAGGGGACACGGGTTCGTGCCCCAGTCCGGGAAGATCCCACATGCTGTGGAGAGGCTGGGCCCATGAGCCATGGCCTCTGAGCCTGCACGTCCGGAGCCTGTGCTCCGCAACGGGAGAGGCCACAACAGTGAGAGGCTCGCGTACCGCAAAAAAAAAAAAAGAAAAAAAAAAAAGAAATAATGGGCATAGTAGAAAATGGGAAGTGAAAAATAGGCAAGTAGTTAATAAAGTATAGTTTGGGAATATTATACAGACGTTAGGAAATATTAGTCACTTTGTACATGTAAAACATGTAATGTAAAATTATCAAGAGAAATCATTTAATTGAAAACAGTAATGTTCATCACAGGGCATATATTTCTCTATTTGTGTCGATAAGAAGGGGATTATATCAACTTATACACATATGTATTCACAAGATACTTAACTCTGTAGAGTGGGAAGAACAGTCACTTTTCATTATACTTGTGTCTATTTGAAGCAAAAATAAAAGAACTTGCATTATTTTCAAAATGTTATAAAACGAAAAGGGATATATAGGCATCCATAAACTGTAATTCTCTATAGAAGTGCTCATGTATTAAAAGGATATTTATGACCTAAATTCATACTCTATACTGATAAAACCTGTTTATACAACATTATTTAGAGTATGATATGAACTTTGTAAGATGTTATACTCACATATAACAAACATGTTTTCCTTTCCTCTATTTTATTCTTAAAATATATTACTTGTAAAAATAGGGGAAAAATCACCAACCTTATTACCAAAGAGTGAGGCAGAATATATTGAATAGAAGATAATAAATGAAAAAATTTAATTAATGGTATAAAGTGTCTGAAAAAATGGGAGAAGATGGGACTCAGATGACACTTGTAGTTGTTGCTATAAATGGCAGTAACATCTCCTCTACTAAAACTAGAAGAAAGGTTATAAGGATGATTGATGATGCTGATAACTTTGGAGGTGGAAGACCTGGAAGCCATTATGTTCTCGATTAAGTAGGATTCAAGGTGTTCTGCTGAATGTAGTGGGGAAAGTGGCCAGGCAAGGGCTTTGAGAATGTATAGTAATGATTAGAAATAACTATTGTAGGGGCTGGGAGAGAAATGTGATTGGGGGAAAGGACTAATTGTTCTCTGAGAGCTTTATATGGTTTCAAGGACCATTACAGAGCTATAGTAATTGAGACAGTTTGAAAATGATGCAAGAATAGACAGATAAAACATTTCTACATGATAGAAAGCCCAGGAAGAGACTCTTAAATAAACACCATGCAGGAAAGAGGTGCCACTGGACAATGGGTAAGGTTAGACTTTTTGACAAATGATATTGGGACAAGCAGTGATCCACAGTTAGAAAAATGAAATCATATCCATTTCAGGGATATCAAAGATTTAATTTGAGAGGAAAGCTGTAAAGAATTTAGAATTTATTATGGAAGAATTTCTACCTGACTAAATTCTATGAGTCTCTATCCTATGTGTAACATAACAGGAGGAAGGGCAAATAATATTCACTGGGGGGGGTCACTCATGTGCGAGGCGTGCACTGTTAAATGTCTCTTGATATTCCCTCATTTTGTCCTTGCAAAAAATATTAGGTATGTCTTAAAGTCATTTACTATACACAAAGATAAAAAGTAAATAATATTAAATAAATTCTGTTAAATTACATAATTGTTTGGCAAGAGCTAAGAATAAGGTGGGTAGCTAATAATTTAGGATTCTTCTTGGCCTAACTGCAACAAGCTGACTCGAAGCCATTGCTGTCAATGTGATACTTATAAGAACAATGCAGCTAGAATCTTTCTGGAAGATCAAAAGTAGTAGACATTGAAATCCAATATGGTATTTTCCATATGTGTACTAGAAGTCTGAACTCTCCCTTTCTCACGTATGATCTGGTAATTGTAGTCCTGATAGGATAGAAGAGATGTTTCCACTTTTCCCACATCTGTTAGTTTTGCCATTTTAAAGTTGGGAAGAGCCAGAGATGAGGGTCTAGAGTTACTTCAACCTCTCCTTCTCCAGTTCTTGTGGAAAGAATCAAATAGCTTCTTATCAAGAAATGTTTGCAAATTATTTTTTCCTACATTCTTTGGAAAAAAGAAAATTAATAATGTTGTTAGATACTGCCAACAAAAGTGATGCGTCTTTTAATCTTTACAATATTTTCCAGATCAGTTTACTCAAGTTCAAGATATTCATTAGAAATTCAAAATTAAAAAATCATATTTAGACTATTAATATTTAATCTACTGAGATAGTTTGATAATGTATAAATGCTACCTAGAGATTAATCCATTAGAATGAATGCAGAAAGTACTTATAACTGTTAAAGCTGAATAAGGGACCTTTAGGGGATTAAGCATGCTTTTCTCTTTATCTGAAAAATTTCACTATAAAAATTTAATGAAAGAATTTTGCCTCTGAATATAATATGTGAGTATTCATATTTACATCTGAATTTATGCATCTCTCTTTCTTTAAACTTGTGTCCACAGCCGTGTAAGTATGATGTATAATCTAAATGTATCTAGATGTATAATCTAAATGGTAATACAATCCACCCACATGAGGCCTGATAAGGCTATTCAGGATATCCCACACAAAAATGTTTAAAAAGGAAATCTAAGTGTGTAAATAACACCTGACTAAATGACTGGTTCTTTGGAACATCCATCATGGAAAGGTACATGTATATCTTGAATGTTACTGCTATTTTAAAATATCAAGTATGACAAGCTAAATAAGAAACTTTTAAAATATTGTGATTTTTTCATATTCTTGATGTTTACTAATTTAAACCACTTGTTTCTTCTTATCAAAAATAATTCAGATTTATAAGTATCAGTCTTTTTTTTCTTTTTCTTTTTCTCTTTTGTAGTACGTGGGCCTCTCACTGTTGTGGCCTCTCCCGTTGCGGAGCACAGGCTCCAGACGCGCAGGCTCAGCGGCCATGGCTCACGGGCCCAGCCGCTCCGCGGCATGTGAGATCTTCCCGGACAGGGACACGAACCCGTGTCCCCTGCATCGGCAGGCGGACTCTCAACCACTGCACCACTAGGGAAGTCCTATCAGTCTTACTTTATTTCATTTTTAGGCATTCCCTAGAAACTGTCACTAACATAATGCTTCTAAATGTTTACATAATTAAAGGCCTCTCACAAGTGGCCTTGTTTAAATTCCTCTAAATTATGCTAGATTGCACACTTTAGTTATTAAAGTGTGATCTTTTGGGAAAAAAATAATTTTTATAATTGATAATTACGGCACTAAAAAACTTAAAATGGAAACTATACAAGTTTCAAAAAATATATGCACCTTGAACTGATTAGTATATCAGAACTTTCCAACTTTTCAGTGGTATGATAAAATTTATGTGCACTCTTTGTGCCGGGAACTCTCTCTCCTGGCACTTCTTTTCATTTTTAAAGACATTTTCAATGAGTCTCTTTATTCTTTACAAGTTCTCTTTTAAAACTTGAGATCCCCAAGAAGGACATTACAGCTTAACCAGTTATTGCAAAAAGAGGAGGTCTGTTTCTTTCTCTCCCCCTCCCTCCTAGCTCTCCTGAACAGAGGAGATAATCCTAACATCATGCCCCCTTAAACATGTAGTGGGCCAGTACATGTTAAAAGTTCACATATTTTTGTCTCTGGTGTCTCTTCATTTAAGAGGTTCCTTATCCTGTCTCTGGACATGTTAAAAGCTCACATATTTTTGTCTCTGTTGTCTCTTCATTTAAGAGGTTCCTTATCCTGTCTCCCTTTGGCTCCCCCTTATCCTCCCTATCTACCCACTAATGAGTTGCTCATCAATGTTTAAAGTTTCTATTCTAGCTGATGGCATGAATTAAATCTGGCAATGGTGAGTGTATGGTCTCACTTAGACTGTGAGCCCAAGTTGTTTGGCCCAACTCAACACTGAGCACTGGTGTATCTGTCATTGTAGCACTTGGTTTTCCTTTAGTTCTTATTCCTTGTGTGTAAAGATCTCTTAGAAAAATAATTGGCCAGGGTGTTTTTGTTTTTGGTAGAAAACAACTACTATGAAATGTTTCACATTTTTTTCCTCAGGTCCTCTTGTGGTGCCACTATTGGCAGAACCTACACATATGCTTGCTCTTCTGGAGAGCCTAAGAAATGCACTTTTTTCTTTATTCCACATTGTATTGTATGACAAGCTAGTTAGGATTAAAATCGGCAATGAATATGCCAATGTGCAGAAAGTTTTGTTGTAGGCAGGGCAAGATACAGACACCCCGTGTTCCTTTACTACATATGATTAAAAATTCCACTAACAGCCATATCATATTATCTCACAACATACGGACAGAGCATAGCACTTGGAAGAAAATTGAATTTTTATTTATCTCATTGTGAAATGCATTCTTGGTCATGTAGTGAAGCATGATGGAAATAATCCTTAGAATCATGTTTTGGGTTTCAGTGTATTCAATTGCAGTGGGTATTTTAATAAATAGCTGAAGGAAAATTAGCTTTCTTGTATATAGACCTATATCATTTTCTCCGAAAAATATGGAAAGTAAAGTTTTAATGAACATTTAATTCCTAAAGCAAGAATTAAACAGGAAAATGAGAAAATAATGCTCCTAAAAATTCTAGCTCTAAGAATAGAGCTATGGGACTTCTCTGGTGACACAGTGGTTAAGAATCCACCTGCCAGTGCAGGGGACACAGGTTCAAGCCCTGGTCTGGGAAGATCCCACATGCCGTGGAGCAACTAAGCCTGTGCACCACAACTACTGAGACAGCGCTCTAGAGCTCGTGAGCCACAACTACTGAGCCCGTGTGCCACAGCTACTTCTGAAGCCTGCGCGCCTAGAGCCCATGCTCCTCAACGAAAGAAGCCACCGCAATAAGAAGCCCACGTACTGCAATGAGTAGCCCCCACTCGCTGCAACTAGAGAAAGCCCGCGCAGAAATAAAGACCCAACGCAGCCAAATATAAAAAAATAAATAAATTTATAAAAAAAAAAAGAATAGAGCTATGATAACATCTTAAAGGAAAATGAATGTTTTGTGGTTAAAATTGCAAGATTTGCTATATAAATGGAAAATTAAGAATGACTCCAAGATAGAAGTCAAAGTTGGGAACAATTTCTTTTGTAGAAATATCCAAGTTTTGAGGCTAGTTGTTTTGATCTCACATCTCTCTTTTTAATCCAGTAACACCTGAAATACTTTTCTATACTATGTCCGTATGTAAACAGAGCTAGCAATGAGATGAATATACCTCTTGTCGTCATATTAACCTATATTTAACTGATTTTAAAGATTTGGATATGAAAGAGGGGTATTTTCCCATTCATTTTAGGTCATGGAGGGGTACAGGAACTAGAACTAAAGGAGAAGAAAGATACATTGAATGAAAAATTTGAATAAACCCCATAAGGGGATATGAATTAAAAAATCAGTGAGTGGCAACCCCTAAAATGTACAGGAAGGAAACCAATAAGAACAATTAAGGAAAGTCCCTTATATTGCAACAACTACTCTTGTGGATAAACACATAAGGAACATATTTAAAATAAACATACATTTTACCATAAAAGTCTTCATTAACATGCTGGCCATTATTTGATTTCTTATGTCATGCAGGTGGCTGAAAATTGGTGAGATTTACAATCAGGCATAGGCAGTCATTTGTTCTAGCACTGGCATTGACCCAGCTTTAAGAGAGAAATACTATTTTTCTTTCCTCTTACTATTATACTTTTATTCTATAACTTCTATCAAAATTTTATTGGGCATGATGGGGATGAGGTCTGGGAAGGGTCAGTGGAAGATTATGACACATATTTTATTTTTGGTTTCTTGAGCCAAATTCCATTAGAGCTGCTACAATTGCCACCTTAATCAGTGTCTTTCTGGGTCAACCAGAATTCTCAAAATGGATTGAAAAGTAAACAGTTTACTCTTCCCATAATTACTGCTCAGTCAGACTACAACCAGATCAATAAGCTGACTGTCTTTGGACCGACTTACTTTCCTATATCTGAAAGGGATCTAAAAAGAGGAATGAGGTTACTCTGATTGGATGTAGGGGTGAGATCAATCCTAGCATCGTGGGACAGCAATCAAAATGTCACTTGTAATAAAGAGAGAGACTCCATTACTGATGTTTGGCCTCTGAGAATTTTCAAGTCCTCAAATTTCCCCTTGTTCTTTGCCCCACATCTGTGCAATCTGAAAGAAAGCCCATTTTTCTCTCTCCCCTTGGCATTCCTTGAAATTTCAAATCACATGAGACCCAGGTTACAGGAGGTCACCCCAAACCATGCTCTACCCTTAAACACAATTAAAAATGCAAAACCACTTGCCTCCTTATGACTCTACCACCCTGCTCACTCTGCACTCCTCATCTTGTTTCACTCCTGACTGAATCTGAGCCCTCCTGCCTGGGGAATCCTTTTGCTATTTACTATGAGAGCAATAGCTTTATTTTACATCTCTTGGTGCCTGTGTGTCATTCATACACATCTATAAGTTCCTGGAATGAGAGGAGAGGGATTGCCCAGCAGTTAGCAGAGAATGCCCAATAAAACACTGCTGCACCAAACAACTGTAACAGATGGACAGATGGACGGATGGATGGATGAGTGGATGGTTGGATGAGATAGAAGAAGATATACCTCTGAATACAAAGAAAAGAAGGAATATAGGTGTGTTAGTAGAAAGTAGACAGCAGAAACTAGAAACCTGACAATTATACAAGCCTAAATTATGATAGTGTTCTTTTTTTTTTTTTTGCGGTACACGGGCCTCTCACCGTCGCGGCCTCTCCCGTTGCGGAGCACAGGCTCCGGATGCTCAGGCTCAGTGGCCATGGCTCACGGGCTCAGCCGCTCCGTGGCATGTGGGATCTTCCCGGACCGGGGCACGAACCCGTGTCCCCTGCATCAGCAAGTGGACTCTCAACCACTGCGCCACCAGGGAAGCCCTATGATACTGTTCTTAATTCATAGTTTTAAAGTCACCTTGGCTCACCCCTCTGAAAACCATACCACAAATATACAACTCCTATGAGTAACAATATTGTTGCAAAGTTTATTTTATAGGATTTATGTTTAAAAGGCTGTTTATTAGTTCATCTTTTTTGCACAGACACCATTTGGGCAAACTGAGATTTGCTGTCCTGGCAAAATGCCTATTTACAGGTGAAGAAATCCATTTTAAGTTACAATAATTGATTTATGTTAGGAGTCCTTACCAGGTCACTTAGAGGAGAGATTTAATGGAATACGTAACATATACACACATACATTACACACATATATACATATATATAATCTAAGATGCTTATGAGTATATAAATATATAAATATCTGATATTATAAGATGTACATTTAGTTGCCTCTTCACAAAGCAACCACATTGAAAACAAATAGAAAGCAGAAAAACCATTCTGTCAAAACTGATGAATAAAAAGTTAGATTTTAAAATGATTAGACCTTTTATTGTTTTTAATTTTCTTTGTGCATATTTTGCTTACTTTTTCACCTAGATATCTTCCAGAACTTTAAGCACTTACTTCTTAAAATATTGTTTAAAGCAACAGTAAATCTGCAAAATGCTTCTGGGAAACTTAAGACTTCACCCTTCTGTGCTTTGTACTGGGAAAGAGAAATGCTCAGCAGGATAATTTTTGAGAGCAATATAAAATCTTTGTTCTTTGCGATTTTCTTCCATTCCTTGTCCATAGATATAAGTAAACGTACAGCACACAAAACCTAATGGCCTTAACCACCTCCCTCACCCCCAGCCCCACCCCACACAAAACTATTAAGACTGAGAGGGTACTATGTACTCAGCATTTGAAAACTGTTAAAACCTAAGAAGAAAAAAACAGCAAAAACATGTTTCTCAACCTTAAAAGTGTTTGGATGTGACGGTACTGACTTTTTTGACATCAAAAAAACTGTAATGTCTGAATTCAGTTTGACAATTGATTTTTCCCAGGCATTCCACTTTTGCATTCAGCATAGAGTGCTGTGCAGCATAAATAAACCCCAGCATTCAGAAACAAGTCAACAGAAAAAGCTGGCCTTGTAATAAATTTTAAACGGAAACTATCAACCAATTAATTGCAGATGCATTTGTTCCCCAATTAGACATGGACTGAAGTATAAAAATATTTTGCCCATTAATTTTGACTGCGTATTTGCCACAACTGCAGTCTGACTTTGGTTTCCTTTTTTCAAATTTAAACAGATATGGACTCAGATACAGGTACAGATAGATATAGATATAAATTTGTACATATAGACAGATATAGACGTAATTGTGGAGGTAGAGGTAGAGATAGTAGAGATAGAGAGATTGATATAGATTCTTGCCCTCTTGTTAGAGGATATTTGATTATGGACTCACATCAATGATTGATGTTAATATAACTCATCAGATAATCCAGGAAAGAACAAATTTCTGGGACTGATTTTTGAATTCTAGCTTTTCATTTTCTATAAACAATAAGACATACGTAAAGTTTAAACTGGAAAAGGTTACTATTGCTCTATGACTCTGAAGGTGTTAAAACTGTTCTTTTATTACTACTAGAGTTTTCTAATCAGCCCATGTCAAATAATACATGTCATATTGCACATTATTTACCTAGCTGTGGAAAATGTAAGTGCTAAGACCAATCAAATCAACCAATCATCAGGCAATTATTAAATAGTGAAAATAAACCAATTTACATGAAAAATTATCTTTTCAGATTTTACATTTATGTGATATTGACGTCAGGAACATCTTAAATATTTAAAAATGGCTAACACAACGTGGAATTACTACATATATTTTTTTATAATCATTTTTTAAAATATCAATTTTATTGGAATTAAAACATAGATATAGAGATGTTCAAATATATTTTGCATTTCTTTCTTTGGACTATAATAAAATTCCTTTACAACTGTATTTTATACTTTTTCCCATATATGTAATTTTCTAACAGTAAGCAGAACATGTCCATGTGCTCATTTGAGCATAGAACTACTCACACTTAATAGGTCACAACATATTTTGTTGAATAACTGAGAGAGAAAACACTAAATTATCTTGAGAGAAATCTAGGAGGGACAGAATGAAAAGAGCATTTGGATGAAAAGAGAAAGAGAAAGAATCCAATAAGAGGAGGAGAGTCTGATAATGTGGTAAATCAATTATACTCCAACATATAATAAAATTTTTAAAAATTAAATCAAAATGAAACCAATCCCAATCAAATGAGATCCCTGGACAGAAAAAGGACATTCGGTAAAAATGAAGGCAATCTTAACAGAGCATTGACTTTAGTTAATAATAATGATGTACCAATATTGGTTTTTTAATTGTGACAAATGTACTGTGGTGAGGTAAGATGTTAACATTAAGGAAGACAAGTGATGATATGGGAACTCTCTGTACTATCCTTGCAGCTTTTGTAGAAATCTAAAATTATCCCCAAATAACATATTTAAAAAAAATAATGTGGAATAGCATATACACAGTTAAATTATTTGCATGCTGAGACAGATTCTCCCTAGCTCCCTATCTTAGGTGAAGTGTGGATTACTTGTTCTCAATTATTCTGTGCCCTTCCATAAGGAGGATCATATTTTCCAACACTGTCGAACTCAGGTATGGACATGTGACAGGGCTTACTTTCGACAATGCAATATGAGCAAAATACTGAATCATTTCTGACTAGAAGTTACACAAACCAAGATGTGCTTCACTCAGCTCTTTTTTTTCTGCCTTTTGGAATGTTCTTGGTAGGAGGTATTCTGGCAGCTTGTGTCTGGGAAAAGAAGAGGGTGTGGAATAGAGCTGCAGCTAACCTGAGATGTGCATTCAGCATGAATTAGAAATAACTTTAGTTTTATAAACCACTGAAGTTGAAGGATCACTGTTCACGACAGCAAAATATGTGATGTAGAACACAAAGACTTGGTGTATATTTTGTTATTTGTTTGTTTGCTTCTTATCAGTTGAAATTTACTAAACAGTTTCAGTATCGCTTTTTGGCAAAAGTGGTAGGCAAGAAATGAATAGCATTAGCAGGATGATGAGATGATCCACAAACTAGAGTAAACACATGGAAGTAAGAGCACAGAATCCAAGATAATCATGAGAGCACAAGCCCCACACCCCAGTATCTTAGATAATTATTCAGAAAGGAATTGGAAGTTTCATAACTTCTGGAAATGGAATTGGAGTCATTCTTACTACTATTAAAATTATACACTAAGATATAAAGATTATTGACTACTTAATTATTTTAGCTTGATTTGAATGAAACTAGTTCTTTTCTCTTCTTTTTTATTTTGGCTGCACTGCACGGCATGTGGGATCTTAGTTCCCCTACCAGGGATCAAACCCATGCCCCTGCAATGGAACCACAGCATCTTAACCACTGGACTGCCAGGGAAGTCCCTGAATGAAACTACTTTTGATATATCTCTTAAAAAATCCTCACAATTGCAATATTGTATCTATTTTTTTTCTTCTGGTGTGGTTATCTGATCATCTTAATATCCATGAGTAAATCAACCTTCCTTATAAATAAAATTAGTGGTTTAGAGTATTTGTGAGTTCCTTCTGGTAGAAGAGTTATGACATATTTTCTGGGCATCAAGCCATAAACCATGTGAGGTTTAAGATGTTCTTTCAGGATTCCGGGTAAGTTTATTAAAAAGATTTTTGGTATATTAATGTTATAATCATTAGAAAAGATGCAAAGTGTTTTTTAAAAAGCAAAATTTTAACCTCCTTAGAAAGAAGTTCTATAATTTTTTTGATTAATTCTTTACCTTGCGAAAAGGTTTTGTAAAAATGTAAGAATGATAAAAGTGGGATATAAATTCAGAGAAGTTTAAATAATCTACTAGCAGAAGAGCTTCCAGTTACCACTATTTATTTTTATTTGAATATTCATTGATCTCACATATAAAATGAAATTATATTTTAAATATTCTATCAAATTATAGCATATACATTCCCTATAGTGACCTTTAAAGCAACAAGGACATTAAAAAAACCAAGAATATTTATAGCCAAATATGATGTTTAACTGGAATTAGATAAAGCTAGTGATAGGATTACTTCCTCTACATAACTTGTTTACAGCAAGTTGTAACTATCAAGCATATTCTATGCTACAACATGCTCTGGTTACAATTTCACCAAACGAATGTAGCATTAGAAGAGATCTCATAGATAAAGGGGAAAAGTTAAACCAAGAGTTGTCTTATGCCTCCTTTTCCAATTTGAATTGCTTTTATTTCTTTTTCTTCTCTGACTGCCACGGCTAGGACTTCCAAAACTATGTTGAAAAAAGTGGTGAGAGTGGAAAAAAAAATAAAAGGAATCAAAATTGGAAATAAAGAAGTAAAACTGTCACTGTTTGCAGATGACATGATACTATACGTAGAAAATCCTAAAAATGCTACCAGAAAACTGCTAGAGCTCATCAATAAATTTGGTAAAGTTGCAGGATACAAAATTAATACACAGAAATCTCTTGCATTCCTATACACTAACAATGAAAGATCAGAGCAAGAAATTAAGGAAACAATCCCATTTACCACTGCCAACAAAAAGAAAAATACCTAGGAATAAACCTACTGAAGGAGGCAAAAGACCTGTACTTAGAAAACTATAAGATGCTGATGAAAGAAATCAAAGCCAACACAAGCAGATGGAGAGATATACCATGTTCTTGGACTGGAAGCACCAATATGGTCAAAATGACTATGTTACCCAAAGCAATCCACAGATTCAATGCAACCCCTGTCAAATTACCAATGGCATCTTTCACAGAACAAGAACAAAAAAATTTACAATTTGTATAGAAACAAAAAGAACGCCAAATAGCCAAAGCAATCTTGAAAAAGAAAAATAGAGTTGGAGGAAGCAGATTTCCTGACTTCAGACTATACTACAAAGCTACAGTCATCAAAACAGTATGGCACAGGAACCAAAACAGAAATATAGATCAATGGAACAAGATAGAAAGGCCAGAGATAAATCCACACATCTATGGTCAATTAATCTATGACAAAGGAGACAAGAATATACAATGGACAGTCTCTTCAATAAATGGTGCTGGGAAAACTGGATGGCTACATGTAAAAGAACAAAATTAGAACATTCTCTAACACCATACACAAAAATAAACTCAAAATGAATTAAAGACCTAAATGTAAGGATGGATACTTTAAAAATGTTAGTGGTAAATATAGGCAGAACACTCTCTGACATAAATCACAGAACTATTTTTTTTGATCCACCTCCTACAGTAATGAAAATAAAAACAAAACTAAACAAATGGGACCTAATTAAACTTAAAAGCTTTTACACAGCAAAGGAAACCATAAACAAAACAAAAAGACAACCCACAGAATGGGAGAAAATATTTGCAAACAATGCAACTGACAAGGGATTAATCTCCAAAATATACAAACAGCTAATGCAGCTCAATATTCAAAAAACAAACAACCCTATCAAAATGGGTGGAAGATCTAAATAGACATTTCTCCAAAGAAGACATACAGATGGTCAAAAAGTACATGAAAAGATGCTCAACATCACTAATTATTAGAGAAATGCAAATCAAAACTACAATGAGGTATCACCTCACACTGATCAGAGTGGCCATCATCAAAAAATCTGCAAACAGTACAGGCTGGAGAGGGTGTGGAGTAAATGGAACTCTCTTGCACTGTTGGTGGGAATGTAAATTGATACAGCCACTATGAAGCACAGTATGGAGGTTCCTTAAAAAACTAAAAATAGAACTACCATATGAACCAGCAATCCCACTCCTGGCATACATCCGGAGAAAATCATAATTCAAAAAGATACATGCACCCCAGTGTTCATTGCAGCACTATTTACAATAGCCAAGACATGGAAGCAACTTAAATGTCCATCGACAGAAGAATGGATAATGATGTGGTACATACATACAATGGAATTTTACTCAACCATAAAAAAGAATGAAATAATGACGTTTGCAGCAACATGGATGGACCTAGAAATTATCATACTAAGTGAAGTAAGTCAGACAAAGACAAAGGTCATATCATCTCACTTACATGTGGAATCAAATAAAAAATGACACATATGAACTTATTTACAAAACAGAACCTGACTCACAGATCTAAGTCAAACTTATGGTTACTAATGGGGAAACGTGGAGGGAAGTGACAAATTAGGAGACTGGGATTAACATATACACACTACTATATATAAAATAAATAACTAAAAGGACCTACTTTATAGTACAGGGAACTCTACTCAATATTCTGTAATATTCTATATGGGAAAAGAATCTAAAAAGAATGGAGGTATATATATATATAAATATATATAAAACTGATTTGCTTGCCGTATACCTGAAACTAACAACATTGTAAGTCAACTATACCCAATAAAAATTAAAAAAAATTGTAGTCTTGTTGACCATCAGAGGTTTCCATTTTACAATGACTGAATGCATCTTGTTTTAGAATTGAATGCTATCTAGAAATATTAGAAAAAGAAAGCTTCATGGCGAAGTAGATGTAAATATTCTAGAAAACAGAAGTGTTATAAGTTTCAGATTTACATATAACTATATTCAGGCATAGATGAAGATAATATAAGCAGAGCCTTTAAGGAATGCAAGGGGAGTTAAGAGCTAGAGTTAAAATAATGGAAATCCTTGAGAAACAGATGAACTTCTTGATTGCCATAAAACTTAACTTGATCATCATAAAACGATCTCTTTGGGGGATCTGTGGAGAGCTAAATAAATATAGCTGTTGTTTAATGTGTCTGTTAAGAAGTAATTTTTCAACTGACTATTTTTAACACATTTTTGTTTAATTTTCCAACACTTCCTTATAGTTCCGATCTTGTCTGAACACTCCACCAAAGCCATTTCCATAGCTTCTCTAACTCTAAAACTGTACCTTTCCAAGTAGAATGGTATTTTCAGTAGCACATTGGTTTCAAGTTTTCGTATAAAATGTGGCTCCACCAGAATTTCACAGTGGCTGATTTTAAAATAGACCATATATTTGTTTGCTCTGTGTGCTATACAGAGCAATTAATTTTGATTCTAGAAAAGATTAACCTCCGTTCACCTGAAAAACACGTAAATTTAAATGGGTGAATATATCAACACGTAAATTAATCATATCAAAATACTTTTAGCAATATTGCCTCTTAAAATAATTATTATGTTGTTTTACAATTTAAGTGATTGCTGTAAGAATTTGGATGATTTTCTATTCCTTTCTCATCTGATATAAATTTTAAATATCAATGAAAAGTCACAGTGGAGACCTTAATACAGAAGATAGTTAAAATTTCAAGCACTTTAAAATCTCTAGTATGATACAAATTATACAATGTAGTTCTTAGCTGAAGTTTATTTTTATACTAACACCTCACATGTTTTCTATATAATGATAATATGTTTTTGAACAACAGAAAACCACCAAATCATGCTATAAATACTTGGTAAAATATTCCATCTGGGGCTTCCCTGGTGGCGCAGTTGTTGGGAGTCCGCCTGCCGATGCAGGGGACACGGGTTCGTGCCCCGGTCCGGGAAGATCCCACATGCCACGGAGCGGCTGGGCCCGTGAGCCATGGCCGCTGAGCCTGCGCGTCCGGAGCCTGTGCTCTGCATTGGGAGAGGCCACAACAGTGAGAGGCCCGCGTACCGCAAAAAAAAAAAAAAAAAAAAAAAAAAAAAAAAATTCCATCTGTCCATGTCAAATATATACTTTTTATGTTTCTAACCAGTTCTCTTTTGGAAAGTAAAATTCAATGTTTAGGTTGATGGTGAATTTATGAGTGTAACTCAGGTTTTGTTATTATTGGAATATGCCAAAATTTTACTCTGCACTAAGCACCAAGCTCACAAATTTTCATACCTTCTCACACATCTGATCTAAAATTGGATTTCCTATGAATTTTCTTACAGTCTCATCACTGATGAGAAAACATCGAACCAGAACATCTGCAAGTTTCCCAAAGTATAAATCTAAGTGTAACTCAAGTTATACAATGTTTCTTAACCTCATGAAGCACTTTGGAAATAAATTAGGAAAAAAATTCTCCTTTCTCAGCATCTTCCCTCTATATTCACTTTTATTTACATTCTGTTTTGTCTCTTTGTTTTCTTTCTCCTTCTCTTTTCCTATAAAGAAGAGTACTCTTTTCCTGAAGAGTAATGTGCTATTCTATTTGAAACTAAATCCAACTTGGCATTTCTATGTACAAACCTTTTCAGGTGTTTATGGGTGCACTGATCACATTATGTCCAGGTAGCTATCACCAAACATTATCAGCAGCAAAAGTATATGGAGCAGTGAATTCTAAGTACGGGACTCTGCCCATCTAAATGTACTGTACCTGATGTACAGAAGTCACCATCTGGGCAGCAAGGGCATGCCTCCTGATTCTTAGTTTTACAAACATTAACAGCTTCTTGAACTATTAGCTGACTAGGCAGCAGGAAAATTAGCCCCTGGGAATAGGGACAGGTGGTAACCATTTCCACCAAAGTATGTTGAAGGAAGAAGTGCCTACGTTAAAATAATTTCTGAATCTGAGCCAAGAACTGCCTGCTCCTCTTGCCAGCTAATCGTTCACTATTCAGCCTCTTCACCTGCTTCATTCTCTTGGGAGCTATACAAGCAGTACCCACCAGCTGCCCTGATGGAGAAGGCTCTGCTGTGACACTAGAGAAAAGCTGGGCTGAGAAAGCAGTGAGTACAAACAACCAGGTAAATCAGTGTAAAGGTAAACAAAGTCTTCTTTGCTCTTTATTTTTTATGCTTTTTTAGAAAGAAACCAATGTATGTAATGGATGTGAGCAAAAGTCCTTTAAAACAGAATCTGTTTTTCAAGAGCTTTATTGTACACATTTAAAAATATAGTAAGGCTAATTAGGGTAACAATTAATCTCCATATCCAGTAGACATTCATTAAATAAAGTTGGTAAATTCAAATACTAACACTGATCAATTTTCTTTAAAGATTGTTCCTGTCTCTGCTAGCTCCTGCTTCCTTTTCCTTGCTTTTTCCTTCTTCCTTGTTTTTCCTGATTACATAGAGATTAGGAGCTATCCTCTTTCTCAGCAACCATCTCTATCCTGTTTCCTTGCTACATGAAGTATGGTTCCTGGACCAGCAGCAACATCATCACATGGGAACTGATTAGAAAATACAAACTCTCACACCCAACACTAGACCTACTGAATCAAAATCTGCACTTTTATCAAGGCATCTATGTTTGCCCAATGCATGTTAATATTGGTTAATACGGTTTGGTGTTAGTGATTATCAGTACTGGGATCACATTAAAACTACCTGAGGAGTTTAAAAACTACTAATGCCTGGGACACACTACCCGACTGTGATTTAATTAATCTGGGAAAGTGCCTCAGAATCAGTGTTTTTCAAATGTCTCTGAGGTCGTTCTAAATCACATTTGAGAAACAAAGCTATACATGAATTCCTAAAATATATTCTGAAAAGCTTAAATTTAAACATACATTAGGGAATTGAGTTCATACAGAGTTGTGAAAATAATGTCTGGACCTAGAATAGAATTATAGGAAAGAGGAGCTGATTTTAATAGAGGAAAATACCTTTGGTCGATAACAGAAGAACTGTACAATAAAGGGGGGGTTTAACTGTAAATAATATAAATAATGATATATTATTTATATGACTATAAATAATGATACATGTTAAAAATCAATTGTGCTATAAGACTTGGATTTTGAAAGGACATATTGAATTGATAATATTTTCTATAACTTATTAATAACTACACATAATAAAATGGATTTTTTTTTTTTTTTTGCGGTACGCGAGCCTCTCACTGTTGTGGCCTCTCCCGTTGTGGAGCACAGGCTCCGGACGCGCAGGCTCAGAGGCCATGGCTCACGGGCCTAGCCGCTCCGTGGCATGTGGGATCTTCCCGGACCGGGGCACGAACCCGTGTCCGTTGCATCGGCAGGCAGACTCTCAACCACTGCGCCACCAGGGAAGCCCCCTTTTTATACTTTTTTTGAACTCAAAATTTTGTCAATTGACATTTTAAGGTAAAAAAATAATTATACTTTCCAAATTGCATATAGACGAAGTTAGCCACAAAATGCATAGTTCATTTTTATAGCCCCCATTTGTAAATATCATTATATTTACAAATGCTGTGGTTTTAATATATATAGTGCTCAAAAACATGTATTTAAGCTATAGCTAATTGCTGTCAAGAAACAGATTTCTTGCCACATAATTTGCTACATTTATTATATTTTTTTCAATATATATTCAGCCTTGAACAGAACATTGTTCTCTTAAAAACCTTAGCTTTTGGCAGTTACTAATATAATAATGGGTGGAAAAATGAGAAGACAATATTATTGAAGGTAATGCTTAGAAGAGTCAACTTTCAGCAAATCTCATAATGAAGCTTTGTTAAGGCATTGAATCTATCTTGAGATTAATTCACCTGAAAATTACTAAAAAAAATATCCTTACCAGGAAATGTAGCTGCTTAGATCACAATTCTATTCCATTACAAGAAAAACAACAAAATAATCATCAAACAAAATTATAGCTATGAAGCATTTGTACATACACTCAAAAAATAATTTTTGCAAAACTACTATGTGCCAAGTACTGTTCTAGGCACTTGATAAATAAAAATGCAACGAGGTATAAATTCTAAGGAGCCAACATTCTCCCAGGAAACTCAGAAAATTACAAAATAAGTTAATTTCAGAGAGTGGTAAGTGCTGTGAAGAAAATAAGACAGGTGATAATGCTAATGTGCAACCCATGGATTTCTACAGATTTCATTTGTGGTAAAACTTTCATCATTTGATGAAGATTTCAGTTGATTCCAATATTGGACTATTATAAAAATATACAGCTGCTAATATTTGTGTACATGTCTTTATGTGGACATGTTTTTATTTCTTTTGGCTAAAAACCTGGGAGTGGATTGCTGAGTCTTATAACGGGAGTAACTAATATAATTTTTGCCTTAAGGATTACACTCTTAAAAGATATATAAGCAAAGTCTGAATGCAGACTTCAAATAAGTCTTAAATGACTTGGTATAAATATATATCAAAAATATTAATGATAGTAGATCATATTACATGTTGGTTTTAAAGGGAAGGTACAGTTCTTTCAGAAAAGGAATATAGATATGATTTGTCCTTCCCACATGTTAGAGAACCAAAGCATCTTTTAACCTACAAGAGTCATCTCAAGGTGACTAATGGTAAATTACCTCTATAATTATAATTAATTACAACATATATAGCAAATATGTTAAATTCAGTCTTAGTTTTGCATCATTTTATTTTAGTGATAGACAACATATAAAGAATTTAATATTTACTTAAATATTTTAAACCTTCAACTCTGACTTTTCCTTATTAAGGAAGTTGTTAAACTATACATTATTACTCTAATTCTTATTACATTATTAGTATTTTCGCATATCAGATACTAATCTTCTAAAGGGAACTATCAAACTTCCTAAGAATGAACAGAAGAGTAATATTGGAGAAAAGAGAAGCTCATAATAATAGGAATAGATACAGAATGGAACAGAGGTACCAGTATTTAAAACTTTCTACAGTATTTTGTGGAAAAGGTCTAGACTATTTATAGGCTATGTTGAAGATCTAAAAAATATTTTACAGGAAGAATTAATAAAAAGTCTGGAGACCTCTTCTTGATGGAAGGTTTGCTGTCGAGAGTAGACTGTGGAGCCTGCTTTACAACAAAAGAGAAAAAAGACTTTGGACCTTCAGGGCACTCTTTTTTCCTTTTTCTTTTTCTTTTTTTAAATTTAACCAGTATTGGAGCATTCTGAGAAGTTATCTCATTAGGTAGTCCAATATTTTCTTTTACCTTCAACTTGATTTATTGAGTTTCTTGCATTCTAAGGAGTGCTTAGTTTCCTTATGGGGGGCGGGGGAAAGGCTTTCACGTTGATTTGTTTCAGTTCTCCCCTTTTGTCTCTGTAGGACAAGTTCTTTAGCCAATTAGGCCTGCTTAGATTACTGAGAAATACAACATATGTGGTTCTGCAATAGCCCTTGAGAATCAAATCAATGCTACAGTTTGATATGCACGTGAAATCATAACTATTGTGCAGATTTAAAGTTTGCTTCACTTTCCTACCTCGTTGACATTTGCCCAATTACAAGGAGTTCATTCTACGAGCAGCGGGGAGCCTTGAGAAAACTGTGTCTGAATTTTTTAACAGACTTTTATTGCAAGCTGTTTTATAACACAATATTAGTTCAGATCTCTCTCTTCTTTTTAAATTAGGAAACAATACAAATACCTTAAAATATAATTTATTATTGATGTGTATAGCTTAAAAGAAGTTTCATTAGTATTATGTGCAGAGAAAATACTTAAATCTTTGTTAATCTATTGCAAAGTATATATTAAAAATTTCTTTGATGATTTAATTTTGGTATAATACAAAACACACAAACACAGATTTCCAAAAACCAAACTGGGTAAACTTAATAAAAAACAGGGTTATAGAGATCACATTGAAAATAGAGATGATTTTAGAATTATTTTAAAGTAAAAATCAACAGAAATTAGTGACTAATGAATCATAAAGTTTAAAAGAAAATCAGGGGCTTCCCTGGTGATGCAGTGGTTAAGAATCCACCTGCCAATGCAGGGGACATGGGTTCGAGCCCTGGCCCAGGAAGATTCCCACATGCTGTGGAGCAACTAAGCCCGTGCACCACAACTACTGAGCCTGTGCTCTAGAGCCCACGAGCCACAACTACTGAGCCCGCGAGTCACAACTACTGAAGTCTGTGTGCCCTAGAGCCTGTGCTCCACAACAAGACAAGCCACTGCAATGAGAAGCCCGCGCACCTCAACAAAGAGTAGCCCCTGCTTGCCACAACTAGAGAAAGCTCACGCGCAGCAACCAAGACCCAATGCAGCCAAAAATAAATAAATAAAATAAATAATTTTTTTTAAAAATTAGGAAAAAAAGAAAATGAATACTTAATATCCTGAAGTATAAATGACTGAGATATCAGTGAGACTTCTAATAAAAATTATGATTCTCAGAGGTAGGCCATATTTGTAGAATGAGATTGAGAAGTTCATATTATTGTGATAAATTAGCAATAAGTAAACTGTTCGTTAAGCGGTGACTTTCTGTGTTTGTGTGTGTGTGTGTGTGTGTGTGTGTGTGTGTGTGTGTGTGTTCCAATATAGAATTAGAAATTAAATGCTAGGTAAATGCTAGAAATAGGGCATGTTTTTGTATTCATGTTAACTATTCAATAAAAAAAGCATAGATCTATGACGTAATTTTTAAAATTATGTTTAGTTGCAAGGCCAATAGTTCCTACAGCAAGAATGCATGGTTGGGAAGTGAGCCACAATACTCTCCTTGTAAATAAAACTATTCTAGGTCACAGAATTCATATCTCAACATAGTTTTGTTATTCTTTACCCTGTTATTAGTAAACAGAGCCTCTTGTGAATGGATAAAAATGGTATTTCTCTCTGGCAGACAGTCCAAGAGATAAAGTAAAAAATAATAACAAAAAAAATCACCTATCAGGATATAAGAGTAGGAAATATTGCTAAGAAAATATTGATTCTTAGCCAGATAATGGTTTTATATGCATTGAAGGTGGAATGTCCTTAGTGAATCTAAAGTTATTCTACAATGCTGACTTGATAAGTAGAGAATATGCTATTATTTTAAAATAATGAAAATTATAAAGTGACCTACCAAGTGTAAAAATTACTCACTGAGTAACAGATGAGAGTTTAGTAAAGGCTGAAAAAGCATTAATCATGTAAGAGTATATGCACACATGGAAACTTGAATCAATATGATTGACTTTGGGAAAAAATACAAATCTTAGACACCTTCATGAAGTTTCAGGCAGAGATGAGGCCACTGAAGTGAACATTACTTTGAGTAAATGTTGATTTGAATATGTTACAAAAGATCTTTCTTCCAATAAACTAAAATATAAGGGAAATGGCATTAACTGACTATGTGTCACAAAATTATTTCCAACAGATCTAAGCATGCCCATAGGTGAAAAGGATTATTGGCTGGAATAAATGTTCAAATCAATGAAAATAGCCTTATGGAATATAATAGTTCCTTGAACATATATTAATACAAGGAGGGGAGGGAATGTCATAACTTAATTTGGCAAATGACATTTTCATAAGTTACAATCTACTAATTAAATGGCACATGCATGAAATAATATTGGCCTTGGATCTCTACATGGTAATTTTGTAGAGACTATTATATTTGTAAAAGACAACTACCAGTCATTGTGCCTTAAGAAAGAACGTATGATATGCATACATCATCCCTTACAGGTACATCTGATGAGCCAGAAAGTCAAGTGAAGGAAGACTATGCCACCTGGGTGAAATCACCTGTGTTCTATGACTGGTAAGTTTTATCATGACACTCACTCAAAACTACTGATTGTTCTATATTTTTATCTTATTTTCAGGTTTCTAGATACAACATTTAATAGTAATGTTAATATTAACTACAGTCAATATTACTACAGTCATTCTACAATGCCCACTGTTGAGTACATTTAGAATCTTTCAACCTCTGAAAGTTTTATCTTAATTTTTATTTACAGTCTCATTAAGTGTAAGATGTGTTTTATTGTTTAATGGGGGGAAATATAAATATGTGATTTGGAGTATTTGTGGTTTTTGGAAATGTTCATGGAGTCAAACATATCCTGATAAAAAGACCTTTAACCAAATGAGTTCAGTGGGTTGAGGAGTGCAGAGAAAGAGTAAAAAATCTGTGGAATGCTCAGAATTGTGGGTTAGATTAACAGAATCATAAGAAGTAGTTGAGGAAAAGCAAGATAGATAGATGACAGATAACAAGCCAGCCAGCCTGCCAAGGTCAATACAACTGTCAGATAAATAGCATAAAAGTTAATAATGGATAGTGAGGTCATACAAATATCTTATATAACATTTTTATGTGAAAGCAAAACCTTAAAATTTAGATTTTGATTTGAAATCATCTCTGTATCTAAGGGATCCATGCAGAACACTTATTATGATAATTTAAGTGTTTATTCTGAGAAGCTGTGAGCAAAATAAAAATCATTAACTTAAACTATAAAATATATGTGCATCTGAAAGTACAAAGAAAAAGTGTTGGTCTGAAAATGAAAACGTGGCACTACTGTCAGCAGTTAGTGTTAATTTTGATACCAGTTTTTCATTTGAGTTTACATAAATTTTTTTCAATTGGCATATTTTGCCAAGTCGAACATTCTTGCTTGCAGCTTTATGTATCAAATATTACTAAGTGCAAGCTAGAGAAAAAATAAAAATTAAAAAAAAGGAACTATCCCCTGACTCAAGATGCCATGAACAAGGTTCTTGACATCACAGAGAGATGACTCAAAGGATTTCAACTCAATGCCCCACCTCTGTACACCAATTTACTCTGAAAGATCAGACACCTCCTATTTTTGCATAAAGCAAGCAATTTTAAGATAAGTGCTTTCTTAAGTGTCCTGGTAATTTTGAGCATAATTTTCCTAGAATTTCTAACATATACAATTATAAAGTAATTATGACATAACTATATGAAGTCTACTTATGGTTGCGATTAAAAGATTTGTTCATTTTTGATACAAATAAAATAATGTAGGCCAAGCTGCTGTAATGAATTTATAAGCATAACGAAGTCAGAGAGAGATCAAGTAAAATATTATGGACACTTTTCTGTCAGTGCTCATTCTCATTGGTAACAATATGCAGGACCAAAATAAGAACCACTGTCTCTTGACTAACTATACAGCTATTCATGTAAATATCCTCAATAAGTCAATTTTATTTTTTCTAAATATCTATAAGGGAAAATATATGTATATTTCTATTATTGTGCTGCTATCCATCTAGATAGATAAGTAGATAAACAGATAGATGTATTCCCCCAAATTATTGTTTTTGTGACTCTAGCAAGTTATATCCCTTCCTTAGGAATTCTGAGGTCTCAACACTGGCTAACTGAAGTTATAATTATATTGTGCCTGTAGTCTTGCTGGGAAAATTTCTGAAGGGGGCTTTGGGATTGACAGCACTCAGAGCAAAGAGATTAAAACTCTGGAGGAATTAAGGGTCAGAAAAAAATAATGGGTGCTGAAAAAATTGCCCTTACAGATATGTTAGTAAAGGAAAATTTCAGTTGCACTTAGTACCAGTTATTCAAATTTCTTGTTCTGCAAAATAAAATGGGAAAAACTGAAGTTTTCTGGAAATAGCCCAGATAATGAAAAACCATAGACTAGGGGAAATGAGGGAGAAGGGTCCTGTAGTCTTAGTGGATAAAGAAAACTCATAATTATGGTGACAAATTGGCAGGTGTGGCTGTTAAAGAGGAAATCTAAGCAGTGAAAATTACTATAAGGAAAATAGCCATCCCCTATTACTGTAGGGAATAATCTGTTTGTTGTAGGACCAGGCTCTTTCACTTGTACAATGTAGCCTACACCGGTTTATGCCATAATCTCTAATTATTTCCTATGAATTGTCAATGGCTGATGCTAAACAGTACTACCTTTTGTGAGATTATCTTGGTTAAATTGAAAAAACAAAAAAAGAAGCCGTATTTCATGCTTGTAGTAACATGTGTTGAAAAAAAGGTTGAAGAAGTCAGAGGTTAGGTGAAATCAAGAATTTAGCAGAAATGGAGCAAAAGCTCATGAGAAAAATGTAACCTCTCCAAGAACTTGAAATCACTGGAATTTTCACAGGGTTCCCCTTGGCATATGGGATAGAAGTTCTTGACATTATTGCACTCATGGGGGTTGTATGTTTTGATAACGAGGGAAAGAGGGGTCTCAGAAGTCTGGAAGTTTGGGGGATTTTGCCAGGAGGTTAAACTTTAAGTTAAAACAGAGGTTGATACTTCGAAGGAGGAGTACAAGGAATACCATGGAATACAATTGAAGCCACTGTTTTTCAGTGAAATGGGAATATCACTCATCATGTGTTTTCTCTTTCTCTCTTTTTACTTCCCTCTGTTCTGTCATGTTCCGGATTCTCTCTGCCTTTAAAACTACATTCTCAGTTTCTGACTCTCTTTGTCACTCATCCTTCTATGATTCTTTAGGTTCTCTCCCTCTCTTCCTTCTTTCTCTTTCTCTCTCTCTCCCTTCCTCTCATCTTCCCTCCCTTCCACCCTTATTCACTTTGTGTGTTTGTGGGGGGTGTTTGTGTGTTTCCTCTGTCCACGATCTCTATTATCAGCATCTCTGCAGATTTGCTCTTCTGTAACATGTGGACCAGGTTTTTAGTTTCCACTACTGTCTAACCTCAGCTTGAGGATAGTTTTGAATTGTCATGGCTCCATTTATCACCCCAATGAATTGCGACTGGGCTTCCCTTGCAGCTGACACATTTTTTAAATGTCCCAAATTGAAGTTCTCACAAAAGAGCATTTGACTAAATCAACTTGAGTTTGGTGTACATCACTGGTTATATCATATGTAGGAGAGGAGGCAAGGTCAGCTGTTCAAATTGTTACCTAGGTCCACCCCTTAGGAGTAACCATAGGTGGAGAAGCATCATTTATAAAAATGTATGCTTGAAGAGGCAGTAGCTATTATCTTTACTATAGCCCGTGATAATTTTGAATTAAAAATTTTTGTGTGAGATTCCAGAATTGTTGGATTTCAACACTTCTTTTTTCTGGAGATTCTGAGTTGGCATGATATTTTGAAGTAACTTATGAGTTTGGAGACCCCAAAATGAAAATGAAGTAGTGCTAATTACCCATTTGGTTATCAACCAAGTTTATGATTGTTCCTGAGGGTAACTTAACAAGGAAAAAACACAGACTACAAAATAGTACATACGTTTAAGAACTCATATTATTTCCTACTCTACTATGACTCTTCTGATAAGTAGGAAACCTAAAATCATCAGGGAATGAAACAAAGTCAGAAGGTAGACATGTCTGGATCTTTATGCTTTGGTAATCTTATATGTGGGACAGTAAGAATTGCTCATAAGGAAAAGTCTTACAATCCTTGCTTCATTGATCACAAGAAGACCATTCAGGATATTTCCCATTCATTATATTCTTAGACCATTGTACAAATACAATGTAATAGTAGCCATATTGCCAAATTACATATACACATGAAATCATGAAATTAGCTTTTCATGTAATTCTTTGTGAAAACCACACTGTTTTGCTTTGAAGGTAGCTAAGATTATTGTATAAGGTTAGGATGACTAAAGGATCATTATTGGGATCAGATGAGTCTGAGAATAAAATTTCAAAAGACTTTTAAGTATGTGGAGGAAATCATTAATTAACTAGCTAGCAGTGCAGTTCTATTCTCAGACACTACAAGAATAACTGATGACCCTGCCATCATCTTCAACAATCAGCCACCTACCCACTTGACCTTCTACACCTTTGCTCACATGCCAGGCTGAAATGATAAGAAGAACATCTGGGCATCTTGCCTACCCAAAGTCTCTAGGGCTCTTGTTTCTGCTCTGAGCTTAATCTTTATTTAACCTTTGTTAAAGATTGTCTCTCTGTCAGCACTTCTCCACCTACAGTGCACTTTTTTCCCTGGTTCCCAATTTAAACACTTGGGGATCAGGAAGCATGACTTTGCCAACCTATGTGATTTTTTTTGTTTGCTTTCTTCCTAAAATTCCAGTAAAGCTTAATCTACTGACCGTAAATATGAGATTGTTGAGTCAGATTCTCCTTGTGCATTAGATACTCCCTTGGCATAAATTTGGCACCATAGGAAGCTGCATTAACTTTTAACACATCAATATGTCCCTTATCAAATCACACATCAAAAATTGTGAATGTTTCAACTTTCAGAAAACTGCTGATGGCTCATTTCGAGATGCTAATGAACAGAAAACTCCGACTCGCTGTTTTAGTTGAATCATCAGTTTACTTAATAACATATATTTTTAAAAGCATGAGAGAAAAATCTTAAGTAGACAACCTAACCTTACATCTAAAGCAACCAGAGAAATAAGAACAAACAAAACCCAGAGAAGGAAAGAAATCATAAAGATCAGAGCAGAAGTAAATGAAATAGGGACAAAGAAAACAGTAGAAAAGATCAATGAAACTAAAAGCTGGTTCTTTGAAAAGATAAACAAAATTGATAAACCTTTAGCCAGACTCATCAAAAAAAAAAGGTAAAGGGCTCAAATCAATAAAATTAGAAATGAAAAAGGAGAAGTTACCACTGACACCACAGAAATACAAAGGATCATAATAGACTACTACGAACAATGATATACCAATAAAATGGACAACCTAGAAGAAATGAACAAATTCCTAGAAATGTACAACCTTCCAAGACTGAACCAGGAAGAAATAGAAAATATGAACAGACCAATCACAAGTAATGAAACTGAAACTGTGTTTAAAAATCTTCCAACAAACAAAAATCCAGGACCAGATGGCTTCACAGGTGAATTCTATCAAATATTTAGAGAAGAGTTAACACCTATACTTCTGAAACTCTTCCAAAAAATTGCAGAGGGAGGAACACTCCCAAACTCATTCTATGAGGCCACCATCACCCTGATATCAAAACTAGACAAAGATAGCACAAAAAAAGAAATATACAGGGCCAATATCACTGATGAATATAAACACAAAAATCCTCAATGAAATACTAGCAAACCAAATCCAACAGTATATTAAAAGGATGATACATCATGATCAAGTGGAATTTATCCCAGGGATGCAAGGATTTTTCAATATCTGCAAATCAATCAGTGCAGTACACCACATTAACCAATTGAAGAATAAAATCCATATGATCATCTCATAGATGCAGAGAAAGCTTTTGACAAAATTCAACACCCATTTATGATAAAAACTCTCCATAGAGTGGGCACAGAAGGAACTTACCTCAACATAATAAAGGCCATATATGACAAAACTACAGCTAATATCATACTCAACGGTGGAAAGCTGAAAGCATTTCCTCTAGAATCAGGAACAAAAGAAGGATGTCCACTCTCACCACTTTTATTCAACATAGTTTTGGAAGTTCTAGCCGTGGCAGTCAGAGAAGAAAAAGAAATAAAAGGCACCCAAATTAGTAAAGAAGAAGTAAAACTGTCGCTGTTTGCAGTGATGTGATACTATACATAGAAAATCCTAAAGATGCTACCAGAAACCTAGTAGAGCTCATCAATGAATTCAGTAAAGTTGCAGAATGCAAAGTTAATACACAGAAATCTCTTGCATTTCTATACACTAAAAAAGAAAGATCAGAAAGAGAAATTATAAGGAAATTAACCCATTAATTAATAAGGAAACAATCTCATTTACTATCACATCAAGAAGAATAAAATACTTAGGAATAAATCTACCTAAGGAGGCAAAAGACCTTTACTCTGAAAACTATAAGATCCTGATGAAAGAAATCGAAGATGACACAAACAGATGGAAAGATATATCATGTACTAGGATTGGAAGAATCAATATTGTAAAAATGACTATACTACCCAAGCAAATATACAGATTCAATGCAATCTCTATCAAATTACCAATGGCATTTTTCAAGGAACTAGAATAAAAAAAATTTTAATTTGTATGGAAACACAAAAGACCCTGAATAGTCAAACCAATCCTGAGAAAGAAAAATGAAGCTGGAAGATTCAGGTTCCCTGACTTCAAACTATACTACAAAGCTACAGTAATCAAAACAGTATAGTACTGGAACAAAAACAGAAGTATAGATCAACGGAACAGGGTAGAAAGCCCAGAAATAAACCCAGGCACCTATGGTCAGTTAATCTACAACAAAGGAGTTAAGAATATACAATGGAGAAAAGATAGTCTCTTCAATAAATGGTGCTGGGAAAACTGGACAGCTACACATAAAAGAATGAAATTAGAGCACTAACACCATACACAAAAATAAGCTCAAAATGGATTAAAGACCTAACTGTAAGACTGGATACTATAAAACTCTTAGAGGAAAACATAGACAGAACACTCTCTAAGATATAAATCACAGCAGTATCTTTTTTTTTTTGCGGTACACGGGCCTCTCACTGTTGTGGCCTCTCCCGTTGCGGAGCACAGGCTCCAGACGTGCAGGCTCAGTGGTCATGGTTCATGGGCCTAGCCGCTCCGCGGCATGTGGGATCTTCCCAGACCGGGGCACAAACCCGTGTCCCCTGCATCGGCAGGCGGACTCTCAACCACTGCGCCACCAGGGAAGCCCACAGCAGTATCTTTTTTGATCCACCTCCCAGAGTAACGAAAATAAAAACAAAAATAAACAAATGGGCCCTAATTAAACTTAAAAGCTTTTGCAGAGCAAAGGAAACCATAAACAAAACAAATAAACCATCTACAGAATGGGAGAAAATACTTGCAAACAATGTGACCAACAAGGGATTTATCTCCAAAACTTACAAACAGGCCATGCAGCTCAATATCCAAAACACAAACAACCCAATCAAAAAATGGGCATAAAACTTAAATAGACATTTCTCCAAAGAAGACATACAGATGGCCAGAAAGCAGATGAAAAGATGCTCTACCTCACTAATTATTAGAGAAATACAAATCAAAACTACAACGAGGTATTACCTCACACCAGTCAGAATGGACATCATCAAAAAATCTACAAACAATAAATGCTGGAGAGGGTGTGGAGAAAAGGACTCTCTCCTACACTGTTCGTGGGAATGTAAATTGATACAACCACTATGGAGAACAGTATGGAGGTTCCTTAAAAAACTAAAAATAAAACTACCACATAAAATTACTACCAGCAATCCCATTCCTGGTATATATCCAAAGAAAACCATAATTCAAAAAGATACATGCACTGTAATGTTCATTGCAGCACTATTTACAATAGCCAAGACATGAAAGCAACCTAAATGTCCACCAACAGAGGAATGGATAAAGAAAATTCGGTACATATATACAAGGGGATTTTACTCAGCCATAAAAAAGAACAAAATAATGCCATTTGCAGCAACATGGATGGCCTAGAGATTATCATACTAAGTGAAGTCAGTCAGTCAGAGAAGGACAAATATCATATGATATCACTTACATGTGGAATCTAAAAAGATGATACAAATGAACTTATTTACAAAACAGAAACAGACTTCAAAAACAAACTTATGGTTACCAACGGGGAAATGTGGGAGGCAGGGATAAATTAGGAGGTTTGTATTAACATATACACACTACTATTGAATATATATAAAATAGATAATCAACAAAGACCTATTGTATAGCACAGGAAACACTACTCAATATTCTATAATAACCTATATGGGAAAAGAATCCAAAAAAGAATGGGTATATGTATAACTAACCAGTTTGCCGTACACCTGAAACTAACACAACATTGTAAAGCAACTATACCCCAATATAAAATAAAAATTAAATTAAAAATAAAAGAATGAATTAGAGAAACAAAGCCTTTTTGGTGCACGTATCATAAAGTTTAGGTATCAGATACATTTCCACAAACCAGAATGATGCAAAAGCTAAGGAAAGTACCGACTGGAGAAAAATAGGAGGCAACTTGGCAAATCACTTTTGCAGATACTGGAGTTTGTTAGGTATTCTTCAGTGAGAGGCGAACGCATGCTGGGTTTTGCAGCTCATGTGGAGAAATGAAATGTCTATTAGTAAGTATTTAAGGAAACTAAAAATGATTAAAAATTTTTTCCAAGAAGTGAAAAAAAATCTGTAACAAAGCTGTAAATGATTGTATATAGTTATGTTTTTTCTTATTATGTTAACAGCCAGAACATCAGCTGGAATAAATAAATAGCACTATGGTATGTTTACCTTGGGCAGAGCTCGTACATGTTCAGCAATGGTAAGATCCTCTGAGAAAATAATTGTTTCACGCCAGATAACTCACAAGTGTCAGTCTGCTTAGCACCCAGACATAAGTGCCATAACCTCTACTGATTAATATCAGTTCACATTATCATCATCAGTTAAACAACAGCTATTTTCAAATTCATGCATGTTAACAAAGTGAAATGAAAAATGTCTCTAATCTGAATTTCAATAACAATAATATAAACACATCAGCCTTTATATAAAAGGGTTATGATAAGAAGGAAAAACACATGCAGAGGATATGGTATCACCATGGAAGTGTTAACTGGGATAAAAATGATGAAAGGTATCAATCCAATACATTCCTATCAGGCTGTAAAGTTACCTCCAAATACTTCTTTGAAACACTTCGTTTTCTTTCCATCCAGATGATTCTCCTTCTCATTCTCCCAGAAGAGAACCACTTGCTCTACTTATAGTTCAGTATTTATTTTAGTCCTTCAAAGATCTACTTATCCTAACCCCCTTCCCTGAAGTTTGGGTATTTTTTTTTATCAAAGTGACGTCTCCCGGATTCAGCTACTAATCTTGCAACACCACCTATTCTATCCTCTTCATGGGTAAACGACCACATCAATCCAGTCCCTCAAAAATGGTTAGTAATTCAAACAAGTACAATATTTAACAGGAAATTAGGAAAGGGATAGAAAATTCTGAGAGTTTGTAGAGCTGTGGCCTATTTGATTGCTGCTGAAATGGATTTTCTGTGATCAGTGGCCTGATTTTGGTCCAGAGGGTTCTAACACTATGTGTTCCAATCTGTATTTTGGGCTTTGTGCTTTTAATAACTGGAGTAGGGGTGGGAACTTATTTGGGTCTTTCTCAAGTGTTACATGCATAAGGAAAAATAGTGAATTAACTTTGGTGCACCAAGAACTGAAGACAAGATGCCCAGCCCTACCCCGCATCTTAGAAAACTTGGCACTGCATAACCTCCTTAGAACATAGATGTCACCTAAAGAAAATCAGGAGTGAGATTTAAAATTTTGTTGAATTAAGTTTCCAAATGTATTTAATTTTGTCAAATGAGGGACTTTGAAAGGCTTACGAACTGAAGTTTCATCACTGGCATACTTACACTTTCAAACTGAGATTTATATTCCCTCTAAATTGATAACAATTAGCAGACATCACTTTGTAATCACTATATTTTTCTTGCTTTTGAAAATTATACTGGATCATTGATGTTAATCATCACAATAAAAATCCATTTTCAGATATAAGACAACTTTTCATTTATTATTTTTTATTTAAAAAGTATTATTTTTTCTGGATATCTACCACAGAGATTTCAAACCTAATGGATGGATACTTATGGCTTCAAAGATCTGTTTCAAGGTAAATTTCTAGGTACATACTCATTATAACCCTACAGTCTTCATTCCACTTAGAGGCTAACTAACCAATTTCTATCTTAGTTTTGGCTCCTACTTTTTCTTTGATGGTGAATACATTTCCTCCACTTCCAAAAACGTGGAATTCTTTTTACCTTCAAGACATATGGGTAGCTTGATTTTAGTTAGAATTTTTTTAAATATGCATTTATACAAACACATTTATTTCTATTTCTATATCACTCTCTCTCTCTCCACAAGTTAAACTGATACTTCAAATTACAATCCAACTCTGCAGAATTTATTCTAACCTTCTCTGTTTGTAACTCCCTTCTCTGAAAGTGAGAGCCTTGGCTCTCATTACCTCAATATATCTACTTACTTTTGGGAAATTTATAATCCTTGAAGATTTATAAAATAATTTTGGAATTTCTAACACATACTTCTATGGAACACAAACTACAAACTAGAGTTCAACATTTGTGTACAGTATTTTCTACTGTCTTTAACCTTAGAGTATATAACCCAAATACTGCTTTTCCCATGTTACTTTTTCCCAGATTGGTAGTGCTTTTCTTCCCCACCCCGGTCACTGTGACTATGTGATTCATTTGTTATTGTTTATATTGCATGTGGGTCCTATTATGGGTTGAATTGTGTCCTCTCCAAATGGTATCACCCTTCATACGTTAAAGTCCTGATTCCCATTGCCTCAATTATTTGGAAGCAGGGTCTTTAAAGAAGTGATTAGTTAAAATGACACTGTTAGAGTGGGCCCTAATTAACCTGACTAGTGTCCTTACAAGAAGCAGAGATTTTGGGCTTCCCTGGTGGCGCAGTGGTTGAGAGTCCGCCTGCCGATGCAGGGGACACGAGTTCGTGCCCTGGTCCGGGAGGATCCCACATGCCGCAGAGCGGCTGGACCGGTGAGCCATGGCCACTGAGTCAGCGTGTCCGGAGCTTGTGCTCCGCAACGGGAGAGGCCACAACAGTGAGAGGCCCGCGTACCGCAAAAAAAAAAAAAAAAAAAAAGAAGCAGAGATTTGGACACACAGAGAGACACCAGGGATGTGCACACACATAGAAAAGACCATGTGAGGATGAGACAGGCTGCGACCTGAGACCCTTTGCTGCAATGCTTGCCCCTGGACACACGTTTCCTCAAGCAACAAAATACAAAGAAACTGTATGGGACTAAAAATAACTGTGCATGTGCAGTTGGGGAAAATTCTGGACAAAAGATACAAGAAGACCAAAAAACCCCAACTGCCACTTCTGGAGAGCCAGGATCATTTCTACCTACTCCCTGTAGATTAACAATATTATTAGTATTAGTTTTTGGTTTATCCTTCCCTCATTTCCTTCTCTCTCTCTCTCTCCTTCTCTCTCTGGCTTTCCTTCCTTCTCTTTTTCTTTCTTCCCTTTTCTTTCCCTTTTCCTTCCTCCCTGCCTCCCTTTTTTCCTTTCCTCCCCACCCCCACCATTCCTCTCTCTCCCTTCCTTTCCAAAAATGTTCAAAAGACACAAATACTATATATTTCCTTACTTCTTCCTCTTTCTTACACAAAAGTTGCATATCATATATAACTTTTGCACATTACTATTGCCAAATTCCTTTCCAAAAGTACAATTTTTTATTCCTACCAGCAATGAGTAAGAGTGACTGTTCCTCCAAATCAAACATTTCTTACCTATCAAAGCAGCAAAAATCAGAGCTGGAATGAAGTGAAGTATCTACAAGCAACTCCATTCCTATCAAGGAAACTGCTTTATTATTGCCATGGCCACATTGCTTACTGACTAGGCATTAAGTCAACTTAAGACCCTCCCACTGTGCCTTCACTTAGTTGAAGAAGAATGGATGTCTAACTAAATATATCTAGAAGATGCTGTGTGAGCCATCACTGTTTTAGACAAGCAGCTATAATTGAGGAAACCAATCAGATTCTTTTTCAGGGACTTTTTACTCTTAAAGACATGAGAAGAAAAAAATAGTTGGGAGCTATAGATATAGAGACAGAAGCTAAAATATTATTCAGGAATATCATTTTACTGTTTCTGAAAGACCAATTACTTAAGGTCCAGTTGATCCCCTAGAATTGCTGATGGACTTTTAGAATTACTTCTGTGACCCAAACAAGCTTCTCCTTGGAAGAGACATGGCCGGGTGTTTATTTCTATCTATCTTACTTCTCTAAGTAATCTTGGAGAGAGGGCACTGTAAGTTAGATGACTGAACGTGTCTCTGTTTCTTAAAACTTAAAATAGCTGAATACCACTATTCCATCTAAGAAAATAATTCCTCATTTGCTTCATTCTGAGGGAAAAAATGTTTATATTGGCAGAGTCAAGTGTAATTTTGTCATTGTAAATTTTTTGAGAGAAGATAAGAAAATGTAAATTTTATGAGACAAAATAATAAAATGTAGTCTATAATCTGTCAAATATTCAAACAATGTGCTCAGGGAATAAAAACATTCAAAAAATTTCCTCTATGTTTCTTATCAATTAGAAGAAGTGTCTGATTTATTTTTTCAGTTTTAATATGAACGAGTCATAAATTCTCTAAAGCATCTACCAAGAGGAAGCATTTTGAACAGGATCTGAGGAGTGAGTTTAAGGTTGAATCTGAATTTATCAAAACTAAGTTAACATCTACCTATTTTAGTCTGATCCCTATTTTAATAATCATAGGTGATGATTTTAAAAGATAATGTCTGATGTTCCTGACATAAAGCAAGGGCTCAAACCCAGCTATTATTACTATTTTTAAAATGACAATATTTACTTCATATGATTTCTATACACAATAATAGAAATAATGTAGTTAAAACTCTAAAAGCAATGCCAAGCACATATTAAATAATTGGTAAATATTTAAACTGTATTTTATTTATGTAATCTATTTTATAGATTACAAATGCTCTAGGTGCTAAGTATTTATGTGTGCTCCATATCAATAGAGAGATTTTAAAAATTAAAAACTTCCCCTAAGAGTGAAAATTTTAGAAGTTTAGCGATTGATCCATTTTGTAGATAATCTGTATTGACTTAGAGAAACTTAGTAAATAGATAATTGATCTGATTTTTATGTAAAATAATTGTATTTCTCTATATAAATTTGCCATCTATACTACTGAGAACTCAAGAGAATCCAAAGTTTATTTTGGAATATAAGAATTAGCATCTTGGGACTCCCCTGGTGGCGCAGTGGTTAAGAATCTGTCTGCCAATGCAGGGGACACGGGTTCAAGCCCTGCTCTGGGAAGATCCTGCATGCTGCGGAGCAACTAAGCCCATGTGCCACAACTACTGAGCCTGCGCTCTAGAGCCCACAAGCCACAACTTTTGAGCCCTCATGCCACAACTACTGAAGCCTGCGCGCCTAGAGCCCGTGCTCCTCAATGAGAGAAGCCACTGCAATGAGAAGCCCTCTCACCGCAACTAGAGAAAGCCCACGTGCAGCAACAAAGATCCAACGCAGCCAAAAATAAATTAATTAATTTTAAAAATTAGCATCTCAATTCTCTCACGTTTTAATAATCTTCAAATATACAGGGAAAGTAACTTCATCTTTAGAGTAGATTATATCCCTTTACATACTATATATATATACACATATATATACACACACACACGTATACACACATATATGCACAGTAACATCTCTTTTTAAGTTTTTGAGCACAATTAAATTTTAGACATAAATATACATTCACTTGGGGTCAGAGATATGAGTGAAAATTTTTAAAATGACTTTATAAACTTAAAAAAATAATGCTATACCTTCCAGTATGATTTAGGCTTGACTGCTACCTAAAGGAGATGAGCAGCTAAGAGATACCTATCTTCAAATAAAAATTGAAATTAAGAAATATAGATGTACTCTGTTGCACTGTGGTGGGGAAATGCTGTTTCCTTTCCAATGGTCTGGAGCAAGAGCTGTGTACCTCCAAATTTCATATTTAGCTGCATTATCATGGTTGGCTTCAACCCAGCAGCAAAATAATCTGACAGGGTCATTTAAAAAAGGGCTAGAAGTGGATGGTATGACAGCAATTTGCTAAATTCAAATAATAACATGATTATTGGTATGGAAAAAGTGCTAATAAGGTGTCCTGCTATCTGACTCTGTGCCTTATTTTCAGTGATCTGTGGTTGGATTCATCATAAGCCTTATATGATGATGAACACTGTGGTACATTTATGAATAAAATGACTAAAAAGTCAAAACCAGATCCATTAAGCAAAGTGACTTTAGATGCTAAAGTGCTAAATCAAATTAAAGGATCTTATTTGGATTCAAAAACTACCATTAAATGGACCGAAGCTGTTGTATGAAAGAATGAGGCAAAGCACAACAATATAATAGGCACTAATCCTTGCTTTTATAAAAATCAAGGACATATTGTATCTGTGTACATTTTGCTATGATGCTAACATAGAATACAAATTAAGCCTGACTTTAAAAATTAAGCCCAATGATAAGTATAAGAGAATAAGAAAAACATTTCAATAATAGGAGTTTTTAAAATGACAATCACGTTTATTGTTCTAGTTGGATAAATACAGTAACAATGAAAATGTCCAAAGAAAGCCTTTTCAGGTTTTTAATTGAATTTAAAACAAAAATGCCCATATCATAGCTTTATACCTGATATTTTATATCTGTTGAACTTTGCAAGAAGTAGTAATTTATCTTTCAGCTTTCACTTTATTTTTAAATGATGTTAATTTAATAGACACTTTTAAGAATTAAATATGATTTAAATGGTTATTATAAAAGGGAACTTTCTTTTCTATAAATGTGAGGAGGAAAAAAGAAAACATATTTTAACAAATACCAAAAAAATGAAATGAAAGATTTTTCTTAAAGTTTTTAAGTGTATAATAAAATACTTTATTATTGGACTGAAATTAGTATGTTTCAATCATAGAGAATGACAGAGAGAGAGAACTAAGAAGTTTTTTTAAGAGTGACCTAGACCTACTTGTCTTTAAAGGAAAGTGAGTTGTCATGAGCAATGTAAATTCAATACCCAAGATCTTGTTTCTTAGTCAGTATTTTTTATTTTTCTACTTTTCTATCTTTGTTTACTGCTTCGTAAAACTGAATTTTTAATTTTATCATTTTTACAAATGTAGAATGGATACCTTAATATATGCATCAGATGTAACAAAATACCTATTTTATAGAACAACATATACATAATTTTTTATACAGCAATATTGGAATGGTTAATTTTAGGTCAACCTGGCTGGCCAACCGGTGTCCAGATTAAACATTATTTCTGGATGTGTCTGTAAAGGTGTTTCCGAATGAGATTAGATTTTGAACTGGTGGACTCCCATAAAGTAGATTGTCCTCCACAATATGAGTGGATATCATCTAATCCAGTGAGTTCTTGTAGAGAACAAAAGACAGAGGAAGAGGAATTAACCCCTTTTTTCATCCTGACTGATTGCTTGAGCTGGAATATGGATCTTCTCTCACCCTCTGAGCTCCTAGTTCTCAGGTCTTCAGATCTAGACTGGAATCTACACTATCAGCTTCCCTAGGTTTCTAGCTCACAGAGTGCAGAATGTGGGACTTCTCAGACTCCATAACTACATGAGTCAATTCTCTAAGATAAATCTCTTCATATATATATATATATATATATATATATATATATATATATATATGGTTCTGTTTCTCTGGAGAACTCTGATTAATAAAAATGTTTAAATCTGTTTAGTAATTTTTGGCTATGGTGTATGTCTCCCTATATATAAGTATTCAGTTATGATAGGTAAGGGTTTTTGGCTGTTGTTGTTTAGTATGTGGGCTTATTTTTTGCAATCCAGGTATAGTAGTATACCTCAAATAAATGCATATCTTTAAGTATCTCCTCCAAATTCCAGATATTTTAAAATATTGGTGTGAACTAAATTTAGGCTTAAGATTGGTTTCCTGCTGCATTAAAATTTTAAATATTTTAGAATTTTATCTGTTTAAAGAAACCAAAGTAACTAGTTTTCATCAAACAGACAAATACTACAAGCTTGAATTATTTAAGCATTGAAGGGTTGGAGAATGAAGAAATGCTTTAAATAAAACACAGATTTCTTATTGAAAATAATGTGCAGACAGGAGAAACATTTTTGGTCTCCTAGAAGCCCCTGGAAACCATGGTAATACAAGGAAATTGACACAGATAAGGATAACATCGCCACAGGCATATTGACTAAACCTATGCAGTATATGGAAGTAGATCTGGTACTGGTATTCTCATTATATTCCTTATTTGAAAGGAGTAAGACTGAACAGTAGATTTTAGCTGTGATGCACAGAAATAAAGGTTTTTCTGTCTGAGTCTTAAGATTGAGTAAAGATTTTCTCAGAAAAGACAGTTAACCTAAATACCAAGGTAAGGACTAAATTGAAAACTTGATATCTATAAAGAATAAAAATACAGATTTATTTTCAACATATAAGAATTGCTTCTCTTTAAAGTAGAGGAGTAGAACTAACTGCTGAACAACCATCGATAGGAAGACACTGGAACTCAACAAAAAGATACCCCACATCCAAAGACAAAGGAAAAGCCACAATGAGACGGTAGGAGGGGCGCAATCACATTAAAATCAAATCCCACAACTGCTGGGTGGGTGACTCACAGACTGGAGAATACTTATACCACAGAAGTCCACCCACGGGAGTGAAGGTTCTGAGCCCTACGTCAAGCTTCCCAACCTGGGGGTCCGGCAATGCGAGGAGGAATTCCTAGAGAATCAGACTTTGAAGGCTAGCGGGATTTGATTGCAGGACTTTGATAGGACTGGGGGAAACTAAGACTCCACTCTTAGAGGGCACACACAAAGTAGTGTGCACATCGGGACTCAGGGGAAGGAGCAGAGTCCCCATAGGAGACTGAACCAGACCTACCTGCTAGTGTTGGAGGGTCTCTTGCAGAGGTGGGGGGTGGCTGTGTCTCACCGTGAGGACAAGGACACTGGCAGCAGAAGTTCTGGGAAGTACTCCTTGGCATGAGCCCTCCCAGAGTCCGCCATTAGCCCCACAAAAGAGCCCAGGTAGGCTCCAGTATTGGGTTGCCTTAGGCCACACAACCAACAGGGAGGGAACCCAGCCCCACCCAACAGCAGACAAGCAGATTAAAGTTTTACTGAGCTCTGCCCACCAGAGCAACACCCAGCTCTACCTACCACCAGTCCCTCACATCAGGAAACTTGCACAAGCCTCTTAGATAGCCTCATCCACCAGAGGGCAGACAGAAGCAAGAACTACAATCCTGCAGCCTGTGGAACAAAAACCACATTCACAGAAAGCTAGACAAGATGAAAAGGCAGAGGGCTATGTACCAGATGAAGGAACAAGATAAAACCCCAGAAGAACAACTAAATGATGTGGAGATAGACAACCTTCCAGAAAAAGAATTCAGAATAATGATAGTGAAGATGATCCAGGACCTCGGAAAAAGAATGGAGGCAAAGATCGAGAAGATGCAAGAGATGTTTAACAAAGACCTACAAGAATTAAAGAACAAACAAACAGAGATGAACAATACAATAACTGAAATGAAAAATACACTAGAAGGAATCAATAGCAGAATAACTGAGTCAGAAGAACGGATAAGTGACCTGGAAGACAGAATGGTGGAATTCACCGCTGTGGAACAGAATAAAGAAAAAAGAATGAAAAGAAATGAAGACAGCCTAAGAGACCTCTGGAAAAACATTAAATGCAACAACATTAGCATTATAGGGGTCCCAGAAGGAGAAGAGAGAGAGAAAGGACCCAAGAAAATATTTGAAGAGATTATAGTCGAAAACTTCCCTAATGTGGGAAAGGAAATAGCCACCCAAGTCTAGGAAACGCAGAGTCCCAAACAGGATAAACCCAAGGAGAAACATGCTGAGACACATAGTAATCAAATTGGCAAAAATTAAGGACAAAGAAAAACTATTGAAAGCAGCAAAGGAAAAATGACAACATACAAGGGAACTCCCATAAGATTAACAGCTGATTTCTCAGCAGAAACTCTACAAGCCAGAAGGGAGTGGCATGACATATTTAAAGTGAAGAAAGGGAAGAACCTATGACCAAGATTACTCTATCCGGCAAGGATCTCATTCAGATTCGATGGAGAAATCAAAAGCTTTACAGACAAGCAAAAGCTAAGAGAATTCAGCACCACCAAACCAGCTCTACAACAAATGCTAAAGGAACTTCTCTAAGTGGGAAACACAAGAGAAGAAAAAGATCTACAAAAACAAACCCAAAACAATTAAGAAAATGGTCATAGGAACATACATATTGATAATTACCTTAAAAACGTAAATGAGCCTTATAATAAGTAGAATAAGCCAGACACAAAAGAACAAATATTAGATGATTCCAGTTATATGAAATACCTAGAAGAGACAAATCTATAGGGACAAACAGTAGATTAGTGGTTACCAGGAGCTGGAGGACAGGGGGAATGGGGAATGACTTGTTAATGGTATGAGATTTATTTTGGGGGTAATGAAAATACTCAGTAATTAGACATTGGTGATGGTTGTACACCTTAGTGAATACACTAAAAAGCACTATAATTTACACTTTAAAAGTGAGTACTATGGTATGTGAATCAAATCACACACACAAATAATAATAAGGGGTGAGGCAAAATGCCTCAAATAGGATAACTCCTTATGGAAACCAAACTCTTTCATATATTGATAATCTGAAGAATTTACACAGACCTCTTACTTAGGCAGGACTTCTGTGCAATATATGGACTCAACTTGGAGCCCAGTGAAACATTTATTAGGAAATCTGCTGGGAACATCTTTCCCCGACTTCTTCTATAGTATTTATAATTCTCATTCCATGGTAATCAAGTTCCTTTTAGTGCTTATATTTGACTGAAACTTGGTTCTCTTCTGTACTTCTGTAGCCATCTTATGGGGAACAAGTTCTTGGGTTAGAAGTAAGGTTTTTATTCTCCTAGTTACTGTGACCATGCCCCAAATACCATTCTTACTATCTCATATAAATAAAACCAGAACTTCTCCAATGAAGTTCTTTCTGGTTAATTCTCCCTGATACCACCTTGTTACGGTCAATTATAGATACTCTTCCAGCAAAAACCCCCTTATTAAAATGATTCAGTCTTCCCGGATCCCACCTCTAGGCTTACCCGATGAAATTTATTTCAGGAATTAGTTTCTTCCTGGTTACAATCTTTTCTCTTTATTTTTATCTTTACTCATATTATAAACATGATGAAGGTTCCCAGAATGTGGCTCCAGGTTTAAGAGACTGAGCAACAGTTCTCCAAAAAAAGAGTATGGATTTAGTAATTATCCCTACTAGCACCACAATACAAGCATACCTCAGAGATATTGCCAGTTTAGTTCGTGACCACTGCAATGAAGCAAATATTGCAATAAAGTGAATCACACAAATTTTTTGGTTTCCCAGTGTATATAAAAGTTATGTTTATACTATATTGTAGTCTAAGTGTGTGATATCATTATGTTTAAAGAAATGTACATACCTTAATTAAAAAATATTTTATTGCTGAAAATGCTAACCATCATCTGAACCTCCAGGGAGTTTTGCAATTGTAACATCAAAGATGACTGATTGGGTTTCCCTGGTGGCGCAGTGGTTGAGAGTCCTCCTGCCGATGCAAGGAACACGGGTTCGTGCCCCGGTCCGGGAAGATCCCACATGTCGCGGAGCGGCTAGGCCAGTGAACCATGGCCGCTGAGCCTGCGCGTCCGGAGCCTGTGCTCCACAACGGGAGAGGCCACAACAGTGAGAGGCCCGCGTACCGCAAAAAAAAAAAAAAAAAAAAGATGACTGATCACAGGTACCATAACAAATATGGTGCCAATAGACTTGCTTGACCCAGGTTGCCACAAATAGAATATCTGTGAAGCACAATAAAGTGAAGTGCAACAAAACGAGCCATGCCTGTATTTTTTTTTTAAGTTTTTTTTTTTTTTTTTTTTTTTAATGTGGACCATTTTTAAAGTCCTTATTGCATTTGTTACAATATTGCTTCTTTTTCATGTTTTGGTTTTTTGGCCATGAGGCATGTGGGATTTTAGCTCCTTGACCAGGGATTGAACCCTCACCCCCCTCATTGGAAGGTGAAGTCTTACCACTGGACTGCCAGAGGAGTCCCCATGCCTGTATTTTTTAATTAAATGGGATACTTAGACATGGCTGAGCCTGAAATTTAAACATAGGTTAAAATGACCCTGTGCTCCATTTGACTAAATTATATGGCTCCTTGAATAACTTAATCAGCCATATTTGAGTGCAAGAAACAGACTCCTCAAACTACATCAAATAAGGGGTTACATTTTTAGGATACACATAAAATCTCACAGAAACATCAGATTAACTACATGAAAACTGAAGTGGAAATATGATTCTAGCAATTGAAGCTGGAACTTAATGCTGAATTCAAAGTAATTCTAGGGACCTAGTCAGTGGTTCTTATCGCTTCGCTCTTCTGTTCTGCCACAGATAGATCAGCGAGCTTCACACGGCCACTCCTAACATCTGTTCCTGTATAACTTCAATTTACAAATCGTTCCTCATGGTCCCTAAAACATTATATATTGCATTTATACACTATTATGTTTGGCTAACACTTTTTTTTACCTGGTTCTTTTACAACTTTTGAGAGAGAACAATTAGTTCAAGTCCTATTAGAAAGTAAATTCATATATAAATATGGAATCTGTGCCCTTGGGTAAGTTTTAAACCTCTTGAACTGTTACTAGCTCTCTCTGTTACCAAAAGGAGTACAGTTTGGGTTGTGAGTGAGGCAACAATCCTTAGAAGATGGTATAAGCAGCATAGTTACCCTGAGTGACACAATTAGTACCATTATTCTTGAATGTCATGCCCCAACAGTGTTTTCTCTCTATATATATTTTCAAATGTTTTTCAGCTAAAATGTTCAAACTTTCAATGGGCAATATCAAAAACTCTCTTTCTTTCCCTCACTGGGAACACCTCCAAGCCATAGCCTAAATTTTTTCTAGAGATGGTCTTTTAAGTTCCTTTGTGGCAGTGGTTCTCAACCTGGTTAATACATTACTGTAACCTGGAGAGATATCAAAAAGCACTGATGTCTGGACCCCATCCCAAACCTATTAAATTAGAATCTCTTGGGGTAGAACACAGATACTGACATATTGTAAAAGCTCCCCTGATGATACAGATCCATAATTTTCAAACCCTGTCAATCTCAAAGTCCACAATCTCTAGGTGATGACCATTTCTTTTCATAACCTATAATGACTTACTCCGGGGTTTTATTTACTCTCATCAGTGGGAAGCCAAACTACCACAAAGTGGCATAGGTATAGATGTGGAATAAAGTACCAAATTACACAGGTTCAGTTTCAGCTCTAAAGTGCAAAGTGCTTGATCTCATCACTCCTGTTCTTAGAACAAGATAAAGCTACACAAACTAAGAATCAATGGTTTTTCTTGGACACTAAGTTTGCAGGGCACACAATTGCCATAAAGCCTGGAAAGACAAGTGCATCCAGAGAGATAGAGCAAGGTGGGTCTGATTACCTGAAGCAGAAACTACAGGATCAATATACTGGTAGAAACACTTAAATGGCGATTTTGGTGAGTTGCTGGAGGCAGAGTATGGAATAGAGAGTGAGAAACTTCTGAGGGGAACATTCTTAGGGATTCCCTAAACTTTCATGAACTTCCCCTCCAGGAACCTGACCAGGTTCTCAATTTTAGGGTTCAGTAAAATCCTCTGGGGGGCTTCCCTGGTGGCGCAGTGGTTAAGAATCCACCTGCTAATGCAGGGAACATGGGTTCAATCCCTGGTCCGGGAAGACGCCACATGCTGTGGAGCAACTAAGCCCGTGCGCCACAACTACTGAGCCCGTGTGCTGCAACTACTGAAGCCTGCATGCCTAGATCCCATGCTCCGCAACAAGAGAAGCTACCGCAATAAGAAGCACGCACACTGCAATGAAGAGTAGCCCCTGCTCACCGCAACTAGAGAAAGCCCACTGCTGGCTCTGGAGGGGGAGGAGGAGAGTAACTATTATGAAGTGTGGCCAAAGCATTTTCCATAAGACAAGCCTAGTCCCCAGGTGAAAGGACTTTGCCAGAGCTCAATTCTGGAAACAAACTCTGGCTGGGAGAGAGAATTTCTCCCCGTTCCAGCACTCTCCAGCCTTCCTGTTTCACCTAAGGGGTAAAAAAGCATTGTCAACAAGAGACACAGCTTGAAGGACATAGATTGTGTATGTTGCAGTCAGGGAAAGAGTAGGGGACAGGAAAAAAGCTATACCACTGAAGGAGAAAAAGAAACACTTGCAAAAACGAGGATAATTGGAACTACTGTGGGGACGTTTGGGTGTGCTAAATAGCACTTTGCCAGGCAGCCACATGAAAGATTAGTGAGGCCTGTTTTACAAGTCAATAGGATAATGCAGTAAAGAGAATTATGATAAATCAGTGGACAAATATACAACTAATTTGAATACAGTGACCCCAGCCAGTGGTTAGCTTGACTTTAAGGATTTAATTCTAGCCTGTTCAGCTCTCCATATCTAACCAATAAGATAACTCAATCCATCAATGGGAAGGAATAAATAGAGGGTATAAAAACACCTAGATTGCTCACTCTAATATTATACATTACTGAGACTGAAGCAAAGTCCCCTCATTGAAAAATGAGGACAGATGCCAACAATACTGGTGACTTCTAATATGTTGTGCCCACATGCCATACTTGGAATAGTCATCCTTCTGTTTTTCATTTGTACAATCAGTAATTTGTTTTGGTAAATTTCTCTGTAAAGTGATCTGTAAAATATTTGAGGAGTGGAGAACCACTGATATATTGATCTCAGTGTGAACTAAACAGGCTTTTGTATGGTAGGTTGATGTTTTCCTGGCCATATATGTGAGAGACCTTAATGTTCATGGGAATATCATGGTTTATGATGAACTAAAGACAAAACACCAGAGGATTCCCATCCCCAATGTGTGAAAGATATTAATACTCAGTTTTAATTGATCCTACAAGACCGACAGGTCTACCTCCTTCTTACAATATACATTCCCCATTAACTCCCCTTCCCATAGCCCTGTCAGAATTGGCCACTGCCTGAGAATGTTGATGAAAGACAAGAATGCTTATTATAATATAGAGTATTCATTTACAGGTCTTAATCTTTATTTCTTTACAACCTTTTCAAAGACTCCTCTCGTATGGAAAGTGTTTTCATGATTGTATAGCTGGGCCCCTGCCAGAACCCAATCACATGGCCCCAACTGCAAGTTGGCTGAGAACTGTGGAAGTGCTCATGAATATTCAATGATTGTTAATTGTCTGCCACCGACTTCCAGGAGCAGAGTCCTAATATGACTAGGTTCTTCCTAGTTGAATTCTCTCAGGGAAACTAAATTTGGGATATTCTGCTTTGCTCTCACTTTGCTAAAGCCCAGCAGATATAACCAACTCAATGCACAATTATTAAATTTTTAATCACTTTTAAATTATCTTATGATTTTAACTATGCAATTCCACAAAGTATTCTCAGGGCTTTAATTGCCATGTACATGTACATGTAGCATTGCAAAGATCAACAAATCCATATCTCTAGTCCATCCACTTCTGAGCTTGAAGCCCCCATAGTTCCCCTATTGGATATTTCCACCACAAGGCCTGAAATATGTTTCAAGCTCAGCATATCCAACAATAATTAAATCCTTCTCTTGGCCTCAGACCTATACCTTTACTTTTGTTTTTCATCTTATTAAAATGGGACTGACAGTTTCCTAGTAGTTCAAGCCACAGACCTGAACATTACTGTTATTTCTTCAATTTTTTTTCTCTGCCTTTCCCCATTAAATTTGTCAGCAAGACTGGCTGATTTTATCTTATGCTATCTTATTTCCAACTCTATTTCTCCACCCCCCTGTCTCAGATCAATAGTGTCTCTTTCCTTGGTTGAATGATCTCCAATCCATTCCTCACTCTACAGTCAGAGTGACCTTAATAAAAGACAAATCTTATATCAGTTTCTTACTTAATGGAGTCAAAGACTCAAAGACTCTCATTACCCTTAAATGTGTTTCAAAATACTTAACATTTACAGAGTGCTGCAAGGTCTGTTCCATGTCTAACTCTCTGGCCTTATGTCTCATTTATTTCAGTCATTACTGACCTTTTTCCCTTCTCTCTTTCCTCTTTGATTTGCTATTCATACATACTGGTTCTGTACTTGAATGATTCTGCATCCTCCTCCCCATACACTCTCAACCCTTGTCAGGTTAATCCCTAACTTTCCTTCAAGTCTCACCTTAACTATTTTTCCTCAGAAAGCTTTATTTCATTCTTATATACAAGTTAGGTATTTTACCTATGTAGTACTGCAATTCTTCCATTATAGATCTAATGTATATCTAATTATAATTATCTACTCAAATGAATAAGTCTGTTTACCTTGCTCACTCTGCTTGACATTGAACATGAATTAATTTTAATCTACATTTTACTTAGATTTAATATTTTAAATTTGATTTAGTTTTATTATTTCATTAAAAAAATTTTTTACATATTTATTGGAGTATAATTGCTTTACAATGGTGTGTTAGTTTCTGCTTTATAACAAAGTGAATTAGTTATACATATACATATGTTCCCATATCTCTTCCCTCTTGCGTCTCCCTCCCACCCTCACTATCCCACCCCTCTAGGTGGTCACAAAGCACCGAGCTGATCTCCCTGTGCTATGCGGCTGCTTCCCACTAGCTATCTATTTTATGTTTGGTAGTGTATATATGTCCATGCCACTCTCTCACTTTGTCACAGCTTACCATTTTTGATGGAAATTTTTGATACTGTACATTTTCTAAACTGAAATCCCATACCATAATATTCTCATGTGTTGAACAGCTGTATTATGTTGAACAGTTCCTGAGTACATATTATTGAACAACTGCTTTTACCTATATAGTTCTGCAGTAATTAGTAACAAGCATCATTGAAAAAAATTTACGAGTACTCATTAACTGTTGCAAAACTCCTGCTCTAATTATTAGCATTTTAAAAATTGCTGTGTCAGGACAAATAAAAATTAATGTATATCATATGATCAATAACCCTGAAAAATAAACTTTACCTTATCAGTGTTTGTATAAAAATAAGAAAGCAAAACATTATATAAACCCTATCTTTAAAACTGCCTCTCTGAATATGTAACAATGGGGAAATTGTGCCTACTGTATTTCCTAGAATATAAATGAAAATGTTTTTCTAATAAAAATGTGGTTTATGCTTTACCTAGTTAATCACTGTAAATTTCATGAATATTTATGACACTATACATAGGTCCATCCCAATAGTTATTGTGATAAAGTTTAAAAAAATATTTTAACATGAAAAAATGCCAGTTATATCTTCTGAAATTTATAATGTTCATGGTGCTGTTTAGCTTGCAAATGAGATTCTATTTCTTAATATACAATTATTCAAAATTGAGAGATGGCCTTAGCTAAACGTTCACCTGAAAGAAATTAAAATCAAACGAATCTCATGCATAAAAAATCTCACACATGTAGAAAGTTTTCAGTCTTTATAGTTTCACATTTACAGAGTTTTTTCTCAGGTATTACTTTATAAAGTAATTCCTGCAGAGTTTACTAAAATATTGTTTAAAAGAAACAGTTATCAGACAACCACTGTGACATGAGTGGACTGTATAGCTCAGAGAATCAAAAGGAGGTGACCCAAGTGGAGGGATGGCATAAGCCCAGTGAAAGTGTTATCTCCTGGACACATTGATGCCTTCTCTGACTGGGCTTTTGGTCCATAGTGTGGACACCTGGGCGCCAATAAAAATTTCACTCAGTATCAGTAAAATTTACTCTAAGGAAATGGAAGCTCAGCATTTCACAGTAGACATATTCAACTTGATTCTGAAAAACCATTATTTTGTCAATTGATAAGAGAGTTCAAATAAGTTAGAACACTTGAAAAGACATAAGTGAAAGAAAATGGGAAGAGTTAGGAGATAAAATTAGTATTTCTAGAGGAAGAATGATAGAGCTAGGTATTTGCCTTGTGACTTTATAAAATGTTAACTGTAGACTTAAAAATGGGAGTAAAACAGGCATACTAGGGCTTCCCTGGTGGCGCAGTGGCTGAGAGTCCGCCTGCCGATGCAGGGAACACGGGTTCGTGCCCCAGTCCGGGAAGATCCCACATGCCGCGGAGTGGCTAGGCCCGTGAGCCATGGCCGCTGAGCCTGCGCGTCCGGAGCCTGTGCTCCTCAACGGGAGAGGCCACAACAGTGAGACGCCCGTGTACCGCAAAAAAAAAAAAAAAAAAAAAAAAAAAAAACAGGCATGCTAATATGCTTAGTGCAGCCCGACTGGCAGGTGCTCCTTAATTTCCAGATAAGACAGGTTCAATCCTGCCATAAATCCTCTGTGAAACTAAGTGCTTTCTCATTATCTGTCAAGAACTTTCTTTTGATTGCTATTTTCTATTTACACCTGGCTGTGATTTTCAACTTTTGGTGAATTCTCATACTCCATCTATTTGCAGTGGTCTAATGCTGATCCAGTTTCGAAGCATGAAATCTCTTTGTTTCCTCTACCCCATGCCACAAATAATACTACAGAAAATAAATTATTGGCTGGAGATTTAAGTATAACTAACTATAGGAGATGCTATATGACAGCACGCTATGGAAGATAGTTTTCAGATGGCCCCCAAATTTCCAACTCTTAAAGTCTTCAGCCCCATCCATCGACCCAGCTACCAGCCTCTGACCCTATTGTTCTGCCATCTCTCCTCTTTCCACGTGTCACTGCCTTTTCTCATTTTTGATCTATTACATCCCTAGATGCCTGTTCACTTTTTGGTAGACAACTTGGCTAAACATTTTACTATCTCCTCACAGCTCAGGTTCATGAACCCTCAGCTTGTATTGATGAGACAAAAAATATTTCCCTAAACAAAAGGAGTTACTTAACAAAATTAAACTTTTATGTGAGTTTTTACTCCAAGTAAACTAACTCTCTCCCTAGTAGGCACCCTTCTTAACTCAGCTTTTTAACCAAAGTAAATTAATTACAAAAAATTCATCTCAACTCTGTTTATTTCTGTTCCGCAAGTATATATCACAATGCCTGGCACACAGGTGATGCTTTAAAAATGTTAGGAAGATGGATGGAAGAATGAATGATCAATTGGTTAATAAGAAAGGCATTAATAAATATCCTTTGGGGATATCAGAGTCATTCATTAGAGTAAAAGATTACAGTACATATTAGTTGCAGCCCTTCCAGGAATCAGAGAAAATGAGAATAGCTATTTTGCTAATAATGCTACATATGTAGATGCAGCATAGACTGTATCTTTGTAATGAAAACTTTTGTTAATAGGAACAGTAATTTCACTGAGTACAGAAATCCAGCTCAGCTTTTATGTTGATTATATAATACTTTATGTAGAGTGCCTACATTAACATATAGATACTAATATAAAAGAAACGTGGGACTTTATTTTGGAAGTTTAGGTAATCCTAACTTGTTCAAGATAATAATTTAGGAGAAAAACACATTAAAGTAGCTACGTAGCCTTGGAGAAAGCTTTGACTTGTAGAAGTTTTATGAAGTTTTGCCTTCTTCATATCCAGAATACAAATGACAAGGCCCATTTTAGAAGGACATTCTCAAAGGAATTATAACTTATTGTTGATTTATAAAACATTATGGCATAATGCATACTTTTGAGCTCAAAATATTATAGATTCTAAACAATACTGTACTGCACTCCCCCTAAAATGCCACTTGACTGATTAGTTTTCTTAAATATATTTCTTTATCAAAACCCTTTTTATTGTTACATTTGTGGACAAAGTCATCACTGCAACCTTTAACAATTACTCCCTAAGACACAGATTTAGGAACAACATTTGAATAAAAGTATTTTTAACATTATAGTCAGTTAGTGTATTCTGAGTAGAAAGGTCACACTCTAAAAGGCATTTGACACACATGCAACCATTGGTTATGACGTGTTATTTATTAGGACTAATATCGCATAAACATCAGAAAGTCAATGAGTACGGAAGATTTTCTTTAATAATGTATGAATATTACTTCATAATGGAGAAAAGAGCTGCAATAATTAAATACCAGAGAATATGATTTTTTAAGATATCGAATAATGTAATAGCAGCAGAGGGAAATTTACCCAGAGAGAAATTTAACACAATATTTTGACCTCACCCGTCTTTCATGACACTGACTGTTTTCAGAAAATGATTCTAACTTAAAACCAAACTGTCGAGGGAAGCCAAAGGCTTACACTATTTGGTTTACTGTTCTAAGAGTATCTTTAAACCAAGAAGCTAAAACAGGAAACACTTTATTATTTTCACTAAGTCCTCCAATCTGTATCCACTGGGAATAAAATTTGATCCCTCTACTGCCTGGCACAACTCATTTTCTTGACTAAAGTAAATCTAGCTTTACTAATCAAAACTAATGCTTAATATCAATAAATGTAGAATAACACGGATTGATTTTGCCATTCAAATGTAGTTCCAAAAATTAAATGTTAAAATCCATATTAAAATGGTCATTGCTTTAGTTTACTAAATGTTTTTGCATATTCTGTATTTTCAGTCATGTGAACTTTAGTTCACTCTCACACTTGTTACCTAACAATTATAGTCTACAGTTTATATTTTCTATTTTTAGAGACAAAACTCCCTCGAAAATCAGAGTTGTGTGATATTCATAAAGCTACATACTGACTGACCTCAAATGCAATTCAACCCATTTGAGAAAAAAAAACAAGTGAGCCTCCTTTAGTGTCTTATACCTAAAAGTTCATATTTCAAATTTTAAGTAAATACTGCATTATTTTTATTACCACCACATAGTTTCTTATCTTCATACCCCTACTTTACAAAAAGTGAGTCCTATTTTAGCATCTTCTTTTTTTAATAAATGTGTTTAGGTAAGTGGCAATAATACATATTTAATAAAGGTTACCCAAATTCCCACTAAAATTTTTAAAAGGGGGGACCATATTGTTTTTGCTAGAAATACAATGAGGTTAACAGCTAGAAACTGAAATTATCCTTCATTTCACTTGAATTAATTCAGTTATTTCCACTTAAACTACCATAACTGTTTAAGCTTTTGAGCACAGCACCTGCTGGTGATAGAAAAACTGAATCTGTCACATTCTGTTGAAAAATCTTGTTGAAACATGTATATTAAAAGAAAATTAAACTGGGTCAAATACTTTGTTTCTAGTTGTCCCATTCAGCTCATTTAATGACTTAAAATTTTTTTTTAAAACCAAGACATGTCAGTATGCAATGACTATTTAGATAAACAAATAAAGTCTGTTACATTTGACTGTGAGGTCATATTTCTGTGTTTGACCAGCAGTATCAATTTAGAACTATGTATCAATGATGACCTTTAGGAGGAAGAAATTTTCAGAAACTCAAAAGAACTACTGAAACTACAGTGGTCTCTATCTGGCTTTTAACAGTTGCTTTTCAACTGCAAGGCATTTAGCTAATTAGTTACATGATACCAAGAATAAAATCTGAAATCAAAGAATTTTACTCTCAGAAGCTAGCCTTTATATATTGCCCAGTAATGAATATTTCAATCATTTCCGATAGAAATGTTGCTTGTTGAACTGCCTCAACTAAATTTTGTTGTTTGCTTTATTTAAGTTTTAATTTCATAAAATATTCTAACCTAATAGTTTGTTTCTATATTTTTAATGTATAGAATATTGTACTAAACATTTTGTACTTACTTTTTTATAAAGTATATATGACCATTTGTATATTCCTATGGCAGTAGGTACACTTTGAATGTTCATGTGATAGTGGCTCAATATTATAGTGAATATATGCCACACACTTTGAAAACCTATTTCTTAAAGTAATCATTCCCTTCTCTGGATGCCTGTAGTGATTATGGACTTCAGTATTATTTTAATTCTTTCTGTCTCTGATTCTATTTAACTATTCAAGTTTATAAATTACCTGTCTTACCCCCCGAAAATAAATAAAACACTTAAGTAATTGAAGAAGCATTTACTCCTATATATATTTTATGCAAAATAGTCTCTCATTAAGATACCTCACTAAGTATATTGCACAAAGTATGTAATCCTTAAATATTTATGCATATGTTTATGTTCATATTTGAAAACCAAACCCCAATGGTGGTAGTGAATGGCATTTTGCATATTTACTTGAAAAACTCCATTATGTGATAACTATCTTTTCCCATGCAAAATGAATAGGTTTCTTCTTCTTTATAAATGACAGGTTAAGTTGCCACACTGTTAAGTTCATATTTTACTGATCTTTTTCCCTAAAAATATCATCATCCTCAATGCCACAATTATTCAGTTAAGTAAAACAAAGCTGTGTAACTATGGAGGAAATGCAACTATGGAGGAATTCAGGATCAACAACAAGGTTGATTCAAACAATGCTGGAAATTTGTATTTAGAAGAGAATTGCATCATTCCTATAGGCCCAAGCTTAGAACTGCTTCTATTGGCATAGAATTTTATTTATTAGACTGTATGTTTCTTTTATTAAGGAATGGGGGTCAATTCTGTATTACCAATAGGTCTACTTACTTTTAACACTCCAAGGGAAAGAATCTTGGATTTTGAACCTTGGATCTGAACCATATTAGTCCACAAAACCATTAAATATTCATTTTACAGGGATGATGCTATCTGCTCTGGAATAAAAATATCAGAAAAAAAAGCAAAGTAATACAAATAATAAAAACATCCAGTGACTGCCAGAGGTTTGTGTTTGGTGTGTGTGGTGGTGGGGTGGCAGGGAATGAATAACAGAGCACAGAGGATTTTTAGAGCAGTGAAAATACTCAGTATGATACCATCATAATGGACACAAATCACTATTCATTTGTCCAAACCCACAGACTACACAACACCAAGAGTAAACCCTAGTATAAACTATGGACTTTGGGTAATTACGATGTGTCCATGTAGGTTCATCAACTATAACAAATGTACTACTCTGGCGAGGGACTTCGATAATGTGGGAAGCTAGGCATCTGTGGGGCAGGAGGTATGTAGGTGTAAGGAAACAAAATTTGCCACCCCCAAATGTCTCACTGGTATGAGGATTAATTCAGGTTGATTTTTATTAAGAAACAGAAGGCTCAAGAATTCTTTCATGTTATCCCGCTCTTAGCTCCTTAAATAATTTAGATAAAGGGCTATCACCAGAGATATCTGCAAAGAATATGGGCTAGATGTGGTGGGAGAGAGTAGGCAGTGCCTAGAGATCAGAGTTCACTCTGTGCCTGATTGTCTCTGAAAGGCCCAACAGACATTTGTTTACCAAACATTTGCTTTTCCATCTCCAGGTGAATTTTTTCCTCCCCTTTGAAGTCCCAAACCATTACCCCCAACATCCCTTTTTTTTTTTTTTTTTTTTTTTTTTTTTGCGGTACACGGGCCTCTCACTGTTGTGCCCTCTCCTGTTGCGGAGCACAGGCTCCGGACGCGCAGGCTCAGCGGCCATGGCTCACGGGCCCAGCTGCTCCGCGGCATGGGGGATTCTCCCGGACCGGGGCACAAACCCGTGTCCCCTGCATTGGCAGGTGGACTCTCAACCACTGCGCCACCAGGGAAGCCCCCAACATCCTTTTTTGTCTTTAGCTGAAGATGATGTTTAAGGTGAGGGCTTTGGCCATCTTGGTTACTCAGTTTTCCTGCGTCTCTCCCATGTATGTATATTAAATTTTTGTTTCATTTTCTCCTGTTAATCTGTCTCATGTCGATGTAATTCTTAGACCAGCCAGAAAAACCTATATGGGTAAAAGAAAATTTCTTCCTTCCAGATATAGGAAATCCCTGAACTGTCTCCTAATATTGCTGTGAACCTTAAACTGCTCCCCGACCCTCCACAAAAAAGCCTTAATTTTTTTTTTAAAAAGCAAAAAACAATATCAGACAAAAAAGAAACAATATAAGCTGAGGTTGGCATAGACTATGTCATCCAATCAACTAAATCTATTCTCCAATTACTCTGATTTACATTGAGACATTAAATCATCATTTTACATTGAATAGAAAAAGAGAAACTCAGTTTATCTTTATGATTCTAAAATTATTTCATTAAATAATATTGAATCTCGTGTATATACCAGGCTCTTTTCTATTAAATGTACATGTACTTTTGAATTAATAAAGTGCTATCTTTAGTATTTATTATTGTATTTAGCTACTTGTGTCTTTATGAGCACCATATTAGTCCCCATGCCTCAAATCAAAAGCCAGTTAACTTGCGTGTCTTAAATGATTTCTTAACACAAGAACCCTCCTCTTTTCCCACCACTGGGCTTCTATGCTGTCAATATAAGGCAGCAGGATCTAAGACTGAAAATTCTGTGTAGAAGCCTATGACCTGCTCCCTGGAGAGGGAATAGCTTCTTAAATTTAGCAGTATCTGTGTTCTAATTTGTAACAGCTCATTCATAGCAAATTTGTAATTATTTACTTAAACTTCAAATAATTTAAAGTTTTTTATCTACTTTAATTCCCGTTAACCCATGGAGGATGGAGTAAGAGGGGAACTAATTACGTAGTTTACACAAACAAAAATGCTGAATTTTAATTTCCTTTAATGTTCCAAGAAAGTGTATTTAAATCACATACTTAAGACAAGTGAAAATATTCCATCAAATATCTCTACAGATCGATATTATTCATCTTGTAAAATTGTTCCATTGTCTTCCTTCTCAAAAATTTTTTAAAAAGCACAAATAGCCAAACAAAAACCTCTTGGACATACGCCCTTCTTTAATTCTGCTATTTCTCATTCCTTCCCCTTATATTTTTACCTCCTTGAGAGAAGTGTTCATACTCAAGATATTCACTGTCTCTATTCTCAATGAACTGAAATCTATTTACCTCTGTTATTAAAAAATAACTTTTTTTTTTTTTATTTGGTCAAGAACACTATGATATCCTAGTTGTGGAATGAAGTAAATGACTTTCAGTACTTTATGATGTGATGTTTCTAGAGCGGTGTACATGATGCTTCTTTTTGAAACATTTTCTTTCCTTCTCTGGCACCAATCTTTTTAACCCACTGGCTCTCCTGCCACCCCCACCCACCCTGCTCTGTTTTTTTGTTTTTTTGTTTTTCCTGCAGTGGTAAATGCTTGTGAATAGACATGAATTTTGTTGCAAATATGTATATAAAGTTCATAGGTTTCTCTATCCTCTTAAAAGCGGTTAACTTCAGGATTCTGTTCATGGTACTGCTGTAGCAGAAACTAGTTGGGGCATCCCCATTATGTTAGCCCTTATTCAGCCCTTATTCTTTCCGCCCACGCAACTGGTCTCCTACTGATTTTCTTTCTTTTCTCCCGCTCTTTCTTGCTTAATTTCCCTGTGAAAATGATTGCCCTCTAGCTAAGGTTGTACTATGCACCTGATGTTTCCTTCTCCAAGACAACACTCCCTAACTCTCCTTTCCTTTGTGAGCATTCTTCATTCCTAAAAGAAGGTCACAGAATGACAACCTTGAGGACCACCAGAACCTATTCGGGAACCACCTGATGCCAGGCCTAATGATCTCAATGTCTCCAGAAGGAAAGAAGAATGCAAGACTACATCAGCCCTGATCCTTATCTACAGCCCTATTTTCCACCCTGAAACTATAAGACCCCTTGCAGCTTCCCAGGAAAGGGGGCACAGTCTTGAGAGCATTAGCCCCCTGTTCCCCTCTTTGCCTGGCAAAGTAATAAAGCTACTCCTTTCTACTCCTCCAGAGCTCTGTCTCCAAGTTTCTATTTGGCACTGGTGAACAGAGGCTGAGTTTTTTGGCAGCAGTATCAGTTCTCTTCTACTTTTTAAAAAATTCTCTTTTTCTCTCTTCTCAAGCTGTGTTCTTTACTCTTGTCCTCTTCTCTCCTATTCCTTCCCTTTGTGTACCTTTCTTCCATTTTCACTCATATACATCCTAAGAAATCTCATTTCAGTGACTTCAACTACTAACTATATTTTGAGGATTCCTAGACCATTGTTACTGAAATCTGAATTATATCTTGACCTCTATATCACCTGCTATGTATCTTGAAATTATCAGATCAAAGGCAGATTTCAACACCCTCCATCTGTATTCGACATTTTCTGTTTCAGAGCGTGAAATCAACATCATCCAAGTGACCAAAGTTAGAGGATGAGGAATCACCTGCATTTCCCTCTCCCTAACTCCTGCATCCTTATGGCCTTACAAGGCATGCCTCAATTATAACCCCCAATTCTCTCATTTCTTCATCACTGTAGGATCCTTCTTCTTTGATGCAGAAACATCAAATGAATGAATGATGAACTTAGTCCATGGAGTTCAGAGAGCCTGATGTGCAACAGAGTAGTCCAAAGTAATCCATTTGTTCGATTTAGCTATGTATGGAGTGTGAGTACTCAGGGAAAAGGCATTTCTTAAAGTGTTATAAAATGAAAAGCTAGGATATTAAATAAAATTGTAACCAAACACAAAGATAATATAAATAAGTGGAGATTAAAAATGGGACCAAACAAAAACTGGTCAAAAGACCATGAATATACAGAAACAAAGAGTAATAGAATGGACAAGAGTTAGTGGATCTAAAGAGGAAATCATGTACAGTAAGTCCCCTACATACAAACCTTCAAGCTGCAAACTTTCAAAGATGTGTGCGTGCATTCACATGTTCAATCACATCAGTTAGTTCACATATGTGATGTGCATTGTCAAGTGCGTACATCCTCTACAAGTGGTTGTGCTTTTGTGTACTTTACTGTACAGAACTGTATAGAGTACAGTAGTACAGTATATTTACTTCAAGCCCAGGATGTCTGGAAGCAAGCGTAAAAGCTGTGGTGATGTAGCTGGTACTGCTAAGAAGCACCAAGCAATAACTATGGAAACAAAAGTGAAAATAATTAAGAAAGTGGAGAGAGATGAAAAGATGGTAGACATCACTTGTTCTTACAACATGAATCATTCAACCACTGGCACACTTCTAAAGAAAGAGGACAAGATCATGGAACACGTGAAGTCTGCTGTGCCAAGGATATCGACAATAATATTGAAGAAGTGTGGAAAAGTGATGGAGGAGACGGAGAAACTTCTCAGTGTGTGGATGCGGGATCAGCCTCAGCATCGAGTCCCACTCAGCTTAATGCTGATTCAAGAGAAAGCTAAAAACCTTTAGGAAGACCTGAAGAAGAAACACGGCGAAGAATCAGAGGGCACACCTTTTAATGCCAGCCATGGCTGGTTTCATTGATTAAAGGCTAGAGCCAACCTTCACTATGTAAAAGTAAGTGGGGAGTCAGTGAGTGTAGATACGGTAGCTGCTGGGGAATTTCCTGAACCGCTTTGAGAAATTATTGATGAAGGCATGTATTTATCCAAGCAGGTTTTTAATGTGGATGAGACACAACTGTACTGGAAGAGGATGCGAGACCGAAGTTACATCAGTAAGGAGGAAAAGCTGATGCCAGGCTATAAAGCAGCAAAGGACAGGCTAACTCTGTTGTTTGGTGGCAATGCTTCTGGTGATATGAAGCAGAAGCCTCTCTTAGTTTATCATTCAGAGAACCCAAGAGCCCATAAAAACACAGCCAAGGGCTCTCTTCCTATTGTGTGGAAGAGTAACCCCAAAGCCTCGGTTACACAGGCCACTTTCCAGGACTGGTTTTTCCACCACTTTATCCTGGAGGTAGAGAAATATTGCTTGGAGAAGGATGCCCAGTTCAACATTCTTTTGCTGCTCAACAATGTTCTGGGTCACCCCCCATTCATGGACCACTTTCATCCCAACATCAAAGTAGTGTATCTGCCCCCGAATACTGTACTATGTTGCTCATCCAACCTATGGACCACAGAGTTACAGCAACTTTCAAGAAACACTATTTATGTCACACTTTTTGTAAAGACAGTAAAGGTGAGTGATGAATCAGGAATAACCTTGCAACAATTTTGGAAGGACTATAACATCTACAAGGCCATAAAAAACACTGACTTTGCTTGGTGTGAGGTTAGGGTCATTACCATGAATGGGCTTTGGAAGAATCTTTGCCTGCAGTTTTTTCAAGATCTACGTGGATTTGAGAAGGTGGATGAGGAGTCCAAAGAGGTCTTCAGCAACTTAGCAACACTCAGCGAGAAGCTGGACATAGATCTGCAAGAGGACAACTGCATTGAACTCCTTGTTACGCAACGTGAGTTTACTAGTGAAGCCTGGATTGAACTGGAGGCCCAGAGAAAGAATGAAGAGAGACAAGAGGAAGAAGTAACTGAAGAGATTCACAGCACAAGAAATGGCAAGAGGATTTTCTTCATTTGAGGAGGCACTGTTAGTTTTTGAGGCACAGGACCCGAATGTAGAATGGTACACAAAGGTTGCAGCAGCCATTCAGAATGCAATCCAGTGCTACCATGTCATCTATGATGAGAAAAAGAAGAGCTACTACCCAGGCATAACTGGATTGTTTCTTCAAGAGGGTAGATAGAATTGAATCCAGCAAGGAATCAGAAACTGTGCCATCACCATCAGGCGTGAGTGAGATTGCAGCTTGCCCTCCATCTCCTATTGCTGATGATCCTTCAGCTCTACCATCTCCCACCTCCTCTCCCTCCTCCAGTCAGTAACTCTTCTTGCCTGTTCACTCAAAGCCAGCCCCTGTATGCCAGATGATGTACTGTACTACTGTACTTTTCAAGGTACTGTACTGTAAGATTAAAAATGTTTTATTTTTTGTATTTGTTTTTATGTATTATTTGTGTGAAAACTATTATAAACCTATTACAGTACAGTACTATATAGCCGATTGTGTTAGTTGGGTACATAGGCCTAACTTTGTTGGACTTACGAACAAATTGGATTTATGAATGTGCTCTCGAAACAGAACTCATTTGTATGTAGGGGACCTACTGTAAAGCAATGTTTTTAATGAACGAAATAAAACTTTGCATACTGGAAATTATTTTAAAGTTATCAGATTAAAATGGGCATCTATAAATAGAAAGTATATTAATCTATATCTCTTTAATTTCCTCCTGGATTTTTGTAACATGTTTCTAAGTGGTATCCTTTCCCTGATGTGCTTCATTTTTGATTTTTTTAATTGGAGTATAATTGCTTTACAATGTTGTCTTAGTTTGTGCTGTACAGTGAAGTGAATCAGCTATATGTATACCTATATCCCCTCCCTCTTGGACCTCCCTCCTACCACAACCCCATCCCACCCATCTAGGTCATCACAGAGCACTGAGCTGAGCTTCCTGTGCTTTATAGTTTGTTCCCACTAGCTATCTATTTTATGCATGGTAGTGTATATGTGTCCAACCTAATCTCCGAATTTGTCCCACCCTCCCCTTCCCCCACGGTGTCCACAGGTCCATTCTCTATGTCTACATCTCTATTCCTGCCCTGCAAATAGGTTCTTCTTTTCCATCTTTCTAGACTCCACATATATGTTAATATATGATATTTGCTTTCCTTTTTCTGGCTTACTTCACTCTGTATGAGAGTCTGGGTTCATCCACATCTCTACAAAGGACCCACTAATATTCCATTGTATATATGTACCACATCTTTATTCATTCATCTGTCATTGAACATTTAGGTTGTTTCCATGTCCTGGCGATTGTAAATAGTGCTACATTGAACATTGGGGTACATATGTCCTTTTGAATTATGGTTTTCTCAGGGTATATGCCCAGCAGTGGGATTGCTGGGTCATACAGTAGTTCTATTATTTAGTTTTTTAAGGAACCTCCATACTGTTCTGCACAGTGGCTGTATCAATTTACATTCCCACCAACAGTGCAAGAGGGTTCCCTTTTCCCCACACCCTCTCCAGCATTTATTGTTTGTAGATTGTTTGATGATGGCCATTTTGACTGGTGTGAAGTGATACCTCACTGTAGTTTTGACTTGCATTTCTCTAATAATTAATGATGTTGAGCAGATTTTCATGTGCCTCTTGACCATCTGTATGTCTTCTTTGGTGAAATGTCTATTTAGGTCTTCTGCCCATTTTTTAATTGGGTTATTTGGTTTTTTTTGATGTTGAGTTCCATGAGCAGTTTGTATATTTTGGAGAACCTACCTAAGGATGCAAAAGACCTGTACTCAGAAGACTATAAAACACTAATGAAAGAATCAAAGATGACATAAACAGATGGAGAAATATACCATGTTCTTGGATTAGAAGAATCAATATTGTGAAAATGACTATACCACCCAAAGCAATCTACAGATTCAACGCAATCCTTATCAAATTATCGATGGCATTCTTCACAGAATTAGAACAAAAAATTTTACAATTTGTATGGAAACACAAAAGACCATGAATAACCAAAGCAACCTTGAGAAAGAAAAATGGAGCAGGAGGAATAAGGCTCCCCAACTTCAAACTATACTACAAAGCTACAGTAATCAAGACAGTATGGTAGTGGCACAAAAATAGAAATATAGTTCAATGGGACAGGATAGAAAGCCCAGAGATAAACCCACACACATATGGTCCCCTAATTTATGACAAAGGAGGCAAAAACATACAATGGAGAAAAGACAGCCTTTTCAATAAGTGGTGCTGGGAAAACTGGACAGCTTACATGTAAAAGAATGAAATTAGAACACTCCCTAACCCCATACACAAAAATTAACTCTAAATGGATTAAAGACCGAAATGTAAGACCAGATACTATAAAGCTCTTAGAGGAAAACATAGGAAAAACACTCTTTGATATAAACCACAGCAAGATCTTTTTTGACCCACCTCTTAGAATAATGAAAATAAAAACAAAAATAAACAAATGGGGCCTAATTAAACTTAAAAGCTTTTGTACAGCAAAGGAAATCATAATGTGAAAAGACAACCCTCAGAATGGGAGAAAATACTTGCAGATGAACCTACTGTCTTTCATATTGCTTCAGGTGTAATAGATGTAAAAGACAAATTTTTAATCCTGTCATTTTTATTTCAAAATCCATTATATACTGCTCTTTTTCACTCAGACTAAATACCAATATCTCTTTCATACCTTAGAGTGTCCTTCATGATCTGAAAACTATAGGCCACTTTAATTAGTCTCTTGCCACATTTTCCACTTGGAACTCAATCCTAATTATATAAAAATAATTCACTTTCCCAAAATTCCATGCTCTTTCAAGTTACCTTCTTAGTATGTGTTTGATACTTCTGTCTAGAAAGTCTGCATGTACAATTCCTTCAAATCATAGCTTATATTTTTAAGGAAGAGTTTCCATTTCTTCCACCCAAAATATCCAACACTATTATTTTATTGAAATACTTATCTGACTACATCTCTTTTTCCCCCCAGTATCAATTTTTTTTTTTTCAGATATCAAAAAGCACTTCTCCCTATAAAGGACCTAGAAAGGGGTAGGTACTTGGTAAATGTTTATTTTACTTCAACTATAAATAGAATTATAAGAAAGTTTTATGAGGCATAATAAAATACTGATAATATAAATAAAATAATTGAAATAAATTATAGCTTGCTTGTCTTGCTATTTGTACAGAGAGCAGTACATATAACCAGGGCTGTACATTTTGCCTTTTCACAAACTCTTGAATCTAGAAAGAACTAAAGTTTAGTTGTAACCTAAATTCCATAAATCAGTTAATAACATTATATAAAACACAAAATTAGCCTTATATAGTTTTAAGAATTAATTTAAAAAATAACCATACTATATGCCTACAGAAATTGCTAAGGGAAAGAATAAATTTGAAAATGTTGAATCATTTTCAATTGAGTCACTTGTTATTACAAGCATGCAAAAAAAAATTCGTAATATTCTTCATGTTGTCATTATTATCTGGCTTCCAATTTACTAAGGAGTTGTCAGTTGTCACTCTATCACTGACTTAAAGGAAATCATTTTTCTTTTTCTATTAGCATTTATGATTTGTTTATTTTTAGTGATTTTCAATTTTATAAGTATGTATGAACTGTTTTAAAATTATTTATTGGTGTTCATCAGTGAATTTTCAGTCACTGTCTTCTGAATATGCCTGTCACATTCTCTTTCTTATATCTGGACATATCTACATATATCTATCTATTATCTATCTATCCATCCATCCATCCATCCATCCAGGCTAGTCATTCTCATTCTAAAACTTCTTATTCTAGTTTATGTTTCTTAACATTATACAGTTTTCCTTCAGTATCCACAGGGGATTGGTCCAGAACTCCATGGATAACAAAATTCACAGATGCTCTAGTCCCTTGTATAAAATGGTGTAGGACAGTCGGCCCTCCAGGGCCTCTGTTTTGACAGTGCTGAGCCCTTGGATAGGGATATGAAGGACAGACAGTAGTCACTATTTCTTTATATTTTGTATGTATTATGGGTACTTTATATTTATTTTTCCCCCTAATATAAGAGGTTTTAATTTAACAATTAACATATTTCCTGAGATTTACTTTTGTACTTTTACAAATCTACTTGTATTTCCTTACTCACATTTTCATCCCCACATTTATTTCTTCATACTTATTTTACACCCAAATCTGATGACCTGGCTGTCTGTTGAAACTGCTGACTCATCTCCTTATTTCTGCATTGCTTCTTTCTTTCTTCCCTCCCTCTCTTCCTCTCTCCTCCTCCTCTATTTCCTCCCTTTCCTTCCTTCCTTCCTTCTTTCCTTCCTTCCTCCCTCCCCCACTTCCTCCCTTCCTCCCTTTCTTCCTTTCTCTGTCCCTTCCTTTGGGGGACGGGATTAATATGTACTATATTATATATTTTATATATACACTACTATATATAAAATAGATAACAAAAAGGACCTACTGTATAACATAGGTAACTGTATTCAATATTTGTAATAACCTATAAGGGAAAAGAATCTGAAAAAGAATATATATACCTGAATCATTGTGCTGTACACCTGAAACTAACATGATGTTGTAAATCAACCATATGTATTTAAAAAATTAATTAATTAATTTTAAAAAAGATGAACTCCATAGTTTTAGATTCCACATATAAGTGAGATCATATGGTATTCATTTCTCTCTGACTTATTTCACTTAGTATAACACCCTCAAAGTCCATGCATGTGTTGCAAATGGCACAACTTCCTACTTTTTGATGGCTAAATAATACTTTATTATACATTTCTAATATATATCACATTTTCTTTACCCATTCATATATAAATGGACACTTAGGTTGTTTCCATGTCTTTGCTATTGTGAATGGTGCTGCAATGAACTTGGGGGTACAGTTATCTGAGATAGTGATTTTGTTTCCTTTGGATATATACCCAGAAATGAACTGTTGGATTATATGCTAGTTCTATTTTTAATTTTTGAGGAAACTCCATACTGATTTCCATAGTGGAAATTTACGAATTATACTCCCAGCGACAGTGCGCCAGTGTTCACTTTTCTCCACATTCTCACCAACAATTGTTATCTTTTATTTTTTTCATGGTAGCCATTTTAATGGTGATATATCATTGTGGTTTTGATTTACATTTCTCTGAGGACTTACTGATGTTGAGTACATTTTGATGTACTTATTAACCTTTACATGTCTTCTCTGGAGAAATAACAAGTCCTCTATTCATTTTTTAATCAGATTTTTTTTTTTATGCTCATGAGTCCTATGAGATCCTTATATATTTAGGACATTAACCCCTTACTAGATATATGGCTTACAAATATTTTCTCCCATTATGTAGACTGCCTTTTAATTTTGTTGATTTTGTATTTTGCTGTTCAGAAGCTTTTTAATTTGACGTACTCCTCTCTGGATTTTTGCTTTTGATGCTTGTGCTTTGGTTTCATATCCAAAAAATCATTTCCAGAACTGATGTCAAAGAGCTTCTGCCCCTAAGTTTTCTCCTAGGAGTTTATGGTTTCAGGTGTTACAATTAAGTCTTTGTTTCAAGCTAATTTTTTGTGAATGGTGTAAGATAGGGGTCCAATTTCATTTTATTGCATGTGAACATCATTTATAGTATAATTTATAGATGTGACTATATTTCCCCATTGGCTCCTTGTCACATATTTTACCATAGTTTACCATATATGCATTGGTTTGTTTCTGGGCTCTCAATTCTGTTCCATTGGTCCATGTGTCTGTTTTTATGCCAATACTATACTGTTTTGGTTACTATAGTTTGTAATCAGGAAGTGTGCTGCTTCTATCTTTGTTCTTTCTCACGATTGCTTTGGCTATTCAGTCTTGTGTTTCTATACAAATTTTAGGGTTTTTTCCTATTTAGTGAATAATGCCATTGAAATTTTGATAGGGATTACATTAAATCTATAGGTGGCTTTGGGTAGTATGGGCATTTTAGCAATATTAACTCTCTGATCCATTAATATAGTATATCTTTCCATTTACTTGTATCTTCTTCAATTTCTTTCATCAACACCCTATAGTTTATGGTGTATAGATCTTTCACTTCCTTGGTTAAGTTATGTTTTCTATCTCTTTGTTGAACTTCTTATTTTGTTCCTGTATTTTTTCCTCATTTTGTTAAATTTTTATCAGTGTTCTTGATGTCTGAGCATGTTTACAACAATTATTTTTAAATTCTTTGTTGAGCAATTCATGTATCTCCATTTCTTTGGAGTCAGTTACTATTAGTTTACTGTGTTTCTTTGATGGAGTCATGTTTGATTCTTCCTGATCCCTATAGCCTTACATAGGTATCTGCACATGTAAAGAAGCAGTCTCCTCTTCACCAACAGGTGGGACATGCTATGACTCCAGGTCTACCTGTGTAGTGTGCCAAGTGCAGGACTGTATGGCAGCTCTGGGCCCTAGGGGAATGTAATGTCTCATTGGCTCAGGCCACTGAGACTCATCACATTGACAACTGCATGGACCTTGACAAGCACTGCAGGAGGTTCTTACTGGCTGCAAGGCAGTTGGGTTCCTCAGCAGTGCCCCCAGTTTCAGTAGCTAGGGACCAAGGCATGTAGCCGTGATGGCCAGAGTAGGTGATGTGCACACACTGTGCTGCGGGGGCCAATTGTAGGTACTGGTGTAGTGGCAGGGGTCAGTTGCAAACACATATGTAGTGGTGGGGGTCAGGGCCAGAAGCAAGTGCCTGGGCCAACTGTGAGCACACTGGCAGCTGCTGAGGACTTGGCTGTTGGCATGTACTACTGTGGCAGCAGGATGGCTGTCCAGCAGTGGAGGGCAGTAAAGAGACTCAGCCTAGTGGTGTGCAAGTACACAGCTAGATGGGTTAGTCCCAAGCACACTCGCAGCAGTGGGGTTCAGTCGTGGTGTTCTAGGCTAGTGTACTGCACTCACCCAGCCACAGAGGTCTAGTATAGATGTGGGTATGGATCCCCTATTCTTGTGGGGGCAGGACAGGGGCTGAGGAAATGGAGAGGAACTCAATTGACTGGCATCTGACAACATGAATACCTGTGGGGCAAAACCAGTGAAATCTGCAGGGGGTTGGTGGCAGCTGTGATGGCCATTGGTTCTTCAGTGGTGAAAGCAGATAGTCCTCTGAAGAGGACTGGGAACGATGGCTGCTCATGCTCCATAGCTGATATTGGTAGTCCCTGCTCTTCCTGCTTGTTCCTAGCCATTTCTATACATCTCAGCTTTGCTGGTCTTTGGATGGGATGAAGCTAAAGTAGGTCCATTGTGCACGGCCCTGAAAAGTTGGGGAAGCTGGTTATTCACCCTGCTCTCCACTTGCCAGTGAGGGGAACTCTTTCTAGCTGGAGAGTTCCCTCTTGGCACTGAACAATTCTGGCCTAGAGGATTGGATGATGCAGGCAAAATGAAACTCTTCTTCCTTTCCATTTTGTGTAGTTATTCTCAAAGTTTTTGTCCACTGTGTTGCTGAAGTTTCTTAAGTGCACTCCTGAGCTCTCTCTGAGCCATTTGATTTTCTGTGGATAGCTATTTAATTGTTGATCTCCGTGGAGGCACAGAGGTTGGGGTATCTCCGTGGAGGCACAGAGGTTGGGGTCTCCTACTTCACTGTCTTAGAGATGTCACTCCTCTAAAATAAACTGTTTGCTTGAAGGTTTTTGACAGTAAAATTTCATATATTTCCATGCTAAACCCTCATGAACACAGGCTTAGAGGTTAAAGTTTATTTTCCATTCATCTTTATAATGTGGATAAAGCCCTTTGGCATCCCAAGTTTATCTTGGATGCTCTTTGACTTGCTGCCTTGGGTAAGCCTTAACCTTTAATTCGGCTCCAGTGTCCTCTGAAATATTTAAAGCAAAAGCCTAAGCACATTAGGGTTCAGAGCATAATGTCAGATCAAGAACCAGATTTAGTATTTGTCTGTCTTCACACCTTTCAGCCTCCACTTTATTTTTGGCCTCTAAAGATTTGCTACTTTTTGTCATCTGGGCATTAGATTCGAAATACTAAGTATTTAAATATTTTATCCTATGTTTTTAGTTGTTTTCAATAGGAAGTTTATTCAGTATTTCTAATCTGTGATATTGCGGGAAATTGAAATCTTATGTACCCATTCATTCTCTTAATCACTTAGTAGTTTCTGGCTGTGAAACCGATTTTCCCACATTTGTTTTATATGTTACTTTAGCCAAGTTTCTGTTTTTAGAAGATATCTAATTAGAATAATTTGAATGAATTATCCATCCTTAAATCTTTCCACAGGTAAAATATAGACTTTTTCTAAACCAGTTATTAATCTGTGGTTATATATTATAAATAGTTCATTTTGAAATATCATCCTTCTCTTATTTATTATGGCAATTTGGTACATATGTTTATACATTTGACTGGGCATTTATTTCCTACAGAACATCATTTTCCAACTTCTCTGGGTACAGCCCTTCTTTCCTTTGGCACTGTCATACATTAAACCATATGGGAGGAGATGACTAAACCCAAATTTGGGTAACCTCTACACCAAGCAATAGTCTTAATGTGTCACAAGCTAAATTATTCAAGTCCTCTTTTGGTAATTTGTATTTTGAGTGAATACACCTATAGTCAAAAGATGTTTGAAACTGAATCGCCTGAGGTTTGTGCCTGAAAGTGAGATCCCAGAAGTGTCATGGTCACTTGCCATTATTAAGCTGCCTTCCGTATGTTAGCAAAGCAGTAATCTGCCAGTACATAAACTTTAATTTTTTTAAATGTCACTTCCTTTAGTAATAAGAATTCTTTCATATTGATAGACACCTCATCTTAAAGTAGCTTATATTTGAAAAAAGAAAGAAATGATTAATAGGGAAGAAGGAAGGAAGGAATGTAGGGAGGGAGGGAGAAAATAAAAGAAAAAAAGAAAGACATTTGTTCACTCATCCATGAAAAGTTCCAGACATGGATGGACTCAGGGCCCCAAACTACTGAGTAGGGTACAGATTTTCTCTTTCTCTTGGTGATGACCTTCTCTGTGTTGACTTCATTTTCTAGGCATCTCTATACAAGTCATCATTAAGAAATATGGCTACAGCTCCATTGTTCTGTCATGATCTACATTTCAGATGGACAGAAAATATGTCTCCAGATAAAACCAAAGAATGTCCTGGAAAGATATCATTAGAGAAAGAAAAGTAATTTGCAACCTAAACAAGAGTGAAAGGGGGCTCTGAGAAAGTCTAAGTTATGAGGCCACCTCAGGAATCTAGAAGGTGGAGTGAGCATCACTCAAAATTATGTGGACCAATGTGGTATGAATAGTGGTTCTTCAAAAGGAAAAATCAAATTCAAATGCAAGAAGTGATACAATGTCAACCAAATAGCACAAAGGCCATTATACTTTTTCTTGTTTTCCATCCAAATAACACTAACTGAAAAGATGGAATACAATAAAATAAAACTTCATATCATTTGCATTTCTTTTGAAATACATCCATGTGAAGATGTACACAAAGCTCGATCTTTACTGATACTTAATCACTAATTTTTTAAAAAAAGAAAAATAAGGACTTAAAGTGCAAAATATAAGATGCATTCTATTTTATTTACAGGTATGTGCTTTTTCTCAAGGGTTGATCTGAATTAGCATCATGAAAATTTATGCCATTTTTTAAAAAGACATAAGATAGTAACAAGTTGACTAGATCAATGAAAATATATAACTTAAGTATACAACACAATTCAATTCAAGAGAGTGCTTTTATCCTTGTATTTAGAGGATGGTATGTTTTTATCATCAAACCTGGCACTGACTACCATGAATTTATTTTTGAAGAGAATGTTGCTGCGTGCAGCTCATGCTATGAGTGTTTTTTTTTTTTCAATGATATGTTTAAAGTGATCTATTGTGCTTGATTTTAGAACTGAAAAAATTAAATCAATTTTTTTCTTGTCTGAATGATTAACTGAGAAACTCTTGTCTTAATTTATATCCTTCTTTATAGATATATATATGTTATTACATATGGAGGTTCAAACTATCTACCTTCCTCCATAATCAGAGTAGGCATTATTACATAGTCAGAAGTGTGTGTCCTTTGGAAAGAGGCTTATTTTTGAAACCTGAATCTGTCTGTTAAAATTGTGTCATGTTGGACAGGAAATGTAACTTCTTCATGGCTCAGTTTCTTCATCAGTAAAATAAAAATCCTAAAATCTGTCTCACAGAGTTGTCAGAATAAATTGGATGATATATTTAAAACACCTAATAAGCCTACCCAACTGAAATTATTAAAACATTTGTTCCGGGCTTCCCTGGTGGCGCAGTGGTTGAGAGTCCGCCTACCGATGCAGCGGACACGGGTTCATGCCCCTGTCCGGGAGGATCTCACATGCCGCGGAGCGGCTGGGCCCGTGAGCCATGGCCGCTGGGCCTGCGCGACCGGAGCCTGTGCTCCGCCATGGGAGAGACCACAACAGTGAGAGGCCCACGTACCGCAAAAAAAAAAAAAAAAAAAAAAAAAAAAATTTGTTCCTTTGCTTTAAGTTATTACATCCTTGCCCCTTCTTCTCACACATAAGTACTCAACAGTACAAAGTTCAACTATACCAGGTTGCTCACCATTATCTGTAATTTCTGGTCTCTGTGGTTTGGATCAAATATTACCACACAGTAAAACAGAGACAACTCTTGCTTCTCCTTCAAGGCCCAGATTAAAAGTATTTATATAGCATTTCCACTCCCTACTCTTCAAAAATTGAATTAATCACTGTCCCCTTTGTCCTCCATAACCATTTTGAGCACTTATAACATTCTCATGTATACTATAATTATGGTTATAAATTTCTCTCTTTCAGCATATCAAATCACTAGAAGGACAAGAGTTGTAGGAAAGAACCAGGGAACACACATTCTTATACAGGAGCATTAACTGTAATTTGTTTCTCTTCCCTCCCTTAAAAAACACCAATAAAGAGTTATTATTATTTTATTTACTGTTCTCAATATGTGGCACACAAGCTTTTAGCACTGTGCCAAGTATACAGAGAATGTTCAATAAAGAAAATTATCATTTTGTGGTCAGTAGAGCCTATGGGAGGCAACATAGCTTAACACTCAGGAGATGAGACTCTGGAGCTGTCTACATTTGAATCTCAGTTCCTCCACTTTCTGAAAGTGTGAAATTTAGTTAATCGTAAAATGGGATAATAATATCTTACCCCATTGGGTTATTAGGAAGATTCAGTGAGTGATTTTTTTCAGTAACTGCAATAGCATTAGAAGAATACTTGGAGCATAGTAAGCACATATTGAATAGAGAATACCTAAGAGTTAAGCTCCGGGAATCATAGTTTTTGAATTGGTGGTATACCTTCTCCTATCTGGGGGAAATTGTGGCAGTTATGTAGCCTTTCTATACCATTACTTTTCACCTACAATGTGTGAATACTACGCCATAATTTAACCTGGAGTATTAATTGAGACAATGCTTATGTAGGGTCTGGAACAAAGAGATCTCTGAATACATGATAGTTACCATCATCATTTGCCATTTCTTAAAAAATATGTTCTTGACTGCTCCATATTCTTTATTTTTGCCATTGAACTCTTGGAGAAAACACTTCACACCATTGTGTCTTATCTTCTAGCTATCGGAATATCACATAAATTATAAGAAATAAGATCCCTTTTGGAAATATCTGTTAGTACCTGAAATTTAGCTACTCAGAGGCATATTTTCATAATTAACTCTGTTCAAAGTAATTAAAGTGAGGTACCTTAGGCTAAGTAAATTTCCAGAAGAGGCACTATTTTCTCATCATTAGTCACCTGAAAATAGGCAATGTATGTATAATCCTTAAGTAAATCAACACCTTAAAGGCAGGTGTAAAGCAGCAGGGAGGGTGTTTCTCTTTTAATTATATCAGGTTAATGTCTAGGAAAGAAATCACAAATAAAAATATAAACAATTTTGACATATAAAAATTGAATTCTTAAATAATCTGTACTAATTGTGGCAGCTGTACAAGGTTCAATTTCCGATCAAGATTCACAGAGCCATAGATAAAAATGTTTACAAATCCACAGTTCACTGCAGAAAAATACAGTATAGCAACAGCATTAGTTGAAACATGAATCACAACCAAGGGCTGCCTCACAGCAAGGAGTATGAACAGATCTTGTGTGATTCCCCAATTGCCTTACCTCCGTAGGGTCTGTACCAGATATTCTTCTTTCTCAAATCAGGAACCAGTATTTTGGCCATGAAACTTTTTGGAACTAAGACGGAGTTGCTGTAGTCTGCTGATCACCTCAGCCTATTGTTTTTATGTAACCAGCCCTAAAGACAAAGCCCTCTGGGAGTCTTAGAAGGACCAGGTGCAATTCACAAATCTCACTGCTATTAAAAACAGTGCTGTTAAATTGGTGCAAACTGCCCCCAAGTTCTTTGAGTATATGGTTAAAAAGCAACACTATTAACCAGTCTATTTGAGCCAGACAAAGTATATATAGTATAATAAATCTCATGAAAACCAGTTGGAAGATAACCAAACCTCAATAGACAAATGAGATGTGTAATACATACACATTCAGAAAAGGATAAACACACAGGAAAATAATATTCAGATTCAAAAAATTAAACAATTCAACATAACAATTCAATTTTTCTCTCTTCATGTTAATTTTTATCACCTTTCAAGAAATAAAGTTTACAAATATTATTATGATTAGCAAGAATTAAGTGGGACAGGTACTCTCATACCCTGCTGATGGGACTATAAATTAAAACAGGTAAACTAGCGTGAATTTGGTAATCAGATGTCCATATTAGCTGTTTGGCTCAAATATTTGTCTAGAATGGAAATCAGGAATTTGATCCATCCTTCTACTTTCAAGCTCATACACTATCTGTTTGAACTTGTCACACATAATTTTAAAATATCATCAAGTTAGATTTCCCTTCTTTTATTTGAGTAGAGTGAATATGAGTGATAGGTATACTGTAGTTTCCTCTTATGTAAGATATCACTGGTACTAAATTTTTACCCCTTTAATGCCTCATCATATATATTAAACAAATGACATATCCATATCTCCTAAAACATCCACTTTTGTTTACTTTATATTTAAGTTTAGTACTTATCTGAGGGGAATTGTAATATTATTTGTATTTCAAGTCTAGAGATTCATATTCTAATTGTGTTTTTGTCCCAAACTGGCTATATATTATAACTAACTTGCTCTTCAGTTCACTTCAATAGTTAATTCAAAATTCTCTCACAATTCCCAGACTTTTGATTCTTCCTCCTTCCTCCTCCCCTTTTCACACCTCACCTCCCCATCTCCCTCCTCTGCTTCCCTGAGAATACAAGAGTCATCACAATAGAAAACACCACAACTTTCTCAGTCCACGGCCATGTGCATCTGCACAATCCTTCTCTGCTATTGTTGGCTAGTTCCCAGGCAGGCCCTCTAGCCTTCTGGAAGAATTTTAGTCACTGAGTCTCCCTGATCTCTCATATAATTTTCTAATTTCCCATTTAAATCTTATCTTTCTTTCATTATTTAAAGTATATAACTAAAACTTAAACAGAAGTTTTCTACCCCTTTACTTTACTCTCCAAATAATACATTATACCACCTTACACTTTCATAACAAACTTTTTGAAAAATGATTCATATTTGTTATACATTGTTAAAGAAAAAAATATTCAATGACACTTTTTAAAGCCTGGTAAGGAAGACTTTATTTGGAGACGCGTCATTACATTAATAGGTATAGGGAACACTATGATGAAATTTTGCAGTGTGGGAGAGAGACTGGGTTTAACTCTGAATACAGTATGGGCAAGTGGGAATTTATAGCCAAAGAACTGGGTGGTGGTCAGTGTATGGAAAATAAGAGAAAACATCAGGGATATGGGGGATTCTGGCTAAACCAATCTAATAGATCTAAGAGGATTCTTGCTAAAGATGGGTAGGGTAATCAGATATCACCTGGGGGATTGTGGCGAATGAGAAACCTGATCAGATATCAACATGATCAGATATCAATGGTGGGGAAGATACTGACTAAAGTGACTTAGCAAGATTCTTGCTAAAACTGGGTTTTATAAGGAAGTCCACAGATGGGCCTAGGAGAAGGTTCAGGAGCCTGAGTAAAGTTTAGTCAAGCAAAGAATTTTGTCACTATCTCCTTAAGGTCTCCTCACAAGAGCGTCCCTAATAAGTTCCAGCTATAGTTTGCTCCATCAATCTATAGAAATCACTCTTTCTAATGACAAAAATGACCTACATGTATGCAAACCTAATATAAACCTAATGGACATTTTGTACTTCTTATCTTACTCATTCATTTTATTGTTTGCTTCTTGAAAGTCTTTCTTCCTTTGATCTTTTCTGGATTTTTTCCTATCCAGATACTCTGTTTACATCTCATAGTGCTATTTTTATTCTTCTATTTTTATCCTGCCTATTAATATTAGAGATATTCAAAGCTCAAATCTATGCCATTTTCTCTTATTATATTTCATTCTCTATGGCTACAATCACATTCTATATGCAAATGTATATCATACATTTATATTTTTATATTATCTCTCTCCTTTAACACCCTGGTACATAATAATCACTATATCAGAGTTTTCTAGTATACTTGATATATGATTACTTTTAAGAGTATCAGTCCTGAGCGTCAGACCAACAGAAGCAGTGGAATACGGTAGAGAAAGCTCTGCAAAGGTATCAAAGAACAGGTATTTTTTCCATCCTCAAACTAATTATGTGACTTTACACAAGTAATTCAGCTTCTACTGACCTTATCTGTTCCCTTATCTATATGCAAATGCAAGATCTGCATTATTAAATAATCTTTAAGGCCCTTCCAACTCTGAAGTTTTATTATTCAATTTCAGCCTGGCTAGCTCAATGATCTTGATACTGATATTGATAAGTAACGTCACCTTTTATTGCAGTGTTGTAAGTTATGGCATTTATATAGATAACAGAAAAATGCATTTAAGGTCTTGAAATAGTTTATAATAAACTTTGTTCTCCTATAAGTATACTTAGACATGAACTTTTTAATAAGACATTATTTAAAGGAAAAAGGAAGAAAGATTAAAAAAAGAAAGAAAAAAAGGAAGAAAGAAAGGAATGAACCAAGGAAGAAATCTTAAAAAAAAAAAATGAATTAGGTTAAAAAAAATTAAATACACACAAAACTATGGCCGGATATACTAGAAAACAAAATACAGAATTAGGACTCATGAAGTAGAGAGATGAAAACAGAATACTGGGAACAATGTAGGTAGATGGGAAAATTGCCCAGGAATGAACAAGGGTTGTAGAGAGAGGTTCTTCTCCTGTGTGTGCCTATGCCAGAAGTAAGGGCTGGACATCTTTAAAGGACAACTGATGATAAAGTTTCTTACTTCACAATGTCCTCTAAGATAGTTTTGTCCACTACAAATCAAAATCTCCTGGTTGATACAGTTTAGGAGAAAAGAACACTCTTTAAAAACAGAATCTTCCTAGTCATTGTCCCATGGTAGGAATTTTATTGTCTAGGCCCTAATATATAGATCATTTTATACCAAACTCCAATTAAAAATTAGGCATATAACTGCTTCTATGCAAAAAAAAAAAAAAAGAGATATAAAAATATAAAACTACAAAATTCACAATTTAAACAATAAATGATTATCTAAACAATGACTGATTTTAATAAATTAGGGAACACAATTTTTATAAAATCGAATAATGAATAATGAAGACACAGTACACTAAATTGAGAGACATAAGTAGACAGAACATGTGACCAAACAAGAATCTAGTTCAAAATATTCACTTCATTCATTGATTCATTCATTCATAGTTGTGCTGATGAATAAATATGTTAGCCACTAATTTTTAAAATATGGTTATATAATTTTGCTCAAAAACTTGTGTTTCATAGGGAACACAAATGTGAAACAACTAATTACATTGCAGTGAATATAAATAAGAAAAATAGTGAGGACACAATGTTTTAAAGAGATTTAACAAAGGAGATGAGACTTTGAGAGTCATTCTTCCAAATCAGGTGGATGATGTGAAGAGAAAGAGATTATGAGATTAGAGTGCACATTTTAGGACACAAAACAAGAGTCAATAAGTTTAAAAAGACAGAAATCGCATGAAGCATTTTTTCTAAACACACAGTAAAAGACTAGAAATAAACTACAAGAAAAAAACAAACTCATGGAGAGTAAACAATATGCTACTAAACTACCAAGGGATCAGTGAAGAATCCAAAGAGGAAATCAAAATATATATATATATATCTCTGGAGACAAACGAAAATGAAACACAACAATTCAAAATCTATGGATGCAGCAAAAGCAGTTCTAAAGGGGAAGATTATGGTGATACAAGTATTCCTTAAGAAACAAGAAAAATAATCTCAAATAAACAACATAACCTTACATGTAAAGGAACTAGAAAAAGAAGAACAAACAAAATCCCAAATTAGTAAAAGGAAAGAAATCATAAAGATTGGAGCAGAAATAAATGAAATAGAGACTAAAAAAAAAAAAAATTGAAAAGATTAAGGAATCTAACATCTGGTTCTCTGGAAAGATAAACAAAATTGATAAACTTTTGACCAGACTCATCAAGAGAGGCAAACAACTGTATGCCAATAAAATGGAAAACCTAGAAGAAATGTATAAATTCCTAGAAATATACAATCTCCCAAAACTGAATCAGGAAGAAATAGAAAATATTAACAGGCTGATTACCAGTAATGCAGTTTAATCAGTAATAATAATAAAAAAAACTCCCAACAAACAAAATTTCAGTATCAGACAGCTTCACAGTAGAGTTCTACCAAATATTTAAAGAAGAGCTAGTACCTATTCTCAAACTCTCCCCAAAAATTTAAAAGGAGGGAATAATTCCAAACTCATTCTATGAGGCTAGCATTACCCTGATATCAAAACCAAAGACACACACACACACACACACACACACACACACACACAAAAAGAAGAAAAGAAGAAAAAAGAGAGAAAATTGTAGGACAATATCCCTGATGAACATGTAAATATCTTCAACAAAATATTAGTAAACTGAATTAAACAATACATTAAAATGATCCTACCTCATGATCAATGAGGTTAATTCCAGGGAAGCAAGAATGATTCAATACCCACAAATCAATCAATGTGATACACATATTAACAAGATGAAGGATAAAAATCACACAATCATCTCAATAGATGCAGAAAAAGCATGTGACAAAGTTCAACATCATTTGTAATAAAATCTCTGAAGAAAGTGGGTATAGAGGGAACATATCTCAAGATAACAAAGGCTGTTTATGAAAAACCCATTCTTAACATCGTACGCAAGTATGAAAAGGTCAAAGATTTTCCTCAAAAATCAGGAACAAGGCAAGGATGCAACTCTTATCTCTTTCATTTAACATACTATTGAATTTCTAGTCAGAGCAATCAGACAATAAAAAGAAATAAAAGGCATTCAAATTGGGAGAGAGGAAGTAAAACCGTCACTATTTGCAGATGACATGATGCAAATAGTGTATGATGCAGATTTTCTATATATAGAAAATCATATAGATTCTACAAAAAAACTATTACAACTAATAAGTTTAGTAACTTTGTAGGAGACAATATACAGAAATCTACTGCATTTCTGTAGACTAATAATGAACTATCAGAAAGAGCATTCAAGATAAAAGTCCCATTTACAATCACTTTAAAAATAATAAGATACTTAGAAATAAATTTACCAAGGAGGTAAAAAGACTGTACTTTGAAAACTAAAAGACATTGATGACAGAAATTGAACACAATACAAATAAATAGAAAGATATATCATGCTTGTGGATCAGAAGCATTAATGTGTCTAATCTTTGAACAATACCAGAGTTAGAAGCACCACCCTCTACACAGTCAAAAATCCATGTATAACTTTATAGTGGCCCTTTGTATCCACAGTTCCACATCTTCAGATCCAATCAACCATGTATCTTGCAGTACTGTAGTATTTACTATTGGAAAAAAAAATCCACCTAAAAGTAGACCCAAACAGTTCAATTCCATGTTGTTCAAGGGTCAACTGTATTATTAAAATGTCTGTACTACCCAAAGCAATCTACAGATTCAATGAAATCCCTATCAAAATACATTTTTCACAGAACTAGAACCACTAACACTAAAATTTGTATGGAAAACCAAAAGACCACAAACACCCAAGCAACCTTGAGAAAGAACAACAAAACTGTAAGGTATCATGCTCCCTGATGTCAAACTATATGACAAAACTATAGTAATCAAAAGAATATGGTAGTGGCACAAAAACAGACACCTATATTGATGAAACAGAAAAGAGAGGCCAGAAATAAACCCATGCACACATGGTCAATTAATCTATGACAAAGGAGGCAAAAATATACAATGGGGGAAAAGTTTCTTCAATAAGTGGTGCTGGGAAAACTGGACAGCTACATGTAAAAGAAAGAAACTAGACCATATTCACACACCATATAGAAAAATAAACTCAAAATGGCTTAAAGACTTAAATGTAAGACATGAAACCATTAAACTCCTAGAAGAAAACACAGGCAGTATGCCTTTTGACATCAGTCTTATAAACATTTTTTTAGATGTCTCCTCAGGCAAGGGAAACAAAGGCAAAAATAAACAAGTGGGACCACATCAAAGTAAAAAAAAAAGGCAACCTACTGAATGGGAGAAGATATTTGCAAATGATATAGGTGATATCCAAAATATATAAAGAACACATACAACTCAATACCAAAAAATCAAACAACCCAATTAAAAATGGGCAGAACTCAATAAACATTTTTCCAAAGAGGAAATGCAGATGGTCAACAGGCACACGAAAAGATGCTTAACATTGCTAATCATCAGGGAAATGCAAATCAAAATCACAATGAGATATCTCACACCTGACAAAATGGCCATTATCAAAAATAACACCAGTAGGGCTTCCCTGGTGGTGCAGTGGTTGAGAGTCCGCCTGCCGATGCAGGGGACATGGGTTCGTGCCCTGATCTGGGAAGATCCCACATGCCACGGAGTGGCTGGGCCCATGAGCCATGGCCGCTGAGCCTGCATGTCTGGAGCCTGTGCTCCACAACGGGAGAGGCCACGACAGTGAGAGGCCCGCGTACCGCAAATAATAATAATAATAACACAAATAACAAATGTTGGCAAGGATGTGGAGAAAAGGGAGCCCTCATGCACCACTGGTGGGAAAGCAAATTGGCACAGTCATTATGGAAAATGGCATGGAGGTTCTTCTAAAAATTAAAATAGAACCACCATACCTCCCACCAATACCACTTCTGGGTATTTTTTCCTAAGAAAACAGAAACACTAATTCAGAAACATATATGCATATGTATATATATAAAATGGAACACTACTCAGCCATAAAAAGAATGGACTCTTGCCATTTTCAACAGCATGGATGGATCTATAGGGTATTATGCTAAGTGAAATAAGTCAGTTGGAGAAAGACAAATACCATTAAGTTTCACTTATATATGGAATCTAAAAAAATAAACAAAAACAAATGAACAAACATAACCAAACAGAAATGAATCAGAGACTGAGAGAACAAGCAGGTAGTTGCCAGAGAGGAGGGGAGAGGAATGGGAGGATGAGTGAAATATGTGTGGGAGATTAAGTGGTACAAGCTTTCAGTTGCAAAATAAATGTGCCATGGGAATAAAATGTATAGCATGGGGCTTATGGCCAACAAATTGTAATAACTTTGTAAAAAATGTTGTTTGAATTTAGCTGTGTCTGTATTGATTCTTTATTTTAATATACAGTAACATTTTCAGAAATGCAAGCAGTTTGTACAGAATGGTAAACTTGCACTTGGGTTTTTTTGCAACTCTACAATAAGTTGTTCATTTTTGGGAAATTATATCAGCAATGACTACACTGTTCCTGATATTTCAGTTACCTACCAATTCAACATCTTTGTAATAGTCTATGTCACTGATTATGATGCATTACTGTGCCTTCTTGTGTAGTGGTTTTTCAGGGCATACTTATTGAAATGCATATTACTTTAAGTTATTTTTTGGTTTTTCCTTTATGTTAGTATTAGTATACTATATTAGTACTTCAAAATTATTTTAAGTTATATTCTATTTTTTCTATATATTTTGTTTCAGAAGAGTGAAGTGAGCATTAAAAATGGCTTGTTATAAAAATGGAATTTCAGTTTGATAGAACTGAAAATCACTTAGTTTATGGTAAAGGCTTAAACTGGCCCAATATTGGTATAAATGTAAGAGAGAGGTTTGAGTGAAATGTATTACACAGAATCAGTCCAATTTGCTAATTTTTAGGTTGAGGGACAGTAGGTGTTGTCAAAGCCCATCCATACCCCACTGGCCTACATCTGAAAACTCATTTTCAGTACTGTAGATATTTTATATACACTGTCACTCCTGTCTTTTAGTTTCTCTGTGAGCAATTTCTCTAGCCCTTAAAAAAATCAGTCCAAACTAAAGAAGAATTTGGTGGATAAATACTTAAGCTTTTTCACCCCTCAGTGAGATAATTCTGAGACACATTTTACCCAAATGTAGAGGGTCCTCAGTTGCACACAGTGTAACCTGCTCTGCAGTTCACACTTTACTGGCTTTTCTCCCATCCCTGTATACCTGTCCCACATCCCACTCCTGCTCTCTATGATTATTTCCAAATACAATATCTCCACTCAAATTTTTTTCTCAGGTCTATTTGGGATGGGAGTGGTGAAACCCAAGCTTAGACAAAGAAGAAACATATAAATAATTTTAAACTTTGTAGTTGCTATTCTACTGCCTGGACAAAATTTCCCTCAGACATTTTTATGGCTTGCTCTCTTTCTTCTTCAAACTTTGGCTCCAATGGCACTCTGTTAGTGAGGATTTCCCTGATATCCTATTTAATATAACATGCACCCACAACAAGCACTTCTTATAATCCTTCCACGTTGTATTTGAGTTTTCTAGAGGATGCAAGAGTGCATACTTTTAGGTGAAAGTTGATTTATAACCTCTTGCCTGGTAGATAGGTCCAGGCAGGGAGAAAGACGTAGGAATCACCAGATTGCTGATGGATAAGACTGCACAGGAAGATGAGCAAAGTGGGAGGGATTTGTAAAATATAAGGATTTCCTACATCAGGAAAGATTTTAGACAATAAAAGGGCATACTTTACACATCAATTTCTCTCCAGGAAAGAGAAAAAACACTCACATGAGCATTTTAATGTTTAGCCAATCTAAATTTATATTACAACCTAAACTTACAAGTGGTTTCTGTCTCAGGCTTCTATTAAAGATATAACTTGCTTTTATGTAGTTTTAGTTACTCAAAAGAAACTTCATTTAATTTCTGTCACCATGGAGTAGGTTCACACTCACATTAACATCAGACTATTCAACTAAAAATACTAGTATTCATTTCTCATAACTAAAATGAACTTTCAACAACTGTTGTCATTAAAGAAAAGTTATCTTCAATACTTATTCATTTTTAAGATTTTTTTCCCAATCACTTTTGAAGATAAGCCTGCTGTGAATAGGCTTCCCTTAATGCCTCCTTCTAGAATATCAAAATATACTTCCTTATAGATGTTTTTACTTTAGATATGCATATTGAATAAAAACTGGCTTTTGATTGTACTTCCAAAGATTAAATTCATCATATAAATGTAAGCATTAAGCTTTAGAAATAAACTCATAACTAAATTCTCAGAGTTTACAGTGAATACACCTTGGTTTATAAAGAGAATTTCTTAATGCAAAACTGCGAATGATAATAAAATTTTTAGACATTAGTCCAAAAATATATAAAACAAAAATGTACTAATTCAAATGAAAGACAATTTTTCTGTAATAGATTATTGCAAAAGAGACAATAAAGGATTATGTAGTGTGATGGTTAACTTTATGTATCAATTTAACCAGGTCATAGGGTGCTCAGATATTTGGTTAAACATTATTCTGGGTGTGTCTCTATGGGTTTTTCTAGAAGAAATTAACATTTAAATCCGTAGTCTGAGTTAAAGCAGATTGCCCTAACCAATGAGGGCGGGTGTACCCAATTCACTGAACACCTGAATAGAGCATAAAAGGCTGAGTAAGGGAGAATTAACTCACTATGCCTGATTATCTTCAAGCTGGGACAGTGGTCTTCTCCTGCCTTCAGACTCAGACTCAGACTTGAACTTAAATGTTTAAATGTGCTAATTTCTTTTTAAATTGAAAAATATAGGCAGTGGGAAGATAAAAAGTATCTACACATTGTCTCAACATCTGGGGATAAATAATGTTATTTATAATGTTATTATATTTCTAGTCTATTTTGTGACTTGGTATATTCTATAAGAACACAAGTGCATCTACAAGAAAAACTTTTGGCGTTGGAGATACAAAGAGGCATTCCATAGAATCATTTTGCTAAAGAGACAGTAAAGCTTCCAAAGCATTTGGAATATATATATGAGACTATTATTTTGTGTCAACTTGCCTGGGCTAAGGGATGCCCAGAGAGCTGAGATGAACATTTTCTCCTGCCCTCAGACATTGGTGGCACTTGTGATTCTTGGGCTCTCAGACTCAGATAGGGTCTTATACCACCAATACCTCAATTCACAGGCTTTTGGACACTGACCGCTTTACAACAACAGATTTCCTGATCTGCCAGCTTACAGATGGCAGATTATGGCACTTCTCATTTTCCGTAATCCCATGAATCAATTCCTATAAACATCTCCTCTCACATATATCTATATATCACCTATTGTTTCCCATACGTAGTAAACTCTAAAGTTTCAACAAATATTGCTAGAACAAACAAATTCAGCAAATGGTAGCAGACACAAAGTTAAGACGCAAAAAATAGTTCTGTTTCTATACACTAACAATTAACAATCTACAAATAAAATTAAGAAAACAATTCTATTTACAATAGCATCAAAAAAAAAACTTAGCTAAGGAAGCAAAAGACTTGTGCAGTGAAGACTACAAAACACTGCTGAAAAAATTAAAGACACACATAAATGGAAACACATCCCATATTCAAAGATTGGAAAATTTAATATTGTTAATACTGTTAAAATGTCAATCCTATTCAAAATGATCTATAGATTTAATGTAATCACTATCAAAACTCCAAAGAAGTATTTTTGCAAAAATAGAGACACCATTCTGGAATTCATATAAAAACTCAAGGGATGCTGAATAGTCAAAACAATCTTGAAAACAAAAACAAAGCTGGAGGTCTCATATTTTCTGATTTCAGACTATATTATAAAGTATAGTAATCAAAACACTATGATACACACATAAAGACAGACATGTAGACCATTGGAATAGGATAGTGAGCCCAGAAATAAAACCTCACAAATAAGGTAAAATGATTTTCGATGAGTGCCAAATTCATTCACTGGGGGAAAGGGCAGTCTTTTCAACAAATGGTGCTGAAAAAACTGATATACGTATGCAAAAGAATGAAGTTGGACCCTTACCTAACATCATGTACAAAAATTAACTTAAAATTGATCAAATACCTAAATGTAAGGGGTAAAACTATAAAACTTTTATAAAATATTGGGCAAAATTTTCACTACATTGGATTTGGGAGTGATTTCCTAGTTGTGACACCAAAGACTGAAGCAACAAAAGAAGAAACAGAAAAATTAGACTTCACGGAAAAGAAAAAAAATGTGCATCAAAAGATACTATCAACAAAATAAAAACGAATGGGAGAAAATATTTACAAATCATATATCTGATTATGGATATAACACAGAATGTATAGAGAAATCCTAAAACTCAACAATAATAAAACAAACAACTGATTCCAAAAATGGGCAAAGAATATCATAAACATATCTCCAAAGATTTTTGGATGACCAATAAGCACATGAAAAGATGCTCAAAATTCTTAATCATTAGGAAAATGCAAATCAAAGCTGCAATGATATCACCTTAGACCCATTAGGATGGCTATTATCAAAAAACAAAAATCCAGAAAATAACAAGTGTTGGAAGATATAGAGAAATAGGAACCCTTTTTCACTGTTGATGGGAATGTAAATATTATAGCTGTTGTGGAAAACAGTTTGAAGTTTCCTCAAAAACATTAAAAATAGAATAATTACATGATTCAATGTTTCCATTTCTGTGTATATACCCCAAAGAATTAAGAACAGGGTCTTGGATAGATATATGCCACTTCATTTTTATAGCAGCATTATTCACAACAGCTAAAACATGGAATCAAGCCAAATGTTTATGGACAGGTGAATGGATAAGCAAAATGAAATACACACACATATATACCTGTATATATGTTTAGACACACACACACACACACACACTGGAATACTGTTCAGCCTTAAAATGGAAGGAAATTCTAATATATGCCTCAACATGGATGAATCTTGAGGATACTATACTAAGTAAAATATTAATCACAATAAGACAAATATTGTATAACTCCACTTATTTGAGGTATTTAGAGTAGTCAAAATCATAGGAACAAGAAAAAGAATGGTTGTTGCCAGGAAATGGGGGGAAATGGAATATTATTGTTTGAGTTCAGAGTTTCAGTTTTGCAAGATGAGGGAGTTCCATTAGATGGATTGTAGTGATGTTTGCACAATATTAATGTACTTAATAGCACTGAACTGTACATCTAAAAATGGCAAAAACAGTAAATTTTATGTTACATGTATTTTACCACAATTTAAAAGAAGAAAAAAACGTTTAAAAAGGCTTACTCACAGTACGGTGGAAGCATATTCTGACTAGAAATGTTAACTGACTTAAGAGTATAGGAAAACAGTTACTTTGGTGTTTCTGGTGCTTTTGGAACTTTGTTTTTTTTTTTGGTGTTTCCAGTAATCCATGAATTTCTAATTGTGGGGTAAGTTTAATATCTATTTTGCCCAGAGAGTCTTGGTTTATCCTCAGTTAGCCTTGTACCAAGTGTAAATATTAATAGAATCTCTTTAAAAACTTATTTAATGATATGTTGACACTAAGTAATAGACTTTTGGGGTCATTTAAAAGGTAAAAATGAGCAAAGTTTTGCCTGATAATGTATTATATTATTTACACTGAACAGATTGTGTGCAGATTTTGTTATTCCTTTGAACTACAGAAGAACTTACACAGATCTATTTCTCTGAACTAGTGTATCTATGTATAGTTTAAACATCACATTACTTATAACTTTTAACCAAAGAAACTAACTTGTATCTCACAGAGAAAACTGGGATAGGGTGATGTTGATAACTGTGCGTGATCGTACAGCAGCCTTTTACAGCAAATTTGCAGAGCTCATGAAAACGTAACACAGCTGTCTATAGCCATACACATCATTTATACAGTTCTCAAAGGGACAGAAATGAATGCTCAGGATATACCTAAAGATATAGTTTTTCTGCAGCATATAAAAATAAAAGGTGGAAGTATATAAAGTTAAATTAGGCTTAGTAATCAATGTAGCATTCTCTTACTTAGAAATGTTCTAGATATCTTATGAGTATCCATTAACTCAACCTACTATCAGTCCAAGTATGCAAGTTACCTAAAGTTTTTTGAAATTATCTTCTGACACACTATAAAATACAACTATTATTGTAATAGTTTGTCAGAATAATGATTCAATTTGGTTTAAAAATTTATATTTTCATAATTATAAGTAGAGGCAATATTAGCCTATTTAATCAGTAAATCTGTATAAGTTTAGGGAGAAATACCCAAGTAGAATAAAAATGTATATGTATATTATATTTAATACTGACAAATCAGAAAACGCATAGCTGTTTTTATTAAACCAAAAATATTAAACTAATCTTGGAACCAAGCAGAACCCTGCCTGCCCCCCCGCCCCCCAAATACAAAGGCCCCTCCAGGTTTCCTGCCTCTTGTTTTTAGAGAAGCTGAAGTCTCCCAGGTCTTCCTGAGTCATAAAGGAGCAGGCTCAAGCAGCTAATGATTAGGACTATAGAGTCACAGACAGTGTCTGATGCACATTCCTGAGTTGTTTTACATATACTGTAACTGCTACCAGAGGGGAAAGGCTGACTGTGTGGTGACCAGACTGCAGCCATGACATAAACTGCTCTATTTTGAGCAGTACTGAGTCTATGGCTAACACAGTTCCAAGAACTGGCCTTAAGAGGATGGGATTAACACTATTGCTCAAAATAATCTATATCTTTGTGGGCATCAAAATAATTGTAGCTTGTTCTGCCCATGTATGTAAACAGGCAACTATAACTGTCAGCAAAGAGATGCTACAGACACCTGTTGACATCTTGCACTCTAAGAATATGGCGCCCTACATCAGCATGAAGAAGTTACAGAAGAGGGACCATTGCCCATGATCCCATAAAAAAGGAATGATGTTCTGACAAGTGGGGATTTGTAAGCCCCTTCTGACAGGGAAGAGCTCTCTGCAGGAAAGAGCTCTCTGCAGGAGGCCCCTTTGTTTTGTCACAAACCTTAAAACCAGGCACCCCCATGCTCTACTCATCTCTGGCCCTAGCACACTTTTTAAATCTTTTGACCACACAATACCTTGCCTAATTTGTTGGTTCTTTCCATACATCCAAGAAGTAGAAATGAAGAATAAGTAATTAACAGAAGACCAGATCTCTTTCCTAGTTTCCCCTTCAGTAATCTCACAAACTGTGCGAACAAGAGAGCATCTAAAGAAAAATCACAAGAAGTTGACAAGCCGGCACACAAGCCTGCAAACAGTGGGGGATGGTGATGACTCTGACCCCCATTTTAATGATTAACTGAGATTACTTCCCTTTTTCCCTTTAAAACCTTTCATGGCCAAGCAGAATCTTTGGAGATGGTTTCTGGGGGACACTGAGTCCACCACCTCCCCAGATTGCCAGCATTCTGATTAAAAGCAATTTTCTTTCTACTAACATTTGTCTCTCTCCCTTGAGTACTGATTTTTTGAGCGGCAAGCAGCCGAATCTGATTAGGTAACAATCTCACCTATCAAAGATTTACCTTAATTATGTGAACTTGAATTCTTAAAAAATTCCAAATTGGTTTCTTAAAGGATACTTTTAAAATCTCAGAACTGAAACTCTCAGAAGTTACTTCAGTTTTCTTATTTTCTATAAAAGAAATTGAGAATATTGTATTTATGTAAGGTCTATCTCTAATCCAATCAGAATATAGTTTTTTAATGAGATTCTACAATCTAATTTGGTATTACCATCTGGCGGGAGGAAATATTACACAATTAATGAGTGGGAAAGACTTCTCTGAATTACAGACACAAAAATGTACATACAGACACATATCAGAGCTTATAAACTCAATTCTAAAATCCCATCCCTGGATCAGGAGTAAACACAGATATATAAAACTCACAGGTCCATATCAAAGATCTGTTCTCTTCTCAGTGGAGACACATTCTTAATTGATTTGAGCTCAGAACAGAAAAAAACGAAAAGAATAATAAACCAGATTACCTGTTGTCTCTTATCCAATAATGCTAAGAGCTCTATAAGCCATTAATCTGTTTATAAAGATCACCAAATTGTTAGACCATAAAACCAAATTCCCAATGGGAAATAACTTATTGTCTGTAAACAAACCAAAAATAAAACTCAAAGCAGAAGGAATCAGCACTAAAATCAAGCCAGTACTCAAAAATAATCAAAATCAAATTCTTGCCCTGCTACACATGAGCAAGACTCAGAAGCGCAAGATCAGGTGTTAAACTTCCTGTCTGGTCCCCAGGTTACAGCCAAGAAAGAAGCAAAAAAGACTCGTTTTTAAAGGGAATTTAAAAATGAGTCATGGCATGAAAACTAAAAGAAAAAAATATGCATTGGACAATTAAGAAGATTATTTTATTCAGGCTATTTTAATAGGGAGAAAGTTCATTTCTGCAGGAAAATGTCTTAGAGAAAAGGAAGTAAGCCTTAAGTTTTATAAAGGCAGTTAAACAAGGGACTCACAGGGAATGGTGGGCAATGACTATCTTAGTCATGAGGAAAGGTGGTCCCTGCAGTTAACTGTTTCCAAAGATAAAGTGATGAGGAACTTTATAGCCATCACTGCTTTCCAGGTGTACAGGGATCAGGCAAAGTTCAACATTGTTATGAATATGCATTGTTCTCCATCCTTGCTCCTTGGCAAGGAAATTCTCAGGGCAGTGACCAAGATGGTCTTAATGTTCCTCTCAGCTGGACTGTACTTCAGACAGGTTCTTTTCTGGACATGGTCCTGACATCCCTTTTCCCAGAGCATTTACCTTGAAATTTTATAACTGCAAACTCTTCTTCTGCCTCTCTACAATGCACGTAAATCTCCACAGAAGCCTCTTGACCACTTGAGGACCCAGGGAATGTCTTTCTCAAGGACCTGAGAACCATGTCTTTGAAATGTAAACATCAAAGTAGATAGGGCCCCAATATCCCAGTCCCTATGGGAGGTAGGAGCCAGTGGGCATCCGTAAGCAAACAAATGGCCTAATCACAGAGAAAAACATTTGCAAACTCAGGAATAACTTCTATTAATTCCCATTAACTCACAAATAACATTCCATTGATTGACCTTCTCCCTAAAGTCCCCCTCCAGTACTTCTCCAAAAGCCCAACCCAGCAATGAACAACCCTCCAGCTCTTTTTTTTTTTTTTAACCCCAGCAGAATTGAGTTCAAGTCTCTCTTCTCTATTGAAATAAACTTGAATAAACTCTGCCTGTTGCAATCTTTGCTTTGACAGAAATAAATGAGGCAGTCATAAGGCTCACACTTCTTGTTTCTCATCTCTCAAGTATCACTGTCATTCACTGCCTGAAGTACTAAATCTTGGCTGGAAGCAGAAATATGTCACACAAATTAGTTTCAATTATTAAGAGAAAACAACTGTCAACTGAGAGCAATAATACTGAATTAAGCTGGAAGCTCATTGGTTAGATTCACTCAATCACATATTGAATAGATTGAAAAGATTCGTTCCATAAACATAAGAAAACTTAATAATTGAAAATAATATAAAATGTTTAGGTTTTTTGTTTTTGTTGTTCAGACAATCACACTAATGTTAAATCCATGAAGGAAAGAAACGCTTTTCTTCCGCAGTCCTCTGACTGTATCAAGTTCTCTCTGCTTTTATGCATAGCTCCAAGCCAATGTTTCAGTCTGAAAGTTTTCAATTCCTCAAGTGATTGTCTTTAACTTGCTTTTAAGATTTCACCGTCAAAGGAGTTTGAGATCACGTACAGCTTTGTCCGCAGTAATTCAAGTTGGAAATAATTAGAAAAAGAGAACTAGAACTTTGGAACATCAAAGGACACAAAGCTGAGATGACAGATCAGGAGCAGAGGTAGAGATAAAAGGCAGATGAGACAAAGCCAACCCCTTCAGAACTATTTGCAGCATTCTCAAAAAGAAACTGAGCTAAAACCTGTGAGACACTGAAGGACTGAAGTTAAAATGATTTACCCTATTCTAATAGATAAGTTTGTGCATAAAATTGTCATGGGTCGAGTAAGATTAAATTGTGTATTTATACCATTGAATGGGAAATGTGGAGTAAGAACTTCTCTGGTAGGTAAAGATTTGTTTAAATATAGGTTTGAATAATACGATGAATTTAAAAAGAAGTCTCAGTGCAAAGAAGAGAAAAATGTTACACGTATCCTCTGAAATGGGCATTTTAAAACAGTAACAAATTTTGCAGAGAAATTGACTGACACTAATTAATGAGCCTTATAAATCACAGATTTATTTGGTATTTGATAATACACAAAATTATACCAAATTTTTCATGAGTTTATTTTAATCTCTTTTTCTCATTAGGATCATAATATTTGTGTATATGTGGGACCAAGAGAAGATATTGTGTTTGGGTATGTATGTTTTAACGGTCTCTTTCTCTAAAACATGAGCTTGTTGGGAACGGGACAAATTATTAATCATCTGTCTATTTCCAATGGCTAACCCAGAAATACAATTGAATTTCAGTTGAATCAAAATTGTAGACTTAAAAATGTGCACATACGTGTTCAACACGACATCAATGAAAGCCAAAAACAACAAAATTAAAGCTTCTATGGGAGAGTTTTCATATTTTAGAGCATCTATTAAAGGTACATAATACAGATGGTGAAATCAGGCTTATGAAAACTATTCAGGAACATGGCTAACTATTTATCTTATAATATTAGGCAAAGAAATGTGATGAAATATTACAAATAAATTATGATTTCAAAAGATTTTTAAAAATATGTATGTAAAACTAAGTGAAGGAAATCACACAACTTTACAATGGTAGCATTTTTGGAAGCATCCAAGATGTATATTTTGCTATTATTTTATTCAATTTTCTCTAAATTGTTTTTAATAATTCCTTGAATCATGTCTGAGAACATATGTGTTACCACTAGGGAATTAAAATCATACTATCAAAGGGATGAAAAGCAGCAAAAAATATATATGATAGTATCCCAACAGTAGTAGCCAAACGAAACTCAGCCAGCAGATTATGGAATTGAAAATCAAAGTTGCACAGTATAAAAATACAGCAGGGACAACATAACAAGCTTAAGTCATTTTGCCTATATATTTCAATGTCTTTGTAAAAAAATACTGGCCAAACACTCTGGGAAATGTACTCTATTTCTCAAATGTACACATGTACAAAAGGCCTTTAGTTGTCATTTTGGTTTTAGAGTAAATAGAATGTGTGGGCTACTGAAAGACTGAAACAGTTCAGTGAACAACAATAAATTAGAACTTGTAAAGTATACCTAGGGGCCACAGATAACCTTTCATTGTAATTTTTAGCTGTCTTTTTTCAGTGTTCTCCAACAACTACAGATTAGCACTGGGCCTAGACATCAAGTACAATTGATAAAGCACAATTCCTGTCCTTTATTTTGGCTGACTCTATTAACAACCTCATAACACATTTTTCCCATAATAATTTCTGATAAAATATTCTCCTTCATTATCTTCTTTATCCCAATCTATAGCTATGTTTCCATTTAGGAAGGACAAAGCATTATCACTCTCTGATTTTTCTTTTTTACCAGAAAACATGTAATTTTCTTTTTCTTTTGGGAACTAGGCTTTGTTCCTATGCTAATAAAAAGGATATTTATTAAAATATATATATTTTTAATATCTAGTTGAGAAAATACCCAGTGTACCTTCTCAATTTTATGCTTTCAATACTTTGTTTTGAGACTGTATAGACTTACCCTGATTTCCACGCTTTTCTGAAGAGTCACACAAGACCTGCTTAGCTTTGCAAAAGATTACAAAGAAGCAACAAACATTTACTTCCTTTACGTTTTAGGTTTTGTGTATGCGTGTGTATTTCCTTATTGTTTGTTGAAAATATGATATGTAGTGACTGAGTCATAGCCATCTGCATCTCTGAGAATTGAAATCTAACATCAACCACTATGTTCATATCAACCACAAAACAATCTAATATTAAACCAGCAACTTAAGTGGACCACATAAGAATTGATGCAGGATAATCCATTTGAAAATTAGCATTATGCCTTATGCAATATTTTCAAATTAAATAATAAACATATTAAACACGTACGTTATGATTCTCATATGTAATTCTTGAATCACTGAAAGGCATCTTTTCAAATGTGAAGTAAACATTTTTGGTGTACAGTTTTGTTCTCTGTTTTTTGTTGTTTTTATCAAGAAGAAGACCCCATTACTTAATTTCTTTAAAGGGACTCAAATCTTAATGAAACTTCTCACCAGTTAAAAATATATACTTTTATATAAACTTTAACTCATATGGTTTATATGCAGTCTCAAAATAATTTTAAAGAGGAAATTCATGACAGACACATATAAGTGAACATAGGTCAGCAATTTCATTTTACTTATTAATTATTGAGGAAATCAGAAAGATCTTTTAAAAAATGTTTCAGAGGAGAATGCAAACGACAGACACATTTATAGGCAATCAGGACTACAAAATTGACTTATTCCACAATGATGTTAATAAATTCTTTCTTGAGCTAGAAAACAGTTCATTTGCATTTTGTGGAAATAAAGACCAAATTATTTGCACTGGTCTATGAGTCAGGCTTGAACAACAGGATTATAAGGCATATGCCTGTGTTCTACGCTATGATTGTCCTTCTTATGACAAGAACACTTTTAGACTGCATAACACAAAACAGTTAACAAGGACAGCAAAGAGAGATGAGAAAGAATGCCTGATTCCAACAAGGATGCCAAACAAATAGGAACCAATAATAAAATCCAAGTACCAAACCAAATAATAAATAGCCCAGGAACTCAACATAAAGACAATGAAAAAAACGGATTTCAGATCCCCATGCTGACTTACTACATCTTCACAGACTAGACAACCTGCAAGTAGCAAGGCACAAGGGACCCCTGTGGATACTGTACCTGGTCGAAGGCTAGGATCTGCGGTGAAGGGCAGTGCAGACTGGTGGGCTTTAGTGGGACTTCCACTGTATCTGTGAAAATAAACAAAGGCCAACCAAATAAGAACAAGCAAAGGCTATTTATTAGAGCTTGCTTTAGCAAGAAAGTCAGCCACTGTCACTTGTGTTTGGTACAGACTCAAAATCAGGCAGAGCAGTGGAAAAGATTTATAGTGAACAAAAAGAGAAAGCTTTAGGTGTGCCTTGATTGGAGATCATTGGTATGGGGAAGCTATCAGCAGGCTAACTAGAAGGGGAGCATCCTATATGATTGGTTAGGGATGCATATTTGGGCTTTCTCTGATTGGCCGTAAGTTGGAAACTGGTTCAGAAATCAGGGAAATGTTCAGTTATTAATCAAGCCCTGGCCATGTTGAGCTGATTGCTATAGAAGTTATTGTTTGACTTCCTGGATTGTTACTAGAGACAGCAGTCTGACTTCTCACAAACCTTATATACAAGACTTAGAGCAGCCTGGCTTCCTGCTAGGTTGTTTTACATAAGGGATTGGTTTCCAAAGATATTAATAAATATTAACATCTACCATTTATTTATTTAAGTAATTAACACTCTATTAAAAGGTATCTAAAATATTTTTGTCCACTTAAAAATCTATCCTAAATTTTTATGAGAGTAAATATGGATTTAATATACCTAACCTATATATGTATGTAGTAAGACCATATGTAATACATACTTATCCTATATGTGTTCATATATGTATGCATACATACGTATGTGTGTATATATACATTTTTAGCCATTAAAATTGCCACTTTTAATTTCCCACCATAGATTTCAAACAGAAAATCAGCATGTAAAGTTAAATTTCATGTTCTTACTAAGTGATTTATTCTTTCCTTTGATCCAAATACTTAGTACACATATCTTCAAACTGACAGTCTGCACTGGGGAGAGAGAATGGGGAAAGATTTGAACTCTACCAGCTGGGTAATAGTAGTTGTTGATATTTTTCATCGCTGTAACAATTAAAGGTATTCATATAATGTCAAATAATTTTCTTTACAATTTTATATTTTCTATTATTTGTTTTTATACTGGAATTCTAAGAGTATAATGTGTTCCACTGAGATTCAGGGAAAAAAAAAAGCTGCAATGGATATTAGGTAATGATAATGAAAGCTCTCATTTACGAAAAGCCATACCCTGTGCTTGTAACAATTCTAAATGTATTTCATTAGCTGATTTCATCCTCACAAAAACAGTAAGAATTATTATCATCTTTCCTGCTTTACAGATAATAAGATGACTAAGAGTTGTAGATTCTCTTAAAGTCCTTAGAACTATCTCTGAAATGTAGTCATAGAAAGAGATAGCACCTCTATCTCCCAGGCTCTGAGGGAGGGTATGAGCCTAATTTCAGTGGGCACAAATTAGCAAACATAGATGGCCTGATCACAAAGAGAAACATTTGCAAACTCAGGAATAACTCACATAATGCTTGGCACATCCATTGATCAACCTTACCCCCACTCCTTTCTGAATGTCCTCCAGTGCTTTTTCACTAGCTTACCCAGTGCTTAAATCCCCAGCCTATTCCCAGCCTTTTTGTTCCCACAGTGAGGCTGGGTTCTGTTTCACTCCCCTACTGCAGTAGTGTAAGAATAAATTCAACTTCTTTTTTCTCCTCTTGTCGGGTGCCATTTTTTCTTAATACCTAGAAGGTATTTTAATGTGATGCTTACCTATAAAACAGCTTCAATACAAAGGCTTCTGCCTAATTACTAGTAAATTATGTGAAATACATTTTGAAAAACAGGTACATCTGCTGTGAGGATCATTGTTTACAGTCTGGGGCTTCAAGTTAGATATATAAGAATGGGAGTTGTCTTTGCAGCACATTGTGTTATTGCATTTTTAGGACCCTCTTCTGCAGTAACAAGCTCTAAGGTGTTTTCTAGAGTAATAAAATATTTAATAAAAGTAAGAAAAAGAGGCACAGAGACCTTAGCAGCTCTTTTGCCCTTTGAAATACATTACTTGCCTGAAAGCTATTAGCTTAATACTCCCTTCTAGTAAAAACTATAATTCATCCTCTAAAAGCAGAGATTTCACTAGACCTATAAAACTTCTCTTCATTCATTCAAGGTCCTAGACCTGATCTAATATAAAATCATCTCTTTGCATGCACACAGTGATAATGTGAGGGACAAGATATTATAGTAATGTCATTTTCCTTATCAACTAACAATCAACAAATCTTCAGTGCTAAAAGGACAGTGGTAACTTGGTCAATTACCTCCCAATTCTGTGCACTGAGGTGAAGAAGTCTTAGATGAGCCTGCCACTGACCTTATGAGGTTACTCTCCCATGAACTGTTAATGATTATCTTCAGAGAGTGATAGTATCCCTGGGTCATCCATTTCATTTTTCTTAAATAAGAGCTAAAGTTCATGGGCTGGACAAACTCTGCCACCAAAGCAAGCTCTCCAAAATGAAGAGACATTATTAAAGCCACGCTTGTGTACAGCAGTTAATTTTTCTTTTAACATTCTGTATTTTCACAGGGCCTTTTTGATATTGCATAAGAACCCAGAAAAAAATGTCTAAATATTGTCTCTTTTTGAAGAAGAATATATTGTCATACTACAAAACCAAATTATGGAATGAAAATAAGGAAATAATCCCAAGAATGAACTATGAATATTTACTCTGACTCTTCAAAACAACTGATAAATTTTATGATGTTAAGAATTTTTAAATGTGCTGATACTTGTTTAAAATGCTTATTGACTTATAAATAATTATCTTAAAAGTTATAGTAGGTTGGGTGAGATTTCCCTTTTGAAAATTTGATAAGATTGTTAAATGCAGCAATGACAACAATGTATTAAGCATCTACTATATGCCAGTAGTCAAGCATGCATTATCTAATTTAATATTCAAGGACCCTATGAAGTATTCACTATTATTATTCATCTTTCACATATAAAGAAAAAGTCAGAGTAGATTTATATAATGCAGCAGAGCTAGTGAGTAGTGAGCAGCAGAGCTAGAGTTTGGAACTGACCCATCTGCATCTAACAACAACAGTGCTTCATGCTTCTCAGGGAAAAAAATGCTTCCATAGAATTTCTATTTAATTTTAAAGAAATGAATACTGTCATTTCTTTTATCTCCTTCTTTGTGTGACATTCCAATCAGTGATACTAGTTTGGGTCTTTGGCTTTCCCATTAGTCCCGCTAATTTGAAATGTTTTTACAGTGGAAATATAGGCTTAAATCATCTTTATTACAGACGATCCGTATCATCTATATCATGTTGATTCCTATGACATTTTTGATGAAGTATGTAATCCAAGCTCTTTTATAGAAATGGCTAAGTATTCACCCACTGTTTGATATTAAAAACCTAGCAATGATCAGAATGGGAGGATGAGGTGTCTGGTCCTATTCCAAACAGGTCTGAAGCAATATATCTAACCCAGAAATTCCCAAGTGATGAATGATTTTTCTCATGGTGAATCTATATTTGTAAAAGAATTATTTATGATGACAGAGACAGGGACACATTTTCCCTGCAGGAGAAACTCAGACATAAATATGGCCAGAGGAGACCTAAGGGGATAACCATACAAGCAGTCAATTATAAAGGAAGCTTGATATGGGGTGATGGGATCAGTAAGATAGCTTCTGCTACAGAGGTCAGCATAATGTGATCTCCTGGTAACAGTTCTGAGTTGCAACTCAAGGTGGGCAGTTTAAGAGCTCCAAACTAGGAGGTATTAATAGGATAATGATGCAATTTCCCATCCTAATTGAGGTACTTGTCATATTTAAATGAATCCCTATGAATAATTAGGCTGGAATAACAGAGACAAACTGACAATCAAAGGGACAAACCAGGGCATACTATCTCCTCAAATCTTTGAATCTGAAGTCATAGAACAATGAGTATAAATTTCAGCTCTAATATAACTCCCTGTAAACTTTGAAAAATTACTTAGTCATTCTGCATTTGATTCCTCAGGCACACAATGATAGAAACTATTCTCAGGGGGTTGTTTTTGCAGGTTAAATGTGTTAAATGTTCACACAAGTGCCTAGCCCTAAGACCTGGCCAGTAACTGAAGCCTCAATGTGTATACACCTTTATTCCAGTTTTAACGAAGTAGACTTTGAAGCCTGAAGGCCTAGGTTTTACTACCTGCTCTGCTAAATACTAGCTGTATAACCTTGGATAACAATGTTGCCTCAGTTTCCTTATGGATAAAATTGGAATAGAGTAGTATGATTTACCTTAGAGCATTATTATGGGGATTAAATAAGTATACACACACATTTAATAAAGTATGTTATCAATATTTAACATTAAATTATTGTTATTATAATTAGTTGAAATTCTTTACAATATTTTTAGTACATTGGCACATGGCCTTCTTTTTGTATTTTGGTTACAAGAAGCGAAGAAGGAATAAAAAAAGGAAGAAAGTAAAATTGTCATAAAAAATGAAAAGCATTAATTAATCATATTTTTAAACTACATGTATATTTAGCAAGACAACTAGATAATTATCTCTCTTCTGACGTTCTTGAAAAGAGGTACCAAAAAGAGTTTGGCTTTTTTTATATATCTTCACAAATTTCAAATTATTATTTATGCAAAATTATTTCAAACTGTGAAAATGTGGGAAGTTTAGGGTGACATTTCTAAAAACCCTAATTTTTGTTTTGAAATATCATGTAATTATTTTTTAGCTTGATTTTTATTTCTCTTGACAAACTGATTTAATATACAGATATTTCCTCACTTTTGATACACATTTAGCAAAGGAAAGTTATCCATGAATACTGAGCCCTCCTTATATCATCTCGGATTTGAAAAACCTTAAACTCTTTACAGAAAAAAAAAATTACTGAAAGAAATGTGGATACTGTTCACTATAAACAACTATGTAAGTGACTAACTTAAAAACTCATCAGTAATTAAAACCAAAGGTAAAATGCAAATCATAAGAATTGTCAGGTAAGCACATGAAAATGTGCCCAACTTCACTACACTTCATATAAATGAAAATAAAAAGACAATATGGTGCCAAAATTCCTGCCAAGGACAGGAATTTTAGCTGTTTTGTTCATTACCAAATTCTCAAAACCTAAACTAAGACCTAGCATATAGAAGCAGGCACAAACATTTGTTAAATAAGTAAATTTTTATCCAACAAACATGCAAAAACTTACATTTTGATAACATTAAATGTTAGCAGAAATATGTATCTGGTGCGAGTATAAATTCATATAATTGCATCGATAGAAAGTCTTGTAGCCATTAAAATTAAAACTGTATGTCATCTATTGAAAAAATACATTTAATAATCACTATTCTAAAGCTCAACTTGCTCACCATCACAAAGATATTTGGTTGATGCATTGTTTATTAAATGCAAAATAACGACAATTATGATTTCCAAGTGGTAAATGCTTTTGCAGTTTTAACATTACATTGAGCTATCTAATTTTAAGAAATTTAAGAGCACTATAATAAAATACTTAGTAAAAGGATTTATTTTGTTATGGAATGAATCATGAATTAGAACAATTATGACACTCATTCATAAGGTTGTGAGTTTTTTTCAGGATCAAGCTTTTTAGAGACAAAAATTTATTACAGAAGGTGTTACCCATTCTATCAATTATGCTCCCTCTTCAAACTAAACCTAAACAGTAATGCAAATCATGTCTTAATCACTCTTAAATTAAAGCATCTACTGCCACCTCAAAGAGAGTTACAAGGAAATTTTAATATCCTTTATGGAAGTACTTAATTTAAGGTAGAAAGCTATATTCCTCTCCCTGTTATAAGGCTGGTTTTTCACTGGGTGAGGCATGTAGGGGGTGATTTTTCCCAGGAATTTCTTCCAACTTTTCAGATTAGATATAACAACTTTCTGAATTAAGACATATATACAATTAAACTGTGATTATCTGTACCATCTGTAATTTGCTATGTAAGTTATGGTAGAATATGTTTACAGCTATGGACACATAACCCAACTGAAATCAACATCTGTTTTAGGTTTACAAATGAAACAAATGATTCCCTTTTGAAAGACTTGCTCATTAAAAGGTTTGCCTCAGAAGAGGACAAGACCCCATGGTAAGGCCCGCTGGGGCAGCCAGTCTGAAATGATGATTCTGGATCCTTTGTGAGCAGGCCCTGAGCTCCCCCAGTGCTGACTCCTCTGCTGGACGGAGCTTGGAGTCTGTTATCTCCACAACTTCCTCACAAACCCCCAGCCTCCTATTGCCTTGTCCCCCAACTAATGTGGCCCTGACATGTGCTAACTGCCTCCTGGCCTCAGTGACAACCAATCTCTGGCAGAGTCAGCCCTAATGCTCCACCAAGTCTCAGGTTTCTGCCCCATGCCCTTCTGTCTGTGAGTGCTCTGAAGACAGCAAGGAGGCGGATTAAAATTCATATGGAGTTTCAAGTTGTTCTTGAATGCTGGGTGTTTTTAATAAATTAAAAAATATTTTGAGTTAACGAAAATAAGAGGTTAAATAACATGTTCCAGCACAGCAAATGAGTCAAAGAAAAAATTTAAAAAGAGAAATTAAAAAATATTCTGAGACAAATAAAAATGGAAGCACAATTTACCAAAACTTATGAGAATCAGCAAAAGCAGTTCTAAGAAGGAAGCTTATAGTGATAAATGTCAATATTAAGAAAAAGGGAAAGATCTCAAGTAAACAATCTAACTTTATACCTTCAAACTAAGACCAAAGTTAGAAGAAGAAAGGAAATAACAAAGAGCAGAGCAGAATTAAATAGAGATTAAAAGACAATAGAAAAGACAAATGAAAAGAAGAGCTTTTTTTGAAAAGATAAACAAAATAGACAAATTGTTACATAGACTTATCAAGAAAAAGAGGAGACATTACAAATGATACCACAGAAGTATAAGAATCATAAAAGCCTACTATGAGCAATTACATACCAACAAATTGGACAACCTGAAAAAAGCAGATAAAATCCTAGAAATGTTCAACTCACAAAGACTGAATTTTGAAGAAATAGAAATATGATCAGACTAATTACTACTTAGGAGATTGAATCAGTAATCAAAAACCTCACAAAACTGAAAGTTTAGAATCAGATGATTTCACAGGGAGATTCTAACATTTAATGAGCTACTAACATCAATCCCTCAAATACTTCCCCAAAATTGAAGAGGAGGGAAAACTTCCAAATTCATATAGGTTACAAGATATTACCTGATACCAAAGCCAAAGACACTACAAAAAAAAAGAAAAAGAAAACAAACTTTTTTTAAAGACTGGGATTAACCTTTTTATTAATATTAACACATACTGAATTTCTAAAATTTGCATCCAAATGAGTATACTGTATTTACATGCAATGGTCAGTACAAGACAACAAATTCAGACCACAACTCCCTTAAAGACTATGGCTTCTAAATTAAATTTATTTACACATGAAATTTATAGATAAATTAATACATAATACTCTTACCTCATTCTTTCAACATGTACAATAAAGCCCACTATTCCTTATTTTAAGGTATATAAAATCCCTGATAAACACGGATGCAAAAATCCTAAATAAAATATTAGCAAACTGAATGCAACAATACATTAAAAAAACCATACACCTTTATCAAGTGGGATTTATGCCAGGAAAGCAAGGATGTTTTAATATTTTCAAATAAATCAATGTGATACACCATATTAACAAAATGAAGGATATAAATAATATAATTTCAATAGATTCAGAAAAAGCATTTGACAAAATTTAATATCCATTTATGATAAAATCTATTCTAAAACTGGGTATAAAGGGAATGTACCTCAACATAATAAAGGCTCTTATGACAAACCCACAGCTAACATCATAATCAACCTTGAAAAGTGAGAATCTTTTTCTCTAAGATCAAGAAAAAGACAAGGATGCCCACTCTCACCACATTGATTCAACTAGGCAACAAAAAGAAAAAGTATCTAAATAGAAAAGAAAAAAGTAAGACTATCTCTATTTGTAGATGGCAGTTTATTAAATATACAAAACCCTAAAGAGTCCACCAAAAAACTGTTAGAATAAATGAATTCAGTAAATTTGAAAGATACAATATCAATATGAAAAAATCTGTTGCATTTCTCTATACTAACAATTAATTATCAGGAATATAATTTTTTTTTTTTGAACAAAATTATCTTTTTATTGGCATAATTCACACACATGTACACACACATAGAAAACTGCACCCAACAACTAAAGAATATGTTTTTCGTAGCATATTATCAAAGGAAGCATTACAGGAAGTATTTACCAAAATAGATCACGTTGTTCTATACAGCAAAGTCCTATGACCATACTATACTTAAACTGGAAATCAGTAATAATCAGATAATAGAAAATCTTCAAATAAAATACTTGGAAATTAATAATCTATTAGATTAATAATGTGACCAATAATCAGATTAATGCAGAAGTTGTAATGAAAACCATAGCATATTTGAACTAAATGATAAAGAAAGTACAACACACAAACCCTGGGATGGAAGAATTCTGCTTCTGCTTAACATCTAGAAAGTAACAAGGGCACATAGCTCCCATATTAACAATTTAAAAAATCCAGCTAATGTACAAAGATATAACTTTAAAAAAATCTTTCAGAGAGCTAAGGTCTTAAGGCTATAGAGTATTCTGACTTCCAGAGAAGGTGAGCCCTTCCAGAAGGAGACAGGACACATCACTTACTTCACCTTTGGAAGAGCTCAGAAAATAGTAGAGGAGGGAAGACTTTCCTAAACTTTTTATGAAACCAGTATTACCCTAATATGAAAACCATACAAAGACATTACAAAAAAAAAATAATAATACACATCAGTGTTCTTTATCACCATGTATGCAAAAGTCATTAACAAAATATTAGCAAGTCAAAGCTAGGAATGTAAAAGGAGAGAAAAACTTTCTTTGGTTTATCCCAGGAACTCAGGAGTGGTTCAATGTTCAAAAACCAATCAGTGTAATTCATTATATCTACAAAATAAAATAAAATAAACAAATAAAATAAAAACATATAATCATCTCAATGTAGAAAAAGCATTTGCCAAGATTCAACATCCATTCATTAGAAAATCTAAGAGAAAATTAAGATTAGAAGGGAATGTTGTCAAGAAGGCATGTGCAAAAACCTAAAGCTAACCTTATACTTAATGGTGAAAACTGAATACATATCTTCCCCATAATATCAAGAATAAGACAAATTTGTCTGATCTCAACACTTCAGTATTTTACTGGAGGTCCTAACATGTGCAGTGATGCAAGACGTAAAAGGAATACAGTTTGGAAAAGAAATAAAGTATTAGTAGATGATATGATTTGTAGATAATTCCACAAAACTCTACAAAAAATCTACTGGAACCAGTAGGCAAATTTAGCAAAGTTGCATGATATAAGAGTGCTACACATCAATCAATTTTATTTCTATATACTAGCAATGAACAACTGGAGATTGAAATAAAAAGTACTATTTACAATACCATAAAAGCGTGAAATGCTTAGGGATATATACAACAAAATATATATGCACAAAGCTTTGCATTCTGAAACTACAAAACATTGATGAGAGAATTTAAAGAAGACCAAAATAATGGAGTGATATATAAAAAAATTATATTTACAATTACATCAAAAAGAATAAAGTATCTGGGAGTCAATTTAACTAGAAGGTAAAAGACCTGTACACAGAAATCTATAAGACACTGATAAGAAACATCAAAGAGGACACACATATATGAAAAAATATTCCATGCTCATGGAATGGAAGTATTAATATCGTTACAATGACCATAATATTCAAAGCAGTCTACAGATTCAATGTAATCCCTATCACAATTCCGAGGTCATTTTTCACAGCAATAGAACAAACAATCCTAAAATTTGTATGAAACCACAAGGGACTCTGAACAGCCAAATAAATCTTGAGAGAGAAGAACAAAGCTCGAGGCATCACAATTCCTGATTTCAAACTGTAATATAAAGCTACAGTTATCCAAACAGTATGGTACTGGCATAAAAACAGACACCCAGAACAATGGAAGAGAAATGACACTCAGAGATAAATCCACACATATATGGTCAATTAATTTAAGACAAAGGAGCCATGAATATGCAATGAGGAAAGGATAGTTTCTCCAATAAATGGTGTTGGAAAACTGGACAACTACATGTAAAAGGATGAAAGTGGACAACTATCTTATACCCACGTACCATAATTAATTGAAAATGGATTAAAGCTTTGAATGTAATATAAAACTCCTAGTAAGCACTTTGTCATTGGTCATGCATGGTGATTTTTTTTTTTAATTTGACACCAAAAACAAAGGTAACAAAAGCAAAATAGACATGTGGGACTACATCAAACTAAAAAGCTTCTGTATAGCTAAGGAAACCATCAACAAAATGAAAAGGCAACTTATGGAATGGGGGAAAATATTTGCAAATTATGTGTCTGATAAGGGGTTGATATCCAAAATATATTAAAGAACTCATACAATTCAATTGAAAAAGAAACAAACACTCATTAAAAATAAGCAGGTAAACTGAATAGATAATTTTCAAAGAAGACATAGAAATGGCCAACAGGTACATGAAAAAGTGTTCAACATCACTAATCATTAGGGAAATGTAAGTCAAAACCACAATGAGATATTTTCTATACCTATCAGAATGGCTATATCAAAAAGACAAGAAATAAGAAATACTGATGAGGATGTGAAGGAGAACTCTTGTACACTGTTGGTGGGAATGTAAATTGGTGCAACCACTATGGGCAACAGTATGAAGGTTCCTCAAAGAATTTTAAATAGATCCACCATATGATTCAGCAATCCTGCCTCTTGATACATACCCAAAGGAAATGAAATAATTATTTCTAATAGATAATCTGTACTCCTATGTTCCAAAATATGGAAACAATCTTAGTGTCCCTCCACAAATAACTGGAAATATGGAGATATCTGTACCTATATAATATTTTCTCTATCTATATTATACATATAGTACACAATAGAATGTTATTTGCTTTAAAAAAAAGAAGAAAATTCTGTCATTTGAAACTATATAGATGAAACTGGAGGGCATTGTGCTAAGTGAAATAAGCCAGGCAGAGACAGACAAATAGGACACAGTTTAACTTATATGTGGAGTCTAAAAAAGAAAAAAAAAAAAAAAACTCATAGAAACAGAGAAAAGTGTTTGCCAGGTGTGGGGGGTGAGAGAAACAGGGAGAGGTTGGTAAAAAGGTACAAAATTCCATTTATAAGATGAATAAAGAGTGAGGATTTAATGTATAATATTGTAACTATACTTGATAACACTGTATTGTATAATTGAAATTTTCTAAGAAAGTAGAACCTAAATTTTCTCATACACACACTGTAAATATATATGAATGGATGTGTTAACTAACTCACTGGGGGAATTCTTTCACAATGTATACCTATATCAAATCATTATTGCATTGTACACTTCAAATATCTTATAAGTAAGTATATTTGTTAACTGTACCTGAATAAAGAAAAATAAATTTAAAACTAAAAAGTGAGGTCATACTTGGGAAAAAAATCACTTATTTATCTACATGCTTGAAATAATATATCTGTCCTTAAGGAAATGCTTATTCATCTATAATAATAAATCACATCAATATGAATAGCATTAAGAAAAATGATAGATCAAGATACATCTACTTTTATTTATAGCTTTGGTTATCTTAATTAAATGAAAATGTTTATTAATAAAATTTCACAAGGAGTGAAAGTGATTAGCGCCCTCCTCTACCCACATGCACACACTAACTCCCAGAGGTGAAAAGGCCTACACTTTCTGGGAAATAAAAACAAAACAAAACAAAACTATGCTTCAGTTTCCAATCAACTTTTATACACAATGTTGATAATACAATAAAAATTGTGAAGAGATAGGAAATTTTAGGGGACTATATGGATAATCATAAAATATATAGTTAAATGTAATATCTAAAATAAGAAAGGTACTAGATAGGCATACAGCACATTAGACATTTAGAAAAAAATATGAATAAACTTGAAAATTTGGAAAATAGGAATTTTTCTAATTAAAGCAGAGAAAGAAGGGAAAAAAAACCCTGAAAAACAGAAATCAGAGAATATGTTCTCCTGAGAGCCTTCAGCTATCCATTTTTCTTGGTAACTTCTAACCTAGAAAATGGAATTTCCTGCATTTGCATACCCGATGCCACGTACTTATGAGAATTTCTAATGGAGTACTACCTTGCTGCAGATACCACATTCTTGTTTCTTTTTTCTGTACCTAACTTATTTGCTGGTACAATATAAAAAGACTGCTAGTTATCTGAATGTAGTTGTGACAGGAGCCTCTGAGATGGCTCCCAGTGACCTCCAACTCCAGGTAGGCGTTCCTTACATAACTTCTTCCCTTCCAGAGAGGACCATGCCTAGAAACTTGCTTCTAACAAACAAAATATGGCAAAAGGGATGGAATGCCGCAGGCAAGAAAGATTTTGAGGAGCACATAAGGGTAACCCTAAACTGATTTCAACAGAGTGTTAGTAGAAATCTGGTTTTGAGGATGCTGTCTAAAAAGGAGATAATAAAAATGACTAAAGAGGAAATAAGAAAAATGTCATCAGAAACTGGAAAAAAATAGAGATCCTTTGTTACGAAGTGGCAAAGAGCTTAATGAAACTGTTGTCTGCAGTTATGTGGACATTTAAAATATGTCTAATGAATTTGATTATCTAGCTAAGGGGACTTCCAAGCAAAGCACTGAAAGTACTGTCTGGTTTCTTCTTTCTACTTAATGTAACATGTCCTTGAATGGCTACTTCAGAGCTGAAAAATTTTACCTCTCTGGAATAGAAGCAGAATTCTTCCGAAATCTACTCAACCACCACGCATGCATATAAATAAGCAACAAACTGGTTTCTTGATGCACTGCATTTCTCTAGTTTCTGAAACTGTTATTTTAAATTCCTTTAGAAGCCAATATTTTATTCCAACAATCATTGAGTTCTGAGTGGTCATTATTTATTTTTTGATGTGGAATGAAGAAATGTAATCTAGGTAACAACATATGTGATGATACAACAAACTTAAAAGGAGTTTGAATTAGAAAATCATATTCAACACATAAATAAAAACAGCTAAAACTAAAGTTTTCTTTATAAATATGTTGATTTACAAGGTTTGATTTTGAAGAAACAGAAAGAAAAGCAATTATTGACCCAAATAAAATCAAATTGCTAATAACCACTCTTCAGCACACCTCCATCTTTCCTGCCTCTGATCAATCTCCATCGTGGCCCTAAGCAATTCACTTAGCCTCCATGAGCTACAGTGTGTCCTGGGCAGTGATAACTGCTTCAAAGCACTGTTATTTAATCAGCATATTATTAGTGATTACACTTTGCACTAAAACTTGGCAAATAGTAGGAACCGAGTAAAGGTTAATTGACTCTAAATCTGTATAACTGCCATAATATTGAGATGTGACAATCTTAATTCTTCAGATGAGCATCAATTTGCATTGCTTTTCCACTGAGTCACTGACTTGAATTTCCCTTAGCAAAAAAAAAAAAAAAAAAAAAAAAAGGAGAGAAAAGAAAGAAATTTAAAAAATTATGCCAGACCTAATCACCTCATTTAAAAATCCAACCTCTATTCTGAACCATCTTCCACTCCTTTTAGATTCCCCTTACCAGGCTCTAGTTTTCTTTTTATCTGTAGATTTTATCACCATCTAATTTAAGTTTACTTGTGCATTATGATTATTTGCTATTATCTAACTCTTCTAGAAAGTAAATCCACTTCTATGTGTGTAGATTCTTTGTCTATTTTGTTCACTAATGTAGTCCAATTACCTAGAAACAACCTTGCATACAACCGGAACTCAATAAGTAACTGTCAAATGAATGAATAAATAATTCTCCAATTATTCCCTAAAAGTTAATAATTGTTCAAGGTATGTTGCCTATGAACTAAAAGGAATTCAATACCTCTCAACCAACTGGAGCTGACCAATTACCCACCTGTATCCTAAATCCTGCTTCACAACTTAGCTTGTCTCTAAGAGAAAATCTTGGAAACAATTAAGTGTCCTAACTGTACTGTGATTAGAATTTGGCTCAAGCAAATCTTTAATGACTGATACTGAAGCCACACAGGGCAAGTGACAGTTTTAAATTTTGATATAAAAACATTCAAGAGAAATGAAAAAAACTGCTATATTTCTATTATGCAGATTCTATTTTGCAAACAGATATTTGTTTCTTTGGAAGACCAACATCTTTCAATAATATGAAATCATTAATTTCTTTAATTGCCTGAATTTCCAGGGTGGGTTATCTCCATAAAACCATTTTTGAAATTAGAAAATGCTTCTTTAAATGAGAACTACAGTTGTAAGCCCTTCTTCGTTACCCCACTGCAAATGCAGGCAGTTCTGTTATATCCAGCCAATGTGGCTAGCAGGTGCTATGTTGGTTGCTGTGGAAAATAACAAAAGCTTCTGGACTTCTACCATCCAGCCGTTCTTTGACAGTCTAACTCAAACACACAGCAACACACTGCTCCTCCACCTGCTGCTCATGTTTCTCTGGTTACTGCCTAGAAACAGATTTGTCTTCAGCATTCAAACTAACACACTGTGTTACTGAACCCCAAGCTTTTGTTTTATTCCAAATAGTTTAGAAAAACACTAAGCTCTTCTAGTCCTTTCCCTGAAAATTCCAGATCATACATATTCCCTTACTTTGGCTAAATTCCAAAGTCCGTTTACCAGGAGAAAAAGATGGTGTTTATATCAACTGAGTAGTTAGTTAAATGTCTACCAAATATTTAACAGTATTTTAAATATTAAAATCATAATGAGAACAAAATTAGAAAAATGTATATATTGATGGCAGGTATACTACTTTTTTTGGATTTTATTTTAGTTTTTAACATCTTTATTGGAATATAATTGCTTTACAATGGAGTGTTAGTTTCTACGTTATAACAAAGTGAATCAGCTATACATATACATATATTCCCATACCTCTTCCCTTTTGCATCTCCCTTCCTCCCACCCTGCCTATCCCACACCTCTAGGTGGTCACAAAGCACGAAGCTGATCTCCTGTGCTATGCGACTGCTTCCCACTAGCTATCGCTTTTACATTTGGTAGTGTATATATGTCCATGCTACTCTCACTCCATCCCAGCTTACCCTTCCCCCACCCTGTGTCCTCAAGTCCATTATCTACTAGGTCTGCATCTTTATTCCCATCCTGCCCCTAGGTTCTTCATGACTTTTTTTTTTTTTTTTAGATTCCATATATATGTGTTAGCATACGGTATTTGTTTTCCTCTTTCTGACTTACTTTACTCTGTATGACAAACTCTAGGTCCATCCACCTCACTACAAACAACTCAGTATCGTTTCTTTTATGACTGAGTAATACTCCATTGTATATATGTGCCACATTTTCTTTATCCATTCATCTGTCGATGGACACGTAGGTTGTTTCCATGTCCTGGCTAATGTAAATAGAGCTGCAATGAACATTGTGGTACATGACTCTTTTTGAATCATGGTTTTCTCAAGGTATATGCCCAGTAGTGGGATTGCTGGGGCATATGGTAATTTTATTTTTAGTTTTTTAAGGAACCTCAATAAAGTTCTCCATAGTGGCTGTATCAATTTACATTCCCACCAACAGTGCAAGAGTGTTCCCTTTTCTTCACACCCTCTCCAGCATTTATTGTTGGTAGATTTTTTGATGATGGCCATTCTGACCGGTGTGAGGTAATATCTCGTTGTAGTTTTGATTTTCATTTCTGTAATAATTAGAGATGTTGAGCATTCCTTCATGTGTTTGTTGGCAATCTGTATATCTTCTTTGCAGAAATGTCTATTTAGGTCTTTTGCCCATTTTTGGATTGGGTTGTTTGTTTTTTTAATATTGAGTTGCATGAGTTGCTTGTAACTGCGCTTTCCTCTGTGGCTCCAAAGCTTCCCCCCCGGCCACCCGCCATCTCCGCCAGTGAAGGGGCTTCCTAGTGCGTGGAGATTTTTCCTCCTTCACAGCTCCCTCCCCGAGGTGCAGGTCCCATCTCTATTCTTTTGTCTCTGTTTTTTCTTTTTTCTTTTGCCCTAACCAGGTACGTAGGGAGTTTCTTGCCTTTTGTGAGGTCTCAGTTCTTCTGCCAGCGCTCAGTAGGTGTTCTGTAGGAGTTGTTCCACATGTAGATGTATTTCTGATGTATTTGTGGGGAGGAAGGTGATCTCCACATCTTACTCTTCTGCTATCTTGATGGTCTCCCTCTACATTTTTATTATTCATTTATTTTTAAAATTATATGAGTCATCCTATAAGTTCTAAGGGAACATACAGCATGGACCAGACTCTTCAACAATGTGTATATAATTTGGATACTTCTACACAATTCTTAGGAAGTAGTAATGTGCAATTCTTGTTTTTTTTTTTTTTTTTTAAGATTTGTTGATGTGGACCATTTTTAAAGTCTTTATTGAATTTGTTACAATATTGCTTCTGTTTTATGTTTTGTTTTTTTGGCCACGAGGCATGTGGGGTCTTAGCTCCCCGACCAGGAATGGAACCCACACCCCCTGCATTGGAAGGCAAAGTCTTAACCACTGGACCACCAGAGAAGTCCCAATTCTTGTTTATATATACTTATTCAATCATGTTTGTTAAGTTTTCACCACTTAATTGAGTGTTTCTTTAGGTGACTAAAAATAATTTCTTCCCTTATAAATATTAACAGTAGTCATTTGACTTATGGATATTATGTGGTTTTGAATACCTGAGTATTTTATATTGCAGTTGTGAAGCTTATAGGTATTTATTTTAAAATAAAACTATTTCAATTATTCATATGTTTCCTATTCTCTTTGTGGTGGTAAATATTGTACACTTTCACTTAGTTTCTTTTCCCACCCAGCAGTCAAGCCCCAGGTATTCAATTAAAACATCTCAATCTACTAGCCAAAATAAGTGATTCTTGGTTCAGAAGAGCTCTGGTGTTCTTAAATAGAAATTTGTTATGACATTAATTTACTTATACAAAAAAGTACAGGACTGATTAATCTGTAGTGTTTGCATGTATGTGTCTATGTTTAACAGAAATTAATCCCTTAATGTTTATTGATTATGATTCAATTTATGTGAAAGTTTATTTTAAAATATCTGAGAATATTTTCAGTATGATGCCTAGAGACCAAACACCTACTATTTTCTCAAAATGTGAATAAAATAACCCAAAATAAATTTTTATATAAAAGTGAATTGTAACACCACAAAACAGGTACCACCAGGAAGTCAGCATTTTTAAGTGTACGGAAATATTAATCTTATGAGAAGTGATTGAAGGAAACATCAACTAGCTCCTACTAAATTTTGACTGATTCCATGCAAAATAGAAAAAAAGTTGGTAAAGAATTTGTTGGTCCTTTCTAAATACACAAAGTTCAAGTCAGAGTGCAAAATGCAAAAGCCATTCATGAGACAGTAAGAAGGAAATCATCAAGATTTCAGGAAATGCTGGAGTATCCTGCAAATGTATTTGTGCTTATTGGGGGATTCAACCTAATTCATATGCAATGAAGAGCAATCTAAGGAAAGCGATGATTTTGACACAGCTAGCCATTTTTATTGGTGAGGGAACCAAAATAAAGACCACTCCCCAACTAATTTCAGGGAAATAAAACATATAAACTACAAATGATTCAGCTTATCACTAGATTTCTGTGGTGTGCTTGGTTTCTCAGAAAATCTTTCCATAGTGTCAGATGAGTGCGAAAGGGATACATGTGGGGCACCAGCACCAGTTTACTATGCCATTTTCTTAATTACCTGAATGGGTCATGGTTAACTTATCATGTTGAAGTTTGAGCGAAGTCTTGTAGTAAAACTGCTCTTTCACATGCTAGTTTTGGACTAATTGAAAAGTAAGAGGTAAATAATACAGATAGAGATTAAAAACCTCTTAAAAAGGACATTTGTAAGTGAGGCTTAATCGTAAGGTCAAGTGAGCTTCTGAATATCAGAATTAGGCAGTGACTATAGAACAGGTATTCATACTAGACCAATACACACCTCTCCCATAAGCAAGGCCATATCTCTAAGCTCACCTCATAACCATGAGTGATTGAAAGAAAGCACATTCTCCAGACATATCAGCTTCTAAAAAATAACATGGTTGGGTGATGCATTCCTGATTCCTCCAAATGTGAGGAAGAAGCATTTTTCCCCAACATCTCGTTTCCACCTTTGATTGCAACAATTATTTATTTAACTTCTGTATCCTCAGTTTGTCAACAATATACAAAACGTAGCAGGTGGTTGAAACAGAGCAGGACCCTGCAGGGCCCTCCCAGCTACAAGCCACTCCATGTCCCCCACCTCTTTTTTGTAGAAAAAGCTTTTTTCTCCTAGGCCTTCTCTGAGTTCCCAAGAGCAGAATCATGCAGTTAATGATGAGAGAAGTGGAAAAGGCAGAAACAGAGGAAAGCAGTCAAGTAAGAAAAGTAATAATAGCTTGAATAAGAAAAGTAAATAATAGCTTGAATAATAGAGTCAGAGAACTCTTAGTTCTTCCTGAAGGGATATAGATAACAATCTGAAGCATATCTTTGAGTTGTCCCAGAAATTAAGACTCCTATGCAGTGAAGGATGTTGACTACATGCTGATGAGAAGCACATAGGACCCCAGACTCACTGGAACCAGAAGACTGATGATTAAGATTCCCAAAACATCACCCTATTACCCACAACCAACCAATCAGAAGAATGTCCAGGAGCTGATCATGCACCCTGCAACCCTCACCCCTAATGTTGCCTTTAAACCCTTGCCTGAAAGCCATCAGGGAGTTTGGGTCTTTTGAGCATTAGCTGCCTGTTCTCCTTGCTTGGTGCTCTTCAAATAAATGCTGTACTTTCCTGAGTCTGGTTCAGTAACATGGTCAATATATTTATTTCATGTTAATGATTGATTATGAAATTTAATATTAGTTAAACTTAAGCATCTTTATTTTGGTCTCCTAGGCTCAACAATATTTTCTATGACCCTATTAGTGTGTTTCTTATTGTAGAACACCGAGTGGCTCTTTTCCCTAAACACAGGAAACCAGAGGTAGCTGAGTCCATTATTCATTTAACAAAACAATGATATCATAGCCTTATATCACCTTCTTTTTTGATACTCTGCTTATGTTGCAAACTGCCTACAACAGATCCAAGCAACATTTTCAGTGAATCGAAACATCTAAATAGAGAAATGGAGGGAGGAAACTTCTTTTTTTTTTTTTTTTCCAGTATGCGGGCCTCTCACTGTTGTGGCCTCTCCCGTTGTGGGGCACAGGCTCCGGATGCTCAGGCTCAGCAGCCATGGCCCACGGGCCCTGCCACTCCACAGCATGTGGGATCTTCCTGGACCGGGGCATGAACCCGCATCCCCTGCATTGGCAGGCGGACTCTCAACCACTGCACCACCAGGGAAGCCCCGGGAACTTCTATTTTTACATCACTTTCTATTATAAGGGATGGCAAATTTTTCCTAGAAACACAATATATAACATGAACACATTCCATTTGTTCACACAGGCCAGGATTTAACCACATATGTTATTTTACCTGCAAAGATAGCTGGGAAAATGAGTGCCTGGCATTTTCATATATACAGAGGGAGGCAGTCATTCCTAGAAAGGAGGAAGGGTGGGAGGTGGGCTCTGTAAGCCAAAAACAGTACCTGCCACTGCCTTTGTCTATTTTGTATGTAAAGTAATTACCTACAAAGGTATTTTTTGCTCCTGAAAAGTATCATAATGTATATCTAACAAGCACATACACATACATACATTTAGAAAACAGATCATTTGTCTGTCCTTAGTGCAGGGTATGGTATTGTCCTCAAAAGTACTATGCAAAGAAAGGCCCATGTATTTGACTGAGAGGCAGGGCCAAGAAGAGGAAGTCTAAGAGATGCTTTTAGGAAAAGCCTTCATAAAAGTGGAAAAAACTTGGGGGGAAAGGAAGAAAATAATGAGATAACAGGCAAAATATCTAAAATTTCTTTTTTCCCATAAAGCAGCCTGCCAGCTTCTGGTGTTCTATGTGTGACATAGCCTCCAGGTCCTGGAAGGGGATGAATTAGTCTATTTTTCAGAGAAAAAGAGCCAGCAACAGAGCTGGATAGTAAATATCATATGTCTGAGGGCAGGTGTTAGAGATTTAAGGACACAAACCCAAAAAGATATAAATGCCACATACTGAGTTATTATGAATAAAATGTTTGAGTTAGTATCCGTAAGATCTTTCACCCAATTATTTCTGCTCTTTGTACTGTTTTGGATACTACAGTAAATGAGGTATATGTAACATTTATTCTTGAGCTTTCTCTTCAGTCAATTGACAAATTTACTCTGTATCTAGCTTACATAGTATTTGATCCACTCTTTAAGTTTCTAACTATGTTAAAGGTCTCCAAGACTACCTCAGACTTTGTGACTCACTAGAATGGCTCATAGGACTTAGAAAAGCTTCATACTCATGGCGACAGCTTCTTACAGCAGAAGGATACACATTAACATCAGCAAAGGCAAAATGCCCATGGGATGAAGTTCAGGAGAAATCAGCCACAAGCTTCCAAGGGACCACAACAATGGAGTTTCACAGATGCACTTAATTTTTTTAGCAACAATGTTTGACAACGTGTGTGAGGTATTGCTACCCAGAGAAGCTCATCTGAGCCTTAGTGTCCATGGTTTTGATTGGGGGTCACTCAAATAGTCATGCAGCACCCATATGACTGACCTCAGTAACTGAGACTCCAAGTCTTAGAACAAAAACAGGAATTCACCATAAACCACATTGTTAGCCTATTAAACTGCTGATGTGTAGGTCAAGGTATCAGGCATAGAAAAACATTCTTATCAGGCAGAATATTCATGAACTCAGCTTAACTTTTAGGAGCCATCCAAGGACCAGTCCTGAAGACAGGCCTTTCTGGGGGGGTGTGCAGAATTTAAACAACTCAGGTCTGCTGAATTAACCCTTTCCTTCACAGACTACCTCTCTATTCCATGGCCTACATTCTGCTACAGCAAAATGATCAAAATTTTCTAGGCATTTATATTTAGTGAAGAATTTATATTACATACACAGCAATAGTATGAGCACGAATATGCCTAGCATTGGGGCAGTCAGTGTAGGGTAGGGATGGATTTAAAGAAATAACTAATCCATTTTATAAAGCCATTACATACATTTAAAAAAATATTTTTGTACTAATTTAGTTATTTGCTTCCTCTTTCGATCGACAGTTACTTGTACCTTAAGATAAACTTGCATGGAAGTAGCAAGCATAGAAATCAACTTGTGGTTAGCCAAATTCAGTTTTTACTCAGGCAAGACAATTTTCATCAGTATTATATCCTAAGGAGGATTTAACTTGACTTCCCACTACATTTGATCGTTCATATCAGAATTATTATAAAGCCAATTTGCTTAGTTTACTTGCTTAGGTACTTGAATCTTTCCAATAATGCTGGTGTTATACCATATTGCAGTATCCTCATGGTAAATTTCAGTTTTATTATAGAACAAATCAATAAGAATTACAAAAGTATTTGTTATACCTTCCTAACAAAATTGAATTGTCTCCATATATCAGAATTTATTATGGAATGATGTCATTACAACTGGCCATGATTCAATTATTTGGGGGTTTTAAGTCAGTTGAGGACAAAACTAGTCACCATTCATTAGTTCATAGTTTGTATTGAGACTGGTTTCCCTTGTGTGCTGTGAGTAACCCATCTCTGTATTGATGCACCTCCCCCATGTCTCCTCACTTCAGAAACCCAGGTGGCCACTTCAAGCAACTGCACCAGGATATCCACTGGGTTGTTCTAATTAACTTTCAATCTGTGACTGGGTTCTGATGGGCTTTGACATGCCTTACTAAAATCCTATTGGAATTTAAGGAGCACATTAAAGTAAGTCTGTAACACTTAGAGGCATCCCTTTAATAATTCATTTTTTTATTGACCATCTGCCTGACCATATGGCCAAGCCACTGGCCACCAGCCATGAGTTAGCATATACCCAAACATCAGGGCTTTTATTGGTTTTCAATTACTCCATCACTGCAATCCAGTCCACTGAACTGATTTGTTTACTATCTTCTTTAGAGTTTTTCATTAGTCTGTAGTAATGTGTCAGCCTTCAAAATAGGATGCTGTTCATCCACCTTGGAACTGCCATCTGTAAACACGGTGTTTTGCTGGTCAGTTGAGTGCTTTATAGTGTCCTTTGGGAACGGTTCATAGGGCAACACACTTGTAGCAATAGGATCTAGCAACTTACTTAGGTGGTTTCGAAGCCAACCCTAGAGGAAGAGAGGTTACCTGCTCATGAATACAGTGAGTACCTCCCTTCAGCAGGATGTCTGCATATAAAACTTTTCCATCTTTTTATAGAACTTTTCTGAATACTGCCTTAGTAGAGTGTTTTTGACATAACCCAAGACACTGTAGGTATTTCAGGTTTCAAGATTATCTTAAGTCCTTCAGTAATAGGGGCAGTTTTAATTAATGCAGAATATTAAGCCAATTATTGTCTCTCAAATGGCATGTATTTTACCACTGTGTTTGGAAATTTTCTAGTCCAAAATCCCAGTACTTGCTATTGGGCAACACTCACAGGCTTTTGCCATAAGCTTCCACCTGCATAAGTTCAAACTGCACAGATTTCCAAACCAAGTTGGAGTGGGATTATAAGGGCTAGAAGGCATGGAATGAGCCACCACTTTTTATAATTCAGACATAGTCTGCTGCTGCTGTTCAGGGCCCTGTTCAAAAATGACTTTCTTTCAGGTATTTTTGTAGATAGTGTCTAGCAAAATTCCCAGATATTGAAACTGAGAAGGACCCTGTGGGACTCTTGAGCATGGAAGCCTTTTTTGTCCCCTGTTTCTTGTAGGCAAGACTCCAGCCTCTATGACTTTCCTTGAGTTCCAAAGGGCAGATTCAGGGAGGAGCAGCCAAGAAACCACCCGAGGCAAGATTAAAGGGAGGAGAGAAGCTCATCAAGATGAGGAGACCAACCACCTGAGACTAGATTAAGGGAGTGGAGGCCCTGCACACACCCTAGTCTTGTCAGAGACCCCACCCTTGAACCATTGCTATAAAACTCTTCATCAAATTCTCCTGGGCTGGGACACATTGTTTTTGAGGGCAGGAGCCTGCTGTGTCCCCCTTTGTCTGGCAAAGCAACAAAACTATTCTTTTCTACTTCACCCAAAACGCTGTCTCTGAGATTTGATTCAGGACTAGCGCAGAGAGGCTGAGCTTTCAGCATCCACATAGAATATGAATCCTTCAAATCCAAACAAGTCCACCAGGCACTGTGCTTCTTGCTTAGTTATGAGGGTAGGCAATGACAGTGTTTTATTTTTAGTTGCCTATGAATGTCACAGGTAGCTTCTGCCTGTTATTCATAAGAATTTTCCTGTTTGGATGGCCCTTGGATACTTTGTTGGATTTATCATCCAGCAACTCTTAGTCACATGTGTCACCATTGAAAATTATCATTATGTCATCAATGTAGAATATTATCCAACTGGGGACCAGCATTAATCCCTTCTAACCAAATCATTACAGTAAATTGGTGAATTCAAATAACGTTGGGGGGAATAGAGTAAATTCAAATTTTGATACTTTGCATGTGAAGGCACTCTGCAGTTTTGTTCTTTTCCAAGACTGAAATCAAGATAAAGCAATTGCAAGATCTATCACTGAGTACTGGTCTCCTTTAGGTTTCTCTTTTTTCCTGTTAAAACCAAATCAGGAACTGCTGACAACAGAGGTGGTAGTACTTTATTCAAGCCTTAATTATCTTCTGTTGGTCTCCATGAGACTTGCACAGTTTTCATGGGTCACATCGGACTACAGTACTGAGAATTTGTTGGAAATAGAACTCTACATTCTAGCATGTTAGTAAATACAGTAATATCTTTTTATCCACCAGGTATCTGACACTGGTACAATTGAAAATCTATATGGCCACTATGGAGAACAGTATGGAGGTTCCTTAAAAAACTAAAAATAGAGTTACCATATGATCCAGCAATCCCACTCCTGGGCATATATCTGGAGAAAACCATAATTCGAAAAGATACATGTACCCCAATATTCATTGCAGCATTATTTACACTTGCCAAGACATGGAAGCAACATAAATGTCCACTGACAGAGGAATAGATAAAGTAAATGTGGTACATATATACAATGGAATATTACTCAGCCATAAAAGAGAATGAAATAATGTTATTTGCAGCAAAATGGATGGACCTAGAGATTATCACATTAAGTGAAGACAGAGAAAAACAAATATCACATGATATCACTCATATGTGGAATCTAATTTTAAAAAATGTTACAAAAGAATTTATATACAAAACAGAAACAGACTCACAGATTTCAAAAACAATCTTATGGTTACCAAAGGGGAAAGTGGGGTGGGAGAGGGATAAATTAGGAGACTGGGATTAACATATACACAGTACTATGTATAAAATAGATAGCCAACAAGGACCTACTGTATAGCACAGGGAACTCTACTCAATATTCTGTAATAATCTATATGGGTAAAGAATCTGAAAAAGAATGAATATATGTAGAAATGAATCACTTTGCTGTACACATGAAACTAACACAACATTGTAAATCAACTATACTCCAATAAAATTAATAATAAAAAAAAGAAAACCTGTATGAGCTTGGAAAATTATGTAAGTTCCTTTTCAGCATGTCCAAGTAATAGTTAACAAAGAACAAATGCATGCCTTCTGCTTTATTATGCAAGATAGGGGAAATGTTCCCCAGTCAGACATAATATCCATTCCAATAATCCTGGGTATAAGAGCCACAATCACTTTACATAAAGTCAGTCCAAATATTCCAATTTTCATCCAAATTTTCACCTTGGTCCCATCAACCATTGCATTCTCATATACTACTAATCTAGACTCTATTAGGACTTCACCAACATATTTTGGAATCATAGTGCATTGGGAACTCCTGGCAAGAAACCTCAGAAAAGTTTCTTTTCCAATCCCTGGCCATTTCACTCACATATGTGCATATGGCTTTAAGTCCCCAACTGAAGGTCAGGCCAGCAGACTGTGGCCCTTTCATCAATACTCATTCTGATTAATTTGTCCCACTATCACCCCTGACATTTTGAGGTCAATTTTCTCATTACCTTCTTTGCCTTCTGGCATCATAAATTCCTCCAAACTAGAGTAAGTAGAGTCATTTGTTTAGAAGCCTTCAATATTGGGGGATCAGCAGAGCCTGTCATCAGTCCACCCAACAACTGATAGTACAGAATTAAGCCCCTGTGTCACTCCAGTCAGGGTCTGCCAAGTTCATCATGTTCCTTAGTCTTCCAACCTCTAGTGTGCATCCCTTGACTATCTTTTGGTCTGTCCATATAGTCTTGTAGATCACTCTAATTTTCTTACCATATGTAAAATTCATAAGTGGAAGCTGAAACAAATCTGATATGGCTTCTCAGAGCATTACTTGATTTTGTGGTAGTAAGGTTACATGGGGTGCCCATGCAATAGAGCCCCTTTAATTGCAGCATTTATTATGACCTGAGTAAGGGGTATATTTAGGCGGGTGAACATCCTGATCGTTGTAAAGCCAGTCCAACAAGGCTTACATACATAGCCCATCAGTCACTTCGTCTGTAAAATTCCAATTCTTGTGGAAAACAAGCTTTAATGTGGCTTTTATCCAATTTATCAGGCTAGCTGTCCCCTCAGGAATAACCTGCTATGTGTTTGGGTCATTTATATCCATTCTTATTTAATAGTAAGCTGTGGGTCCTGCAACAACCCAAACATGCTCCTACATTCCACAGTATGCCAAGCTGAAGAAACTAACCCTAAGTTAGTCACTTTTACAACCCATTTTTTTAAATGTTCATAAGGAAACTGATATTGATAGTAAATATATAATACATATTTGTTGAAAAAATGAGTCTCTGATTCAATATAGCTTGCAAGTAATGGTAGACAGGAAAAAAATAGTATTTTTCTTGCCTTGCAATATATTTTATAGTTAGACCATGTATAAAATCTGAATATTTTATGGCTCTTTTTCTCTCTCTCCTTATATCAAGAGATATACAGATGCTTATGGATATAGTTTTAGACAGAGGTACAGACAGAGATATAGATAAGAAACAGATATTACTGCCAACAAACAGACAAGAAACAGATACTAAAAGATTGTAACTTCAAATTATTGGGGTTTTAATGATTTCATTTAGGGGTTGAAAGCAATTTCTGACCATAGTTGGAAAATCAGTCTTTTTATTTTTAAATCTGGAAAGGACATGTGCATTTTTCATAGCTATTCCAATGAAAAGTTCCCCTTTTTCCCCTCCAGCTACAAATCTGGACTTAACATGCTCAATATCTAAACACTATAGATTTTTCCCCTCTGTAAAGATGTATGCATGAGATACTACTTGATTTGACTGCTTTGGAAAGCAGGAATACAGTAAAAGAAATAAGAAGACTTGATCCTTCATTTACATTTCACTGGAATTAAGATTAAGAGTCTTAACCACATGTTAGCACAAACTTATCTGGTACCTTGCATTTTTAGATGCTTAACATATATCTGTTAAATGAATATATTAACTGGCATCATGCAAGAGATCATCATACACAACCACTTTTGCATCACTATGTATTGATAGCTAAAGTTTTTAAAATACCATCATTTAAATACTTTATTTAATAATTCATTCATACGATATTGACACACTTCTTGCAACAAACTGTTCGAAAGAGCAAATATGTATTTTTATACTATGTCTTCCTCTAAAGGATTATAAAAGTAAATCAATTAAAATAAATCAATTCTTTCTTCATTTCGTAAGATTGATAGCATCCAGATATATAAATAAAATTTGATGTCAATTAATATGTAAATAAAAGAACGAAGAGAAATGGTTATGTAAATCTGTTACGTTGCCATTGATTTAAAAATAATAATTTATTGAAAATTTATAGTAAGGTAGGGAAATGTTATTTTGCGAAGTATGCCGTTAAAATATAAAAAATTTATTAGAGCATACAGGTGAGGAACTAAAGTCATTTTTGTTTACAGTTTTATCTCTTTTATGGTTTTAATTTTTTCTGTAGGCTGTAGGGAAGAATCCATTTCCCTGCCTTTTCTAGGTCCCAGCGGCCAGCAACCTCCCTGGGTTCATCACCTCCTCTCTCCATATTCAAAGACAGCAAATCCTGAGCGCATAGAATTACTCTGACTTTTTCATCTCCACATTAATTTCTCTGACTCTGACTCTCCTTTTGCCTCCCTCTTCCATCTTCAAGAATTCTTGTGATTATGTAGTGCCCACCTAGATATTCAGGATAATCTGTCTTCTGTTTAGCAACTTTAATTCCATATGCAATTGTAATTTCCCCTTGCTACTTGATATTATATTGATATCAAGTATTATGTATGCATCAAGTATTATGATATTATGTTACATAATCACAGGTTCCAGAGTTTGGAATGTAGGCATCCTTGGGGGCTATTATTTTGCCTACCACCACAAGATAGAATTTGGTTTTGCTTTTTGAATCTATTGTTAAAATCTCCATCTTTAACTGAAGAGACTGAACACTCATTTAATGTAATTATATATGCAACCTTAGTTTATAATCTTGCTATTTGTTTTCAATTTCTCGTTATTTTTTCCACTTTTATGCATTTTTGAATAAACTGCATATTTTAATTTCATTTTATCTCTTCCAGTGTGATATTACATATAGCTTTGATGTTTCATTTTATTTATTTACTTAAGTTGTTGCATCATTTACATTGCCTAATTTTCTCTTGCTATGGGTTACATTTGGAATACTAATTTTCTGAATGCCTAGATTTTGTTATGTTCATTTAAAGTGTTTTGATTTTTGTTTTAACAGGAAGTTTAGTTGCATGTAGATCAGCATGATATTTTCGAACCTCGTTTTTAAACTTCATTTTCTGGCATGACTATGAAGATTTTGTTTTTGAGCTAGTTTAGCTCAACTATTCAACTGATCGAACCACCTTACTCATTATTAGTCTGTTCAGGTTTTCTATTTCTTCATAATTCAGTCTTAATAGGTTGTATGTTTCTAGGAATTAGTATATTTATTCATGTTCTTTACAGATTTCCTACTTAGTAAACAAAGTTTCTTTACTCAGGTTGATCAGGACTAGAAAATCTCCCTTCCCTGCGTGACTCTAGGAATTGTTCTACTTAAACTTTGCAGTTGTTGCTCTTCAATAGTGAGTCTTTGCTTAGCTTCATGCATTCTTGCCCTGTGCATGAGCAGCTTAGTTCTCAGCCAAAAATACCACCTAATGTGGAGCCCTATGTACATTTCAGGAACTACTTTTCTGTATAGTTCCCTCTCTGTGGTCCTTTGCTCCACAAATTCCAGTTACTTCAGCCTCTCCAAACTTCAATCTCCATCTCCTCAAATCAGCCAGACTGTCACAGTCTGTTTACTTTCCCACATCTTGCATCTATGTCGTGGTCTAGAAAGTGCCTATAGCCAGTACGTAATATGACTGTCAAACTCACCTTGCTTGTTGCCATTCTTTCAGATCACTGTCTCGTTGTGTCTGTTGTCTAATGGTAAAATAATGCTTTCATTTATTTTTTTAAGTTCTCTTGTTGTTTACTAAGGAAGGCAAATCCTGTTGCAGTTATGCCATTGTGAACACAATTGTCTTATGATCCAGCCCCTTCTAGTATATTAGTGAAAATTCTCAAAGTTTTTCTACTATTTTCACTAAAATGTGGTGCCTTCCAGAATATTTACGTATACTCTGAAAACTGTGTTCCTTGTGGATCCCAGATATAAAAGCAGAATTGTCTATATGTTTTACATGTTATGTGTTTACAGAATAACTATAAAGCCATTAGTGTTTGATAAACTGAATGTATAACATCTATTAAAACTTCTTGCTAATGTAAAAACCTTGGGCTTTAAAACATACTTTGATTTTATGCCTAACAGGCACATGACAAAAATCTAAATTGTCATGACATTAATTAAATGTAAAATGGAACAGACAAGTTTTCAAAGTGAAGATGATAGCCTTGCAAAACAGACAGCTATACTGTACTCATTTATTTAATAATGATTTTTAAAGTGCTCTTTTAATAGCATGCTCCCAGCCATCACCAAGTTTCTGTTGACACTAATTTAATCTACTGATTATTCAGAAAGCAAGACTGATCTTACTTCTTAAGGAACAGAAGTAGTTAATCATCCAGCAGCAATGAAGCATAGATTTGGAAAGCATTTCCTATTTGGTTATTTTTCCTAAGAGAGCTTACAAATGCACACAGATAACAGTAGTAAAATGCCTACTAAAGTATTTATTGAAATAAGTGTCAAGAATCAAAAATTGTATCAGGAGGCAAATGACTGTAATTAAAGTAGTACCACTGATTCTCTAATGAAATAGAACTACAGAAATTCCCCAACTTACAATGGTCTGACTTAAATGATTTTTCAACCTTATGATGGTGCAAAAGCATATGCATTCATTAGAAGCCCCGTACTTTGAAGTTTGAATTTTGATCTTTTCATGGGCTAGTGATATGCAGTATGATGCTCTCTCCTGATGCTGGGCAGCCGCAGTGAGCCATAGCTCCCAGTCAGCCATGTGATCATGAGGTTGACATATTGATACTAACAATCATTCTGTACCCATACAACTATTCTGTTTTTCACTTTCAGTACAGTATTCAATAAATTACATAATTTATTCAACACTTTATTATAAAATAGGTTTTGTGTTAGATGATTTTGCCCAATTGTAGGCTAGTGTAATTGATCTGAGCATATTTTAGGTAGGCTAGGATAAGCTATTATCTATAAGCCTTCTCAGGACTTAACCCCTTAAGCTGAGGAAGACTTGTGTGTTTAAAGATTTTCAAATCAAAACTATCTCAAGGGGGCTTCTCTGGTGGTGCAGTGGTTGAGAGTCCGCCTGCTGATGCAGGGGACACGGGTTCGTGCCCCGGTCCGGGAAGATCCCACATGCCGCGGAGCAGCTGGGCCCGTGAGCCATGGCTGGGGCACGAACCCATGTCCCCTGCATCGGCAGGCGGACTCTCCACCACTGTGCCACCAGGGAAGCCCTAAAATCTCACAAAACTGAGGTGTATGCAGCAATTGCACAGTAGGAGGTCTTTGGTATCTTCCAGATTGCAAATTATACAAACTGCAGAAAAATATGGTGATAGATTTGTAAACTGAAAACTAATTCACTAATCCCTCTGCCATAATGTTTATCTTATCAACGGCAAACTCCAAATGTCCTCCACAATTTTTTAAAATAAGTACAGCCTGCCAAACTACCACCAGTCCATGGTTAGATTTTTCTAAAGAATTCTATTACTGCTCTTTATTTCTGCAAAAACAGTGTTAGTGAGGAAAATGACATGTGAAACGCTAGATGAAACTATGTCTCTATCTATCATCTTGATTTTGTCTGTACTTTCCACATCACCCTTCAAGGCACAAGTCTGAATAACAGGGTTACTGCTATCTTAGAATTAATCTCCCTCAACTTCAAGGTTTCTTTTAGCCTGTGAAACTCTCTCAAAATGTCTTCATCCTTAGATTCCATTGTTATTAATTTTAAAATGGGATTCCAATGAAGTTTTATTTTTCAATTCAAACCCAAAGTGACCATTACAAATAACCATGGGTTATAAAGAGTTATTAATTTCTATTTTAATAGTATTTTGATTAGACTATCATCTGTACAAATTCTGATTTTGAAATAGAATTTTCTTTGAATTCTTTATTTAGAAATTCTTTTATAACCATTTTGTGTTATAAAGAAAAATAAATGTATGTGGTATCCAGATTTACATTTTTATTAATTACATTAATCTTGATAATTATCTTATGTAAGACTGTTTTCCCTCAATTTTACTAAATTAAATATTTAAAGTCTAAAATTAGTATACTAAGGATATTGACCAAATTGGTGGATTAGGAGGACATGGAGCTCACCTCACCCCAAGAACTCAACAAAAATACATCTACATGTGGAACAGTTCTCACTGAAACTGACTGGAAACTGGCAGAAAGACTCCTGTACAACCAAGGCTGTGAGAAAGATCCACAAGGAATTGTGAAAGAAGGAAAGAGAAGCGATCAGTCTGGGACTTGTGCCCCTGGGAGGGGAGTCAGAGGCAAAGGGAGATTACATGGGTGGAGATCTGCCCTAGGGAGTGAGCAGTTCAAGCCACATATTGGGTGCCCCAGTCATGGGATCCAACACAGGGAAGAGGAGTCCCATTGGCTGGTTGAGAGCCTGCTGGGATCAACAGTGGGGATGTGGGAAGCCTGGACCTCACTCCTAAGGACATGTGAGAATTGGCTTGCTCCTGAGGTAGGGCAGAGAGGGGAGGATTGAGGACTGCTCAAGTGGCTGCCTAGTTTCCAGTGACTACCTCAGGGGGTGTCCCAGCCTGAGCCAAGCAAAGCTCCAACCGAGCTTATTTCACATGGCAGGTATGCAGGGGACCAAAGGCTGCCATGACCAGGGATCTACCATGGGATGCAGAGGTGACTTAGATCTGGGTCGGGGTCTGAGTGGGACTAGGGTGGCCACTGCTGGTGCTTTTAAAGGCAGCATATCGGGGTGGTACCAATCTCTAAAGGAAGCCTGACCTCCACAGCCCACATGCCAATACATGCTGAGAGCCCATTTAGGCCCCCACCTGCCTTGAAGCATGGTTCCATAAGAGGGCAGGGGTAATGGAGGCTTGGTGTAGTGGTTGGCTGTAAGGGAAAAAGGAGAATCAGACCAGAAGCTGTGACTAAGCAGGGTGGGGCATCCATCGCTGGTGCTTGCACAGGTGGCACATTTCAGGCAGCCTGGACCTCTGTCTGTGGCTGGCCAACTGCAGTTCATCTCCATTATACACAACCCCCTCCTGCTCCAGCACTGCTCACCTCTGGGGCAAGGGTGCAGGTGCCAGGAGAAGGGAGAGCACACAACTAAAGGGAATAGAGCCAGAGCAGACCTGATACTCAGCGCTTCTGCTCCAGCAACTTGGGGTATGCCCCCATCCCCAATAGGGTGGTGACAGCCACCCAGCAGTGGGGAAGCTCTGCTTCACACTTGGCTCAGGCCCTAGTCCCTCCATCTCCAGCCCTACCTCATACCAAGGTTATAGCTGCCAGCATATCCAGGGGAAAGACGTGACTTGTGTTCATGTCAAATCCAGCTTTTTCACCAAAGCCAATGGGAACATGCAGAGTCTATAGGGACACTCCCATATAAGGATAACCCTTCAAGACTGTAGGAACTAACTGTTTTGCCTAAATTCATAGAGAGAGAGAAAGTTAAGCAAAATAAGAAGACATTGGAACTGGTCTCAATTGAAAGAGCAAGACAAAACTGAAATAATAAATAATGAAACAAAAGTAAACAATTTATCAGATAAAGAATTAAAAGCATTAGTAATAAGAATGCTAAGTGAATTAGGGGATGGAATAGATGAACACAGTGAGAATTTTAACAAGGAACTAGAAAATACAAAAAAGAACCAATCAGAAATGAAGAATACAATAACTGAAATGAAAAACTTACAGAAGGAATTAAAAAACAGACCAAGTGATACAGAATAATACATAACTGCTCTATAAGACAGAATAGTGGAAATTGCCCAATAAGAAGAGCAAAAAGAAAAACAAAATTAAAAAATGAGAACAGTTTAAGAGATCTCTGGATAACATAAAGCATACCAACACTTGCACTATAGGGGTCCCAGAAGGAGAAGAGAGAGAGAAGGGAGTCAAAAATGTATTTGATGAAATTATGGCTGAAAGAGTCCTAATCCTGGAGAAGGAAACATATCTAGGTACAGGAGACACAGAGGGTCCCAAACAAAATAAACCCAAACAGAACCACACCAAGCCATACCATAATTAAAATGGCAAAAGTTAAAGATAAAAAGAATTCTGAAGGCAGCGAGAGAAAAACAAAGAGTCAAATACAAGGGAACCTCCATAAGACTATCAGGCTGATATTTTGCAGAAGGTTTACAGGACAGAAGGGAGTGGCAAGATACATTCAAAGTGCTGAAAGGGTAAAGCCTACAACCTAGCATACTCTACCCAGCAAGATTATCATTTAGAATTGCAGGAGAGAGAAAGAACTTCTCAGACAAAAACTAAATGAGTTCATCAATACTAAACCTACCCTAAAAGAAACGTTAAAGAGTCTTTTCTAATGGAAGAGAAAAGGCTATAACAAGAAGTAAGGATCTATAGGAAATGAAAAAATCCTACTAAGAAAAGCAAATATATAGTAAAAGCAGAGGATCAACCATTTAAATAAGCTAGTAAAAAGATTAAAAGACAAAAAATTGTAAAAGCAACAATAACTACAATGAGCAGTGAAGGGATAAGCATGAAGATGTAAAATATATCAAAAATACAAAATGTAGGGGAGGAGAGTAAAAAATGGAGATCTTTTAAAATGTGTTTGAACCTAAATGACTACCAGTTGAAAACAAGTAAATATCATTAGAGGTCAACATATATGAGCCCCATGGTAACCACAAATCAAAACCCTACAACAGATACACAAAAACAAGGGAGACAGGAACACAAACCTACCACTGAAGAATAATCAAACCATGAGCAAACAAACAAACAAACAAACAAAAAATGGGAAGAACTACACAAACAACCAGAAAAGAAGTAATAAAATGGAAATAAGTATATACATATCAATAATTGTTTTAAATATCAATAGACTAAATGCTCCAATCAAGACGTAGGGTGGTAAATTGGATGAAAAAATAAGACCCATCTATATGCTGCTTACAAGAGATTCACTTCACACTAAAGACACACGAAGATTAAAAGTGAGGGGATGGAAAAAGATATTTCATGCAAATGGAAAAAACAAGAAAGCATGGGTAGCAATGCTCATATCAGACAAAATAGACTTTAAAAAAGTCTATAACAAAAGACAAAGAATAGCATTATATAATGATAAAGGGATCAATACAAGAAGAGATATTACACTTGCTAATATAACAAAGTATGAGGTATCACCCTCCCCAACTTCAGACTATAGTACAAAACTACAGTAATCAAAACAGCATGGTACCAACACAAAATCAAACACATAGATCAACAGAACAGAATAGAGAGCCTGGAAATATACCCACACATTTATGATCAATTAATCTATGACAAAGGAGACAAGAATATACAATGGAGAAAAGACAATCTCTTCAATAAGTGGTGTTGGGAAAACTGAACAGCTAAATGTAAAAACATGAGATTAGAACATCTCCTAATACTATATACAAAAATAATCTCAAAATGGATTGAAACCTAAATGTAAAACCTGAAACCATGAAACTCCTAGAGGAGAACCTAGGCAGAACACTCTGACATAAATCATAACAATATTTTTTTGGATCTGTCTCCTAAGGCAAAGGAAACAAAATCAAAGATAACCAATGGGACCTAATTAAACTTAAAAGCCTTTGCACAGCAAAGAAAACCATGAATAATATGAAAAGACAGCCTACTGAATGGGAGAAAAAATTTGCAAATGATATGACCAATAAGAGGTTACTATCCAAAATATATAAATAGCTCATATAATGCAACATCAAAAAAACAAACAACCCAATTAAAAAATGGGCAGAAGAACTGAGTAGACATTTTTCCAATGAAGACATACAGATGGGTAACAGGCACATGAGAAGATGCTCAATATTGCTAATTATTAGAAAAATGCAAATCAAAACCACAATAAGATATCATCTCATACCTGGCAGAATGGTTATCATCAAAGCCTCTACAAATAACAAATGTTGGAGAGGATGTGGAGAAAAGAGAACCCTTGTACACTGTTGGGAATGTAAACTGGTGACACTATGGAAAACAGTCTGGAGATTTTTCTCAAAAAACTGAAAATTGAACTACCATATGATCCAGCAATTCCACTCAGGAATATAGCCAATAAAAAAAGGAAAGAAAATAGAATTCAAAAAGATAAAATACACCCCAATGTTTATAGCAGCATTATTTACAATAGCCAAGATATGGAAGCAACCCAAGTGTCCATCAATAAATGAATAGATAAAGAAGATATGGTATGTATATACAATGGAATACTATTCATTCATAAAAAAGAATAAAATTCTGCCATTTGTAACCATGTAGATGGACCTAGAGTATTATACTTAGTGAATAAGTCAAACAGAAGACAAATACTGTATATTATCACTTACTTGTGGAATCTAAAAAGTAAAACAAACAAATGTATATAACAAAAGAGAAACAGACTCACAGATATAGAAAAAAAACTCATGCATAACAGTGGGGTGAGGAAAGGGGGATTTTTGATTTAAAGCATAATGCATACTGTGATATTTTTAATTAATAAATGCATTGGAACCTAGTAACAGGCATATGGGTGGCAGTCTTTTTACAAGTACCTGAATATGCTCCTAATAAATATAAAATACATAAATATATTCCTAGTTAACACACAGACACTGAATCATAGTAATTATTTTTACTTCTACATAGGATTACTAATTTTTTTGATTTGTCAGTGTTTATAAGATTATTGATCTTAAATTTAATAAATGAAAGATGACTCAAGATAAAATGCTGATAACATCAAAAAGAACCAGTTATTTCTACTATGCTTTATTTTATAAGCTGAAGGAACAAATAATTTTTTTTTTTTTTTTTTGGTATGCGGGCCTCTCATTGTTGTGGCCTCTCCCGCTGCGGAGCACAGGCTCCAGATGCGCAGGCTCAGCGGCCACGGCTCACGGGCCCAGCTGCTCCGCGGCATGTGGGATCTTCCCGGACCAGGGCACAAACCCGTGTCTCCTGCATCGGCAGGCAGACTCTCAATCACTGCGCCACAAGGGAAGCCCCGGAACAAATAGTTTTTATGTGTGGTCATTTTAGGAAACCTTGTTTAACTTTTGTGTTGAAAGACAGTTTAACAGGGTTTTTGTTTGATTTTTTAAAACTCCAACTGAGTGGCCTAAATTTGGGACAAACAAAATAAAGTAGGATTGTCAAAGGAGGCAAAATACAAACAAAAATCATACTCTTCAAGAGTAAAAGAATTGATGTACTTGACATTTTGATAATATACAACTAAAATATATATGTTAGGAATATAATGTTATTTTCAAAATTAAGAAACTGTAAAAATGAAAGTTCAGACTTAACAGAAAATCTTGGTGATAAAAAATAATCTCTGTAACTTGGCCACAGGGAAACTTAATGATTTTATAAAACGAAAAGCAAAATTCTAATTTTAATTTTTTTTCTTTTGGCTGCAATGCGCAGCATGTGGGATATTAGTTTCCCAACCAGGGATTGAATGCACATCTCCTGCATTGGAAGCACAGAGTCTTAACCACTGGACCACCAGGGAAGTCCCTCTAATTTCAACTTTTTAAATATCTGACATGTAAAAATTTACGGTTTAGGATCCCTAAGTTCTTTTCTTTCTTAATATATGCATTAACAATGAACCAACTAAGTCATCATATTTAGGCATTATAAATCCAGATTCCACATTCCTCAGATACTTTGTATTTACAAAATGTCCATAGGTTTGTTTTTAACTATTATTTATAAACTAAAATATTAAGATCAATGATCTTAATATACTTTTATATTTATATATTTATACAAAAAATGTACATATGTAAATAATAACATTTAGTCATTTACATTATGCTTAAAATATAATTAAATTTTTAGCATATTAAATAAAATGATGCATGTATTCACATTTATAACAATTTACTCTCTTAATAGAGTATAATTGTTTCCTAAAAAGCCAATAGACAAACATACTTAATATCTTGTGTTCATTTTCAAATTTATTTCTAATCATTATACTGCGTGTTTTCTGAACCATTTATATTAATTACCACCTTGAACCAAAGTAATCAATTTTTGTTTTGTTTTTCTGGACAGAAGCTTACATTTATATCAGTTTATGTATCACTTAACAAATTTTAAAGTAAATACATGTAAATATTGCTTAAATTTCACCTGTTTTTCTATAGCATGTCTGTATAAAAAATTAGGAACATGGGTATGTATAGTCTAATAACTAACACTTCATCTTTTTTTTCCATCTGGAAATTGTCTAGGTATCCAAGTACTATATATTAATTAATTCAATTTAATATTACAGATATTGAAATAAAGTTAACTAAGGATCTAGAAGTTACAATTTAATGCAACAAATAATTTCCTTTCCTTATTATTGTAGTATGCAAATAATTTACAATATTGGAATCTTTTAAAAAGATCTCAATGCAATTTCTAATTAAACATGTTTATATTTTACAGTCTTAAATAATTTGTAGAAACAATGGTAACTACTGGGCTCATAGAATTAATGTAGAAATCATATAAAGTTTAACTCAGGTACATGTAAAAGTATGAGATTAGATCACTCCCTAACACCATACACAAAAATAAGCTCAAAATGGATTAAAGACCTAAATGTAAGGCCAGAAACTATCAAACTCTTAGAGGAAAACATAGGCAGAACACTCTATGACATAAATCAAAGCAAGATCCTTTCTGACCCACCTCCTAGAGTAATGGAAATAAAAACAAAAATAAACAAATGGGACCTAATGAAACTTCAAAGCTTTTGCACAGCAAAGGAAACCATAAACAAGACCAAAAGACAACCCTCAGAATGGGAGAAAATATTTGCAAATGAAGCAACCGACAAAGGATTAATCTCCAAAATTTACAAGCAGCTCATGCAGCTCGATAACAAGAAAATAAACAACCCAATCCAAAAATGGGCAGAAGACCTAAATAGACATTTCTCCAAAGAAGATATACAGACTGCCAACAAACACATGAAAGAATGCTCAACATCATTAATCATTAGAGAAATGCAAATCAAAACTACAATGAGATATCATCTCACACCAGTCAGAATGGCCATCATCAAAAAATCTAGAAACAATAAATGCTGGAGAGGGTGTGGAGAAAAGGGAACCCTCTTGCACTGCTGGTGGGAATGTGAATTGGTTCAGCCACTATGGAGAACAGTATGGAGGTTCCTTAAAAAACTACAAATAGAACTACCATATGACCCAGCAATCCCACTACTGGGCATATACCCTGAGAAAACCAAAATTCAAAAAGAGTCATGTACCAAAATGTTCATTGCAGCTCTATTTACAATAGCCCGGAGATGGAAACAACCTAAGTGCCCGTCATCGGATGAATGGATAAAGAAGATGTGGCACATATATACAATGGAATATTACTCAGCCATAAAAAGAAACGAAATTGAGCTATTTGTAATGAGGTGGATAGACCTAGAGTCTGTCATACAGAGTGAAGTAAGTCAGAAAGAAAAAGACAAATACCGTATGCTAACACATATATATGGAATTTAAGAAAAAAATGTCATGAAGAACCTAGGGGTAAAGCAGGAATAAAGACACAGACCTCTTAGAGAACGGACTTGAGGTTATGGGGAGGGGGAAGGGTGAGCTATGACAGGGCGAGAGAGAGTCATGGGCATATACACAGTAACAAATGCAGTAAGGTAGATAGCTAGTGGGAAGCAGCCGCATGGCACAGGGATATTGGCTCGGTGCTTTGTGACAGCCTGGAGGGGTGGGATGGGGAGGGTGGGAGGGAGGGAGACACAACAGGGAAGACATATGGGAACATATGTTTATGTATGACTGATTCACTTTGTTATAAAGCAGAAACTAACACACCATTGTAAAGCAATTATACCCCAATAAAGATGTTAAAAAAAAAAAAAAGTTTAACTCATAAGTAATAAAACAAAAATCTCTTAAATATCGTGCAAAAATTATTTTTATATGGTGATATCTTTAGGAAGAGAACAAAGAGTATTTTATAAGTTGAACTATAAAAGACTGTTTCAAAGAGTAAACTAATTATCAGGAATATTACATGAATTATTTTATGTATATTTTATGTATTTTATGTAAATCTCTATGTATATACCAAAAGATTCTATCTCTTGAATTTATACTAAAATCTTGAATTGTATACTATTTCTTCTTGTCTAGGAACCAAAACTATTTTCCAAACTTACAAGCAATATTTCTTCTAAGTTTCAGTTTTGCAAGGAGAAAACATAGAAAAGATGCACAATGAATTGTTTCCTCTTTCTTTTAGAAATTATTAACCATTTAACTTGAGTAGATACTATGAGAGTGTACACATAATGGAGAGAGAATTCTTGTTTATTGAAGTACTCTTCATAGTTTTCCCAGAGAAGATAAAAAGAGATGCAATGGAAGGGAAAGAGAAGAATTAAAATAGGTATGAAATTATTACTGTAAAAAGGCTAACTATAGTCCCTTTTCAAGGAGAGGAGGTGGCATTTGTGTAGAAAAACAAATTTTAAAACATGTACATGTACAAGAGAGGAAATTGCTGTACTTTAACCAATAACTTGAACTCTTAGTAATTTCATCAAGAGTATGATAATACTCTTGTATAATTAAAAAGCTCTTACTAATGCAGATGTCATTTTTTTTTAGATGGAGAAGATAGAGAATATCCTCACAAGTTTTTCTTCCTTTGTTTTTCTTTTTCTTTTTTACTTTTTCCTAATTTGACTCAAATCCTTTGCATGGTAAAAGTTCCTGAAGTTATCACTGTGATTTCAATTTTTTTCCTAGATTTTATATGAAGGAAGCAGGTCTTTGCCCTGTTGTGCCAAGTAGGCTGAAAACACCCCATAAAACGGTACCAGTTTGTAAGGATAGTGCCTGTGCAAATTCTCATCTCCAGCAAATTATTTCCTGGAGAAAGTAGCTAGATAATTTTACTTGTTTTTAGGTTCATTTAAGATAGGGAAGGAAAAAATGCACACTCCAAAATTATTTAACATGAGGACAGGAAAGAGTGTTTAGTCTTATCTAAAACAGGGACAGGAAATTATGTTGTTTCAGTTCTTACAAGGTTGGGTTATAAAATTTTTCCATGCCTCTTTTGGTATGTGTGGCAGAAACTGTTGATCTCTAAAGTTCATTTTTGCCTCTTTCATAGTAATGGGTTTTTAAACTGGTACATGGTTTTGGGGGTACTAAAAACTACATTATTAGCATCTCCAGTGGTCCGATATAAACATAGTCAAAGAATTGTGGAAATAAAAGAAGAATGAGAAGCAGCAGAGGTTATGGTAAAGGGGTCAGTCACCTGCACTTGCATTTGGCAGAGACTCAAAGACATGCAGGAGAGTGGGAAATTTTTTAGTGAAAAAACTGTTAATGCTTCAGATATGCCCTGATTAAAGGTTGTCTGCAGGGGCAAGCTCCAAGAGGGCTAACTACATGAGGGAAAACTTACAAAACTGGGTTGAGGAACATATTTTACTTTCCTGGGTTTGTTCTGAGATGCAGGTGGTGGCAATAATTAGGTAATCAAGGAAGCACTGATCAAGTCTTGATTGTTTTCAACTGATTGATGAAGAAGCGCGGTTTAGCTTCCTGGAATGACTACTGCAGAGGCTGTGGGTCAGAGCTCTATGCTCATGTACGGTCAGGCCATTGTCTCTTGTATATTCAATCTCTCAAAATGAAGTATTGATAGATGTATCCTGTGCAAATGTCACCCAGGGGAGCAACCAGAGGGTCCCTAACCTGTGCCTAAAGTGTGTCTATAAAACACAAGTACACCCGCCTTAGACAAGGAAGCAAGGAAGCCCCCCTTATCCCCATTTCTAATAAAAACCTCCCTCTAGGCAAACTTGCAAAGCCAAAACTGACTGTGTCTCCAGCTGTGTTTACATGATGGGAACAAGAGGGCTTAACCACAAGAAAATGGTATAGGCTGGCTGAACTTCAAAACTGGGACAAAGGTCACTCTAAAGCTCATTATCATCTCATTTTAATGCTACCCTCCCATCTCCGTGGCTCCATGTTAGTTCAACCTCCTTCCAACCCAAACCCTGAAGGACCATAAAAGGGCAGAAAAGAGGCATGGACCCCATTCCAGGAAATTTCCACCCATTTCCATGAACTTAAGTGATAATGGTCTCTGCCCCATACCACCCCATACCTATAAAAAGCTTGTCCTTGCCTAGACCCAGGAAGAAGGTGCTTTCAGAGCATGAGCTCCCCTTCTCCATTCCTTGGCCAATTAAGTTTCTGCTGGCTGCTACAAAAAGGAAAGGCTATTTCTTCTTATTGACGCAGATAATAACTGGGTAGGGAAACAGTTGAAGGAAGGGTAGGTAACACAAACTTCCGAGGACCTTTTCTAAGAGACAACTGAAACACACACACACACACACACACACACACACACACACACACACAAACTGTATCTCTTCTTTATCTTTCTTTTGGTTTGGTTGCCTGAAACATGAATATATCTTAAGTCATGAAAGCCTAGGCTATATTTGGAATGATGGAGGACAGGCTGAAAGTTGTCTGGATCCCTAAGGAACCTGGAGAGTAAAGGTACCTAGGGAGTAAAGTCACACCATGACTGCTTTTAACCCCTTTTATGTGAATAATAAATTTTATCTTGAGTAAGTCAAAATTTTTGGCATTTCTGCTGTTTGTAGCCAGATTTTTTTAAAAAATTAGAAATGATTATTTTTAGTGGAATCACTACAATATCTGCAAAAGAGGCTGATTCTACTTAAAGATACAGAAAATCGTTAAGAGTAAATATGAAAAATTGTTACCCTCCCCCAAACACAAAACAGAATTGTATTCTTTGATCATTTTCATCATATATTTTAAAAATTGAAGCCTGTTGAATTTAATAATTATATGTTATCTAAGGAAATATTTTTGGACACACAACTAGTATAAAACTTTGAATTGGGGCTTTGCTTGTGGACAAACTTGCTTATTGATCAAACACCCATGAACACTGGTGGGATGGACGCACATTGGGACACACACAAGAGAAGGTAGCACAGGGCTGGCAAATTTTTAATTTGCTCACAGTAAAAGTTATGTCCAAATTCTCCCTCCTATTTAAGAATATTCAAAATTGAAATCCCCAGATGTGGGATAAAATTGTCCCCCAGGGGAAATAAAAAACCTAATCAATTTTATTTCTGGAATATCATTTATCTTTGAATCACTTTGCAAGAAATTTAAAATCGCTGCATTTTATATTCCTATGGGATTTTTTTTTTTTAATTGAGGCTCTTAAAACAAACTGCTCTTAATGCTTCAGTATGTAGTTTGGAGCTTTTAAAGGAAAACTGAGCCTCGTGTTTGTTAGGTATTTTTCTAAGTTTCTGAATAGCTGTGCCATTCATATTATTTATATTATTCCTGTGCACCCTAAATAGTTATATCAGAAATATATAGGTACCTAGTCTCAAATTCTAAGGAAATGAAGTATAGAAAGCTATAAATTAATGGAATGGTAAAAAGCATACAGAAAGAGGCTTCAGCTCTTTTTATATTTCTAAAGAGCCAACTTCAAGTGACAATGGCTCCAAGTACTGGACTTAGGAAAATTAATGTTGACCACTTCTTTTTGCCCTGTTCATGTGTCATAAGTTTATTTATTTCCAATAATTCCATCTTCTTAATTATGTTTTCAGTCTATTATATGTTTGCTTTGTTTTTTCTTTGCATGAACTTCCTGTAATGGAGACAGATTTGTTAATATCTCCCATTATGGTAGCAAATTTTCCAATATCTCCTATAGAGCTTTCAATTTTTGTTCTCTATATATTTGTGCATAAAACCTTCCCAATCATTAAAAAATCTGTATAGTTATAGAGTAACCTATTCTTTCCCTAATATTTTATGCCTTGAAGACTATTTCCACTAATATTAGTCTATATTCTAGTTTTATACTTGTTAGTTTTTTCAGTATATGCTTTACTATTTAATCGCAATCTTTGTTTTAGATGTATCTCTTGTAAACAAAACAAGTTCTGAATTTCATTTTTAATCCAATCTGACAATCTTTATTTAAAAAATTAATTTAATACTTTTATCTCAATCATGATGTTCTTATACCATATTTTTACTTTTCTACAATATTATGTTGTTTTATACTTATTCTTCTTTTACTGTTATCTTAGATTTTTTTTTTTTTTTTTTTTTTTTTTTTTTTTGTGGTATGCGGGCCTCTCACCGTTGTGGCCTCTCCCGTTGCGGAGCACAGGCTCCGGACACGCAGTAGCCATGGCTCACGGGCCCAGCCGCTCCGTGGCACGTGGGATCTTCCCGGACTGGGGCACGAACCCGTGTCCCCTGCATCGGCAGGCAGACTCTCAACCACTGCACCACCAAGGAAGCCCTGTTATCTTAGAATTTTTGACTTTTAAAATTAATTTTTTTTTTAAATGTGGTGGTTTGATACTATTTATAACATTTCATTTACTAGGATGGAAATTTTATAATTTCTTTTCTTTTAAAAATGTCATTTAAATATTGCCTTGACTAATTAAATGGATGATTAAATATCTTGCCTGTCCTCAGGAACATTCTAAAACTTGTATAAAAACTAGTTCAAAATACCTCCCCTCCCACATTCAATGCTATTGTTATCCAGAATGGTATTTCTTAATTTTTCTAGTTCCAAATTAAGCAACATTATCTTTGCTATTACTTTATTTTTCACACACTATATCCTACCTACTTTACTAGTGGATTTAGCTTTGTTTTGCCTAATTTGTTTCTTCTTGAATGTTACCCTTTTTTCCTTCCTTCTTCTCTTCGTCCAATTCCAGATCATTTGCCTTCCTGTTTAAATACATTTTTGGGGGTCAAAGGTTTTATGATCATGTCTGTTAATTAGCAAACTCTTTCAATTTCTATTCACCTGAAAGCACTGTATTTACTGTACTTTTTGAACAATAAATATACTTTATGTACAATTCATGAATGAAGTATTATATTGCAAACTTTAAATAATAATAATTGCAAACCTGTTTAGCATTTAAAATTTACCAGAGCCTGGGAACATATAGTTTCTAAGTCTGGGAACATATAATTGCTGCTCTGTGCCTACTCTAACATATGTATTAGTTATTATTTTTAATCCCTCTTTTACTGGTGAGGAAATAGATGCACACAAAATTTAATTATCTTGCCTATAGTCATAGAGTTAGTAAATGACAACCATGGAATTTAAACCTGGCACACCTGCACTAGAGTCTGCTTTGTTAAGATTTGATCATCTAAGGTCTACTGTTTTTGTTGAAAAGTCAGCACAGTATAATTTTTGTTCTTCTCTTGAGTAGGGGATACTTTTAATATCTTCTCTTTTCATTTTGTATTCTGCCCTTTTAATAAAATATGTCTACAAGTTAATTTATCCTACTTAACACATAATTCCTATATCAATAAATTTACGGCTTTCTTCAGCTCTCAAAAATTCAGTTATTACTTTTTCATGTACTGTCTCTCATCTATTTCTCTATTTTATTCTTTAGAAGTCCTGACTAAATGTATGTCAGAATTTGTCACTATATCTCCATATATTTTGACTTCACTTTTATGAACTACAGCTGCTTTGATTTCTGCTGCATCCTTTGTAGTTACTTATGACCCAGTTCCCAAGTCACTAATTCCCTGTTCAATTCTGTCTAATTTATTGTTCAACCCACTCACTAAGTCCTTTTTATTTTTTTGAGTTTTAACAAATATATTTCTTTCAAACCTTTTTTTTCAAAAGAATTAGTCATAGATGTAGCTTCTTGTGATGTGCTCATGATTCTCATCTTGTATTCTTTAAGAATTTCCCACATAAATATTTTATACTCTTTATCAGATAGCTATGTTAGCTTTAGCTTTTGTGTTTGCTCAGGAAAATATTCATTCAATATTTAATATTGCTATTGCCTCAAATAATAACTTCCATTATTTATAAATAAGAGCAGAAACATTTGGCTATCCTAAGTTAAAAAATTTTATAAATATCATTTTCTGTGAGAACACTTCTATAATTTTTATTAATTTTCTCAAGTTAAAGATGAGTCCTGAGGTTATTATAATTGGAAAAGCATGCGTAAGTGTGGGGTTCATATAATGACTACCTACCTACCTACATAGACTTGTCTATAAACTTGACAGTTCAGTTGTCCATAGGCTGACATAGGTCACACAGTATTATCATGCATAGTGAAATCATCTGTTCATTAATTTGAATGTATCATATATACTCTCATATATACCTTATAAGGTGATAAGAACTACACTACACGTCTTACAGACTCACACAGGATATCAGATAGCTAAGAAAATTTGTGAATGTCCCTTCAGACTTGGGGGTTCTCCCTCAGTCTTAAACTGCCTCATATAAGCCCCTGTCATCTGGTTCTGTAAATCAGAGGGATTAAATTTTGTCACACATATCACTGTGTGTTATTTCAATCAAATCTTGTTATATCTCTGTATGGATCTCTTTAAATAAACTCTTTGCCTATGGTGATACATGTGAGAAGTTTGAATTTTAGTATTTTTAAATGTTTAGAACATGTATTCTCAGTGAGCATACATATATACAAGTTCACACAGCTCTCATATAAGCAGAGACATTAACCTTTGCATCTTTTAAAATACCATCTCTTTTAGGTAGGTATAATGATGTATTTCAATAAAATCACATCATTTTTTAGAATTTTGTTATTTGTTGCAAAACATATATTTATTAAGCACTCATAAATAACTTCTTGCTCGTCACACATTAACAGAAGCTACTGAATTACACTGTGCAGAAGAATTACCTACATTTATTGACTAATTTCCTTTTAGCCCTTCTACCTGGATTGCTTAAGAAACCAACTGGGGTTTCATTCATACACTCATCATTAGATTACATTCTCTAAGAGTGTACTTTCTTCCTAAAATTTTATTTTCTTGATTTTGCAGCTGAACCTCTAAATACCATTACATTATTATTAACCATTGTTTACAGGAAAGAAAAACATGGTATTATTGGTAGTGACTTTATGTATTATTTTGGAATCACTTGTCCTCTTCAATGTCTCATCAAAATTTTTTATTAGAACAAATTTTTTGTTTCACACACACAAAAGAATTTTCTTGGGAGACACTTTATAATTGGTTGTAAAAAATAACCAACATTAGTAAGGTTTATCTTTTGTACCCTTACTAATAAACTCCTTTGTTCTATGTATAGAAACAATAAGAACATGAGTATAAAGGCTGCCAAAAATAAAGTAATGGAATGACTTAAATCCCATTTGTGTCGAGTCAAGGAAATACGGATATAATCAGGAATTTTTTGTTTTTAATATTTATTAAATCTATGAAAATTTTAATCAAATGCTCAGTGATTTGAAGTCTATTCATCCAGACACTTATGAGAAATTAGTTTAATTTAATAAATGAACTTATGTATATAGAAAAAACTAATGTGTATTCTAAAGAAAAATAAAACATGTTCATTAAAAAGGGATACAACCTCTGCAAAATGCTGCAATTCTAGGGAATGTGAGGTCTTCCTGCTTAGACCTCCTAGTCCGTCTCATCAGTAGCAGTGTAAAGAAATGTTAAGAGTATATAACGTCTGTCCCCAGTCATGAAGTTCATAGAGAAAAACTGTTTTATTCAGAAAATTACATTCTAACCCAAGTCCCAGAAATTGAAATATGTTAGGTCAAGTTCATAATTCTTTAAGGGTCCCTAAATGTTGTATATAAAAACGTGAAGACTATATTTATTTCCATACCAATTTACATATGAGAGTTCATAACTCTTACTGTCACCTGCTATGCTCTCCTTCATTTTTTTCTTTTAAAAAACAGCGAAAAAAATTCTATTAAGACAACTTCTAAACCATTTTGTAGATTTTAATATAAATCTAGACTTCAGCAATAGTACTACATAAATTATTCAAATAAAGAGCATAAACTTGTAGTTTATTACTGTTAAAAGTAATAAATCTGCTCTGTTATACAGGCTCACAATGCTGAGAAGAGCATTATTATTGTGGGGAAAGATGGCAATATATAATGTTATTTAAAATTCAGCTTCTTTTCCTGCTAAGTTTTCTAAGTAGGTACTGACTAAGTATCTACACCAGTATTGATAGTGTATTGGGTGCCTGAAAGAATAAAAATAAAACAGAAAGTAGAAATTAATGTGTAGAATTGAAAGAAGCTTTTCTAAGTCTCAGTTTCCTCATCCATAATTTGTGGAGATTGGACTAGATCTTCTCTAAGGACATTTCTGCCTGTTAATTATTATGATATATATTTAACAGTGTAGGAGAGAGAGAAGGAGTCACTCAGTTTTGTCATGCAGAAAGAATGGCTCTATTTAAACTAGATGGATGTTTCATTATCATTACAACTTTTCAGTGTAAGAAAGAGAAGCTTGCCCTAAGTGGAAATATAGTTCCCTCTTGACTGTAAAAATTATATAATTATGGTTGTACCTAAAACACAATCTTTCTCATTGGTGAATCACAAAGGGACTATAAATGACAGTTGTCCCTGTGTTGTCAGATGTAAGAAAATGATATTATGCTCAGACAGATGTGTACACTCTACATTTACTTAGTATGTGCTGTGTGAAACCCACACCATTATTTGGACTGAGGAGAAATATAAAATTAAAAGGAAAAAGAACTGAGAAAGGAAAACAACATTCTTGGGACCTCTGAATTTAATATTGATTAATTTCATTAATTCCCCTCTCTTTTCCCTCCTATCCATTCTGTAGTGCTTCTCTTTCTAAAACACAGAAAATAACTGCACACTTTCCTAAGAGGCAGTCTATTAATGAACATTTTATTGAGATATAGATATGAGTGATTGACAATTACTATTGTAAATAGTGTTATTATTAAATGCAGGTCATAAGAACTATGATAGTGAAATACCTGATAAAATAGAGGTACAAAGATGATAAAATATGAAAGAATCATTATGGAAAAAGTAGTAATTGATTTAGATCTACAAAAATGTAGATGGGCTTCTGCTTCCAGGACACAGAGTACTTTTCCCTATTCCACATGCTAAGTACAACTAAAAAATGTAGACATTACATATAAAACAAAAATAATACTCTAAGGAGTGAATAGAAGAAAGCAGACTTGCTGGGTTACTTCAGGACACAGGGAACAACATGGTGGGGGTTACTTGGGTTTTCTTTTTGTCTCGTATATACCAGGCTGGGTGTTAAAAAGACTGCTATTATGGAAACTCAAAAAGACAAAAAAAACTACATCCAAAACCTATTATCTCTAGCCAGAGTAGTAAGAAAGCTTTCTAGAAAGAAAAAAAATAAAAAACAACTTTACATAATAACTGCTCTACTCGAGCTAAACATCACACACACACACACACACACACACACACACACACACACTCACACACAGAAATATAATCCTCTATCCCCACACATGTAAGCAAAGGCAATGTGAGAATCCTAGACTTCCACCATAGAGAGACTCTATGAGGTACACCCAATATATAATGCTGGAAAAGACCAAATAGCTAAGATTCTCACCTCCACTGGAAGTAGAAGCACAGTGCTTTCAGTAAACTCCACTTGAGTAGCCTGGATTTCCTTCACTTGCAGTAATGAGGTGCTCCTCCCTCTCTCTGCCAGAGTGATATCAGAAAAGGCCTAGAGAAGAGCCATGACTTTCACATTCCCTTACCAATAATGAAGCTTTCCCACCAGTAGTAGTGGAGACCACTAGGGAAGTTAGAATTCCCATCCCCATCCAGCAGTAATGAGGAGCATGCCCTTGTTGGCTAATGGAGGCCCAATGAGAAACCTGATGTTCTACCTCCATCTGGCAGTAGCAAGGTGGTGCCCTATCACTTGCCAAAGTAGTATCAGAAAATTCCAGCTAAAACAGAAAGTTTAATTAGATCTATTCTCATAATACTCAGCAAAAAAAAATCACTCATCATGCCAAGAACTAGAATATATCTCAAACTAAATGAAAATGGCAATGAATAACACTAAAATAGCAGGCATGTTAGAATTATCTGACAAAGATTTTGGTACAGCTATGATAAAAATGCTTCTGTGAGCTATTACCTACATGCTTGAAGCAAATGAAAATATACAAAGCTTCAGCAAAGAAATATAAAGTTGTAAGCAAAGGAAGAAAAGACATGACTAAGAACCAAATGGAAATTTTAGAACTGAAAAATACAATAACCAAATAAAAAGCTCAGTAGAAAGGCTCAACAGCAAAATGGAAACAATCAGGAAACTGGGAGATCAAAACAAACTACCCAATATGAACAAAGGAGAGAAAACAGACTAAAAAAAATTTAAGAGAGCCTCAGGGACCTGTGGGAATATTTTTTTAAAAATCTAACATATGTGTCATTAGACTCCTGGAAGGAGAGGAGAGAAAGAGGGCAAGTCTGAAAAAGTACTTAAAGAAATGATGGTTGAAAACTTCCTCAAAATGACAATGAATATAATCCTACAGTTTCAAAAAGCTGAACAAACTCTAAACAGAATAAATTTAAAGAAACCCAATCCAAAACATATGTTAGTCAAATTTCTAAAAGTTAAAGAAAAAGAAAAAAATATTTGAAGCAGCAAGAGAGAAATGAAACTTTATGTAGAGGAAAAAAAAACAATTTGAATGACAGAAGACTTCTCATTAGAAACTGGAAGCCATAAAGAGGTATCACAATATTTTTCAAATATTTCAAAAAGAATTTCCAACTCAGAATCATCTACCCAGTGTAGTATCTTTTAGGAATTAAAGGGAAACAAAGACATTCTTAAATTATTGAAAAATAAGAGAATTTGTCCCTAGGAGGTTTACCTTAAAAGGATATATAAAAATGTTCTCTAAACAGAAGGAAACCAACAAAGAAGGAATCTTGGAAGATCAGAAACAAGACAAGAACATGATAAGCAAAATATGCACAGATAACTAAACTCTCCTTCTCATGCATCTTCTCAATTATTTTTGGCAGGTGAAACAAAAATTAGAACACTGCCTGATGAAATTATAAGTGTCAGTACAGAAATTATGTAAGAGGATTATATTATAAATAGGGGAGGGCGAAAGAACTTAAAAAGAGCTAAAGTGGCTGCACTAGACTTGAACTGGTAAATGTCAAAATAGAATTTTATTTAAAATAGAATTCTATTTAAAATAGAATTCTCAAAAATGTTTGCTCAAGTAACTAAAGAGAAAGTAGAAAAAGTCAAAAGATATGCCAAAAAAGACTAGAGAGACCAAAGAAAAACCAAAAAAGTAAGTGGCAGAATAAACCCTAATATATCATACTTGTATTAAATGTAAATAATCTAAATGGGTCAATTAAAAGGCAGATACTGCAGAGTAGGTTAAAAAATATGATTCAAATATATGTGGTCTATAAGAAACCTGCTTTAAATATATTGAGATAGGCAGGTTGAAAATTAAAGGATAGAAAAACATGTATCATGAAAATATTAATCAAAGGAAAAAAGGAGTAGATAATTTAATATAAGTTAAGTAGAATTCAGTACAAAGAAAGTTAGCAGAGAGAGACTGGAATAATATATAGTGATTAAAGGGTCATTATACAAAGTAGACATACCAATCCTAAATGCATATGCACCTAAGAAGAAGGCAGCAAAATAGTGAAGCAAAAACTGATAGAATTCTAAGAAATAGATAAGTCCACAATTATAATTGGAACCACAAATACCCTCTACCACTAATTAATAGAACAACTAGACAGAAGACAAAGAAGGACATAGAAGAACTCAAAAACAAAACCAACCAACAGTATAAAATCTACACACATTTTAAAAAATGTGACACAGCAACATCAGATATACCTTCTATATAAGTGATCATAAAAGTATAGCAAGAATGACCACTTTCTAGACCATAAAGTGCACATACACACAACAACAAATTTAGACGAACTGAAATTATACAAATTACCAATCTCAGAAATGAGACAGGAATAGGAGGACGTGGAGTTCAGATCTCCTCAAAAGTACATCAAGAATACATTGGAACAATTCTCACAGAGCACCTACTGAACACTAGTGGAGGACCTCAGAATCTAAGTGGACAAGAAATGAGCTGTTCTTTTAGTTTGCTTTTTCGTTTTTTGTTTTCTGTTTAGGTTAGTTTTGTTTTTATTATTGGTTTTGATTTTTGGATTCTCTTGTTTATTTGTGTGTCTTCTGTTTTTTGCTTTCCTTTGTTGTTGTTTGCTTGTTGGTTTGTCTTTTGTTTGCTTAGATTTGTTTTCATTATTTTTCTTGGGTTTTATTTGTGTTTTATTTTTTTTGTTTGTAGGTTTGCTTTTCTTTTTGTTCAGTTTTATTTTATATTTGCCTTGGGCTTTGTTTGTCTGGGTTATTTTTTGTCATACCATGTAGCTTGGGGGGGGTGGAATTTCAGTTCTGAGGCTGGGGATAGGGCCTGAGCCCCTGTGGTGGGAGGACTGAATCTGAACTGCCGGACTACCAGAGAACTTCAGGCCCTGAGGAATATTTATCAGTGTGAGCTCACCCAGTGGTCCTCATCTCAGCACCAAGAACCAGATCAATCCAATGGCCTGCAAGCTCCAGTGCTGGATGGCTCAGACCAAACAACCAGCAAGACAGGAACACATCAACCATCAACAACTATGAGACGACAGAGAAATATGTTACAGATGAAGGAGCAAGGTAAAAACCTACAAGACCAAATAAATGAACGGGAAATAGGCAATAGACCTGAAAAATAATTCAGAGTAATGAGAGCCAACATGATCCAAAATCTCAGAAACAGAATGGAGGCATAGATAGAGAAGATACAAGAAATGTTTACCAAGGACCTAGAAGAACTAAAGAACAAATAAACAGTGATGAACAATAAAACAACTAAAATGAAAAATACACTAGAAGGGATCAATAGCAGAATAACTGAGGCAGAAGAACGGATAAGTGACATGGAACATAAAATAGTGGAAATAACTTCCAAGGAGCAGAATAAGGAAAAAAGAATGAAAAGAAATGAAGAAACTCTCAGAGACCTCTGGGACAACTTTAAATGCACCAACATTCGAATTATAGCGGTCCCAGAAGAAGAAGGGAAAGAGAAAGTGTCTGAGAAAATATTTGAAGAGATTATAGTCAAAAATGTCCCTAACATGGGAAAGGAAATAGTCACCCAAGTCCAGGAAGCGCACAGAGCTCCATACAGGATAAACCCAAGAAGAAACATGCTGAGACACATATTAATTAAATACAAAGAAAAAATATTAAAAGCAGCAAGGAAAAGCAAAATAAAAAACATACAAGGGGGCTTCCCTGGTGGCACAGTAGTTGAGAGTCCACCTGCTGATGCAGGGGACACGGGTTCATGCCCCAGTCTGGGAAGATCCCACATGCCTTGGAGTGGCTGGGCCCGTGAGCCATGGCCGCTGAGCCTGCACGTCCGGAGCCTGTGATCCACAACGGGAGAGGCCACAACAGTGAGAGGCCCGTGTATCGCAAAAAAAAAAAAAAAAAAAAATACAAAAAAACACACACAAGGGAATCTCCATAAGGTTATCAGCTAATCTTTCAGCAGAAACTCTACACGGCAAAAGGGAGGGGAAAGACATATTTAAAGTAATGAAAGGGAAAAACCTACAACCAAGATTACTCCACCCAGCAAGGATATCACTCAGATTCGATGGAGAAATTAAAACCTTTACAGACAAGCAAAAGTTAAGAGAATTCAGCACCACCAAACCAGCTTTGCAACAAATGCTAAAGGAACTTCTCTAGGCAGGAAGCACAAGAGAAGGAAAAGACCTACAATAACAAACCCAAAACAATTAGGAAAATGGTAATAGGTACATACATATCAATAATTACTGTAAATGTGTATAGACTAAATGCACCAATTGAAAGATACAGACTGGCTGAATGGATACAAAAACAAGACCTGTATATATTCTGTCTACAAGAGACCCACTACAGAACTAGGGACACACAAAGATTGAAAGTGAGGGGATGAAAAAAGATATTGCATGCAAATGGAAATCAAAAGAAAGCTGGAGTAGCAATGCTCATATCAGACAAGATAGACTTTAAAATAAACACTATTACAAGAGACAAGGAAGGACACTACATAATGATCAAATGATCAATCCAAGAAGGAGATATAACAATTATAAATGTTTATGCAACCAACATAGGAGCACCTCATTACATAAGGCAAATGTTAACAACCATGAAAGGAGAAATCGACAGTAAACAAAAATAGTAGGGGATTTTTAACACACCACTTGCACCAATGGACAGATCATCAAAATAGAAAATAAATAAGGAAACACAAGCTTTAAATGACACAAATGACCAGACAGACTTAATTGATATTTATAGGACATTCCATCTGAAAAAAAGCAGATTACACTTTCTTCTCAAGTGCATGTGGAACATTCTCCAGGATAGATCACATGTTTGGTCACAAATCAAGCCTTAGTAAATTTAAGAAAATTGAAATTGTATCAAGCATCTTTTCTGACCACAACACAATGAGATTAGAAATCAATTACAGGAAAAAAAAACTGTAAAAAATAGAAACACATAGAGGCTAAACAATACGCTACTAAATAACCAAGAGATCACTGAAGGCATCAAGAAGGAAATAAAGAAAATACCTATAGACGAATGACAATGAAAATGCAATGACACAAAACCTATGGGATGCAGCAAAAGCAGTTCTAGGAGGGAAGTTTACAGCAATACAATCCTACCTTAAGAAACAGGAAACACCTCAAATAAACAACGTAACCTTACACCCAAAGCAACTAGAGAAAGAAGAACAAACAAAACCCAAAGCTAGGAGAAGGAAAGAAATCATAAAAATCAGAGCAGAAATAAATGAAATAGAAACAAGGAAAACAATAGCAAAGGTAAATGAAACTAAAAGTTAGTTCATTGAGAAGATAAACAAAATTGATAAATCTTTAGCCAGACTCAACAAGAAAAAAAGGGAGAGGTCTCAAATCAATAAAATTAGAAATGAAAAAGTAGAAGTTACAACTGACACTGCAGAAATACAAAGGATCATAAGATACTACTACAAGCAACTATTTGCCAATAAAATGGACAACCTGGAGGAAATGGACAAATTCTTAGAAAAATACAATCTTCCAAGAGTGAACCAGGAAGAATAGAAAATATGAAGTCCAATCAGAAGTAATGATATTGAAATGGTGATTAAAAATCTCCTAACAAACAAAAGTACAGGGTCAGATGGCTTCACAGGTAAATTCTATCAAACATTTAGAGAAGAGCTAACACCCATCCTTCTCAAACTCTTCCAAAAAACTGCAGAGGGAGGAACACTCCCAAGCTCATTCTATGAGGCCACCATCACCCTGATACCAAAACCAGACAAAGACATCACAAAAAAAGAAAAATATGGACCAATATCACTGATGAACATATATGCAAAAATCCTCAACAAAGTACTAGCAATCAGAATCCAACAACACATTGAAAGGATCATACACCATGATCAAGTGGGATTTATCCCCAGGATGCAAGGATTCTTCAGTATATGCAAATCAATCAATGCGATACAGCATATTAACAGAGTGAAGACTAAAACCCATATGATCATCTCAATAAATGAAAAAAAAAAGATTTTGACAAAATTCAACACCAATTTATGATAAAATCTCTCCAGAAGTAGGCATAGAGGGAACCTACCTCAACATAATAAAGGCCATATATGACAAACCCACAGCAAACATCATTCTCAATGGTGAAAAACTGAAAGCATTTCCTCTAAGATCAGGAACAAGACAAGGTGTCCACTCTTGCCAATATTATTCAACATAGTTTTGGAAGGCCTAGCCACAGTAATCAGAGAAGAAAAAGAAATGAAAGGAATACAAATTGAAAATAAGAAGTATAACTGTCACTGTTTGTAGGTGACATGATAATGTATCTAGAAAATCCAAAAAAATGCCACCAGAAAGCTACTAGGGCTAATCAATGAATTTGATAAAGTCTCAGGATAAAAAATTAATGCCCAGAAGTCTCTTGCATTGCTATACACTAATAACAAAAAGTCAGAAAGAGAAATTAAGGAAACAATCTCAATTACCATTGTAACAAAACCAATAAAACACCTAGGAATAAAACTACCTAAGGAGGCAAACTACCTATATTCACAAAACTATAAGACACTGATGAAAGAAATCAAAGATGACACAAACAGATGGAGCGATATACCATGTTCTTGGATTGGAAGAATCAATATTGTGAAAATGACTATACTACCCAAAGCAATCTACAGATTCAATGCAATCCCTATCAAATTACTGTGGCATTTTTCACAGAATTAGAACAAAGAAATTTACAATTTGTATGGAAACACAAAAGACCTCAGATAGACAAAGCAATTTTGAGAAAGAAAAACGGAGCTGGAAGAATCAGGCTCCCTGACTTCAGACTATACTACAAAGCTACAGTAATCAAAACAGTATGGTATTGGCACAAAAACAGAAATATAAATCAATGGAACAGGACAGAAAGCCCAAAGATAAACCCATGTACCTATGGTCACCCAATCTATGACAAAGGAGGCAAGAATATGCAATGGAGAAGACAGTCTCTTCAATAAGTGGTGCTGGAAAAACTGGACAGATACATGTAAAAGAATGAAAATAGAACACTTCCTAACACCATACACAAAAATAAACTCAAAATGTGTCAAAGACCTAAATGTAAGGCTGGACACTGTAAAACTCTTAGAGGAAAACATAGGCAGAACACTCTCCGACATAAATCTCAGCAAGATCTTTTTAGACCCACCTCCTAGAGTAACGACAATAAAAACAAAGTAAACAAATGAGACCTAATTAAACTTAAAAGCTTTTGCACAGCAAAGGAAACCATAAACGAGGAAAAGACAACCCTCAGAATTGGAGAAAACAGTGGCAAATGAAGAAATGAACAAGGGATCAATCTCCAAAATGTAAAAGAGCTCATGTAGCTCAATATCAAAAAAACAAAGAACCAAATCAAAAATGGGCAGAAGACCTAAATAGACATTTCTCCAAAGAAGACATACAGATGGCCAAAAGGCACATGTAAAGATGCTCAACAGCACTAATTATCAGAGAAAGGCAAATCAAAACTACAATGAAGTATCACCTCACAGCAGTCCAAATGGCCATCATCAAAAAATCTACAAACAATAAATGCAGGAGGAGGTGGGGAGGAAAGGGAACCCACTTGCACTGTTGGTGGGAATGTAAATTGATACAGCCACTATGGAGAACAGTATAGAGGTTCCTTAAAAACTAAAAATAGAACTATGATACGACCCAGCATTCCCACTACTGGGCATATACCCTAAGAAAACCATAATTGAAAAAGTCACATGCACCCCAATGTTCATTGCAGCACTATTTACAATAGCCAAGACATCAAAGCAACCTAAATGTCCATTAACAGAGGAATGGATAAAGAAGATGTGGTACATATATACAATGGAATATTACTCAGCCATAAGAAGGAACAAAATTGTGCCACTTGCAAAGACATGGATGGACCTAGAGACTGTCATACAGAGTGAAGTAAATCAGAAAGAGGAAAACAAACATTGTAAATTAACACATATATGTGGAGTCTAGAAAAATGGGACAGATGAACCTACTTGCAAAGTAGAAATAGAGACGCAGACGTAGAAAACAAATGTATGGACACCAAGGGGGGAAATGGGGGGCGGATTGAGAGATTGGGATTGACATGTATACATTACTATGTATAAATTACATAACTAATGAAAACCTACTGTATAGCACAGGAAACTCTACTCAATGCTCTGTGGTGACCTAAATGGGAAGGAAATCCAAAAAGGAAGGAATACATGTATACACAGCTGATTCACTTTGCTGTACAGCAGAAACTAACACAATATTGTAAAGCAACTATACTCTAATTAAAAAAAAAGAAAGAAATGACAGAGGATGTTACCAAGATATCAAAAATAGGGAAATACTATGAATCAATAAACACATATACATTTGACAATAGATGAAATTATCCACTTACTGAAAAACATGAACTACCACAACACATACAATGTGAAATCAATAATTTGAATAGCCCTAATACAAACAGAAAATTGAATTTGTAAATAAAAATATCCCCCCAAAATTATTTTATCCAGAAATTCAGTAGAGAATTCTTCCAAATTTTTAAAGAATTATTAAACTCATTACTAAACAATGAATACTTCCAGAAATTAGAAGAGCAGGGGTCACGTTCCAATTCACTTTTTGAACCTAGCATTGTACTCATACAAAAATTCAAATGCAAGGGCTTTCCTGGTGGTTCAGTGGTTGAGAGTCCGCCTGCCACTGCAGGGAACACGGGTTCATGCCCCGGTCTGGGAAGATTCCACATGCTGTGGAGCGGCTAGGCCCGTGAGCCATGGCCGCTGAGCCTGCGTGTCTGGAGCCTGTGCTCTGCAACAGGAGAGGCCACAACAGTGAGAGGCCTGCGTACCGCAAAAGAAACAAAACAAAACAAAAAAAACAACTGCAAAGTAAATCAAATAAAGAAAATATCCCTCAGGAATTTAGATGTAACAATGCTAAACAAAATATTAGTAAATAAAATTCTGCAATATTTTAGAAAAGACATGCCATACACTGGAATAAAATATTTGCAAACCAATATTCAACAAAGGACTAGTATCTAGAATATATAAAGAACACTCAAAATTCAACAGTATTCTGTTTTCAGTATTCTGCTTTCTCTGCATCTATTCAGATGACCATATGATTTTTATATTTTATACTATTAATGTGGTACATGGCCTTTGTTGATTTGCATATGTTGAACCATCCTTGCATCACAGTGATAAATCCCACTTAGTCATGGTGCATGATCCTTTTAATGTACTGTTGAATTTAGTTTGCTAATATTTTCTTGATGCTTCTGCATATATAGTCATACCTCATTTTATCATGTTTTGTTTTATTGTGCTTTGCAGATGTTGTATTTATTAGAAGTTGAAGATTTGTGGTTACCCTGCATTGTCAGGTGATGGTTAGCCTTTTTATCAATAAAGTATTTTTAAATTAAGATATGTACTTTTTTAAGACATAATGCTATTGCACACTTCATAGACTACAGTATAGTGTAAATGTAACTTATATACAGACTGAGAAACCAAAAAATTCCTGTGACTTTCTTTACTGCTATATTCTCTTTATTGTGGTAGTCTGGAATCAAACTGAAAACATCTCCAAGGCATGCCTGTATATTCATTAGGGATATTGATATATATTTTTTCTTTCATTTTATTTTGTCCCTATCTGACTTTGGTATCAAGGTAATGCTGGCCTCATAGAATGAATTTGGAAGTGTTCCCTCCTCTTCATTTTTCTGAAAGAGTCTGAAGATAATTGGCATTAATTATTTAAATATTTGGTAGAATTCACCGTTGAAACCATCTGGTTCAGGACTTTTCTGTGTTGGGAGGCTTCTGATTACTGATCCAAAACTGATTACTCCTTACTATCGGTTTGTTCAGATTTTCTATTACTTCCTGATTCAGTCTTGGTAGGTTTTATGTTTTCTTGAAATTTATCCATATTGTCTAAGTTTATCTAATTTGTTAGCAAACAATTGTTCATAGTAGTCTCCTATATTCCCATGTATTTTTCTAGTATCACTCAACAGAAATACATGTGTCCTCTTTCATTTCTGATTTTATTATTTGTCTTCTCTCATTGCTCTTATTCCATCAAGCTCAAGATTTGTCAATTTTTTTAATCTTTTCAAAAATATCCTTAGTTTCACTGATTTTTTATTGTTTTTCTGAACTCTATTTCATTTATTTCTGCTCTGAGTTATTTCTTTCCTTCTGTTAAATTTGGGCTTAGTTTTTCTTCTTTTTCTAGTTCTTTGAGATATTAAGTTAGGTTGTTTATTTGAGATCTTTCTATTTTCTTAATATGTGCATTTATCACTATAGACTTCCCTCTCAGAACTGCTTTTGCAGCATCTCACACTTCTTGGTGTAATGTCTTTTCATTTTCATTTGTTTCTAGAGAGTTTTTTATTTCCCCTTTGATTTCTTTTGACTGCTTGCTGTTCAAGAATGTGTTGTTTAATTTCCACATGCTTGTAAAATTTTCATCTTTTCTCTTATTGCCGATCTCTAGTTTTCATATCAGTGTAGTTGGAAAAGACACTTGGTACAATTTCAGTCTTCTAAAATTTTCTAAGACTTGTTTTGTGGCCTATTATATGATATATCCTGTAGAATGTTCTATGTGCACTTGAGAAGAAAGTATGTTCTGCTACTCTTGGCAAATACAACACCCTTTCATGAAAAAAATCTCTCAACAACTTGGGTATAGAAGGAATACACCTCAACATAATAAAACAACAAATCCACAGCTAACACTATATTGAACTGTGAAAGATTGAAAACTTTTCCTCTAAGACCAGAAAAAGACAAAGGTGTTAACTCTCAACTTTTATTCAACATTATGCTGAAGTCTTAGCTAGAGCAATTAGGTAAGAAAGTAAATAAAAGTCATCCAAACCAGAAAGGAAGAAGTAAAACTGTCACAATTTGCAGATGATATAATTTCATACACAAAAAATCCTAAAGACACAACCAAAAAACTGTTGGAACTAATCAATGAATTCAGTAAAGTTGCAGAATATAAAATCAAAATACAGAAATTTCTATATGTTAACAAAAAATATCTAAAAAAGAAATAAAGAAAACTATCATATTCACAACACAATTAAAAACAATAAAATACTTAGGAATAAATTTAAATCTAAGGAAGTGAAGTATCTGTAGAATGAAAACTAGAAGACTTTGATGAAAGAAATTGAAGAAGGCACAAGCAAATGGAAAGACATCCCATGTTCACGGATCAGAAGACTTAACATTGTTAAAATGTCCATACTACTCAAAGCCATCCATATATTTAATGCGATCCCTATCAAAATTTCAGTGTAATTTTTCACAGCAATAGAAAAAATAATCCTAAAATGTGTATGGAACCACAACAGAACTTGAATATCCAAAGCAATCTTGAGAAAAAACAACAAAGCTGGAGGCAACAGACTTCCTAATTTCAGACTATATTATAAAGCATAACAGTCAAAACAATATGGTATTAGTGTAAAAACAGACAAATTAATGGAATAATACAAAGAGCCCAGAAATAGACACATGCATGTATGCACACTTTACTTTTGACAAAGGAACCAAAAGTATACAATGGGGAAAGAACAGTCTTCAATAAATGGTGCTGAGAAAACTGGATAGCCTCATGCAAAACAAAACATAACAAAAAAACTGGAGCTCTATCTTACAGTATACATAAAATCAACTCAAAATTGATTGAAGAATTGAATGTAACATCTGAAATTATAAAATTTCTAAAAGAAAATATAGGGGTAATTACCTTGATATTGGTCTTGGCAGTGATTTCTTTGAATTTTACCCCAAAGCCAAAGGCAACAAAAGCAAAAATAAAAAAATGGGACCACATCAAACTAAAACGCTTCTGCACAACAAAGGAAACCATCAATAAAAAGAAAAGGCAACATTTGGAATGGGAAAAAGATATTTGCGAACCACATACCTGGTAAGGGTTGATATCCAATATACATAAATAACTAACACAACTCAATATTAAAAAAAACAAAAAAAAAAACAGTTTAATTAAAAATGGTCAGAGGAACCAAACAGACATTTTCCACATAGGACAATAAATAGGTGCTCGACATCACTAATCATCTGGGAAATGCAAATCAAAACCACATGAAATATTACCTCACACATGTTAAAATGCTATCATCAAAAAGACAAAGGAGGGGCTTCCCTGGTGGTGCAGTGGTTGAGAGTCCGCCTGCTGATGCAGGAGACACAGGTTCGTGCCCCGGCCTGGGAAGATCCCACATGCCACGGAGCGGCTGGGCCCGTGAGCCATGGCCGCTGAGCCTGTGCGTCCGGAGCCTGTGCTCTGCAACGGGAGAGGCCACAATAGTGAGAGGCCCACATACCACCAAAAAAAAAAAAAAAAAAAGACAAAGGATAACAAGAGTTGTTGAGGATGTTCAGAAAAAGGAACCATGTGCACTATTGGTAGGAATGTAAATTAATGCAGCCACAATGGAAAACAATATGAAGGTTTGTCAACAAATTAAAAATAGGACTACCAAATAATCCAGCATTCTCCCTTCTTGGTATACAGCCAAAGGAAATGAAAACAGGATATTGAAAAGATATTTGCACTCCCATATTTATTGCAGCATTAATCACTATAACTAAAATATAGAAATAACCTAGGTTCCATCAACAGATGAATAAATAAAGAAGATGTGGGATATATATACAATGGAATATTATTCAGGAGTGAGAAATGACATCCTGCTGCCTGAGACAACATGGATGGACCTTGATGGCATTATTCTAAGTGGGATAAATCAGACACAGAAAGACAAATACTGTATGAGCTCACTTATATATGGAATCTAAAAAAGCTGAACTCATAGAAATAGAGACTAGAATGGTGGTTACCAGGGGCTTGGGAGTGGGGGGAAAGAGGAAATGGTGGCCAACAAGTTCAAATTTACAGTTATAAGATGAGTAACTTCTGAGGATCTAATGTAGAGCATAGTGATTATAGTTAATGATATCTTATCATATACTAGAAAGTTGCCAAGAAAGTGAATCTTAAATGTTTTCACCACAAAAAGGAAATGATAATTATGTAATGTGTTGTAGGTGTGGCACTATGCACTAAAACTATGGTGGCAATAATTTTGTAATATATAAGGGTATCAGATCAACACCTTATACACTTTAAACTTACATGATGTTATATAACAATTATATCTCAATAAAGCTGTGAACAAATGAAAAAAAGGAAGATCTAAAATCAATAATCTCAGCTTCCACTTTTAACTAGAAACAGAAGAGTAAATTAAGTTCAAAGTAAAACAGAAAAAAGAAAAAAATAGAGCAGAAATCAATAAAATCAATAGGTGAAATCAACAAAATTTAAAGCTTGTTCTTTGAAAAGATTAATAAAATTGATAAACCTCTAGCTATGAACTAAAAAAAGAGGGAAACGTAGGGCTTCCCTGGTGGCTCAGTGGTTGGGAGTCTGCTTGCTGATGCACGGGACACAGGTTCGTGCCCCGGTCCAGGAGGATCCCGCATGCTGCGGAGCGGCTGGGCCCATGAGCCATGGCCACTGAGTCTGCGCATCTGGAGCCTGTGCTCCACGACGGGAGAAGCCACAACAGTGAGAGGCCCACGTACCGCAAAAAAAAAAAAAAAAAAAAAAGAGGGAAACATAAATTACTAATATCAGAAATGAAAAAGTGGACATCACTACAGACACCATGAACATTAAAAGAATAATAAAAGAATACTATGAAGAAAACTATGTTCACAAATTTCACATCCTAGATAAAGTGGACCTATTACCTTAAAAGACAAGATTTGCCTAAACTCATGTAAGGTTAGTCTATCTAAATCAACCTATATCTATTAAACAAATTAAATCAATAATTAATAATTTTCCAAACCACAAAACTTCATGCTCAGATGGGTACACTGGTGAATCTAGCAAAATTTTAAGAAAAAAATTAAACCAGTTCTCTACAAACTCTTTTAGAAGATAAGGCAGAGGGAATAGTTCCTAAATTATTCTATGACCCAGGCATTACGCTAATACTAAACCAGACAAAAATATTACCAACAAAAAAGTTACAGACCAATATTTCTCATGAACACAGATGCATAATTCAAACTGACAGAATTAAGATTAAGCATCTCTGGTACAACAATAAACACAAATGCTTAAACCTGTACATATATTGTTGGTTATATAACAGGAATAGAGGTGATTTCATTCATGCTATTTCTTCTTCACATAGTACCTTTAAATGTTCATGCTAGTATATTTAAACTAACTTCTTATGTGAGTGTCTGATACATTCAAAATAATGCTTTCATAGTCACCCCAATCCTTAGATTTGAATCCTAAGTGCTATATATGTACCATATGCTTCTCTTGATTTCATACCCCATCTAGGTTCTCAGCGATAGGTGACTGGGCCACTTGGGCATTTGGACATTTGGCCAAAGAAAGAACAATCACATTTTCTCTGTTGGGAATATCAAACTGATCTAAATACCTGGTAGCTTAGTTTGAACCATAATGAACATTGTAAGCTTGGTTAGCCTGGAATGCCACTTTTCATTCAGTGTAGATTGAGAAACATAAAATGTTGATATGCAGATTTTTTTAAAGTAAAAAATAACAGTACTTCTCTATAGGAGAAGTTGCCTAAATTTCTGATAGATGTCTAAATTCGTTTTAGCCCTTTCCTAAGGCTTGTCTGGAATGTGTGTCATTAAGTTCACAGAGAGATAATTCATGTAGCTATATACATGTATTAAATATTTGAAGAACCTACTATGTGCCGAACAGTTTAAAATTGTGGTGATAAAACAGTAAACAAGAAAATGCCTCTGCCTTCATGGAGCTTCCCACCTAATGAGTGAGACAAGTATTAATCAAGCAAATAGATAAATACTGTGATTTTAGGTAGTACTGATAGGAAGAAAAATCAAGGCATATTTGAGAAGAGTACGCGTAGCTGTAGGGGACCATTTTGGGTGGTCTTTGAGGAAGTGCCTTTTGAGCAGAGACTTGAATATTGTGAAAAAGCAAATCCTACAAAGATTGGAGGAAAGTATTAAGACAAAGTAAACATTTAATATAAAGAGAAATGGAAAGGAAGAATTAAAAAAAAGATAAACTACAGCAAAATACCATCTTAAAGGACTTTAACAACAAGAATGCATTAATATATTAACATTTTAAAATATGCATGAAATGATAAAAATAAAATCAGAATGTTAGGTGATATGTGTATTAGAAATGAAGAAATTAGATCTAGAAAAAATATACGGTACACTACAATGTGAACTTCAATTAGAACTGTGGGTTCTTGGCTGCTTCTTGATTTGTTCTCTGTATCTGTTGTGTATATTTGATAAAACTCATTAAAAGTATTCTTGACAGGGAATATGCTCAATTTGTCTGAGAAGAGCCAGAAGGCCAGAGTAAATCAAGTGATCTGAGCAAGTAAATGAGTAGCCAAAAATGAGGCAGAATAAGTAAACAGAGGCCAGCTAAGGTAAGGCTTGTTGCATTGAGCTAAAGAGTTTGGCTACTATTCTATTAACTGGGATGGGAAGACATTGGTTTTAAGCAACAGGAGATTATTCTAGATTATGTTTTTACAATATCAAATAAATCGAGGAAATTGTTATGAGTAGTCCTACTCAGATGAGTGTCAGTCCATGAACTGTTTTTACCACTCTAGGATAAGCACAAGAATGGAGAGTAAACATTTGAAAACTTGTGTAATGTGACATAGTGGCAAGATAAATGTGTGTGATTTTTTTTAAGCTCATTCACTTTCATTGTATTTTTTAAAAATGACAGTGTAAGATATATTGAAAACAAACAAAAAAAGTTGGTCATTCACCACAAAACACTTGAGAAGCACTTCCATAATACATGTGCAAAAACACAGAAATCAAAGTTTTATTGCAGTAGACCCAGAATGGTAGATATATTTTGAAAATTAAGCCAACAGAAAGAATTGGTCAAGTGGTATGAGGGAAAAGAGAAATCGTGGAGAGACTTTATATCTTTATAATAACTCTGTTTTTAGTAACTATATTGAATAAGTTTAGGTTTCTCCTACTTGAGCTGGAAGAGCTGTGACTAACACAGTTCCTATTTTATAGATATTAATAGAGGAACTTAGAGTGGATGAGTCACTTCTCAGAATAACACAAATAGCAGGCAGTAGTGCTATGACTTAGACCCAAGTCTATTTTAAAAAACAAAAAAAATACCCCACAGACTTCTGCCATTATTTTCATAACTTTGTTTAAAAATCTTACTATAAGAAAGTAATATGATTTCCCCTTTAGATTTAATACTATGTTGAATGATATATATCCCCTAACATTGAGCTACCTAGGAAAAAAAATGCTAAGGCAGGATGTATAATGCCCAGTTAAATTGTTTCACTATTTTATTTAGGAATTTTGTGTTTCTATTCATAATTTAGATTGGTCTGTAATTATCTTTTTTAATCAATGCTTATCACCTATAAGTATCTAAGTCACTGTTTCATAAAGGTGCTTGGAAGTTTTCTACCTTTTTCTAGGTTCTGGAGTAATTTAAATTGATTTGGAGATATCTGATTTTTGAAATTTTAGTAGAAATCTCCTAAAATATTATCTTGACTTCGTAGTTTTTTGTATTATTGTTTGTTTTGAGAATAGTTCTTTGATTTTTTAAAAAATTTCTTCTTTAGAAATTAATTTGTTTAAATGGTCTATTTCTACGAAAAACACTCAGACGTACTACAGAATTCATAAATTGAATCAATCAAATAGTAAGAATATTTGTAAAAATCTGAAGCATTGCCATTTATCAGAAATCATTAATTAGAAAAAATAACATTAAATAATGATATGGCTTATGTGTAGAATCTAAAAAAAGACACAAATGAACTTACATACAAAACAGAAAGAGACACAGGCATAGAAAACAAATTTATGGTTACCAAAGGGGAAAAGGAAGGGATAAATTAGGAGTTTGGGGTTAACACGTACATACTACTACATATAACATAGATAAACAAGGATCTACTGTGCTGTACACCTGAAGCTAACATAATATTGTAAATCAACTATACTTCAATTAAAATTTGTTTTAATTTAAAATTTTTAAAAAATCCCAATCATAACATTACAAAACTATAAGGTACCAACAAATAATAATGTGTAAAATTACAAAACACTGTTAAGGGTATGCAACTGAATAAGTAGTGAGACTTACTTTGTCAATATTGTTTTCATTTAAGTTTCTCCCAAATTAATCTATAATATTAATTGTATTTTATTAAATTCCCAATAGACTACTCATAGATCTAAACAAGTTGACTGTAAAGTTAAGTTAAACCCAAAATGAACATAAATATTTAAAAATATAAATGAAGATAAATTTGGAAATTAACATCAAGAAAATAGGCATGTTATAAAATTTACATTAGATATCAGTGAGAAAATAACAAACTATTCAATCAGTAATATTGAGAAAATTGCCTTGGTAAATGAAAAAATTTGAATTTTCACAATATTTATCAAGTAAATTCCAAATGATTTAAGGACTGCATGTGAAAAAATGAATTAAAAAGCACCTTTAAAACTATTCAAAGAAATTTTAAAAATTCATTTGTAGGGTCAAGTAAAAAAAGAACTCTTCATACAGGAGGCAGAATATCATAACTAATAAAGAAAATATTGATAAAGTTGGTAAACATTAAGCATATTCACATGAAAAAATAAAATTTTACACTTAAAGACTAAAATAATTTAAAATAATATGGAAATATACTAAATGTCTCTACAAATCAATAAGACAAAAAGACAAACACTCAATGGCAAAAGAAGGTAAGAATTTATGCAATCTGCATAATCAAAATCTTGAATAGCTAATAAGCATACAAAAGATGTTAATTAGTAAATAAATACATGTAGTTGAAAATAAACGTGAAATACAAATTTATACCTATCAAGAATACAACATGAAGGAAAAATTGATAATGCTAAATTTTAGTGAGGGTGAAGCACAGACTCTCACACTGATGTTAGAATTTTAAGTTGTATCTCTCTTTGCAAAGACATTTGACAATATTTAGTGAAGTTAAAATTTTTGTTATCACTCAGCATTTCAACATTTAGATGCATGTTCTAGAAAAGTGAGTATGTGTAACGGAAGTGATGTTCATTGCTTATAATAATTTTTAAAATGTGAGAAACCAAATATCAATCAACAGTAGACAGATGAATATGTTGTCTATACATATCAATGTATAGAGATTATAAATAATCTTGAGTGAAAAATAAGAGGAAGAGAAGATAACATTTGCTCATACTTTCAAAGAACATACAAAGCAATGTAGTGCTACATAATAAATAAAGTATAAATATAAAATCATGAAGTAGAAGGGAACATATTAAATATACAGAGTTGACCCTTGAACAACACAGGGGTTAGGGGCACCAACCTTCCCACCCAGTGGAAAATCTACATATAACTTAACAGTAGGCCTTCTGAATCTGTGGTTCCTCCACAAGGTTCCTTGGTATCCTTGGTTCCATGTCCGCAGATTCAAACTACTCTGAATTGTTTAGTACTGTCATATTTACTATTGAAAAAAAAAATCCACAGATAAGTGGACCACTGCATCTCAAACCTGTGTTGATTAAGGGTCAGCTGTAGTTGGTTACTTCTTTGGAGAGGAAACTGGTCATAGAATTGGAGGGAGAGAAATATCTATTTTATTTTCAGTATACTATTTGTTTTATATATAAAATATATTATAAACTAGTGCATCTGAATATTTAAAAATTCTGGGTATTGAGGTCCAGAACCTATTAAAGTAAAAAAAAAAAAAAAAGACAAGTATGTAGTACACAAATCAAGCATTGGATCTTGGTCAAAGAGTACAAAGTAGCAATTATGTAAGATGAAAAAGTCTAGAGATCTAATGTATGGCATTAAAATCATCGTTAATAATATTATATTGTATACTGAAAAAATAAAATAAAATGTTTTATATATGTGTGTAGGTACATATAACAAAAAACAGTAGAAAATTAACAAAATTGCCGAAAAAGAAAAGACATAAATTACAGCCTGAAAAGAATTAAACACAGGGACAAAAACTCTTCCCCATTTGTTTTGTGTTGGCTGTTTATTGTTATGCCGAAAGCATTAGTATCATAAAAATGGAAAGTATCTCATTCAGTGGAAAATAATTTTTTTAAAGATTTACCACTGTGAAACCACCTCATCTGGGCCAGGTGCAGCTCATCAATCTTATTCTCACTCCACATGAAATGGCAAGGCGCAATACATTCAGACATAAAAATCCATCCTTTGCTCTTCCCCACCACCTTCCTCTGGTCCTAATTCATTCCTGAAACTGGAGTGAAACTCATGTTTAGGAGCCCTTAGACCAGCTAGATTTCTCATGCTGCCTTTGTTTGTACATCCTGAAGTTGAATTTAATTCATACCAGCTTGAATCATTACTCTGGTCTTTCTAAAATAGCTGAATCCACCAATGCCCAAACCTCATTTATGAGAGGGTATAAAATTTCTACCTATTTTTGTGGCAAATTACTGTTATTAAATGAATAAATATAAACAGACATGCACATATTTCATAGCAGAAGACCTTCACATTTTTCTCCACTGAAGAATTTCATTATTTTAATACAGTTTAATATCTTAGGTGAATAAATATTTTTAAAAGCTTAAAACAGTGTTTTGTAATTATGCATATCCACCTGCTCTGAGTCATGTGTTTAGTTTAGAATGCTAAGCCTACAGACGTACAGTTTTTCCATTTAGACTCTGAATTCTGGCCTGAATCTGTCACGTAATTTCTAAGTAGTTTTATACACAGAACAGCCTGAACCACAGTCCAAATCACTAAAAGCAAGCCACCAGTTGTGATGGAGGCTAATGTCTCCAAGTCAGAGGGCTTTTATCTGCTATTTATATCAAAGCATGTCCAGCGGCTGAGTCAATATAATAGTGCACTAAAAGTAAAGTGGATAAATATATTCTATTTGTTAGATAATGGTTTTCATATGTATAAATTTATTTTCAACCATTTACTGAGGTGTAGTTATTCTATTTCCCTTGCAAAATACAGAAATGAAGCTTGAGAAAACTGTGAACAGAGAAATCAATTATAGCTTTACTGCTTGGTCTTTAGCCACTAATATATGCTGAAATTTATTTATTTTAAAAATAAGTTATTAACTAGGAAATATAATTTTGAACATCATGTATACAGATAATATGAGTGCAGAAATGTGGGTGATAAGCATATGAACACTTCTAGCTTTACAAGTCTGTTACCTTTTGTAACAGCAAATAAACCCTCAAATTGCTTTAATTAAAATAGTTGCCTTTCTTTGCTGCATTTTACCCAAACCACTGGAGCTGAAAGTCAAGAACACCTCACCAGTTTCAACATGCTGAAGGTTGATGCTAATATTTCAATCTTACCTTAAATGCTATTTCAATGAAAAGGTATTTTTAACTGAACATATAGGGAAGGTGAAGTGAGTTGATGATTTCTTTTAGTAATGTGACAGAAAATAATAAAAATATATATGATCTCGATTCTTATGTAAGCTGAGCCTCCCATTTTTGGCCAAATATACTCAATCTGATCTCAGAAAGCAGCACTAACAAGTCAGTTTCTAATTTCATACCACAAAGATAACCATAATCCTTTATTTTAATGTACTCTGTGTTAAAACTTAATGCCATCTGTAACTTTTTTGAGAGTAGAAATGTCATTGTTATTTGTTCTCATCCAGTTCCCACCTGCAATGCAGCATTATCTGTGAGTGATGCTTATATGTGGTGTCCAGGATATTGTAGTCAGATGTAGCCCTGTGGCAAAGAGGTAATCATATTGATTTTTCACTACTGCAGCACATACTCTTGTGTCCAACTGCTAAGCTTTGGCAAAAAATAAATAACACCACAACTCTCAGATCTGCTGTTGAAGCAAGATTTCAAGTGCCTCCAAATCATATGCTGCAAGGTCATTTCGGGCAGTATTGCCCTCATTAGTGGGATGCATTGGATATTACTTGCAGCTCTCCAAGCTTTCCACTGACCGGTTATTTTGGGCTATTTTCTTCCCGACTATTTTTAAAGGTGTCAGCAAAAAATGTTAAGGAACAACTTGTTTTATAAATGAAGATATAAGCAATATGTGTGCATGAATAAAATATAACTTTGAAGGAAGGAATGATTTTTAAAAATGTTTTAAGAAAAGCTTGTTTTAAGTGTGGTCAGTGAAGAAGTTTTTTATATGTTGATTCTAAATGTTTATTTTGTTCTGGTTTCTGTTGTATTACTAGTATTTCTGTTCAGAAATACAGTAGATAAAATTATCTGATTTCCCTCTGACTGAGAATTATAAAATAATTTGCAGTTACTGAATTCTTCCATTTAGTATACCTACCTTGAGAAAAATGGTTTTTATATATAATATTAGTCTTTGTTCAGGCCTTAAGTAGGGATATAAAACTACTCACTAATTTATTAGTTATAGAACTCTATTTTAAAGCCCTTGAAGTTATTTTCATTCATTTCATTTCTTCATTCAATCATTCCCTTGTTCAAAATGTACACATTGAGTATATAGGACTCTCTCTGCCCTCAAGGAGCATCATATGTGGGAGGAAGCACAGACATATAAAGAAATTAATGCAATATCAAGTCAGCTCCAGAATAGAGATATGTCATGATGATGAAAGACCCTGTCACTTCCCTGTTTAACACGCTCTAATGGTGTTCTGGTGTATTAAAGTCCAGTTTTCCTATTAGGTTCTGCATAGTTCTACGTGATCTGGCATCTCTCTTGTTATTGCTACTGTCACTAGAGTCCAACCACACTGACATTTCTTCTCTGTCTTCTCCTTGTTCTTATCCTGGACCTCTGCCTCTTCCTATCCAGCCTCATTCTTTCCCTCCTTCTCTTTCTCCTTCTTCCTCCACTTTAATCAAAAGTAAATCTTTGATTTCTTGCTTAACATTTGGAGCTGATTCCTGTCAACTTTGCCTGAATTCCCAGAGCCGTGTGGCTGACAGGGTCTCGGCGCTCAGGCCTGGTGTCAGGCCTGATCCTCTGAGGTGGGAAAGCTGAGTTCAGGACATTGGACCACCAGAGACCTCGTAGCCCCAGTGCAGGGCAGAAATAGAGACACAGATGTAGAGAACAAACGTATGGACACCAAGGGGGGAAAGCAGGGGCGGGGTGGTGGTGGTGTCCGTACGTCCATACATCTCTCCCCTGCCCCCCCTCTATCTCTCTCTCCCTCCCTGTCAAATATTATCTCTCCTCCATTGAAATGTACTCTATCTAGAATGTCCACAACTACAGTGCTCTGTTCAGAGTTGGTAATCAATAAATATTTGTTGAATGAATAGGCAATATTTAAAAACAATTCTTTGTATCCCTGGTGCCAATTTTAGAACTTTTTAATTACAGGTACTCACTAAATGTTTAGCAAATTATTGAACTCTATTTTCATAATATATATGAAAGATAAGCCAACATTTCAGGTTAGATAGGTATATTACAGACAGATAGAAGGTAAACAGACATGACAAAAGATAACATATGTAGAAATATAGAGCCATGGATGATTTATGTAACTTGAAGCTATATGTAACTTTATATGGTTGGGACAAATAGTCCAATTTCAGGGTAAAAAAATGCTGAATAAGTGTGATGTTAAAGAGTTAGAGAACATGAATGTGGAAATTTGCAGTGAAAGCAAATTTGGATTTTGTCTATTAAATGATAAGGATTTATAAACAAGTAAAGAACAGATGAGAGTCATCAGAAGTTATGATATATTTTGAATATCATTTTATTTCTTATACAGCAAGTTCTTATTATTTATCTATTTTATACATATTAGTGTATATATGTCAATCCCAATCTCCCAATTCATCCCACCACCACCCCCCGCCCCTGCTTTCCCCCCTTGGTGTCCATACGTTTGTACTCTACATCTGTGTCTCTATTTCTGCCCTGCAAACCAGCTCATCTGTACCATTTTTCCAGATTCCACATATATGTGTTAATATACGATATTTGTTTTTCTCTTTCTGACTTCACCCTGTATGACAGTCTCTAGGTCCATCCATGTCTCTACAAATGACCCAGTTTCGTTCCTTTTTATGGCTGAGTAATATTCCATTGTATATATGTACCACATCTTTTTTATCCATCTGTCTGTCAACAGGCATTTAGGTTGGTTCCATGACCTGACAATCGTAAATAGTGCTGCAATGAACATTGGGGTGCATGTGTCTTTTGGAATTATGGTTTTCTCTGGGTATATGCCCAGGAATTTGTTACGATTCTTGACGTTTTTTCTGATTAAGAGAATAGAAATATCATCCTACTGGCAGTGTAGAGGGGGATGAGACTAGGAGAAGTGAGCACAGGTAGAAATCTAGTATAATAATTAAAGAAAAAGATGGTGAAGGTCTGAACTAAGGCATTGTCAGAGAGGAAGACTTGGATTTAAGAGATACTTCTTAGAGAACATTAATAAAATACAGAGAGACTATTGTGAAGTAACAGAGGGAGAAAAGAGTAAAAGATGAAGCCCATGAATTTGGCTAAGTTACTGGGTATGTAAGTTAGCAATGAAAGGAAAATATTTAGAGAATAAAGGATAATGAGTTTGATCTTCACAATTTGGAGTATAAGTATCTGTTGTCATCTCAAAATGAGGATGTCTAGATAACCATCTCAAAATGAGGATGTCTAGATAAAACCAGTAGGTACTGGACACATTAGGAATTAGATTTCAGGTGAAGAGCAACATGGTCTGCATTGACTCAATAAGTATTATTTTGTGTGGTTAATTAATAGATTTTGCAAGGGTAAATAAATTCATCAGATCATATAGAGTGAAAAAGGGAGAACCATGTAAACCTTGAAAATGTCTACATCTATATTTAGGTTCACCACTGTCTCCTACCAATGGTAATTGTTGATCACCATATTTGGCAAAAATAAATTAAAGAGTGAATAATTTTATCAAGTTACTGTATGAACTTACTTTCCCAGTAAAACATTTACAGACATTTTTCTGGCTAAGTTAAATATGTAAAATTTAATGCTATTAGTCAGTTTAGTCAAATGCCACCATACAATTAATTTATCACTTGGTTTTACTTAGAAACATAGTTAATTAACTGTCTTTTAATTCTCAATGTGTCTAGATTTGATATGGATGAAAATATATCCTAATGAGATAGAAAAGACACATCAACATGTAACCAAGACAGTTAGAGGTTATGTTTTCAGCTTTGTTGCCTATATTTTGGAAGGTGATCATTGGCCAAATGATGAGGATTTCTCTTTAGGAGAGCTATCCCTTTTTTATCCAGACATTTTCAACTGGCTCAAATAATGAGCAGAATAAACTAACGTATAGGTCCCTGAAGGAACAGAAAAAATTAAAATATATGGATATAATGCAAATATGATATCTATACTATGCAAATGATGTGGTAAAAAATAAAATATTTCCCTTAGAAACCTTTAGTTAACTTCTGTGTCCCATATCTACAAATCTAATAGTGAAAGTCAGCTCTACTCATGCAAGTCTCCTGAAGAAATGTCAATGAAAAAAGTAATAGCTTTGTAACCCTTAGTCAGAAAAGAACTTTGCAAACAGAAAGCTACAAGGTAAATTTCACTTGATGACCCTGGGTTGTGTTTGTCTTCTGTTACACCAAATCAAGGAAAGTGTTGCCAAAAGAGCATTTGGGGTAAGGAAAAAAAACAAAAATCCTACAGACATTCTTGCCAAAAATATAATTCCCAATACTAGTCTCTACAGTGAACAGTTGTTGGAAACTTGTGATTTATTGATTCAATTACAATTAATTTAGTAGTAGTAACCTCTGAACCATTTGACTGAATTGAGGTAAAGGCCATAATACAAGTGTCTTATTTTATTTTATACTTGCCAAGCTTCAAATTTTCTTTGCATTTGATGCAGATAGAATGGAAATGTACTATTATGGAATACTTTAACATAAGAATAACAGAAAAGTATACCAAACATTTAAAAAGCAAAAAAGACTGTCTCTAGGTCTATCCACATCTCTGCAAATGGCACTATTTCATTCTTTTTTAGAAAAACAAATATCGTATAATATTGCTTATATGTGGAATCTAGAAAAATGGTACAGATGAAGTTATCTGAAAAGCAGAAATAGACAGATGTAGAGAACAAACTTATAGCAAGGGGGGAAGAGGGGGTGTTATGGATTGGGAGATTGGGATTGACATATATACACTACCATGTATAAAATAGATAACTAATGAGAACCTACTGTATAGCACAGGAAATTTTGCTCAGTGCTCTGTGGTGACCTAAATGGGAAGGAAATCTAAAAAAGAGGCAATATGTGTATGCATATGGCTGACTCACTTTGCTGTACAGTAGAAACTAACACAATACTGTAAAGCAATTACACTCCAAAAAATTAAACAAAAGCAAAAGAGCATCACATTATAGTATAATTTAGTCATGTGTTCCATCATCAAATTTCAATGAGTTACCGCACTCAATCTATTCTCTTTTTGAGCTTTGTTGTATCTCATCAGGATGGGGGGAATAGCTTGGAGAACTTATGCAGGTAGAAATGTTAGTCCTCAAAACTCATATCTTTCAGAAGAAGATGTGGAGGGAGCCACTGCTGATTAAAATTACACCAGTATTAACTGCAAAGATAGATTGATAGGTGCATTCATTTTTGTATAAACAGAGAAAGAGGGAACATACCCTATTGTGAACAATTCCACTCCTGAATATACTTTACAGATAGGTGTGCCAGGAAACATATACAAGAAAGATCATAGGGTAAACTGTTCACTGACAGTTAAATAATGTGTGCTATAATCACCAATTGCATATTATGCAGCAATAAACATGAGTGAAAGAGTTACATACAATTATATTATTTTTATGGAATAAAGTTTAAAAAATAAGGGAGACATACAATATAATATATGCTCTATGATCCCATTTATATACAATTTAAAAACTGAGAATACTTAGAAAAATTTGTGTCTCCCCAAAATTCATAGGTTGAAACCCTAATGCCCAATATGATGGTATTTAGGGATAAGGCCTATGGAAGGTAATTAAGTCATGGGAGTAGAGCCCTCAAGATGAGATTAGTGCCCTTGCAAGCAGCGCTGTCTGCCAACTGAGAATGCAATGGGAAGACAGCTGTCTGCAAACCAGGAAATGGGCTCTCACCAAGAACCGAATCTGCCAGCACCTCGACTATAGACCTCCCAGCCTCCAGAACTGTGAGAAACAAATGTTTCTTGTTGAAGCTACTCAGTCTATGGTAATTTGTTACATCAGCCTGAGCAGACTGATACAGTACCCTAAAATGAAAAGCAAGAAAAATTGCAATAAAGTCAGTTAGGAGAGTTGATATTTTTTTTTTTTTTTTTTTTTGCAGTACGCGGGCTTCTCACTGCCGTGGCCTCTCCCGTTGCGGAGCACAGGCTCCGGACGCGCAGGCTCAGCGGCCATGGCTCACGGGCCCAGCCGCTCCGCGGCATGTGGGATCTTCCTGGACCAGGGCACGAACCCGTGTCCCCTGCATCGGCAGGCGGACTCTCAACCACTGCGCCACCAGGGAAGCCCAGGGGAGTTAATTTTAGAGGAAAAGCTAATTATTAGGAAGAGACACACTGGGGGAGAGGTTTTGTGCTGTTGACAGTATTTCATTCCTTGATCTTATATAGTTGAACATTTTTTGATAACTGGTTAAGCAATACATTTATGGTTTCATGTATTCATCATGTGTTGTACTTCACAATAAATCTGGTTAAAAACAAAAAGAAAGATCAAAAAGAAAATAAGAAAATAAATAATTTTAAGATACTATATAAGGGGAGAAAGTAAATTCAAGGAAGGTTACACTCAAATATGATAAAGTAGAACTGAAAATGATCTGTGTGTGTTTTTCATCTATCAGGAGGTTAGTCTTGCCAAGTTGTGCTCACTCTATTGCTTCGCATATAAGCTAGTTAGCTGAAATATAATGCATGCTACAACTACCAGGATGCTAAATACAGAGTCCTTGTAAGATACATGGCTAGCAAATCTAAAACAAATGAGTTACTTTTATTAAATTAGTGAGAAAAAATTTAAAAACTATAATAGGACGGTAAAGGGAATCAATCAGAAGAGAAAATGCCTGCTTTAAAAAAATTAACAATAAAGTTGAGTCAAAACTAATTAATGTAGTTTACCTCTAAAATTAAGAGTAATTATAATTCCCTTAATTTACAATGTTTAAAGATTTATGAGAACTTTCTAAGAATCTAATTATGTTCAAATACCATGATACATGTTTTTGCTAATATAGATTATTAATATCACGGATATCACATGGTTAGCACTTCTTGCATATCTGAATAGAGAGGGAAAAATGTTGCGGGTTGATGTTTTACTAGTATGTGTTTTTATTTCTTGTTATGAGAAAAGTAATTTCTTGATTTCTTAGTGTTCAGATTTATTTCTATTGTATGAGACAATTTACCAAATTAATTCTTAGAATGACTCTGAATAATGTGGCCATGTAAACAATTTGCCTCCTTCTTTATTTCTTGTGCAGTATTAAACTTACCAGTTAAGTAAACAGAGTTTCTAAATAGTATGTATACATGAAACTGCTTAGTGACTTGTGACAGAAAAAGTATGATTAGGGAGAAAGCCAATGAGGTGTTTGTCGCCATAGCTAAAGTGAAGTGAAGAGTTTAGGTAATCACTTGCTTAATTCAAGCATTAAAAGTGTTTTTGCTTCAATTGCCTAGATAATCAAAATCAAGCTGCTGGGAATTTTGCCTAAATTTTCTTAGCACTCTGTTCCATTTTTAAGTGGATTTGGCCATAGAAATGTAACTTCGGAATTTTGTAGTGTTATTATTTATAGGGAAATCAATGTAACTGGCTACTCTCATCACTCAAATGTTTGGGTAACTCTGGATTAAATGCAAAAATGAAGTTTCCAAACTTTGTTTTGAATTACTCAGGTTATCTTCTGTTCTTTGCCTCTACCACTTGTTCCTCCTTTGTTCTTCTCCTTGTTTCTTATGCACATACACACAAACACATACACATGTTTGTGTACTACCTAACTCCTTCCAAAAAATTTAAGTCATTAATGTATACATTATATTATATTTGAAGGTATGCATAGCTTAGTGAAAGACTGCAAGTTCAGTGACAAATTCCCTGAAGAATCAAGAAGTATTAGAAGTCAGAGCTGGAGTTACTCAAGAGAAGGACAAGCAACTTTCAAAGAACATCATGATATGTTCAAGCATATCATGTAAGACTATCATTGTGAACAGAATATAGTGATGATTGTAGCACAGGGGTAGACAGAATACAAAGTAGAATGTCAAGAGATGGTCACAGATAAAAGTAGAGGCTTGAGAAGGAGCTGTGTGGACCTCCTGGTCTGTTCAATAGATCACCACCAAAGTTCTTTATGTGGGAAGGGATATAACCAGAGTTTTGAGAGGATCACACAGGCATCACGGAAAATGGACTAATGTAGAGAGAAAAGAGTCACAAGGAGATCAATTAGAAGATGGTTAAAATAGCTGAGACTTGAAATAAGGGAATAGCAATAGGTACAGGGCAGAGAGTGAAGATTTTTGGAATAATTCTGAAGGATAATAGAAATTGTAATGTATTGGTTATAGATGATCTAGGGAAAGCATATATATATTTGCAAGAAGAGAAGCAGAGCAAGAGCAAAATTATTGGAATCAGAAAATTATAAGGAGACAACAATGGCGGAAACACTAATGATCTAAACTGCCAATAAACAGGGAAGAGAACCATAGGGAAATTAGTCTTTGTCCATGAATCTTTTCTTCAAAATGGACGCATGATTAAAATTAGACTGTTCAGTAATTATTACTCAATATTTTTGCTTGCTTCAACTGAGAACTATCAAATGAATGAGTCAAATATTTAAATGTGCAATAAAACCTAAAAAAGGCAAATTGTTAATAGTCTTAAATATATCAATTAGATATTTACATTTATTTCCTATTTACATTTATTGGAATTTCCTGGGAAAACTAACCACAATTATTTTTTTTGATTTATGGAAAAGTTTTTGCAGCATTTTGGTGTAAACGTATATACTTTTCCAAAATCAAGAATTTTGAAAATTAGAGTTATCAAAGGAAATGAGAACTTTTCCTCCAGGCAAACTTCTAATCTTTTACATCTCAGTACAAGTGTAACATTTGTTGTGAATACTATCTGATATCCATCTGTACTTTTGTACTTATATGGTTCCACTTTTTTTTCTCTACTATAATGCTCATTACATGGTAGTATTATTCTGCACATCTATCTTGGCATCCTTTAAAACCAGCACAGTGTCTGGTGCTCATATAATATAGGGAATAGCTAAAATATTTTTAAAAAACATACTAACAGTTTTGCCAGACTAGTGATGACTCTTAGATAGTATACTATCAAAAACAGTACCCAAGTCAAAAAAAAAAAAAATTGCTATCTCTAGCCTTCCTAATAAATTGTTTTTTTTAAAATTATTTTGAATGTATGGTCTTTAAATAATTTGTTTTTCAAAATGTATTTGATAATCAGAATGAGAGTGTGGCTTGCCTAGTAACTCAGTAGTTACTAGGTCCTTAGGGGACTTCAATATCCAAGTTAATTCTAGACTTAATATAGTTATTACCTCATAAACAGGAAGCACTTACCCACCCCCATTATCATTTAATTCCTATGGTACCTGTACTGAAAAGGTTTCAATTATAAATAAAAGTTGCTGCTGATCAAAGCACAAACAACTTTGCTGACAAAAATTCAATAACAAAATGAGTGAACCAATTGCTAGCATAATTTCCCTAAGGAGCAATCCTTCCCATGAAGCTAGCCAAAGAGCTCATGTCTTTTTCATGTTGCACCTATATTACATAGAAGAATATTGATTTCTATATTAACTCTCAGAGAGCCTGACCTCCTTATACCAGTGCATGTGTGTTTCCATCTGAAGTGCCACTGAGAGGGGCTGTGCACTTGAATCATTTTCCCCACTACCCTCGGGCTCTCCTTGAGAATAAACACACATACATATTTATGATGTGGTTTCATTTATTTAGGAATCAAAAATAGCTGCATAATAAAAGCAATGAGGTATTTTTAAATGAATAGCAAATCTTATATCCTTAATATGGATGCATGCTGTTAACCCTCGATCCCTAAATTTTTATGGAAGCAGCCTCCTCTCATCACCCTTAGGATAAGATGTTTAAATTTCTGCTTACAGACCTGGATTTAGGAACACAGGATATAAGAAACACTACATTAAGATGGTCCTGTGACATATTTAGCTCTGAATTCCGACGTTTTGTCTCCAGCAGTTGTACACAGTGGCATATTTTCAGGAAAGTGTGGGAACTGAATCCACCCTTAGCCAGAAATGTGAACTTGGTCATCTTTATATTCAATTCCCTTTCCCCCGTTCTATGGCTCTGTGATTCTGTATGACTATCTCTTCCTGCAATAAGTATGCAATGACACCAGGCTCTCTCTCTAATTCCTTAATCTCATTTAAGTGTTGTATGAATTTAATTTAATTTGAAAATTAATTAAGGGAAAGTCTTATATGATTTCCTTCACCAAGTTATTTCATCTCAATACAGGCAAATTCTTACTAACAAAATAAACAAGAATGGTTGAATTTCAGTCTTCAGGGGCAATTTTTTTTTTTTTTTTTTTTTTTGGTGAGCTACTCTCAAACAATTACATGTACTTAGACATATACCCTAATTGCCTCATTGGATCCCATTATCCCCTAGAATATCTCTAACCTTAGAGAGGGCTCAATGCCACTTCTGAATGATTTCATCTGATGAGGTCAGGGCCAAAAAAATAATCATTTTTATTCACTCAAAATTAACTGATTTAAGACTTTAATTATATCTGCAAAATCCCTCATCTTTGCCATATTTTACTGTCTAGAAGCAAACCACAGTCTCACCCACAATCAAGAGGAGGGCATTACACAGAGCATGAGCACCAGGAGATGGGGATCATGGGGGTCATCTTAGATTAATGCCTACCACAGAGGCACAGTCAACAGAAATTCCCCAAAGATTAGATAAAATAGAGAGTACAGGACAACTCCTTGATTTTTGCCTGAACAAAAAGGAGGGATAATGAGTGATGTTGTTTACTGAGATGAGGTGACTAGAAGAAGGAAATAAAATAACTTGCTTTGGACATGTTACATTTAAAATGTCAATTAGAAATCAAATGGGATATTGAGCAAACCATCTACCACGCAAGTATGGAACACAGAGGAGAGTCCAAAAGAAGAGCTAGATTTCAATTTGTACTGTTTTATTAAAAAATATATTATATAAAGCATTATAAGGTAAAAACAAATCTAAAAATATATACCTCAAAATGATAGACTAAGCACACACAGAGAGAAATATATGTGCTTATTGCATTTTCATAAACCTTTCCTCAAATATTACATTCCGGAGTAACTGTAACTCTAAATATGTTAATAACTTTATCCTTTACTTGGAAGTTTCTGGAAGTAAAAACATATTGCCAGCTTCATTATAAATCATACAGACAGTAACTTTCATGTTTACTATTTCACATATATCTCTTTTCATATAATGTTATTGTCTTACTACCCTGTTTATTTCATTTGGTTTTAAGAGTTACAACAATATAATATGTTTAGATGCATATTTAAACACTAAGATTATGAAATTACTAGATTTGATCTGCATGATTTGTTATTCTAGATGAATAAATTCTTTGTTTTAATTATTTCCTGAGAACCAATAACATGGTGGATGAAATGAGAGAAAAAAATTAATATTTATGTTTGCCTTACCTTTCAGAGAAAGAATTTCTGTAACGAAGATTTCTTTATTTATATTTTACATAATTAAAATGTTCATGCTCAGAGAGCAAATTGGATCCCATTATTAAATTAACCATTATGCTGAGGTAGAATTGAAAAAGAAGTGTGTACTGCCAGTGAGCATTTCAAATGGCTAAGCTTTGATGACATTCCAGATAGTAAAAACATTAAAGATTAGAGCTATGTGGAAACAATCTATTTCTGGCAAGTGTGACCCCAATTAATGTGTTCATTTGCAAACTATAAGTAAACATGTTTTATCATAATTTCATTTTTTTGTGCAAAACTGATGTATTGAAACAACAGTCTAGTCAAAACCCAGTCTACTCTGATATTTCCAGTGAACTGAATAGCTTAGACTATCAATCTCTGAACAGATATGGAAGCCATATGGTTATCACATAAGGAATTTTAAATTTTAAAGTATGAGCATGACTTTGCTAAAATTTCCCAGGAACTCTGCTCTGTGTGTACATGACTGATTTGAAATTACTCTCATCTCTTCTAAGGATTTTAGTATTTCATTCAGCAGATTGTCCTGAGACAGAAATAGACAAAGTAATAAGTCCCTACCTTTTCTGAGCTTCAGTAAAGCAGGAGAGAAGGGAAAATGGAGTGATTTTTAAGTACATTTTTTAACCCCAAAGTTAAAATAATATTGCAAGTACAATAATATTCCCAGATTCATTCTAACCATACAGATTATAATACATATTTATGTGTGCCATAACTTTGCAAATCATACTTTTCTCCATATCTTACTTATATACCTCTCAAAATAAAGTTTCCGAACTATTTATCTTTCCCATCTAACTGTGGCTAATACACAGTATAGAACATTTCTCTATTATTGCTAAATATTCTATAAGGTAAAAATTTTAATATTTTTTCTAACACCCACCCATAGTAAATATTTCTCAGTGCCAGTTCTTTGAAAAAGTATGTAATTAAATACTGTTAAATTCACCAGCCTGGTAGAAGAAAAAAATCAAGTATGCTGTTGCCACTTTATTCAGATTTATTTATATACTTTTCTTTGCAAAGCACCACAATAATTTAATGCATGTATTTCTTTGTTTAGGTCAGTAGTTTGCTGCTCATAAGTATTTGATAAGCATCTAATCTCTTACACTTCTCCAGAATTTAGTTAAAACATCAATGTTGTTAAGATTAGAGTGAAACTGAGATATAAATATTCATTAGAGACTAAGCATTTTCTTAGAGATGAAATCCCCCTAAGCGTGATAGCACTGCAACAATGTGGCTCTAGACATATAGATAATGTATTTTTATGTTTTCTAGAATCTATGCAACATATTGATATATATATATATGGCTTCATCACTAAGGGGCATCCACTTTTCTGATTAAAAGGACAGAATCACTAAAAAAAAAGTCTTTTTGCAAAATTTTAAAGCATAGTAATAACAAATTCTGTTGAAAAAAATTATCATGTAATGAAACTTCTTCCTGACGTTATTACCTAAGTTATTAAGGAAAAGAGAAATTTTAATGTCATTTACTACTTTAACACTCATAAAAAAACTTTGTATCTGCTTTAAAAAATTAAATAATTGCTCATACATTTGAGTTTTCCACACAAATCTACATGTAATGACTATTCTGGGCCATTATAATTAAGACAATGCTTTAATTTTTAAATTCTATATAGAATAATTATGAATGGCTCTTTTAGATAATATTCTTGCAAAAAACCAAACTTTCTTCACTGAATCATACTGTGTTACTTTCAAACTTGTCCTGATGGCAAGGCCATGTCTGCATCCCTAAATACATGGCCTTGCCTCCATTGTCTTTAATCACATTCCGATGAATTTTTCTTCCAGTCTTCCCACTGATACCTTGGACAGATCTCATAGCTTTCCAGATGCTTTCTACTAAACAAACTCTCCTATATTTAGCTCTTAAAAACCAAAGACAAGGTTACATTCAAATTCTAATTTTGCACATACTGGTTTAAATGTCTGCAGTCTGCCTAACTCAACTCTGACCCACATGTCTGGGGGCTAGAAGGGAGGAGAGAGAAAAGGTGATGGAGAGAGTAGTTTTTTTCTTACTCCAACTTAAATTTTATCAGATTACACTTTTCACATCTCCCAGTCCTCTGCCATAACTCCAGTTCCCTTATTTCCTTCTTGTGCCTGGCAAGTTCCACATCCCTTGGCAGCAGTTCAAGCCATTTTCATTGCCCTTTCTCCAGTTTCTATTGGCTCTCCTGACATAAGAAATGTGTACAAGTGGAAGGGGCAAAGTTTCCTTGCCATGGATGACAGGGGTGGTGGGTTTGGGTATGGTCAGGTGTTTCACTTCAGCATGTGCCTGTCTACCCAACAAATATTTTAAATTAAATATATTCCTCTTATTAAGTATGAATTTATTTTATAAAATCATTTTTCTATAATAGCTTTTAACTACTAATAATATTTATGCTATTTCTTCAGAGTGAATACACTGACATTATGATAGGTAAGAATTTACTTCTTCCTTCCATGAATTAAATTGCAAAATATTACAGTAACTGAGAAATAATGGCTCAATGCTCCAATTACTTTATTTTTTTTAATTTTTTAAAATTTTTTTGTGGTACGCGGGCCTCTCACTGTTGTGGCCTCTCCCGTTGTGAAGCCCAGGCTCCGGACGCGCAGGCTCAGCGGCCATGGCGCAGCTGCTCTGCGGCATGTGGGATCTTCCCGGACCGGGGCACGGACCCGTGTCCCCTGCATCGGCAGGCGGACTCTCAACCACTGCGCCACCAGGGAAGCCCTCTAATTACTTTTAATTCTCAGCATTCCCTGACCAGAGAGAATTTAAATCTCCCTGTTATATCTGTGAATCAGATAGCTAAAATAGCTTCAGGGACCCTACAGGAAAGTAGATGAAGCAAGTTAGCTAAGAGCCAATAGGGAGGGATAGGAATTTGTCCAAAAGAGAGTATATGTTCTACAGGAAAAAAACATAACAAATAAACAATAATATAGCCTCATATCCACCCCCCCAAAAAAACACAAATAAATAAACACATGTATACATCAATTGAATTTATCTCTCTATTGTCATTTTGGGACCACAGTCTTAGAGCTGTAATGCAAATCAGGCATAACTTTTTTTCTAGTACTTATATGGTTTCAAATATTTACATTTATATGACTGATCTATGTGGACATCTTCACAATACATGGTGTGATATACAAATATATTACTACCTTCTTGGTTTTCTCAATTTAGTTTATTAAGACTCTCATCTTTTCACCAACTGATTTGAGAGGCCATATTTGTCATATGCAAAATTTGGTGTATTGCTTAGCTTTCAATTCAGGTCCAATGGTAATATGACTATTCAGGCATCAAAACCGTACTATTTTAATTAAAGCAACTTTATCATATATTTTAATATATGACAGAGCTTTCTCCCCCTCCCTGATTTATCTCCATTTTCAATGTTTTTATGTCTTTCCTACTCATTTATTTATCCATATAAAAATTAAAATTAACTTGTCTAGCTAGAAAAAACTGTTGGCATTTTTAGTTGGATGATATTAAATTTATATACAAACAGGGAGAAGTGATATTGCTTTGAAGTTGAGTATGAACTAATGTGAAAGAATAGAAACTGAGAAATACTGACACAAGGGCAGTTTACACCTACTCACAGGACCTACTCTACAGACTTTTGAGCAGTTGCTCACAAGGATGTTGGGTGCAAAGTGGCCTCTGTTGGAGTGCAGGCCTGGAGAAGTATACTGCCACTGCTGCAGGAAAGACACAAAGTTCCCCTTAGACACTTCCACCCACAGAAAATAAGCCTTAAGCTCTGGAGAAAAATTAATGAAGTCCATACTGCCAGTATGCAGAGGATGACTCTTGGCAGTGGGAGAAGGGTAATAGAAAAAAATCCACCATCCCTGTGGGTAAAGTGTGACAAGCAACCTACACCAAATACTATTATAAGCCTCCAAACTTTGGAAGGACTAGCAGGAAATTCTCTACGTAAATTCATTAGAGAGACAAGGCAGACTTTGGCTATCATGGGAAAGAGAGGCATGATCACTGTGAAAGCAGCATCTTTGAGACCTTAGGGACAAGAGCCTGCCTAGCTCTGAGACTGATCAAGGTAATAGACAACATAGCTTGTCCACCACCACCAAGCCAGGAAACACCAGGAAAAAGAAATAGGAGACTGCACTGAAGAAGGGGCAAGAGGATGAATAGAGACTTTCTCTGAAGTGCAGGTGCACAGAATAGGCTGAACACTGAGGAGCAAGCAGAAACACAGAGAAAAGCCCACCATCACCCCAGCTGCAAGAGAAATGTAAAGCCATTTGTGCACTAAAGTTAACCATAACCACTACAAAATCCAAACCTGGCTTAATCCATGACTAGATTAGTAAACCAAACCCCACACTAGCAGCCTAGTATAAAAGAAGATGTGACATTCCCTGGCAAGAATAAAAAATTATCACACATACATAACCACTGTCAACAATGAAGCTGACTCATAGCGGACCCAGATGTTTGAGCTATCAGGTAAGGAATTTAAAATAGCTATGATTAACACGTGAAAGGGTCTAATGGTAAAGGTAGACAACATTCATGAACAGATGGGGAATCTCAACAGAGATGGAGACTATAAGATAAAGTCAAATTTTTCTAGTCATTTCAACTAACTTATGCCTAAGGATTTTACGATTTGCACTGGGCCTTGTACTTTAGTCAGATTAATTAGCCTGACTTTGTTATTAAGTGTTTACCACACATTTGTAACTTGGTCTTAGATTGATCTTCATCTTGAGATATAAACATCATTTTATCAATATAATTAATAATAAATACAATCTCAGTCTTTTTTTCCCCCTGTGTTGTGACAACAAACAGGATAATTTGAAATCCCTGTGAGAGAACAATAAATGTGTTATGGAATCTGTCCCACATGAATGCAAAATGATACTAGCTTTTTTTTGCGATAGGTATTAAAAGAATGTATCAGCCCATTAATCACAGAATAACAGTCTCCTTCAGCTTCTTGCACAGTTTGCATCAACTGACACTATTGGATCTATGATATTATTCAGTCCTGTATAGCGTACAATTAATCTCTAGGATCAATCAGTTTTTCTCTTTGGCCATATTAAATTATAGATAAAAAATTTGTGAGTATCAATACACCTGCTTCTAACATATTCTTAACTAAAGTTGAAATTTCTTGTTGTCAGGAATCTTAGAATAGTTTAAACTAACCAACGTAATGTGTTTAGGTAATTGCAAATATTCTCATCTAGCATAAACAATTAAATAAAGATGAAAAAAATATTTTCAGCTCATCCAGATTCACAAGGTTTGGTTAAGGAAGAGTTTCCCGTTAAGATTCATATAATTTTGATGATACTTTCTGGTAAAGATGATGCAATAACCACACATATTAGCAAAAAATCTCTACTGAATGCTTTCTACCTTAGATAGTAACAAGGAAATGAAGTTGGTTCCTGCCATTTCTCATCAAGACTGTACTGAACTGTATACGGCATTAGAAAAGAAATAAATATAAGACCAGACCAAAAAATTTTAAAAAGAAGTAAAATTGTATTTATTTAAAAAAGACATTATTATCTATATACAAAATCTAAGGAATCTACAAAGAGCTAACAGAATAAGTTTAATAAGTTTGCTAATTATAAGGTTTTATAAAAATAAATTGTATTGCTATATTATAGCAATGGATAAAAGGAAATTGAAATAAACATATTAAGTACAGTCACATTAAGTGCTTAGGATCAATTTGAAAAGATGGACAAAATTTGTGCACTGAAACCTCTCAAAAATTGCTGAGAGAAATTAAAGACGACCTAAATGAATGGAGTGGTATATGATGCACACTGAGTAGAAGAGTCAATATTGTGATTTTGTTAATTCTCCCCAAATTCATTGCAATTCTGATTAAAACCTTAGTAGGTTTTCTGGTAAAAAAAAGAAGATAGCAAGTTGGTCCCTACAGTTTATATGAAAAGATAAAGATTCTAGGATAGTCAAAAGAAGAACAAAATTGGAGGACTTTTACAACCTGATTTCAGAATTATGATAAACCTACAGTAAGCAAGACAGTGCCATATTGGCATAAAGAAAAATATATAGACAAATTAAAAATAGTGTAGAGAGTATATAAATAGATAGTTCAACAGATTTGGAAAAAGTACCAAGACAATTTAATGAGGAAAGGATAATGTTTTCAACAAGTGGTGCTAGAATAATTGGGTAAAGCCATTGCAATTCTCCTGCATTGCTTGTAGAAGCATAAAATAGTACAATTACATTCTACCCCTAGGTGTTTGCACAAGATAAATGAATATATATGGCCATACAAAGACTTACACTTGAATGTTTATAGACAAAACTGAAAACAAACTAAATGCTCATCAGAAAATGAATAGATAACAATGAGATACCACTTAGCCTTAAAGGAGCAAGCAATGGGCAAATGTGACATGAATGAATCTTAAACCAGTAATAGCAGATGAATAATGCCTATCAAAAAAAACCCCAAACACTACATGTTATTTGATTCCATTTATATAAAATTCTAGAAATTATAAACTAATCCACTCTGACTCAAAGAGACTAGTGGCCACCTGAGATGGAGAAGTGTATGGATTACAAAAGGGCATAAAGAAACTATTGTGGACAATGACTGTATTTATTGTCTTCATTGTGGTGATAATTTCCCAGGTTTATACAAATGTCAAACTCATAAAAATATATACTTCATATATGTACAGTTTATTTTATATCAATTATACTTTTTAAAAGTGGAAAAAATAAAGCTTATCCCAGTCACTCTTTTCCAAACAACAGTCCTAGAGGAATTATAGCTCTAATATGAAAGGTAAAACCATTCAGCTTCTAAAAGAGAATATATTTATAACCTTGTGTAGGAAAATATTTCTTAAACAGACCACAAATATTGCTTACCACAAATAAAGGTACTAATAAATTGACTAGGGCGTCAAAAGCTACCACTGAGAAAGAGAAAAGTCAATTCAGAAAATAAGAAAAGACATTTGCATAATATTTGACCAACAAAAAACTATTATCCAAATAAAATAAACCCCAAAATATCTATAAGAAAAAGACAGATAACTCAATAGGATAATAGAGGAAAGTTTTAAACAAGCACTTCAAAGAACAGAATATGTAAATGACTAATAAAGTTATGAAAAGATATTCAAACCAATAAAATCACACTGTGAAACCAGTCCATATGTACCAATAAACATACAGCAAAATGGCCCAAAAATGTCTGAAGGCCAAGTTCTAGCAAAAGCAGTAGAAACTCAAACATTCCTGATCAGAGTGTAAATTGCTATAAATATCATGGAAAACTCTGGCATTTTTCACTGAGTTAAAAGATATTCATATACTGTCACCTAATAATTTTATTCCTGGAGATGTATTCAACAAAATCACAGACACATATGTATCAAAGGACATGTATAGATTCTTCATAATAGCATGCTTCATAATAATTAAACACTGGTAAAAAACCCAAATATCCATCAATAGTAGGATGGATATATAAATAATGATATTTTCATACAATGGAATATTACATATCTACAGTAAGGACTACTATCTATACATGAGCTGCACATGTAAAACATAGGTGGATCTCAACAACATAATTTTGTGCAAAGAAATCAGACACAAAGAATACAAACTGTGTGATTCTATACATATAAAGAGACAATCCTGGCAAAACTAATCTACAGTGAAATAAGATTATGCTTATTACATATATACACATATATATGTATGTAACATTGCTTTTATTATATTACAATTATAGGATGGAAGAAGGATTAATGATTGAGAGAGGCTATATCAGGAGACTGAAAGTTCATTTTTTGTCTTAGATTTTAGTTTTTCTATATGTGTATTATATTCAACAACATGATAAATAAACCAAAAAACTACAAAGAGGGATATAAAATTTTAAAGAGGTATGCTAATTTGGAAGATATCAGGAATAGAACGACCTACAAAAATGTGTCTATTTTATTTTATTTCATTTCATTTTTTGAGACAGCCTCAGGAGAAAGAAATCAGGATAAGAAGAGATGGAAGTGATTCCTACAATGAAAGTAGCACAGGAAATCAACTTGAGCGTATTATGAGCCAAATACCCCATGGACCTGAGATTAGTTGGTTAGTCTTCTGTGGGAACATTTCTCACTCCCATTTGCAAAAAGGTGAAGAGAAATTTCAGCATCAAATGTATTTTTACTCTGAGCACAAGTGCAAGATATCTGAAATTTTCATGTTTATTTTCTCTTTCCTGCTCGCCCTGATATTCACCACCTCTCTTCCTATACCTTTATTTTTCCTTTTAAAATTATAGATCGTTATACTGCATTATGTCCTTCAATTTTGAAAGTGATATACATTGAGCTCTTTGCTTCAATCATTATGGATTGAGTTGTACCATTATACCAGGCGAAGTTTATTCTATATTCCAGATATGCTTACCTGCCACTCTGACAAGTTTTAGCCAATTGCATTATTTCTAGGCCAATATAATCCTTCCTTTGGCTTATGCCACCACAGTAGTTGAAAAACCCCAGCTGCCTTCTGTGTTGCTGCAGCCACCATAGAACTAGAAGCCCTCACAAGTAGGGCCGGTTGACACGAGAGACTGCCTCTGCTTTCTCCCTGACCATACTGCATGCACAGCAGATCTCTTCTTCAGCAGGTGCCTGGAAGGGCTGTGCAACAGAACACAGAAGTGCCAGGGAGGTAATGCCTCTTGGGGTGACTCTGAGCAAGTGAGAAGGGAATCTAGGACCATCCAGAAACTCGATGGTGCCATAATGCATCTCTGGAGCCCTGGTACTTGACTGAGAAAGCAGATGTGTTTATTGGGAAGCTGTAGCCAGCTGGTTAACACACCACATAAATTATATTCGCTCTTCACTGCTTTTCCAATTTTTCAGTCCATTTTTCTTGGGATTACATCCTTCCAATAAAGCATTATGATGTAATCTTTGGCTTCAAGGCCAGTGTTTTCAGGGAGCCCAGTTTAAGTCAGTCATTCATGCCATTTTTCTGTAGCCTCTCTTCTAAACAACAAGGTTAATAGGCAGTGGTTGTTATATTAAAATGGAGATTCTCTGTTTTAGAAGTTAATCTATATAGTGATAGACCAGTGACCCATTTTGTTCATTATGACACTAATCATCTGTATGGGTAAGTACGCTAAAGTAAGTTATGAATAAAATGTTAGAAAATAAGATAACTGGAAGAAAAAAAAATCTTAGTGCTTGGTAAACAATTATTTTGAAAGAAATGCATGAATAATGAATGCTTTATCTTTTTTTCCTGCTTGTTACATGTTTCCTAGTAGTTTAACTTTATTGTTAACTGTAGATTATCATAGTCAAACATATTATATTACATAATGCACTGTTTTCATATTAAGCACATTTTACTGGACAAACTTGGGTCAAGGTCTTAAGTAAATGATTTTTATTATACTGTCTTTTTTAAGGTTCTTAGAGCATTAGGAAAATGTGCTGACCCAGGCAGAGGCAGATGACATAGGATCAGTGGCAGCTCACTGGCATTAAGTCATTTATCATATGCTGACAAATTACTGATAATTTGTATGGTTTACTAGCTGGGCTTAGTGAACTGAAAAGCCAGATCCAAATACACACTGAACTGGAATTGGAAACTTGACTGCTTTCATCAAATCAAAGTCAAGTTAAGCTGAAACTTTATTTCTGTAAATTCAGCTTTGCATTTTCTATTAAACTAGACAAAACACTTGGTATAACTGCTCTAGATACAAGTAAGGTTTTGCTCTTAGAAACCAAAACTTTACCAAGAGTTTTATGAAGTTGCAGAGGACTCCAAATTTGCATTTTGAAATAGAATCTTTCTACCAGGATCAAAGTTTAATTGCTTGACACTAGCAAAATTTCACTTGCTTCAGCATAATTTCAAAATATACTTCCTAAAATTGTTGTTGCTTTTTTTAATGCATGCTGTGAAGTAATATATTTGATATATTACACAATATACTGAAAAAGCTCACACATTTTTACCACTAATCTATTATTTCATATGTGCTATTAGAATGTACCTATATTTTGTATATTGGATCATGTGATATAAATAGATATATATTCTTAAATTCAATAGCTACAACATAAGTCTATAGGGATCCTCTCCACATTTAAGGGAAGAGCTAAGCTCAAAAATTAGCTTTATTTCTAAAATAAAATTTAAAACTATTTATCTATTTCTCAAATTCTACCAAAACTTGCCCCTTTTCATCTTTACTAGGAAAACATATTTAAATTATATATTTTAATATACATTAAAATACTTGTAGCTATAGTTATTCTCTCCTATTTATGGACTTTTCTGGAGATAAATCTGAAAACATACTTTATATCTGAGAGGCATTACATTTTTTAGTATAAATTAATTTTCTGACAGTGATATAACACCTGTGTAATTTGACTCTCTGTTCTCTAGGGTAATAAATATATTGCCTTAGCAGTCTTCATTTAGGTCAGCAAGCATATCGGCAAAAATCCAGAAATAGCAAAATTTAAAACACTAGATCAATAAAATAATATTTTGCAAGGATATACTGTGTACTTAAGAAAAGCTCGAGAACTGGCAACTTTCAAATCCAAACTGATATGAAGCTCAGGGGCATGATGTAACAGGATGGCTTATAACCTGAAAAGTTAGTTGCTTAACCTTTATAATGATTGGTTATTAAAATGGGGTTTTCCAGACAGCAGGGGATTGGTTAAAAGTGATGATCTCATACCATTTTAGGAGGATGACTTAAGATTCTTTTATGATGAATACAAGTATTTCTAAGAAATAAACTAAGTTAAGTTTCACTTACATTCATGAAATAAGCTAGATGTGGTTTTGCTTACGTGTCTTAAATGGTTTTGTCTGCTTGGGGGATTCTCAAGCTTGGTCTCCATTTTGGTTTATTTTAACAATATCAAAAGGATACTTGTTAAAACATTAGTTTTGAAAACTGACAATTAGCACGATGTCTTTAATTTGTTAATCACTCTTTAAAGGTATTAAAATCGTTCATTTGCAATAGAAATTCTTTAAAAAGGTACAATATACCAATTTTTGCATATTGAAAGAGTCACAAAATATTCCAGCTGGCCTTAATCTTCCTAAAATTGCATGTAGAGTTGTTTGCTGATGTTGCTTGCTTTATAGGCCCAAAGTGTCTAAAATAAGGCAGTGTTTCCTTTTAAAAAAAATTCACATAAACACAGGTCAGATAGAACTTAAGAAGCTTGTCTGACTCCCCCTGGCAGGGCATGTGCTCTCCACAGCCACATCTGGTCAGTTTTTCACAGTGCTATCACCTGCATAGATTCTTAGCATTGTGTCTAGTATTGATTTTTCTTTTACAAAGAGTAAAAGTGGCTGCTATCCTCTCAAGTTATTTGTATGTTTGAAATAGTTATAGAACTATTTATAGAAATTGTCCACTTATGAAGTGAAATTTCCTCAACAAAGATCTTTTCTTCCTATTGCTTTAATTTCATCAAGAAATTTAGATTATATATGACTAAACTTGTCCACATTTTTAAAATCATATTTTCCTTGAAAACAGAAACTTTCTCAAAAAAGGGGTAATATTTATGGCATTAAGAAAAAATGTATTATTATGGATAGGTGGGTCCTTTTAGGGCTACTAGTTGTCAAACAGAATTTTGGCTTGGGTTAAGGAACAGGCTTTCTTGGTAAAAGGGAAAAATTACAAGATCAGGTTAGCAGCATGAAGATCCCCTAGTTCCTCTACCAACTCATGGAGAGGGGTGCCAGGGCCAGGCCGTCCTTTGGACATAGTGTGGGTTTCACCTAGTGGGGAAGACACTTTCCCACTGTGAGCTCCCTCAATATGGCGATCAAAGGAACGCTACTTTACATTTGGAGAATACATGGGCAGCTTGACACCAGGCAGTATTGATTTAGGTGGCAGCTGTTTACAGGAATTGCTGGGAAAGCCAGTTGCTCTGTACCTGGAGCTTGTGGAACAATCAGGCTATTGGAGCCTGTCTGTGGTTACAAATACCCCTGCCAAGTTGAAGAAGCCCAGAGTGCTCTGGGAAACTAAGCTTGGGCACCAATCCTGCTGTTGGGAGAAGCGAAGCTGGGCTCTCCTATCAACTTGTGGTCTGGGCCACCCAGGATCCTCCCTTAAGGTCATTTTTCAGAAAATCTTGTTCCTTGTAAAGCATATTTTATCTTACTTGATAAACACACAGGCATTTTAAAAAGCTAAACAGACAAAACTAAGCTCTGGAGAGATTTACTAATAAGTACATTTTAATTAATATATTTTGACCTTTACAAAATAGCTGATGATTCAAAACAAGATTTTTTAAAAAAGAGTATCTTTTGAAGAGCGATAAGCTCAGCCTTAGCTAGTTGCTTTAGAAATATTTTAGAAATAAAGGGAAATAATACAGTTCATGGGAGTTGTTCATTAATTTTGTTAGTTTTGTGAATGAATGATACTATTGCAAAAAAAAATTAAAAAGAAGGTTGTTACAGAAAAATTTAGGGAAATTTTAATTTCCAGAAAAATTTTCAATAATTTTTGCATTTAGCTTAAAATATCCCAAAGACATTAATATTTTCACCAACTACTGGGATTTAAGATATAAGGAAGAAATAGCTGTGGCATCATTGGATTAAAATACTACTCATTAAATCAGGATTTATGTCTTCACCACCTGCCCCTCAAAAAAGAAATATGTAAACCCATATAGTCATCTGTTACCCTGGTACATGGTGCTCAAGGTCATTAGGGTCATTGTACTTTTAAGTCTACAGAATCATCCTTTAGATATATGGTAAAATGCTGAATTATCGTCATGCTCCAATTCTTTACATTTTCAATAGATGAAGAGAATAGTTATCTTTGAATTCCAGAATTTAAATTATTTATCTTTGAAACCAAGAGATATAAGAGAAGACGTTCAACACCTTAACAACTTGGTAGCTTATGATTTGATTTTGCAACTAACCCTTGACTTGGTTTATAAGCAGGCTTTTAATAAACAATCCAAGCGGCATTAAAATGAAGACATAGAGAATAAATTATTACAGTGTAATTTTGTAGTCCATTTTATAGGGAATTGCTAGTTTACCTCTATATTTTAATTTGATGTATCAAACATTTGAATTATAAATTCACCTATTGTTAAAAGAGATACTCTCTTTGAAATAGGTTTAGTTTAGTTTTGTTTTTTTAATATCCCTTGCCTAAAGCTGTATACCAGCTCCTGCAAAACAACAGCTGTTTTACCCATGGGCTTCTATATAAAATCCATGAGAAATGAAAGAGCCCTAGCATTTGGGCAGATTTCAGGCCAAATATATTTACATGACATGGACTCTTACTCGGTTCCTGTTGACACCAACCCTGCAGAGGCACAATTCAGTCACATTCCCTTACATAGAGCATTCCTGTTTGTAGCATATCAAAGTCTGTGTGTAGTCCGAGCATTTCCATAAACTGAAGCCACACTCCTGCAACCTGCTGCTTCAGTAACTGCCAGTATTTTGCAATGAGCAGAAAGTTCCAGGTGCAAACCCATTACATTACTAATTCTATATCAACCAGATGAAAAAAAAAACCCTAAACTCTTCCAATTACCTTTCATATGTGACCCAGCAATGGCATTTGTTCCATGAACATCCAAGTTTACCTCAAGAGAATATATATATTTAAAATTTCTATCTCAGGTAAACATATAAAAGTCTGTATTAGCTCATAAAAAGTAAATCCAAGATAAGAAGCTTAGTCTATTACAGAATATTTAACCAAGTCAGACACTCTATTTTTTAACTGTTAGGAAAAACTTTTCAATATCTTCTGTGGAACTAAAAACGATCATATTTTCTGGGTAGCTATTAATAATTTTTTGTTGAAGTAGTTAAAACCCATCAAAGAGTGAAAAAAAATCGTGAAACATCTAACGTCTGGAAGCCTCATCTATAGCTTGAAAATCAGACACCCAAAATATTCTAGGTAGTGGGTTTCAAGCCAGTTTTGGAATTAAGGATCCACAACATTCTGAGTTTGTTACAACTAACTTTTAAGTATTATACAATTTGCAAAGCACTTTCACACATTATCTAATAAAATTACTGTACCAATATCATGAGATATGTATAATTATCTAATGGATTCAAAAATAATGTTCAGAGGGGCTAAGTTTCTCTTCTAAGGTCACAAAGCCAACTAGTAATAAAGAGGATAATAAACCTAAAATTGCAACTCAAAGCCCTTATCTCTTCTTCTTTTTTCACTTTCAGCCGTTACTTTTGAATATTTTCCAGGCAAGATCCAAAAGTCAATTTCTTTAATTTATTGAAAGATACATCATCTCTCCTAGAATTCAAATAAAATAATTCTATTTTCTATAACATTTTTGTCTTGAATTCAGATGTTTGAAATTTTGTTAACTCCTACTTGATGCCTTTTAAAGTCACAGATTTCTAAATTCTACTCAGTCTCCTTCTAAGGACCTGGCTTGTGCAAAATATCTAGATTAGGATGATTCAGTAGGATTTTCAGGTGCTCCCCTCTCAGTGCACTGCTTCTTTGATCCATATTGCTAATTTCTGTCTTTGATATCATTACTCAATTACATCACAAATATCTTTTAGAAAGCCATAAAATAATATTTCCAGAGACTTGTCTGGTGATACATTAAACAGGAAGAATGTTAGTGTTCTCCTTGCTAGCCATTTAACTCCCAATAATACTTGTTAATTAACTGTTTAGAGAGACACTTAAAAAAAAATATGGAAAGATGGGAGTCGCAAGTTTGGTTGGAAAGGTTTTCAATGAGTTAAACAAATCACTATGAACTACTTCCATGTTCCCAAGCTATGGAAGATAGATTATCATACAGATTTCAGAAAACTCTAAGGCTGTTGTGCCTATTTGCCTTATTGATATAAGAGCACCTGTGTTCTGACTCGCGTCAGTTTTTCCTGTAGAACTTTAAAAGTGGATTCCCTACTTGAGCACTGGACTTCAAATAGACCTCACTTTCTCAAAGTCCTGCATGACTTTCTCATACAATCATTCTTTCTCTCTTTCACATGTCTCTATATCATGATCTATTTCTGGTGTTGTAAAGTAATTTGTGACCTTTTTCTTCCTTTTTCCTTAAAGATTACACTAGAAACATATTCAGCTTTTATTGATGTTAAAGACCACTAACGTTTTGACTCTGCCCTGGTTTTAAAATATTTCCTTTTAATTTCTCTCAGCCTTTCTATCTATCCCTCTTTCCCTCACTCCCTCCCTCCCTCCCTCCCTTCTCTCTTTCCCAATGTGTCTAAATCTGCTGTAGGAAAATGGCCTAGTAAAAAATAAGGACTCTAGTTCTGACTCGGCCATGGCTTTTTATGTGAGCTTTAATAGATCACTTCACCTCTGGATATCCCATTTCTTCATGTCTATAATGAAGAAAGTATTACCACTTTATTTTAAAAGTTTTTTTTTAAAGAGTAACTAATAATTATAATATGCCTACAAAGCATAAGGAAAGTAGTAAATAATAATTATATTTGTGAGCTGTAGATTTGAACTATCCTGGTTATATTTTCAAAATCAAAGCATGATGATTCTATGAAACAATTTCACTATACTGGTGAATAAAATTAACCATGAGAACCCATATTAAGACTGGCAAAACCTCAATATTTCCATAAGTAATAATATAACATTTGGTTCATTGGCTTGCAGGGGCTCTATAGAGAAGTGGAGGAAAATGAAGGCTTTGTAATTATAATTATTTTCAAACTCCAGTAGACCATTTTCTGTCTGACCTTGTAAACTTGACTTCACTTCTAAATTACAGATTCTTTATCTTTAAAACAAGGAAGGTATCACTTAAATATGAAAGAAAATATGTGAATCATTTCTGATCATTTCTAATAATGTATGCCCATAATATCATGAAATACACTTTGCAGAAAAAGAAACACCTCTGATTTCTTAAAAATAAATCTTTCTTGTACTGGACTAAAATATTATTCACCTTGAAACATATTATTTCTGAAAGACAACACTCCTTGATTCTTGGACCTCTGTAAAATTTGAGAAGTTACACTTGTATAAATTTTTGATTGTTTTAGTCCTTATTATTCAAAAGCTACATTTTTAAGAGAGAATAACAAGAGATTTTGCACTCATACTAGTTATATACCAGCGTGGTAAATGAAGGCTGGCAGGTTTATAATTAACTTCATCTATCTAGTCAAGGGTTAGTCCTACTTTCCTTAAATACCTATGTTGGCAGCCTAACAACCACCACAGCTTGACAGAGTATGCAGCAAATATAAATACTCACAATTTAAAAATTCTCTTACTTAAAAAAGCAGTTAAAAATTAATCTGTGGAAGAGATGAAATGGGAAATTAATAGAATAAATTTGGAGAGCTGAAACCACTTTTAGTAATCATTCAAATGTAAAATAAGTTCAAAATAAAAAACTATAATATTGAACTAAATATAAAAGAGTATTATATTACTAAACATACCATATCCAATGCATCTAACATCAATTTTTTTAAATGTCTTTAAAAAAGCCAATTTTCTTAGAACATTCTTTATGTGTTAGAACAGTGCTACGTCATTTACCTGCACTACCCATTGAATCTTCATGTGGCTCATTTTCAGGTAAGAAAACTTAGCAGAAGATCTAAATAGACATTTCTCCAAAGAAGACATACAGATGGCCAAAAGCACATGTAAAGATTCTCAACAGCACTAATTATCAGAGAAATGCAAATCAAAACTACAGTGAGGTATCACCTCATACAGGTCAGAATGGCTATCATTAAAAGTTTACAAACAATAAATGCTGGAGAGGGTGTGGAGAAAAGGGAACCCTCTTGCACTGTTGGTGGGAATGTAATTGATACAGCCACTATGGAGAACAGTATGGAGGTTCCTTGAAAAACTAAAACAGAACTACCTTATGATCCAGCAATCCCACTCCTGGGCATGTATCCGGAGAAAACCATAATTCAAAAAGATACATGCACCCCAGTGTTCTCTGCAGCACTATTTACAACAGCCAAGACATGGAAGGATCCTAAATGTCCATCGACAGAGTAATAGATAAAGAAGATGTGGTACTTATAAATGATAAAATATTACTCAGCCATAAAAAGATTGCAGCAAGGTGGATGGACCTAGAGATTATCATACTAAGTAAGTCAGACAGAGAAAGACAAATATCATATGATATCACTCATATGTGGAATCTAATTTTTAGAATGACATAAATGAACTTATTTATGAAACAGAAACAGACTTACAGATATCGAAATCAAATTTATTGTTACCAAAGGGAAAACGTCGGTGGGAGGGATAAATCAGGAGTTTAGGATTAACATACACACAATACCATATATAAGATAGATAACCAACAAGAACCTACTGTATAGCACAGGGAACTCTACTCAATATCCTGTGATAACCTATATGAGAAAAGAATCCGAAAAAGAATGAATATATGTATAACTTTGCTGTACACCTGAAAGTAACACAACATTGTAAATCAACTATATTCCAATAAAATTTTTTAAATTTTAAAAAAGAAATAAATAAAAAGAAAACTGAGGCAGGAGTAGGATAAACTGACCCAGGCTACTGCCCCATGTTACGGGGCTGGTCAGTGGAATAGCCTGAATTTAAACTCAGGTCCATATGAATCCATTGCCTGTGTTATATGTGTCATCCATAGATCATGGTAATTGCAGAATATGCTTTGAGTGACCTCCCTATTGCATCTTCTGCCTATTACCACCGGCTTACAAGATTTTTGTGGAGCTATAATTTCTGTAGTTTTTATTATGTGAATAATACCTTTGTATAATTTATGTCTTAGGAAATTATTATCGGATTCAAAAACATTTTCCTAATTACATATTCTTCGTTCACAGCATACCCTTTTGAAAAGTACTGTGTGCCAGTTTGAGAGGTGAGAATTATCATAGACTGCTTCATTTAATCCACAAATTGAACTTAACTATAATTAAGAATTTTAGATTCAGTTTTCTCCTTATTTCATAAAGAAATGTTAAACCATACCCATTATACATCATGTCTCTTAAAGTTAGTACAGCTGGTAATCTTTTTAAAAAAAATAAATAAATATCTTTGTTATCATTTGAATCACATGTTTAGCATGACTCTTACTAACTTCTGGATAATGTGTTCATTAGTCATATGGAAAAGTCATATAAAGTAACATTGCCTTTATTATTTCTTACTATAAAATGTAACTCCCACTCTACACATAATAGCAATATTTATCATATTCGTTCCACTGTAATGTCATTGTTTTCAGGAAAGAAAGGATTATAATATACAACTTTGAGCTCAGTGGCCCTTTATATAAGTAGTTTAAGAAACAGTTTGATATATTTAGTCTAAATACACACAGGGACACATCAATAGACAGTAATAGTTCAAATTCATGAACAATGAGACATGCAAACACTATCATTTGTGTCACAATCCATTTTATTTTAGTGTTCAGCTGGGGATGAAGGGTGCAGAGTATATACAACTGATATTATTCTAATAATCCAGTTGTAGGTCTTGTGAAGAATTACAGAGAGGTTCTACTCCTTGAATTTCAGTGACAACAAACAACTTTATTTCTTGGTATGAAATTAACATTTGAATTCTTTTGTCCAAGCTGAATATATGTTTTGCTTGGCCCTGAAAATTATATTGTGTTTAGGAATGAAACATGATGTCTTGTGTTTTAGATTTTCTGTATCTAAGTTCATCTTTGCCTTCATAAATTTAGAAATAAAAATTATCATGAGGAAGTCCATGGAAATATGTTAACATCTTGTTTCATGTTCGACCATAAGGAGAAAATTTTCCATTTATTCATAAATAAATGTCTAGTACCATAAATAAGTCATTTTTACTAATATTACGTTTTTCTATACCATCCCTGCTTAAAGCACTCAAAAAAACAATTTAATGAAACTATTTTATATATAAAAGCTCCTAAAACATTTAAAATGCACAGAAAATGGAAACCCTTAATTTAAAAGGGGCCAAAAAAATTTATCTTTGGACAAATAAGAGTGTAAATGAAAGCTATATGGCTTTTTTTCATTAGAATATTGCTATACAGGAAAATTATTTTCTCATAGTGGTTTGCATTGTGAATAAACAAGCTATATTCACTTTCAAATAAATACATTAATATTTGTACCTCATGACCTGTTCAGGAAACACAAAATAATCTACAATATTAAATATGATCATTTTAAAAGATTATACATACTGACAATTAGGTAAAACATACCTTTGTGTTGTCTTCCTAAGGATTACTCTCTATTGATAGGACAAGTTTCTAAATGCATCTAAAAACACTTAAGAATATGTCTAGATTACATGTCATAAGTATGTGTAAGATTATCTCCTCTCTTCCCTTCACTTGTTCTATTTCTAATGGAACCTTACCAATAGCATTAATATATGCTCTTCTATTTAAAATGAGAAATTCCCCCTTGATCCCAGTTTTCCCCTGCAGAAATCTGCTACCCTTGCCTAACTTGCCTATTTCTTTCCTTTTCACTGATACTGGTTTCTTTGAATACAATATGGAGGAAGAAGAAAAGGAGTAATTATTGATGTTTTTGCTGTTTCCTGCTTCTAGTAGATGTGTAATGCATATATGCAGGTACATGAATATATACACACATTATTTATATCAGTGATTTAAATTAATTTCATTAAACCCTCTAATGTCCACTTTGCTCAACTTTTTGTATTTGCAAGGTTTTAACCACTAGTTGGGGATACCAGAGTTGTAACCTTTCGTTTAAAGCTCTTTTTCTAATTCCTTACCTCAAGAGGAAGAGAAAATTCATTATTCACAGTAATTTGGCATCGTCTGAACAATTGTTCCTCCTTCTCTTTCTTCCTTAAACACTTATTGAATGCCCTCTGTGAACTACATGCTGAGGATGCAGAGCAAAATCTTTCATGTTTCTTGCTGTTGAGAAGTTTATTAACTGGTTAAGAAAACCATTTTAAAGTTTCAAGCTAGAGTATGACTACTATTTTAGAAAGATTCTTCTGACAGCTTTGTAGAGGATACAGGCAAATCCAGACTCAGGGAGGCCAGCTTAATGGCTACTGAAATAATTTAGGAAAATATAATACAGGAGGGATATGGAACAGGATAAGAGAAGTTAGAATGGAAAGAAAAAGAAAAGATAAATATGGACAGGACTAACATTGACAGCTCAAAGTGGGCAGAAGGGGAACCAACTTCAGATAGAGACTTGCATTTAATACTTAAAGATGTAGGAGGGGAAACTTGATCAAGAAGTATCCAGAAGTCAGTGGAAAAATGTCAATAGAAGAAAGATCTACGGTGTTAAATTAAGGTAGGCTGAGTATGGTATGACAAGAACCAAAATATTCAATTTAAAAATTTGTTTTTTTTTTTTTTTTTTTTTGCAGTACGCGGGCCTCTCACTGTTGTGGCCTCTCCCGTTGTGGAGCACAGGCTCAGCGGCCATGGCTCTCGGGCCCAGCCGCTCCGCGGCATGTGGGATCTTCCCAGACCGGGGCACGAACCCGTGTCCCCTGTGTCGGCAGGCGGACTCTCAACCACTGCGCCACCAGGGAAGCCCTTTCTTCAATTTTTAAATTAGAGGTTATTGTTAACTTTTTTCAGAAGTACTTGTGGTTGTTGACAGTTTAAGCCTGGTTACGGTATTTTGAAGAGTACGTAGAAGGAGAGAAAATGAAGACAACGAAAAAGTCAGTAGAGAAGTTAAAATAATACCCCATTCTGGGACGTCCCTGGTGGTGCAGTGGTTAAGAATCCACCTGCCAGTGCAAGGGATACAGTTTCGATCCCTGGTCAGGGAAAATCCCACATGCCGCAGAGCAACTAAACCCGTGCACCACAACTACTGAGCCTGCACTCTAGAGCCCGTGAGTTGCAACTACTGAACCCACGCGCCTGGAGCCCGTGCTCCACAACAAGAGAAACCACCACAACAAAGAGTAGCCCCCGCTTGCCTCAACTAGAGAAAGCCCGTGTGCAGCAACGAGGACCCAACGCAGGCAAAAAATAAAATAATAATAATATCCCATTCTTGGAGATGAGAAAAATGGGCTGTTTATAAAACTAATTTTAAACATCAGCAAATATTAATAACTTTACACTATAAAGAAGGTATAAAATTAGTTGTCATTCATTCAGTATCTCTTTATTTAGGTCCTATGATGTGTCCTATTCTGTTCTACTTCTTGGTAGCAACATTCATAGAGAAGTGAACAGGAGAAGGTCATTGTTTTCATTAGTATAATGGAGAATGAAAGTTAATGCACTAGATAATTTCAGAAACTGGTAAGTGCTGGGAGGAAAATGTGGTAGAGCTTGACTGAGGAGTTGGAGGATAGTTCAGCTGGGTGATCTATGTCGGGCTTATTGAGCAGATGAAACATGAGCTGATGTCTGAATGAGCAGTCATGCAAAGGTCTAGTGTGGGGCATTCTGAGCGGCAGTGGCAACAGCAAATGCAGCAGCAAACTTGGCATGTTTGAAGAACAAATGAAAGTCAGTTTTAAAGGAATAAGATCTACATGTTTAGAAATGCACAGAAATCCCTCTTATTTTCATAGTTTTTAGTATAATCTTACCAATATTCTTTCACCAAGATCTTTGTATATGTCAAAACTGGGAGCTAGGCACACATCAGTTAAGGGAGTAACAGGTCTTACTATTTGTTCAACTACTTGTTAGCTTAATGACCAAAAATGTGTTAACACTTTGCAATGAAAACACTTTTTATTTCACTAAAAATGCCTTTCACCATTAAAGGGCCACTGGAGTAGAAACAACCGTTCAATACAAAGGTCATTTAATCCCCAAATTCAATGAAAGAATTCCTGGCTCCAAAAGTGATATAACTCTTAGGAGGAAATGTCATTTCCCCATGGTTTTCAGTGTAGATCTATTGCCATTTTTGGACAAAACCCACTATCTCTTTATTCCTGATTTTCTTCAAAAGATGGATATAATGAAAACCAAGAACTATTTACTGAGTCATCTGTTCCTTTAAATCAAGTGGGGAAATTTGTTACAACCAAATTATCTTTCTTCTGAAAGACACTTTTTTCTATTAAGTTGCTTATGAAAACTTTTAAATGTTTTGGAACATTCCTATGCTTCCTATGTCTCTACTACCACCCTGTTTCTTAGTTCGATGCATGAATCTGTTTGAATACACTCCCTTTTAATTCTTTAAAGAAACACTTATGCTCGAAGTCTCCATTTCTCACCTCATATTCTTTCTCAGATCAGGTTGAAAACCACTGATGAAGACTTACATCTCATTACTCCCAAGAGTTAATTCTCTGTGTTTATCTCATCAATTACAAAGCATAATTTATCATGGTTGGTCATTCCTACCTCATGGTAACTGTGGTAGCCACAGAGATGTGCCCCTCCGACACCCCTTCAAGAAAGGAAGGGTTGCCCAGCAGTAAGGAGGGAAAGTGGCTGACAGCATCCCACTGTTAGTTCTTTTTCAGTTCATGCCCTTCTTTTTTTTTTTTTTTTTTTTTTTGCGGTACGCGGGTCTCTCACTGCTGTGGCCTCTCCCGTTGTGGAGCACAGGCTCCGGACGCGCAGGCTCAGCGGCCATGGCTCACGGGCCCAGCCGCTCCGCGGCATGTGGGATCTTCCCGGACCGGGGCACGAACCCGTGTCCCCTGCATCGGCAGGCGGACTCCCAACCACTGCGCCACCAGGGAAGCCCTCATGCCCTTCTTAAATGATCCGTGGCCAACAACTGAGAAAGGCAATGGTATGGAGCTAAGCCATTTCTTCCCAATATGGGACTCCAGTAATAGGAAATCTCTGCTCACCAATGGTCTGGCTGTGATTGTGTCAGGACCATATCACAGTCTGACAGCCTCTCTTACAAAATTCTGCTTCCTCCAGTTTTTCTTTCAAAAATATTACCCCCCGAAAAACCTTTTGAATTCCTGACTTTTATCTCAGTGTCTGTTTTCTAGACACTCAATCTGTCTCCATAATTCACTTGTCTCCTGCCCATTGGTGTGCTTTCTGGCTTGAACTGGCTCATAAGAGCTGATCCTTTAATTCTCATGTATTTTGTGAGCCATTTATAAAAATTAAATTATATAAACTCACAATAAATAATATTAAAAACTGAAGTAGTCAATACTCAAAACTTATTAATCAGTCATTTTACTACATTTTACTATTACTATGCTCTTGAGATTATTTAGGTCTATTGCATATATAATAATATAATATCCTCTATAATATCCTACTGCACCTCTCTTCCCAACTCTGCTTCCAGTGACTTTGCTTTGATAGGTTGAAATACGCCATAGTGGGAGGGTTGACAACACAGGAATTGACACACACTATAAAGTTGCTCCCCTCTGCCCTTCTGTAAGTCAGTCGTTAAACATTCACCAGCACACCACTGCTCCTATCTTTCTGATTGCTCCTTAATTGTTTTTAACTCTTCTCTCAGACTTCTCAGTGTAGCCATAAGACTCTGGCTTTTGCTCTCCTCCCTAGCTCTGCTACCTTGTTAGAGCTTTGGTCTAGCTTTATGATAGATATATAGAGAGATATAAACAGACTAAATATATCTATATTTATATAGATATAAATATAATCAACTTTCTCAAGCAAAATTTTCAGCAATCCTCAGCAGTGTGGGAATGCTTTTGTCCTGGGAGGGTAGAACCTGAGTGACCCATCCCAGCAGCCACTTTAACGTTCCTTGGATATGCCAACTTTATTACCATATCATGGCCTTTACACTTACTCCTTTTCTTTATGAAAGCTTTTCTCTAGATGTCTATGTGACTCCTTTTTTCCCATATTTCACATCTCATCTCAAGTACCCCTCATAAAATGTGTGATACCTTTCTTGACCTTCCTAGGTAAATGAGCACCAGCTCTTCATCCTATTTTCATTTCTTTTCATGATACTTGTATACAGTGTCAAATCATAGAAAGCAGTGGAATGTTTATTTTCTGCTATGTTTCTTCCTATAGAACACAAAAACTTTATGAATAGGACCTGTAACTTGTTTATTATATTTCCCTAGTACCTATATGAATATCTGGAAAATGTTAATAATTCAAAACAATGTATTACATAACTAATACATTAGGAAGTTATAGAAGTATTTGCCTAATAATTCTATTACTTCACAGTATAGATATCATCCTACTGTTTTTGGAAAAGAAAATTAAGTACATTGTCACTAACCCAAGAACTAAAGTAGATGTTGTGACACTATCAATAAAATTTGTAATATTTTTATAATAATAATAGCATCACTGCTCTAGATTTTTGTCAATACATATATGCTAACCCAACAACTATGCTTATGCAAAACTACACACTGGGATTTTACAGAAATGAAGAAAATCTATAGTAAATAAATTCTTTATCTCTAAAGATTTTCTTCCATTCCCTTTGATTTTCTGATGAAATTAATGTGTTTAGGACATTGAACTGGATTCCTGAGACAACTCACGAGAATTCATCTGGTCAAATTTAGAGAACAATTTCTCAGTATTTCATAACTTCTTTGCCAGTTAGCTCTACATGTCACATGAAGTAATGGGAAATGTTTCATATTATTAAAGATTACTTAAATCATGTAATGGTTATAGATTTGCACTCACAGAAATGCTTGAATAGTTGGATATGTTCTAACTGCTGTAATTGCCTTGAAACTAGCATAGCTTGAAATGGTTATCAGCCAAATTGTTTCATTTGTTTTTTGCCATGCTCCATTAGGTATCCTACTATAAGGTTACATATTGCCAACTTGTAAATATCCCATTTGCCTGTTCAAGAAAAGAAATGACCTTTTATGAAAGCTATCTTCAGGGAGAGAAAAATAATTAGGGCACTACAAACCAATAGACATGTAGCCTTTAAAACAAAATACTGATTACATATGAACTATTTTGATTATATTGTTTTTCAATATAGCAGGGGAACATTAATTTGCTTACAAAGACAATATAAATATATCAGCATGCCATACTGACACATAGATGAAATGTCTTAACAGATATCTTAAAGATAGAATGCAGCTGAAATACAAAATGTAGAATGAAGAAGAGATTTATGCTAGTGTTCAATTCCTCATGCAGCCTATTCAGTGTACGGTGGTCCTACTGACAACGGATTGAAATTTCTTCTGAGACTTTTGAATAACTTTAAATGCCATTCTGTACATCATATATACTATCATGCTGTTTTTGGCACTGTGAACAATGGGAAGTTCACTATAATTTCGTAATTCTACAGGCCAGGAATCATGTTAATGTGGATACATTTCAGAAAACATTAAAATAATTAATTACTGAAAATAATAAAGGCATAACTAGTGAGTAAAATCCTATGTTATGGACTTAAAGCTTTGGTCTAAGGCTGCAGTGTAAAGAATCCTTCATAAAATTATGTAATATTCATAAACATTTACTATTTACATTCTAAATATTTAAGGACTTCCAGCCTCATTTAAAGACATGAGGATGTAAATATGTGCATATAGCTAACCAATAAATAATTTAAACTTTAAAAATCTTCATTCTTTGTATTTCTGTGAGAGTTAATTCTGTACTTTTATCTGGGAAAAAAATTTGCTTATAGCCTTTCTTATTGGGATTTATGAAAGCTTTGTTCTCCAATAGCCTCAACTGTCTACCTCAACACTTGGAGGTGTGAAACAGGTTGCTGTGAGGACGGAATCTTTGAAGCTACCACCATTTTCCTTCAGCAAATACTATAATACCTCTCATTTTTTCATGCTCCATCAGAATGAGGCTGTTTAAAAGAAACACAGTTATATCAGGTCCTCTGAGTTTTCAGTCCATCTGATATAATGACGTAACTTTTAACTTTCTTGAGTGTTAGAAAAAGGCAGTGTGTATCTATTTTTTTCTGTAGGAGAAGAAAAAGTGTGTATCTACTTTTCTCACTCTAGGATATTACTAGACAATAGACCTCTATATTAGGCTTTTAACTCCAGAAAATAATGTTTATACTTTCTAATCATGACAAATAGAAACACATGCCACATTGTATGTCTTAAAAGTGAATGCCATTATTTTATATCCACAACAGAACTGAGATTAGTATTGGTCAGCTCATTCTGACTAAAACAATGTTTTTATTTCTCTTGCCAAATATTATCTCCCAAGTAATATTAAATAGTTGAGCCAGTGTAAGATTAATCCCACTTTATACCACCCATACCCACATAAACACTAACAATCCCTCTCATTAATGTCTTAGCTTTCCAGGAGAGGGTTAATTGGAGAGCTACTTTGCAATATTAAGTTAGATAAGGAAATATAGGACCGGTTCCATTCAACTATTTGTTATTTTTACTTTATTTCTAAATATAATCTTATACACCCTCTCTTTCTTCCCTTCATTACCTTCCCTCCTTCTCTCCCTTTCTTTCCCTCTCCCTTGCCACACACACACACACACACACACACACACACACACACAAACACACTACATTATGCAACATTCAGAATGTCATCTATTTGATGAACCAGAAGAAGTAACTAAAGGACAGACTATTCTAATGTACGTAATAATCAAATGCACCATTTTTTCCTTTTCAGTTTTTTCCCTCTCTTTCCTTTTGCTTTCTCTCCCCCAGCAAACCCTTTGATGGGCATGTATTTTGCTTTAAATTTTTCTTGATCATATTTAATAAATATTATTTCTTATATATCTGTTCACCTTGGTGCCTTCATTTTAATTGAGAGAGTCCAAGACTCAGCATAAACTAGTTCACAGACCATCTATATTTTTAATTTTGACTTTAAGGTTTTTTTTCTTTTTTTTTTTTTTTTTTTTTTTGCTGTACGTGGGCATCTCACTGCTGTGGCCTCTCCCATCGCGGAGCACAGGCTTCGGACGCACAGGCTCAGCGGCCATGGCTCACGGACCCAGCCACTCCGCAGCATGTGGGATCCTCCCAGACCGGGGCACGAACCTGTGTCCCCTGCATCGGCAGGAGGACTCCCAACCACTGCGCCACCAGGGAAGCCCGACTTCAAGGTTTTTAAAAAATTTTTATTTAAAAAAATTTTATTGGAGTATAGCTGCTAATTTTAGTTTTAATAAATGTTGCCTGATTAATTTCAAAACAATGCCTACACCTGCCATGTATGTAAATACTCTTCTAATCAAGCCTCTGGAAGACATAAATAATTTTTAATTTTCATTGTTTGTAGTCTGATATGTTGAAAGACCTATCAGTTTACAATAATTTACTTGTACTACTAATGAATTTGCACATTTTTCCACATGTTACTTTATTATACCTTTTGTTGCCATCCATATCAAAAATCTATATTTTCCCATATCTACCATTTCTCTGCTGAGTATTTTACGGTATCTTTTGCTAAATATAAGTGATTTTAGAGATGTAGACGTAGGTATAGATAGAGGAATAGAAATATGGCACACTTATTTTGTTAAGAATATTTTTATTCCACCTAAGCCTTTGGTTTGACTTATTATAAAGTATACTAATGATCTTTTGTGAATGAATCAGGAGACTAAATCCCATCCTAGAGCTCATCAGTATTAAATGAGTAGTTAAGGGGAAATGGTAAAATTGCTTTTGAGAAAGACAATTATTGGAATTTTATCCTAGTTTTAAAAAATATGAAAAGTTTGCTTAAACCCTAAAGAAAACAAAATTAATAATTATCTGTGCAGATGTAAACAATTATCTTTTAGATTCTCACCTTCAATGCTATTAAAAGAAACTGATGAAAAACTTCCCAATATTGACCAAATAAGTGAATATAACCACCTCCAAAATTATACGTATTCAGTAGGTTTATAGCCTGATAAATAATTCCCCAAATTTGGTAACAAAATATCTAACGAATACACTGTCTTGAAATAACACTTAACTAATGATAAATTACTTAGATGAATTTTTTTACTATATGCTTTTACTATAGCGGTTGGTGGGAAACGTAAAACAAATCCCCAAGGAAACTGTAAGCATATGATATTTACACTTTCTTTTTCCATAGAAGAAGTCCTGAGTGAAAAGGACTTGAATATTCTTGAAACACATTTTAGTTGACAAGATTGGAAAACAGTGGGATTGAATTTTAAATGAAATATATTAAAATGCTTGTCAATATCATAAATTAAGTCACTCTAATTAGGAAAATCCACAATTAAAGCTATAGCTTAATTCTGATTATGACAGTAATCATATGAGATTAGTAGGAATTTCTCTCATCCATATGATTTAGATTCTGCTAATATCAGGACTTGTCATACATAACATTTCTTCATATTACAACCAGCTATAATCAATTCTAATTCCTGCCTCAGCAGGTATTTTTTATATCTTTATTGGAGTATAATTGCTTTACAATGTTGTGTTAGTTTCTACTGTACAACAAAGTAAATCAGCTATACGTATACATATATCCCCATATCCCCTCTCTCCTGGGCCTCCCTTCCACCCTCCCTATCCCACCTCTCTAGGTCATCATAAAGCATCGAGCTGATCTCCCTGTGCTATGCAGCAGCTTCCCATTAACCATCCTTTTTTTTTTTTTTTTTTTTTGCGGGCGGTACGCGGGCCTCTCACTGTTGTGGCCTCTCCCATTGCGGAGCACAGGCTCCGGACGCGCAGGCTCAGCGGCCATGGCTCACAGGCCCAGCCGCTCCGTGGCATGTGGGATCTTCTCGGACCGGGGCACGAACCCGTGTTCCCTACATCGGCAGGCGGACCCTCAACCACTGCGCCACCAGGGATGCCCTAGCCATCCATTTTATATTTGGTAGTGTATATATGTCAATGCTACTCTCACTTTGTCCCAGATTCCCCTTCCCCCACTGCGTCCTCAGGTCCGTTCTCTACATCTGCATCTTTATTCCTGCCCTGCCACTAGGTTCATCAGTACGATATTCTTAGAATCCGTAAATGTGTGTTACCATCCAGTATTTTTCTCTTTCTGACTTGCTTCACTCTGTATGACAGACTCTAGGTCCAACCACCTCATTACAAATAACTCAATTTTGTTCCTTTTTTATGGCTAATATTCCATTGTATGTATGTGCCACATCTTCTTTATCCTTTCATCTGTCAATGGACATTTAGGTTGCTTCCATGTCCTGGCTATGAACATTGTGATACATGTATCTTTTTGAATTATTGTTTTCTGAGGGTATATGCCCAGTAGTGGGATTGCTGGGTCATATGGTAGTTCTACTTTTAGTTTTTTAAGGAACCTCCATACAGCCTCCACAGTGGCTGTATCAATTTGCATTCCCACCAACAGTGCAGGACGGTACCCTTCTCTCCACACCCTCTCTAGCATTTATTGTTTGTAGATTTTTTGATGATGGCCATTATGACTGGTGTGAGGTGATACCTCATTGTGGTTTTGATTTGCATTTCTCTAATGATTAGTGATGTTGAGCATCTTTTCATGTGTTTGTTGGCAATCTGTATGTGTACTTTGGAGAAATGTCTATTTAGGTCTTCTGCCCATTTTTGGATTGGGTTGTTTGCTTTTTTGATATTGAGCTGCATGAGCTGCTTGTCAATTTTGGAGATTAATCCTTTGTCAGTTGCTTCATTTGCAAATATTTTCTCCCATTCTGAGGGTTGTCTTTTTGTTTTATGGTTTCCTTTGCTGTGCAAAAGCTTTTAAGTTTCATTACATCCCATTTGTTTATTTTTTTATTTTATTTCCATTATTCTAGGAGGTGGGTCAAAAAGGATCTTGCTATGATTTATGTCATAGAGTGTTCTGCCTATGTTTTCCTCTAAGAGTTTTATAGTGTCTGGCCTTACATTTAGGTCTTTAATCCATCTGGAGTTTATTTTTGTGTATGGTGTTAGGGACTGTTCTAATTTCATTCTTTTACATGTAGCTGTCCAATTTTCCCAGCACCACGTATTGCTCTGCAGGTATCTTAAAAACTTATTCTATCACAATTATTCTCTATGCCTACACCAAAAAAATTAATAAATAAGAATAATGAAGAGGAATTACATTTTCAGGTCTCACAATACTCTATAGTCCTATTGTAAATCAATTATTGTGTTTTTAGCACATAAGATAAATAGGTCAAAGTAGCAATAGAAATCCATCTTTATGCTTATATATATATATATATTTGTGTGTGTATATATATGCATGTATATATATAAAAGTTATATTTTATATGTGGAGAGAAGGTTCAACAACTTTCTTGTCCATTTTCTGGTTATTAACTATACTTCCTTGAACACTTATTTTTTCAGCTATGATTAAATATGATTTTAATTAGGACTTTTATTGAAAGGTTACAAATGTCAAATGAAAATGGGAAGTTAGGAAGGAAAACAGAATAAAGGAAGAAAGGAAGAGAAGGAAGGATGGGGATGACACTGGCTCTTTCCATGCTAAATCCCTGGGAATATTGTTTTAAGTTACATCTTAATCAAAAGACATTTTTGGCATCTACTACCTAGATTTGAATTACGCCTGGTACATAGTGGGTTTATTTGTTCCCTAGTATATTTTTTCCTGTGTACATGGTGCCCTTAATCATAATAAACTGTATCACTTTTGAATATATTGTCACAAATTCCCCAAACAATGATTTGAGGGAATCTTTTGACACATGAAGCAACAGAGTCAATGGATGCTCTGAGAATTCAAATAAATTTCAAAAGTTCACAAAGGTAGAAGTTAGTGGAGCTCAGAACTGAATGCATGGTTTCCTCATGCAAAACTTGATATTAAAATTAATTAGCTATATTGATTATTCTATTAGCAGAATGGTATAAAAATTCAGGTGTCTATATGAAGTGGATGGTTGGCCCTACAATAAGAAATGTGACTATAATAAACAGAGCCAGATAAAGCTCCAAAACAAATTAAGCCCTTCCTCATTTACCAGCTGATGACATTAGTACAAGGATTTACCTTTAAATGAAATGTTTCTGGGAAAGAAAGCACTCTCACTATTATTACACTATCAATCCTCGAGTAAAAGAACAATTTAAGGGTGATATATGGAGACAAGAAAGATGGTTTGAGACAGCTGGACAAATTAGGCATCCTTAAGGCGAGAATAAAAGAAAAAGACAAAGTGGCCTGGATTTAAATTTCAAGTTGTCCATATTCAAATTCCGATCACTTACATATTTTATAATTTAGAAAGAGTAGATATATTTTATGAGTATCCTAAGTTTACAAATTAAGAGTAGATATGTTTTGTGAGTATCCTAAGTAATATAAATTGAGGGAGAAAAGTGACCTCAAGGAGCCTTCAGTTGATTAAAAGGTTTTGTAAGCTCAGTCCCAGCTATGAAGTAGTTCACCAAAAGTTAGTTTTAATCCCTCATCCAACTATCCATTTATCCCAATTTCTCCATAGAGTCGTAGTACTCCCTTACTTATCAAGCCCCCTTTGGAAGCTGCACCCAATGGGTGGCAATCACCAAATGTTATTGAGCTACTAATTTAAAATATCAAAGTTGTGGGCTAATGGCTGTGAAACATAGAGCCATATTTTAACATTGTAACTTTGATATTTCCCGAGCAATATACTTGGCTTTGGTGAGACACTCTACTTATAAATGAAGTTTATATGTAAATCCTCCTCTTCTTTTTTGTTGACAGCCAAAGACATTTTGATTTATAAAATATTTTAATTTATAAAATATTTTAATTATTTTTGTAGATATTGTTTTCGTTTTCTCAGCAATGAAAACAGATGATATATCTCTATTGCTTCTTTAGTCAAATGCATTATCAACATTTCATAGGGAAAAATCTAAAGACTGCACTGATTCATGAATGATGGATAATAACACATATATTTCTATTGTGTACAAAAAACACAAGAGGAAGTTTGATAATTTCCTTAAGATGTTTTTCTGGTTTGGAATATACAAAATTATTTAAAGAATAAAAATGAAAATAATTTTGTTCTCATTAGGCAATGGCCTAATATAACAGTACCAAAAGCAGAAAATGAGTATTAAATTAAATTCATGTCTAAGAATATTTAATTCTGTCTGAAAGCAAGACTACAGAAACTATAAGAAAAATATCTGTCTCCAACAAACACAATGTTTAGAGCTTTAAAAGTTATACCAATTTACATTTCATTTGCTTTATTTTATTAGAATGTTGGCGAGTTATGTGCAACGGTGAATTAAGATGCTGTAATAATGATCTCAACTTAGATAAATAATCATAAGAAAGCAAATAATTCTTATAAAAATACATACCTACACTTATTAAAATTTTACAGAAAAAGGGTAAAATAATTAAGGCACTTAAAACTAATGGTTAGAACATCAAATAAAATGAATTGCTAATTTAAGTAGAATATCCCTCACTGCACAATACATTTTGCCAATTTGAAGTTGAGGAAGACATAAAAAAGTATTTGAAAGTATTCCCTGTGCTTGCTGAAAAAGATGAGGCATAAAATTATATAGGAACATCAAAAGTGAGATGAGAAGAAACTTGTGGATGTCACTGGCATGCTCATAAATGGAAACAGAGCAAAAAAGTTACTGAAGTGTTTAAGGATATAGGAATAAAATGAGATCTGACAGGGAAGGGAAAAGAACTGTGTTGAAAGATGTTCCCAGCTGGAAAAAATCATTTCCAGGTGATTTTTGTTTCCATCAAATCAAGTCAGGCCATGAAACTGGAGATAGTATCCCATAATTTTTTAAAAATAGTTTCCACCAGTTAAGATGTTTGGTTTAGGATTTTGACAAGCATCTGAGGGCTATTTGTTACCTGGTGATGGAAAGTGAGAAATAAATTTGATTCATTCCTTATGGAAGTAAATGGAATAAATCTACCACACTGAATATTGTTTTTAAAATATATTGTTAATAGTATAACATGTGCATCTTTGAATATGTAGTATAAATCATGCTATACTTAATCCCTTAATTTTTTTTTTAATTATAACTCTTTGGGATGTTCTCACTATATTTTTAAGTATATATAACTCCTATTGTATACAGTAAGGTTTTGTTTCACTTTCAGTTTGAATCACTAAATATTATTGAACACTAAGCTATAAAATGAGTGTCGCTGATTATGTTGATCTTTTTGCTATAACCCATTCATTGAACAATATTGAGCACCTACTTGCTATCATAACACTTAGTCTTGAGATGTTTCACTGAAAAAAAAAGACACATGATTGCTTGTCCTCAAAATTTACCATCTAACAAGGAAGACAGATAACGAGAGCTAAGGGTTGTCTACATTTATTACCACACATATCTGTTTTCCTGAGTTCAGGGGTCGTCCCCATCAGTACTTATCCCTCACCTTGAAACACTGAGATAGGACTGATGATGTCCAATTTCCAGCTTCAATCCCATTTGAAAATTATTACATAGATTTCTTTATAGCACTTGCAATTCTATAACATAATACTCATTTACACATTTTTCTTTATAATTGACCTCACATTACTTAGAGAAGATCTCATACTTTAACCACTTGTGTATTTCTAGCATAGTGTAGTACCTGAAACATAATGGTTACCAAAATGTATCTGTTGTTTAGGTCTGAGTAGAGTTGGAATAGAAGAGCACTAAAGTTGTTTTGTATAATGATAATAAGTTTATGCATACCATAGTTTAAAATAATTGTTCTTCCTATGAAACAATGTATTTGAAGATTGGTAGACAGATTTTAGATGTGAAGAACAAGATATCAGAGAAATTCAGTGCCTGGTCTAAAGTAATAAGCCAAGTTTAGAAAAAGAAAGCCTCGACTCCAAATTATGTGTTTTGCATATTTCACCTGTTAAGAAAAAAATATCCAGATTTGGAAACAGGTCAATGGGATTGTGGATTGTTCTTTCAGTTGTGCTGGGTGTTATCTAATAGGTCCATATGAGGATTATCTCATATGTACCTTGGTCTGATTTTCTATTCATTGATATTTACTTGTAGCAAAGCAACTGATTATAGGCCTAATAGTAATGTAATGTAAATGTCTCTTTTCTAGTAGGAAAGATAACAGTATTAACTGTAAATTTCTTTATTAAAAACACCTTATTTCTGCATGCCATTTTAATGTACTTATATGTATCTCACTTCTTCAAGTGATATTTGAATCAGCTATACCATCTCATTAGTCTCCTAATTACCGATTTAGTTAATAAATGGTTGACAGGTTTATTTTTTATTCTTATCATTCATGCTTCTAACTTTTTGAAGTTTATATTTTAATATAACAGAGTTGATTTTGTCTGTTCAGAGACTCCCTCCTTCCTTCTTTGCATAACTGTTCCTTCCTCCCATCTATTCATGTGAATGGGGTGGGGCTGCCTTCCTAGTATATTTCTTTCCCAGCCATAAGTTAAGTTTGAGAATGTGTTCCAGGACATTCAGTTATCACATTCTGTTGTGCCTTTGTTAAATTAAGACAGATCTTTATTCTTCCCCAGATATATGTTTCTTTCATTTTAGGAGCTTAAGGAAAAGGCAGATTTGGATAATACAGCCTGCTGAATGAGAATCAGGAATTATCAACCACATTTTTCTCAGCACACTGAGAAGTGGAAGAGAGAAAGGAAAACAGGAAGAATGGATTTTGATAATTTCTCTAAGTATCTGCATCAAGTTTTGCTTAAAAACACATTATTTCTAGTCTTCCCAAGTCAGGGGGAAAAAAACGCACTTTTGCTAATGGGAGTTTGATTTCTTTGTTTCCTATAATCAAAGAATCCTAACTGAGGGTTAAGCAATGGAAATACTGAAATATGGTTTTAGAAAACAAAACAGTAAATATGGACATATTTTACATGAAATAACAAAGCCTAAAATTACAGTAAATTTTAACTTACTATCTAGTATTATAATATTTTGAAGATATATTCAAAATGCATGTGTTTTATACATTATTGATTTTTTACTGGAATCTCTTCAGTTAAAAATGAAATCACAGGTGATGAGATTGCAATAATATTAACAATTCAGACATAGAATTAGAAAATTTTACTGAGAATTACAAAACAGAATTATAATAGAAATCAAAATAAAAGGTGCTGTAATAGTTGGTAGCTCAGTAATTTTTATGTTTGTTAAAGATCTTAACATAACATTGGAAGTTAAATGGATAAACTGACGCTTTGAATGAAAATATATCTAATCATGAAGTACATCCTTTTTAACAGCCTAATAATTCGGTATGTAGGACACTTTTGAAGCTATAGTAGTACAGATTTATTTTATAAGTATTTTTTAGTAGAGTGTCAAATAAAAAATAAAAAGTAACTGTTTAAAATTATCATGAAGACATATTTTGTGCTTTTAAGGGACCATATTCCTTCGATTACAAAACATTGAAGAGACAACTGATACTAGTATAAATTTATATTACATTTTTTTATCTGAAAAAAAGGAATGGCAAATTTTTCATACTTGCTGGAACTGTCTTCTTAGCTTTAATTTGTGCCTAAATTTTATCACATGTAATCTCACATAGATCTTCCTACTGACAAGTGGAGCAGGAAATAGACTGTGAGGGAAAAGTTTCAACCACTGAAATCTTTACCTATTGTAAAGATTGTTGTTGTTTTTATCTGTTGTCTGTTGTTCTTTTTATCATTATCATAAAACATTTGCAGACTGTTAATTCAACTTCACTACTCTAGGAATTTGACTTAAATATCTATTAAAACATTTAAAATGTATTACTGTGATTACTTTGTACGTATAGCTTTCACTACATTCTTCCTGATTTCTGGAAAGCAGAGACAAGATATTATTCATCACTTTTATCCACAGGACCAAGCCCTGTATTATATAAAGTTAAATCTATTACACTTATCTATATTAATTAATCAATATGATAGTTCGTAAATTCACTTTTCTATGAGAGAGTGGGTTCTAAATAAATATCGCCAACTTATATTTGATCCTAATGAATACTCCCTATTATGCTTAACTCTTCCTCAGGCATACCATTCTGTTGACAGACTGTTTATATGGTATTGAATAATTTAAAAAAGAGAGATAATTTTACTATCTCTTAAGAATTTATATGTTTTTAACCCATTGCCACTCTGATATAGTTCTGAGAATTTTTGCAACTTGCATCTGGTAGCTGTACAGGGTGATGAGAGTGTAGGTAGACTCATCATTTGGCCTTGCAGACACTAAAAGTTCAAGCTTATTAAACTTGTTTAATGAAGGCATTAAATTTTCTTATGTTTCTGGTGATGTGTAATACTCTTCTATCATCCACAAAAAATATGTCTACTGAGAATTTAACCTCTTTTTAATAGTTTTATCTCTTACCTACTTTTTCATTTCTGAGAGGTTAAATTTTAACTTTCAGTTGGATATTAGTATTATCATTTACTTAAAAATATTCATTATAGAAGAAAATAATTATCAAATGGGAAAAATATATGGCTATTCACTGTAAAAATGAAAATATCTGTTACATCGTTGGGTTTTTCCATATTACTTGCATCTATTTTATGTTGACATATATTTTCAGAAATGCGTGACATTATATACCTTTTCTATATAATTCACGTACTTTCTACTTGTTATTGTTCATAACATACAGCAACCAATTATATACATTAGCTCCTTACTGGATTTGTAAGTATTCTTCTTTGTTGTTTTCAACATGTCAACAATGATATTTAATAAGACTAACACATGTGTAGTTCTTCTCCTATGCAATGAGGAAAGGTACTCATATAAATGTATGTTTTCCTCCAAAAATAACACCAGATGTTAGTAGCTACACTCATGTTTTATCATTTCAAACTGGCCACACCTTTATATTTCAGCAAAAAAAAAAAAAAAAAAAAATCAATATGGGAATCAAATGTTTTACAAGAGATTGCGTTAAAAAATAAGCTGTTACTCCTTCTGAGCATGGGTACATTGGATAATTTAAAGACAGTGATCAGAACTTGCTTTAACACGGTGCCTCCAGCGCACAGGGCTTTTTATAGGTCGCAGGGGACTCAGGTCCATGACGGATTTCACATATCCACCTGCTCTTTATTGCAAATAAAACAACAATTTAACATCGAGTAGATCTGGCATTAAATATAGGCAAGCCAGGTATCCTTCAAGTGAAAGCAATTTACTTAGATTTGTCCAAGGCTTTATTAAAAGCTGTCACTCCAAAAAAGAAAAAAAAAAAGCATTTCAACCATTTTAGAAGCCTCAGAGCATCAAATGGCTACAGAATAAGCAACTAGAGTCAGTCCTGTTTTGCCACTAGGTGTCACTTAGCCTCTTGGAACTATTTCCTTCCTCTAAAGTAAACACTTAAGATTTGATCTCTGTGATTCCCTTCAGCACTAACATTTATGATTATGTGTAGAGATAAGAAACAGAAAATATGTCTAAATGTTCATTTCACTGGATGGATAATGACCTTTTCCAGTAATCTTACTCTTCTCAGTGAACCTGCTCCCCGCAAACTGCTCTTGTTCTTTTTGCCTGTAATGTTCTCTCCTCAGATTATTAACCTATCTTTCTCAAGTCTTTGCTTATCTGTCACCATCTAAATGAGGTCTATTCCTGACTATTCTACATAAAATTGTAAACTTTCCTCAATCTTTCTACACCAATAAGCTCTATTCCCTTTTATCCTTACTCTACCTTTTCTTTTATTCCTGGCACTTTTCTCCTTTTAACTTAGTACTGTATATTATTTACTTATTTATGCTTATGGTGAAGTATCCATATTCTTCCTGCTGGACTATAATGTCTCCAAGGGTAAGAGTCTTTGTTTAAATCACTGGTGTATGTACAACACCTAGAACAGTGCCTGCACTTAGTTATCATTAAATAAATATTTATGCAATGAATGAATTGCTTAGAGATCCTTGCTGACATATGTATCACTTTTAAACGATCTAAAAACAAAGTATGCATCTTCAAAATAATAAATCCATACTCTCTCAAGAGATTGAGAAAACTGTAGGAAACATATAAGCTGATGTGAATAAGTAGAAAGGGAGAAATTTACCGAATGCATACTTTCAATCTAAATTTTAAAAATAGAATCTTCTTTTTTACCCAAAGAATGCCCAGAATAAAAATTAGGGCAGGAAATGAAACAGCAAAAAATACAGAGTTTGGGGGGAAAAAAGCTATCTCTTCGGTTGGTGTGAGGGGAAGCAAATTCCACCCATTCATCACCTCCACCCCACCCCAACCCCACCATTCAATGGAGCCCTTGCCATTTTGGAAACAAAACAAAACAAAACCCTAGGATGCTAAGAAACTGTTTCAAAAACATCATCTTAAGGAAAGAATGACTAACGAAGGCTAGAGCCAAAGTTGACTAACGATAATGAAGGGACAAGTTACCCAAAATCAGAGTTTGATGGGTCTTACATGCTTGGTTCAGTGGATTATGACTTTTTTCTATAAAGCACAGGAAATTAGGGAAGTGATTAAACCAAATATAACAATCCAAGTGTTTTTATATTCTAGAAGCATAGAAAGCATTTTAAAAGGTTTGCTAAATTAATGATGTATTCAAATAATTTAGGTAACATAGTTTACATAGAGATCACATATTGTATATTTCTAACTTGCTAAGATAAGATGCACAGAAGAGAACCACCCTTTTCCTCATTTATACTTCCACTAACCACATCCATTGCATGGCTCTCTATCAGAGCAGAATAACAAAATATAAGCAACAGACCTGAAACTTTATTTCAGTTCTTTAGTCTTATTGTTATCAAATAAGCTTGTGAACTCTCCAAATCACTTTCAACTGAACTGACATACAGACAAGGCCTGTATACTTGCAGTGACCATTTTTATTCTCTGACATTTCTATTACTGGTTGCTTAGTATAAACATATACAAATGAGCTGTGACTCTGCTAAACTACTCAGTTTAGCTATCTTAGTGGTCTATCTGGACCACCAAATGATAAAGTTTCAAAACATTTGTATAAATTGAGTGCAGTGACCAATATGAACCTAAATTACCTGTTGTGGTACCCAACCGAAACAGCTCTGATGGTTCAAAGTCAGGTTATGCAAATTGTGTCATGATTATATATTTTCACAGAAATACTGAAACATTATTTTTATTGATAATTCTTTTAATACAATGTAGTACGAACAGTGTCCATATTCATTCAACTCATAAAATTCACAGTGTGAAGAATCACTAGACCTTACGTTAAAACAAAAAATGTTAATGATTAACAGTCACAAAGAATCTTCTCTAATCTATGTTCAAGTATAGTAACTGCAAAATGGAATACTGATGAGCGGAATTCCCTTGTTCAAGAAGTCTATTGACTTCACTTTCACACTCCCTCAACGGCTTATGTAAAACTCAAAACTGTTTCTTGAGTAGCTCAAGGGCATACTATTAACATATACAGCATTTCAATTAAAGTTGAATTTTTATAATACATATAATTATTCTAATTGATGCAACCCTATTTATTAACGTAAGTTGATAGTATAACAATTTTGCATATAAATTGTTAATAGTAAAATTATTTTATATACATTTTGCTTAAATTCAGAAAATATAGTGGCCAAAAACTGGTGGGGAGGTTGCCCACAATGTCTACCGGAGGAAGATTTAGCAAAAGTGTATTAAAGGGAAGAGATTGTTACAGATTTCTATCAGTATTCCTCCTTTGCACCTTTATATCCTTTATCCTAGTGTTGGTCCCAGTTTGTCCAAGTTTATCCAGTATCCTCATATCCTTTGTCCTAGGGTTGGCACAGACTTTTTATACCTGTGCTCTAAATCCCACACGGTTATTTCTGCTTTAAATAGATAATTATCTTTCAAGGAGATTAAAAATATGAAAATGTCTTTTACATTTACTCACATATTTTCCAACTCTGGAGCTGTATTCCTTTGCATAGATCCATGATTTTATTTAATATTATTTTTGTTTGAGCTAAATAACTTCTTTTGACATTTCTTATACTTCAGATCTAATGGTCATAGTAGATCCTGTCAACTTTTTTAATTTGGTATTTCATTATTTTGAAAGATATTTTATTTTCATATAAAAATCTAGGCTCCCTTTTTTATCCTTCATCTCTATGTGCCTCACTTTTCAAAAACTATTTATTATAATATCTAATAATTATAGATTCAAAGGAAGTAACTAATAAATAGACAGCAAGGCCACATACATTCTTCACTCGGGTTCCTCTAAAGTTAATACCTTCTGTATGTATAGTACAACATCAAAGACACAATTGGTACAATCCACTTTGTATAATCAGATTTCACCAGTTACATATTCACACATTTGTGTATGTTTCTCTGTGTGGATGTGTGTATAAATCTATGCAATTTTATTATATGTGTAGCTTCATGTAACTACTACCCCAATTAAGTTACAAAACTACTATCATCAAAAGCTCCCTTTTAAAATCCCTTTCTTCCTATTTCTTTCCTTTTCCCTTTCTTATTTCTTTAAAGGCATCCTCAACTACCCCCATCTTTAACCACTAGCAACCACACATATGTTTTCTTTCTCTATAATAATATCATCTTATGAATATTATATAAATGGAATCATAAAGTATTCACTTGAAATTATCTTCTTTCATACACCATAATTCTCTTAAGGTTTATTTAAGTTGTCCCATCTATTAATGGTTGGTTCCTTTTGATGGCTGAGTACTATTTCATGTTATGGTTTTACCATATGTTTGTTAAACCACAGAATTCTAGAAAAGTTTTTACTTTTTCTTTAATCTTTAAGCACTTCAAATATATCATTCTGTTGTCTTCTGAATACAGCAGCATTGATTATTTGGTGTTCCTTACCTCTGATTTTCTATACATAATGTGTCTTTCTGGAAATAACTTATGATATGAATTGGGATGTGTATGTTTGTTCATTTTTTTAAAAAAATATATTTCCAGCTTGACATTCACAGACTAAATTGGAATTCTGGGTTTATAGTTTTCATCCAATTTGGGAAATTTTTGGCTATTGCTTTTGCAAATGTGTTTTCTCCTCCCTCCTCAACCTTCCTTTGTCAATTCCAATTATACATGCACTAGAACATTTAATACTGTCCTACAAGTCACTGATGCTGTTAATTATGTTTTAAGCATAATTATAGGGCAGATAATCAGTCTTTTTTTCTCTATGATTAATTTAGATAATTTCCATTGATATATCTTCAAGTTCACTACTATTTAAATCTACTGTGTCCACTCTGTGAATAATACCATCCAGAAAAGTTTTATTTCAGATATTTGGGGTTTTTTAAATATCTTTTTCTCCTTATTATATTGTTTTCTTTAAATCACTGAGCACATTCATAATCTTTATGAATTTATACCTTATGAATTTATGATTAGAAATCATGCTCTTATTGGCTATTTTTCTCATTTTATGTGTAATATTTTCTTGCTTATTTGTCTGATTAGTAAATTTAATGATGAGACAGGATTTCTAATTTTGTATTTTTAAAAGCTGAACTTAAAAAAATTAAAGAGTTTAATTTTGTTCTGGCAGGCAGTTATCTACAGATCAGCTGAACATTTTGAAGCTTATTTATACACTTTTTTTCAGGGAACTTCTGGAATAAAGCCTATAGTCTACTACTAAGCAGTGAACCTTTCTGATGTCTAGTGAATGCTCTATACATTCATAAGGTTGTTCTACTCTGGCTGGTGTGAACTTGAATGATTTATAAACCTTTATGTGTTCTAGGAATTGTGTGGTTCATGGTTTTCCTGAAATTATTCTTTCCTGGCATTTGTTCTTTGCTTGAATTCATGAAATTTCACCCAGTGGATATAAGCTCAAGAGGATGCTTTACTGATTTTTGAAGCTCTGTCTCGACATCTCTCTCCTTCCCAGCACTTGCCCTGAAAATTCTTGCTCAGTCTGCTTCCTTGAACTCTGTTCTTTGTCTTTTCAACTCGAAAAAACTGCTGGACTCTCTTTTCCCTTCTCAGCTTTGCTGCCTGGAGATTGTCTCCAGGCAGAAAGCCAGGGCTTTCCTAGGTTTTCCTTCTCTTAGTGATAGAGCACGGTTCTTTGCTGACTGTCATCCAGTGTTTGAAAACTGTCATCTAACAGTTGTTTGGTTTTCTAGATTTTTACAATAGGAGGATGGATATTATTTTATTCATACTTTAAAAATCAGATTTGGTTTCATTTGAGGGTATTTCTTTACTGTAATTGTTTCAAACAAAAAGGTAGCTAAAAATCAACTAGATTATTATAATAACTAGTAATAGAATAATAATTAGTAGTAGTGACATAATAATAGCCAGTAATAGTAATAATTGCTACCAATAAAACCATCATTTACTCTACACTAAGCCCTTGGTGAATTATACGTAATCTTCACAGTGATATTATGATTATTATAATATTATGGTCTTTAAAAAGATGAAGATTCTGAGGCTCAGATTATTGAGAAGAATTTGACATCACATATCTAAAAATTAGCAGCACTGCAATTCATTTATTCTTTTATTCAAAAATTATTCTTGAGTGCCTACTAGGCTAGGCTTGGGGAATAAAGCAATAAAACAGAACAAAAGCTCATGTGGCGTACATTCTAGTGGCAATATAAAGAAAATATCAGTATTAATAAATACAATGTATAATATAGATGTTGATAAGCTCTAAAAAATAAAGCAGGGAAATGGCACAGGTAGTATATGAGAGTAATCTCAATTTAGATAGTGTAGCTAGGAGATGCTCTGTGAAACAGTGTCATTTGAGTTAAGATCTGAAGTAGGTGAGGGGCCTGAGGGAGACTCAGGAAAAAGTAGTAAGCGATGAGATCAAAGAGTTAGGGGTGGAGTGTGGAAAGCACAGTTTGTAGAACCTAATAAACCATTCCAAGAATTCTGGCATTTATTGTGAGTGAGCAGTATTCCCCACTGTAGTATTTTGAGAAAAAAGATCTGACTTTTTTTTTTTTTTTTTTTTTTTGCGGTACGCGGGCCTCTCCCGTTGCGGAGCACAGACTCTGGAAGCGCAGGCTCAGCGGTCATGGCTCATGGGCTCAGGCTCTCCGCGGCATGTGGGACCCTCCTGGACTGGGGCACGAACCTGTGTCCCCTGCATCAGCAGGCGGACTCCCAACTACTGTGCCACCAGGGAAGCCCTGACTTTGTTTTAAAGAATCATCCTGGATGCAGTGTTGAAAATGAACCTGGGGGCAGGCACTAAAGCAGGAAGAGCTATAAGAGGCTGTTGTAAGAATCCAGGTTTGAGATGACTGTGCTTTGTATCATAGCAGTAAATGGGCAGGTGGTGAAAAGGACTCAAATTACATGTCTATTTTCAAACCTGATATTTAAAGCCAGGCCTACCTTACTCCAAGATCTATGTGGGTTTTAATTTTCTCCTTTACATTATAATCTCCATTTCACTATTTAACATAGTACTCTTAGTATACAAGTATTTAGTATTTAACAAATTATACATAAATTGAGTTAACTAATAATGGTGAATTTCAAAACTCTCTGGATTAAATAGAAACAACAAGCTTTGTCTCTCTCACACACACGTGTGTGTATATATAATTGTCAATAATTAAATTCAAAGGGCAGGATCAAGATGGTGGAGTAGAATGATCCTAAGCCCAACTCCTCCCATAGACACAGCAAAACTAAAACCGCATATAGACCAACTCTCTCAGAACAACCTAAAAAACTAGTAGAACACCTCTTTTACAATTAAGGATATAAAGAAACAACACACTGAGATGAGTAGGAGTGGCAGAGATGCAATATAGTCAGGACCCACACTTCCAACTGGCAACCCACAAGCAAAAAGGGGTATCACAAACTCGGAAATCCTTTATTAGGAGAAAGGTATTCAAATCCCCCATTGGGCACCCTGTCCCTGCGGACCAGTGTTGAGAGGACAAGCCCCCTTCATTGGTTTGCTAATATTTTTTGAGGATTTTTTTTTGTCTATGTCCATCAGGGATACTGGCCTGTAATTTTCTTTTGTTTTATAGTATCTTTGTTTGGTTTTGGTGTCAGGGCAATGCTAGCCTCGTAGAATGAGTTTGGAAGTCTTAGTCACAGCAATCAGGCAAGATTGCACAGCAATCAGGCAAGCAATCAGGCAATTTGTATAACAGCCATACAAATTGGAAGAGAGGAAGCAAAATTGTCACTCTTTGCAGATGAGATGATACGATAAATTAAAAACCCTATACATTCCTTCCAAAGACTGTTATAACAAATAAATGAATTCAGTAAAGTTGCAAGAGACAATATACAGAAATCTGGTGCATATCCATACACTAACAGTGAATTATCAGAAAGAGAAATGAAGAAAACAATCCCATTTACAACCACATCAAAAAGAATAAAATGCGTAGCAATAAATTTAACCAAGGAGGTGAAAGACCTGTACTCTAAAAACTATAAGACATTGATGACAGAAATTAAAGATGACACAAATAAATGGAAAGATCTACTGTGCTCATGGATCAGAAAATTTAATACAGTTGACCCTTGAGCTATATGGGAGTTAGGGGCACCAACCACCCATGCAGTCAAAAATCCCTGTATAACTTTACAGTTGGCCCTCTGTACCTATGGTTCCATGTCCATAGATTCAACCAACTGTAGATTGTGTAGTACTGTAGTATGTACTATTGAAAAAATTCTGTGTAGAAGTAGACCCACATGGTTCAAACTGTTGTTGTTCAAGGGTCAACTGTATTGATAAAATGTCCATACTACCCAAAGCAATCTATAGATTCAGTGCAATCTCTAGCAAAATACTCATGGCATTTTTCACAGAACTAGAACAAATAAACCCCAAATTTATATGGAGCCACAAAAAGCCTGAATATCTAAAGCACTCTTTAGAAAAAAGAACAAATCTGGAACATTATACTCCCTGACTTCAAACTATACTACAAAGCTATAGTAATCAAACCAGTATGGTACCAGCACAGAAACAGACACACAGCTCAATGAAACAGAGAGGGCAGAGATAAACCCAAACACATATGGTCAATCAATCTACAACAAAGGAGACAAATACAATGGGGAAAAGACAGTCTCTTCAATAAGTAGTGATGAGAAAACTGGACAGCTACATGTGAAAGAATGAAACTAGACCATTTTCACACACAATATACAAAAATAAATTCAAAATGGATTAAAGACATAAATGTAAGACCTGAAACCATAAAATTCCTAGATAAAAACACAGTAAGTACACTCCTTGACATTGGTCTTATCAGTACATTTTGGATATATCTCCTCAGGCAAGGGCAACAACAGAAAAAATTAACAAATGGAAATTAAAATTTTTGCACAGTGAAGAATACCATCAACAAACAAAAGGTAACCTACTGAATGATAAAAAAATTTGCAACTTATATGTCCAATGAAGTGTTTATACCCCAAATATATAAAGAACACATATAACTCCATATCAATAAAAAAATCCAATTAAAAACATAGGCAGTGGACCTGAATAGGCACTTTTCAAAGAAGACATACAGGTGGTCAACAGGCACATGAAAACATGCTTAACATTGTTAATCATCAGGTAATGCAAACAAAACTGTAATGAGATATCACCTCACACCTATCCGAATGGCTATTATCAAAAAGGCAAACTATAAGTTTTGGTGAGGATGTGGACAAAAGGAAACTATTTGTGGGAATGTAAATTGGTACAGTCGCTATGGAAAACAGTTCGGAGGGTCCTCAAAAAATTAAAAATAGAACTACTATATGATCCAGCTATTTCACTTCTGGATCTGAAGTAAACAAAAACACTAATTCAAAAAGATATGTGCACCCCAATGTTCATCACAACATTATTTACAATAGCCAAGATATAGAAGCAATCTAAGTGTCCATCAACAGATGAATGGATAAAGAGAACAAACTTGTGGTTGCCAGAGCAGAGGAGGGTGGAAGGATGAGCCAGACAGGTGAAGGGGATTAAGAGGTACAAACTACCAGTTATAAAATAAATAAGTCACAGGAATGTAATGTACAGCACAGGGAATATAGTCAATAATACAGTAATAACATTTTATGGTGCATAATGTATACTGAATCACTATGTTGTACCTGAACCTAATATTTAAGTCAACTATCTTCAATAAACAACAACAAAAAATTCAAAGGTCATGATGCTTTGAAAATGTTAATACAAATAATGCTAGGCAAATGAGAAAACAAACTAGTTGGAGACAACCAGTGGAAGTGGGTTAGGGATGCAGAGCCTCACTGAGAGTACATAAATATTAAAATTTGAAGAATGAGTATGTGTTGAGAATCTAGAGACAAAGAATAATAAATATTTAGGATATAATGTCATAAAGTCTAAGAAGGAAGTAAAGCAGTTGCTGAAAAGGAAGAAGATACCACTCTGTTTATGTTTAGTTTATCCTCTCCAACCCATATGCCATTATCTGTAACATAGTAAATAAAGACTTAATCAAGAGGATCACCAGGGGAAATGTGTTGTTTCTCTTTTCAATAGGAAAAAGAGAGGTTGTCTGGTAAAGTTTTTAAAACTAGTTAGTTGGTAGAAATAAAAGCCCTCATTCACCATGATTGCTGAGGCCCTGAAATTATATGTGTAGTGGAGGTATATGCAAATACCGAGGCTCAGAAATATTATGTGAGTGGTTTATTTCTCCTGTCTGATGCCTTTCTTTTCTGGTAACAAGATTTTGGTCCAAACAGCTTTTAATTATTAATTATAATTAATTATTAATTACTAATTATTTTTTTCTAATTATCTTCATCTGTGCATCAAAATCCTCTACTCAAACACTGCCAATATTTTATGGAGTAACTTGCTCTCTCACATAAGGTGGGATGATAGATCATGCTGTTAGCCACGTCAGAACTAAAATATATGAAAAGTATGATCTGTTCTCTTCAAGTCAGATCTTGCAAATATGATACATTTTATTAATAGCTAATATAAAATAATAAATATAATGCTACGCCTGAAAAGCAACCTTTTGATAGTAAAGAGTACAGTGGTATGGTAATTCGGACCATTATGTGGGACATTCCTTGTATTATATAAAGACAAATTTACATTTGTAAAATTCATACTTCTTATTCCTAGACTGCATCTACTATTGTGATTCCAGCTAAATTATTGCTGCTTGATGATGTCACTCATTATATTAATTATCCTCCATATTTCCCAGTAAGTCTGTGTAAATAATCAACAGGAATCCTTATGTCAAATCACATTAGTGAAGTAATACATCAAACATTTCTTACAGCAAATCCACAAAACTCATGGATTAACTTTTTATGATCCCAACTCAAGAAATCTGATAGCATGTGTTGTAGATAACAGTTATATTTATTATTGCTTATTTAGCAGCAAGCAATTTCAAAAGTAATTTATATGCATTAATTCACTTAATTCACCTGTGATGGTTAATTTAACATGTCAACTTGATTAGGCTAAGGGATGCCCAGACAGCTGTAAAATCATTATTTCTGATTGTGTCTGTGAGGGTCTTTGAATCTGAGTAAAGAAGATAACCAAGTACATCCTCACCAATATGGTTGGGCAGCATCCAATCCAATGAGGGTCAGAATAGAACAGAAAGTTGAGTGAATTTGCTTTCTTTTCTTGAGCTGGGACACATCTCCTCCTGAACTTTGACATCAGTGCTCCTGGTTCTGATCCTTCAAACTCATACTGAATTACATCACTGGCTTTCCTGGTTCTCAGAGTGCAGGTGTCAGAGCATGTGACTTTTTGGTCTCCATAATCACCTGAGCCAATTCCTATAATAAATCTTCTTATATCTATATGTTTATCTATCTATCTATCCATCCATCCACTCATCCATTCATCCATCCATCCATCCACTCTATTGGTTCTGTTTCTCTGGATAACCTTAATACACCTCCCAACAAACCCAAAATCAATATACTTTTATTATATTTATTTTGTTTTTAATAAAACTAGGAAAAAAAACACTTGAATAAATTGTCTCATGTCACCTAGATGTTAACTGGTAAAGCTAAGAATGCAGCATAGATTTTGATGGGTATAGGCACAGTCTCCTATAAATGAATCTTCTATATGAATCTACATTTATAAAAGAGATTAATGCTTTACTTTATAAAAAATTATCTTCCACATTTTAATAACAAATTTCATATTCATTATATGCATACTTGTAACAACTTTCTCAGGGATATATCGTAATATTATAATGTATAACTTTCAAATTCCTATTTTATGTATTTGGAAAACCTATTATAATAGATGGTACTGTACAGTGATTTATATTTGGGCCTGAGATCAAGAATACCTGAATTTAAAGCATAGCTCATAAATTTATTAATTGTATGGATTTGGCAAGTATCATACCCATTTAAACCAGGAAAATAGAGACAATAATACCTAAAAAAAACTTTTCTGATGAAATTAAATATAACATCTCAAATATGTAAGATAATTATGCTCAGAGTAAATGCACAATAAATTATAATCCTTTTATTTCTATAGACAGCTGTATGTTTAAAAACATAAATTGTCATACATTCATGTAGAGATGGTTCTAAATTTAACCAAGGAAATCTGAGTACTGAATTGAGTGTTCTTATGGTTTATGATGTCTATACTTAACAAAAATGCAATAATATCTTTTGCCACACATATGAATGTATGTTTTATACTACATGCAAATGTGAAATGTAAGGATCCTATTGACCACTTTGTGAAAATAAAAATGATTGATGAGTTTTATTATTTCAATTTAGAAATTCAGCTGCAGAATATAAACTCCTGTGTTACCATGGTAGCACATTACATCACTCTAATTATACAATATATGCTTAGTTCCTGAAGAAAGGCAATTTAGCCGGATTTCCATATTGATATTCCATATATTCAATAAGGGATTTAAAATTTATTTTGAACTTTTAATTTCTTGTGACTACTTCCTTACTTGAAAGCCAGAAAGATTTTTGAAAGACTTTTGCTTTAATTTATAAATCCCATTAATTTTTACACGATTGGAAGAGTGAACATTTATATATGACTTGATAATCTTTCTTAGTATTACTGGTGACTAAAATGTGTTTTAGAACCCAAATTAAATTTTAGTTGTTTCTTTTTTAATTACCCAACAGGAATGCTTTTGTCAGTCACTTCATTTGTATCAACTGCAAGCAAAAATGAGATAGAATGGAGTTTCCACCTCAAAGTATTTATCTTTAGTATATTTTCTATTTATTAAAATTGTTAAGGAGGTAAGGAACACTATACACAACACAATATCCACAAATTTGATATCTTAGATAAAATAGACCAATTGTGTGAAGGACTCATGCTACCAAAAAGCATGCAAGGAAACATACATAACTTTAATAGGCCTATATCTATTGAGGAAATTGATTCAATAACTAATAAGCCCTCTAAAAAGAAATAATCAGGCACAGATTGTTTTACAAATGATTTAAAGAACATTTAAGAAAATAATTATACCAATTCTCCACAACTTCTTCTAGAAAATAGAAGCAGAGAGAACACTTCCTAATTCACAATATGAGGTAGCAAGAATCCAAATATAACACAAATGTATGAAGAAATCTCACAGAACTGGGTAGGGAAAACAGGCACTGACCTAAGTTTAGAAATGAGTGGACTATCTAAAATTAAAGACAAAATAAACTGTATATAAGCAAGGTACACTAGCTGATAAAGTTAAACCCCAGAGGATATTGGTTAACAATTCTGGTACTACTATAAATATATACTGGAACTGAACAATTAAGTAAATGGATGGCAGACAATTGAAGCCAGTTTTCTCACTGTTAGAGTGGGAAATTGCAGATAAGCAAGGAGAGGGGAACTAGAATGACTCATTTGATAACGGATACATTAGAGTTTGAGACATCATTATGAGATCAAGTTTAGCTTAATATAAACACAGTCCGTAACATACACATATATTGATAGATATACATGCATATATATATGTTAGTATAGAGCATATATTTCCTTGCTCTGTCAGTTGAGGAAAACTGAAAGCAATGACAATAGGCAAGAAGCACACCTAGCACCTATGTCTTGGTTTCTAACACCACTCTCCAATTTTAAAAACCCATGCTCCTAAGAGAAATGACTGATATTATGAAATACACATGAGCCAAGAGAACTCATAATATCAGAAAGTAAGGAAGTATGCAAAATAACACCCACAATGGTTGTAGTATGCCAAATGACACAGGAGACAACTGAAAAACCTCCCAAAATTCAAAGCTCTTCAGTAATTTGAATGACAAAATAAACTTACATTTAATTATAACCCAAAATGTAGAATAAGTACACATGAGTCCATACTGATATAAATAAATAACCTGAATAAAAATGAGGGTAAACCTACGATGTAGAAAAATTCTAAATAATTTACATAGATACTCTGTCTTCAAGGAGGCAGAACATAATTCCCTACTCCTCACCTGTGGGCTAAGCATAGTAACTTCCTTCTAAGGAGTACAGCATGACAGAGGTAAACAAGAGTCCCTTTACAACAAAGAAGCTTGACAAACACTATGTTAGCCAAGTGCTCAAGGTCATCACCAACTGTTGTAAGTCATGTTGATAGTATGTGCCTTTGGTATTATGTGATGAAAATGGCACTTGACCTCTACGTTCTTCCTCCCAAACGCTATAACCTTTGATTCATGGTAAGAAAAAATATCAGAAAAATCTCAATAGAAGGTCATTCTATAAAATACCTGGCCAGTGCTCTTCAAAGCTGTCAAGGTCATCAAAAACAAGGAACATCTGGAAAACTTGCACAGCCAAGAGGACCTGAAAGAGAAATGATGAATGAACTTGAATGATGGAATGACGAATGATAGAAAATTATGAATAATGTGATATTCTGGATGGGATCTAGGAGTGAAAAAGATATTAGGTAAAATTTAAGGAAATCTGAATAAAATATGCTTAGCTAATAATAATGTATTTATATTCATCCATTATTTGTAAGAAATGTACCATACAAATGTAATAATGTTAATAACCGCTAAAACTGTGTTTGGGTTACATGAGAACTCTCTGTACTACCTTTACAACTTTTAAAAATAAAACTAAATCTCTTCTTAAAAGTAAATTTCATTTAAAATAAAACAAAATATGCTACATAATTATTTATACAGCAGCAAATTGTTCACTGAATGGATTTCCCATAATTCATTTAAACACTTTGCTGATATTAAGCATATAGGTTTATACCAAGTTTCACAATCCATGCATCCATTCAACAAAAGTGTATTAAAATCTTTATGTGTCAGATGCTATAGTAGTATTTGAGATTCAGCAACAACAATAAAAACAATAGAAATAAGCCTCTGTAAGAGCATGCTAATAACTAGAGAGGGAGAGAGGCAAAAGACAAATAAAATACAATTGAAAAAGAGGCAATCAAATAAAAATAAAAGCAGATATATTGTTGGGGGGAGCTTTTAAAAATCCCATCATCTCCAGCCTCTTCCTCTAGCTGCTCTATGGACAGGAGAATGAAGGAGTAAGAGAAGGAAGATCCCTTAGAATTTTACTGCATTGGCCTAGGAGAGAAATTTAGGTGCTGTGGGGTTAGATTAGGATGGTAGCAAGAGACATAGTAGTGAAGGATTGGTATCTGAATGTATTACAAGGAGAAACCAGAAGAATTCTCATTATTTGGATGTGAGTATGAGGGAAGAAGACAAATCAAGATTCTTCTTTTTTATTAATGAAGATATTTGTTGCTATAAATATCTCTCTTAGAAATGCTTTTGCTGCATTTCATACATTTTGGTATGTCATGTTTTCATTTTCATTTGTTTCAAGATATTTTTGAATTTTTCTTTTGATTTCTTCTTTGACTCATTCATTGTTTATAGGCATGTTGTTTAACCTTTATATTTTTGTGAATTTTCTAGTTTTCTTCTTGTAACTGTTTTCTACTTTCATACCACTGTGTACAGAAATGATGCTTCATATGATTTCAAAATTCTTAAATTTAAGATTTGTTTTGTGGCAAAACATATGATCTATCCTGAAGAATATGCTGTATGCACTTAAGAAGAACATGTATTCTGTTGCTGTTGGATGGAATGTTCTATAAATATCTGTTAAGTCCATCTGGTCTAATGTGTATATTGCTCCTGTTTAAAAATGTGCAGAGGTACTGAACTGAAATTTTTCCAAAGAAGATATACAGACAAGTACACAAAAAGGTACTCAACATCACTAATCATCAAGGAACTGCAAATCAAAACCACAATGAGATATTTCCTCAGACCTTTTAAAATGGATATCATCAAAAAGGCAAGAAATAGCAATACTGATGAGAAAAGGGAACACTGTTCCATTGTTTGTGGAAATGTAAATTTGTTCAGCCACTCTGAAAAACAGTATGGAGGTTCCTCAAAAAATTAAAAATAGAACTACCATATGATCCAGCAATTCTACTTCTGGGTATAGATTAAAAAATATGAAAAGGGAATATTAGAGAAATATCTGCTCTCCCATGTTTATTGGTGCATTTTTCTCCCAATATCCAAGATATAGAAACAACCTAAGTGCCAGTCAATGGATAAGCAGATGAAGAAGATATGGTATATATATATGCAATGGAATATTATTTAGCCATGTGAAAAAAGGACATCCTGTCATTTTCAACTGTATAAATGGACTTTGAGGTCACTATGCTAAGGGAAACAAGTCAGACAGAGAAAGGGAAACTCTGTATGCTATCACTTATATACAAATTTTTAAAAAGTCAACTTCATAGAAACAGACTAAAATGGTTACCAGAGGCAGGAGGTTGGGGAAAAAGAGGAGATATTGGTCAAAGAGTATAAAGTTTCAGCTAAAAGATGAATAAGGTCTGGGGATCTGATGCACAGCATAATGAATATACTCTAGCTGTTGAAAGAGCAGATCTTAAATATTCTCACCACACAAAAAAGGAAATGGTGACTATGTATTGTGATGCAGGTGTTAATAAATGCTGTAGTGGTAATCATTTTTCAATATATAAGTGTATCAAATCAACATGTTGTACACCTTAAACAATGAACAATGTTATATGTAAATTATCTTAATAAAGTGGAGGAAAAAAGTCCATAAACTAAGAAGCTAAAGAGAAAAACCTTATATTTTGCATAAAGGTAATTAAAATGCACAATGTTTAAGTAATTCAAAATATTTGAGTAATTGTCCTAAATGCAGAAACAAAACAACCAGTGAGATTGTTTAATCTATTTCCCCAGAATTAGTGCATGCATTTGCATTAGGCAACTGCATAAAACAAAAAGCCTAAAATAAAAGTGAATGAATACAATAAGTGCTTAATTTTTATATAAAAGAAGTCCAGAAGTAGGTAGTACAAGGCTTCTGTAGCTCTTCCATGATATCAGAGACTCAGTCTCTTTCTATCTCATTGTGCCAGCATCCTATGATTTGCTGACTTTAATACTCAAGTATAAGAAAGATGCTCTCACACCATACTTGTGATCCAATTTTCAGAAAGAAACAAGGAAGAAAGGAAGGGCAAAGAGAAAGCACTTTCTAGGAAATTTTGCTGGTACATTGTCTTTAACAGCCTTATCTGAAATCCCATCACCACAATCACCTTCACATCATTTGCTAGAACTACATCACATGACCAAACCCAGATGCAATCTACTGTACAACATGGTACCTATAGTTAACCATATACTATTGTGCACTTTAAAATAAGATAGATGCCACATTAAGTGTTCTTACCACACTTACACACAAACAGAAGGAAGTTTTTGGAGGAGATGGATGTGTTTAGTATCTTAATTGTGGTGAAATATCACCAGTGTATGCATATGTTCAAACTCAGCAAGATGAATACATTAAATGCATGCAATTTTGTGTACATCAATTATACATCATAAAGGTTAAAATTTTAAATAAAAACGTTTCCTAACAGATGCATTGTTATCCATAAAAATTCAGAAAAAAGTTTTTACTAAGGAGGAAGAAAAGTGTATCTTCAGTAGACATTTACCAGTATATATTCTATTCAGTTACAATGAAAATACAGTTGACCCTTGAGCAAAGGGTTAGTGGCACCAGCCCCCGAAGCAGTCGAAAATCCAACTTATAGTTGGCCCTCTGTATTTAAGGTTTCTCCACATAAATGATTCCTCCTTATCTAAGCCTCTGCGTCCTCAGATTCAATCAAGCAGGGATTTTGTAGTACTGAAGTATTTACTATTGGAAAAAAAAAATCTGTGTGTAAGTGGACCTGCACAGTTCAAACCCATGTGGTTCAAGGGTCAACTGTATCTTTCCTTAAAAATATTTTAAGTGTCATATATCTGTTATAGTTTTATTTCCTAATTAGTATAAAGTTTAATACTTAGTTGCATGTTTAATAGTCATTTGTGTTTCTGCATGTCTGTATTTACAAGAAGGTAAATTATGAGAAAGTCTTGAGAGACAAACCAAGGGCTGAGAAAAACAAAACAACTGCCATTTAACTTAATGGTCAGAAAAGAGCCAGTTGTAAATTCAGAGTAACTGTTCTTTATGGGACACATTTTGAGAAGAACCAAAGTATTACATGACCCAGTGTAATGTGGAAAGTGTAAATTCCCTGTTACTGTCATTCGTGTGATATGAACCACTATATCTCCAGAACGACCCTGTTCAAAAGTAATTATATTAACAGAGAAAGAAAATTATTAGCACATTTGCATAAATTAATTTATTGTTTAAATAGCTGTAATGGAAAATGATGGTACTCTCAGGGTTTGTATTAAGGTAAATCATGACAGAGGAAAGGAGAATAAAATATGGCAAACTGCTCCAAAAGTAATCCATATTAGGGCTTTTCTCTGTTATACCAGGCTAAATTTCATCAGAGATTTATTTCCTTAAGCAGAGTGGCATCCCAAGGATACAGAGATTCTGAAGATTAGTTTTCAAACTTTATTAAGGTCATCCTTGAATGGAATACATCATAAATTCTTGTCACTTTAACTTTTGATATGTTGAGTTAAAAACATTCAAAGCATACATGTATTGGTGAAGTAAAGCATTACAAAACAATGCCACTTAGTTTTTCTGGAAGAACTAGGGAACATACAGATAATGACCCTGAGTATGTCCTCTTATTCTCTATCATCAAAACATAATTTTGGTTGCGTGCACAGGGCATGTGCCAACATCAAGATTTAAAAGACTGTTTTGACTTTAGCTTTATTAATAAAATGCATGTACCTGAAATCTACTTTCTCTCTTCCTTCATCATGGTTGTAGGCCCAATCATTTCCTGGGACAATAAAGTTTATTCTCTCCTCCCAACCCTTAGTCATAATAGGTAAGGTGGAAAAATTGAAGAAGGAGGGTCAAAAATCTGTGAGGATTCTTCACTAATGTATTAATAAATTAAGAAATTGGTTTTTGAGCACCGTTCTATCTCCATAAAGATAGGGGAATATGACAAAATGAATTCAACCAGGTGTAAACCAGGATACCATAGCCGAGAAATAATGAAAATCAAATGCTCTTACAAACCCATATCTAGTTAAGAATCATACAATTTGATGCAGAATCTTGGCTTCCAAACCAAGTCAGCAAACTGAAAAAAAAAAAAAAAAAAAAAAAAGCAAGTGAAATAAAGGAAACCAGCACCAGCGTAGAAGAAAATCAGGGCTTTTTTGGAACAGAAATAGTTCTAAAATGTAGGGAAAATCTAGCGTCATTGAGAGAGAGAAAGTGAGCCCATACGAATGGCAAATTTAGGAAATGACCAATGGTCGTTTCACTTAATTATATTTAATATTGAGGTTAAAAGAAAGAGATAGATGTTTCTAGAATTTAATGCATTGACATATCCACTTTGTGATTGGCTGTATGTTCTGTGTGTCAAAAATTCAAATATCTAAGTGCCTGTTTGCTCCACCATTTGGTAGGGATCAGAAGTATCCTCAACCCCTATTAATATGTATTACATTTTTGAGACGATCACTTCCAATCAAAGGAAAAAGCAAAAATATCAAAAGCAACAGCAACAACAAAAACCTTAATAATATCTCTTTAATTTGTAGAAGTCTGTTAATTGTTTGTACAAAGTTCTTCATTATCATTTATTATTATTTAATATAGGCTTTAAGAAAAAAAATCAAATATAGAGGGCATAGGAGATTGATTTTCCCATGGGAAACAGGAGAGCCTGAAATAATAAAATTTCAAAATAGGTCTATTTAATGTTCCTATTTTTATCCTGATAGCAGCCCAGCAAGCAACCAAGAAGAGATTATTCCTTCCTGGAGGTAGCTGCATTCAGCAACGAAACTGTCTTTCTAATGTGTATAGACCACAAAGAGGTGGAGGAGGTAGATTAAGAAGTCTTTTTGTCATTTCTGGAGGAAGATGTTCCAATGTGCAACAATAAAAGATACCAGTAGATGATAGGAAGTGAAGAAGGTCCACTGAATATCTTAACTATCAGTGTATTGTTGAATTGCTTTTGTGATTAAAAAATACCGTTGTTAGACTGTAAATGATTAATAAAAGTAAAAAAAAATGATAGAGTAGTTTCAAGGGGCACCACATTGTAGCTCAGGTCAGTTGGTCAGACTGGAACAGTAATAACAACCTGAAAAGGTATCAACAGCGGTGAGACATGATGTGTGGCCTTGAGCTGGGGTCAAAGGCCTGATATAGTCAATCTGCAGATGTGGAACACATACGGGAAACACCTAGTGCAATGAGATCTAGTCTACTGGGAGATAACCTAGTAAACTTTTGGCGGGAGTCACAGGTCTATCATACAGTGGTAGCTCAGTTTATAGTAGTGGATATGTTGCCATGTCTAGTACGATGATTGATCTAGGCAGTAATTGTCACAATCTGAGGAGTGCAGGCTTGATCAGCAGCTTGTTTCTAGTCAGTTGCATCAGAAAATGATCTTTTACCATGGACATCCACATGAATTACCCAGGTATTTATATAAATAGCCATGATTTGTTTCCACATTTCATGGCCCCAAAGAACGGTGTCTACAATTTGCCAGTATTTAATTTTTCAAGGGCAGATCAAACAGTGAGGCAATTGGGAACAGCCCAAGAATCAGTAGAAAAATATACCAAGGTTAATCTAAGGGAGTATTTGCCAGAGTTATGAGATGGCCTTAAGTTCTGCCCAATGAGTGGAGTTACTACGTCTGTTTTGGGTTCCGCTCAGCTGGTACTGCAGCAGAACAGCTCCAGCAGCCGGGTGGGCACGACCGTCCTTAGCTTAGCCAAAATCCTTCAGTGTTTTCCTTTGCTCTTTAGCACAACTTGTAAATTTTTGGTGAAACCTGGACATAATGTATCAAGTAGTAAGAACCAAGGTAATTGGGTTTTTAATGAGGTTTTATGATAAACTGGTTTGTTGTTGGCATGTTCAGTGGTTGCTTTAGCATAGATGCCTGGAGCTTAAATTTCCTGTAGTATGTTTACTCTCTTTTTTCTTTCTTCCCTGTTGTCTCGGGGCTTCCTTAAGAAATTCTTAAATACTGTCTGTGCCTTTTGGCTCTCTGAGTAATCCACTGTTAACACATTGGAACCTTGTTGATTGGTGGCAAGATGTAGGGGGATGGGAAGCATTCTATTATCTTACAACTAAATCTTAGTTGTTCACGGGACCTGAGATACTTCATAGAGTTTTCAGGCCCGATACTCCCTTTCCTTTTTGCCCCTCATCTGGGCCAGCTGATAAAAGGGCCTGAGTGCTCCCTCCTTTTGCCCTAGGCTGCATGTGCAGGAGAACCATCAACTCAGTCCTACCCTCTAACCACAGTAAAATCCCAGTCAGTCTCTTTTCCTTGCCATCTCAAGCCATTTCTAGACCTGCTTGAGAGTCAGCCTTGTTCCTTCCAGAAAGCCTCATTATGTTAGTAATAGACCTTTACCTACCCTCTTGGTGCACGAGTGGTGTCATCAGTTTTGATATGCACACTAAATTTCATGTGATGTGACTATCACATTTCTTTGAAGTGATCACAACATGAGGGGATGTTAACCTAATCACACCCTATAAAACCTGAAAAGCTATGATTTGTACACACAAAAACACACACACACGATAATAGCAATCCCTGAAATATTATATGAATTTGATTGTCTGCTCAATCTTGGTACTTGAACATTCCTCATGAAAAATTAGGCATATGGAATAATTGAAATAAATTCTCCCTTTAGAAGGCCCAGTTTAATCAAAATGACCATGGTTTGCTGAACAATGCCCCCCAGAGATGTCTATATCCTAATCCCCAGAACCTGCGAATATATTATCTTACTAAGTAAAAGAGACTTTGCAGAATCTTGAGAAGGGGAGATTATCCTTCATTGTCTGGGCAGGTCCAATGCAATCACAAAGTTTTTTATAAGAGAGAGGCAGGAAGATCAGAGTTAGAATGCATAAGAATCGAAGTAGATGCCAGGGAGAGATTACACTATACTGCAGACTTTGAAGATGGAGAAGGGCCATGAGCTAAGGAATGTAGGTATTCTCTAGAAGCTGGAGAAGGCGAGGAACACTGTCTCTACTACAGCCTACAGGAAAAACACCTGCTTGCAGATCCATTTTTTACTTCCAACTTCCAGAACTTTAAGAGAATAAATATGTGTTGCTTAAAGCCACTTAGTGTGTGGAAATTTGTTAAGGTTACAATAAGAAGTTAATATAGTGGCAAAAGGAAGGAAATGAGCTGATTTTTTTCCCCAGTGTTACCTACAGAAGAACATGTTAATTTACTACTGAAAACTGAATCCTAAGAGCTACTCTGGTTTGCGTGGTTTCCAAAGCCTGGTTGAAATTTTCCTTCATTTCTTTAAGCTAGCTCATACCCTTATAATGAAATTGATTTTTAATCAAATCAACCATGTTGTTTTGAATTGCCCACATTTAAAAAACAATAAGTATATAATTTATTTTCCTGGACAGTTTCTAAACTCAAATGAGATAAAGTAATTTGCTCAGTGAAAGATGGCCACTGTTACATAAACAAAGATGTTTCAGTGTAACATAAAAAAAGGAATAGTGTAACACTGACACTTTGAATTTCCCTTCCTGAATCCAATATTTATCATTTCCTTCTTCCTTAAAGGTAGTCTTTAACCAGATTTCAAAAACTGCAGTTATTATTTTGCTTGTTTCTAACCTTATATAAATTGAATTACATAATATACATCTATTATCTAGTTTTTTCACTCATCATAATGTTGGAAAATTCTTCCATGTGAATATATGCAAGTAGATTTCAATTATTTTTATCATTGTGTAAAATATTTCATATAATAAGCCGTAAATTATTTATCTGTTCTTTTGATGTACAGTGTAGTTTTTTCTAGCTTTTGGCCTATACGGATAATGCTACTACTATCCACTCTTTCATGTGTATCTTTTGGCAAACATATACATGCATTTATGTTAGTTATACTCTCAGAAAAAATATTTTTTAGATCAAAGGATATTAATGTATTAACATCAGTAGATAATGGCAAACAGCTTTCCAAAGTGACTATATAAAATCCCATTTCCACCAGTAAAACATAAGATTTTTAATTTGTCCATATCATCACCAATATTTCTTAATTTCAAGCATTTTAATTTTAGCCTATCTGGTGGGTAAGGAGTGATATATCATTATGGTTTTAAATTTGCATTTCCCTGGTTAGTAATGAGGCTGAGTAAACTTTCATACTTTCATTGCCTATTTAAACATTCTCTTTTGTGAAGCCTGTTCAAGTATTTTGCACATTTTCTCTGCTGATTTATCACTGATTTGTAGGAGTTCTTTCATTAGGCATATGTTTTGCAAATGTCTTCTCTGATCTGTGCTTTTCCTTTTACAAATGTTAACTCTATTTTTGATGAATATAAATTATTAATTTAAACCTAATTTGTCAGTCATTGCTTTATGGTTATACACTGTGTTCCCCATTTAAGAAATCATTCCTTATTCTAAGGTAAAGGTGATATCTATTATCTTCTATAAATTTTGTTACTTTGCTTTTCTATTTAAATCTACACTCTACTTATAATTAATTCTTGGTGTGAAATAGGATTGTGTGAAAAACAGGTCTGTTTGCTCAGTCCTCACATGTCTTCAAAGCTGCCTGGAACCATCATGAACCCTTGGCCAACTCCCAAGAATGTGCTCCTTGGAAGGTTCTTTATGTTAATGACTGATGATTTTTTTATCTGGAAAAATAAGTTGTGCCATATCAACTTATCAGTTTTGCTTTGCACAAACACCAAGATCGATAATGTGCACTAGTTTTCATTTTGGGGTTCCTGTGTTTCAGTTACCATCGCTGGTCACATAACAGGATATGCTTATGTGACCAGCCTTCCATCAACACCCTGAGAAGGGACACTTTTCATGTGTCCCAGAAAGTCACAGGCCAGAGATAAATGCATTCTATCCAGTACCAGAAGTGGAAGAACATGGAAGCCTGTACCTTATTCCTCAGAAGTTTGCCCAATGCTTATCTTTTTTTCGTGTTTCTGTTGTTCTTTATCTGTTTGCTTATCATATATATATAAAACCTGCTATCAATTCTTATGAGTCCTTGGATCAAATCATCAAGTTTGAGTATGGGGGTGACATTACCAAAACAAGCCAAGATTTACTGTCCTTTGTATAGACATTCAAATGACTCAGCACGATTTATTAAAATACCATTTTTCCCCACTGTCTCTGTCCTAAATTAAGATTATATATAAGTATTGGGCTGTTAGTGTACTCACTAATTCTTTTCAGTTGACCTTTGTCTATCATTTATTCAATGCCACATCATCTTAAATACTAAGTTTTGTTAGTCTATAGAATGTCTTCTTAACTTGTTCTTGAGGAGGGAACACTTCCAAACCCATTCTATGAAGCCACCATTACCAATACCAGATAACAATACCACAAGAAAACTATAGACCAATATCCTTGATAAATATCAGTGCAAATATTCTGAACAAAACATGGGCAAACTTAATTCAAGAACATATGAAAAGGTTTATACACCATCACCAAGTAGGATTTATCCATGGGATTTAAGGACAGTTCAACTTATGCAAATCAATAAATTAATATAGCATATCAATAAAATGAGAGATAAAAATTATGTGATCATCTCAATAGAGGCAGGAAAAGCATTTGACAAAAATATAACATGTTTTCATGATAAAAACCCTTAACAGATTGAGTTTAGAAGGAACAAACCTCAATGTAATAAAGGTCATATACCACAAACTAACAGCTAACATTATGCTGAATGGAGAAAAATTGAAAGCTTTTCCTCTAAGATCAAGAACAAGACAAGGATGCCCACACTCACCACTTCTATTCAGTATAGAAGTAGAAATCCTGGCTAGAGCAATTAGGCAAGACAAAGAAACAAAAGACATCTGAATTGAAAAGAAAAAGTAAAATTATCATTATTTGTTAATACATTTTTATACACAGAAAATCTCAAAAAGTCAATCAAAAATGGTGGTAACTACGCAATAATTTCAGTAAAGTTGTAGGATACAAAATCAACATACAAAAATCATTTTTTGTACCGAAAAAAATAATAATAAAAAAAAAACAGTGAAATATCACCTCACACCAGTTAGAGTGGTCATCAAGAAGAGAAGAAACAACAAGTGCTGGCAAGGATGTTGTGAAAAGGGGGTCCTTATACACCATTAGCAGGAAAGTAAATTGGTCGAACCACTGTGGAAAATAATATGGAGATTCCTTAAGAAATTAAAAATAGATCCACCATATGATCCATATATTCTGGTTATATAATCAAAGAAAATGAAAACAGAATTTCAATTTCATGCATTCCATGTTTATTGTAGCATTAGTCACATTAGCCAATATATGTAAACAACCTAAATGTCCACCAAAGGAATAATGGATTAAAAAGATGCAGCATACATACACAATGGAATATAATTCAGTTATGAGAAAGGAAGATAATCCTGCCATTTGTGACAACGTGGATAGACCTTGAGCACATTATGCTAAGTGAGATGTCAGACAGAGAAGGACAAGTGTTGTATGATATCACTACTATGTGAAATCTAATAAAGTCAAATTCATTTTAAAAAAAAGAGAGAATTGGTGGTTACCAGTGGATGGGGGTTGGGGGATAAGACTGGTGTTGTTTAAGGGTACATACGTGCAAGAAGTAGTAAATAAGTTATCAAAATCTGATGTAGAGTATAATGAATATAGACAATAATATCATACTGTAATTGTGTAATATGATAAATATTGCTATAATGACAATCACACAACAACATCTAAATGTATCAAAGAAACATATACACATTAAATTTACACAATGTTACATGCCAAATTTATTTAATTTTTTAAAATGTACAGTTGACCCTTTACAACAAGGGTTGAACTGTGCAGGTCCGCTTATAAGCAGAGTTTTCAGTAGTAAATATTACAATACTACACAATCTGGGGTTGGTTGAATCCATGAATGTGGAACTGCAGGTACAGAAGAAACAAGGATATGGAAGAACTGCATACGTGGAGGGCTGGCTAAGTTATATGTAGACTTAAATTGCATGTAGTGTCTTTACCCTTAACTCCCCCATTGCTCAAGGGTCAACTGCATTTGGATGCTTCCTCTCTTTATTCTCTAGAAATACTTGCATGATTTTGGAATTATCTTTTCCTTAAATATTTGCCAGAAATAATGGGTAATATAATTATGCTATGTAGTTTTATTTGTTGGAAGATTTTTAAATATAGATTCAATTTTTTTTTAAAATAGCAAGCTATTCAGGATTTCTATTTTCTCTTGTGTGAGTTTTGATGTTGCATAATTCAAGCAATATGATAAAATCTAAATTTTTCACATTTGTTGACATTAAGTTTTATCTTTTTAATATCTCTAGCATTTATAGTATTCTCCTCTTTTTTATCTGAGATTGGATATTTTTGTCTTCTCTCATCTTTCTTGATTTGTCTTAGAAAGTGTAAATATATTTTATTAATCTTTCCAGAGAGCCATTTGTTTGGTTGATTTCCTCTATTGTATTATTTATGTCATTACTTTCTGCTCGATCCTTATTATTCCCATTGTCCTAATTTCTGAGAATTTAACTTGCATATCATTTTCTTGAGATGGATGCATAACATTTTGATATCTTAGACTTTTTAAATTTTAGCATATGGATTTACAGCCATTAGCTTCCCTTTAAAAATTGCTCTAGCTGGGTCCAACAAATTTTGTTTGTTTGTTTTTCAGGTAAATATATTTTCAAATATCCATTGTAACTTTTTTCAAGCAATATTTAAGAGTACACTCCCAGATATATGGAATTTTCTATCTGATCAAAGACAATATGACGTAAGATTTTAGCCCTTTGAAACGTATTAAGACTTTTTCTACGGCTCAGCATTTAGTCAATTTTAAAAACCATTCGATGTATTCTAAAAAAAATTATACTGCAAGTGTCAGCACAGTGTTTTATATGTGTCTACCGGATCATGCTTGCTCATTGAATTGGTTAAACTTTCATGATGTTTGCTGTTTTGTATGATTCATATATCAGGTACTGAGAGTGGTGTATTAAAATCTTACATTATAGATTATTACATTTTTCTTTGTAGTTACATCTTTCTGATGAGTGTATCATTAATCATAATCAAATTACCCTCTATTTAGCAATGCTTTTCTATTACTCTCTATTTTGTCTGATATTATTCTGGCTTCAAACTTTGCCAGGGGCTTTGACTATATACTTAATGTTTTTCTTTAGCCTTTCTTCTCAATTGTAATTTTTTGAGATATATATGCACTATTCATACTACAAGGCTAATTTTAATGAATGTGACAATATAAAACATTATACAAATATCATGCAAATATCCTACCCAATTAGATAATAATGTATTACTTATTTATCCGTTTTAAGTATGTTTATATATCAATTTTTTCCAAAGATTAACCTTATCCTGCATTGAACTATCTATAAATTAATTGGTAAAATGCATTCCATAAATTTATAAAATATGAATACCTATTGCTATTTTGCATCAATTGACAGCTGTATAGAAAAGGGAAACTGAGTTACAACTCAATTTTTGAAGGACATGTTAATGAAATCTTGATTAGATGAAGAAACAAAGGTGGATGGAGTCTGAACACAGTGAGTCTGAGAGAGAGACGCTGTGATAATGTGGTTAAGATGAACTGCTTGAGGCAATGTAATCCTAACACTGGAAGGGTAAGACATAGTAAATCAAGAGAGGAATTTCATCAAGATCTTAGGAAGGCTAAAATATTAAGCACTGATGATACTTCTGTTGTCACCTTCCTACAAGGAGATAAAATAAAATAGGACTGAAATTCTCAAAAATCAAAGGTTTCAAGGAAATCTGTGCACCAGATGTTGAGGGAAAAATTACCAAACAAGTGCTGAATTTTTCAAGAATAATTTCCTAATTAAAAGCAAAGCAATGTGGTCTAAACTGTTTATCGAAGAGAGATGTATATCTTAGAGCATAGCAGGCAATAGCAAGAGTAAAAAGAGGAAAGTGGCTAGCCTGCATTTAAGAGGAAAGAGCCTTTTAAAAAGGCAAAAGAAAAATGCTGAAGTACAATGTTTCCTTGTTTAATACAAGAGGTGGTCTGTATTATTCACAAATCATTTACATAATTTCCCTTCAATTTTGTGGAGGTGAAAGTAGGAAGAGTCTTTGAAATAACTGTGATTTTATTTCTTCTGAGAAAAACTATATTCCATTGCAGTGAGGACATTAAATACTACTGAAAGTTAAGAATTAAGAGATTTTTTTTCCCCAGAAGATATTGCATGATCCACAAACACAATAAAACTGTTTACGAGGAGACAAATTACAGCCCTGTGAAGAAAGGTATTGAACCATATTGAAATAAACGCACAGGGTGGCTTTATGAAAGAATGCCATGGGTATGAATATGGATGGCGGTAGGAAGTCCAGTGAAATAACCATATGGGTAAAGGTAAAGGAATGTGCTTAGTTGGCTGAAATAACTGGCTCTAAAATTTTAATCACATCTTATATTGCAGTTACTGAACCAAGAACAAAAATAAGTTTCTGGTGGTAGAGGAGACAATATTCATTACACTTCCAAATGTCCCTAAAGAAGGCAACCGCATAATAAAATCTTAAATTTATTTCTGGGACAAAAAGTATCTCTCTGCATATAAACGTCCGTACTCCTTTCGTCAGCAATGATTACTATTTGGACCAGAATATTTCCTCTTTCAACTTAGTCAGCAGGCAATAGAGTGTTAAAATACATATCCATTTACAAAGAAGCTTTAGCTCATATTCCTGGAAATATTTATTGCTTCTAAGACTTTCAAAGCATATCTTTATTTTGCTTGCATTCTTTGCTCTCCAATTTACCTTATATTTTATTTTATGCTGCATAAAATCCCTCTTGAAATGCAGAGTATAGATTCAACAAATAGCTTTCCAACAAGCTGTTTAAAGTTTTTGTTTCCTCCCTCTATTCTCAACTTCTACAATATATTCATATTTTTAAAAATCAATATACTTTTTTATGTGTATGCCCTCTATGATACAGTTTATGCAGATTCTACTTGTTCAGTAAAATTAAGTGTTTATGTATACATATCTGCTAAGAGTCCCAGTCTGCCTATTGATTTGGAGGACAGCTTTAGGCAGCCAAACAGGCACAGATGGGAGAGAATTCAGTACTGGCAAAGATACGGGTAGAAGGCAGAGTTGCACAGCCACTTTTGAGCTTTTGTTTCAATCCTTCAACCTCAGAAAGGGGATCAAGAAATAAACCAGGCAGATGAAACAGTGGAAATATGTTTAGTCTGCCAAGGTTGCAGGTCTAGCTTTCAGATTTATGTATCATGCATAAATTACTTACAAAAAAGGTAATGCTGCCCCCAATATCTTAACTCACTAAGCTGCAGAAACAGAATATTATCAATCTCAACTACATTCTTGCTTTAATAACCTGCTCTACTACTCTGATATTTGAATTTGAATTTAGAAACTATTGATGAATAAAAAGAACTAGGAAAATATTTTTTTAAAAGCTATTCAGAACTTACCTATATTAGGAATCCTAGTAGAAATATTATTCAATATAGAAAGAAAACTGGAAGTGATAGAATTTTCTGAAATTGTTCCTTGTTTCATATCCTTGCAATTGATTCAATATGTACAATTTTCATGTTAAAAGAAAGAAAAAAGTTATTTATATGGAAATCCTAAAAAATTTCTATTGATATCCACAAAGAAACCAGTCTGTAACCAGACATACATTTTTCTGTACAAATTTCTCATGAACTTTTCAAACATTAAATATATTTTTAAGAAACATATTTTGGACATGAAAATGTGTGTATGTTTATATTTGCGTATTCCTGCATATTCCAAACATATCTGTAGAGAAGTCACACACCACACACACACATTTCTCTTTAGAAGGGGAAATATATTTTTTTAGTTTTATATTTTATCTTAAAGAGGATAAAACTCTAGCATCTGTTTCCGATAAAGGTTTAGATTTACCTTCCTTTTTATTTTTATAGGCATTGGATATATTGATAGACGAGATGATGGAGTGCATGCCCTTTGGACACACAGAGTATCAAAAGGACAACAAATAAGAAGTGTTGGCAAGGATGTGGAAAAAAAGGGAACCCTAGTACACCACTGGTGGGAATGTAAATTGGTACAACCACTATAAAAAACAGTTTGGAGATTCCTCAAAAAATTAAAAATAGAACTACCATATGACCCAGCAATTCCACTCCCAGATATACATCTGAAGAAAACAAAAACACTAATTTGAAAAGTACCCCAATTATTATGATGATTGCATGCTTATCTATCACATTATTATAATAGCCAAGATATGGAAGCAACCTAAGTGTCCATCAACAGGTGAATGGATAAGGATGATGTGAGATAGATATAGATACACACACACACACACACACACACACACGGAATATTACTCAGCCATTAAAAAATTTTGTCATTTGCAACAGCATGGTTGGACTTGGAGGGTATTATGCTTAATGAAATAAGTCAGAGAAACACAAATACTGTATGTTTTCACTTATATGTGAAATCTAACATAGCAAACAAATAAACATATATGACAAAAGAGACTGATACAGAGAACAAACTAGGGGTTACCAGTGGGGAGGTGAAGGAAGAGCAAGATAAGTGAAGGGGATTAAGAGATACAAACCACTAGCTATAAAATAAATAAGATATAAAAGCATAATGTACAGCACAGGGAATATAGCTAATATTTTATAATAACTTTATATGGAGTATAATCTATAAAAATATTGAACCATTATATTGAATACCTGAAACTATATATTGTTATTGAAGCCAACTATACTTCAACTAAAAGGAAAAAAGAAAGCAATTTCCGTGGAACTCCAATGATGACAAATGTTACTATATAAATACAATCACAAAACTATATTTAATCTCCCTGCACAATTAGACCTTGCACATACATAACCTCTAAGTAAATTTATAAATTAAATACAAAAAAATAAATAAAACCAAACAATCTAAATTAAAAAAAAAGAATGTTAGAAATGGTAAACGGATGGTCTATATAAAAATAATTATTTTATTTTAATGTATTTAAGAAATAACTAATTTTTAAAATAATGATTTAATATAGGGATTATGTAGAAGTAAAATACATGGCAATAATAACACAAAAAATGAGAGGAGGCAAATAGAATTCTACAGTTTTAAATTTCTTATATTTGAAGTGATAACAGTATTATCTGCAAATAGACTATAAAAATTTAAAGATGAAAATAGTAAATCTTAAGGTAAACACTAAAAAATAAAATATTTGTGTGGGGGCCAGCTACATAAATTCTGGTGTTCAATGCAAAATAAAAATGCTGAAGCCTTTTAAAAACTTATTAAGAATTTCAAGATGGCTACATCAGAATATTAAACGAACCATGCAGCTCCTTTGATTGTGGGGTCTACATTATCACACTGATCACACACTAGTAAAATCTGTGCTAATAAGCCAGTACTAGGCTTAAGAGAGAATGTACTGAAAATATTCAAATAGAAGTTATTAAAAAAAGAACAAGGAAACAAAACACAAATGGAGAAAATGGAAAACAAATAGCAACATGGGAGATACGAACTAAACCGTATCAATAACTATATCAAATGAAAATTGTTTAAACTCTTTAAATTTTCAAAAAAATAATTTTTAAAAAACCTGAAGAATAAGACAAATCTAATTCTCATGGACAAAAATTGCACTTTAAAAATTTAAACAGATAGGCAAAGCATAAGCACCTAGAGACAATAAATTAATATGAGATACCGTACATTTACGAAAAAGAACTATTAACTGGGACTTTTCAAAATTATGGGCGATTCATCAAGAAGACATAACAATCTGAAATGTAAATTCACTTAATAACAAGGCTTCAAAATATATGAAGTAAAAACTGACAGACCTGCAGAGAAAAACAGACATATACACAATTATTATTGGAGATTACACCATTCCTCTTTCAGCAATTAATAAAAAGGTTGACAGAAAATCAGTAAAGATAAGGAAGACTTGAAAAACACCATCAACCAACTTGACTTAATTGATATTTATAGAAAACTCCAATGAAAAACAGTAGATTAAAATTATTTTCAAGTCATTACAGAATATTCGCTAAGACAAACAATATGCTGGGGCATATATCAAGCCTCAGTAAATGTGAAAGGATTGAGGGGAGCGACGTCAGCAAGATGGTGGAATAAGAAGACCCTTCCCTTATTTTCCCTTCAACAACAATAATTTGGCAGCCATCCACAGACAGAAGTGCCTTCACGAGAGCTTTGGGATCCATGTAGGAGACTGTGAAACCCTGATGTTATTGAAGACCGAGAGCCACTTTAAGAAGTCCGGTCCAAATGAAGGTAGTTGACTCGATGAGTATGGTGCTGGCTACAGAGACAGAAACAGTTCTGTGCCCCTGATAACTCAGCCAATGCCACCTTTGGCTGTGGGTCTGTTACCGTCACCAAGGGATCTGGGAGGAGTCATGCCCACTTGTGCAACAGGAAATAAATAGACTTACAGACCTCAGTTCCAGCTGTGAACCCTGAAGTGGACTGTGAACCAGCTCTAGCCCCTCTTGGCTGCAGTCTGGAAACCTCTGGAGATAAGCCCACTAAACTTGGTCAGACTGTAGATTCTTAAATGGCTCTATAACTGGGCTCTAGCCCGTCTCTGCCACAATCCAAAAATAAGAATCTTGCTGGAGACACTCCCATCTTGCTGGCACAGGGATCGTGCAGGGGAGATTCTGAAAGGGCCGTATACTAGGTGGTAGTAGTCTGTGAGCAAGTCTTCTGGCACAGGGATCAAGCAGGAGAAATTCCCATCTGGACCCCCAGAGATCAGGAATGGGCTTTATATACAGTGCCACCTTCCTCACACTGATAATCTGCTAGCAGTCCTGGGGTTCCAGGGCCCCATGGGAAACATTCATGTCTACAACCCAGAAGATTCTAAAAGGTACTACACTAGGCCTCAGCTCTTCCCATCTGTGGTCCATGAGCAGTCCTGCAGCACAGGGACCTGACGGGAGACACTCATATCTGTGCCTCAGGAAATTTGTATAGGGCCATATCTTCAGCTCTAGTCTTTCCAGCCATGGTCAGGGACCAGTTCAACCCACTCATAGACCTGGTAGGAGGCACATCTATTCATGCTTCCAAAGCCAAGTATGCAGACCTCATTCTTGGCTGTGGAACCTGAAACAGCCCTGGGCTCAGTTCTAGCCCTTCTCAGCCATAGTTCAGGGCCAGTCCTACCCATTCAGGGACTCACTCAGTGACAAGGCAATAGGCCCGTGTCTGAGGTCCCAATTTTGGACTCTGAAACAGGCCCTTGTCTCACTGCCACCTTATTGAACAGTGTATTAGAGACAACACTCAATGGTGGTCATCCATCCAATGACCAGACAGGATCCACACCATACCAAGCACCTGGTAACAAGCTGGCCAACTGCAGACCCCATTATAGACAGTGAAAAACCCCACTGGTTTATTGAAAAGAGAAAACTGACTAACTTTTAACTAGATTAACTAAGAAAAAGGAGAGAAGACTATACATATATAAAATGATATATGATTCCTCCAAAAAAAAAAGAATGGAATATTGTCATTTGAGAGAACATGAGTGGACCTTGAGGGCATTTGCTAAGTAAAATAAGTCAGACAGGAAGACAAATACCATAGGATCTCACTTATTTGTTGTTGTAAAGGCAAGGGATGGACTCAAGTAGGTAAAGGGGTGAAGGGGGTCAGAAGGTACAAGCTTTTGGTTGTAAAGTAAATAAGTTATATGTGTGTAAGGTACAGCATGGTGACTATAACTAATGATATTGTATTGCATGTTTGAAAGCTGCTAAGAGAGATCTTAAAAGTTCTTATCACAGGGAAGAATGTTTAACTATGTGTGGTGACAGATGTTGACTAATTGTGGTGATCATTTTGCAATATATACACATACTGAATCATTATGTTGTACACCTAAAACTAATATAATTTTATATGTCATTATATTTCAATACATTTTTAAAGAGGCTACTACAAACAATTATGCAATAACAAATTGGATAACCTAGAAGAAATGGATAATTTCCTAGAAATACACAAACTCCCAAGACTGAATCATAAAAAGTAGAAAATCTGAATAGACCAATAATGACTATGGAGATGAAACAGTAATCAAAACCTCCCAACAAAGAAAAACCCAAGACAAGATGGTTTCAATGGTGAATTTTACCAACATTTATAGACAAATTAATGCCAATCTTTCTCAAACTCTTTCAAAAAACTGAAGAGGAAGGAATACTCCCAAATTCACATTACAAGGCCAGCATAACACTGATTCAAAAGCCAGACAAGAACATTAAAAGCAAACTACAAGACAGTATCCCTAATGAATATAGGCACAAAAATTCTTAACAAAATTCTATCAAACCATCTTCAACAGCACAATAAAAGGAACATATACAATGATTAAGTGGGATTTATCCCTGGGATGCAAAAATGGTTCAACATAGGCAAATCAATAAATGTGATACACTACATTAAAAGAATGAAGGATAGAAATTATCCAAGCCTCTCAATAGATGCAGAAAAAGTGTTTGACAAAATTCAACACACTTTCTTTACTTCCCATTTATTTTTATTGTTTTTTATTACGTATAATTGACATTTAACATTATATTACTTTCAGGTGTACAACAAAATGATTCAAAATTTGTGTACACTATTGTGAAATGATCACAATAAGCCTACTTAATATCTATCACCATAAAATAGTCACAAAAACTGTTCTTCCCCTTGTGAAGAGGTCTTTTAAGATCTACCCTTTTAGCAACTTTCAAACAGCAATACAGTATTATTAACTATAGTCACCATGCTGTACATTACATCCCCATGACTTATTTATAACTAGATGTTTGCACTTTTTCACTCCCTTCAACACCCTTTCCTGATGAAAGCTCTCAACAAAATGAATATAGACTGACTTACCTCAACATAATAGAGGACATTTATGACAAATCCTCATCTAACATCACATTCAACAGTGGAAACTGAAAAAAAATTTCTCTATGATCAGGAAGAAGACTTCTCACCACTCTTTTTTTTTTTTTCCTGGTACGCGGGCCTCTCACTGTTGTGGCCTCTCCCGTTATGGAGCACAGGCTCCGGACACGCAGGCTCAGCAGCCATGGCCCACGGGCCCAGCCGCTCCGCGGCATGCAGGATCCTCCCGGACCAGGCCACAAACCCACATCCCCTGCATTGGCAGGTGGACTCTCAACCACTGCGCCACCAGGGAAGCCCTCACCACTCTTATTTAACACAGTAGTGGAAGTTCTAGCCAGAGCAATTAGGCAAGAAAAAGAAATAAAAGGATTCAAACTGGAACACAAGAAGTGAAATTGTCTTTGCAGATGACATTATCTTATACATAGAAAATCCTACAGTCTCCATAAAATACTAAAATATTAGAACTAATAAGTAAATTCAGTAAACTTCAAGATACAAAAATCAACATACAAAGATCATTTTTATTTCTACTCATTAAAGCAAACTGTCAAAAATAGAAATTAACAAAACAATCTCATTTACAATAGCATCAAATTCAATAAAATACATAAGAATAAATTTAACAAAGGAAATGAAAGTTGTCTACACTGACAACTATAAGACACTGTTGAAAGATAGTGAGGAAGACACAAATAAATGGAATGATATGCCACGTTCATTGATCTGAAGAATTAATATTGTTAAAATGTCCATATTACTCAAAGCTATTTACAGATTCAATGTAATACCTATCAAAATTCAATGGCGAGCAGGAGGGAAGATGGTGGAAGAGCAAGACGCAGAGATCACCTTCCTCCCCACAGATACACCAGAAATACACCTACACGTGGAACAACTCCTACAGAACACCTACTGAAGGCTGGCAGAAGACCTCAGACCTCCCAAAAGGCAAGAAACTCCCCACGTACCTGGGTAGGGCAAAAGAAAAAACAATAAACAGACACAAAAGGATAGGGACGAGACCTGCACCAGTGAGAGGGAGCTGTGAAGGAGGAAAGGTTTCCACACACTAGGAAGCCCCTTCGCGGGCAGAGACTGCGGGTGGAGGAGGTGGGGAGCTTTGGAGCCGCAGAGGAGAGCGCAGCAACAGGGGTGCGGAGGGCAAAGCAGAGAGATTCCTGCAGAGAAGATCAGTGCCAACCAGCACTCACCAGCCCGAGAGGCTTGTCTGCTCACCCGCTGGGGCGGCCGGGGCTGGAAGCTGAGGCTCGGGCTTCAGTCAGAGCACAGGGAGAGGACTGCGGTTGGCGGTGTGAACACAGCCTGCAGAGGGTTAGTGCACCACAGCTAGCCGGGAGGGAATCCGGGGAAAAGTCTGGATCTGCCGAAGAGGCAAGAGACTTTTTCTTCCCTCTTTGTTTCCTGGTGCGCGAGGAGAGGGGATTAAGAGCGCTGCTTAAAGGAGCTCCAGAGATGGGTGCGAGCCACGGCTAACAGCGCAGACCCCAAAGACGGGCATGAGACACTAAGGCTGCTGCTGCCGCCACCAAGAAGCCTGTGTGCGAGCACAGGTCACTATCCACACCTCCCTACCGGGGAGCCTGTGCAGCCCGCCACTGCCAGGGTCCTGGGATCCAGGGACAGCTTCCCGGGGAGAACACATGGTGCGCCTCAGGATTGCGCAACGTCCCACTGGCCTTTACCGCCGCAGGCTCGCCCCGCATCTGCACCCCTCCCTCCCCCCAGCCTGAGTGAGCCAGAGCCCCCAACTCAGCTGCTCTGTAACCCCGTCCTGTCTGAGCGAAGAACAGACAATCTCCAGCGACCAACACGCAGAGGCGAGGCCAAATCCAAAGCTAAGCCTCAGGAGCTGTGCGAACAAAGAAGAGAAAGGGAATCTCTCCAAGCAGCCTCAGGAGCAGTGGATTAAATCTCCACAATCAACTTGATGTACCCTGCATCTGTGGAATACATGAATAGATGACGAATCATCCCAAATTGAGGAGGTGGACTTCGAGAGCAAGATTTATTATTTTTCCCCTTTCCCTCTTTTTGTGAGTGTGTATGTGTATGCTTCTGTGTGAGATTTTGTCTCTATAGCTTTGCTTTCACCATTTGTCCTAAGGTTCTATCCTTCTGTGTTTTTTTTTTACTTTTAAAAAAATTTTCGTATTATTTTTTATTTTAATAACTTTATTTAATTTTATCTTTATTTTATTTTAGTGTCTTTCTTTCTTTCAAATTTTGCTCCCTTTTATTCTGAGCCATGTGGATGAAAGGCTCTTGGTGCTGCAGCCAGGAGTCAGTGCTGTGCCTCTGAGGTGGGAGAGCCAACTTCAGGACACTGGTTCACAAGACACCTCCCAGTTCCACATAATATCAAACAGCGAAAATCTCCCAGAGATCTCCATCTCAACACCAGCACACAGCTTCACTCAACAACCAGCAAGCTAGAGTGCTGGACACCCTATGCCAAACAACTAGCAAGACAAGAACACAACCCCACCCATTAGCAGAGAGGTGGCCTAAAATCATAATAAGGCCACAGACACCCCAACCACACCACCAGATGTGGACCTGACCACGAGAAAGACAAGATCCAGCCTCATCCACCAGAACACAGGCACTAGTCCCGTCCACCAGGAAGCCTACACAACCCACTGAACCAACTTTAGCCACTGGGGACAGACACCAAAAACAATGGGAACTACAAACATGTGCCTGCGAAAAGGAGACCCCAAACACAGTAAGATAAGCAAAATGAGAAGACAGAAAAACACACAGCAGATGAAGGAGCAAGATAAAAACCCACCAGACCTAAGAAATGAAGAGGAAATAGGCAGTCTACCTGAAAAAAAATTCAGAATACTGATAGTAAAGATGATCTAAAATCTTGGAAATAGAATAGACAAAATGCAAGAAACATTTAACAAGGACCTAGAAGAGCTAAAGTTGAAACAAACAACGATGAACAACATAACAAATGAAATTAAAAATACTCTAGATGGGATCAATAGCAGAATAACTGAGGCAGAAGAATGGATAAGTGACCTGGAAGATAAAATAGTGGAAATAACTACTGCAGAGCAGAATAAAGAAAAAAGAATGAAAAGAACTGAGGAGAGTCACAGAGACCTCTGGGACAACATTAAACACACCAACATTTGAATTATCGGGGTTCCAGAAGAAGAAGAGAAAAAGAAAGGAACGGATTAAATATTTGAAGAGATTACAGTTGAAAACTTCCCTAATATGGGAAAGGAAATAGTTAATCAAGTCCAGGAAGCACAGAGTCCCATACAGGATAAATCCAAGGAGAAATACGCCAAGACATATATTAATCAAACTGTCAAAATTTAAATACAAAGAAAACATATTAAAAGCAACAAGGGAAAAGCAACAACTAACATACAAGGGAATCCCCATAAGGTTAACAGCTGATCTTTCAGCAGAAGCTGTGCAAGCCAGAAGGGAGTGGCAGGACATATTTAAAGCGATGAAAGGGAAAACCTACAACCAAGATTACTGTACCCAGCAAGGATCTCATTCAGATTTGAAAGAGAAATCAAAAGCTTTGCAGACAAGCAAAAGTTAAGAGAATTCAGCACCACCAAACCAGCTTTACAACAAATGCTAAAGGAATGTCTCCAGGCAAGAAACAAGAGAAGGAAAAGACCTACAATAACAAACCCAAAACAATTAAGGAAATGGGAATAGGAACATACATATCGATAATTACCTTAAATGTACATGGATTAAATGCTCGCACCAAAAGACACTGACTGGCTGAATGGATACAAAAATAAGACCCATATATATGCTGTCTACAAGAGATCCACTTCAGACCTAGAGACACATACAGACTGAAAGGAAGGGGATGGAAAAAGATATTCCATGCAAATGGAAATCAAAAGAAAGCTGGAGTAGCAATTCTCATATCAGACAAAATAGACTTTAAAATAAAGACTATAAGAAGAGACAAAAAAGGACACTACATAATGATCAAGGGATTGATCCAAGAAGAAGATATAACAGTTGTAAATATTTATGCACAACATAGGAGCATCTCAATACATAAGGCAAATACTAACAGCCATAAAAGGGGAAATCGACATTAACACATTCATAGAAGGGGACTTTAACACCCCACTTTCACCAATGGACAGATCATCCAAAATGAAAATAAATAAGGAAACACAAGCTTTAAATGATACATTAAACAAGATGGACTTAATTGATATTTATAGGACATTCCATCCAAAAACAACAGAATACACATTTTTCTCAAGTGCTCATGGAACATTCTCCAGGATAGATCATATCTTGGGTCACAAATCAAGCCTTGGTAAATTTAAGAACAGTGAAATTGTATCAGGTATCATTTCCAACCACAACGTTATGAGACTAGATATCAATTACAGGATAAGATCTGTAAAAAATACAAACACATGGAGGCTAAACAATACACTACTTAATAACGAAGCGATCACTGAAGAAATCAAAGAGGAAATCAAAAAATACCTAGAAACAAATGACAATGGAGACACGACGACCCAAAACCTATTGGATGCAGCAAAAGCAGTTCTAAGTGGGAAGTTTATAGCAATACAATCCTATCGTAAGAAACAGGAAACATCTCAAATAAACAACCTAACCTTGCACCTAAAGCAATTAGAGAAAGAACAAAAAAAACCCCAAAGTTAGCAGAAGGAAAGAAATCATAAAGCTCAGATCAGAAATAAATGAAAAAGAAATGAAGGAAACAATAGCAAAGATCAATAAAACTAAAAGCTGGTTCTTTGAGAAGATAAACGAAATTGATAAACCACTAGCCAGACTCATCAAGAAAAAAAGGGAGAAGGCTCAAATCAATAGAATTAGAAATGAAAAAGAAGTAACAACTGACACTGCAGAAATACAAAAGATCATGAGAGATTACTAAAAGCAACTGTATGACAATAAAATGGACAACCTGGAAGAAATGGACAAATTCTTAGATATACACAATCTGCCAAAACTGAATCAGGAAGAAATAGAAAATATGAACAGACCAATCACAAGCACTGAAATTGAAACTGTGATTAAAAATCTTCCAACAAATAAAAGCCCAGGACCAGATGGCTTCACAGGTGAATTCTATCAAACATCTAGAGAAGAGCTAACACCTATCCTTCTCAAACTCTTCCAAAATATAACAGAGGGAGGAACACTCCCAAACTCATTGTACAAGGTCACCATCACCCTGATACCAAAACCAGACAAGGATGTCACAAAGAAAGAAAACTACAGGCCAATATCACTGATGAACATAGATGCAAAAATCCTCAACAAAATACTAGCCAACAGAATCCAACAGCACATTAAAAGGATCATACACCATGATAAACTGGGGTTTATTCCAGGAATGCATGGATTCTTCAATGTATGCAAATCAATCAACGTGACACACCATATTAACAAATTGAAGGAGAAAAACCATATGATCATCTCAATAGATGCAGAGAAAGCTTTCAAGAAAATTCAACACCCATTTATGACAAAAACCCTCCAGAAAGCAGGCATAGAGGGAACTTACCTAAACATAATAAAGGCCATATATGACAAACCCACAGCCAACATCGTCCTCAATGGTGAAAAACTGAAAGCATTTCCACTAAGATCAGGAAAAAGACAAGGTTGCCCACTCTCATCACTCTTATTCAACATAGTTTTGGAAGTTTTAGCCACAGTAATCAGAGAAGAAAAGGAAATAAAAGTAATCCAAATCGGAAAAGAAGAAGTAAAGGTGTCACTGTTTCCAGTTGACATGATATTACACATAGAGAATCCTAAACATGCTACCAGAAAACTGCTAGAGCTAATCAATGAATTTGGTAAAGTAGCAGGATACAAAATTAATGCACAGAAATCTCTGGCATTCCTATACACTAAAGATGAAAAATCTGAAAGTGAAATCAAGAAAACCCTCCCATTTACCACTGCAACAAAAAGAATAAAATATCTAGGAATAAATCTACCTAAGGAGACAAAAGACCTGTATGCAGAAAATTATAAGACACTGATGAAAGAAATTAAAGATGATACAAATAGATGGAGACATATAATACCATGTTCTTGGATTGGAAGAATCAACATTGTGAAAATGACTCTACTACCCAAAGCAATGCACAGATTCAATGCAATCCCTATCAAACTACCACTGGCATTTTTCACAGAACTAGAACAAAAAATTTCACAATTTGCATGGAAACACAAAAGACCCCGAATAGCCAAAGCAATCTTGAGAACGAAAAACAGAACTGGAGGAATCAGGCTCCCTGACTTCAGACTGTACTACAAAGCTACAGTAATCAAGACAGTATGGTTCTGGCACCAAAGCAGAAATATAGAATGGAACAGGATAGAAAGCCCAGAGATAAACCCATGCACATATGGTCACCGTATCTTTGATAAATGAGGCAAAAATGTACAGTGGAGAAAGGACAGCCTCTTCAATAAGTGGTGCTGGGAAAACTGGACAGGTACATGTAAAAGTATGAGATTAGAAGACTCCCTAACACCATACACAAAAATAAGCTCAAAATGGATTAAAGACCTAAATGTAAGGCCAGAAACTATCAAACTCTTAGAGGAAAACATAGGCACAACACTCTATGACATAAATCACAGCAAGATCCTTTTTGACCCACCTCCTAGAGAAATGGGAATAAAAACAAAAATAAACAAATGGGACCTAATGAAACTTCAAAGCTTTTGCACAGCAAAGGAAACCGTAAGCAAGACCAAAAGACAACCCTCATAAAGGGATAAAATATTTGCAAATGAAGCAATTGACAAAGGATTAATCTCCAAAGTTGACAAGCAGCTCATGCAACTCAATAACAAAAAAACAAACAACCCAATCCAAAAACGGACAGAAGACCTAAATAGACATTTCTCCAAAGAAGATATACAGATTGCCAACAAACACATGAAAGAATGCTCAACATCATTAATCATTAGAGAAATGCAAATCAAAACTACAATGAGATATCATCTCACACCGGTCAGAATGGCCATCATCAAAAAATCTAGAAACAATAAATGCTGGAGAGGGTGTGGAGAAAAGGGAACACTCTTGCACTGCTGGTGGGAATGTGAGTTGGTACGGCCACTATGGAGAACAGTATGGAGGTTCCTTAAAAACTACAAATAGAACTACCATATGACCCAGCAATCCCACTACTGGGCATATACCCTGAGAAAACCATAATTCAAAAAGAGTCATGTACCCAAATGTTCATTGCACCTCTATTTACAATACCCTGGAGTTCGAAACAACCTAAGTTTCCATTATCAGATGAATGGATAAAGAAGATGTGGCACATATATACAATGGAATATTACTCAGCCATAAAAAGAAAAGAAATTGAGTTATTTGTAGTGAGGTGGATGGACCTAGAGTCTGTCATACAGAGTGAAGTAAGTCAGAAATAGAAAGACAAATACCATATGCTAACACATATATATGAATCTAAGAAAATAAAATGTCATGAAGAACCTAGGGGTAAGACAGGAATAAAGACACAGACCTACTAGAGAATGCACTTGAGGATATGGGGAGGGGGAAGGGTAAGCTGTGACAAAGTGAGACAGTGGCATGGACATATATACACTACCAAATGTAAAATAGATAGTGGGAAGCAGTAGCATAGCACAGGGAGATCAGCTCGGTGCTTTGTGAACACCTGGATGGGTGGGATAGGGAAGGTGGGAGGGAGGGAGACGCAAGAGGGAGGAGACATGGGAACATATGTATATGTATAACTGATTCACTTTGTTATAAAGCAGAAACTAACACACCATTGCAAAGCAATTATACTCCAATAAAGATGTAAAAAAAAAAAAAGAAAATGCAGACAGAGAGTTAAAGATATAAAAAAAAAAACAATGGCATTTTTCATAGCAATGTGGGAAAAATACCTAAAATTCACATGGAACCACAAAGACCCAGAATAGCCAAAACAACCTTAAAAAGGAACAAAGCTGGGACTTCCCTGGTGGCGCAGTGGTTGAGAGTCCACCTGCCGATGCAGGGGACACGGGTTCGTGCCCCGGTCCGGGAAAATCCCACATGCCACAGAGCGACTGGGCCCGTGAGCCATGGCCGCTGAGTCTGCACGTCCGGAGCCCGTGCTCCACAACGGGAGAGGCCACAACGGTGGGAGGCCCGGGTACCACAAAAAAAAAAAAAAAAAAAAAAAAAGGAACAAAGCTGGATGCATCACTCTTCTTAATATAAAATTCTACTAAAAAGCTATAATGTTCAAAACAGTATGATACTGGCATAAAATCAGACACATGGAGCAATGGAACAGAATACAGATCCCAGAAATGGAGGTGACATGCACATGCCAATATTTAACAAGGGAACCAAGAATACTCAGTGGAGAAGGGGCAGTCACTCTAATAAATGGCATTGGTAAATCAAGACAGCCACATGCAAAGGAATGGAATTGGACTCCTATGTAATATCCCTCACAAAAATTAACTTGCAGTGGATTAAAGATTCAAATGTGAGACCTGTATCTATAAAGCTCCTAGAAGAAAACACAGGGGAAAGCTCCCTGACATTATTCTGGCCAACATTTTTTTTGGATATGACACCAAAAGCACAGCAACAAAAGTAAAGATAAACAAGAGGAATTCCATCAAACTCAAAAGCTTCTGAAAGCAAAAGAAACAAACAACAAAGAGGCAACCTATGGAATAGGGGAAAATATCTCTAGAACATATATCTAATAAGGGATTAATATCCAAAATATATGAAAGCCTCATAGTATTCAGAAAACCAAATAATGTAATTTAAAAATTGGCAGAGGACCTAAATAGTCATTCTTCCAAAAAGATTGAATAATACATACATGAGAAGATGTTCAATATCACTAATCATCAGAAAAATGCAAATCAAAACCACGATATATTGCCTCACATCTTTTAGAATGATTATCATAAAAAAAGAGGATAACAAGCGTTAGCAAGGCTATAAAGAAAAGGGAAGTCTTGTTCACTGTTGTTGAGAATATAAATTGGTTAAACCACTGTAGAAAGCAGTATGTTTATTCCTAAAAAAATTAAAAACAGAACTACTAAATGATCCAGCAATTTCACCTTTAGGTATATACCTGAAGGAAGTGAAATCAAAAATCTCAGTGAGATTTCCACACAGTGATTGTTGCAGCATTATTCACAATAGACAAGACATGAAAACAATCTTAGCATCCACTGAATGGACGCTAATGAATGGATTAAGAAATGTGATATATATGGCAAACAATGGGATATTATTCACCCATGAGAAAGGAGAACCTGCTATTAGTGGCAAAACAGATGGACGTACCTTGAGGTCATTATGCTGAGTAAAATAAGTCAGAGAAAGACAAATACTATATGATCTCACTTATATATGGAATCTTAAAAAAAAAAATAAAAAAAGCCAGACTCACAGAAACCAAGAGTAGGACTGGAGTGGGGGATACAATGAGATGTTGCTCAATGGATACAAGCTTTCAGTTATAAGATGAATGTGTTAGGAACCAATAGGAAAGAAGGTTGACTATAGTTAGCAATACTGTATCACACACTTGAAACTTGCTAAGGAAGTAGTCCTTGAATGTTTTCATGAAGAACAAAAGATTGTAAGAGTATGATGTGATATATGTTGTTAACTAAACTTGTCACAAGCATTTTGCAATATATACTTGTATCAAATCATCATATTGTACACCTTAAACTTACACAATTTTATATGTCAATTATTTCTCAATGAAACTGAGAAAAATTGAAAATAAAAAGACAAATTATTCAGAGTATGTTATTTGTAAAGATCAATATCAAATTAGTATTAAGCAGTAGAAACACCACTGGGAAATCCCCATTTGTTTGATAATTAAACATACTGGTAAATCAATCATGGTAAAGTAAAAAAATCAAAGACAATAGGAAATATTTTGAAATAAATTAAAACATAATCAAATTTGAATAAGTGTATAATGCAGAGAAAGTTCCTAAAAAACTATCAATCTTGTAAATAACAGCTATAAATTCTGGGGGCAGACTGAATCATAATTGTATTTTTTTGAGGTGGTTAAAACTATGAGAGAAAGCCTGCCGTCTTTCTGGACATAGTAAAAAGAGAAAGAAGCCTAGGACAACAAAAACCATTTGAGCTTGAGAGAGAATCACTGGGTAAGAGATAGCTGAAAAAACTAGAACCTCAGATTTTGCATATAAACTGCCAAAGTCTCTTTCCGATCATGAACCACTTATACGTGAGGAGATTAAAATCACTCTAAACTGGAATCTGAACAATTCCTCTGCATAGGTGTAACAAAATTTACAGTTTGACTCTACATTAATTGTCTATAAAATCAAACACATCACCATTTTGGAGGAATATAATAGTATACAAAGTCCCAACAACATAACCATTTACAATGACCAGGATTCAATCTAAAATGACTTGACATACTAAATATGGCAAGACTCAAAAGGAAAAAAAAAGTCAACAGATGTCAACCCTGCTATTACTCTGATGATGGAATTATCAAACAAAAGCTTTACATAACATATTATAACTATGGTCAATGAGGTAAAGAAATGCAAACATATTTATAATAAATAAAATGATAGAAAATCTAGCAAAGAAATGGCTTTCTTGCACTGAAGATTTTAGAATTGAAATTTCCAATGACTAAAATAAAAATTACCAGAATATATTTAAAAACAGAATAGAGAGACAGAAGAAAGAATTAAAGACAGATTGATACAAATTATCCAATCAAACGAAGTAGGAAACAGAGATTTAAAAATGAATAAAACCTAAGAATCTGTGGGATAATGTCAAAATGCAACATACATGTACCTTGAGTACCAGAGAACAAGAGCGAGAAAGAGGCAGAAAAATAAAGTTATTATGGCTAAGAGCTACTCAAAATTTGTAAAAGAAAAAAAAAATTACAGATTCAAGAGAGTCAGTGAACCCAAAACAAGATAAATACCAAGAAAATTATAAGTAGGCAAATTATAGTCAAGCTACAGAAAAGCTTAAGATAAAAAAAGATAAAAAGAAAAATCTTTAAAGCAGCTAGAGGAATATAATATACAGAGAGAGAAACAACAATTCAAATATACATGGACTTCTCATCACAAACCATGGTAGACCAAAAAACAATGGAACGTCATTAAAATGCTTAAAGAAAAAATAGAAAATTCATAATTGCTTATCCGTTAAAAATATATATTAAGGATGAAGGCAAAATTATGAGAATTTCAGGTAAAGGAAGACAAAAGCTACTCTCCTCAATTGACCAGCTCCCTAAGGAATGCTTAAGGGAGTACTTCTGACTGAAAAGAACTAATACCAACAGGAAGCAAGACCTTAAATAAATGAAAATCTTTAGAAACATTTATTGTATATAAATCTTACCTCAGTAAATGTAATTTTAAAAACTGTGGGTGTAGTTAAGAAATTGCTTAAAAAGAAGTCATAGTATGACATATAGTTTCAAAAGAAAAAATTTCTTATGAATTTAAAGTACATCTGTTAAAATTGCCAATTTAATTTCTCAAGAGAGTTTAGAGAGGAAATGAAAACAAAGGTTTTTAAATTTTTCCTGTCTACCAAGTGGATTTATATCATTTAATATTATTGGAATTATAGCTATAATTGAATGATATTCCAGATAATGTGTTAGTCATCATACAGATGGTGTATACATTATAGGCTCAATTTTCTCCAAGTTCAATTTCCTTATAATAGCCTTATAAAGAAAGAATGTAATGACTAGAGCATGGACACAAAAAGCTATATTACATACGCTACCAAAGCATATATTTTTGTAAGAAACACTATCATAGGAGAATGCTTGCTTTTATCTGCAAAAAAAAAACCTTTTCATAACTACAAGATACAGATTATTTAGTGGTATAATAGATTTGGAAATTCACTAACCACATCCCCCATGGTTTTACTCTTTGAATCTTTATGGTAACTGATTTATTAATAGTCTTCAACAGGCTTTATCTTTACAGCAATGTTAATGAATAAACTAGTCTTCAGCATTCTCAAAAGTACTGTGTCAACAAATTTCTTTATCTTCATTGTTTCCAATTAATTTTATTGTAATATGTGCCTTCTGCCTTATCTATTAAATAGCTGAAGTGGAATTCAAAGTTTTATGTGTTTCTAATTTTTCTACGTTTAGTGTACTTGACTGCAGTTTTCATGAATGGTTAAAGTATGCTATACCTATATTTAAATATCTGAAAGGCTATTAAAGAAAGAAAGATTAGATTTCTTTTGTCAGAGTGGAATAACTATCTAATTAGGAATATTCAAAAATGGAATGAATTGCCTCGGAAGATGTTGATGTTACCATAATTATAAATTATTTAACACAGTCTCGAAAACACCTGGAAAGACTCTGAATATGATAGTACATAGCAAATAAAATTTTTGAAGCTGCTGTATTACTGATTTTAAAGTCATTTTTTTACCTTAATAAACTATGGTTGTATGACATGGCATTTGATATATCATACCTTCTAAATAGCAATACCTTCTAAAAATTTTAAGGTGTTGATTTACTTTAAACTCTTATGTAACAATTCAAAGCAAAATCGATTAAAATATTTGATACTATATCAAGTTCTTTCAGTTACATTCTCATTTCGTCTTTCACACTACTGTAAATTTTTTTCTAGCATTTAATTTGTTTCCTTGTTATAGCTTTCCCTTCTCCTAAGTATCTCCCATTTTTTATTCTCTTCTTAATACCTTAAAAAGCTCCTAGAGTCAAACATTTCTATCAGTATAACTCAACTGTAAGGATCTCTTTGAGCCTAGTTACTGGCAAATAGGGTATAATTAAACTTGTAAATTTCATCCTTAAGGAATTTCACAATGGCTTTCATTTCAGTTAGCTCACCAAAGACTATCACTTAGTTCAGTGAGAAGCAGATTATGTCCCATAGTAAACAATGATTTATTAGAATATAGACATGCCTATTCATTTTCATATTGTCTATGGCTGCTATTTTGCTACAGTGGACAAGCTGAATAGTTGTAACACAGATATATTGTACCCAAAGACTGAAATATTTACATCTAGACTTTTACAGAAAAAGTTTGCTATCTCTTTCTCAAAAGTTACCCATGGCATCTATTCCTTTAAACCAATGGGCATTTTTTTTTTCAATTGTGCTTTATTTTTATGAGACTAAAATGCAGTTAAGGAAGCAGTACAATTTGAGGTTAAGTATTCAGCTTCTAGAACTCTGCATCAGGGTGATATTTCAAACTCTGACACTTTCTAGAAAGAGTCTGACGCGTTCAAACTCTGACATTATGTTTTTCTCTACTTGAATCATTCCTATGAGCAGAGAAACATGCTGAGATATGTCCCAGTAAAAAGAAAAACAAATGCTTTAATTCTCTGTAACTCTTCACCATATCTCATTCTTCATAGCTCTTTATATCAAAATTCCTCTAATTTTTATATACTCACCAGCTTCAATTCTTTACCTCCTATTTTCTCTTAAACCCACTTCAATCAAACATATGTGTCCAATTCCATGGATACAGTTCCTTATTGTTCACAATGACTTCCATGTCAGGAAATCTAATAAATAATTTCCAGTCCTTATGGTATTCAGCCATGCAGCATTTGCTATTGTTGATTATTTCCTCCTTCTTTATGTTTTACCCCATGCTATACAACACCATTCTCTCCTGTTTTCCTCCTGCCTTGTTATGTGTTTCTCATTTATTTTGTTGGATCATTTTATTTCTTATTAGTAAATAATAGAATTTCCCAAGACTAACTCTTCAAGAACTTTTCTTTATTAAAAAAACTCCTTTTAATCTAAACAAGTTTCATGGCTTACTTTAAATACTAACTGTAGACTAAGTTTTTATCAGAGACTTTTATTATAGAGGGCAATAATTAGGTGCTGCATTAATGAAAACAAAATAACCTACATGATTGATGGGAAGCGAAGCTGTCACAAATCTATGCCATGTCTGCCATATTCATATTAAGAATCTTCATTTTGATATTAATAAGCAAATCTAACCTGTACCTTCTCTAATATTTTCTAGCTCAGTAAATAACAACACTTATTCAGTAACTCAGACCCCAAAATGCCAAAAAAAATTATCCTTGAATTGTCTCAATCTCTCATAGTCTATGTCTCTCTACACCTTAGCAAGTCTTGTCATTTCTACCTGTAAACTAGATGCCTAGTATTGTCACTTCTCTGTAATTTTTATGCTCTTATATTTGACCAAACCAACATCACCTCATATAATGGTCTATGAAATTTATTTTCTTTTACTAACTTAAAATTAGATGATGTTACTTCTTGTTCCAAAATTTTCCACAAATTTCTATCACTGAGAATACTGTATAAGGACCTATATGATTTGTCCCTAATGAACACTCTAAGAGTTCTATTTCCTTTGCCTGTCTTCATAGGATTTATGGCTTTCTAATAGGATATTTTACATTAATTCAGTTATTTTTCTTTTGTATATCTTCCTCTCAGAATGTAAAGTAATGTTTTGTCTTATTTACTGCTATATAAGCAATACCTGGAACAGGCCCATAACAGCTTTTTGATTTAAAAATGTTGATTGAATGAATGAAAACTCTTCCCAGACAAAAAGAGATCTTACGACTTGTGGAGAGAATTCTGATCACACAGTAATTAATCTTAAACTTAACATTTGAAACATACTTTTTCAAAAACCTCAGATTTAAGAGGAGAAAAAGCTTTAACTAAACAGAAAATCTGATACTGGTAACAAAACTGCACAAATATTTTTTGTCTATTGTAAATAGAATATTATTTACTTAGCAAAATCTCTATTGACAATTTTGTAAGACAAATAATTTTGTTACAATTATATTTGCTTTATCTTAGCATTAATAACATTAATAGCACGCCTTCAGAATGATCATATTACTCATTTGCACTAACAAAAGAAGTTGAGAGGAAACCACATTCTTTATATGACATAAATCCTTTGCCCTATATATCCTATTGCTTTCAATTGTCTTTGTACATATTTATTCAAAATGAATCTTCTTGTGACATAAATTCCTTCATTAGTGTGACATGTTCTTTCTTTAATATTCCTGATTCATCATAGTTATTTTCCTTTTTAACATTTTATCTACTTATAGGAGACAAGATGTCAAAGTATGAAATCCCTATAAGCTTTATTCTGCAGAATACATCATGCATGCTATTACTGCCAAAAAAAGAGTGTTTAAAATAATACTTGAATTATTAGAATCAGAAAAATAAACTTGCATTTTAAGACCTCTCAGAAGAAAAGTAGGTCACCATACTTTCATTAACTTTAAAAAAAAATTTAGTTCGACCCACTGGGCTAGAGAAAAATAAGGGCTTTTACAGATATACGATCATTCACATCCTCCAAATTCACTTTTACAGCTTGTAATAAATGAATAATTAAAATAAAGCTATACATAGGGATGTTCAAGTATAATTATGCAATTGTATATAATTTATCTATTTCTTAGGATCCTAAAAACTATTCTACAAGTTCTAGTTCCACATTTCCAACGACTTACTAAAATATATTCTTGCACAATATGTTGTGCCCTCCAGCTCAACATGTTTAAATGAGACGCATATTGAATCCCCATGGCCAGAATCTCTGACCTTCCTCCTTTATGGAATGTCTCTATGTCTCTAGTCAATCAAGCTCAAAACTATCAATCATTTTAAAACTGTCTTTCTTCACATTAATAGCTAATGCTTTATTAAGTAATGTAAAATATTTGAAATATATCTGTTAGTTATGCTTTATTTCCTATTCCCATGGCTAATTTTCCAATCCAAGCTCTTATTTTCTTATTTCTAAACTAATGCAAGTCTCTAATTGTTTTCTTACCTCTAGCTTTCCTCCAATCTCCTCTGTACAATAGTAAAAATTTAATATTTTTAAAGGACACGTTTTTATTTCATACTTTCTCAACTAAAAGCATATAATGAGTAAATGAATAAGGTTCAGACTTTTCAGTTTGAGATTAAACTGCCTTTGTATTTTTAATTTTTTTCTTCTAAGTTTTATTTATTACCAACTCCCTCTAACCAACAATGCTACCCAGCCCAACATACTCTCCTAAGCCCTGAAAGCTTTTCAAAAACCACCTATATTTAATTATTTTTCAGTGATAATTAGAATATAACTCTAAAATTAACCTCAGAAAATTGTATTAATCTTATTCACTCAGATTTAACATCCTTAACGTTTGGAATTTTGTTGTGTTTCATAGTATTGCACAATCATCTATCATAGTTCCTTATGCACATTTGGAAACCAAAATTTTGTTAGATGACACAAAATGATATATCAGTGATGCTAGGATTTGCTTTTGAATATTTTGAGGGGTTTTGATGTTTAAACAAAGAATAGATTTCTCTTGAGTAAAATTATGGACACTATAGATTTGTCAAAAGTATTAGATGGAAAAATTATATATTGCAACATAGTAAGGCAATATGAAATATTTTATAAAAAAACTGTGCCCATATTAGAGTGTGAAACAGAAGCTACACTGTTAAAACTAGAATTTTTAATAAGCAAAGAATACTAAAGTTTTGAAACTTATATAGCACCACATCTCAATCATGTATTATTATATCCTGGTAAATTACTATTTCTAAACATCATTTGTGTACATGTAATTTTGGAGAAAATGTAGCACAGTATAAAATGCCATATAAATGGAAAATTAGACTTTTAAATTGCTAGAGGTAAATTTATTTCATCAATTGCTTTGGTTTCCAGCAACATATAGCTTTTTTAATAAAAGTATTAAATAGGGTTCATTTTAAAACAAACTTTTCTAATGAATTTAAGAATAATCTTGGAGCTATTTTAAATGAATATCTAAGACACAAGAAAATTATGTTTGCTTATGTATGTCACATTATTAGATTTAAATTTAATTTTATGGATATGTTCTAGAAAATGGAAACAAAGCATTTCATTACAAAATATTATATGACATACATCTCACCTGGGAATTATTATGAGTCTGAGGTTTTCAAAATAGGCAAAGATTCTTAAAATAGAAATATGGGATGGAGTCACTTGGTGATTTCTAGTGGTGGTGAAGACAATTTCATATGTTTTGATTGTAATCATTTTTTAACATCCTAAATATTTTAGTACAAAATTAGATTATCTTTTCTTACTACATATGAGAATATCCATTAGGTGATAGCAGTATGTTTCCTTCAAAAGTATATAAAACTGCCAGTGCTTTGAGAAACTGACATTTAATTTTATAAGGACAAGAGAATGTCTCTTCAGGCCACTTTAATAATAAATAAATGCAATAAATCAGGGGTCCCCAACCCCCAGGCCATGGACCAATACTGGTCTGCAGCCTGTTAGGAACTGGGCCACACAGCAGGAGGTGAGCGGCAGGCGAGTGAGCAAAGCTTCATCTGCCACTCCCCATCGTTCCCCATCGTTTGCATTACCTCCTGAACCATCCCCCCACCCCGTCCATGATAAAACTGTCTTCTATGAAACCTGTCCCTGGTGCCAAAAAGGTTTGGGACCACTGCAGTAAATAACTGACATAGGTTTTAACTGTTATTTTAACTGTTGTTTAACAGTTTTTAACTGTTGATATCACCAATGATAGACTCCATTTTTCTTCTTTTGATTTCATCTCTGAGTCTATGATCTTACATGTCTAACCTTATTTTTGACACAATTCTGCTTTCTAATTACATTATTCTCTTCATCACCACTAGTCTGATTAACTGAAGTGGATTTCTTTTCACCACCAAATATTTAGCAAGATATGAAATATACTATGGAATATTTGCATTTTATTTAATATTTTCTATTCTAATATTTTCTGTTCTTCCCTGATTCAAAGCACATGGCAAAATTATAATTGTCTATGAGTTTCATAGACAGTTTCACAGAACCCATGTGACAGGGTTCTGGCCAGTGATATACTCTTTCTCTCAAACAGAAATTGTCAATATTTAGCCTGGGTCCATAAATGAGTTTCTGTGCTGACTGGTAAAAAATAAGTAAGTGAAAAAATAAATAAATCCATTATTTTAAGCCACTGTGATTTCAGGGCTATCTTTTATTGCATAAACTAGCTAATCCAAACATATTAACCCCCAAGCAAACATATGAACCCTCAAGCAAATAATTGGCAAGAACATTCTGAAAACTACTTAGAATTCAGCTTTAATTCATTCATAAATTTATTTTAGCCATAAATGTTTATTAAATATATATTATGTTCTAGTTTATCTTGGCACAAGTAATACAATGAAGGCTAGGATTATTGTCTTTTTACTTCATTGTTCTGTTTCCAATATCTACATGACAGGCTGTCACATTTTAAATCTTCAATAGAAATGTTTTGCAAGAATGGAAAAGAAGCATGATAATGGATGATGGATGGAACAGACATTAATGAAAATGCCCAAAGAAAAATTATAATTTCTTTTTAACAGTTATTTACTTGAGGAAGATAATTGTTTTAGCAAGCCCCGATTAGACATCTTCTAAGTATAAGGATCTTTCTTTATCTTAAGTCTCCTAACAATAACTCTACCAAGCAACGGTTATAACCCAAATCATTCAACTGAGGAAACAATAATTCAAATTTAAAATTAAAAAATGTTACTTTTGCAATTGTAATAGGGAAGAAAAAAATCTGACTCCATGCTGGATCTGTTTCTTTCACTTTAACCTTTGCCTTCAGTTCTTTTGTTGCAAGTTACTGTAATCACTAAAAGGATGTTGTCTATAGCTATAAGCATACATGATGGCCTGTCTTGGGGAACCCTGCCCCGTCTGCCTGAATGTTAAACTAAAGTACCTTTGTTCAGCTCACAGGGAAACATTCTGAACCTGCCCACCAGTGAATGGCTGCAGGAAAGCAGAAATTAACACATCCCCTCGCCTAGTCTGGTGAAACCAGAAGATATTTTGCAAGGCTTATGTACTTTTTACTTTACTCCCTCACCTCCCCCTCTCTCTGTTCTATAAAGGAAACTAGCATCCAGACCCCGATAAGATGGTTCTCTAGGACTCTCGTCTGCCATCTTCTCGGACATCTAGCTTTCCAAATAATGTTGCTATTCCTTGCCTCAACACCTCATCTCCTGATTTATTGGCCTGTCATGAGTACGGCAAGCAGAGCAAGCTTGGACTCAGTAACACAACATTATAGTACTTATATACAGCAGACGTACTGTTCCCAAACTTGTGCTATTTCTATTTCCAAATTTTCACTCTTTCCATTTTGTTAAAATACCACTTCATTAAAAGCAACATTAAGAATTACAATGACATAACTATACTACATATTTCAGAATTGTAGTCATTTCTAAAGAAGGTCTTCAAACATAAATTTGAACATCATTCATAGTCAGATAGCTTCTTTCTAAATCACACACACACACACAGAAACTTTGGAGAACTTCTGACTACTGACCCACATTTCAGTGGGCTTCATACTAAAATGATCTTTTAAGAATTCCAAAATGAAGGATAGCATTCTACCACAAGTTCAGATATACTTTAATTCATTGCTAGAATAAAGAATCTGAAGAACAAGACTTTCATCCAAGATTCCTATATCCAGCCAAACTATCTTTCTGAAAGAAGGAAAGAAATTAAAATATTCTCAAATAAACAAAACAGAAACTTCCTTGCCAGCAGGTACACCCTACAAGAAATATTAAAAGGAGTCCGTCAGGTTAAAACGGAAGAACACTAGGTATTAACTCAATTCCACACAAAGAAAAAAAGAACATTGATTGATAAGGTAACTACATAGACTAATAGAAGGGACTTTATGAACACAGTTGGCTCTCATATGTGTGGGCTATACATCCACAGATTCAAACAGCTTCAGATCAACAAAATTCAAAAAGAAATGCCAGAAATTTCCAAAAAGCAAAACTTGAATTTGGTCCATTCTGGCAACTATTTACTTTATATATATGACTATTTACATAGCATTTACATTGTATTTGGTATTATAAGGAATCTAGATATGATTTAAAAATTTTATAAGGTTATATGCAAACTATGCCATTTTATATAAAGGACTTGAGCATTTGCAGGTATCTGTGGGAGTGGTCCTGGAAACAGTTCCTCATGAGTACTGAGGGATGACTGTATACCCTTTTAAATTATACATCATTGGGACTTCCCTGGTGATCCTGTGGCTAAGACTCCATGCTCCCAATGCAGGGGGCGCAGGTTCCATCCCTGGTTGGGGAACTAAGATCCCACATGCTGTGTGTAATCGACATGTAATAAACTCCATCTATTTAAATAAATACATACATAATAAATTATATACCATCTTTTCATATTAAAAACTGATAATTTAAACAATTTTAAAAAGAACTGCGGGAAGTAATAATTAGAAAATTGCATTGATGGATTATAACGTATAAAGATGATAGCAAAAGGAAAAGGGGGGAATGGAGCTATATAAGAGAAACTTTTTTTATAATACTGAACTTAAGTTGGTATTCAAACTAAATGTTATAACATGTTAATTGTAATTCCTAGGTAACCACTACAGAAATAACAAAAAAAGAAATAATAAAAAAGGAAAAATACATATATAAAAGATATAAGAGAATTCAAATGATACATTAGAAAACATTGATATAGCACACAATAAAACAGTATTGGAAGAATAGAGGAACAAAATGACATTAGACATATGCAAAAAATTGTAAAATAACAGAGAGAAATTGTAACTTATCAGTAATTACATTAAATGCAAATGGATTAAGCACTTGAATGAAAAAGTAGAAACTGGTAGAAGGGATAAACAAACATGTTTCAAATATATATTATCTACCAAAGACAAACTTTACATCCCAAAACACAAATAGGTTGAAAAGAATGGGAAAAGATATACCATCTGAACAGTAACTAAAGGAGCTATAGTAGCTACATTAAAATCAGACAAAATAGACTTTAAGACAAAAAATGTTAGTAGGGACAAAAGGCCATTATATAATGATAAAAGGGCTAATTCATCAATAAAATATAATTATAAATATAGATGCATTTAATAACAGAAGCCAGAAATACATGGCAAAAATCTAACAGATTCAAGGGAGATATCAACTGTTCACAAGATTAGTTTGAAGATACCCATATCCCACTTTCAATAGTGATAACAACAACACAGTAGATCAATGAAGAAATAGATGAATTGAAATATAATTCAACCATACTTAATAAATATTTAATATCATCCCACCCAATGACAGAATATACCTTCTTCCTAAGTGCACATGGAATATTCTCTAGGATGATAGGTAAAGCCATAAAGCAAATCTCAATTTTTAAAAAATTGAAATTAACAAAGTATATTCTCTTACATAATGGGATGAAATTAGAAACCAACAAGAGACACACATTGGGAAAACTCACAAATACAGTAAGTCTCCTATATACGAATGAGCTCTGTTCTGAGAGCAGGTTCGTAAGTCCAATTTGCCCCTAAGTCCAACAAAATTAGCCTAGGTACCCAGCTAATTGGTTACATAGTACTATACTGTAATAGGTTTATAATACTTTTCACACAAATATTATATAAAAAACAAACACAACACATAAAATATTTTTAATCTTACAGTGTAGTACCTTGTAAAGTACAGTAGTACAGTACAAAAGCTGGCATACAGAGGCTGGCATTGAGAGAACAGGCAAGAAGAGTTACTGACTAGAGGAGAGAGAGGAGGTGGAAGATGGTAGAGCTGAAAGATCTTCAGCAACAGGAGACAGAGGGCAAGCTGCAATTTCACTCATGCCTGACGTTGATGGCACAGATTCTCATTCCTTGCTGGATTCAATTCTATCCACCCACTTGAAAAAACGATCCAGTGATGTCTGAGTATTAGCTCTTTTTTTCTCATCATAAATGACATGATAGCACTGGATTGCATTCTGAAATGCTGCAGCAACCTTTGTGTACCATTCTACGTTTGGGTCTTGTGCCTCAAAAACTAACAGTGCATCCTCAAATAAAGAAAATCCCCTTGCCATTTCCTGCATCATGAATCTTTTCAGTCTTTCAGTTATCAATACTACTTCTTCCTCTTGTCTCTCTTCGTCCTTTCTCTGGGCCTCCAATTCCATCAGGTCTTCATTAGTAAGCTTCCCGTGTTGCATAACAAGGAGTTCAGTGAAGTCATCCTCTTGCAGATCTAGCTCCAGCTTCTCGCTGAGGGTCACTAAGTTGCTGAAGACCTCTTTGGACTCCTCATCCACTTTCTCAAATCCATGAAAATAATGAACAAACTGCGGGCAAAGGTTCTTCCAAATCCCATTCATGGTGACGGCTCTAACCTCATGCTAAGCAAAGTCAATGTTTTTTATGGCCTTGTAGATGTTATAGTCCTTCCAAAATTGTCACAAGGTTATTCCTGATTCATCACTCACCTTTACTACCTTTACAAAAAGTGTGACATAAATAATATTTCCTGAAAGTTGCTATAACTCCCTGGTCCATAGGTTGGATGAGTGATATAGTACAGTATTCGGTGGCAGATGTACTACTTTGATGTTGGGATGAAAGTCATCCATGAATGCGGTGTGGCCAGAAGCACTGTCAAACAGCAAAAGTATGTTGAGTGGGATATCCTTCTCCAAGCAATATTTCTCTACCTCTGGGATAAAGTGGTGGAAAAACCAGCCCTGGAAAATGGCCTGTGTAACCCAGGCTTTGGGGTTACTCTTCCACACAACAGGAAGAGAGCCCGCGGCTATATTTTAAGGGCCCTTGGGTTCTCTGAATGATAAACTAAGGCATCAGTTTTATATCCCAGGAAGCACTGCCACCAAACAACAGAGTTAGATGTAGAAAACAAACATGGGGGAAAGCAAGGGCCGGGGGGGTGAACTGGGAGATTGGCATTGACATATATACACTAATATGTATAAAATAGATAATAAGAACCTGCTGTATAGAAAAAAAGTCAGAGTTAGCCTATCGTTTCCTGCTTTACAGTCTGGCATCAGCTTTTCCTCCTTACTGATGTAACTTCGGTCTGGCATCCTCTTCCAGTACAGTTGAGTCTCATCCACATTAAAAACCTGCTTGGGTAAATATGTGCCTTCATCAATAATTTCTCAAAGCATTTCAGGAAATTCCCTGTCAGCTACTGTATCTGAACTTGCTGCCTCACCACTTACTTATACACTGTGAAGGTTGGCTCTAGCCTTGAACCAATGAAACCAGCCATGGCTGGCATTAAAAGATGCACCCTCTGATTCTCCACCATGTTTCTTCTTCAAGCCTTCATAAAGGCTTTTAGCTTTCTCTTGCATCAACATTAAGCTGAGCAGGACTCAACACTGAGGCTGATCTTACATCCACACACTAAGAAGTTTCTCCATCTCCTCCATCACTTTTCCATGTTTCTTCGATATTCTTGTCAACATCATTGGCACAGCAGACTTTACATGTTCCATGATCTTGTCCTTGTTCTTTAGAATCATGCTGATGGTTGAGCAATTAACGTTACAAGAATGAGCGAGGTCTACCATCTATTTGCCTCACTCCACTCTCTCAATTATTTTCACTTTTGTTTCTATCGTTATGGCTTCGTGCTTCTTAGCAGTACCAGCTACGACACTGATGCTTTTACGCTTGCTTTCAGACATCCTGGACTTGAAATAAAGATACTGTACTACTGTACTCTATACAGTACTGTATAGTCAAGTACACAGAAGCGCAACCACTTGTAGAGGATGCATGCACGTGACAATGTACATCAGACATTTGAACTAACTTACTTGATTGGATATGCAAATGCACACCCATATTGTTGAAAGTTCCTAACTTGAAGGTTCATATGTAGGGGACTTAGTGTATGTAAAAATTAAACAATACATTCAAAAGCAACAGAATAAAGAAGAAATCACAGGGCAAATTTTAAAATACTTTGAGATGAAAAAAACACAACATCTCCAAACAAAGGATATAGCTAAAGCAGTGCTAGAGGAAAATTTATAGTTAACATCTACATAAAACGAGGATCAAGATGTCAAATCAATATCCTAAATATTCACCTTAAAAAAACTAGAAAAATAACGTATTCCCTTGCGTAACCAAAATTGTATACACATTGATTAGCAGTTCCTTTCTCTTCCCCCCAGCTCCTGGCAACCACCATTCTATTCTTTCCTTCTATGAATTTAACTATTTTCAATATGAATATGAGTGGAATTATGTAGTATTTTTCCTTCTGTGACTGGCTTATTTCACTTGGTATAACGTCCTTAAAGTTCATTCATGTTGTCACATATTACTGGATTTCCTAGTGACCAGATTTACATTATGCCTATAGATAACAATATTTAATTACACACTTAAAAATCTGTTACAAGGAAAGACCTCATGTTAAGTGTTCTTACAATAGTAATAATAATAGACAACTAAAAAACTAAAAGGAAATCAAACCCAAAATAAACAGAAGAAAATAATAACTATTAGAGTAGTAATAAATGAAATAGAGAATGGAAAAATAAAGACTGTAAAACAAACCACAGGGAGGGTGGGAGGGAGGGAGATGCAAGAGGGAAGAGATATGGGAACATATGTATATGTATAACTGATTCACTTTGTTATAAAGCAGAAACTAACACACCATTGTAAAGCAATTATACCCCAATAAAGATGTTTAAAAAAAAAACAAAAACCACAGTATGTTCTTTAAAAAGACCATCAAAATCAACAAAAACTTAGCTAGATTAACCAAGCAAAAACAGAAGCCTCAAATTACTAAAACAAAAATGGAAGAAGGCACATCTCTCCCAACCTTATAGAAAAAAAAAACCCAAAGTGTTTTATAAGGGAATACCAAGAATAATTGTATTCCAACAAATATGATGCCATAGATAAAATGGACATATTCCTAGAAAGACAAACATTATCAAAAGCGACTCAAAAAGAATTAGAAAGTGTGGATAGACTTTTAATAAGTAAAAACAGTAAATTAGAAATTAAAAACTTCCCATACACAAAAAGTGTAGGTCCAACTGATTCACTGAATTCCACTAAATGGAATCATTATAATTACTATCAACCCCCCAGCTGGCTTTTTGAAAATGTTTTTAATAACAACTGTATGTATTTAAGGAGTACAACATGATGCTTTGATATACACAGTGAAATTATTATTATGGTCAACCTAATTAACATATGCATTTCCTCACACATTGACCTTTAGTGTGTGTGGTGTGTGTGTGTGTGTGTGGTGAAAGCACCTGAAATCTACTCTCTTAAATTTCCAAAGTACATTAACTGTAGTCATAATGCTATACATTAGAACTCAAGACTTCTTCATTCTACATGACCACAACGTTGTACCCTTTGACCAACCTCTCTCCATATCTCCCATTTCTCAGGCCCTATAACCATCATTCTATTCTCACTTCTACATTTTTCCAAAGACATATAAATAGCAAACAGTTATATGAAAAGGTGCTCAAGACCATTAATCATCAGGGAAATGCAAATCAAAACTAAAATGAGATATCACCTCCCAGTGGGCTTTTTGAAGAAGTTGAAAAGCTGATCCTAAAATTCAAATGGAAGTTTAAGGAACTCAGAAGAGGTGAAACAATCTTGAAAAAGAGAAACAAATGTGAGTTGATGTACTCACATTTCCCAATTTCAAAACTTACTACAAAGCTGCTGTAATCAATACTAAATACAGTAATCAACTGATTGTAATACAGTAATAAATTACTATAAATAATCAACGCGTTACAGTTTTGTCATAAGCATTTAGATCAATGGAATACAATTAAGAGTCCAGTGTAAATCTTTACATTATGTTCAATTGATTTCTGACCAATATAATTCAGTGAGTAAAATTCTTTTTTATTTTATTTACTTCCAGTTTTATCGAGGTATGGTATGATTGACAAAAATTTTATATATTTAGGTTGTACAATATATTTTTTAAGTTGTACAACATAAATTACTGTATGTATATATTGTAAAATGCATACTAGATCAAGTTAACACATCCATCAATGTGTTAATCAATATCTTTTGTTTGTTTTTGTTTTTCACGCTGAGAACACTTAAGATCTACTCTTTTAGCAAATTTCAAGTATCCTATACAGTATTATTAACTATAATCACCATGCTGTATATATATCCTCAAAACTTTTTCATCTTATAACTGAAAGTTTGTACCCTTTGACCAACATTTCCCCATTTCTCTCACCTCCCACCATTCTTCTCTGGTTCTTTGAATTTGACTTTTTTAGATTACACATATAAGTAAGATCATATAGTATTTGTCTTTCTATGTGTGGATTATTTCACTTAGCACAATGTACTCCAGGTTTATCCATGTTGTTTCAATGGGCATATTCTTCAAAAAATGTTGTGACAACTCTATATTTACATGTAAAATGATAAAGTTGGACTCCTACCTCATACCATATACAAAAATTAACACAAATTGATATTGATTAAACGTGAATAACAACATAGAAATTCAGATGGAGAAACTCTCCTAGAAGACTCTATCTAGCAAGTGATAGAAACAGACAACAGAAAAAATAGAAAGAAGAAGAATAGAGGTAAAAGTGGTGATGAATATTAATGATACCAAGCAGGAGCCTGTGGGGCTCTTGGGCACAAAGCCTTCCTGTGTCCCCCATTTATTTGATTAGAGGAAATAGTCTTCATTCAGTCTCCATAACTTTCTCGGACTTCCAATGCGCAGATTCAAGCAGTTGTTAATTAGGGAAGGGAGGGGATGCAAGGCAAGGGAGAAACAAACAGTCAAGAGAAACAATAGTGAAACCCTGGGGCAAGGTCCAGGTTCCCCATCAATGGATACTCACAAAGATATCTTTGAGCTGTTTTGCAGATACTAAAACCCCCTCCAGGTGGGAGAAGTTAACGATTAATGATGGTGTGCTGCCCGGAAGCACATAGACCCCAGACCAGTTGGAACCTGAAGATTGATGTTGTGGACTCCCACTTACCTCACCACCAACCAATCAGAAGAATGCAAGCCTGTCACTTCCTTGATCCTTATCACTTACCCCTGACCAAGAGCCCTGACTATAAGACCTCTCCCTATTCCCCAGGGAGGGGGGCACAGTTTCTGAGGCACTAGCCTGCTGTGTTTCCTCTTTGCCTGGCAAAGAAATAAAGCTACCCTTTCTCTTTCCTCCAATACTCTGCCTCTGTGTTTCTATTTGGCAATGGTGCACACAGGGCCAATATTTTGGCAACATTAATATTCCCAGAAGGAAGGAGGGGAATAAGTAAAAAAAAATAGTAGGAATATTTTTGGTCTTTTTTACTTATATTTTCTGTGATTTAACACTTCTTTCACTGACCAACTGCTTCTGCTGAAATATTTATCTGCACCTCTGGTTTTGTCTTGAAACCTTAGAAGAGCACCACAAGGCATAAGGGAAAGGAATTGAGAAAGTTGCCAGGGTCAAAGTGGAATCCAAAAAGAAAGGGAGTGATTTGATCTAGAGATGTGAGGTCTCATCAGGATATCATTCCCTTCCCTGATTTCTGAATACCAACCAGAGCAGAAATGTGATCACGGGACTTGGCAGCATTTTACAAATGCAAAGCTGACAGGTCAGACTACCCAGCCCTCAAAACATCACTATTGTAGGGGTTTGTGCAGTTTTTCATTGAGCAACAACTCAGCAACTAATGGCTCCTAATTTACCATTTTGGTTGGAGGTGAAGGGATGGGGAAGTGATAAATGCCGGGCATTTTCCCTTTGCCATTCCTACTATAGTTGTTTTTACTTACTGGTCAGGAAACAATATGTAGATTCTGATCTGCATTCAAGGGTTAGAAAAATTACTGCAGGGTAAGTCCACAGACCAAATGTGACACCGATTTGAGCCATTAGTCCACCTATCAATTGACCAGTATAAGCTCCCAGCCTTAACTGCTGGAGATGATAATGTTTGGGGTTTACTACTTTGTCAGCTAAGTCACTGTATGAAATAGCTCTTTGGAGGTGTGGGTTACCTCCTTTTCCCAGCATACGTTTATCCTTGTAAATGGACTCAGGTGCAGTTGGGGAAAAATTGGGTATTAGATATTTTATATTCTTGTAGATTCAGTCTCAAAAAATACCCTTAAAAAACAAACAAAAAATCCCAGAATTTCTCTTAATCAATAGTCTCTGGAATTGGGAAGTAGTTTAGTCTGTAATCTGAGCCTGAGATTACCATTTACTTTACCTTTGAGGCAGCTAATATCACCCTTCTGCTTCCCAGACTTTGCCTTTTTTCCTAGGTTATAAAATCTGGTAACACACTAGTTGATTTTCCATCTATTTCACTTCTATACCATGATCTCCTAGCCACTGCCCTAAAGGCCTGCAGATTAAGGCACCCTAGTTTCTCCTCTGGCTTTGTTGCCCATGAGGCATTTTTTTCTTCATGACACTATGAAATGAACTAGTGAGGAGAAACTGGGGTCTTTGAGAAAATCTGTGTTGTCTCTCATCTGTAATTCAGTGTGACTGAGAGCTGTTGTCTTGCAACCCAGGTGTTCTACATCAATAAAAATGAGTCTAGAATAGGAGAATCTGTCTCCTATTCCTTCAGGGATCATAGTTTGGAGGTAGCTTCTCTGGCTCACAAGATAATTTCATCTGACTATGCCCAGTTCACTAAGTTTTCTGTCTCTCCTTCTCGATTCTCTGCCAAGGCAGTTCTTACATCACCTACATATTTATTGCAGCACATTATCATGCACAAACCAGTGTCCTGAACACAACACCAAGCCACAAATCACAAGAGAGGAATTTTACGTCAATAAATCCTCCCCATGCAGTCTCGAGATCTACTTCCACACGTGTTTCCAATGCCCTCTAAACCCCCACCACACATATCAGTGAGATGATTCTTTGCAGGTGTGTGCTACTTCTGTGGGGAGCTTAGGCTGACTCTACCCTAATTGTTGGTTTGAAGACAGAGTGCATGAAGTAGGGGTAAATCCTGGTGTTGAACGAGTACCTTTTTTGAGGGGGCTGACTCAGATTAGGACTTTCTAAGGGTCTCCAAGCCAGAGGGTTTTCTTTTAAAGCTGATAAAAGGAGCTGCTGCTACCAGCTTGGAGGCTGTAGGGAAATCTGAGCTAGAAGGTCCTTAAATTCTTTATATTAATGACTTTGTCCTAGGACTCAGGTCTCATTGTTTCCCTGTAGAGGCCCTGACTTCCATTTAAGAGACTTGTTTAAGCTATATATTCATCTTTTGTAGTTCTTAAAATTAAATCCTTGGTCTGGGGATTTCCCTAGTAGTCCAGTGGCTAAGTCTCTGCTCTCCCAAAGGAGGGGACTCGGGTTTGATCCCTGGTCAGAGAACTAGATCCTGTGTGCTGCAATGAAGATCTTGCATATGGTAATGAAGAACCTTGAGCTGCAACTAAGACCTGGCGCAGCCAAATAAATAAATAAATACGTAAATAATAAATCCTGGATCTGATTTTCAACACGTTTTGCCCTAAGTCTACAAGAGCTAAAGTTTCTTTTAATAATGCCTTGGGGCATTAGTTGTTAGTTGTGTGCCTTGATTTGTTGGTTGGCTATTCTGTATTTACGCAATTTTGAAAGGTACCTAAAACCTTTACCTGACTCCTCTGACTCTACAGTTCTTATAATTTTGATTGCCTTCATACATTACAAATGATACTGCTACCTCAAAACACCAACAATTCACCTTCTGAACACACCACAGTCAGGTGCTGCTCTCAACAAAATTTTATTTTATATTTTTTACCTCCCCACTTACCACCAGCGATAGTTATCTTCACCATCTGACAACTTGGTTAATTACCACATTCAGAATCCCGTCCTGAAATTATACTTTCTCTAGGGCCACTACAAGCAAGAGCTGTAATCTGGGTTTGCCCCCTGAAGCAGAGCTGGAGTCTAGGGCTTGCATGCAGGCAGACTACTTGGGGAAGTGACCCCAAAAAGCAGGAGTGAGAGACTGTGAAGAGTGAAACAGGGGAGGAGAACTGTTGGGCTGCACCCCGCAGGCCTATAAGGCCTGTGCTTGCCCACCTTCAAGACCGAAGAAACAGCCCAGAGTCAGCAACAGAGACATCAACGGTTTAATGAATGGGGGAACTTACACGTCTGAAGCAAGGCCTGGAGTGACACCCCACCGTGTGTGGCTGCTGGCCGGCAGGACGAGGGGCTAGTCTTTGCTCCCGGTGGAAGCTGGGTAGGAGAGAAGATTACCAGTTATAGGGGAATTGACGCCAGCTGGGCTCATTAGTTACCAGGGAAACCAGTAGAGGGGCACGCCCCTCACCACCCCTTTGATGAGAACAATTACCAGCTGGGGCCTGGGGCAAGTATGTAGGAAGATCAGTCATGTAAATGGGGTGTAGGTGAATCAGGCACTGGTCGGGCAGGGGGTGTACAGAGAGCAAGAACACTGCCGTCTTGAGCGGCCTGACTGTACAAAAACATAATCCAACTATGGTTTATTGAGCTAAATACTACACTGGGGAACTGGAGCTTGATCCCACTGGGGACTTTAAAGGGCCATGTAGAACGTACCTGAGAATTGACTGCCTGAGTATACATATGTCAATCAGAGTTTCATCTTATTGCATTTAACTCCCTTACACGTCTGGATTTGCACATGAATCAGAATTGCTGAGCTGGTTCCCACGGTCATCCCAGTGGAGGCAGTGATGGCCCAGAACAGAATGAGAGAGTTATGCAACTGCTTGCCAAAGCAGCTGGAATAAGTTAAAAGTGGGCCAAATGGAATACCAAAATATTTTACATACTGAATTGTTGCAATTCCACCTCCATGTATTTAACATAAATTAATCTTCTGTACATATTCACAACGATTCACCTAGAAGGAAATTTTAATTACAGCACTGTTTTTACAGATCATATAACCAACTTGCATCAAAAGTCTCATAAATGGGAGAATGGCCTAAAAATTCAGTACAGGCTTACAGTAGAATACTGTACAGAGAGAAAATGAACAAACTATTTTTACATGTAGAATATGACATCAAGTACATAAAATGGAAAAACATGGCAAAAATATCATTGGTTACTAATAGAAAGCATATATAGGTGGTAAAATTACAAAAACCTAGAAGGGAAGGAAAGATGCCAACTTCAGGGAGTGTTTACTGCTAGGGAAGAAGAGAAGCAAAGGGGTTGAGGGGGTGCTGCAGAGTGAGCTGCAACTGTCTCTGCAAAATTGTATTTATTTTTTTAGTATGTTAATCAACTGTTTAACTTTTAAAAGTGTGCATGATGTGTGCTTGAGATTTTATTGTATTTATTTCTACTTTGGACTAAGGTTGGACTATTTTTTAATTAAAATGGGTTTCAAAAAGAGTTATTAGAAGGTAGAAATTTAGACAGTGTGTAGAGGCTATTCTGGTGAATTCTCTATGGGGACAAGGTTATGGATTCAAATAAAGACTTTTTGTTGTTTTTTTTTAAATAAGGCAATGTGAGCATTTTTAAATTGAGTATGTCTACATATCTATTTCATTTTAAAACAATACAATTTCTGAGCTGCAAAGAAAACAACCTACATGTAAATGATAAAATATTAATAATATAAAAATTTCTGTGAGGAAGAAAATAATTAATATAATTTTAAAAGATCCAAATACATTTAGAGGAGACTTAAAAATAGGAAATAAACCTCAGTGATAAATGTATAAAATATATTCAACTCAGTAGAAATCAGATAAACTAAAAATATAATTTAAAAGTATTATATTGTATTATGTAAATATAAAAAGGAAAAACAGCTGTTATCTCTTAAGCTGGCTATATTTAAAAATAAAAATACTTACAATTATTTGTAAATTGAAATATATGTGTTTGTATATATATGTCCCCCAAATCTGTATATATGTGTATGTGTGTGTATCCTCTTATATAGTACCAGAACAAAAATTTTAAAGGAAATTACGTAAAGCACAAAGAAGCTATTCACATATTAACACAGTAATTTCATCTTAGAATCTCCCGAGAGAAATTCGCAAAAATGTGTAGAGCAAAGGTTTGCTTTTCCTTTTGTCCTTTGTTTAGTTTTTTTTAATAAACATGAATGTTCATTCTGGTATTTCTTATATCTCATATTTTAAAAAATGAACGGTTGATATAATAAAGTGTGGTGCATAATACAATGGAAATCAGATTTACTAAAAATGGTTTTGATTCAGAATATTTAATAGTATTGGAAATGTTCATGACATAATTTGCAATTTATGTGTAGCATCCAATTAATGTAAAATTTGTGTGTGCTTGTATATATACAGATAACTTTGTGAGTATACTTTACATTTTTATTTTTAGCAACTCTCTTCATTCCACCTCTGGATCATCATATCACATGTCATATGTTTTTATTTTCTTTTTAAGCTTTTCTCTAATTTACAAATCTTCTGCAGTAAGTACATATAACTCTTTGTATTCTGGTTTTAAAACATATTTTGTAAAAATATCAGAAATGTAGAGCTATGTTAAATTGCATTATGTTCTTTTAAGTTATACATAACAGGTCATTTTCCTTTGCATACTTTTGCTTTAATTCATGCTCATTCCTTCAAATTAGTATATTGTTAGTTGTTATTGTGGAACCTCCTCATGTGCTAGAATTTATAACTTTAATTCCTTCAATAATCTACGAACAAACACATACTGTATTATCTCTTTAAGGCCTGGCCATTTGTCCCTAAGACATAGACCATATTTAAAGGGCACATTATGCTTTACTGATAATAAAGCTTCAAATATAATCTATTGTGAACCCTAATTGGTTAATCAAGATTCTGTCAATAAAATAAAAGTCATTCTAAATATTTTAAGCAACAGGAGAGTTAAAGCAGAAAACTAAAGTCTTCCACAGCAGGGAACACCTGTGAAACAGTCATTCAGTCAGCAAGTGCAGGATTTTCAAGGAGGCCTTGGATGATTTCACCTGCTTGGAGTATCCAAGCTATTAACATGAGCTTGTCCAGAAGATTCTAAAAACCCTAATCTATAACCTTTCTGCAACTGCTATCACGTTAGTTCCCCCTTTTCCATTTCCTAAATCACTTGTGAATGCCTGTCATTAGCAGAATCTAACCTAGAAACCAGCTCACAAGGAATTCTGAGTAAAGGAGTTCCCAGGCTTCTTCCCTCAGGGGTAGAAGGAGACAGCTGATGCTGAGTTAATAATCAACAATCAGGTACATGTAAAATTTGTAAAAGCTGAACTGAATTGGTTTCCCAACCATCCGAGTGGAAAGAGCAATATAACAACAATTCATTTTATTTTGGCTTCTTAGAATTCAAATTTAATAGAAATTTCCTAATTTAAGGTTAACTTGGGAGCAAGAACTTATAATGCATACAAGAAATGACATTACGTGAGGGATATGCATGTGGGTAGACTGGGCAATAGATAGAAAGAAACATCAAGGATGGAAAATATTGGTCTCAGTATATGAAATGGACCTGTCTAATGTTCATTTCATCCGAGTGATCAGTCTGTCCACACAATATGGAATATTTTTCTCTAAGTAGCCAAATCTTGTTATCTTGGTTTCTATTTTACTGAAGCCCCAATACTTACACTACTTTTAATGAGACTTTAAAAATATACTAATTAGTTCATTAAAATGCATGTTGATAAATGAAAGATACGCAACCTGCAGTTTATGATGTTTCATCTTGAAGTTTATCCATGAAGGTAAATACATATTCTGTCACTATTTTTATAAAATATTCATTTGAGATGTATATATATTTGAGCATTATACTAACAATAATTCCTAGGAATTTCAAGTTTATACTATTTATATTCTATGTATAATATCTGATTTTCAGTATTTCGATTATAAAAAGCACAATATAATCAATGCAGCAACAGTATTTTTTCAAATACTGAATTTACAAACATTGTATTCATTTAGCTGCCTTGCAAGGAATTTCAGGTCATACGTATTATTAGGCTTTTAAAAGTGATCAATGATTATGAAAAACACAGGACTACTTACTAAAATAAAATGATACAGAATTTACTGACTGCCCACATGGTTCAGTTGCTTTGACTTATTATAGATATTTTATTAAAAATAAGATATTTTTATCCATCAGGAAATTGATATATTCTTAATCTTCTAAATAAAATAATATAATTTCTAATTAATTAAAAAAATAATACAAATGTGGATGTAACATTATTCCAGTCTTAATCCACACTGGAGGTTACTGTCTCAATATTTTATATGTAGTTTCCACAGTTAGTCTAAATTTTTCAATAAGTGGCTTATTACACAGGATCATTCCCCTAATTTTATATAGCACACAGTTGAGCATTTATTCTATTATTCTTTAATATTTTTCATTTAAGCAATCTATTAGATGTCTAATAAAATATATATAGCCAAAGGCTGTCATTATTTTTAAGATATAAGCAAATTTTCAAAAACAGAATTATAGTCAATATGTTAATCAAATAAATAATTCTCATAGGAGATGATAATCATCATTACCAACACAACCTACTAGAAAATATCATTAATTAAAACCAAAGCAGGAATTTCACTGTTAATTAATATTTAATTAATTGTACTATAGCTATTAATTATTAATTAATATACATTCCTTTTGGGCTACATTCCTTCTCATCATATACATTTGGCCATCGCATATGTATTTGCTATAGGAAATTGGAAAATACCTACTGTTGAATATATGTATGAAAAGAATATGTGTAATTCTTGACATAATATTTCTCTCTCAAAGAGGAGTATTTTCTCTTCAGACTGGATTTCTCTTAAACTGCTAAAGCAATTTATTTGGTCCATTACGTTTTTTTTCCCTGTTTTCTGGGGGTTTTTTATGGAAGGAGATATATAGTTATTCTGCTTTAAGATTCATATAGAATTCTGACAGAAATTGTATGTGTCTCTGAGAAATCTAATTAAAATCCACTAAAAAGAAAAAAACATAAGTTTAGTTTTAACGTGATAATACTCTGTTAGATATTCCATTTTAGGGAATAACTGGTATATAATCTATGTAGGTAACTTTATCATGTTATAGAATGTTTTATTCCTTGGGTGTTGTGGCTACTTTAAGCTCAGCTAAAATAGTGATTGTCTCATTAACACGGCTGTTTTCATTGAGGAACCTGGCTCACAATGTGCTCTACTTGATTTAGCACGCTATGAATTGCTGTGCTCACCTGCTCTGTTATTACTTATCTGCAAAGCACCTAATATTTGTCCTTAGCAGAATTTTGCACTAAATATTTATTCTATTAATTACTCATAATTAACAATATAATATTGCTCTGATTTAATTCATTAAACACTTGATAAAAGCAGATGCTGTTTCTGTATTGGTGATGACTTGATAGTCAATGCCAGACACTATTTTAGCTAACTCTTAATTGACTGATTTTTGGCCAGCATAATTAGAGAATCATACATTTTAGAATACACCACTCCCCCAAATTCTCTATAGCCTACCACATAACCACGCTCAACCCACTTGAGCCCAAGCATTAGGTGGGATTCCACTGTGAGAAGAGTCCAATTACTTAGATGTGGGCTTTATCTTTTTTATTAAGGGAATCAGTAAATAGATTTACCTTCCTTTCTAACTCTTGTGTGTGCATTATACCAAAAGAAACCTTGAAGTTATTGGAATGAGGATAATTTCTTAATATCTCATTGTTATATTATTCCTTTCTTATTTATATTCTCTATTACATTTACTACACACATGAATAAAACACATCTGATTAGATAAACTTAATTGTCTAGAAGCCCATTTAACTAGTATTATATTACACTCTTCTTATAATAAAGAATAAAGACCCTTACTTTAGTTGAGCTAAGTATTAGCTGAAATAATAATCTCTGAAATCTGTGTCAATACAAAGCAGATTTTTTTTAGAGCATGCATGAGTTTAGTTAATGGTGGTCATATAAATCAGAAGATACTGTTTCATCTAGTTATTCATGGATGAAGAAAATGGAGGCTCTTCAATTTTTGACAAGTGACTTCCAGGGTCACTTTGGAGATGTCCACACTCTGCCTACAGATGCAAGAAGAAATACACTGAATTCCTTCAGCCAGAATTCAATGTCATAAGCTTTCCTAGATGCAGAGGAGATAGGGAACTCTGAGTGGTGTGACCTGAGCAAATCATTTGACTTCTGTATGTCTCAGTCTACAACCTGAATTCATATATTCCTACCAAATAAGATTGTTTGGATTATCAAATTCAATGAGGCAATTCACTCATTCTGGCTTCTGCTCTCTTCAAGGCTTTAACTCTGCTTCCTTCCTACCCTTGGGGAACATAACAGTTTCCCACAGTTGTTTTGCCTGACATTTAACGACCATGTATTTTCCCTTTTATCCTGCTAACACCATTAGGAATATTTCCTTCATCACAGTTTCTGAAGTTAAAGCCTTTAAATTATGCTGTCAGTATCCCTCCTAATGATTAACAGACAATTCTTTAGCTTTTAAATGCTCCACTTGAGATAAATATATGTCTTGGGAAATATAAACTAATAAACCAATTTTGATTGGATATATTTTATGAAAAATCAATGATTTATTTCATAAGTACATTGATAATATATACATCATAATTCCACTGAATACTACCTGATTTTTCTACCTAATATTCTCTTTTATTAAAGATGTATTTTTCCCTTAAGATGTTTGACTTTTTATATGTAACTACCAAAAAATGAAAGTGAGCACATTGTGGGTTTATGATTAGAAATCCAGTATTTTTATCATAAAATATGAATGGAAAATTCAAACGAAAATACATCTTATGAATTTGTGTCTATAACAAGTAATATCAATATGCATTTTGTGAGAAAACTAATGCTTTAAGCAGTTATTCAAATAAAATATAACATCAAGGAGCTGCAACATATACTTACAAAGATATTGAGAGTTATAAAAGATTTTCATTGTACATATAAAAGCAGGAAGTACAAATTTTCCAACTGATACTAATTTTGAAGATCTTTATGTATATTTTAGAGTTTTTTTTAAAGGTTTGGCATTTTATAGTCACGTATTATATAATAAAGTGTTAATGTTTGCTTTATCAGTGTGATGTCAAAAAACCATAATTATTGCCAGCTCAATTCATGAATGACTAATTACAAAAATAAATAATTAACAGTAAACCAGAACTAACAAGTTGTGATACAACACAACTGATAATCTTCTAGTTTGTCGAATAAATGAATGGGTTATGAGATAGAGACAATGATAATAAATGTCAATCTGTAGTGTCATTTATCTATGAGTAAAGATATTCATCTTTTGACATTATAAAATGCATAGTGATTTTTGCATATAACTGTAATTCATTTCCTGTTTGTCCTATTGCAGCATCACATTTGTAACACTGCAGTTAAGACCCTGTTAACATTTCCCTTATAAAATCCGTATTTTCAACAATTTATAATTATGTGATTAAATTTCTTTTCAGAATGAAACTTGGATTACAAAATCTCTTTCTAGGAGATATTTTAAATAAAATTTTAAAAGCCGAGTTTTACAGGAAGGATATATCTCATTATGAGAAGTGTGTACTGGCAAGTGATGATGGGCTATTGGTGGTTCTTAATTACTTCACGTGTTTCTGCTCCTTAATATTTCTGTTAGATGAGTAAAATAATAGATGGTGTTAAGTAATTCATTTTTCATTAAAGACAAACAGGTATTATATTAGTTCTATAAATACATATTTAAAGTAAGGCTGGGACTTCCCTGGTGGCGCAGTGGTTAAGAACCCGCCTGCCAATGCAGGGGACACGGGTTCAAGCCCTGGTCCGGGAAGATCTCACATGCTGCGGAGCAACTAAGCCCGTGCACCACAACTACTGAGCCTGCGCTCTACAGCCCATGAGCCACAACTACTGAAGCCCGTGCACCTAGAGCCCGTGCTCCACAACAAGAGAAGCCACCGTAATGAGAAGCCCACACACCGCACCGAAGAGGATCCCCTGCTCACCGCAACAAGAGAAAGCCCACGTGTAGCAATGAAGAGCCAACACAGCCAAAAATTAAATAAATTAATGTGTCATATTCATGAATCACATGACCCACTTAAAAATTTTTTTTAATTTTATTTATTTTTATATAGCAGGTTTTTTTAATTTTATTTTTTTTATACAGCAGGTTCTTATTAGTTATCTATTTTATACATATTAGGGTATATCAATCCCAATCTCCCAATTCATCCCACCACCACCAGCCCCCAACCCCTCTTTCCCCCCTTGGTGTCCATACGTTTGTTCTCTACATCTGTGTCTCTATTTCTGCCTTGCAAACTGTTCACATGACCTACTTATAATGGGATACTTCATGCTCTCTTCTAATCCCATTAGTTTAGAGTGAATTTTCTAAATGTCTGCTCTCAAATCTGTTTGTTAGTTTTACTTGAGTTATTTACTTGATAGTTATTTCATTAAATATTATAAACTATGTCATGAAATATTACATAAATTAGGATTTGGAAAAGAAATAGGGTGTTTCTACAAAATCACTGTTGAGGGACTTCCTTGGTGGTGCAGTGGTTAAGACTCCATGCTCCCAATGCAGGGGGCCCAGGTTCAATCCCTGCTCAGGGAACTAGATCCCACATGCATGCCACAACTAAGGAGACCACATGCCGCAACTAAGGAGACTGCCTCCCACAACTAAGGACCCTGCTTGCTGCAACTAAGAGACACAGTGCAACCAAATAATTAAATAAATAAATTTAAAAGAGAGACTCCTAGTTCTCTTAAAAGCACAGTTGAAATATTTAGAAAATACTTGAAAAAGCCTTTCAAACTAGCAATGTATGCCAGGTATTTAATGGATGGACAAATTAACTAAAAATGTAAGAATTCTATACACAGATTATTTCATAAGTGTCTAATTTCTTGATCATTTCTAAAGAAAAAAGATGAAAATAGCAGAGGATACATTGTACATGTGTTTTCTGCAAAAATTTTGCCAGAGCTTTATTACTATTATTCATGTTAAAAGGAATTATTTGCCTATAAAAAGCTTGGTAGAAAATGTGCATTTATACATTTTTTAGTTAAAATATTATATTTAAGTTAAATATACATCTTTAAATCTGTTTATTAGCTTACCAACTTCAATGTCATCAGAATCCAACATATTTATAAATTGCAAGGAAATCCAGTTTGGTAGAATTGTTTCCGTTATTTATTGTGTTCATCATACAAGAAACTTTTGTGATTCTGTTTTACTGATATTATTATAAACTTGTTTATTGTAATTGTGCATATAATACTTATCTTCCTATCTGTCTTTATCCTATAAAAATGCAAGGGTTTTCATGTAATTTTTTGTTTGAATAAGATTTTGTATCACTTTTCTTAAGCTACATTACTGGAGAATGGATTTTTCAGCAATGTGAATTAGGCATTCATTTATACAAATCCTCCATACCCCGTACTATCTTCATAAGTCAACCAAATAGAGTACTCAATACTAGGCCCTCAAAGAAGATAGGCTAGTGTGTAGGGGATATTATAGCCTAATGAGTAAATAAATATGCAAATGGAAACAAACAATCAAACAAGAGTATAGGAAAAAGGCATGACAATGTTAATACTCTCCCTATTCTCCTAGCCGAGGTCCCAGTGGAAGAAACTCTAAAGGCTTGTATATCATGCAAGTCTGGATGGAACGGCTACGTTATTTCTTTAGGACAAGAAACTTGACTACTTAAAAGCATTGATTTTTCAGGTAGTTTGCTTACTTTTCTTGCTGCAAATCAATGGTCTTAAAATGTTATGTGAACAAGCTAGATATATACTACAGAGATTCTACTGTTTGAAGTCATGCCACAAATTCTTGTTCTTGTTCATTAACACTGGCCTCCTCATACATCTGTGTAGACTAGTCTTCTACAACTTTCAGAAGAGAGCTCTACAAGTGCAGAGGTCTCTTTAGTATTTGCTCAAATATATTAACTTGATTAAGCTATGGAGTTAACTTATATTTAGAAAATAAAACACTCTCAGTGTAATTGTACATACTAGTGAAAAGTTTTCTTTGATTCATTCTGTATTTTAAATATAGACATGGTTATTTATTATTTAGTGTTGTTTCACTTGAAGAACCGTTCCTCTTCTTAGGCACATGATCATATTTTCTCTGACCCTCTAATGACTTGTATATTATTGACTCTACCTCTTCTGTCTTCAACCTCACCTTGGCATTTTATCCTTCACATTTAGAATTTAAATGAAGCAAGTTTTTATTAAATTAAAAAAAATCAAGCATGCCTACCTGTTTCTCACATTCTGTATCCATTTCTTTATCTGACACTCACTTCTCAATTTACCTTGCCCGTATTTCCATCGATACACTGAAAGAGCTATCATTAAGGTCAGAAATTAGGTCTATTGCTTGAAATTTAAAGATATATTTTATTTCTCATATAACTTGACTTTATATTTTTATTCTACACATTTGATAATTCTTCCAGTTGAATCATTCTCAACTGTAATTTCCTGAGCTTTTCCCACAACTATAGACACTTTTTCTCAAACATACAGCTCTACTTTTAATCTCGGAAGTTCTAAAAATGTAGGCCTAGTTTCACTTCTGTGGATATTCTTGTCTTTAAGAAAGTCACACCTTTGTCACTGGCTACCCTTCCCAACAACTGCTATCAATACTTAGGACCCCCAAGCGCTTAGGAACTCCTTTGTCACAGGTCTTACCTCTGACTCACATGCGACAGCACCTTGAACATCTCAAAACCATCCACAGACATCATGTCCAATGCTGAAACTTTTATCTCCTCTGCAAGATTAATTCTTCTTCCCCAACTCAGTGAGTATCACCAACCATATCTAGTTGCATAAATAAGAACCTAGGAGTCAATTCTACATTTCTCCCCGCTCCACCACTCTGACCTTCCCCAAATCAATCTGTCACTAAGTCTGGCATACCATACCTCCTAGATAGCACTCAAGTAATTCTTCTTTCTGTTTTCACTGGCAAGACACTGGCCCAAGATGCTTTAAGAGAGACAAAATTTCACGCTATCTAAATTTACATTTGGTAAGTTACACAAAATCTTAGCTTCATTTTCCTCACCTATAAAAATGGAAGTAATGATGAGGGTGATTTGAGGACTAGATAGACGCATATTTAATAAATGCATAACAATGTCAGTAAAGTTTTGCTAAACTTAGCTATTATATAGTCTTTTCTGTGAATAGCAGGAGACAATAGCTATAAATATATGCTGAATATTCCAGATCAGTTCTCCACACAGGAGCAAGGACAGTCCTTTTGAAATGCCAATTTCACCATGCCATCCCTTGACCAAAACTTTATCAATTCTCTTCTGTTTTTCTTAGAAGGAAGCACAAAACAATTAACACTGCCTCTGAGGCCCTTAGTGATGTAATTTCAGGATTCTCTCCAAGTTCATTTCCAGACTCTGTTTAGTTACTCTTGCTTCTTCCTGACTTAGGACCTTTCCTGATTTCACAGCCTAGGGTGGGCTCCCTATATATACATGGTTTGTCAATTATGAATATTTCCCCTTCAGAACTTTGTCAGGGTTTAGAATTACATGTATATCTTCTAATTTTACTTATGTTTATTTGCATCCCTAGTCTACTAAGTTTCATGAGGGAAAGACTATGCCTTATAACTCATTCTTATAAAGCATAACATGTCCAAGGTCTAACATGTTATCTGGCTTAAAATGTTATCTGGCTCAAAAATGTTCAATTAACCTTTTTTGAATAGATTTATGCATTAAGAGATGGGTGAATGAACTTTAAACACACTGTAATTTTACTTCTTTTTCAGGGGGAGATCATCATGTGCATAATTCCACAGACTATTCCTCTACACAAGATGTTGTTTTGATATTCTTTTCCTTGCCCTCTAGTTTAGATAACTAGCAAGAAAAACAGAAAAGAAAACTCAAACATACATTTAAGGGAAGATAATGCATTTGTGATGGCAAAATGCTAGTAGAGCACATAGAATCAGTAGAGAAATTTTGACAATAAAAATACCGGAAGATACAAGACTTATTTTTCATATAGTTTTCATTCGCAAATATAGATAGTAGAGTGATTATTTTTCGAGCAGTATCTACTGAGTGCATATTATGTCCCAGACATTCATGCTGTGACTTAGGGCTAAAATAATGATACAAAATATTATGATGGTTAAGATCAAAGTCTCTGGTACCAGCTTTTCTGTGTAAGAATCCTGTCTTAATCACTGCCCCGGGCAAATTCTCTAACCTCTATTTGTTTCCCTCTCTTTAATGATGAATAAAAGATAATAATATCACCTAACTTCCAGGGTCATTGTGAGGATTAAATGAATGTAAAGAATTTAAGACTATAATTTGTGTAAAGAACTGTGCTTGGCATAAAGGAAGTTTTATATATTATAAAACATATCACTACCATTATTTTATAGCCTTAGTGCTTAGCTTACAATTAAATGGGAGAAAAAGCAAGTTAATAGATATCAGCAATATACAATGATTAATGATATCACAGGGAAGTACAATGTTTTATGGAGTCATAAAGTGGGATGCGCTACCTGAATTTGTGGGTGCAGAGAAAGCTTGATGCATAGTGTGGCATCAAACAGGACCTGAAGGGTGAGACCAAGTTAGTCTGCAATGAATGTGAACAGCCTTCTGAATGGTAGCATACACAGAATTAGCGTACACAGTTTTCTTGACTTGTTAGTGTGGTGAAAGCCTAAAGCCCATCTTGTCAAACCATGTGGAGACAAGACGTTTACGCAAAAAGGGAAAGATATCTCAGTCTGCTGAAACCTGTGACTTACAATGGGAGCAATTCTTCACCCTTCCCTTAAACATCTGTTTACTTACAAGTATGTTTTGTCTCCAAGAGAAAGACTCTGGCTTAGGCAAACAGTCACTTGAACAACTCAAAGTATTTAAAAATAAAAATTCTGTCTTTTTTTTTTTTTTTTTGCGGTACGCGGGCCTCTCACTGTTGTGGCCTCTCCCGTTGCAGAGCACAGGCTCCGGACGCACAGGCTCAGCGGCCATGGCTCACGGGCCCAGCCGCTCCGCGGCATGTGGGATTTTCCCGGACCGGGGCACGAACCTGTGTCCCTTGCATCGGCAGGCGGACTCAACCACTGCGCCACCAGGGAAGCCCAAATTCTGTCTTTTGATAGGAATCATGATATCCTTTTTCTCCTTTTCTCTCTCCCACTTCCTTCCTATCTTCATTTTTTCTCTGCTTCCTTTCTTTCCTTTTTTCTAAGTTTTAAAATTTTTTTCTTCTTTATCATGCCTATGCTACTTTACTTCATTAAGTAAGTTTTATTTTTTTGGGTTTTGTTTTCCCCTAGCACTGTAGGAATTCTAGATTGTTGAACCCAGTCTGGGTCTTCTGGTTGAAGTAATTTTTTATTCCTCATTAAAGCATACAGACACATATACACATAAGATGTTAGCTATGAAACATAAATGAGCCAGAATATAAAAGTGATTTGAAGTATAAGGAAAGGAGATGAAGGAATAGAGGTCAATCCAGCCCTGCTTTAATACCAGTTCTTCAGAGTGTTAATACTAGGGTTTTACAATTTAAGAGAATCCACTCATGAATGGTGGCATGGGTTTATTCAGAAGATATTATTACATAAATATGTTAAACAGAAATTTATATGTGCAGCTTATCTTGAAAATATATATATATCTGAACTGCCTTAGTATTACTTGTGCAGTTCCATCAGAACAAGGAATTGGGGGGAATACTTTGTTGCTTTTTTTTTTAACGGGTAAATAAATTGTTTTAACTTTAATAGATTAGATTATAGCAAAAAAAATGACTGAACTACTTCATGCAATATTACTGATCTCACAAATACAACGTTGTGATTGAAGCCATACATAAGAGTATAGTTTGTATAACTGCATCTATGTAAACTTTAAAAAGAGGTGAAAGCAAATCTATGATGTTCAAAGTTAGGAAAATACAAGGGCAATAGTAGGGTTTTCCTCCAAATTTATATGGTATCAAACAAAATAAACATTGTTGAGCAGTAATACAATGTAATATTTTTTCTTAAGTACACTCTCTGTCTTATTCCCTCAGGATCTTTGCTTTCAGGTCCACTTTACTTAAAAATAATGTTAAGAACAAGGAATCTAACCAAAGTTAATATCCATAGCAATATATAGGAAAAGGGCATGTAAAGAAACTGGAACTTTTTTGTTGCTTTATCTAACAGATTGTTTTTGCTTTAATTTGATAATATATATAGTTTTTAATTGTAGATTTTGTTTGTTTTGGATCCTGGAGTACATTAAAGAAAATGTGTCAGTAACAATTTTATGAAGGCCATAGCTGTCCAAATCAAAATTCAACTTGATGTTTTAAGCCACATTCATATCTAAAATTATAAATCTCACAAATTGCTTACACAGAAATAGGTAAATGAAAGTGAAAAGTGTCAATGAGCTGGTCTGCTGAAGTGATTAATCTATTTGCCATATATACATATAAGTCTACTGTTCAACCAAATATTGTATGTTCATTATTATTTGATTAAATGTTTCTACAGGCCCTTAAATATTAATACAATTCTTGTATCCTGATTTGAAATAATCATCAAGATCTGTCAACTATTTTCTTTTGTAGTACTGGGTTTGGAGTGAATCCAGAAGTCCTTTGTCATGTGTGTTGCTTAGAGATGTTTTATTCCTAGTGAGTGGAATGTGAGCTGACAAACTTGCTATTACACTTTGCCAGTATTGAAACTGTTGCAAAGGGATTATGAGATTTATCCAGGGCCAGAGTGCTAATCATTGACTAGTTGGCTGAAAATTATGCTGTAGATGCCTGATTCTTAACCCAATTGGCTGTGTAACATCCCTTGAGAATATTGGTGCTAAAAGATTCAGGCTGTTTCAATTTACTCTTTTAATTAAAACATAGAACTAGAGAAGAAACAAATAAAAGAGATGAGAGCAGGGCTTAAAATATCCTCTAGCTCGCCCTCAGTATTCTTTGTCACAATTCTGCTGTAAGGCTCCACCAACACATCTCTGAAAAACTGCCACTTTTTCTTTTTCATTATGCAACATGCCACATTTATGGGCTCAAAATGATACTTTACATTCCATTTCCTCAACATAGCATCATTAGAAGGAACACATAATTCCAAGCACTGACACCTAGAAAATGCAATGCATTGTATTACTTCATTATACTTCCTTGTTTAGAGTTAAAAATGTAGATTAAAGAATCCATCAACAAATTTTACTGAGCGCAAACTGTTCAGAAACTATCAAATGTAGACAGTAGTTTAATAGTAAAATAATAGAACTTCCTTTAAGAGAATGGTGTTAACATACCTTGTGAAGAGAGAAGAACTAAAAGTTTAGTGCAGTCTAATGATTCATACATGTAAAAACAGATTTTTCTCCCCCAAAGAAAAATTTACTCCAAATTAAAGGTATGAATTATAAAAATAAAATTGGGGAGAATTATTTATTTTCCATTATGCATTTATTCATAAAACACAAGCAGGCACTGTGCTAAGCTTTAAAGAAGAATGAGATGGACAGGACTCTTTCCACAAGCAGCTTATATTCTACAAATATACAAAACACATACTTAGTACACAAACACATACTTAGTTACACAAAAACCAAATACTGATAAGTGGTGGGTGGGTCTCAGGAAGGAAAATCCAGGACAGTAAGAATTTGTTAGTCAATTAGCTGAGTATGTGACTTGTGAAATTTGGATACACTGCATTTTTTTCCAGTTAGTTTTTAACTATAATGAAAATAAACATGTTACTGAGTCCAAGCTTGCTCTGCTCACCACACAACAGGCCAATAAATCGGAGATGGGGTGTTGAGGAAGGAATATTACTTTATTTGGAAAGCCGTCAAACCGAGAAGATGGCAGACTAACATCTCAAAATAATCATCTTATCAGGGTTTGGATGCCAGCTTCTTTTATAGCACAGAGGGGGAGGATACGAGGAAGTAAAAAGGCCATAAATTTGGAAATATCAGATGGAATGGCCAGCCTTGGGGAGGGGATGTGTTAATTTCTTCTTCTTCTTGCAACCATCCACAGATGGACAGGGTCCGGATGTTTCCCTGAACAAAGGCACTTTGGTTTAACATTCAGACAGAGGGGCAGGGTTCCCTGAGGCAGGCCATTATGTATAGACAGTATCCTTTTAGTGAACAAAAGCAGTGTAAAGCAAAGGTTAAAGTAAAAGAAACAGATCCAACGTGTAGTCAGATTTGGCTCTTCCCTGTTACAAACACATATTTAAAAGGAAAAATAATTGAATTACACATAGTGTTGGTAACATAGACTCTGGAGCCAGACATACTGTATGTGATTCTCAGCTTTGTCACTTAACTGAGATACATAATCTTGGACAAAGTTATTTAACCTACCTACTATCAGTTAATCCATCTGTTAAAGAAAGGAAAACAATATTATCTTTCTTACATGTTTTTTGTAAAGATTAATTGACTTGATAACCATATGAATGTATTAAAACAGTGCAAGGTTCATGTTATATATGCAATACAAAATATGGTGATGATTATTAGGTTTACAGCCATAATGATGCTAAAATATTGAGAGAGTCAAATTTAAACTTACGGTATAAGATCAATAAATGGAATTGTGGACTCTGAGTTTTGCATTGTCCTGCATACATACTTAGTTAATGTTCAATCAGGAGAGAGAAACAACACAATAATTTGAACAGGAAACTTTAATATCAAGAATTATTAATTATTAGAGTATTAGAGTAAGGAGGGATTGACTATTAAGAAAGAGAACTCTAATTATAGAAAAAGCAGTCACTAACCCTAGGGCTGAGACAGAATGCCCATGGAAGACTCCTGCTTCCCCTAGACCAACATCCAGGTCTTGGAGAAAGCACCCCTGTGACTCACTGAATGGCAGAGAAGTACCTGTGTTGTTCCACTTGTGGTGGAACCTGCCAGAAATCTACCCTCTGGGGTGCCAGAGAAAGCTGTTCCCTGTTGGGTGCTGCTGGCTGTCATGCAGTGCAGAAGCAGGGCACTGGGGAAGCCGGATGTGACGCAAGGTTCCGAAGGACTCTGCTATAAAACTGCCTGATGGTCCGGAAAAGTGGTGGGGGAGGGTGCCCGCAGCTGAGTGCTCACAGCTGTGCACTGCAGGAGCTGGGAACTGGAGAATTTACAAGCACCGAAGGAGCTGAGAGACTGCTACCAGAGAGCCTGGTGAAGGCCTACGCGCTGGGAGAAGCTTCTGGCTGCTTAGTGCTGCTCTCCCGTGTCCCACAGGAAAGGGCAGTGAAGAGGGGAAAGTGCTTGTAGGAGTCACTTGCTATGAGTGAGCAGACCTGTGCTAGGAAGAAAAAACCCTTTTTCCTGGAATGTCTCTTCAGCCCCTTCTACTGACAGAGCTTCCTGCCACCTGGAATGGAGAAAAAAGTATTTAAAATGTCAAGTACCATTTTCACAGAGCAATCTGACAGGGTGAATTTGGAGCTGAAAGGCGATAAATTAGTAACTGGCACAATACAACAAAAAATTCAAGATGAAAACATAATTCTGTTCCTTGTGCTAACTTATTGGATATGATTCATTCCAGTGTGGAGTCTAGAAATACTTATGAATTGGAAAATCCACAAATATCATTTGCATTTATAATATTTAAGACAAATATTGGTAACCAATCCTTAAAAAAATTAGGGTACCCTTGAGTTGAGCATCTGCAATATTGACCAGAGTGACACCAGATTTTAAAACTTTTATGGAGGTGTTTTACTATTTTAACATAAAACCAATCCCATCTTGTATTCGCTTTTATCTTACTTCACCTATCAGCAGCATACCCTCGTTGAAACATTTTAAATTTTGGTTTCCAAAATGCCAACTCTTTGACTTCCTACACTGCTGTCTTCTACTCTGTCCTTTCCACTTTCCAATTCGTATAGGTAACAGTTTCTTGGGGACCTCTTATCTGTGTTTACTTTCTAGGCTGCATCATCCAATTTCATGCCTTTTAATACCACTGAAGGGCTTCCCTGGTGGCGCAGTGGTTGAGAGTCCGCCTGCCGATGCAGCGGACACGGGTTCATGCCCCGGTCTGGGAAGGTCCCACATGCCGCGAAGCAGCTGGGCCCGTGAGCCATGGCTGTTGAGCCTGCTTGTCCGGAGCCTGTGCTCCACAACGGGAGAGGCCACAAGAGTGAGAGGCCTGCGTACCACAAAAAATAAATAAATAAAATACCACTGAAGATTCCCATTGACAAAAATATAGTACAAACATTATTGCTTTTTACTATAGTCAACAGACAGACTGGACTGTAGAGTAAAAAGAAAAAAAAATCCATATATGGCATCTTCAACAACACTAGGTAAGAAGGAACCGCATCAACTCTTGAACATAGGCATATGTGACCAGGATCAGCAACTTCTCTGTAGAAATGATAGAGGGAAAGTACGATACTGAAAGATCTAACAAGTCTCAGAATGAAGGTATGGCCAATAAAATTTATACCCCAAAAGTGAGGTACTTGGCTGAGTAGCTACCAGGTGAACAAATCTGAGAAAACTGACAAGATTCAAAATCCAGACCAGCTTCAAGCTGTTGAAAAGTGCAGATAAAACTACCTCCTTTCCAACTGATAGAAATTTACCACAAACTGCAGGCAGCAGAAGTGGTGGGCACAAATGCTGGGCCTCCCAGATATACAGAAGTGATATGAAGGAAGAGAGGTTCAGAGGATGATAAATTCAGAATGTAGTATAGCAGCAAAATACATTCTTCAGAAACAAGAGACCCATTTAAAAGAAAGGTTTGTAGAGCTCTGGAAGATAAAAATGGTACAAAGAAAGTACCTTTGAATTGATTTATCTGTGAGGGATAGAGAAGTGACTTCACAAAGAGACATTTTTTCAATACCTCATGGTAAAAATACAAAGGGAGGAATCTGTACATTAGTTATTAGACTGGGAAAGCTAATCTGTTTTATCACTTTAAGTACCTCCAGATAAACTCGGAAAACACAACTCATTTAAGCATGAAAAATCAGTAAGAATTATTACCCATTCACATATATATATATAGTAACAAAAGGTGAAAAGTAACCAAGTAACAGTACAAAAGTTGATTTTAAAACACAGAAAAATTTTGAAGAAAAATTAATTTTAGATGTCCGTATCAAGTGATTTATACGGGAAAAAAAAATCAATTCTTTAAAGCAACATTTTATTCCAAAACAGAATGGTGTAACATTTTTAGGATAGCTGGTTTTTCTATCAAGCAGTAGTGTCTTTCAAGAATAAATGAAACAGGGGCTTCCCTGGTGGTGCAGTGGTTGAGAGTCCGCCTGCCGATGCAGGGGACATGGGTTCGTGCCCCGGTCTGGGAAGATCCCACATGCCGTGGAGCGGCTGGGCCCGTGAGCCATGGCCGCTGAGCCTGCGCGTCCGGAGCCTATGCTCCGCAACGGGAGAGGCCACAACAGTGAGAGGCCCGTGTACTGCAAAAAAAAAAAAAAAAAAAAAAAAAAAGAATAAATGAATCAAACAGACAATAAAAATGCAAAAACTCAGGGAATACTAATCTTATACATCCTTTCTTAGAATAAGATATAGATAAATAAGAAACATTTGAAGACGATTTATTATGTGTTCTGGAAGTGAGCATTTAATGTTTTTAAGAATCTAGGAATGAGTGATGGCAAGGGATGCAAATATTACAGTCTCCAATAGATAAAAATAAAACTAGGAAAAACAAATAATTGCTAGAATAAATAAATAGTAGAATTGGCTGCCTTACAGATATTAACTTGGAATGAAAAAAATTTTAAATCAGATATTTAGAAAAAAAATAAGGTAGAAGATATTTCTATGTAAATCTATTAATGTCTGTTAAGCCAATATACAATACCTTATACAACAAGGAAGTATGTGTATTTATAAGACATTAATATAAAAGTAGTTACTAGACCAAAAAATACTGCATACCAAAAGCAGAGACTATAAAGTAAATATATGCAATATTATAAAATTATATATCATATATAACATGTAAAACAAATATTTTAATAAGTGAGATAGTCTATTTCTATTTTTTGATATTGCAAACATATTTGATCTAGTTCTGTAATCGCATGTGTGTGTGTGTTGTAATACATACTGCATATAATTACACAATATATATTATTAATTCCACATTAACCCCCTGACTTCATCACCTTCATTCTCCCCCTTGCTCACATGGAGTTGTTCTTCTTAAGTACCTCAAGTATCTCCATTGTGTCTGTTATATAAAGAGGTAAAAAATAAAAGGAAGGGGGTACAAAACACAATCCTAAAGAGAAATTGAGAAAACATATTTTGAAGGGAATAGTCCTTGTTTTTTTTCATTAGTCAGAGTAGTATCAGACAAACAGAACTCTTCTTGTTCTAAGTAACTCAGATTTCCCCATAGATAGTTTCTATATTACTGTCAGAGTCAAATGTCTTCAAAATCAATGTGATTTTGTCACATCTTACTTATAAATGCCCAAATAATAAAGTTTAACACAATAATAGCATGCAATGTCAGTTCTCCAGTAACTGGACCCATCCTAAACTAATACCCAGAGAACCATGCCAATTTCTCACCTATCACATAACCTGTTTTCCAAACACACCCAACTTATGATTTCAATAAAACATACCCTGTTCTTAAACTACTCTCTTTTTCCCCCTTCTGCTTCCTCTATCTTGAATTTATTTCCTGTTTTATCTATTAGCTATATCTTATTATTTTCAAGTACAAGCTTATTCATCACCTTTGTGTGCTCCTTTGCACATGGCTAACAATCTACTTTAAGTCACTAAACGAAAAGAAACTAATGAGTTGAAATACCGATGTTCACTTCTAAATCTCAAGCTCATGGAGAGGATGGGTTGGTGTCTTATTTAATCTCTCTTTTAGATACATTGTAGAGTGTTTGGCACATAGTTGATGTGTAACAAATATTGGTTAAATGAAAAAAAATGAATGAATGAAAGATGGAAGATTATTATAGAAGTTCATATGGGCTAGGTTTGCATTAAGATAATCAAGGAGAATTTTTGCTGAGTTGTTGTGTGAACTGAATCATGAAGGTGGAGGATAATTCAAATAAAAGAAACAGGGTATGCCAAATTGTCAAAAAAAAAAAAAACGGTGAAGTGATATCAGAAAACATTAAGCTCACTTGTATTTTTTTGCAATATTAGTGCTAAGGACAAGTTAGAGATTTAAAAAAATATATATAGAGAGAGCCTGCAACTAAACCCAGAAAGAGCACAAAGATATTCAGAAGAACAAAAACTTAAATATAAGGCCCAATTAGATATAAATTTATTTTCCAAGAAATCAGATAAAAAAGGAAAAAACCTTTAAAATTGTACTGAGGAGACAGTAATAAAATAAATGTTAGAATCATCTGCTCTTATTTCACTAAATTGCTAGAATAAAGCAATGATATACAGCATAGTAAAGTTTTAGAATGAGTATTCTAATGGTAAGTCTAAGTTAAATGGTTAAAAAAAATAAAGCAATGACATTATCTCATTGTAATTTCTATTCAATCTCCAAAACACCACAGTAAAAAATACGGTTTTTGTGTTTTTGTGAAATATGAAATACTTGTTTTTTCAGGCTAAATTAAAATATCCATTGAATCTTTTCTTAAAAATATATAAATTATATTTCTCTTTACCTATATAGCATAGAAAGTTGTGAATCTTCTTAATAAAAATACAGTACTTTCTATATATCTTTACCATATGTAAAAAGATAAAAATAACTTTTGGTGACTGTTTCTCTCATCCAATAACCATCATCTTCCTAGGAACAAGGATTGTGTCTTATATATCTTGGCATTTTCAATGTTTGCTTCAGTGACTTGCATACTGAATTCACTCATACAATAAAGAAGAAATAACAGTAAGTAGCATTTATTATTTATTTTGTTCTACACTATATACATTACGTGAATTACCACTTATAATTTTAGCAACAGCTGGTGCTATGAGTACTAGTATCTTCTCTCTTTTACAGAAAAAACTGAAGTTGAACAATGAATAGCTAAAGAAAGAAAACTCTTCTAATGTCATATCACTGTTAAGTAGCTAACCCAGAATCTGAATCCAGACAGGCTAGCTCCCAAGTCTGATTCTGTAAATACCACAGGATATTCTTTTTCTAGAAGTGGAAAAAAGGCAGGTAATTAAAAGCACAATTACTTGTGTTTTAAAATTTGGGGCCTGTATTTATTTATTTTATATAGGTTTTATATATCTTGGTCCTGATGATAAAATCAGTACATGTCAGTCAAATTTGATTTCAAATTGTTTCAGCATTTATTTAGCAATAATTAAATTCAAGTTTATGTTTCATGTAATCTATCTATATGCAGTTCCTGTTGGGAAACAATTCTTCCTGGGTCTCTTATATGTTTTGTATATTTGTAAGCAAAGAACTGACTGCCTTTTCTTCCAGATTTCTTTTTTAAAGGACATTTTTATAGCAAACAGGATTGAAAATAGAGATATTGTCACCCTCTAGATCAAAGGGCAGGCATACTAATTCCCCATTTGAAGAGATTTGAATTCTCTAAACTCAGCATTCCTTTCCTACAATACAATCTACCCCACCTGTGCAGTTATCCTCTGACTCTTTGGGTCTCCCTGTAGGAAGTGGAACTCAGAAATCTAACACAAATAAAACTGATTCTCTGGCTACTGCTATTGCTTTAGCAATAAACTGCCCATCTTAGATTAAGGAATCTCATGTCATCTACCAGCATACATAAAACCAAGGCAAGTTAATTAATTAGCTTGTAAATAATATAAAATCGTAGATGATTTAAAGTTCCTAACTTATACATTATGTGTTTTTCTTACTACATATTATTAAAAGACTTGTTTATAGGAAAGAAAATTTGCTTATTTATCTAATATTTTAAAATATTTTAAAGATCCAAGATTTGAATGACTGGAAGAGTCCATGAAAATTCATCAAAGATGTATGTGGATTTTTCAAATAGTTCAAATGCTTAAATATTTAATCTATTGCTGATAATCTTTAATATATATTTGGCTGGTATGGAATATTTTTAAAACATTAGACCAGCTTTTCACAACAGGGGCCAATTTGTCTCCAAGGGAACATTTGGCAATATCTGGAGACATCTTTGGTATACATTGCTTGAATTATATATGTTCATTGCTTCTGGAAATTGGGAGTGGTGGGGGATCCACTAATAGCATCCACTAATGCTACTGGCATTTACCGGATAGAGACCAGGGATGCAGTTAGACATCCTAGGGTGCACAGGACAGCCTCCCCTAATAAAGGGGACCAATTCACTTGGTCCCAAATGTCAATTATGTTAATGTTTAGAACATATCTATATCTATATTTATATCTATCTATATACATCTGAAATTGAGATATATAGTTCTATTCTCTCAATGATAAGAATTAACCTGCATACAAAATTACAAAAATATAAATCTCTATATCTGTCATATGTCTATATAACTGTTATTCATGAAAATCAAACCATAACATAAACAAGAGCAAATAATCAGCAGAAAACCAAAGTCTCAATTTTTTTAAAGTTTTTAGAATGTACTTATATATAAATATATCAGAGAAGTACAAACAAACCTTATTTTTTAAATCATTGATAATAATGTATAGCCAGTAATGTATATACAGAAGAAAAAATTATTATGTATGTGGATTGAGGTGAATGGGTACAATCATTTTAAAAAAATTATCCTGTATTTGGTTCCCAAAGCCTATCCTGTTGCTATAGCAACAGCTGTCCTATATATCCATTTGGTATTATAGCAATCTGTCAAGGAAATTCTGATATGCAATAATTTGTATACATTAATTTTCAAAATTATAAGAATATGTTTGAATATTATCTGCTTGTTAGAACAACCCTCAAACATCTATGACTTTACAAATTATACTTCTAAAATTATAGGTATGATCACCTTGTGTGTGTGCATATATATATATGGGTGTGTAAATATGCATATACAAACATATACACATATATAATCATATATACACTCATATATAGTCATATATGCACTCATGTATAACCAGCCAACATAAACTGAACTTCTATGTCATAGTATCAAATGAAATTTGTCAGAATTTATCTAATTGGTATAGTATTATCTGATTCACAAATATGGACTAAAAGTGTCATCCTTCACATCATCCAGTGTTAGTAGGATCCATCTATATAGAAATTACAAATTTTATTTTTCAGGAGAAAATTAATGTTTCAAGGACACTAAAAGCAATAAAAAAAGACAACAGGTAGTTTTACTACTTGGTTGGATAGTAACTGAATTTGATAGAACAGTGGGATAATACAAATATTTGTAAATAAATTGAGTATAGCTTTGTAAATTGAACTGACACGAGATTCCAAAGAAGAAAAATGAATTAATTACTATATTCACAATTTAGGAATACCATTCATACTTAACTCATTTAGACAAAAATTTCATCCTGAATCAAAATTTTAGCCTTCCTTTTACTCAGTCTATTAATTGTTGAATATATTTTAAATAGCAACATCTTCTTGTCTACTGAAATACTTATTTAAACTAATTTATTTTCAAAATTCTGAGTAGTTTAAATAGATACATATATATTTACATTCTTTTCAGTTGTTATTTAAAAATGCAGCTCAAAAAATTTTCTACCATGAGAATGTATTTGTGTGCCTGTGTGGTTGTGCAGGTTCAGTTGTATAAAATGTAGTCGAAGAATCAACTGAAAGAAATAATGAGAAAGAGACAAGATGGTGGCAGAGATAGTAGTGGGGCTGACAGTGGTCCTGAACACAAGTCCCACTAAAACTGAGTTCCTCTGCTGAGTTTATGATTAACTTTTCTATCCAAAATGTTATTCCTTTTCTTGTTCTCCTCAAGATTGAGAAATATCAAATAAAACTGGGAATTGAAACTGAGCAGGACACTGTTGGCCCCTCCCAAGTACAAAAGCCTTTCTGTGTCCCCCATTTCTTTTCCTTTTTTTTTGGCTGTGCAGTACAACATGTGGGATCTTAGTTCCCCAACCAGGGATCGAACCTGGGCCCCCAGCATTGGGAACACGGAATCTTAACCACTGGACGGTCAGGGAAGTCCCCCCACCCCCACCCCCACCCCCACCAACTTCCTGTTTTTAGGGAAAACGTTTCAGCCTCCTAGATCTTCTCTGAGCTCCAAAGGGCAGTTTCAAACAGTTACTAATTAGGGGAGTAAGGCAATGCAGAAAGAAACAATAGTGCAGGGTGGGGCCTCATTCTGGATCCTCCTCAGGGGATGTGCATAACAATTTGGTACATGTCTCTAAGTTCTTCTACAGGAACTAAGGCCCCCACCCAGGTGGAGGATGGTAACTTTAGGCTGAGCACAGCCTGTGGACCCCAGACTGGTTGGAACTAGAAGGCTGATGACTGAGATTCCTGGAACACCACCGTGTTACCTCACCACCAACCAATCAGCAAGGCCACACACTCTGCAGACCTCCCCCCAAATTTTGTCTATAAAATCTCTTCCCCAAAAACTATTAGGGAGATTAGGTCTTTAGAGCACGAGCCACCCTATTCTCCTTGCTTGGCCCTGCAATAAACCTTTCTCCCCTTCAAACTCCAATGTTTTGGTTTGTTGGGCCTCACCGTGTGTCAGGCACACGGACTGGGATTTGATAACAGCCCCAGCTATGGGACAGGCAGTAGCCATAGGGGCTTGTTGGACAAGTGGAAGATTGATGATAAGCCTGTAAAAACTGACAAATGGGGTGTGTCAGCTGTGAAAAATTCTTTGAATGATTCTGCCAAAATGTACAAGTATGTGGAGAATTTTGGTCTAACTGATGTTCGCCTCACCATCTGTACCATTTCTTGTTTCTTTGCCACAGTGGCTTTGATTTGGACTCAGAGTCCAAGCCTGTTCTGGCTTTGTGCATCATATCCTATTTTGTGATGATGCAGATCCTGACCATTTATACCTCATATAAGGAGAAAAGCATCTTTCTTGTGGCCCCAGGAAAGATTCTACAGGGATGTATCCTGATGATATTTGGTATATTCTCAAAAGGTTCGGTGACAAATACACTCTAAAGCTGACCTTCATCAGTGGAAGAACAAAGCAGCAATGGGAAGCCGAGCTCACCAAGTTCATTGTTAAGATTTTGACCACAGCAGAACACTGTTATGGATGTGTACAAGCCTGAAATATCCAGGCTCAATGTCAGTCTCACCACAGAGAAAAAAAATAGCCAATTCTATAACCAGCCATCTTTCTGCTGAATCATGATGAATTAAGGGGTATGGGAGAAAGAAACAGAACTTAAAATGGATAAAGTAAGAAATGTTAAAAAAAAAAAAAGTCCCTAATTTGTCCTGAAAATTTGGTCTATTCTGGATAAATAGGACTTTCTAGGTCAGATATGAGTAGTTGTAGCTCTAATATCTAGCTATAGCTTCTTTAGTTTGCTGATTGTGTTGTTTTGATTTGCTTCTCTGGAAAAGCATTTTTGCTAAAAGTGGTACAGACTCCTTCCTTCATACCTAGCAGTACTTTATATGGTATAGCTTTGTGTCATGCAGTATTTGAGGACTCAGTTTTGAAAACTGTTAACCTGTTGCTGACTTTTTTGTGTTAATTCCTGCTTCAATGGCTGTTTCCCTTAATTCAGGTTACAACTTCTTGTGTATGTCAGCTTTCCTTCACACACTATTTTTGTGGGTGTGTATATATCTGACTTGAGGAGAATTGGGGGAAAAAAACACAGCTTTTTAATTTAAAAGAAATTTTCTGCCTGTTACATTTTGTGCTTTTAACCAATTAAAGAAGCTAATGGCATTTTTTAGTTTTATCTTGCCTAGGTTGTCCACTAATATATCTCTGTTGATTTGTGTGTGCCCTTTAACTGCCATTTTCTAAAATTTTTTTCAATAAAAGGAAAGATGTGAAAAAATATAATGAGAGAAAAGTCAAGAATTATGAATTAAAATAGTATTTAAATAGAGCATTTAAATTTACAGAACAAAGATGTTCTACCTAGTTGTTATATTTAAAGAAAAAAGACGTCTTTTATTTTAATTGAGATGTAATTGGTATATAACATTATATTAGTTTCAGGCGTGCAACATAATGATTTAATGTTTGTATATATTGCAAAATAATCACCACAATAAGTCTTGTTAACATCCATCACCACACAGAGTTACAATTCTTTTTTATGATGAGAATTTTTAAGATCTACTCTCTTAGCAAGTTTTATACATACAATGCAGCATTATTAACTATAGTCAACGTGCTATGCATTACATCTCCATGGCTTACTTTATAACTAAAGAATCAGATTTCTCTGCCAGAAAACATGAACAAGTGAAAACTGAGAATTTTAAAATAACAGAATTTTCAAAGTAATAAGAAACTTGAGATATCATTTAATTATTCAATCTTGGATTTTAGAAATAATGCTCAGAAAGTCAGAGTAACTTGGTAAACTGCACACAGGTAGTTAATGAAAAAGACAGAATCCACTTGTTCCAATATCATTATGTCTTAATATCTTTTAAGACAACTCTGCCCCACACAGCCATACATACACCTCCTCCCAGGGCTCTTGGTGTCCTCCCTTCCATATTGACATAATTATCTAAAAGTATCAGGCAATAGCAAAGTTGCTTGACACCACTCCCTTTTTCTTCACACCATGTAATGTTTGATAACCATCAAGATACTCTGAAAGGTTAGCTTTATCTCCTATCTTTCTTGGGGATTCTTCAGCACCAGCCTTCTCTACATGGGTGCTCAGATCTGTATTGCTCTATGCAAGCAGTAACTCTGCATCCAAAATATACAGCTCAAACTTTTCAAAAGCATGAAAGAATTTAATGCTGTGTTAGTTTGTGTCCTGGTGAAATCTGAGTTTTCTACTAAAGAGTAAAAATATTAAAAGTAATCAATGAGGGCTTCCCTGGTGGCACAGTGGTTGGGAGTCCGCCTGCCAATGCAGGGGACATGGGTTCATGCCTCGGTCTGGGAAGATCCCACACGCCGCGGAGCGGCTGGGCCCGTGAGCCATGGCCGCTGAGCCTGCGCGTCCGGAGCCTGTGCTCTGCAACGGGAGAGGCCACAACAGTGAGAGGCCCGCGTACCGCAAAAAAAAAAAAAAAAAAAAAAGTAATCAATGAGCCAAATATGAAAGTCTATTTGACATTATTAAATATTTCCTGGAAAATCTCACTATATCTTCTGGGTTCTTTTCTTTTTCCATGATCAAAATTATTTCTCATCTATTTCAGGTGGTCACATGCACCCAGCACATAGAAAAACACACTCATTGCTGAACTCACTTCATTCAATAGATGTTCTGCTTTTCCAATGTATTAGGCTACCTCCCAGTTAAACGTTGTAATTATGCATTTAAATCATTCCCAACTCATGAGAAGAAGTAGCAGTGCATTACCCTCATTTAAAGCCTTTTCTTTTAGGGTGCTGCAGACAATTCAAAACTATTTTTGACAAGCAATCCTGAATAAAACTTTCTTTTTACTTTATTAATGTACCAGTTAGGAAGAATCTTTACTGCTGACAGAATTTCAGAGATTCTCCATGACGATCTTCAGAGAAACTACTGGCCATGCTACCATAAGTGTCCACAGTGCCTGATGTTGATTTTTTGATGGTTCTTTTGAAACCGAGCAAAATCCTGTGGGGTTCCTGGGCATGGAAGACTTTCTGTCCCCCATTTCTCGTAGGGAACAGACCTCCAGCCTCCATGACCTTCCCAGAGTTCCAAAGGGCAGATTCAGACAGTTGCTAATCTGGGAAGGGAAGAGATGCTGACAAGGGAGGGGCAGCTAAGAAACAATGGTGCAGCCTTGAGGAAGGGTCCTGGTCCCACCTCAAGGAATACACATAACAATTCCTTTAAACTATTATTCTTTATTGTAACACATGAAACAGTTGCTACAGTATAAAATTATGGTTGTTTTCTATTATGACTAAAAATAGCTAGTGGGGATGTAATTCAGAGAAATATAATGCAAACCTTATTTTGTCTTTAAAATTTCTAAATATGACAGATGTTGCTTCAGTCCATATAATAAATAATTAAATAGTTCCATGAATAAACTCAATAGAAATAAAACTACAGGAACACTTTCTAGCAACATTATCATCTCAGGTAATTTAATAAGTTAGGGCAAAGCTATGAAGAACTAAGAAAAAAAATAAATGTTTTCTTCACAATAAAAGAGTTTTACCAGGGAAGTAAGTTGAAAGTGGTACAAATTAAGAGAAGCAAAATAGTTTTGATAATTACAAGTGATTGAATAAGTGAATATACGTGATATAAGCTGTAAAATAATAAAACACTAATTTCTAATTTACATCACTAGATATATGTCAATATGCATACAGATAAAAGTAAAAACCTATAAACATAAAAATGTTTACACTTAAAGTGAATGAGTTACTAAGTCCTCCAAAAGAGAATTTTTTAAGAAAAAATGAAATGCTAGTGTTTTACAAATTTTAAATGAAAGAAAATTAGTCTAAATTTAGGTTTGATAGTGAATATTCTAAATTTTAAAGAAAAAATTAAGCATCATTATCATGTTTTCCTTACCTGAGGGAAAATTACTTTCTCTAAATTACTACTGTATTTGATTATTTATATAATTTCTTCCCATATGACTCTTCTCATTAATGATTTTGTTTTGTTTCTCCCTGGTTGCAGAAGAAATCTAAATATGAACTTCCTCCTTCTGATATTTTTGTGTACATGAAGAGTATATTTAGGTTGGTAAAATGTATACATATATACACATATTGACTATATTTCTTACAGATAGGACTGTTCATACATATTTACATATATATGCACATATTTATCTATATGTACTCAAGTCCCTCCCCCTCAAGACTACTGCCTATATTTGAGTCCACTCATAGTTCCTTGATTTTAGGCTTAGGGGAAGTTGTAGTTCTCTTGTTAAAAGTCAGTATTTCTGGGGCTTCCCTGGTGGCACAGTGGTTGGGAGTCTGCCTGCCGATGCAGGGTACGCGGGTTCATGCCCCGGTCCGGGAAGATCCCACATGCCACGGAGCGGCTGGGCCCGTGAGCCATGGCCGCTGGGCCTGCGCGTCTGGAGCCTGTGCTCCGCAACGGGAGAGGCCACAACAGTGAGAGGCCCGCGTACCGCAAAAAAAAAAAAAAAAAAAAAAAAGTCAGTATTTCTAATTAAGATCTTGTATCCCACACATTCTACCTTTCTGAAAACAAAATGTTATTGTTTTCTTCATTTTCAAATTATAACACGCCTTAAGCATATATACCTGCCCAATATGGTGCTGGTAAAAATGATTTCTGCTTAATGTTACATAATCCTTAAAAATAGTTTTCTATTTCCTTTCAGTATATTCCCAATTGATTTAATGTATATACGCTCATATTTTATGTTCATATAAATTCATTAATTTCCCACCTGAAATTATTTTGGTTTTTTTATCTATGTCAGACAAGGAAAATAAAAGCATTTTTATAATTTTAAGGTGAAAGGAATGAGAATTAAAAATTACTATAGCTCCCAGTAGCAGCTCTTCCTGGATGTCAGAGATTCCCTTCTAACATTTCTCACAAATAACGATCACAGTTTCTAGGAGTTCGATGTCATATAACTTTGTATTTTCATTGTTTACCCATTGGGCAGTGTTCTCTCTAGAGTCAGCACCGGTCAGACTCCTAGCAAGTGAAATAAAAACAGGCTCAGCATCCTGGACCTGGTCTCTCTTGCTCTGGTGTTTCAGCTTTTCTCTAGTGACTGCAGCTGCTGCTGTCTATGGCCTTTGCCTCTGTGCCTATCCTGAGCTTCGGAATATTCTCCCTCTCTGGCTCCAGAGGACTGACATCTTAAACTTAGAGGGAACTTCTGCTCTCTAGCGATCCTGATAAGGATTAAGAAAAAACATGGACCCCTAGGGTTGCCTTTTAAGTCAACCCTAGAAGATCTTGGAAGATCTTACAGTGCACTTTAGATATGTCATATCATAAATGGTAGCCTCCTTCTCCTCTGAATAGCAAAGATTGATGCCATGTCCTGCCCACTATCTGCTGCACACAGTAAGTAGGGTGTAGCTCTAGGACCTTGATTCAGATTTTTCTTGCTCCAATGATGTGCTGAAACATTTCTGCTGGACTCCTAGACTCCCACAAGGCTTTTTAGCTCAGCTTGGTTTAAGAAAAGGAAAACAGAGGAGAGCAGCCAGGATGGCAGAGTAGAAGGATGCTAAGCTCACCTTCTCTCATAGGCATACCCAAATCAAAACTAACTGCAGAACAACCATTGATGAAAAAGACTGAAACCTCCCAGAAAAGATCATCTATACCTAAAGACATAAAGAAGGAACTGTAATAAGACAGGTAGGAGGGGCAGACTCACAATATAAACAAATCCCATACATTTTGGGTGGGTGACCCACAAACTGGAGAATAACTACATAGCAGAGATTCTCCCACAGGAGTGAGAGATTCTCCCATAGTAGTGAGATTCTCCCATGTCAAGCCCCCCAGCCTGAAGGTCTGGCCCTGGGAAGAGGGGTCCCCGGAGCACTTGGCTTTGAAGGTCAGTGAGGCTTGATTGCAGGAGCTGCACAGGATAGGGGGAAATAGAGACTTCAATCTTAAAGGGCACACATTAAATCTCAAGTGCACTGGGAGCAAGTACAAAAGGAGTAATTTGATAGAAGCTTGGGCCAGACCTATCTCTGGTCTTGGAGGGTCTCCTGGGGAGGTGGGGGAGCAGCTTTGGCTCACCCTGGGGACATAGACACTGGTGGTGGACATATAAGGAAGGATTTATCTGCATGAGTACTACTGGAGGCTGACATCTTGGCACCAAGTTCTGGCCCCATCCAACAGCCTATAGGCTCTAGTGCTGGGATGCCTCAGGCCAAACAACTAACTGAGCAGGGAACACAGCCCCACGCATCAGCAGATAGGCTATCTAAAGACTTCCTGAACCCACAGTTGCCTCTAGACATGCCCCCAGACACAGCCTAGCCAGAGGGCCAAGACCCAGCTCCACCAACCAATGGGCAGGCAACAGCCCCTCCTGACAAGAAGCCTGCACAAAGCTTTACCAGCTTCATCCACCGGGGGGGAGACACCATAAGAAAGAAAACCACAGCCCCACAGCCTGTAGACCATGTCTGCAAACACAGGCCAGATACTACTTTGGGACTAGCCGGCCCCTGGCCCTTGGGTGATGAGAGGGAGAGTACTGCTGGGGTGCATAGGATGTCTCCTACAGAGGGCCACTTGTCCAAGGTTGAGAAATGTAATTAACCTACCATCTACATAAAAATACAAATAGGAATTTAGCCAAAATGAGGTGACAGAGGAATATGTTTCAGAAAAAGGAACAAGATAAAACTCCAGGAGAAGAACTAAGTGATGTGGAGATAAGCAATCTATCTGAGAAAGAGTTCAGAGTAATGATCATAAAGATGATCAAAGAACTCAGGAGAAGAATGGATGCACAGAGTGAGAAATTAGAAGTTTCTAAGAAAGAATTAGAAAATATAAAGAACAACCAAACAGAAATGAAAAGTATGATAACCTAAATGAGAAATACACTAAAAGGAATCTATAGTAGACTAAATGAGGCAGAAGAAAGGAACAGTGAGCTGGAAGACTGAGTAGTGGAAATCTTTGTCACCAAACAGAAAAAAGAAAAAAAGAATGAAAAGAAATGAGGACAGTGGATGAATTTTATAGTGTGTAAACTATATCTCAATAAAATCATTTTAAAAGGAGAAACAGGAGGAGGAGGAGGAGAAGAAAACACCAAAGGAAGATACATGAAAGTTTGCGTGGAGGAAAATTTGAATTTAATTTGTGCTGTTCTAGTGGGAAGAACTAGAACTAATGAACTGAAGTGGAAAAAGGTAGATTTTATTTCATATAAGAAAAACTTTGTTCATCACCCTCTTCAAAAGAAACAGCCTGCATTATAAGATTGTTTTTCATCCCTGGAAGCTTAGTACTCTCCATAAAGAATATTACAAAATCAAGTTAGGAAGAAAGTTGAAGTAAACTATCACTATGATGCCTCCCAAATTTATGATTTTATGCATCCAAACCTTAATAAGTTATGTGCAAACAGTTTGTGATTTTGGTATCCAGAAACTGCTATATATTTAAATACAAACTGATTTTAAAGGGAAAGAAAAAGAAAGAAATGAGGACAGTTTAAGAGACCTCTGGGACAAAATCAAGTGTGGTAATATTTGCATTATAGGGGTCCCAGAAGGAAAAGAGAGAAAGAAAGGGCCTGAGTAAATATTTGAAGAGATAATAGTTGAAAACTTCCATAAAGGAAACAGTCACCCAAGTTCAGGAAGCACAGAGAGTCTCATATAGGATTAACCCACAGAGGAACACAGAGATGGAGGAACATAAACCAGAATTTCTATCTTTTATTATCATTCTAGAGCCATGACCCCCACTGCTGCCACCAAATCCTCATACACTATTTTAAAACAGTGCTTGTCACCCCAGAAGTTATCTCACTGTTTACTCCATAGCTTGATGTATTTTCTCTATAATTCCCTGGGGTTAATCATAAAAGATGGCATTCAATACTTCAACATTTTTCTAAAAATATTAACAGGGGCTCATCTAAAATCCTATCATTGACATCTACTATTGGTAATTCTCTTCCTTCTTTTCCTTCCCTTCCTCCCTTTCTCTCTTTCTTTCTCTTTCTTTCTTTCTTTCTTTCTTTCTTTCTTTCCATTTTCTCTTTTCTGATGTTACTTTCAGCTGAAGGCATCAGTAACAGAAAAAAATAACATGTACATTTCGTATTACCAAAGATAACCCTATAAAAGTTATGAATACATAAACAAATCTCAATTAAAGTAATAAAATTCACTTACAACTACTCAGAGATAATCACTGACAGCATGCTGTATGTTAACTTTTAATATTCTATTCTGCTTAAATTATAGTTGCAATTGTGTATACATACACACTTATTATGTAAGCATAATAAGTAATTTATATTTTCACATATGAACACCAGTTAAAATTTATTTAGATCCTAAAGAAATAGGCTAAAATGTACAAGTCAAAAGTTTTATATTTTTCTTTACAATTTCAGTCCAAATTATATAACATATGTACATTCTGAAATTATATAACAAATGTACATTCTGAAAAAAAAATAAAATTTTTCTGATATTCCACATTTAACATGTTTTACTCTATTAATGTTTTTTATAATTCATAACATTTCTCAGAATTTTTCGAGAAAAGAAGTTCAGAGGAAATCTGACTGCAAATGTGACTAAAGTAGGAATGAACACTTGTTCTCTGTACAACTCAAAAGCATTCTCTTTCTAGTTCAGTTTAGAAAATGTCAGTATTTGTATGACATTTTGAATTTCATCAAGGACATGTACCCATTAAAGGTGTTTTAAAAAATAGAGGAATTGAGAAATCATATAATTAACCTTTATACAAAAATGTTAGGGTTTCCTGATGATTTAAAGTTAAATCTGTGGTATTATGTGAAGCAGAGAAAGTTAAAACTTTTATTTATATTTTTCTCTATTCTCTATAGAAAAAAACGATTTATGGTTAAGTCTGTACTTTCTATACAATCAAGCTATAAAACAAAAAATTAAGATTCTGTTTAATATAATAAAATTACATATACAAATTTAACTGATAAATTATATAATACATATTTTCTGTCACTTGGCTTTTTTTTTAACATATTTTCTGTCACTTTTAATTTTCAGGGAAATACTATTTATGTAAGATATTTTATTCTATAAATTGAATAGTCATGTTGAAATTACCTTTTGACATATAGATGATATTGCTATATTTATTATATACTTTCATAAACATACCATTAAAAGTTACCCTGAGAAAACTGAGATATGCTAAACCAATGACAGATTTAAAAAAACAAAAACAAATAAATAAACATGTATTTTTATATTCTTAGGTTCTTTATTATCTTAATAAAGAAACTAAGCCTGCATAAACCATTCTGAAGTGATGGCTCTAACAGGTGGAGAACTAATTCTATACAATCCCCAGAGCAGGTTCTGCCAGCAATACCATGACTAGAACATACTGCCACCACCACCTTTGTTGGGGCTCACTACATTTCAAACTCATGTGTAATCATAACATCAACCTTATGCAGTAGATACTAGTCTATTACTAGACTATGGATAATCAATAGTCATCAAATGGGTAACTTTGTGCTACATGAACACCAAATAAGATAGATTAGGATGAAAGTCAGATTGCAATTACATAGTAGGTAGATATAATACAATTAAATATTTTTGTGAGACCAGAGACCTCACTGTGTGACTATGTTCCCTGAGAAAAGCCAGAAGTCACTTCTGTTGGGAGACAGGTCTTTATGTTTCTGTATATCTTGTAAACAGAGGTGTTGGCTGTTTTTATTTCATACTACTTTTTCAAGTTTGTATTTATTTCAAAGTGCCTTAGCATATAGAATTTGTTTCTCTGGAGAAAAGGGAAGACTTATTTACTTGTATTCCATTATAAGAAGTCTGGGTTTGCTAATAAAGTTGGAGTTCCTCAGCTGTGAAACAAACCACCATGTAAGCAGCATTTACCTTAGCCTCTTGTTTCACCACTACAGTATTGTAATTGTGGGGGAAGTATATTAGTTTCCTACTGCTGCAAAACAAATTATCACAAACTTAATGGCTTAAAACTATACAAATGTATTGTCTCACAGTTTCTATAAGTCAGAAATTTGGGCACATTGTGGTTGAATTTCCTATTCAGGCTCTTACTGGGCTAAAATCAAAGTGTGGAGCTGTGGTTCTCAGCAGAGACTTTTAGTTTTCTTCCAACATCATGAGATGTTGATAGAATTAATTTCTTTGCAGCTATAGGGACTGAGGTCCTTGTTTTGCTGCTACCTGTGTGCCAGGTTCTGCTCTTAGCTCCTAGAGGTCACCCAGAGTAGTGTAGATTATAGAAAGGCAAAGGTTAAATGGTAGCACTTTACCTTCAGAGAAAAGGCAGGTGCAATTATCATCAGCATTAATAGATAGAACATCTAGTAGAACCCTCACATTGGATTTATGACACTGAAATGAGAATAGAAATATAGCAGAAAGACAAAAATGGAAGACTCAGTATGTGTCTACTTGCTTCAGCCAAGATAGTGCATCAGATGCATTGCTAGATTCCATTAGGAAATGCAGAGACTGGCAACCCATCAAAAACTGTAATATGGGTTCTGAATCATATCCTCATTTAGACACTTGTCCGGATCCTGGAAAACTAGATGAAACATGGCAAATGATGGCAAACTACCAGAATCTTACACAAGCTGGCCCCAGAACCAGCTGTTGTGTTGGAAAAGTGTCACTGCTACATTATAAATAGGAAAATGTGTTCTTTATTTTAATATGCCCATAAGTAGAGATCAAAACCAGTTATTCTTTTATGTAGGAAAGATAGAAGTAAACATTTGCTGTCTTATTCAAGATTATGTTAACATTTATTTTCTGTAAAAATAGTCTTCAGGGATTTTGGTAGTCTTGAACATTCCCAAGAACATCATGCTGATCTATATTGACGACATTATGCTATTATGGAATAGGGTTTGATAAGGAGGAAGTGGTTAAGTACTCTGCTTGCCCTAAAAAGACACAGGCAGGCCAAAGGATTGGACATAAACCCCTTGCAGATGCAAAGACCTGCCACTCCAATGAAAGTATCAAGGATCCAGTGATCTGTGTCCTCTCAGAATTTCTGCTTTAAGTTAAAAGTCATGTTGCTACACTTCTGTTACAGACTGAATATTTGTGTTCCCCTCAAATTCCTATGGTGACATCTAAAAGCCCAGTGTGACAGTGTTAAGCTATGGGGGCTTTGGGAAGTGATTCGTTCATGAGGAGGTAGCCCTCATGAATGATATTAGCACCCTCATAAAAGAGACCTCAAAGATCTCCCATACTTCCTCTACCATGTAAGGACACAATGAGAAAATTGCCATCTGTGAACCTGGAAACGGGCCCTCATCTAATGCAGAATCTGCCAGTGCTTTGATCTTGGGCCTTCCAGCCTCCAGAACTATGAGAAATCAATTTCTGTTCTTATAAACCATATAGTCTGTGGTACTCTATTACAGTAGCATAAATGGATTAAGATACTCAGCAAGTCAAGTGTCATAAGTGAAAGTAATAAGAAATAGCAAATAGCATAAGTGAAAGTAAGTGAAATAGCAATCTATCATACCCTAGAAATGGTACATTTGGGATGAAGCCCAAATAGTACAATTTTTTCATTTTAATTACTTCTCTTGCACCAATGCCTCCTTCTTAAATTGCACCTAGGGCCTAAAGTGGGGGAAATATTCTTTCCTAGACCAACTATTAGCAGACAAAAAAGAGCTCAGTTTGGTTAACAGATGGGTTGATCCAATATGATGTATTAAGTGAAAATTGAAGATGAACTGCCACAACACAGCGAACCAACTTAGGCATGGCTCAGAAGGATATTGGTAAAGGAAATTTTCCCAGTGGCAGAATCAATAGCTAATATATCATATTCTAATACATTGAATCAAAAGATAGAAGTATGTCTTGTTTTTCTAATAATTATTTCTAGTGAACCACTTAGAGAATTTTTGTCTCACATTCCTGAGTCCTTAGGCTTTGCTGGATCAGAGGTCTGGAATCCTAGTACTAGTAGTGAGAACTGATGAAATTCTTCCACTAGGGAGCACAGACAGATGTTACAGATATTATCACCTTGCAATCAGTTTGGGCTCCATACATGGAACAGCAGGCAAAGAGTTACTTGCAGGGGCTATTGGTTCTGATCACCGTTAAAAGCCAGGTTTGCTGCTCCACTATGGGTGTGGGAAAATGTAAGCATAAAATGCCTGGGAACTACTGGGGTGTCAGATCATTTTTCCATGCCTGATGATAGTGTAAATGGGCAATTCCAACAATCATTTCCCACAAATGGTAAAGCAGGTAGGGGTTTTCATTTCTTCAGGGTAAAGTATGTGATCAAACAACCTAGAATTTCTGAAATACTAGCAAAGCGTGTGAACAATCTATAATTGATACTGGAGGAGGCAGATAATTCATGTTTGGAAAAAGTTGCAACAACAAGGAATGTAGCTAGTTCCAATAACACTCCTGAATTATGTATTTCGTAGAGAGTGCAACCTATGTTCCTACACTACTCTAGGATTTATGGCAATTTTCGGTCCTTTCTGGTCTAAATAAATGTTTTTTGCTTTTGCTTTGATTGCTTGCACTCAAACTGAGGACTAATAGAAAACTGTATGTGTAAAAGACATTGGTCCAGAAAAGTTTTGCCAAGTGAAAGAGCAAACAGTAACACCAGGGAATACCAATATGTAAGGTTTGTGTAGAATACAAAGCTCTAAAGAGAATGAAATTGCTAAGCCAGAAGGCAGTAGGTAACTAATAATGTTGATGGTCCTAAGCCAAAATAAGATTTCAAGTAGGAGGGAGTGGTCAATAATGTCAGTTATTGTACAGAACTAAGCAAGATAAAAATAGAAATATTCTTTATTATTTTTAATATGGAAATTACTAGGTATTTTGTTATTAGACAAGCTTTCTCTAATTGTAAAACTCAATGATAAATGGACTTTGGGGGAGGGGGATCAAGATGGTGTAGTGAAAGGTCATGGAGCTAATATCCTTCCACAAACACATCAAATATACATCTACATGTAGAACAAATATCATGGAAAATTAACTGAAAACTGGCAGAAGAACTCCTATACAACCAAGGCTGCAAGAAAGATTGCACATAACTGGGTAGGATGGGGAAAAAGGCATCTGGTTGAGACCTATATGCCTGGGAGTGGTCTAAGAAGAAAGGAAAGACTGCACAGGCAAACTCTTGCCCTGGGATGTGAGCCACAGACTGGATATCCCAGTGTTGGGGCCCTATATGGAGGAGATAAGCCCCCTTGGTTTCTGGGAGAACTACTGGGACACATAGAGTGGCCAGAAAAGCCTAGACTCCACTTGCAAGGAATGCATGGGTGCTGGGAGGAGAGAGCTTTGCACTGGTGGCTGCTGCCCTACCACTCTCACTAACCCAAGCTGGACAAACACCCTGGCCCCACACCAGAGCTTGGCACAGGATCTAGGATAGCTGGGTCCTAGGAACAGACTTTATCTGGTGATGCAGAGATGGCCAGGGGTCCTAGGGACTGGTCCAGTAGAGGTGGCAGTGGCCACTGTTAGCACATATTCAGATAGTACCAGGGCAGCAGCCCAGACCTCTGGTGACAACGCAGGCACTCAAGCCCCCATGACTAGCACATCATGATACCCACTCCCAGGCCAGCAAATGCTCTGACCCTGCCCACTCCATGCTACAGCTGGGTATTGGATCTGGGGCTGTCAGGTCCTGAGAAAAGACTCAATCTAGGGATGCAGAGGAGAGATCCCAGTGCGGGGAGAAGAAATAACATAAACTTAAAGAGAACAGAGCCTACTTGAGCCCAACCCTCAGGGCTTCCACTCCATTAACTGGGGAAGCAGACCCTGCCCCTGACAGGGAAGCTACAGCTATGGAGCAGAGAGGAAGTCTCACCTCACACCCTGCTCAGGCTTTAGCTCCTCCAACACCAGGCATACTTTCTATTAAGGTGTTACTGGCCAGCACATCCTGAGGAAAGGCATGGCTGGTGTCCACATCAAATCCATTTCTGGGCACACACAGTCTAAATACAGACACCCCCCCACATAAAAATACCTTTTCAAGTTCACAATAGATAACTGTTTCATCAAAATTCACAGAGACAAAGAAAGATAGGTAAAATATAAAGGCAGAGGAACTACTCCCAATTGAAAGAGCAAGAGAAAACACCTGAAAAAATAATGAAACAGAGATAATTAGTCTACCAGACACTGGGTTCAAAAAGTTGGTGATAATAATAATGCTAAATGAATAAAGAAAGAGTATCAATATAAATGTAGATCATTTTAACAAGGAAGTATAAATTATAAAGATGATCCAATCAAAAATATACAATTCAATTTCTGAGACAAAATACACTCTAGAAACAATGAATAGCTGAATAAATGACACAGAAGAAAGCATTACTGATCTGGAAGATAGAATAATAGAAATCACCTATTTACAACAGTAGACAGAAAAACAAACAAAAAATTAAAGTAGCATGTGAGATAGATCTATGAGATAATATAAAATGTGCCAACATGTGCATAAAAGAGGTTCCAGAAGGAGAAGAGAGAGAGAAGGGGATTAAAATGTATTTGAAGAAATTATGACTGAAAACCTCCCAAACAGAAAGAAGGATACAGATATCTAGGAATAGGAAGCACAGAGGGTCCCAAATAAGACACAAAGGGAACAACTGACAATAATACATAATAGTAGGAGACTTTAACACCCCACTGACATCAATGGACAGATCACCCAAACAGAAAATAAATAAGGCAACAGAGGTCCCAAATGACACAATAGATAATTATCTGCTGGACACTACATCTAAATAAAGCAGAATACACATTCTTTTCAAGCACACACGGAACTTTCTCCAAATAGACCATCTGCTAGCTCACAAAATAATCCTTAACAAATTTAAGATGATAGAAATTATATCAAGCATCTTTTCCTACCACAATGGTATGAAACTAGAAATCAACTACAGAAAGAAAAACAAGAAAAGAACAAACACTCAGAGACTAAATAAACAACATGCTACTAAAAAAACAATGGGTCAAAAATAAAATCAAAGAAGAAATTAGAAAATACCTCAATACAAATGTAAATGAAAACAACACTTTACAGAAAGGGATGAAGAAAAAAGCAGTTCAAAGAGGAAATTTCACAACCATATAGGCCTTCCTTAAGAAACAAGAAAAATCTCAAATAAACAACCTAACCTACCACCTAAAGGAATTAGAAAAAGAAGAACAAACAAAACCTAAAGTCAGAAGGAAGGATATAATAAAGATCAGAGAAAAAATGAATAAAATATAAATTAAAAAAACAATAGAAAAGATAAATAAAATGAGCTGATTTTCTGAGAACATAAACAAAACTGATAAAGCTTTAGCTAGGCTCACCAAGCAGAAAAAAGGATCTAAATAAACAAAATAAGAAATGAAAAAGGAGAAATAATAGCTGATACCATAGAGATATGAAAAAAAAAAAATAAGAGAATACTAGAAACAGTTATATGCCCACAAATTGAACAAACTGGAAGAAACAGACAAATTTCTAGAAACGTATAACCTGCCAAGACTGAATCAAGAAAAAACAGATAATTTGAACACAACAATCACTTGTAGTGAAATTTAATTTGTAATGAAAATAATCCCAGCAAACAAAAGTCAAGGAATGGATAAACTTTACAGGGAAATTCAATTAAACATATAAAAATTTAAAGAAGAACTTATACATATCCTTCTCAAACTACTCCAAAATATTGAAGAGGAGGGAACACCCCCAAATTCATTATATGAAGCCACCATCACCTGATACTAAAAGCAGAAAAAGACACTAAAAAAATAAAATTATGTCCAAAATTTTTGATGAATATAGATGCAAAAATCATCAACAAAATATTATCAAACCAAATCCAAAGATACATGAAAAAGGATTATACACCATGATCAATTTGGATTTATTCCAGGCTCACATGGATGGCTCAACATATGCAAATCAATCAATGTGATACACCACATTAACAAAAGAAGAGACAAAAACCAAATGATCATCCCAATAGATGCAGAAAAAGTATTTGACAAAATTCAACATCCATTCATGATAAAAATTCTCATCAAGGTGGGCAGAAAGGGAACATATATCAACATAATAAAGCCCATTCATGACAAACCCATAGCCAACATTATACTCAACTGTGAAAAGCTGAAAGTCTTCTCACTAAATTCAGGAATAAGATAAGGATGCCCATTCTTGTTGCTTCTATTTAACATAGAATTGGAAGTCCAAGCCACAACAATCAGACAAGAAAAATAAATAAAAGGTATCTAAATTGGAAGGGAGGAGGTGAAACTGTCGCTATTTGCAGATGACATGATACTCTATAGAGAACTGTAAATTCTCCACCCCAAAACCATTAGAACTAATACATGAATTTAGCAAGGTTTCAGGATACAAGATTAATATACAGAGATCTGTTGTGTTTCTATACACTAAACATTACATATCAGAATGAGAAAGTAAAAAAACAAAAAAAAATCCTGTTTAAAATCACATCAAAAAAATAAGAAAAGTAGAAATAGACTTAACCAGGGAGGTGAAAACTATACACTGAAAACTACAAAACACTGATGAAGAAAACTAAAGATGATTCAAAAAAATGAAAAGATATCCTATGTTCCTGTATTGGAAGAATTAATATTATTAAAAATGGCCAAGAACCCAAAGTAATCTACAGATTTAACACAGTTGCTATCAAAATAACCAGGACATTTTTCACAGAACTCTAACAATCATAAAATTTACATGGGACCACAAAAGACCCCAAATTACAAAAGCAATCTTGAGACAAAAAGAACAAAGTTGGAGGTTTAACACTCCTAGACGTCAGACTGTACAACAAAGCTACAATAATCAAAACGGTATGGTAGTGGCACAAAAACAGACACATAGATCAATGGAATAGAATAAAGTGCCCAGAAATAAACCCACACACTATGGTCAATTACTCTACAACAAAGTAGGCAAGAATATACAGTGGAAAAAAGAAAGTCTCTTCAAAAGTGGTGCTGGGAAAACTAGACAGCCACATGTAAAACAATGTAATTAGAACATTTCCTCATACCATTTACAAAAATAAACTCAAAATGTCTTAAAGAACTAAATGTAAGACATGAAAACATAAAAATCTTAGAAGAGAACATAGGCATAAAACTCTTTGACATAAATTGAACCAATATTTTCTTGAATCAGTCCCTCAAGGGGAAATGAGAGGAAATAAAAGCAAAAATAAGCAAATGGGACCTCATTAAACTTAAAAGATTTTGCACAGCAAAGGAAACCATCAACAAAATGAAAAGACAACCTATGGAACGGGAGAAAATATTTGCAAATGATGTGATCAACAAGGGGTTAATATCCAAACAGTTCATCAACTGCAATATCAAAAACAAACAAACAATCTAATCAAAAATGGGTAGAAAACTTGAATACACATTTTTTTCTTTCCAAAGAAGACACACAGATGGCTAACAGGCACATGAAAAGATGCTCAACATTGCTAATTATTAGGGAAATACAAATCAAAAGCGCAATGAGATATTACCTCACAACTGTCAGACTGGCTATCATGAAAAAGTCTATAAAAAACAAATGTTGGAGAGGATGTGGAGAAAAGGAAACCCCCGTACACTGTTGGTGGAAATGTATTAGTGCAGCCACTAGGGAAAGGGTCTTTAAAAAAATTAAGGAGGTTCCTTTAAAAAATTAAAAATAGAATTACCATATGATCTAGTGATTACACTCCTAGGTATATATTGGGAAAACACTAATTCAAAAAGATACATTCACCCCAATGTTCACAGCAGCACTATTTACAGTAGTCAAGACATGGAAGCAACCCAAGTGTCCATCAACAGATGACTGGCTTAAGAAGATGTAGTATATATATATACAGTGGAATATTACTCAGCCATAAAAATGAATGAAATACTGCCATTTGCAGTAACATGTATGGACCTAGAGAATATTATGTTTAGTGAAATAAGTCAGAGAAAGAAAAATACTATATCACTTATATCTGGAATCTAAAAAACAATACAAATAAATTTACATACAAAATAGAAATAAACTCATAGACACAGGAGAAAAAACTTATGGTTGCTGAAGGAAAGAGGGAAGGGGGGAAGGACTAATTAGGGGTCCGGGTTTAACAGATATACAAGCTACTATATATGAAATAGATAAGCAACAGGAATTTACTGTATAGCAAAAGGAACTCTACCCATTACCTTGGAATAATGTATAATGAAATATAATTTACAAAAATACTGAGTCACTATGCTGTTCACTTGAAACTAACACAATATTGTGAAGTAACTATACTTTAATTAAAAAAAATAGTATGTGCTTCTCTTGCATTTTGTTTTACTCCAGTGACTGCATTTTGTTTTACTCCAGTGACTGCATTTTCATATTAGTAATATTAATTTTTACATTCACTATTTTCAAGTGGTTCACATTTCCAAAATATTTTCATATCTTTTTTTGGGAAATGTTTATGCTTATTTAAAATTTTTGATTTGATGTTTCATTCATCCATCTGAAAAAAAAGAAATAGAAAATATAAAGGAAAAAAGATGTGAGCATACAAGAAGATGTATTAATATCCCTATAATAAGAATCCAAAATTAAGGGAAATAGAAGTAATAAGGGAGGAAAATATTTGAAGAAATAATGATTAAGAATTTTCTCATATTCAAGAAAGAGAAGAGACCTTCAACTTATTGTGTTCATATAATGAAAAACGTCAATGTTGAAAAAAAATCCTTAACGAGTAGTGAAATTTAAGAACACAATTCAACTAAAGTATGCACATTCTTTTCAACTGTACACAAAAAAAGGCAATATACAAAAATAAAGGATTTTTGTACACCAGCAATTAACAAAAAAAAATAGTTGAAACTAATAGTTTAAAATTGAATCCAAACAAGTGAATTATCTGGGGATACATTTAACAGTATATGTGAGAGATCAGGCTCCTGGTCAAAAAAACTAAGTGTGGTTTTTCAGACCCAACCTTAGGCAATTACAAAGGCGTTACCTGGCTGGTCCCATGAGGAAGACCTGTCTTCACACTAGATTTGGTGCACTGTTAGCACATTGCAGTCTCTGAAGGTAGTTACAGCAAGAACTCTTGCTCCTCTGGCTGGCCACATTCTCATGCATCTCTGCATTCCTTGCCCAGGCACCTCCACTTGGAGGTCTCCTTGTAAGGGAAACTTGAAGATATTTTTCTCCACTCTCAGTGAGTATTCAGTATTTTTCCACTCCTACTACTTTCCCCTTCCTTTACCACTGTACACAGCTCCATAAAATGGTAGGAGTCTTTTATTCAGGACACTCTCAACAGTGTAATTATCCCTTGCAATGGCCTCTTATGTGCTGATCCACCTGAGTACAGTTCCTTGAGGGAAAATGGAACAGGAGGCAATGGGCACCTTTTCTGCTTTTAGACTCTTGCTTGTACTATGGCAGTAAGTGATTAAAGGCTTGACTGTCATTTTTACCTTTGGCTTGTTGCTTTAAATGCCTATTCTGACACCTGGAAATGCAGCTCTCGCTTCAGCTCAGCTGAGTCCCTGACAATGTCTTTAAAACTTGTACACTGAAAACTACACACAATCTTGAGAGAAATTAAAGAAAGAGACATGTTATATTCAGGAACTGGAAGAATCAACATTTTGAAGATACCATTTCTCAATAAGTAATCTATAAATTCAGAGTGATCTCAGAATCCCAGTAAGACATTTTTGGAAACAAAAACAAATTTGAAAAGTCTATTAGTCAAATGATTTGAAATTAAAAAAACAAAGTTGAAAGATTTGTATCTGACTTAGATATAGTATTCAAGAGAGTGTGGTTTTTAAATAAGAACAGGCATATATATTAATGGAACAGAAGATAGATTCCAGATAGACCCACATACAAACGGTCAAGTGATCGTTTTATTCTTTCCCAGATTTTTTTCTAACATTTCATGCTGAAATGATTTTTAACTTCCAGAATAGTCGAAAATAGAGCACTGACATTCCCCAAAACCCTTCACCCAGCTTTCCATAATGTTAACGTTTTAAATAATCATGGCAAATTTGCCAAAATCAAGAAGTTAATATTGGTAAAATACTAGTAACTAAACTATTGACTTTACTTGGATTTCATCAGTTTTTCTACATTTTTTTTGTTCCAGATGCAAACCAGCATACTACACCGAATTTAGTTTTCATGTCTCCTTAGTCTCTTGCAATCTGTGACAGTGTCTCTGTCTTTCCTTGTTTTTCACAATCTTGACACTTTTGAAGAGTGCCTTAGATCTCTCCCTGCTTACCTGAGAAATCATAGGAAAACTCAATCCTTTAATCTATTTAAGTCAAGTTTGTTCTACCACTGAATGCTATATATTTTGAGATTTTTCATTATAATTATTGATAAAAAAATACTGGAAGTCATTTCGTTAAGTTAAAAATATTTTACCAAATATTTTATCTCATGTCTTTGTGAGATTTCCTTTATCTCTTGCCAGGAAGTTATCATTTTTGCATCTCAAGCCAAAGTACAGAATATTAAATCATTTTCATCTTCACCATCTAATTAACCAACTGTTCAACTGCACATTGCCATTTCTCTTCCAACATCTCAAGTTTTAACTAGAATAAAAATTAAAACAATCTATATTCTCAAATTTTTCCAATATCTTTTGCTCAAGTTCTTTACTTCCAAAACGTTTTGCTTATAGAGATGTTGTATAGCTACATAATTAATACCTTGTTAATTTGTATAAAGTCATTGTTGAATTACTTTCTCTTCTATTGTAGTAACATTATTCTATTGTCATATATTTTGAGTAGATAAGCACTTTGTTTTCCTTAGTTAGTGGAGTTTTGTTGGACATAGAAAACAATGTAAATATTTATCCTAGTGGCATATGTAAAGAGAGATGAACTTTTTTACAATAGCTCAAACTACCTTGATTGGGAAGGTATAATGGGAACTTATACATATCTACAGAAGATTTAAGTTATTTTTAATACTCCATTTTATTCTGATTTTATTTCTAATTTTTTAACTTTATGAAAAGTGTGTTCACAAGGTTGACAAAATGAGGTTAAAAACAGAAGGTTAAAAAAATATACTCAATTAAACAAATATTCTACTTTTTCTACAAAGATTACCTTTTCTGAGTGCTGAAATCTATAAATAAAGCTGTTGAAATGCTTCACTTATGTTTCTGGCATTAAAACCAGTACAGAATTCAAATTAAATGCTCCAATAAACAAGGCTCTAATTATTTTACCTGACTGCATATTCAAGTAATACTTCTTGTATTATTAAAGTTTCACTATCCATTTTTCTTTTATAATTCATTTTGTAACTCATATAGGTATTGACATAAAAGCAAATCAATACATTAGGAAAATATATTTTTTATTCATGCTAACTATGATATTTTTTAGTTTAAATATGAATCTCATAATGCAGCCATCACCACATCACCACTCTGTAATTCCAGAATATTTTCATCACCACAGTTAGAAAATGTACCTATTAGCAGCCACTGCCTCTTTCTTCTTCCCCTCTGCCCCTGGAAATCATTAACATATGCTCTGTTTTTAGGGAAATGCCGATTCTGACTTTACATATAAATGGAATAACACAATAAGCATTTGTGTCTGGCTTCTTTCCAATGTTTAAATGTTTAAAGATTCAACCATGATGTGGCATATATTCACACTCCAGTCTTAAGTCTGAATACTATTCCAATGTATAGATATACTATATTTTATTTATCTTTTAATCAGTTAATGAACATTTTGGGTTGTTTCCATTTTTTGGTTATCATTTTTTGGTTATCAGTTTTTAAAGCTACTGCACAACCTGGGGGAAATAATAGAGTCAGTTAAAATGCTACAAACCTTGCTGTTCTTACAGAGATTCAGCCATTTTTCTTGGACTAAATGCTTCTCATTTGCTGCATGCCTTTGGTCAATTTTCAGAAGTCTGAAAAAGTTAATTCTAAAAATTCTTTCCAGTGTTGTCATTGATTTTATGGAGGAGAGAATTTCCAGTGGTCCTCTCTCTGCCATTTCTCAGATGTCACTTTGTTGTTACTTTTAAGTGTCAATATAACTTACATGTCAGCTTTCAGTAGGTATACAATATACTACCACAACCACATGATAAGAAAATTCAAGTTGTAGTAGGGCATCTTATAAAAAAATATGCCTGTAATGTTTATCTAAACTTTTGATTTTCCAGTTTTATAAACCTTTATTACAAAATAAAATATAACTGTGCAAGCGTTAAAATCACACCTACATAATGTATATAGAATCCAATACTAGTGAGAAAATTGGATAATTTTACATTCTACTGATATGGAAAATAATTAGTGGTAGGTAATTCAGAGTTAAAGTGTTAGATATATAGGCACACAAAATAAATTGTCTATTTTGGAAATCATGTTAGGTCTGGAAACAGCAGACTGGAAAGAGGCCTAGAGATTTTGAGTTTGTTCAAGAAACACTTTATTATTAGGACTCACTATAATGTCTGAAGTCCCTAAATTACAACTCTTCATTCTTGCTTGTTGAAGAGGAGGCAGCACCAGTAATTCTCTCATGCCTATGTCTTTCACAGCTAAACTCATATCAGTAACCTGTTAGGAAGCAATTAATTCTTTCTCATGTATGTCCCCTAAATTACTGAGTTGTTTATCAAGCCCTTTAACATGACATTGCTTAGAACTCTCAATCTTGCCATTATTACATGTAATATTCAATATTCTGGCTTGTCTTCTCACTGATGTCAGAGTGAGACTCTTCAATCATCTTCATTAAGTAGCAATTATCTATCTGCATAGATAGATGACCTGCAGATTTTGCATAGTCATATTATTTTTCAAAAATAATTCCTCCAGACTACCTCAGGCAGGTCCTGAGGAAGTTCTTTTAGATATTAACATAATGTTTATGTTATCTTGTGTCAAATTACATGACAGGGTCTACCAGCCCCCTTAAGACACACTTTGAGACTAGAGAATGCTGTATATAATACAGTACCAACACAGTAATATATCATTTAGTTCTAGGGCATCTCCTGATGATTTTTCATGAGAAAGCATGTCAATAACAAATACAATAGTATTTTCTTTTTCTTCCTTTCCTTCTCTAGCCCCTATGTCCAAAGACCTCTGCTGTGATTCTGTTTGAGGGTGTCAGGGGAGAAAAAATTTTCCTCTACCCTTCTTGGTTCTTCTGTCTGGTCTAAGCATATATTGACATGAGGCAGATCAATGAGAAAATCAAACGAAAGTTTAATAACATGAATTCTAATGTCTATGTTGAGGCAGTGCTATTTATGTCCCAGTTATTGACCATGGCTTTAACAAAATAGCTTCTTTGGAACCAATATGAAAACCAACCCTCTTTGAACTCTGTGGTAGGCAGAATAAATGCTTATAAAAAGATGTCCATTTCCTAATTCACAGAACTTTTGAATATGTTAAAGTTATATGTCAAAAAGGAATTAAAGTTGAAGAGGAAATTAAGGTTGTTATATTAGCTGATCTTAATAGCTGAGGATTATAGCCTGGGAGAAAGCCTCTCAGATAGCTCTGAGGAACTGTTCCAAAGAGGTAAGGGAGGAGCCAGAATATATAGGAACTTTTGCTGAAAAATAAAACATGTAGTTGAATGTCAAAAGATTACTACTAATCACAAAAAACCCCAGATATCTCAGGTTAATGATTTTACTGCTTTTCTACATATGGGAAGATGCTAGAGTGTGGGATCATTGAAATTATTCCTTTGATATGCATCTTAACCACTACGGCCAGTATCCTGTTTACATACTTACACCATGGGGTCAGCTGCCTGCCCCGGCTGATAGCTTGAAAACAGGCAAAATTCCTTGTTTACTGGAATGGCAGGTAACATTCTTTGTTTACTAAAATGGCGGACAACATTCTTTGTCCACAAACCATTTTAATCACGTGAGTTCTTGGAAACAGAGGAGGGAAACAGAAGAGTGAGTCAGAGAGACGTGATATAAGAAGAATCGTCATTTATGACCTTGAAGATGAAGGAAGGAAGCCTTGAGGCAAAGAATGTAGGAAATTCTAAAAGCTAGGAATGGCCTTCAGCTGACAACCAGAAACTAGACAGGGACATAGGTACTACATTTTCAAGCAACTGAATTCTGACAACAATATTAATAAACAGAAAACAGATGTTTCCCTAAGCCTGTGGAAAAAAAATGCATCCCTCTCCATACCTTACTTTTAGCCCACTGAGACTCATGTAAGACTTTTGACATATAGAACTGCAAGACAATACATTTGTTGTTTTAAGCCACTAAATTTGTATTAATTTCTTTTCATAGCAATAGAAATCTAACTCAAACCCAGACATAAAACACTAGTCTGAACTGGAAGATAAAGTGGATCTGTTGATTTTGTCCCATTTCTCTCTTCTCTACCAATGTAAAAATCCTTTTACTTAACCTGGGTCAACAAGTTCATAGATGTGTCTAGGAGTGGACATAGTTTAGAATCCCAGTATGTTCTTTCCTATGTAACAACATTCTAATATGAAGAGTGGAGCCTCAGCTTTGTCTACTCATTTCCTAATTATGATTTTTACAGTTCATGGAAAAGTCTGTAAGTTTTACTTATTGTTAACTACAACAAAAGTCTTTATAGCTTTTATTGCTAAATGGCTTCTAGACTAACATTTTACTGATGGCCATAATTTAGTTTTGCTCAGTACACGCATAGGTTGAAAAAATTTAGCATATTTTAACACACAGTCACTTATGGAAGATACAAGAGGCTTAGTGTGACTTAAATGTTAGTTTTTGAATCTATTTTCAAGAGGAGAAAATAAAATAGCTATATTCAGCATTGAGAATTACTTTCCTTCCTAATCCCAAAAGATACTTTACATGAATATATTTATTTATATTATATAAAATACATATTCTTACCCAACTGCACCCAATAACCATTATGTCATGTAAATATTCTAAATTGGTCTTGGTTCAGGGAAAAATATGATTATTAGTTTCTAAGGACACTTCTGGTCTAAAAGAATTCATAAGGATGTTCTTAAGATATGGCATTTCTAAATAATATTGGCAATTCCTCAAATTTCATCATTCATAGAATCTGAGTTGTATTCAAATCATGCATAGAATTTAACTTATTAAATGGTATGTATTAGTTAGTAAAACAGCTTGAATTTATATAGTATGAAAAACATAGGAAGCTGTGCCTCTTTTCCCCTGACTGATTATAGTAAAATATGAGAGGAGAGAGATAAATTGAAGGAATTGTTAAACAACAAAACAAAACAAAACCAGAATTTGAAGTTTTGGAAAATTATCAGCCTATCCATATTGCAAAAAAGAGAAAAGTATGCTCTAGAAAGCACACTTTTATATCAAGGGTATATCAAGGGTATGGCGGAAAATCATTTGATAAAGAGGTCATGGGCACAACTCATGGCATCCAAGCCATCTCTGCAGAAGTTAGGATGCACAGGTCTAAAAATCAAGGGGTGGAAATGGAAGTGGCACCACCTACCATTACCCCTCATAATAGAAAAATTTTACTATTACTCACTAGCATATTTCTTTCTGTCCCTGGCTCTTATGCTTTGCTGGTATAGCATTCTAAGTTCCAAAGGGAGAAATGATTCCACCAGGAGACACAAGTCATTTCATTAAATTAGAAGTTAAGACTACAACCTCGCCACTTTGGGTTCCCAATTCTTCTAAATCAACAGGCAAAGAAGGGAGTTACAGTGCTGGCTGGGGAGACTGCTACTGTCTACAAGGTGCAATTGGACTGCTACTCCACAATGGAAGAAAGGAAGAGTATACAGGATATCCCCAAGGGCATCTCAAAGTATTACCATGTCCTGTGATTAAAATCAACTCGAACCAGGTAGGACTACTAATGGCCCAGTTCCTTCAGGAATGAAGATTTAAGTCACCTAACCAGGTAAAGAACCATAATCAGAGGAGGGCCTTGCTGAAACTAAAGATGATACAAATGAATAAAGGAAGATGATAGCCAGAAATAACAGCTATAACCATTTGACCAGTTATAAGGACTGATATTTTTTACAAGTATTTCCTCCTTATTTTGTTATAAATATGTTTCCATGCCTGTGTCTGTCTATTTATCTATATCTATCTATCTATACATTTAGCAAATACATATATTTGTTTGAATACTATATATATATATATATATATATATATATAGTATTAAGCAAATATCTTGTTTTTCTCCCTCTATTATATTCTTATCATGTAACATAAGGTGTACTGACTTTATATCATAGTATTATTTAAGTATTGTTAACTTTACTTAATAGTATTTAAGTACAGGATATCAAGGAAAAGAGTAAACATCATCCAAGTTCTTTGCATCCTCTTCTGGGACAAGAGTACATTCTTTGGTTGTATGCAGGATAGTTATATCATGGTAGTCAAAAGTATGACCTTGTTATTCTCTTTATTTGGAGATTAAGTATGGTTTAAAGAGCTGCATATGGTTGCCAAGTTGACAAGGGGTGGAATTGTGTTGGTAAATTTTATGTGTCAACTTATCTGGATCACAGTGCCCAGATATTTGGTTAAATACACTTCTGGGGGTTTTTGTTAGGTTTATTTTAGATAAGATTTAAATTGGTAAACTTTGATTAAAGTAGATTGGTCTCTATAATTTAGGTGGACCTCATTCAGTGAGTGGAAGGCCTGAATAGAACAAAAGACAGATCTCCCACAAATGAGATGGAGTTCTCCACAGTCCCCCTTTAGAATTTAACTGCAACATTGACTCTTCCTGGTTTTACAGCAGACCACTTTTGAACTCAAACTGACAATTTCCAGAGTCTCCAGCCTGCCAGACAGCCCCACCAAATTTTGGACTGGCCACGCCACCACAATCACATGAGCTAATTACCTATATATGCTATTGTATTTTTTTTCCTCCAAAGAACCCTGACTAACACACTAACACAGAAGCTGAACTGAATTATGTAATAATAGATAAGACTATCAGATGCTCAAAATTTGACATATTGAGAAATGTATAACATAATTTAGAAAAAATGTCCAGTAATCAGCATTATCTAATGTACAAAACAATTATAAATGATTCTTAGGCAATACCTTTGACAAATTATTTTGTAACACAAATTTCATAAGTTTGTGTGTGTTAGTTTCTGCTTTATAACAAAGTGAATCAGCTATACATATACATATAACCCCATATCTCCTCCCTCTTGCGTCTCCCTCCCACCCTATCCCACCCTTCTAAGTGGTCGTAAAGCACCGAGCTGATCTCCCTGTACTATGCGGCTGCTTCTCACTGGCTATCTGTTTTACATTTGGTAGTGTATATATGTCCATGCCACACTCTCACTTCATCCCAGCTTACCCTTCCCCCGCCCCGTGTCCTCAAGTCCATTCTCTACGTCTGCATTTTTATTCTTGTCCTGCCCCTAGGTTCTTCAGAACCTTTTTTTTTTACTTTTTTTTGATTCCATATATATGTGTTTACAGTATTTGTTTTTCTCTTTCTGACTTACTTCACTCTGTATGACAGACTCTAGGTCCATCCACCTCACTACAAATAACTCAATTTTGTTTCCTTCTATGGCTGAGTAATATTCCATTGTATATATGTGTCACATCTTCTTTATCCATTCATCTGTCAATGAATACTTAGGTTGCTTCCATGTCCTGGCTATTGTAAATAGAGCTGCAATGAACATAGTGATGCATGACTCTTTTTGAATTATGGTTTTCTCAGGGTATATGCACAGTAGTGGGATTGCTGGGTAGTTGCTGGGTACCACTGCTATGGTAGTTCTATTTTAATTTTTTTAAGGAACCTCCATACTGTTCTCCATAGTGGATGTATCAATTTACATTCCCAGCAACAGTGCAAGAGCGTTTCTTTTTCTCCACACCCTCTCCAGTATTTATTGTTTCTAGATTTTTTGATGATGGCCATTCTGACTGGTGTGAGGTGATATCTCATTGTAGTTTTAATTTGCATTTCTCTAATGATTAGTGAGGCTGAGCATCCTTTCATATGTTTGGTGGCCATCGTCATCTGTATGTCTTGTTAGGAGAAATGTCTATTTAGGTCTTCTGCCCATTTTTGGATTGGGTTGTTTGTTTTTATGATATTGAGCTGCATGAGCTGCTTGTATATTTTGGAGATTAATCCTTTGTCAGTTGCTTCATTTGGAAATATTTTCTCCCATTCTGAGGGTTGTCTTCTGTCTTGTTTATGGTGTCCTTTGCTGTGCAAAAGCTTATAAGTTTCATTAGGTCCCATTTATTTATTTTTGTTTTTATTTCCATTTCTCTAGGAGGTGGGTCAAAAAGGATCTTTCTGTGATTTATGTCATAGAGTATTCTGCCTATGTTTTCCTCTAAGAGTTTTAGAGTGTCTGGCCTTACAATTAGGTCTTTAATCCATTTGGAGTTTATTTTTGTGTATGGTGTTAGGGAGTGTTCTAATTTCATTTCTTTATATGTAGCTGTCCAGCTTTCAAAGCAGCATTTATTGAAGAGGGTGTCTTTTCTCCATTGTATATTCTTGCTTCCTTGATCAAAAATAAGGTGACCATAAGTGCATGGGTTTATCTCTGGGTTTTCTATCCTGTTCCATTGATCTATATTTCTGTTTTTGTGCCAGTACCATGATGTCTTGAATACTGTAGCCAAGTAGTATAGTCTGATGTCAGGGAGCCTGATTCCACAGGCTCCGTTTTTCTTTCTCAAGATTGTTTTGGTTATTCAGGGTCTTTTGTGTTTCCATACAAATTGTGAAATGTTTTGTTTTAGCTCTGTGAAAAATGCCATTGGTAGTTTGATAGGGATTACATGGATTCTGTAGATTGCTTTGGGTAGTAGAGTCATTTTCACAATGTTGATTATCCCAATCCAAGAACATGGTATATCTCTCCAATTGTTTGTATAAACTTTAATTTCTTTCATCAGTGTCTTATAGTTTTCTGCATGCAAGTCTTTTGTCTCCTTCGGTAGGTTTATTCCTAGGTATTTTATTCTATTTGTTGCAATGGTAAATGGAGGTGTTTCCTTAATTTCTGTTTCAGATTTTTCATCGTTAGTGTATAGGAATGCAAGAGATTTCAGTGCATTAATTTTGTATCCTGCTACTTTACCAGATTCATTGATTAGCTCTAGTAGTTTTCTGGTAGTACCTTTAGGATTCTCTATGTATAGTATCATAACATCGGCAGACAGTGACAGCTTAACTTCTTCTTTTCCAATATGGTTTCCTTTTATTTCTTTTTCCTCTCTGATTGCTCTGGCTAAAACTTCCAAAACTATGTTGAATAATAGTGGTGAGGGTGGACAACTTTGTCTTGTTCCTGATCTTAAAGGAAATGGTAACAGCTTTTAACTATTGAGAAGATGTTGGCTGTGTGTTTGTCATATATGGCCTTTATTATGGTGAGGTAAGTTCCCTCTATGCCTATTTTCTGGAGAGTTTTTATCATAAATTGGTGTTGAATTTTGTCAAAAGCTTTTCTGCATCTATTGAGATGATCATATGGTTTTTCTCCTTCAATTTGTTAATATGGTGTATCACATTGATTGATTTGCATATATGGAAGAATCCTTGCATTCCTGGGATAAACCTCACTTGATCATGGTGTATGATCCTTTTAATGTGCTGTTGGATTCTGTTTGCTAGTATTTTGTTGAGGATTTTTGCATCTATGTTCATCAGTGATATTGGCCTGTAGTTTTCTTTCTTTGTGACATCCTTGTCTGGTTTTAGTATCAGGGTGATGGTGGCCTCATAGAACGAGTTTGGGAGTGTTCCTCCCTCTGCTATATTTTGAAGAGTTTGAGAAGGATAGGTTTATCTCTTCTTTAAATGTTTGATAGAATTCACCTGTGAAGCCATCTGGTCCTGGGCTTTTGTTTGTTGAAAGATTTTTAATCACAGTTTCAATTTCAGTGCTTGTCTTTGGTCTGTTTAAATTGTGTATTTCTTCCTGGTTCAGTCTCAGAAGGTTGTGCTTTTCTAAGAATTGTCCATTTCTTCCAGTTTGTCCATTTTATTGGCATATAGTTACTTCTAGTATTTATCTCATGATCCTTTGTATTTCTGCAGTGTCAGTTGTTACTTCTCCTTTTTCATTTCTCATTCTATTGATTTGAGTGTTCTCCTTTTTTTTCCTGATGAGTCTGGCTAATGGTTTATCAATGTTGTTTATCTTCTCAATGAACCAGCTTTTAGTTTTATTGATCTTTGCTATTGTTTCCTTCATTTCTTTTTCATTTATTTCTGACTTGATCTTTATGATTTCTTTCCCTCTGCTAACTTTGGGGTCCTTTTGTTCTTCTTTCTCTAATTGATTTAGGTGTAAGTTTAGGTTTTTTTTTTAAGATATTTCTTGTTTCTTGAGGTAGGATTGTATTGCTATAAACTTCCCTCTTAGAACTGCTTTTGCTACAGTTCATAGGTATTGGGTTGTCATGTATTCATTTTCATTTTCTTCTAGGTATTTTTTGATTTCCTCTTTGATTTCTTCAGTGATCTCTTGGCTATTTAGTAGTGTATTGTTTGGCCTCCATGTGTTTGTATTTTTTTACAGATTTCGTCCTGTAAATGATATCTAGTCTCATAGTACTGTGGTTGGAAAAGATATTTGATATGATTTTAATTTTCTTAAATTTACAAAAGCTTGTTTTGTGACCCAAGATATGATCTATCCTGGACAATGTTCCATGAGCACTTGAGAAGAAAGTGTATTCTGTTGTTTTTGGATGGAATGTCCTATAAATATCAATTAAGTCCATCTTGTTTAATGTGTTATTTAAAGCTTGTGTTTCCTTATTTATTTTCATTTTGGATCATCTGTCCATTGGTGAAAGTGGGGTGTTAAAGTCGCCTAGTATGATTGTGTTACTGTCAGTTTCCTTTTTTATGGCTGTTAGCATTTGCCTTATGTATTGAAGTGCTCCTATGTTGGGTGCAAAAATATTTACAATTGTTATATCTTCTTTTTGGATTGATCTGTTGATCACTATGTTGTGTCCTTCTCTGTCTGCTGTAATAGTCTTTATTTTAAAGTCTATTTTGTCTGTTATGAAAATTGCTACTCCAGCTTTCTTTTGATTTCCATTTGCATGGAATATGTTTTTCCATCCCCTCACTTTCAGTCTGTATGTGTCCCTAGGTCTGAAGTGTGTCTCTTGTAGACAGCATATATACGGGTCTTGTTTTTGTATCCATTCAGCCAGTCTATGTCTTCTGGTTGAAGGATTTAATCCATTTACATTTAAGGTAGTTATTGATATGTATGTTCCTATTACTGTTTTCTTAATTGTTTTGGGTCTGTTATTGTTGGTCTTTTCCTTCTCTTGTGTTTGCTGCCTAGAGAAGTTCCTTTACCATTTGTTGTAAAGCTGGTTTGGTGGTACCAAATTCTCTTAGCTTTTGCTTGTCTGTAAAGGTTTTAATTTCTCCATCAAATCTGAATGAGATCCTTGATGGGTAGAGTAATCCTGTTTGTAGGTTTTTCCCTTTCATCACTTTGACTATGTCCTGCCACTCCCTTCTGGCTTGCAGAGTTTCTGCTGAAAGAGCAGCTTATGGGGATTAACCTTATGGAGATTCCCTTGTATGTTATTTGTTATTTTTCTCTTGCTGCTTGTAATATTTTTTCTTTGTATTTAATTTTTGATAGTTTGATTAATATGTATCTTGGCATGTTTCCCCTTGGATTTATCCTGTATGTGACTCTTCTCACTTCCTGGAGTTGATTGACTACTTCCTTTCCCATATTAGGGAAATTTTCAACTATAATCTCTTCATATATTTTCTTAGTCCCTTTCTTTTTCTCTTCTTCTTCTGGGACCCTTATAACTCGAATGTTGTTGTGTTTAATGTTGTCTCAGAAATCTCTGAGACTGTCCTCAATGCTTTTCATTCTTTTTTCTTTATTCTGCTGTACAGTAGTTATTTCCACTATTTTATCTTCCAGGTTACTTATCCGTTCTTCTGCTTCAGTTCTTCTGCTATTGATTCCTTCTAGAGAATTTTATATTTCATTTATTGTGTTGTTCATCATTGTTTGTTTGGTCTTCCCTCTAGTTCTTCTAGGTCCTTGTTAATCATTTCTTCTATTTTCTGCATTCTATTTCCAAGATTTTAGATATGTTTACTACCATTACTCTGAATTCTTTTTCAGGTAGACTGCCTATTTCCTCTTCATTTGTTTCATCTGGTGGGTTTTTACCTTGCCCCTTCATCTGCTGTGTGTTTCTCTGTCTTCTCATTTTGCTTAACTTACTGTGTTTGGTGTCTCCTTTTCACAGGCTGCAGGTTAGTAGTTCCCATTTTTTTTGGTGTCTGTCCCCAGTGGCTAAGGTTCGTTCAGTGGGCTGTGTAGCCTTCCTGGTGGAGGGGACTGGTGCCTGTGTTCTTGTGGACAGGGTGGATCTTATCTTTCTGGTGGGCAGGACCACATCCGGTGTGTGTTTTGGGGTGTCTTTGACCTTATTTTGATTTTAGGCATCCTCTCTGCTAATGGATGGGGTTGTGTTCCTCTCTTGCTAGTTGTTTGGCATAGGGTGTCCAACACTGTAGCTTGCTGGTCGTTGAATGGAGCTGGGTCTTAGTGCTGAGATGGAGATCTCTGGGAGAGCTCTTGCTGATTGATATTACGTGGAGCCGGGAGGTCTCTGGTGGACCAATGTCCTGAATTCAACTCTCCCACCTCAGAGGCACAGGCCTGACACCAGGTCTGAGCACCAAGACCCTGTTGGCCATGCAGCTCAGAAGGAAAGGGAGAAAGAGAGAAAAGAAAGAAAAAGAAAGAAAGAAAGAAAGGAAGGAAGGTTGGAAGGAAGGAAGGAAGGAAGAAAGAGAGAGAAAGAAAGAAAGAAAGAAAGAAAGAAAGAAAGAATAACATAAAATAAAATGACATAAAATAAAATAAAGTTGTTAAAGTAAAAATTTTTTTAAATTATTAAAAATAAAAAATTAATAAGTAATTAAAAACATAGAAAGAAAGAAAGAAGAGAGTAACCTAACTAAAAAACAAATCCACAAGTGATAACAAGCACTAAAAACTATACTAAGAAAAAACCAAAAACGGACAGACAGAACCCTAGGACCAATGGTAAAAGCAAAGCTATACAGACAAAATCACACAAAGATGCACACACATACACATTCACAAAAAGAGAAACAGGAAAAGAAAAAGTATATATATATATAAAGGAAGAGAGCAACCAAATCAATAAAAAAATCTATCAATGAAAATAAAGTCAAAATAGTAAACTAAGATAAACATAAAACCAGAAACAAATTAGATGCAGAAAGCAAACCCCTATCTACAGTTGTTCCCAAAGTCCACCGCCTCAATTTTGGGATGATTCATTGTCTATTCAGGTATTCCAGAGATATAGGGTACATCAAGTTTATTGTGGAGATTTAATCCACTGCTCCTGAGGATGCTGGGAGAGATTTCCCTTTCTCTTCTTTGTTCGTAAAACTCCTGGGCTTCATCTTTGCATTTGGCCCCTCCTCTGTGTGTAGGTTGCCTGAGGGCGTCTGTAGCAGCTTATTAGGGGGCTCTGGCTCCCTCAAGCTGCGGGGAGGGAGGGGTACGGAATGCGGGGTGATCCTGCAGTGGCAGAGGCCGGCATGATGTTGCACCAGCTTGAGGTGTGCCGTGTGTTCTCCCGGGAAGTTGTCCCTGGATCACAGGACCCTGGCAGTGCAGGGCTGCACAGCCTCCTGGAAAGGGAGGTATGGATAGTGACCTGTGCTTGCACACAGGATTCTTGGTGGCTGTGTTAGCAGCGTTAACATTTCATGCCCGTCTCTGCTGTCCGCACTGATAGCCATGGCTTGCGCCTGTCTCTGGAGCTCATTTAGGCGGTGCTGTGAATCCCTTCTCCTTGTGCACCCCAAAACAATGGTCTCTTGCCTCTTAGGCAGTTCCAGACTTTTTCCCAGATTTCCTCCCAGCTAGCTGTGGTGCATTAGCCCCCTTCATGCTGTGTTCACACAGCCAACCCCAGTCCTCTCCCTGGGATCTGAACTCAGGAGCTGGAGCCTCAGCTCCCAGCCCCCACCTGCCCTGGCAGGTAAGCAGACAAGCCTCTCTGGCTGGTGAGTGCTTGTCTGCACTGATCCTCTGTGTGGGAACATCTCCACTTTGCCCTCTGAAGCTCTATTGCTGCGCTCTCCTCCGTGGCTCCAAAGCTTCCCCCTCTGCCACCACCCGTCCCTGACAGTGAAGCGGCTTCCTAGTGTGTGGAAACTTTTCCTCCTTTACAGCTCCCTCGCAGAGGTGCAGGTCCCGTCCCTATTCTTTTGTCTCTGTTTATTCTTTTTTCTTTTGCCCTACCCAGGTACGTGGGGAGTTCCTTGCCTTTTGGGAGGTCTGAGGTCTTCTGCCGGTGTTCATTAGGTGTTCTGTAGGAGTTGTTCCGCATGTAGATGTATTTCTCATGTATTTCTGGGGAGGAAGGTGATCTCCATGTCTTACTCCTCTGCCTTGAAGGTCTCTTCACAAATTTCATAAGTTTTATGAAGTAAGCTAATCAGATAAGCAAATATTACTAGCTGTATAATATTATTTCAGATGCAGTAAAAAGTGGTTCATATAGATTAAGCCATGCTGAGATATATCATTTTCAAATTTTGAATTGCTACAACTTCAAAACACATTTCTATCTCCTTTGATTGTTTTAAAAATGACTTAGGTTGATTTAACTCATCATAGAAGGCAATATTCAATTATCTATGATTCTAGAAAACTGTATTTTATTAACTGATATGTTGAATAAATTGAGGAAGTAGAATGTCAGTTTACAGCCTCATATTTGTTTATTATGGTTTGATATTTATTTGAATAAATAATAGCACTCCTGTGTGTTTGCACTGATTGAGTTTGTTCTAAAAATTTATAAATATCAGTGATAACTGTATGTAAAAGAAAACAATGACTCTTTTATTCCAGTTTAAATTTCAGCAATGGACTAATTTGAATTCAGGCTAGAACCAGTGGCAGTCTGCCAAAGCTATGAGGATATTTAAAAATCTTTCTTGCTGTTGTTTCAATTTGTATAGAATACACTATATACTAGGAATAAGTGATCACGTGCACACATACAATCTTTCCATATGATATTTAATGATAATATTTTGAAGGCTGAAAAAAAGCAGAATATCTGAATCTCCTTTTTATTGATATAATAAAAAGTCTGTTAGATGCATATCAAACTACTCTACTAATTATCTGTATAAAGTTATACATGTGTATATGTATTTCATACTTTTGAAAAATATATTTTTGATTATATATTTTATATATATTATAAATATTATATATATACATATATTCTTTTTTAACACATATAAATGTATATACATATACATTTTTTAACACATAGAATTGCAGCATTTTAAATTGAAATAAATTACAGAACATAAATTTCATTGTATGGCATAGTTCCCCTCAAAAAAGACAAGACAGGAAAACTCTTTTCTTATTAAGATGGATGGCAATGAAAAGACATCAGAGGAGCCTTCATACTGAGAATTCAATTCAATATCCATCACTTCCCCTATTTCCCACATGAATTCTTAACACACACACACACACAGAAGTATCCTTGCAAATAAATTAAATGATGACATGAATTACAGTTTCAGGGTTGACAATTTAGTTCCATAATTGTTACAAATGTAAACAATTTAAATCTCTGAACAAATTAAACATATATTAAAGGCATGTTTAATGTAAAAGGGGCTGGGGTATAGGAGTTACCGAGGGGATAGAAGGAAAATATACAATAATCTTTTAAAATTTACCTTATGTCAATGCAGATGTAGAGAATGGACTTGAGGACATGGGGAGGGGGAAGGGTAAGCTGGGATGCAGTGAGAGAGTGGCATGGACATACATACACTACCAAATGTAAAATAGATAGCTAGTGGGAAGCAGCCGCATAGTACAGGGAGATCAGCTCGGTGCTTTGTGACTACCTAGAGGGGTGGGATAATGAGGGTGTGAGGGAGATGCAAGAGGGAGGAGATATGGAGATATATGTATATGTATAGGTGATTCACTTTGTTATAAAGCAGAAACTAACACACCATTGTAAACAATTATACTCCAATAAAGGATGTTAAAAAAAATTACCTTATGTCTTGGAAACAGTGAATCATTCTATTTGTTACTATATTAATATCAACATAGTATCAATTAAATTGGTAGATATGTTATAATTAGTTATTTATATCTCAGAATAAACATTTAAGGCTGACCTATTCTAAGTTTATCACACAAAATCAAAGATGCTCATGTCTTCTATATGTTATGCTGTTTGTTAAATATTAGTTATGAGGAACAAATGTCTTAACTAATGCTTAATTTTAACACTAAGGCTTTCAAAACCTAACAGTATAACACTTAGAATTATTTTAAGCCTGGCTAGTTCATGTTGAAGCTTTTGGGCACTAAAGTCTCAGATTAATTTGTAGCCTTTAATAAGTCTTTTCCATTGGCTTAGTGGATGAAGAATTCTACCTGCCATATCAGTAAACAAAGGATGTTGTGGCCATCAAGCCATCAGCCACTGTAGCCACCCCCAGCTGTGCACCCTGAGGGGATTCAGGATGGAGAAAAACAGGATACTGGCCTTAGATACTCAAATGCATATAAAAAAAAATGATTTCAGTAAGCCCAGACTCTTGCATCTTCCCATACAAAGAAATGCACTAAATTCATTAACTTGAGATGTCTTGTTTTCTTTAATTAACAGTAATCTTTACCTGGTTTTTGTTGCAAAAACTCCTATACATCCTGGCTCCTCCCTTACCTCTTCAGAGCAGTCCCTTAGAGCTATCTGAGAAGCTGTCTCCTAGGCTTAAGTCCTCAACAAGGCCTACAAATAAAACATAATTTTCAATTTTTAGGTTGTGCACTTTTTTACAGTGGACAGTTTCAATATAGTACATTACTTTTATATGCCATGTGGTCTCCTGTAGCTTCACAACACATTTAAATATTCAAATGGCTCTGACTGTTCAGATGGTGACTGTGTGTGGAGAAAAACAAAAAACAAACCCCAAACAAACCTCATATTGCAAAGCTAAACTTCCTTTCTTCCCTCACTCCCTCCCTTCCTTCCTTCTCACTTCTTTTTCCCTTCCCTCCCTCTCTCTTTCTTATTTTCTCTCTCTTTCATCCTTGCTTTCTTTCTGGTGCTCTTTTTTTTCCTTCTTCATTTATTTTTTAATCCTTATTACTTTAGTATAAAGTATAAAATTCACCATCTGGAATTCATAAATCTAAATTATATTGAAGCAAACAATCTCAAGTCCAGATACTTGAAAATTATATTACCAAACTCCATGGAATATATTTAATGATTCTTATTTTCCGTATTTTAAAACTCTGGGGCAATATATCTTACTGGTTAAGAATAAGTGATTAACATGCATTAAGCATCTATTATGCCAAGCATGGTTCAATATGTCAATACTAATAATTGAACACTCAAGCCCTTTACATGAATTACTGCACTTAACAATTTTAAAAAACACATACTAGGAAACTGAGCCTTAGAAAGGCAATTGCTTCTAGCACACACAGATAAGTTCCTCCTTTAATCCTTCCAACAAACTTATCATTCATTATTTTCATTTTAGAGTTAACAGATTTTGAAGAGTCTATAGAACGGTAACTTTTTAACATGATGCCTGCAAGGTCATAAATAAAGTAGAGCAGGTATTTGAATATATGTGTAATTCCAAACAACATGCCTGCCTTTTCCAACAATATATACAGAATGTAGTGTTTATATTTATTAACAACTATGTAAGCAATTAGCACTTTTTTAAAAAACACCAAGATTTATTTTTTCCAATTAAAATAATATAGACAATTGCATCAGTGAACTCTTTTACTGCAGAGGACATATTTTCAGAAGATCTGGAAAAGTTTTATGATTTATGCAAAAATTTATATATGCAAAAGAGGTAAGCTCCTTTCCTGCTTGTATAATACATGCCACCAACTATTCATTACTCAAAAGATCTTTTTGCTCTTTTTATGTGGAAAATAATTGAAAAATCTTCGATTATTTATCACGACAATGTGTGTTAAGTTTGAGATATCTCTCCCAAGACATTTTCATATTTTTCAAAATACACTCATGCAAATTACCGTTTGAGAATGAGACAACATGTGGCAGCAATCAGTTCCATTATTAGCTCTGACTCAAGCAAAATGAGAGGTTGAGGTAATCAGAATAGTCCACAAGGATATGGACATCAGTGGTGCAGATATTTATGTAGACTTATGACTTGAAATGCACATGTAATTTTAGATAGAAAATGATCTTTAAAATATCACTATTATCATTGAAAATTTATATCATGAATAAAATAATGGATGACATCTTGGTAAAAATTAATTTCTATAATTCTTATGGACTGAATGTTTATATCTCCCTACCCCAAATCTATATGTTGAAACCCTACTCCCCAATGTGAAGGTATTAAGAGGTGGGACCTCTGAGAGATAAAGATTAAATGAGTTCTTGAAGGTGGAGCTCTCATGAATGGGTTTAGAGCCCTTTTAAGAATCACAAGAGAGTTTGCTTCCTCTCTTTCTGCCATGTGAGAACACAGTGAGAAGTTGGCAGCCTGCAAAAAGATGGCTCTCATCAAAACCCAACCATGCTGGCACCTTGATTTCAGATTTCCAGCCTCCAGAACCATAAGAAATACATATCTGTTGTTTATAAGTCATCCAGTCTATGGCATTTTGTTCTAGCAGCCCCAAATGACTAAGACAATAATTGTATTTATTTTAGATTTTGCTTTATGGGATTCATTTCAATACGGATAATCAATGTAGGCTAAAATTCATGGTGTACTTCTGAATGCTTTTCCTCTTTTTTTTCTATCTTTTATATGTTATGGAATTGGATAAAACCTTATTTGTCTTTATTTTTCCATATTTCAAGACATTATTTATAAAGAATCTATGGAAGTTTCTTTTTAAGCTGATGTTATACACGCACACACACACACCACACACACACACACACACACACACACACACACACACACACACACCCCCCTATGTATAGGCAACCAGGTATTCTATCTCTAAATCTGTTGAAACAGTTGTGTTAGAAGACCTATGGAACTAGATATTTTATTTGTCCTAAAAGGAGCTTTGCTGCAAACATGTAAATGCCATTAACTTAAATAACCAGAGAGCATTGCTGTCATTTCTCAGAACTATAGTTGGAAAAACATTTAATTAATTCATTTTCAGAAAGGCATTTCTGAAATGTCACTACCAGAGCATTTGTTTCTTGAAAAGACTAAAAAGATATTGTTTCCCATAACACTTTTTTATGGTAGCGACTCCAGTTTCCAAGATAGCCTCAGAACTAATAACCTATTAAAGAAAATGTCTGCATTTATTCCAGGAAAGCTAAGGATAATTTTGAAACCCCAAACTCCCACTTCACACTCTTCAGTTTTTGGCGAATAAAGTGTTTTTTATTGTGTCCTAATAGGTACATGTATTTTTTTCTGAACAGCTTTTTGGAAATGTCTTGAGAAAATAAAAACTGCAAAGCTTTAAGGAACTGTTTATCATTGAAGGTGTAGCTCATCTTGCCTAGATGTGCTATCATGATAGATACATCAAGCGCATGTACTATATACAAGTAACACAGTTTTGTAAGGAAATAAATTGTTGTTTTACAATTACTGTAATGTAGGAATCTAGCTGTTGCCTTAAAATACAGAACATTTTACAATACTAAATTAGGGAAATAATCTTGAGAAATATGCCTAAGGACACCTTGTCCATCTGACTATTTTCCTTTAACGATGAAAAAATAAGCATAATGTGTCATAAACAGATACTAAAAATTACAAAAACAGGGTTAAAACCCATTGTTCAGTAAAGAGTAGATGACAGTGAAGGAAAACTATAAAATATGTTATATTTTTGTTATTCTTCCTAAATTTCTTCTTGTCTTTCATATGTTTTACTTCCTTTATCAATTCTTACTAAGGGCAAAGTAGGTAAAAAAAATGAAGTTATTCAAATTTATTTTTCCTACAGGTCATCATGTGATTCTAACTGAGTTCTATGTACAGAATTTCACTTGCTCTCCTGGAAGCATTATTTTTACCTCTATTTAAAGAATTGTTTCCCAGTTTTGAATTTTCTCAGTACTCATTCATTCCTTCCTTTATCTCTTAAATATATATGAATTCATCCTTTACCATGTATGCTTTTCTTGTCTCAATTGCAGATTATGAATGACGTGAAATTCATGGTCTTATTATTCTAAAAGAACAATTATTGGGTATTTCATACCCTTGTAATTAGTAATTTTGTATTGTATAAAAGTAAGACAAAAAGAAACAAAAAAAGATCTTACTAAGAAAATAATTCCTAAACAACCACACACCGCGACTACCACCACTGCTAATAACAACAAGGTACTTTTTATGTGGGATACCATTTGATTTTAAGGGCTGATTCTATTAATATTCTTCTCTCTTTATTTAAGCATAGAACACACTGCTTTGATGAGTGTATTAGTTGCTTCAGGTGGCACACAAATAACACATGCTGAGGTGAAAGTAAGTTTAAGGTATTAATGCCATCTGTTCCACAGAGATAAATTAACTGAAATTATGTTATTAGAAAGCCCTGTCTTATTATTTCTGTTAATTATTAGAAACATGAAGAATAATTATTAATATCAGATAATGTTAATTATCAGAAGAAGATTGTAATATGTCACAAAGTCCTAGTAGTGCTTCCTTCTCAAATACTATCAGTGTACTTTTTCCCATTCCCATCACCACCACAATTTACTAGTCCATTTTTAATTCATACTTAGAAGTACTACAATTATAGAAATATCCTCAAAACTTAATACATGGATTCCAAAGTTGCTTTTTATTCAAAATTCCAGCAAGAAGATTCGTCTCAAAAATTTTGCTTTGATCATGTCCTGTTACTCACAGTGGATATTTACAAACATAAAATTCAAACTACTCAGGCTGATGTTAAAAACCCTCTATAAATGTGTTTGAGGCAAGAAATGGTGATTCAGGTTGTTTTCAATTAATTATTCCACAAAAAAAAAATTAGAATTAGAAAATTTTTAATAAACTTTTAATTTTTAACCAAATTTAGATTTACAAAAAGTATAAAAAATAGGACAGAGAGTTTCCATATAACCTTTGCCTTATTCCATTTGGGTGGCTATAACAAAATACCGTAGACTGGATACCTTATAAATAACAAAAATTTATTACTTGTAGTTCTGGAGGCTGAGAAATCCAAGATCATGGTACTGCCAGATTAGGTGGGGCAGCTTGGTGAGGGCCTGCTTCCTGGCTCATAGATGACAACTTCTTACTATGTCTTCCCATGATAGAAGGTGATAGGGAGCTCTGTGAGGTCTCTTTTACAAAGCATTCATTCCATTTATGAGGGCATTACCCTCCTGCCCTAAGATCCTCCCAAAGGCCACAACTCCTAGTACACACAACTTTGGGGGTTAAGATTTCAAAATATGAATTTTAGGGAGACATATTCAGACCATATAGCACTCCTCCTTTTCTCCTGCTGTTACATCTTAAATCTATGATGCACTTGTCAAAGTTAAGAAACTGACACAAGCTTCAATACTATAAACTTCAGACTTTATTTGAATTTCACCAGTTTTCTACCAATGTGCTTTTTTTCTGCTCCAGAAATCCAATACAAGATAGCAAATTTATTTAGTTTCGTGTCTCTTTGGTTTCCTTTGGTTTGTAAATGTTTCTCAGTCTTTTTTTATTTTTCCCATGACTTTGGCAGTCTTGAGGAGTTCTGGCCATGTATTTTGAAGAATGTCTTTCAAGTTAGGTTTGTCTGATACTTTCTGTATGGGTAATTTCACAAAATGTCTTCAAGTTCACCATACTTTTATCTGTTCTGTTCAGTCTACTAATGAGTCCATCAAAGGCATTCTTTATTTCTGTTACACTGTTTTTGATTTCTCTCAATTCCATTTGGTTTTTTCTTACAATTTCCGTATCTTTTCTGACATTACCTATCTGCTCCTGTGTGTTCCATCAGGGTCTTTAACATATTAATCATAGTTATTTAAGATTCTCTACCTCGTAGTTCCTAGTCCTCAAACCTGTGTCACACCTGTGTCTGATTGTCATAATTGATTCATCTCTTCAGAGTATTTTTTCTTGATTTTGGCATGCTTGGTAATTGCTTGATGAAAGTTGGACATCCATCAAACAATGATACTGGGGGACTTATTTTTAATGTTTGGAGAACAGTCCATTTCCTTTTCATAGGCCTTTAGTATGAGGATTTGTATGAATCTATTTAGGAGTCAGATTGTGTGTAAAGTTTGTTGTTACTGTGATTACCAGAGTTGGAATTTGTTGTTGTTTTGTTCACCAGATACTTCAAATTCCTGTAGTAATATTTTTATTATTATTATTATTATTATTATTATTATTATTATTATTATTATTATTATTATTTTGTCTCCCTGATTGGGTTTTGGGCTCTCCTTTGTACTGCTTCCCTGAAAGGGTCTCTTTGCTGCAGCTTTCCTAACTTTTCCACTATTAATTTTTCCTTGGGGCTTGTTGGTATGGTGGTGGAGGGGAAGGGTCATGTGGAGCATTCTATGATGTTCTGGGGTTCTTGGAACATCTTGAGCCTCAGGCTATGAACCTGAGTTGAGGGTATAGCCTTCACCAGTTTTCTTCCCCTCCTCCAGGGATTGAGTTTATTTTTTTGGACTCTCTTTCTTTCTCCAACTGCAGTGGATGTCCATCAGTGTCTTCAGACTACAGTTTAGGATTTGTTGCCCCTGCAGATTAAAGCCTTAGTTACCTGATGGGTATAAGAAAAATTGGTTCAGGCAGAATGTGGCTTCCCTGGTCTTCCAACAGCTGCTGTGGAAATTTTCCCCAGCAGAATAAATTCTTTGCTCCATAAGTGAGATAGGGAACATGAGTTTACATGAATTTCAGCAGTAGCTGTTTTTCCTCTCCACCAAGTAGCACCACATAGGGGGAGGGAGGCTATCTCTAAATTCTCCTCAGTCCTTCTCTTAAGAGCCAGATGGATACCCTTAAAGAAAAACCTTCAAGTGGGTGGGAACTTCCATATGTCTGTGGATAGCAGGAGCTTCACCACAGGTTACAGTTAAACTTTAGCAATTTCTAAAACTTTCTTGTAGGAACATTAATATTTATGACTTTTGTATATCAGATGGCATCTGCCACAAGTAAGCAAATGCTCAGGTTTCCCCCTTTATTCACCATTCTCTGGGACCTAGGTTCTCTGATGGGTTCAACAGAAGTCATTAATATACAGTTCATCTTCTGTATTGTTGTAAGTATGGGAGAGTGAAGTGTTTCTAGCTCTACATCCCTGAGATGAATCCTGGTATCACGATGCTGACAAATGTTTAATGTATACTTGAAGTCATTAGATTGCTAACAAGCTAGTAAAAACTTGTGAAGCTAAGATCCTGAAAAGTAGGGAAAACCAAAATTGTGAGTCCCATTTGGTATTACTTTTCCCTTCTGGTGAATGATGAATGTGAAATGTTTAAGCCTTAGGGAAGATAAAATGGAGAAACATAAGTTGCATCTAAAGATAGTGGAAAGGAGGGTGTAACTGCCACTTTTTGGATGAAACCATGGTGGGCAAACTTTAAGAGAAAGCATACGTCAGAAATAGACCACTCTTCATAGGGATCAAAGCCCAGTTATAATTAATTTAAATTAAGTTGATCTATGATTGCTTTTGCCTCCAGCCAAGCTGACAGCCTGAAGCAAAATTAAATCCTCAATGGGAAACCTAAGCCAGAGCTTTGAGTTATCTACAGGATTTTTCATAAAGAAGATCCATCTCTCTATCTAAATGACCAGACCTATAAAAACACAGGACTGTCTCCAAAGATGTGAACACAAAGTTGAACAGCAGAAAGAGACCAAAGAAATATAATGTAATAAAATTATTAAATACAAATTTTAATATTATTATATATAATATGATCAGGAAAATGAAATACAAGATGGAGAAAGTAAGCAGAGAACCAGCAACTATAAAAATAAAGCAAACGAATGTCCCAGAATTTAAAAGAATACAACTGAAATTAAGAATTCAGTGAATGAGTTTAAAAGGTGATTTGAGGGAACCTAAGAGAGAATTAGTGAACTGAAATACAGTTCAGAACAATATAAACATGCTAAAGCACATAGGGATTAAAGGATGGGACCTAAAATAAGAGACTAATAGACCTGCACAAACTGGCATGAAAGTGATGTTATTCATGCAGTAGAAAAATAATTCCTAGATGGCAGTTCAGACAAACAGGAGAGAAATAAAATTTTAAAAATTTGGCAGGGAAAGCATATGAGTGGTAAATGTAAATAAATATTGCCTGTATGAAATAACAATATTCACCTGTTGAGCTTAAATGGATGGGGAGTTAAAATATATACTCATAGCATAATAAGCAAGAGACCAATTAAAAAAGATTTATGAGCTCTGTTTCGTATCACTTTTTCCTGAAAACGTATTGCTAAATTCAAAATGATGGGTAAAATGTCAATAAATTAAATAGAGCTTAATCTAGATTCACAGGGGGTGATGCCTCTTGAGATAATAGAAATGGATATTATACTCATCTTTATAATAAAAAAGATATATTAAAATCTCTAGAGATGCCACTAAAAGAATGCCTAAACAAATGCTAATGAAGGGGAAATATTCACATGAAGAAGCCAAAAACAGAGAGAAAAGGGAACATAAATAGGTATAACATGAAAACAAATATGTGATAGGTCTAAACCAAATACACCAGCAATTGCATTAAATATACTATGCACATATAAAGATAAAAAGAGAGTTTGTGTTGTTTTACCAGTATCAGAAAATGAGAATTTAAGGCAAAATAATAAACCAGAAGAAACAATAACAAAACATGTCTTTCAACAATCTTTCTAGTAGCCAATCATAACCACTCAGAAAACATAGTCGGATTAAATAGAATGGCATTCACAATCATGTTGAAAAAATTCTAATATTCCTAAGAAATCATGTGAGAAATGTACAAGATCATTATGAATAAGTTTCCAAAATAGCAGTTCTCAAAATGTACAGTAGAGTTATTCAGAGGTTACATATTTGACACATGTTCTCCGAACAGACAACTCAGGAACAGGTATAAGAAGACATCAAACATCTGTAAAAATTCAAAACCATGCAGCTCTTCTCACTATGTTTTGTTTTGTTTCATTTTGTTTTGTTTTGGAAAATATTGTTACTGTTGTCATAAAACATGTTAAATATATTAAAATGCAATGGGTGTCCTAATACTATTTTAAATGAATTAATCCATTAGTATGTTTTAAATTCCACAGTTCTAATATCTAACAAAATGAATATCAATATATATAATGCAAAGGAGTCCTGAGCCTAAATACTTGTGAAGTACTGCTCTAAACAGCTGACAACAAACATAAAAGATTTCCTACTACTATTGCAATAGATACATGTTAAAAGTATTACTTCTCTCAAAATCAACCTGTAAAGGCAAAGATGGGTTCCATTTCCTTTTCTTTAGAAACATTTTACTCCATCCACAAATTTGCATGTAGGCATACAGATATATAATTAACTCAGTTTTTAATAGATGATTGAAACTGGGATTCTTGCCCATTAAAAATAAGAGAGAGAGGGAGAGAGAGGGAGGGAGAGAGGGAGAGAGAGAGAGAGAAAAGAAAAGCAAAGAAAGGAGATAAAAAGCTGGTCTCTGAAATCCAGCACTAAGAGAGGTACACTGGTACAAAAAGATTTAAAAATTCTATAGCCTTAAAACTGGCTTTCCAATATGTTAGGAAAATGATAGTAGGGCAAAGCGTTGGGAAAGCTGAAGAAAGTTAGCTGCAGAAGACTTTTAAAAATCTTTCTTAATCTTAAAATTAACTAATTTACATATAGTCAGCAAAGAATCTGGAATAATATGAAGAAAAAACAACAAAAAACAACTAAGAGCTATACATTTTAAAATTCCATTACTTTCCTTATTAAATAATTTAGATACTCTGTCTAGATGAGCACTTGTAAAGGAGATTGAATCACAATTAAAATATCTGCATTACTTAACCTTTAAGAGTCTTTTCCATATAAAGTATACTTGGAAATATTTTAAATAATCTCTAAAGGATTGAATATTAGAACTAAGAAATTCTCATTAACATGCTTTTGTTAACAAAATGTCATATTTGGTACTGACTGCAAGCAAGTTAAATGAGAAACTGTCACACGTGACATATCAGATCTAAAGAAAATGTCTGATGTTACTGTGAACTTTTTTAGAGTACATAGATATACTAAGAAACATTCTGACTTTTCCATTCAGATGAAAGTTAGAAGCATATCTGTCACTTACACTATCCATTATCACCTTCTAATACATCTAGTTTCTAGGGCATCACATTTTAAGTTGCTTATACCCAAGTGTGCAAGAGTACCAAAATTAATCAATGATTAATACTTGCTTCCAATTTTTGGCACTTGTCACCACACAGTTTATAGACGGTTCATCGCTATCTGTTTTACTTTTTTTGTATTTTACCAATTTATCTTGTGGATTATCTATCATATGCCCTAAAATATAAGTCTCATGAGGACATGTTTTTCTTCTACTTTGATCATAGCTTTATTCTCAATGTCTATAAATATGTCTGGCTAAGGTAGATGCTCAACAATTATTTGTTGAATGGAGTGAATTAATCATTCCTAGTTTGGAAGTTATACATTACACATCCAACCACCAAACTTTTTATTCAACAAATATTCATTCAGCATCTAATATGATCTAGGTATCCTGATACAATATAGAAATACATGAATGAGCTTGTAGTCTTGTCCAAATGTCATTAGTGAAATTTATGGAATTTTATCACTATGTATCATGCAAAACAAACCTTCAGATTTGCTGTATAATGAAAACTTTTAAAATAGGATTCTGTTCTGGATTAGTGGATGCTTTCTATTTCAATGTAAGACATGTTGCCTGACCCTGACAAGGCTTATTAAACCATTCAGTTGTAAGATAGAGTTCTTCTGCCAACATTTGAGTGTTTTGCCTACAAAGAGTCAGCTGTTCTGATCACAAAGCTATTTCTATCAATTTTAGGTGTTATACATAAAGTAGTTTTATATTCTATAGGCCAATGATATATGGGTATAAAAATAATTCAAGTTGATCTTCCTATAGTTTGGATGGTTCTGAAAGTTTGATAAATGTGACAAAATAAAAACATATTAAATTAGGTATGGGTAAGAATGGGTAAAAATCTAGTTTAAAAAAAACTATAAAGTGATATCAGATGAGTGTATTTCTCATTCTGTTTTAAGAAAAATCTGAAAATTATATATTAAACTATTTTAAAACATATTGAAACAAGGCACATGTGTAAAATTTTTATGATTCTCTGAAATAATTTCTACCATATGCAGATATTTTGCATGGTGCAATAGAAAGACACTTTACGGTATGATGGACATGAGTTACTCTCAACTGTGCCATTCATAATCTATGAGGATCTATATCAAAATAGCTAATCTCATGGTCTTTAGTTTTCTAATCTGTAAAATTTTGTGCTGTGTCATGAGATAAAGAACATAAAGTAAATGGCAAAACAAGATCATTCAAAAATTGAAAGATGACATCACAAAAATTTAATACTTAGACATTACCAACAGTAAAAGAAAATTTTAAATCCCACAAAGTGCTTACTGCCCTGAGAGTCTTCATCTTTGTTTCATGACAAATATTTCAGAGATAGATCAATTTATTTCAGGTGGTTTGACTTTGATGGAATGGTTAAAAGTTTATTTGGATTAGGGTACATGTTGTTTCATATAAGCTCATTTCCTTTGTTTAATTATGAATATCTTGGTTTTGCTGGTGTGATCCAAATTGCCTTTTCTAATTAAGATTTTAGTTACTGAATGCATGTTGAAGTACTCCCATGACATTCACATAACTTTATATATTTACTGTTAAATTACTTATAAAAATTGTAGCCTAACTAGAATACTCAAATATTGGATAATACAGAGAGTATTACTCAGTAATAATCGAAAGAGGTAATATTCTAATTTCATGGCAGGTTAACAAAATTCCACAGAATCACATATCAAACCTGACAATTTTAAGACCTATTTTGCTTCTCAGGTGTATTTTTCTGGGCTAGCCAATCATAATATTTGTATAAAAACATATATATAATGTGTATAAAATTATTAGTTTTTTATTTTATTTGCAATTATAACTCATTGTTAGAAGTAGCCAGGGCCACACACAGACATTTATAACATGACAACAGCTACAAGGAAAAGTGATTCAATTATGACAGTTTCTCTCCTACCTGCTCCTATTCTGCTTCTCTAGAAATAATGACCTTAACCTTCAACTTCACATGGCAGGGTTTGTTTGTCACTCTTGCTTTCTACTTGACAGCAGGGGAATTATTAGAACCAGTAATGTATCTGTATTGATTGTTAAACTTCAGTTCTTCTAGGAGAAGTATAAGTTTTTTCCTGCTTTCCCAATTTCTGTATTATCTTTTCTCTAGATCAACCTTAATCTGGTTCTCCATCCCTCCCTATAATTTTATTAGCAGCTCTTCTAGATCAACACCATTTCAGTCAGTTACTTTCTGTGGTCTAAAACATAGGAGTAAACAGAGAGTTCTCTAAAGGAAGTAGACTTAATGTAGTCTTTGCAGATGAGGAAAAGCTTCCAGGAAAAGGTGACATCTAAACTGATGAGGCAAGGTCAGAATGGCCATCATTAAAAAGTCTACGGTTAGGGCTTCCCTGGTGGCGCAGTGGTTGAGAGTCCGCCTGCCGATGCAGGGGACGCGGGTTCGTGCCTCGGTCTGGGAGGATCCCACATGCCGCAGAGCGGCTGGGCCCATGAGCCATGGCTGCTGAGCCTGCGCGTCCGGAGCCTGTGCTCCACAACGGGAGAGGCCACAACAGTGAGAGGCCCGCGTACCACAAAAAAAAAAAAAAAAGTCTACGGTTAGAGGAAAACATAGGCAGAACACTTTATGACATAAATCACAGCAAGATCCTTTTTGACCCACCTCCTAGAGAAATGGAAATAAAAACAAAAATAAACAAATGGGACCTAATGAAACTTACAAGCTTTTGCATAGCAAAGGAAACCATAAACAAGACCAAAAAACAACCCTCAGAATGGGAGAAAATATTTGCAAATGAAGCAACTGACAAAGGATTAATCTCCAAAATTTATAAGCAGCTCATGCAGCTCAATAACAAAAAAACAAATAACCCAATCCAAAAATGGGCAGAAGACCTAAATAGACATTTCTCCAAAGAAGATATACAGATTGCCAACAAACATGAAAGAATGCTCAACATCATTAATCATTAGAGAAATGCAAATCGAAACTACAATGAGATATCATCTCACACCGGTCAGAAAGGCCATCATCAAAAAATCTAGAAACAATAAATGCTGGAGAGGGTGTGGAGAAAAGGGAACACTCTTGCACTGCTGGTGGGAATGTAAATTGATACAGCCACTATGGAGAACAGTATGGAGGTTCCTTAAAAAAGTAAAAATAGAACTACCATATGACCCAGCAATCCCACTACTGGGCATATACCCTGAGAAAACCATAATTCAAAAAGAGTCATGCACCAAAATGTTCATTGTAGCTCTATTTACAATAGCCAGGAGATGGAAACAACCTAAGTGTCCATCATTGGATGAACGGATAAAGAAGATGTGGCACATATATACAATGGAATATTACTTAGCCATAAAAAGAAATGAAAAAAAATGTCATGAAGAACCTAGGGGTAAGATGGGAATAAAGACACAGACCTACTAGAGAATGGACTTGAGGATAAGGGGAGGGGGAAGGGTAAGCTGTGACACAGTGAGAGAGTGACATGGACATATATACACTATCAAACGTAAAATAGATAGCTAGTGGGAAGTAGCCGCATAACACAGAGAGGTAAGCTAGGTGCTTTGTGACCACCTAGAGGGGTGGGATAGGGAGGGTGGGAGGGAGGGAGACGCAAGAGGGAGGAGATATGGGAACATATGCATATGTATAACTGATTCACTTTGTTATAAAGCAGAAACTAACACACCATTGTAAAGCAATTATACTCCAATAAAGATGTAAAAAAAAAATTCTACCGTTCTGTGCTGCATTCAAAATAATTTCTACCAATCTATCTTTCAGTTCACTAATTCTTGCTGTATCTAGTAAGCTATTTAGCCTAAATTTGAATTGTTCTTCTTAATTTTGTTTTCCGTATATTTAGTTCAAGAATTTCCTTTTAGTTCTACTTAACTAAACGCTGTCTGTTGTTTTCCATATTATCTTATTCTTGCCATAGATCTCTGTTATTGCTATCTATTTGATCACTTTAAGCATACTTATTTTAAGATATCTTCCATATTTTTCTATTATTTGCTGTTTCTGTGCTATGAGTTCTCTAGTGTATTGCATCTGTGACCTGGCTTTGTGGCAATCCGTTTCTTCGTTTTTTTTTTTGGTAAGTTCGACTTATGAATTTGTCTTTTAAGAAATTGTTTCCATGGAAGTCCTACATGTCTTCATGTGAAGATACCTCTATGGGATTGTTTTATGGTTGACTCTCCTTGTGCTCTAAGAGTTTTGCCAGTACTGAATTAGTTTTCTGTTAATTTCTCAAACTGGAGTTTCCTAGCTTTACACATTAAAGGATTTGGTTTCATATTTCTCTGTTTTCTTTTCCCACCCACTGTAGTAGTTGGCCTCTATGCCATATCTCTAGTACAGTGGCAGAGTTTTGTAATCTTTTTTTTCAAAGATGGGTCAGCTTTTCTTGGTTCATGATTTTATGTAAAAAGCTCAGAAACAGCACTTCACATTGGGACTGTGGCTGTAATTCCTGTATCCACATTCAGCCCTTTATGTGTATATCTGGTTCTGAAACCCACATAGAGAAAAGGAGAAAATAGTGCTTACTTATTGCTCTGGTTTTGAGTTCTTTATTTCTAGCATCGAAAGTTTTCTTTAAATTTGAACATAACTGTATTTTAAAATGTTTAATTATAATTTTTCTAGCATTTTAAAATAATTTGAGTGAAAAAGTCCTATGTTAGCTCAATCTATTATATAAATTATACATTGAGACTTATTTTTTTTATTTTTATTTGTGGTACACGGGCCTCTCACTGTTGTGGCCTCTCCCGTTGTGGAGCACAGGCTCCGGACATGCAGGCTCAGCAGCCATGGCTCATGGGCCTAGCCACTCAGCGGCATGTGGGATATTCCCAGACTGGGGCACGAACCCGTGTCCCCTGCATCGGCAGGCGGACTCTCAACCACTGCGCCACCAGGGAAGCCTGACACTTATTTTTTATAGTATTATTTTGTGTTTGTACTTTAAAATTTGTTGGAGGAAGGAAGTCTTAAAAATTGGTGGGAATACTTTGTATAGGGTGAAATCTAGAGGGATTCTTAGGTAACTGGATACAAACATTAAATGAAATCCTCCCTCCTTCAATCTTTCTGTCATGGATGAGAAGTGAAAATAACGTTTTTGAAAACAGTCACCTGTAGATGAGTCTCAGCCACTCTGTGGCTCTGGTCCATTACTGAGCACATTTCTCACTTTTGTTTTATTTTTGTTTATTTAGTTGGTTGTTGTACACTCTGGAAAAATATACAAACATAATATTTTCCTGTAAATTGATCCACTGCAATGGTGAGTGGTTGGATTAAAATAGTTGAAAGACAAAAAAAAAAAAAAAAAAGAGTCTACAAATAACAAATGCTGGAGAGGATGTAGAGAAAAGGGAACCCTCCTACACTGCTGATGGGACCGTAAGTTAGTACAGTCACTGTGGAAAACATTATGGAGGTTCCTCAGAAAATTAAAAATAGAATTACCGTATAATTCCAGCAATCCCACTCCTGGGCATATATCCAGACAAAACTATAATTCAAAAATATACATGTACCCTGATGTTCATAGCAGCACTATTCACAATAGCCAAGACATGGAAACAACATAAATGTCCACTGACAGATGAATGGATAAAGAAGACATGGTACATATATACAATGGAATACTACTCAGCCATAAAAAGAACAAAATAATGCCATCTTCAGCAACATGGATGCAACTAGAGATTAGCATACTAAGTGAAGTAAATCAGAAAGAGAAAGACAAATACCATATGATATCACTTATATGTGGAATGTAAAATATGACACAAATGAACCTATCTATGAAACAGAAACAGAATCACGGACATAGAGAATAGACTGTTGGTTACCAAGAGGGAGGGTGGTGGGAGAAGGATGGATTGGAAATTTGAGATTAGCAGATGCAAACTGGCATATATAGAATGAATAAGCAACAAGGTCCTACTGTATAGCACAGGGAACTATATTCAATAGCCTGTGATAAACCATAATGGAAAAGAATATGAAAAAGAATGTATATATATGTATAACTGAGTCACTTTGTTGTACTGAAGTAATTAATACAACATTGTAAATTAACTATACTTCAATAAAAAATAAATAAATTGATGAGACAAAATTATCCATTAAAGTGTCTTCACTATTAAAAAAAAGCGTTTTCATTGTAAGGATCATTTTTCTTTTAGTAAACGTAAATACCAAAGTGATTGTCATTTGCTGAGTCTGTTATACGTCAAACAATCACCTCATCACTGGGTAATTACCTTCCAAGTAGGAACTACTTTTCATAGATAGAAAAAAAATTAGGGGCCTATTGAGTCAACATGTATCCTTCCTTATAAAGAAGAGTGTCCCACATCCAAAAACAAGCATTCTTTACCAATATGCTTTTAGGTATGGGTGAGTGATTAAATTGTATTTTATGACATCCTAAAGCATTTCATAATTGATATAATAAAATTGTAATTATAGGATTTATCAGTTATTCCCATCTAAATATGCCATGAAGAAAAGCAAAAGCATCACTTTTTGTTACTCTGTTCATCGCCTTTTATAATAAGAAGTCTTCAGAAAATTAAGGGAATTATTAACATTGTGCTTATTCTTATAACATTATAGAAAACTGTAGTAAAGGTCTAGTTATTTTATCCAGAATCTCTTTAACCACAATTGTTCTAATATGACAGAAGTGAATGCTAGGGTAAAGATCTATATTTTTCTCTTGTGAATAACAGCAATATTGACTGGCAATGCTAGTCAGTATTTCCATTGAGCTGAAGCAGTAAATAACTTTTTTATTAGAGGCATTAATCAAATGCAATGTATCCACATTTGACTTGTACTTATATATGAGCTCCATGAATATTTAGACATTATTTAAAAATATGTAAATAATTGCAGTGAAACTGAATATTAAGTATCCCTAGGTAACATCTACAACTTTCAATACATAATTAAATTTATGAAGAGGAGGTTTGGAATTTGACTTAGTTAGGATATTGATTTGCATAAAATATGGCTGAGCCCTTCAATATTAGATATAAAATATTTTTTTATTCACTGTTTCCCATATTCTTGCCAGAATACAACAGAAAATGTATTCAGAATAAGATGCAATACTGAATCATGATGAAGCATTTTAAATCATATCACATTCACCATGGTCATATATATTTTTAATATTCTTAAATATATTTACTTTTTTTTCAGTAAAACTTACCTTCTAAGAGGATATGGAAAATCTCATGGTGATTTTTCATGGGGAAAAGCTCAATACCACCTTTCATATATGGTATATATAAAATTAACAATTGGTCAATAGACAGATACGTATAAAAAAGCTTGTGGCAAATACTCCACAAATGTCAGGGTGATAGAAATGTGGTGTTTTATCTTTGTTTCCCTAAACTATAAGAACTGCTGGAGGAAAAAGAAGAGGACATAAGTTATAGTATTATTGAATAAGTAGTCAGTAAATGACTTATTCTCAAATGACTATGGTCAAAAGAAGGGGTGGGGGGAGAAGAATGATGGAGAGTGAAAGAGGGAGAGAGAATCTTGTTGACACCAAACACGTTTGATTTTTAAGATGATGGTAGAAAATTTGAGATTTTGTACATCTGCTCACAAATAATTAATTTAATTGCTGTTTTTAAAATACATTAATCCTCTCTAGAAAAGATTTAAAGTATAACTCTACTAGATTTTGATTAAATTCTCAATGATAAAGGACGTATGTCAGATGTCAGTGTTTAATAAGGACAGTGTTTACAATCCAGTGACAGAGAAACAGTAAATTCAGGGCAGTAAAAAAGGGCAATTGAATTATGCATTCTAGGCTACATAAAATATTCTAATATCATCAATGCTTTGGGATTATTAAAAAGTATCCATATCAGAGAAAAATATCTGTGCAACCTTGAGACTACATTCACCATTCACTCTATTAATTGCCAGGTAAGATTTTATTGAGCCCATACATCAATTTTTTTTTTTCAAATTTCTAAAACTAGTTGCTTTGGGACTGATTGTTCCTAAAGGCTCTTCTTCACTTGCTTGCCCTGTCCTGTTAATATAAATAATTAAAGAAATTTGTGTGTATACATTGCTCTTTACTTTTAATATACTTGTCATTAAATGTAAAATAATAGCAATAGATCAAGAAACTCTGTAAGATGAGAAAACATCATTATGGAATTAAATATTTTCACAAAATGGGTGAAACAACTGTTTTTTAACTTTGAGATAACAATTTACCCTTCCTTTCCTTTTATTGGGGGGGATTAATATTTCATTATATGTGAAAGATCCCACTAAGACTATGTGTTACATATTTATAAGAATCCTGTTTGACCACACATACACACATGCATACATAAATTTTTCCTATGAAGACCAAGAGATACAGAATAATAAAAAGAAAATATTTTTAGGTTTGATTGATAATTTGTTCCGAGGAGAAAATAAAGGCCAAAAAAAAAAAGTGAGAAATGTGTTATTAATAATTTTACTTAAAATTTATTTAATTATATGAGTTATTTTAGAGTTGAAAAAGTCATCTTTATTGTGTTCAGTGGTCCTAGCATCCTCTTGCCAAAATACAAATTCTCATAGAATATCAAGATGGAAAGAAAGAGATACAAAGAATGTTAAAACATAGGACTAAAGCTTTTTGTCTGTTAATGATATATTGAATGTGTGTATGAGAGCAAATACTTAAACTAATGAATATTTGCATTTTAATGTTTAAAATATTTGGAATTTGCTAGTTGAAAATAATTTAATTTTGATATTGTGATTAAACTATCCTATTATTTTGATTTGATGTTGGGTACATGACTATACATATTGTCCAAAATCATAAAAGTGTATGCTTAAAGTGTGAATTATACTCGATTAAATAATGTCTCAATAAAAAATGTATAAAATGTAAATTATTTCAAACATTCTCCCATAGATCAGACTCTACATATGTTAACAGGAAGAATCTTTCAATGCAAATAAATTGCACAGAATTATTGATTTTACTGTTTGAATAATGACATTAAAATTAACTTTAATTTTTGAGAAATAATTTAAAAACATTTTTAATCTTTAAAATACTGTATATAAGGAGCTTCCCTGGTGGCACAGTGGTTAAGAATCCGCCTGCCAATGCAGGGGACACGGGTTCGAGCTCTGGTCCGGGAAGATCCCACATGCTGCGGAGCAACTAAGCCCGTGCACCACAACTACTGAGCCTGTGCTATAGAGCCCACGAGCCACAACTACTGAGACCGTGTGCCACAACTACTGAAGCCCACATGCCTAGAGCCCATGCTCCACAAGAGAAGCTACCATAATGAGAAGCCTGTGCACCACGACAAAGAGTAGCTCCTTCTTGCCGCAACTAGAGAAACCCCTCACGCAGCAATGAAAACCCAACCCAGCCAAAAATAAAAATAAATAAAATAAATTAAAAAAAATACTGTGTATAAGATTCATGTTTCAAAGATCAAACTATTGACTTACTATAAGTTAGGTGATGATTTTAAAAATTTGTATAATCAATGTATTTGTATAATTTTTTTCCTTAAATACCAAGATCTGTTACTTTTCAATAAACTAAAATATTAAATATCAGGGATAGTTTCTTCACTATCATATTCATCTAATCTTTCTCAGAATTTTATAGCATCCTTACAGTGTTAATTTTTGGAATTCTATAAAATATAGTTCAATTTTATTTAGACATTATCTCAAATTTAGAGAAAAGTGCAGTAGAGAAACTTTAAAATATTTTTCTGAAGTATCTGAGAGAAAATTACCCATATGATGCCTCAGTATTTTTATTTATATTTCCCACATACAAGAATATTATCTTATATCTTTAGTCTTTTCTTGATTGTAAAGATCTTGACATTTCTAGCCAGTTTTTTTGTTGTTATTGTTTGTTTGGTGTTTCTGTTTTTGTTTTGTTTTGCATAATGTCCCAAATCTGAGTCTCTTTGATACTTCTTGTTTAGAATACTTTTCATGCATCTTTGGAAGGTATATCAGAGAAGTGATACTGGGTCCTAGCAGCATCCCCAGGGAAGAAGTTTGACCCACTTGGGTTCTGACACCCTGTTCTAGCTATGTCTGGCCATCACCCTCTGGCATAGAAGCACTTACTAACTTCTTGTGAGCCACTATGGCCATACCTTTACCACCACACCAGCACAGGAGTCAGTCTGCCTTATTTAACCCTAATTAGTAGCTTTAGGCTGATTCATTCATGAAGGGAAAAGAGGAGGAAAAATAAGAGAAAGAAGAAATGTAACACATTTTAAAACTGTTAATCAGGTTTAATTTACATAAAATAAAATTCTCTCATATTAAGTACACAGCTCAGTGAATCCACCACCACAATACAGCTGTAGCTTATTTTCATCATCTCTCCCAAATTTTCTTGTGCTCACTGCAGTTGATACTGTCTTCTTGGCCCCAGTTACATGGAAAAACTGTTCTGCTTTCTGTCCCTATAGTTTTGCCTTTTCTAAAGTTGTTTGTAAATAGAATCATAAAGTATATAATTTTTTTCCCATCTAGCTCCTGACAACTGGAAATACGTTGAGATTAATCTATGTTGTATATACCAATAGTATTCTATCGTTATCCCTTCACCAAAATTTGTTTATTCACCAGTTGACTTATGTTCTGATTTGGGATATTAAGATGAATGTTGTTATGAACACTTGCATCTGAATTTTGTGTTAACATGTTTTTATTTGTTTTAGGTTGAACTAGTAGGTTATATGGTAAATACATTTTAAACTTAATAAGAAACAAATTATTTTCCAAAACTGTAGTACCATTTAGAACTTCTCCAACAATGAATGAATGTTCTAGATATTCCACATACTTTCCAATAATTAGTATTGTCATTCTTTTAAATTTTAGCTATGCTTCTGTGTGTGTAAAGGTATCTCCTTGAGTTTTTAATTTGCATTTCATGAAGCCTACTGATCTTGAGAAGTGTTAATGTGCTTATTAACTGTTTTATACTAAATTGACTTCAAAATTTTTTGCCCTCTTTTTATTGAGATTTTTGTCTCATTCAATTTTAAGAGTTATTTGTATACTTCTGTGGCCAGATGATTGGTTAGATGTTTTACAAATTTTCTGCCTCCAAGTGTGTACCTTGCCTTTTCATTTTACCAACGATGTCATGAAATGCATACATTTTAATTTTAAAAAAATATTGATTGATTGATTCATTCATTCATGCTTGTTGTAGGTTAGGGGTCAGTGTTGGCTGACAGTCTGCACATGTCTTTTGTTCACTGCCTTTTTGTATCTTATTTTCTTATTCCTCGGAATATTAAGCATCCATACTCGGAACTCTAGTAGACATCTTGTGACTGTGCACAAATAAGCATAGAATAAGGGTGACTGTGAAGAAAGAGTCTGGGTTCTTAATGACACTAAAATTCTTTAGTTCTAGCCCTGGACCATCACCTTTATGTTTCTTTTTATGTGGTGAAATTAAAACCACTAATTTTTTCAAGCTATACTTTTTCAGATCCCATTGACAGAAGTTAAAAGCAATTCCTCGCTTATGTAGTATGAAAAGTTTTTATTTTAATTATAATTTATAAAATACATTTCTTTTTGAAAAAATTACAATTAAGATTCTCTTGACAAAATATTACCTTACATTAGTAGTGGAAACTACTTTTATCAGATATTTATTGGATATTTAAATATTGAAAATTAAATATTGAAAAAATTTTCATATACTAGTGAGCTAGTGATGTTTGTGGTAAATCAGTATCAATAAAGTACAGAAATATACATTTTGGGGTTCCCTATATCAATTGTGGTAGTTGTAATAAAATTATATACATTGGTAAAACTCTTTAAATATACACTCAAATAGAAACAGTGAATTGAATTGCATACGATTTATACCTCTATTGAGCTGCTTTAAAAATCTCATGTGACTTTTATGAAGGACTTAACATTGAGTCACTTATTCATATAAATGAATTCTAGATACCACAAATATGAAAATCTATTGGCTGAAAGAGAAATTTACCAAATGCCACTTAATTTTTTTTACATGATAAAGTAAATATTTGCCAAACATAAGGAGTATGTGAAAGTTTTGAAACTTCAACTTTGATTGTGCCTATTTTAATGACTTACTATTGTGAATATTTCTGTCTTTTTTTGTAGAACAAACTAAGCTCATTTAAGGTCGATGGTGAAACTGTCAGCTGTGAATTCGTTAACTTCATTATTCTTTCATATCCTCTGTGAGGACAATCTCAGTTTATATTGTATCATTCAATTGAACTTTGTCCAAGAAGTTACCTTTATTTATCTTGAAATTTGTTTTCTATTGCTGTAATATATACACACTGCAATGTTTTGGTTTCGGATTGTTGGGATGGTTAGTTTTGAAATTTGTGAAAGGACAATAAAATTCAGATAAGTATAATAATATTATCATTATTATTTATTTTGTTTCAGCTAGTCATACTTCACTGCAGCATATTTATTCTGGAAATTACCAGAGATGCTATATATGCCAAATCGGCATGTACTCTAAAATGTATTTAACTAGGATGTTGCTACTGGAGCCAGTAACAGATTTCCTTTAGGGTTAAGAGGGCTGCACTGATATCTGACAGACGTGTGTAGTGATTCTTCATATTCCAATCAGTATTTGATGCTTTTGAACTTAATGAGTACATGCCTGCATGCACTGCTTTTTCTGAGACTTTAGAAGGAAAAAAAGAAAATAAAACCCCCAAACCTCACAAACAAGAACACTATGCATTTTTATCAGCTTGCTTAGAGAAACAGTCTGACACACTTTATTTTCATTTTGCATCTGTCAAGGTAAAGTACATGCTCCAGGGTGAGAAAAGAAACAGGGAACAGATATTTCCCTGAATTGATAGACATGACATTTGTGCAACTAGGTAGATAGAATGATTCACAGAAATGGACTAAGAAGGAAGAAAGGTGAAATGAAAAGCTGGAACTAATGTTATCAACCCAATCTGTTATTTGAGCTCACAAGTTAAATACAGTATTGCAATGTCAGCGTTTCTCCAGCAAAGTAGGACGCTATAAATATCCACTGCATGGAAGCAATATTTGACCTATAAAGAACCACCATCCCAACGTGCAGAAATTGGATAATGTTTGTCTGCAAAGTGGCAGACTTTGGAGTCTGAGCTGAACAGAGTAGTAAGTTCCATGTAAAGTGGCAATAAAATATGTTGTAAATTTTCAAGTTTGAATTGATATGTTTTATTCATTATACATTTTTAAGAACTACCAGATTTAACCCAGCATCCTGAGCACTGTCTTAACACAAATTGTGATATTTCAATTCCAAACTGTACTAAAATTCTAGTTGGATGGTGCAATTCTATAAAAATTATAATCCTAATTAATGAAAAGGCACTACTATTTCCTGTTTCAAAGCATGTATTCATGCTTCAGTGCTAGTGACTTAGGAGTGTTTGGAATAACATAAAACACAATTTATAGAATATTTGTAAATTGATAGGCTATCTGTATTTGGGTTTTGTTTGTTTGTGTTTTGGGCAGGTCAGATATGCAAATGGTACAAATTAATCTAATATCTTCCCATTTGAAGAAAAATCTGTTGATTTTTTTGGATACAGAAACACTGTTTTTCACACTTTTCACAGAACATGATAACATTTGCATTAGGCAGCAGTCAAAGGGCAAAATATTTATTAAAATATTATTTACCATTTCTAAAACAATTCCTGCCAATTCTGTATTGGTAGCACTGTGACTGGTGCTCCTCTAACATTTGATTTTTTAATCTATTTTACTTCCATCCAACCTGAAAAAATTATATTTCAGCTACGTTCACTTTAACAAACATCCATTTTATCTGAAATTTATGTTTCATGAAATATATTTTATAATTAATGAAAATATTCAAAATTATTATTTCAAGATATGTCATAATTCTTCCATAGACAACAAGATAAACAGGTTAATATTGTGTTTTTTTAATCTATGAAGGTGTTGTTATAGCTATAGCAAAAATAAATGATACAAGTTCTTCTTAATGCTAAAACTCAGAGAGAACAATAGTTCACATTTGGTGAATGCTTTTCCATGATTTTTATAATAAAATTTATAAAAATAAGTTTACTCTATTCATAATATATTCAAATTTGAACTGCTTTGATTGAAAATATAGTAAGAATCACTTAAAGAATCATTTTAATAGATATACTTTATTGTACATTAGGCATCATAATAGTTTAAATGCCTTGTTATGGAACTAGACATTATGTATTTTTTCAACGACATAAATATTTCTATTATAAATTTTTCTTTGATTATTTGTTATTCAATATAATTGCCTAGATGCTAAACATGTAAGTCTTAGGACAGATGCTTTTTATAGATTGGGCAAAATAGAAAAAAATTGCCTGCTGTTTGTACTATTTTAAGCTTTCACTAGCATTGGCTGAAAGTGCTCATATCTCCAAGTTCTTATCAGTATTGGGTACCATCATATTTTGTGGTAGATGGAGAAAAAATACTCTTTTCAATTTCATTTTAATGATTTTTAATAAACTTTTAAAAAATATAATAATTGGCTACATTCATATTTTCTCTAATGAGCTGTCTAACCAAACTCTGGTCCTCAGTACAATTTCACTTCTTAGAAAAGTTTCACTTAAGACAGCCCTACATTGAACTAGTTTCTCCAGCTATCCTTTATTAAAACTCTTATAATCTTCCCACATATCTCTTTTTATAATTTAATTAAATAATCATTTACATAATTGCTAATTATCTATCTTTACAATGGAGGGCAGAGACCATGCCTGCTTTGTCAACATTGTCCCAGTGCCTACAATATTCTATAATAAATGATACTTGCTAAATATGTTTTTTGAATGTTTGGAGGGAATATTATTCTCATTTTAGAGAAAAAATAGTTAGCAAGGTTAAGTTTTCTAAAGTTTACATAGTTATTAAGATTGGGAACTAGAAATATACAGGAAATAGGAATATACAGGAACTAGGAATATACATATATTCCTGTATATATACAAAAAGTATAATTTATAAGAATGATAGCCTATATTTTCATTTTATACTCATCTAACTATAATTTGATTTCAGAAAAACATGGTAATATTTGTTTTTCCTCCAATCCTCACCAATACCAACAATATAGTCGCTCTTTAGTCACCCAAGAATTTACTGTTTAATCTTCAAATGTTTTCTTTTCTCACTTGGTTTATACTTCAAATATGATTTGAAATTTGTGATCTACCTTCACTGGTCCCACAAAAATAAAATTATTACTTTTAAACTCCTTTTCTACTTTTCTTTTTTTGTTTGTTTAATTCTTTAAAACATAGGCATCTTCCAATCCAATTTGTTCAGAGCAAATTAGGTTTTTAACAGGAGTGTTAAAAATCTAACACTTTAAATAAAGAAGTCTAAAAATAACAATAATTTAATAGGAAAAATATGTAAAATTAGAGATTATGCGTTTCATTGCATGGATGAAAAACTATTAGCAAAGTGGGTCATAAAAACACAACTGAGTAAAATATGCTCTCAGGAGAAATTGATTTTGACAAGTTACGTTGGGAATTTTATGAGAATATTATCTTTGGCTTTAAAAATATTCCTGCCTTATTTATCACTTTGTTAATATATCAATTGTGAAATCACACAAGCAACCAAACTGTAATCATGAAAATATTTTTTTCTGTACATGATTTAAAAAGTATTTTCCATGTTCAGTCTTACAAGATTCTCGTTTTCAGTTCCAAAATTTACATTATCATAATTATTTTTTTTCTGTTTCTATTTAAAAATAAGTATGAATCAGGGTGAAACCAGCAAAATGATTTTTTAAATTGCTTGGATATTCTTTTTTAACGTATGTCCATGAAAATTAATTTTTATTTTTAATTTCTCCCATCATTCTTCTCTACATATTTGTTGCAATTAGAGCAGTATCATTTACTGCACTGTTACATTTATTTCATTATTCACTTAAATGCATAATATCTGACCTGAATGCTGGGTCCTAGATTTGTTCTCTTGATTAAGTTGTCCATTTTCAATCATTAAAGTGAGTTCTTTGCAAATGGTGCAGCTCAGGTCATCCCAGTCATCTCTTAGACCCATCTGGATTTTCCCCAAGCAATTTAACTTGCCGTGGGGAAAAATGTCTAAGAATAGAGCTGACTGTTCTCACTTTGCATTGACGACCAAAGAGCTCAAACGGGTATAATCACTGTCTGGAAATCCTTCTATATTTTCAACTGTCCCAAGTAATTATTTCATATCTTTTTTCTTTCACCTAAAACTGTCAACAAGCACTTCCATAAGGACGGAAATGAAAGCTATTAAGAACTGCCACATTTCGTATCTACCAAATCAAGCTAACACCACTGTATCCATCTTCAATGTTTTCCGCATTGATATAATGAAAGCAGCAACACTGAATACTTGGTGTTCTCTCTTGTCTTCTCAAGGATTTTGCTCCTGTGATTGTTCTCCCTTCTATTTATCATACCTATCAGCATAGTTTTACTATATACTTCTTTATGAGAAATATGCACTCACCATCACTCTGCTCCCCTCAGACTATCTTTATCTGCTCCCCTCTGTTTCACAGGAAAATCCCCCAAACTGTGCATACTCAGTGGCTCCACATTCATCACTTATTCTCTCACTAACCTTCTCTGATAAGGCAAATGTCTCCTCTCTACAGAAATTATCACTGTCAAGTTACCAAAGGTCATTTTTGTGCCAAATCCTTTTTATTAGTCAATTGAATACTGTAGAAATCCCTCTTTCCTTACCCACTGTCCCCTGAAGGCCATGATTAGCTCCTGGAGGCTGCCAAAACTTTTCCTTGAAAACCAAACTTATACATTTCCTCCCTAAAATCCCACTGGATGTCTAATAGCTTCTCAAAATTAAGAGTTGAAGAACAGAATCCATGGAATTTTTAGAAAACATTTTCCTACCCTAGATATTTCCATCTTGATTATAATATTGTATACACCAATAAATTCAAAATCTAAGTCTTCTTTGATTACTGTTATTTCTTTACCTACTCATCTATTTCTTCATTAGGACTATTTGTTTTATCCTCGAAATACATCTCAAAGGTGACCCATTCTGCATATTCCCCCGAAGCTTAGTTAGTTAAGTCTCCACTGTTTCTGGCACTAACATCAACAACTGCCTCTGATAGGTTTCCTTGCCTCCATCTTGCTCTCATATAATCTATAGAAGTCACAGAGATCTTTATAAATCTAATTTATACTAACATCTGACAGACCCCAAGGCAAAAAATTAAATGCAACAAAAATGACTACTTTTAATGATAAAAGGTACAATTCACAAAGTAGGTAGACATTGTGAACCACTGTACACCTAACAACAAAGAAACAAATATATATAAAGCAGAAACCAAAGAAATATAAGAAAAATATCTATAATCATAGTGAGAATTATTTAACATTTCCCTGAGACTATTTTGAGTGTTGAAAAAATAAATAAGAATGGAAACACCCTGAATAATATTAATAATTTTAATATAACAGATTTAGAATCTTATATTCTACACAAATATACTTAAAGCTTTGTCTCATACATTGCTTTTAAATGTCTATAGGACTTTAGAACAACTGGCTAAAAGACAAATATTACTAAATTTCAAAAAGTAGAATTCTTATAAGATACATTTTTGACTATAATATATTAAAACTGGAAAGAAAAAAACTTATACGTGTGTGTGTGTGTATATTTGGAATTACATATATATATTTTTCTAAATAATTCTTGCATCAACTATAAAAAATTTCCTAGTAGTATACCAGAAGAATAATGTATCCTTTTGAAATATATTTTACTATAGGAAGGCAAAACTAGATACACATTAGGAAATGTATTAATACAATTTTTACATTAAAGGAAAAAAACAATATTCTAGAAGTTAAGAAGGAATTTAAGAGAGCCATTCCAAGTTAAGGGTCTCAATAAAATAGGAGTAGAATGAAACTTCTTTAACAGGAAAATAAATATCCATATAAAACGAAAAGAAACAGCATTTTTGCCATTAAAATAAAGAATAAGATAAGGATGCTCACTACTCTTAATAAACATTGTTCTGGAGGGTTTAATCAATGCAATAAGACAAACTTATAATAAGCAGAATTCATTATTTGCAGATGATATAATGTTTGCTTAGAAAATCCAAGAGAATTATCCAAAGGAACTATTAGAATTAACATAATTCAGTCAAGTCACCTGATAAAAGATAAATGTATAAAATAATAACTTTTTTATATGTTAACAATAACAAGTTAGAAAACGAAACGGAAAAATTGGAGTCACAAAATACCACTTCCTGAGTGATATTTTCCAGAATGTCTAGTACTAATTTCTTCTACATTTAAACTCCTGAAACATTTTATATCTATTTTGTTTATACCACTTAGCAATTATTTATTATGCATTTAATTATTAGTGCACAGGAATATTACACCTACTGTTATAAACCCCACTGCAAAATATATCTCTGATTTATAATTCTATACCCCTGTGGTCCCTAATATGACAATTTCTATATTATGAACTTATTATTAGCAAAATAATGGATAGGAATCAAACACATATATATTGGAGAAATAATTTATGTTCTATGTTTTCCAAATTAGATCCGTGATGGTGATGCATAAACACTTAATTTTGTTTCTCTTCTCAGGTGATCATACACATTTTTAAAAATTTAAAGTTTATTTGAAAAAGTAGAGATTATGACACATTTTACATATTATACAATCACATAATATAAAATTAACAATACATATTTTTTCTTCTATGCCAATTTTGTTTTGTCTTATTGTCTTTAATTTCTAATTGTCTTGTTTTTGAGTTAAGTGTAGCAATTCTCTATGGCCACTGTCTAAATTTTGTAAAAAAAAAAAACAATCTCTCATCAAGCGTGGCCATGGTTTATCAGGAATTTTACATTTATTTAGTAAAATGAAAGTTCCAAGGATGTCAAAGTAGTTTAAATATTTCAATACGAAGATCAGTGTTGTTTTGGGGTTTGGGTTTTTTTGTTTTTTTGGTACTATTGAGTAACAACTAGATACAGGCAATTTTAATATTGATATAATATAGATATAGATGTATAGCTATTTATATAGGTATATATGTACTTATATATATGTATTTATAAAGAATGTACATATATATATATATATAGAGAGAGAGAGAGAGAGAGAGAGGGAGAGCTCTATAGATGTAGATACAGATATACTTTTTCCTAATACACATGATAAGAACATGCAAGGCATTATTTTTTTTCCTTTTACGTATCATCATTGAAGAGTTTAATCTCCTTGGTTAAGATTACTAAGAAAATAAATGTAGAGCCAGTATCAAACGCTGGTTTGTGTGGCTCCACACGTCTTGCTTGTGATCTGCTGCCTCTGGACACTTTTTTTTCTCGCAGGAAGGTAAATTGTCTATGTTGAGGATACCATCCATATTTTCATCCTATCTCATCAGTATCCATTAATTTTCTTATTGTCATCCAGTAAGTTCTCAAATGACATGAGGTAGGTGAAAGGTGTAGTAAATCATTAAGGAAAGTTAGCAAATGTAGGTGTATGTATGTGTGTACATGTGCATACACACACACATTAATGGTGGCAGTTAGACAGGGTTCATTTGCTGCAGAAGATGACCCACAGGACTAAAATGATAAGTTTTACAAATCCTGCATTAACAGGAAAATGATACCATATAGCAAAGATTACAGAAATAATCACAATTCAAAGGCTGGCTCATAGATGAGGTTCAAATAATGTGCTTACAATCTCCAATCATCCTTCCTCTGCAGGGGAACCATGATCTGCTTTCTTTTGGGGGTCAGGAATCACTATCTTGTGCATGGAGTACCACGGAATCAGGGAGTCCACAATAGAGTATAAGCCCAGACTTAACACCCTGCAGGTCACATAGGCTTAATTTTTCTATGTAACCTAGTGCAATGGCAGCGCCCTCTTGTGGGTCTCACTGAGACCACATGCGAGTCATTTACCTCCACTGTGAATAAACTATGCTGCTAAGCTTAAACTGGTTTTTAAGCTCTTTATACGGCAACAGTATTAATCGATAAACCTATGCCTTGACTAGGAGTTAGTGTCATACAGATACATGCCTCACTTCAGTAAAATGGCTCAGGATAATTCCAGACCTGCCAGAATTGGCAATCACGGTATTATATATTTTAATAATCAGAAAGCATTTTATACACTTTTTAGTTGACACTGTGAAGTGAACCCGAGTGTATAAAACTTACACTTTCTGATAGACCCTAACGTATTAGACTGTTTCAGTCTCTAAGACTTGACATGCCCAGGAATCATGAAATTTATATATGTGATTTCTCATTTTAATTTTTACACGTATTTTCATAGAAATTATCTAGTCTTCAACTTTTTGTCAGAAAGACATTTTCTTTTTTAAATTTTTATATGAAATGTTACTTGATACTTCATTATATAGAATAGATTAAAAAATGAACTTATCTATTTGGGGAAGAGGTAAAGAGATTTTTTCCCCCTACTTCCTCCACATTTCCCATCCCTTAATGGTCCCTGAATACCATCAAGTAAGACTCCATGAAGCACAGCTTGAAAATAGCTGCTCTAATCCATTCCTATTGTACAGAATGTGAAACTGAGACTCACTGAGGTCAACTTTTATTTGCAAAGAAGTATTGCTCGTTAAGTGGCAATAAGAACCAGATTTTCTATCTTGCTTCCCAGTATTCTTTGCAAATTGAAGTATCAACAGCTGTCCAGTTGACATGTAGATAATATTTTCTTAGAAATAATAATCATTTATAGATCAAAATTAATAGGTGATTATTTTTAAAGAACATTAAGCAGATTAAATATGCTCCCACAAGTATATTTGATCTGTTAATTTGCATAGTTAATCTCCTCTTTATTCAGTCAAAAATAAATACATATTCAGCTTGTGGAAAAGTACCATAAGCTTAAATAATTAATATTGAATACAAATTACTAATTATTTGAATAATTAATTTCTAATATGTAGCACCACCATCTTTTATTGATTTTAATATCTATGTGTTAGCCTCCTTTTACTGTCTCTGCTTAATGCTTCTTAACATTGTGTCTATTTCATTGGCTATTTTTTCTTTCATAGGTATACATAAAATAATGGCGTTATCTTAGAATGGTTGATAACTTAGTTTCATGAAATACATACATCTTTTAGAAGGAGTTTCCAGTGTTAGTTAGGTCAGCATGTTAATTGTGCTGACAGTTGAGTCACAGGTTGAACTTTACCTAAAATTCACTTATCTTCACTCAGAAAATAATGTTCTCTATGGCTTTTTGCTACACCCACTTTCTATTAATTCTAATACTATGATAAATTGAATTATTATTCATAATTATCTGGTTTCCCTCTCTGTAAGGCACAGAATAGTGTGTAATTTATTCTAGCATAATACACTTTAATCAACTTACACCTATAAAATGCTGCCAGAATTGTACAACCCTGACCATTGCCATGTGAATTGCAACAATTCCCGTTGAAATCAGACTTGGTCAAGTCGCTTGATAAGACAATAGAATGTGAATGGAAAAGACATACTTTAAGTGTCACTGAACTCTTTTTCCATTCCCTATCTTCCCTCTGCAACAACAATGTCATGGCCAGCTGAAGGTGGCTCCTTCATTCTGAGTCCTAGAATAAAAACTTTTGGAGCATGTTGCCTGTAAACTTGCAGCAAACATAAAACATAAGCAAGAAATAGCCTTATGAGATTTGGGGGGTGCTTGTTTCTACAGAAAATTTTAATAAAAATTGAATAATATAGGTACATTTAGTGAATATATATTTTTGCCTACCATGTACCAGGCATTTTTAGGATGTTGAAGTAGAGTTGTTAGCATGACAGGCAACCCCCTTCCTCCCCTTCATGAAGTTTACATTCTTGCGGGAGAAAACAAATAAACAAATAAAAAGATAATTTTGGAGAGTGGTAGGTACTACTGATGATATATAACAGTGGGTTTTTGGTCCTAGGCAATTCTAGGATTTGAATATGATTACCAGGAAGGCATGTCTAAGGAGTGTGAATTTTGAGCTGAAATATGAATAACAAGAAGAAAATAACAATATGAAGATCTGAGGGCACAAGTTTTCTAGGCAGAGTTTACAGAAAATCTGAAGTCTGGGAAACAGGAATAGGGCATATTAATGGAAGAGAAAAAATGCCAGCAGGCATGGCATGTAGTGAATTAGGAAGGCAAAGACAGAAGATATATTTGGAGAAGTGACAGAGGCAAGTTACATCAAGACTTGATGGGCTCAAGAAGGGGTGTGCAGTCTATTCTTATGTGAGTCTATAATAACCAACCCACACCTGTAACATGCTTTCAATATACAATATGTCAATTATATAACTGAAAAAATATATCCTTATATTGTTAATTTTATTCCATTGAATTCTTGTTTCCTGACCTGTTTGTTATCTTTTACTTTCATTGTTACCTTTGGTCCTCATCCCTTAGCCTATGCCAGTGATGGTGACCTGGAGATTCCTCCTATACTGGAATGCATATTTACACTTCTGATAGTATCCCTTTTTGTCACTTAACACTCCAGTTTAATGTAACCTCACCACCAGGGGCCTTCTCTAGTGCCAACATCTATGGTTAGCTAGCATGCCTAATCAATCTTTCCTCGTCTTCTGAGATATAAACACAAAAGATATTCTTTTCTCTTTAAATGTTGTCAATCTTATGATTTTATTCAGTAAGACATTCTTTCTCTAGAAGGTGGAGAATCAGAATCTAAGTTAGTTTGGGATTGGTTATTAAAAAAATAACTAGTAGGCATCAATCCTGTCTTCTGCATATGGTTATTATAAACTTAAAATATTTTGTCTCTAGCCATTTCTTGAAAATGAAAAATCAATTTTCAGTTAGTTTGGGGCATAATAATAGCTAAAATTAAGATAACAGTTAACCAATTAATTGCAAAAGAATAAGAAAAATCTCTTTACTCAATAGTACCTGATTTGGCCAAGTGCAATACTGACCTACTCAAAACTAGACAAGAAATTATACATTTTCAAAGAACCTGATAAATTCCCAGAGTTAGAGAAATAGAATCTGAAAATATTATACAGACATTTTAATACCTGACAAGATATAATATGTATAACAATGATAATATGGAGAATTATTTTAACTGTCACACTGGTAAATCATTTACTTGACAAACCATTTTACATTACAAATATCAAATCAATGGCTTGATGAATATTATTTCTAGAGCATGTCTAAAAAACTGAATTGATTTAAAATTCATTAACAGAAAAACACTACATGGATATTTAGTAAGGTGGTATATAGATATGATAACATTTTCAAGTTGTATAGGGAAGATTAAATTTTTAGGAGTATTGCCAAGACATCTATTAAATGTTTTAGGATAATCTTAATCAAAAGTCATTTTACATATTTTAGTTGTTTTAGATAGCCACAAAAAAAGAGGCTACATTAGCTATAAATCTAACCATATAATCTTCTGAGTTCATTGCTGCTTACTAACTTAGGTAAGTTCACAGTTTATAAGACGTTATGGTTTTTTATTGATTTTTTTTTTTTTTTTTTTTTTTTCGGTACACGGGCCTCTCACTGTTGTGGCCTCTCCCGTTGCGGAGCATAGGCGCCGGACGCGCAGGCTCAGTGGCCATGGCTCATGGGGCTAGCCGCTCCGCGGCACGTGGGATCTTCCCGGAACGGGGCACGAACCCGTGTTCCCTGTGGCAGGCGGACTCTCAACCACTGCGCCACCAGGGAAGCCCCTTTATTGATGTTTTAATGCAATCTTTATATTATCAACAAATGTTGATTTCAAGACCAGTCTTCAAATTACTTCTCTTTCCCCCAGTCTTGACTTTAAATAATCACAGAAATAAAATTCAGGACATATATTTAAATCTATTGTATCTTGAATATAGTGCTTCTTTCATGTAACCATAGAAAAAGGGTTTGTCATACGTGAAATCAGATAAACTATTTTGACCAGCAAAAGGCATATTCTTTAAAAACCTATCCTGAAACCATTTTGTTCTAGTCTTTTGTTTATATTACTTTATAAAGAAGGCAGGAGTGGTTTGGCTAAAGTTCTCAAGCAAGTGTTTAGTGAGATATTGCAGTTATAATAGCTAAGTGTTTTGCAGTGTTATTTTTTGTTTGTTCTTAAGGAATATAATTTTATTTATGTCCATGTGTTTTATTCAAATCCCGCTCTTTGGAACACCTGTAGTATAATCACCTGTGGTGAAGTTTAAAATGCAGTTTTATGAATCACTCCTCATCTGCTAAACCAAAATTTCTATGGCGAGGTCCTAAGAATCTTAACAATTTCCTCTAAATAACACTGAAAATGAAGTTTGAGAATCAGGAGCACCTACAGGATATTCTAATTAGAGAGCATTGTAATGATAGTTGATAGCATGCTTCTCATTCTTTTTTCTTTAAGTTACCACTTATATAGAACAACACAATTTGCAGATGTTTATGTACATATTCAGATGTATTTTCTATATGAAGCTTTGCCACTCCTACTGTTTCCGTTGGTCAACTTTGTTTTCTCATTATCAACGTTATTTTCTCATTGTATTAGTCAGGGCCCAATGTGAAACAGATGGCACAAACAAATTTGAATAACTAAGACTTTATTCACAAAAAATAATTTCAAAAGTTTGGGAGGTATATGGGGGAACCATAATGAATAGTGCTCAGATTTGAGGTTAGTATCAATACAACTATCATCACCTCTAGCTCCAAATAGTAGAGATGAGGAAGAGACTTAGAATTCCAAAAGAAAGGAGAATTCTGTAGAACAGGTCATTATGGGAGAAACAGCACCCTTCTCTGAAGGGATACGGCAAGCACAGGGTAGACTCACAGTGTGGGAAACAGGGAACTGCATACTTTGACCTCTCTCTCCTCAAACTCTCCAGTCCTCCTTTATGATTTCTCATTGGTTAAACCCAACAGGAAGGCAAGGGACATATGAACTAACTCTTAGATGTGATTCTGGAGTGGCTCTGGAAGGATGCAAAATATATCCAGCATACTTAGTTTCAAAATATGCATATATCATTGCTTTATACTGCTGAGTTGTTTTGTGATGATAATATACCTGAAATAGTGTATTATGTGAAGTGATTTGTAGCTAATACAGTGCTGCTGTAATTTGCATGTATTTGTATTTAAATGCACATTTATGTCAATACATTTTGTGTATATGTGACCATATATGAAAAAAACAAGACTAAAAAGAGAAAAAAAATTTCCTCTCACTGTTGACACTACTTTTTCATTGTAGTATTCCTGGTTTGCCGTGCTTTATTCTCATAATCTCTGGTTTAACTTTTCTTACTGCATTTACCTCCTTTGGTGAATTGCAAACTTCATACCCCTTCTAATTATTTTTTCTTCTCCACAATCATGTATATTCAAAATATATGGTGTATATATTACACATTGTTTTTGTTTCTGATTTACACAAATACACATGCATACACATGGAGTAAATATGTATCCATGTTGCTGCTTTGGCATTCTAATTTATTTCTAATGTAAATATCACCTAATAAACAAATTGGTAATAATTTCCAATGACATTTAATATTTCCTGAATATTTTACAGCTTAATATAAACACATTTCAATTTTGTTTGCTTTTTAAGTAAATTGAAAGACTGCACAATTAATTTTTCACAGAGATTTTATCTCAACAATTATTCCTTTCTTTTATCGGTACTGCTTGTTCACAGGATGCTTAACATAATTTACCTAATCCAAATTCACCTCCCTATTTTATTTAAAATGTTATGATTCTTGTTTCCCCATCAGTTGAAGCAGGAACCTAGGGAATGTTGGCTTTAACACTAGCAAGCATAATCAATTTTTCAATTTCTCCAGAGAACCAGTATTTTCCTTAGATCTTTGCTACTTGCTCCTGGCTTATGAATAGATCATCACTGCCACTTTTCTGACAACTAATTCACCTAGCTGTAAGATGTAGCTTTACCAAGGAAACAACAATGTCATTTTAAATCTAGGCATGGTGTAAATTCAGCTATTTTGTACTCTTACCAGTCCCCAAAGTCTAAGTGCTTAAGTTGTTAGGGAAACAAAAGAAAGAGTAAGGAAGAAATCTGAAATATCCCTCCCAGGAGATGTATAAACATAGCACAGAAGTACAACTATCTCTGGTGTAGGTATATTCATGCTTGGAAATATAGCTTCTTATTTTCACTCTCTTTAAGAAAGTAGTTTTTCTGGTCAATTGTTTAGAATATTTTTTAAAGTAATGATAATTTAAGAGGGAGGTATTTATAAAGAACCAGTATTTAAATCATAAATATTGAAAACCTTATGAAGTTATAGCATATTTGCTTGATCAGTCTTGGGATAGTAGTGGTAAATTCAAATGTCTTTTTAGAACTTAGAGATCACTCAGAGGTAAGCACATCATAACCATTTAATTTCTATTCTGTTTACTTTTTAGGTATTGATTATTTTGTATGTGAATTAACCTTGAGCTATGTTCAGATTTCTCATAAGAAAAGTTTTAAAATAGTTTTGAAACTCAGTATTATCAGGTAGTACTCAAAATGCACTGTGAGATCCATTTTCAAACTTCTCTTTCCACTCTCAAAACAACAATAAATAGTGGAGAGGCTATGCATGTGTGAGTTTAGAGGGTATATGGGATATCTCTGTATCTTCCTTTCAATTTTGCTGTGAACTTAAAACTGTTCTAAAAAAACAAAGTCATGTACACACTGCTATATTTATTTATTTATTATATGGAAAATGGGAAGTGTAAAATTTTACTGAAATTTTCTGATAATCTCAACTAACTCTTCTAGTTTTTGTTTAATAACAATTATTACAGCAATAATAATAGCTAGCTCTTACATATTATAATACATACGATGGGGTGGGCACTATTCTAATGTGTATTAACCATTTATTTCTATTTATTTTAATTGGAGTAAAATTGCTTTACAATGTTGTGTTAGTTTCTGCTGTACAGTGAAGTGAATCAGCTATATGTATACCTATATCCTCTCCCTCTTGGACCTCCCTCCCACCCCCCATCCCATCCATCTAGGTAGTCACAGAGCAACGAGCTGAACTCCCTGTGCTATATAGCAGGTTCCCACTAGCTACCTATTTTAACATGGTAGTGTATTTATGTCAAACCTAATCTCCCAATTCGTCCCACCCTCCCCTTCCCACTGTGTCCACATGTCTGTTCTCTACATCTACATCTCTATTCCTGCCCTACAAGTATCTACCATTGGACATTTAGGTTGTTTCCATGTCCTGGCTATTGTAAATAGTGCTGCAATGAACACTGGGGTACATGTGTCCTTTTGAATTATGGTTTTCTCAGGGTATATGCCCAGTAGTGGGATTGCTAGGTCATATAGTAGTTCTGTTTTTAGTTTTTTAAGGAACCTCCATACTGTTCTCCATAGTGGCTGTATCAATTTACATTCCCACCAACAGTGCAAAAGGGTTCCCTGTTCTCTACACCCTCTCAGCATTTATTGTAACTAGATTTTTTTGATGATGGCCATTCTGATTGGTGTTTTGATTTGCATTTGCAAACTTCATGACTGAAGTTTTGATTTGCATTTCTTTAATAATTAGTGATGTTGCACATCTTTTCACGTGCCTCTTGGCCATCTGTATGTCTTCCTTGGTGAGATGTCTATTTAGGTCTTCCGCCCATTCTTTAATTGGGTTGTTTGTTTTTTTGATATTGAGCTCCATGAGCTGTTTGTTCACATTACTATATTTAAAAAGGATAACCAACAAGGACCTACTGTATAACACAGGGAACTCTGCTCAATGTTATGTGGCAGCCTGGATGGGAGGGGAGTCTGGAGGAGAATGGATACATGTGTATGTATTGCTGAGTCACTTTGCTGTGCACCTGAAACTATCAGAACATTGTTAGTTGGCTATACTCCAATATAAAATAAAAAGTTAAAAAAAAATAAAGTCTTTAAAATAAAAAAACAACAGTTATTGTTTTAATTAAAATACATAGTTACAATAAAATTACAGGTTTTATTTTTTTCTTTTCTCATTGGGCTAGATAGGAACTGGAACAGATAGCTACAACCCAGGCACCCTGGATCCACTGTGCTCTGGGTATAAAACTGGGCTAAAGGATGGGAGTCTGACTCTTGAATTAATAATAATTAAGACTGACAAAGTACTGAAAACGCAGTACTATGCAATAAATTGTTTTCCCAGTTAAAATGACAACAAATTTGCTTTGGAAACTTACAAAGTAAGAGGGAAAAATAAACATATTTGGCCAGTACTCCAGATAGTAAAATATTCCATGAATTCGTGGTAATTATGATTATTGAATTCTGGAGAAGAGATAATATTAAATATAAATTAAATGGATAAAATTCTAAAAATAGGCATACATACAAGACTTCAGTTTATGATAGTGAGTAAAAGAGGGCTTATACAGTGCAGTTTATGCTGTTGAGACAAATTGGGCAACTTATTACCACCATTCCCCAAATATATATATAGAGAGAAATTTATCTATCTATCTATCTATCTATATCTCCTAATATATTTATACCCAAAATTAGTTCTATATGAATCAAGTATTTGAGCAAAAAATAAGTCATAAAACTTCACAAAGCATGAATAAGTGTTTTCAGAATGAAAAATCATGTCCAGCTAGACATAAAGTTACAGAAGGCATAAAGAAAATTTTTGATAAATTTGACTACATAAATATTTAACATTTTGAACATGAATAAAAAAACAAAATACAAGTTAAAAAGCAAACTGCCACATTGAGTAAAAATATTTTCAATATATATGACAGAGAGGTATTTGATTTCTTTAATATTACATGTAAAGTGTTTAAACCAAGCAGTAAAAATAGATTGCATAGTACAAAATGGACATGAATTGAAAATGCAATTTCTATAAAAAAGAATAGTCAATCATACATGACTATATGAAAAGTTGTAAGCCATATGTAAGGTGTAATTTTTAAAAAACATGTAGCCATGAGTACCCAGCATAAGAAATAGAAGAGAAGTACATTTTAAGCATTCTATTTGCTTTTGCTTTATTTTGTTTCATATTTCTTCCTACCTTTTTTTGTATTGAGTTTAAAATAATTTACAAGTAAGTTACTAGAACTAATAAGAGTTTTGCAAGATAAGGATATATATTCACTATATAAAAATAAAATTATATATATATATAAATGTATATACACACACTATTAATGAACATCTGGAAAATAATATAAAAAATACTGCCATGTAGTACAAGGTATTGATATGATGTACAATAATTAGTATAATACATTGTAAGATATACTTTATATGATAATATTATTAGTAGTATAATTAAGTATTATTAAAGGTATATTATAAGTCTAACACTACAGCATCAAAACCAATATATCCTCATAATTCTAACTAAATATGTACAGAATTTCTAGGCTGAAATTACATATATATATAATTTATATATATATAATTTTTTTAAAGACCTGTAGAAATGGAAATATTCTTACTACTTAATAATAGCAAGAAAAACAAGAGTTAAAATGGACAATATGTTTGAGCCAGCAGTCTAATAAAAAAATGGTACATATGATAAGCAAATGAAAAGATCTGTCAATAGGGAATTCAAATAATCACCACAATACAATACCATTATGCATCTATTAGAATGGCTAAAATTAAAATAGTAGACATACCATGTACTAGAATCCTTTACATTTTTGGTACTTCTTTACACACTATGTTTTGTCTATCCAGACATTCTATTTAGCAAGATGCTTAAGTTACCTTTGAAATTTCACCTAAAATTTGCAGCACTGATATAGTTCAAATTTAGAGTGGTTTGTCACAATTGAAAATTATAAAATATCAACATCTAAAATACAATATCTATCAATAAAATACTCCTACTCTTTATTCATCTCCTTCTATTTCATGTATTCATCACTTTATTTAATAAATATCTGTGGAACCCACCATATTCCAGACAATGTTTCAGCACTAAGAATATATCAGTGAATATAACGGTCAAAGTGACTTAGATCATACTGAGTTTCCTGTTTAGTTAGGTGAGAGAGAGAATAAAGAAAAAAACGATTATAGTATATGTTGTCATATAGTGATAAGTGCTGGGGGAAAAGTAAACCATGAACAGGTCAGAGAGAGTGGAAGAACCTTGTCATCTTGAATAGTGGTTTAGAAAAAGCCTCACTGAGAAGATGGACTACGAAGGATAGTCAGAAGAAGAGGTGCTGATCAGTGCAGATATCTAAAGTTCCAGACAGGAGTCTCTGCTGCTGAAAAATCTCAATGACAAAGATGGCTGACATAAAATAAAACTCATGATTGTTTAAATATAGAAATAGAATGTTACATTTTAACAACATTAATGCAATTCATTATGTTCATGTGGTGTGTTCATATTTCAGATTGGGGTTACTCTCTCTTCAACTACCACCTCATCCTCCTACTAGTTTAGACTGTTAATTATTTTAGTAGATTTGCCTACTTTCATATTAACATGGTAATTATGATAATCATTATCAATATGCATTTATTCTGAGGGCAATTGGAGCAAAATCCCATGTGGGATGTTTAAATTTTCTCATTTGTGAGTTCAAGGAGATGGTAAAAATGGCCAACTATGCCATTAAATTGCTATAACCTAAGGCAAGCTGTTCTGAGAAAATCACTGAGTGGGAGTTAACCACCAAAATAAAGGTGAAGACCTCTTGTTCATATTTCATTGGATATACATGAATACATCTTCTTCAGAATAAAGACTAACTTCTGTAACTGCTGAAGGGGTTGAACAGCATGATATTCCATTTTTAACCTCAGAAGCAATAAATTTATGAGTGTGTCACCTCATTATGTTTCCTGTGTAATGCATTGTAAAATACTATATATTGTTTAGAAATTGGCTCTGTTGTAAATTTCTGAGCATTTAATTTACAAACCTTATATATTAGAATTTACTATGAACATTTTTTACAATATTCCTCAGAATTATTGTTTCCTATCTTCAGTTATATTAATTATATTCTTAAAATTAATATGTCAATATTTCAAATAGTGTATTCTTGAATTTTTAGTTTCTACACATTTTAATGTTTTATAAAAGGAAAATGAAACTGAACAATCAACTTAGATAAATTAACCTAAATAAAATTTGTTATGTATTAATCTTTCAATCCTGAGTTAAGTATTTACAAGTACTAGGAAAATAGACATAGCTACCCTATGTATCAGACCCTGACCATGGTTGAATGTAATTTATTGAATGCTTTCTCTTCATTTCTAGGGCTTCTGTTTGGGTTATTATAATAATTGTTGCTGTTGTTATTATTAGTAGTATTGGTAGTAGTTTCATATTGGTTCCTCTTAGGCTTCTATTAGAAAGCAGGAAATTCCAGCTAGGCTACTCTAGCTTTTTTAGGCACTGGAAAATACTAGCATGGAATGAAAACTGAAAATGTCAACAATATTTAAAGTGAATTTAAAAGATATTTGTTTTAATATTTCACGTAATTTTCTTCATTTTGGATAAGGTCCAAAGTCCTTTTGTTTAACTCTCAATGCATAAGTATAATAAAAGAGAGGTTGAAAATTCAAATGTTTTTTTCTTTCTTTCTTTTAAAGAGAATACAATTCTAAAGCAACACAAAAGCTGAGCAGGAGTAAGAATAAGTAATCACATAAAAAAGAAAATAATTTTTCTTGGGATTACAAGAGGAGTAGAGAGGCAGTATAGAATCAATAATGTTAACTTATTCCAAAATGAATGTAGAGAAGAAAGAGAGAAAGAGGAACAAGAAAATAAATAACTATGGTCTGACTTTAGAGAAGAAGTTATTTTTAAGTGCGTTTATTCTTTGAATATGTAATATGTTCACCTATACACAATTCAAAAATTACAAGAGTATATAATGAAAAGTCTCCCTTCCTAACACCCAGCCACTCAGTTTCCCTACCTGGTGGCCAGGCAAGGTTTTCAGCTTTTAGAAAAACCCTACACCTGTACAAAGATAAACACATATAATTTTCTTATACAAAAGGTAGTGTGTTCTACATATTATAGTTTGTTTTACAATTTATTTCATATAACTCATCCCATATCAATACAGAAAGAACTTGTGATTTTAAATTTTAAATTATTTCATCATATGAGTAAATTATAACAACTAATTTTCTATTGGTGGATTTTGGTTGTTTTAGTTTTTTGCTATTATAAGTAATGCTGTAATGAATGACCTTCGAAAAGCAAGTTCATATACATGCAAGTATATCTGTAGGTTGAGTTCTCATGAGTAGATTTAATGGGTCAATGTATGAATGAGAATGCATTTATAATTTGGGGGATACATTATTAAAGTGCCCTCCAGTTGGAATTTTACCAATTTACTATTGCCCTAGCAATATATGAAAATGACTATTTCCTCAGCATTCAACTACACAAGATTTTTTACAAATTATTAAAATTCTATTCCTATTTGAAAGGTGAAACTTTATATCTCAATATGTTGTAATTTGCTTTTCTGTTATTACTAGTGAAAGCATCGTCTTTCCATAAGCATAAGAAAAACATATTTGTTTCTGTGAAGTTTTTTATAGCCTACTTTGATATATTATATTTTTTGCTTTTTGTTTAAAAGAAACTTGTATATGTTAAGGAAGTCACTCTACTACTCGTCCTATGAGATAGAACTTTTTTCCCAGTTATTTCAATCACTTTGCCAGACAAAACTGCTTTAATGTTTGGTTGGTCAAAATTATTCATGTTTAATTTTATGATTATAGCAACTTATAATATGTTTAGAAAAGCTGTCTCCACTTCAATATTATTAATGATGACAAAAATATCTCATGAGTTATTTTAGCACATCTAGAGTCTTTTTATACAACTGTATCTTTGAAATGTGGAATTCTTTTGGTGTAAGGTTTGAGGGATGAATCCAGCTTATTTTTTAGGTAGCGCTAAAGTTATTTCTGAACAATTTACTTATAACCTTTCCTTTGTCATTTTATTTAAAATGCTATCTCTAATGTATAATAAATCTCATATTTACTTAGGTGTATTTTCTGACTTTCTATTCTTTTTCATAGATCTCTCAGTCTATTTTTGTGAAGTACTACAATATAGTTTTTAGATATATTTTAATATCTTGAAAAGGTAGGCTCATACCACCTTATTATTAATTTTTTGAAAAAAATGAGCAAAGATGGAACTTTTATTTATTCAAATGGATTTTTAAAATCAGCTTACTTTAAAAAGTCATGGTATTAAATGTATACTTTAACATAAATAGAATTGATATATTTATGAGATTTTCTTCCTACTCAAATACCTGGAATCCTTTCTATTATTTTCCACATTTGAAGTGGGGGATCAGGAATGAGACATTTTTATATTGTAATATTTTGCTTAGTTTGTATTATACTTATTCCTAAGTACTGTTATTATAAATGAGTGTTTCCCATTGTCTTTTAATATTTTATTTATTTTCTTGTGATATCTTTGTCTAGCTTTTTTTAAAAAAAAATAAATTTATTTATTTATTTATCTATTTATTTTTGGCTACTTTGGGTCTTTGTTGCTGTGTGTGGCCTTTCTCTAGTTGTGGTGAACAGGGGCTACTCTTCGTTACAGTGCACGGGCTTCTCATTCCAGTGGCTTCTCTTGTTGTGGAGCATGGGCTCTAGGCACGTGGGATTCAGTAGTTGTGGTACTCGGGCTCTAGAGCGCAGGCTCAGTAGTTGTGGTGCACGGGCTTAGTTGCTCCACAGCATGTGGGATCTTCCCAGACCAGATATCGAACCCGTGTCCCCTGCATTGGCAGGCGGATTCTTAACCACACCACCAGGGAAGTTCCCCATTATGTCTTTTTAAGTGGTTGATTTCTGTAGATATAATGAAACTTTCAAAATATTTATTTCCATTATCCTCTTTGTTAAGAGGTTTGGCCTGTTGTGCCAAATAGTTTGCCAAGTTGTGAATGCCAAGGAAAAGTTATTGAAGAAAAAAGTGCTGCTCCAGTGAACACACGAATCATAGGAAAGACAAACAGCATTATTGCTGATATGGAGGACAGAAGATCAAACCAGCCACATTCCCTTAAGCCAAAGCCTAATGCAGAGCAAGGCCCTAACTCTCTCCAATTCTAGGAAAGCTGAGAAAGGTGAAGAAGCTGCAGAGAAAAGTTTGAAGTTAGCAGATGTCGGTTTATAAGGTTTAAGGAAAGAAGCCTTCTCCATAACACAAAAGTACAAGGTAAAGCAGCAAGTGCTGATGCTGACGTAGAATCTGCAGCAAGTTACCTAGAAGATCTAGCTAAGATAATCAGTGAAGGTGGCTGCACTAAACAACAGATTTTCCATGTATATGAAACAGCTTTCTATTGAAAGAAGATGCCATGTAGGACTTTCATAGCTAGAGAGGATAAATCAATACTTAGCCTCAAAGTTACAAAGGATAGGCTGATTCTTTTGTTAGGGGCTAACGCAGCTTGTGACTTGAAGTTGAACCCAATGTTCGTTCACCATTCCACAAATCCTAGGGTCCTTAAGAATTGTGCTAAAAGAATAAAAAAGAATTGTGCTAAATCTTGTACTTGTGCACTGTAAATGAACTACAAAACCTGGATGACAGCACATGTGTTTACAGCAGGGTTTACTGAATATTTTGAGCCCACTATTTAGATCTATTGTTCAGAAAAAAAGACTCTTTCAAAATATTACTGCTCATTGACAATGTACCTGGTCACCCAAGAGCTCTGATGAAGACATAAAAAGAGATGAATGTTTTCGTGCCTGCTAACACAACATCCCTTCTGCAAGCCATGGATCAAGGAGTCATTTCAACTTCCAAGTCTTATTAATTAAGAAATACATTTTGTAAGGTTAGAGCTGACATAGTGATTCCTCTGATGAATCTGGGGAAAGTAAACAGAAGACTTTCTGGAATGAATTCACCATTCTAGATGCCATTAAGAACATCCATGATTCACAGGAAGATATCAAAATAACAACATTAATAGGAGTTTGGAAGAAATTAATTTTGAATCTCATAGATAACTCTGAGGGCTTCAGGGCTTCAGTGCAGAATGTCATTGCAGATGTAGTGGAAATAGCAAGAGAACTTAGAATTAGAAGTGGAGCCTGAAGATGTGACTGAATTGCTGCAATCTGATAATAAAACTTTAACAGATGGGGAGTTGCTTCCTATGGATGAGCCAAGAAAATAGCTTCTTGAGATGGATTATATCCCTGGTGAAGATGCTGCAAAGACTGCTGAAATGACAACAAAGGATTTAGAATATTACAAAAACTTAGTTGATAAAGCAGTGACAAGGTTTGAAAGAATTGACTCCAGTTTTAAAAGAAGTTCTACTGTGGGTAAAATACTATCAAACAGCATTGCATGCTGCAAAAAATCATTCATGAAAGGAAGTCAGGAGATACAGAAAACTGCACTTTTGTCTTATTTTACAAAATTGCAGCAGTGACTCCAGTCTTCAGCAGTCACCACCCTGATCAGTCAGCAGCCATCACCATCGAGGCAGGACCCTCCACTGGCAAACGGATTACAACTCGCTTGAGGCTCAACTGATAGTTAACATTTTTCTAGCAATCAAATACATTTTAATTAAGGTATGTACATTTTTAAGACATAATACTGTTGCACACTAAATAGACTACAGTATAGCATAACTGTAACTTATATATGCACTAGGAAACCAAAAATAATTATGTGACTCACTTTACTGTGATATTCCCTTTATTGTGGTGGTGTGGAACCAAACCCAAAATATCTCCGAGGTATGCCTATATATCTTCACTCAGTTTCTAGAGGCAGGAGGGATGTCAACGCTAATAATACCTAGTATAATCATTAGGTAATTCTTATTGCAGGGTCCAACTATGGGGGAGGGGAGTATTGTGCAACCTCAATGTCTTGGGCTACTGACTGTGACAGTGGTATGTATATCAGATTAGTTATGCAACATAATCTACAGTTAGTATTCCTGGCTGTTTCATCTTTGAACTTAAATCTTTGGCTCTCTCGTTGATTCTGTGATCTTCGAAGCATCCTTTAATAAATTACCTAACTTCATAAATTAGCCAGATTCTGTTCTAATTGCTTTTGTTAAGAAGTGTTAAATAACTAAACTACAAATCAGAATTCTTTCACCTTGGCACTATTGATATGTTGGGCTAGATAATTCTTTACCGGGAGCCAGGGGCTAGCTGTCCTACTCATTGTGGGATATTTATCAGCCTTTATCCACCAGTGCCAGAACCATATTTCCATTTGCAATAACAACTAAAAATATCTCTAGACATTGCCACTTGCTTTATGGGAGACAGAATTGCCCACACCTCAACTGAGAACAACTGCTAGAAATATATTGATAGTTGTCAGGAAGGAAAATTGGATGAAACGATATATACTGTGATATTTTCTCATTAAATAGATGTTTATTTCAGTAAATAAATATGAGAAGATATTACTTCAGAATCACATAATTATAAGGATAAAGGTAATTGAAAGTGATTATAAAATATAAAATATGTATTTTATTAAAAGAAAGGGAGATACACATTTTATCTCTTAGAGTAAAACTAAATCGGGAATTCTCCAGTGAACAATTCGGAGAGAAAATTAACGTTCTTTAGAGTATCTAGTATTATCATTAGAGATAAAACAGTAACAATGGTAATATTGCTGAGAAGATGAAATCAATATTTTGTGCTCTCTGTTTCTCAATTATGTGCTTTTTTGCACAAAATAATTTCCAGTTTATTACCAATTACTAAATATATTACATAATTCTTGTGGCTATATAACATCTCATTGATTAATCTTCTATTAGTGACCTAACCATGTCATATATTTGGATGTTTGTGTCATTTCCACTTTTTTCACAATTATAATAACGTTACACGGATAACTTCATTCATAGTACTTTTTTGTAATTTTTGTATTTGATTTTATTTCTTCACGACAGAATATCCAAAGTAAATTTTTCAGATTAAAAAAAATGTAGAATATTTTAAAGTTGTTAATATAATATGTGTTCAAATACATTAATAATAGTATCCCAGTTTTAGTATACCAACAATATGTAGGAACTTCTCTTTTACTGTGAACTTAATTGGATTGATTTCTATTTACAACAATTGAATCTTTATGGAAAAGTTTTTTTAAATTTAATATCAGAATAAAAGAGTACAATCAAATTATGGGGTTCAGCAGATATTTTAAAAGATTATGAGATTATTACCTGTGGGACCTCAGGCCTTCATTCTCTCTATCTGTCCACCTATCAATATATATTATATGGATAAGTTCTATATATGGATATATTATGTGTAATATATGTGTATATATATTGTGTGTGTATGTATACACACATACACACACACACATGCAGTAATTTGCGTGGTTACTTGGTTTGCTCTTAAAGTGAAGTATTGCACCTTAGGTGTAAAAGCCAAAGAAACAAAAAACCAAAAACACCTGATTTTAGTAAGAGAGCTGTTGAAAAATTCACCATTTTTTTTTCTGTGTACAGTAAGGATGTGAAATCATGGCATTTCATTTCACAGAAAATGCTTGGCAAAAGGCTGATGAATTACTTTATGGAAAGGCACGAATATGGTTAATTTACTGTTACATGGAGCTTTGGTCCTCCATCTTACACTTAAAAATTATTTTTATCTGTCCACTTAGAAATTAGTAGACCTCAGTGAAGGTCATAAAAAGAAAATTTACAAAAGACTGATGAATGGAAAGTAAACTGAATGCAAAATAGAAGGATATATCTTTCTAGTGACTTAAATGTTCATATTCCTTATTGAGGATAGCAATCCACTCTCTTAAATTAGGATTTATTGCAACTATATTAGTAATCAGTTGCTTTTACATACAGGATTACACACAGTAATTCTTATGTATTCTTGATTCATTTTTTTCTACCTGATATATAGAGATAAATGTTTATTTCTCCGTTTTGCCACATCATCATTGATAATTTTTAATATCCCTAATTAATCTCAAATTCAAACAAGCAATAATTTCTCAGATCTGAACCTCATTTCTTTTCAAGCATTTTTCATGTTGTTTAAAAAATCCTCTTTGTTAAAAATGCTAAACTACAATGTACAATTTTAAGTGTATTTTAAAATGTACACTTCTGTAGCAAGTGTCAAGCGGCTAAGCTATGAATGTAAATTGTCATATAAGGTAGTTTATTATGGTTAGAATATGAATATTAGTTTTGGCTACATTAGAATTAAGGATAGAAAATATCAAACAAAATGAGCATAAAGAAGTTTTCACTACCTTTATTCCGACACCCATCTATAAGCTAGCATATTGAGACCAACATCCAGAGTCTCTGAAGAAGTGATGCCTTTGCCAATGGAAATAACATTCTTACCAAAACACCTTGAGAATTATGTATGTCAGTCCATCTTAAAAATCCACAGTTAAAATAGTTTTTCACACACAAAAGGGAAGATAATTTGAAAATGTTGGAACTTGAGCTTTTTCCAAGAGAAGAGAAAAGCCTGGTCATGAAAACCTAGAATTGTTATTGATTCACAATACATATATTTGGTTAAGAGCACACACTTGTGCACACACACAAAAGCATACATATAGAGAATTAAATTCTGCCTCTCTCTGAGATTGATCTCAAATGATATCAGGCAATTTTTTTCAGGCTATATAAGCCTCAATTTCCTACTCTAAAGAATGATGTATGACTACCTATATTGTAGGTATATTTTTGGGTTCATTTGAGATAATCAACATAATGTCCTAGGTATCTTTTATTTGACAAATACTCAGCATTCCAGAAATATAAGTTATTATTATTACTATTATTATTTTCCTATTAAATATATAATATGATGAATACTAATAGAGAGGGAATGATGTGACGAAGCCTGGAAATAGTCCAGAACACTATTACTGAACAAAGAGAAAAAAAAAGAACAATGGCATTCCATTTGACCCAGATCATTAACATATTTTTATTACATTTCAACACATTTCTTTGAAGAACTGAAAATTAGGCTATTTGCTTCACTGTGTAAGATAACACTTTAACAATTCTTTGCAAGGTCAAACCCAAATGTCATCATCAACAGAAAAGGATTTCTATTTTTTTTTGCGGGGGGGCTTTTTTGGAAATGTCACAGTTCCATTACCTTTGATTTAAAACAAATCTATAACCAGTACAATGTCAACAGCAAAAGAAATCTAGACTCCCTATATAAATGGAGGACCTTCATGACTTGAAATGATTTGTGAACATTTGAGTGTCTTCACTTAATTGCATTTTATATCAATCTGCATTAGCATCAGAGGCTCTATCTAATACCTTGCAATACAATTTGCCTACTGACATGAGATTTGGCAACTTCATCAGAGGCATTCCTTCTTTTTTTGTGGTAAAATATACATAATATAAAATTTATCATTTTAACTATTTTTACATGTACAATTTTGTGGCACTAAGTACATTCACATTGTTCTGCAACCATCATCACTATTCATCTCCAGAAGGTTTTCATCTTCCCCAACTAAAGCTCTGTACCTATTAAACACTAACTCTCCATTCAGCCCTTCCTCTAACCCCTGTTAACCACCATTCTACTTTTCATCTCTATGAATTTGCTACTCTAGAAACCTTGTATGAGTCATACAATATTTGTCCTTTTGTGACTGACATTTCACTTAGTACAATGTCTTCAGTGTTGTAGCATGTGCCAAAATTTCCTTTTTAAGGCTCAAAATTTATTTACCAGATTTTGGTTATCCATTCATCTGTCAATAAACACTTGGGTTGCTTCCACCATTTGACTACTGTGAATGACGCTGCAATGAACATGAGTATACAAACCTGTCTGAGTATCTTCCTTCACTGATTTTTTTGTATATACCCAGAAATATAATCACTGGATCATACAGAAACACACTCAGTTCATCACCTTTATAGTTATTTTGTCAAGTAAATGAAGCATAGAAGATCTCTTATTTCTACTCTAGAAAAGTTTACTGCTTTTCTATAGACAACTCAAAGTACCTGACTAAATATGGGTGGAAGTGTATTTACTAATTTACTTAGCTAGCTAGTTAGTTAGCTGGTTTGTTAGTAATGTAAAGTATACTTTCAAAAGAATTTGATGGCAATGTGTTCATTCATACTTTAACTTACTGAGAATACATTTACTTAGGTTACTCCCTTAGTTTAACATGCTTTAGACTAACATTTTGATAACAATGACTTTTATTTAAGATATCTTTTTGGCTGATGTCAAAAAGCTACAACATTATTTAGTCTATTTGCTACTATGGAAGAGATCGAAAATGGATTACCATGAACACTTCCAATAAGGGGGTCATTCTGCAAAGGAATAACAAAGCATGGCCAACCCTTGCAGAAACTGGCAATCAATTGAAATATTATAAAATTATTTGAAAAGTATTCTCTTAAGATTACCTTCATACAGATTAAGTTTAAAAAATAAAAAATACAGAAAAGTATAGAGAAGAAAATGGAAATTAACAATATATCCATTGCCCAGAAGTAACCATTATTAACTATTTGACATATTTTATTTTAGTCATTTTTATAAAAACTAAAAAAATTTTGGGTAAAGCATATGTGTTCATTATCAATCATTAAAAAAAGCAGAAAGGGCCACAGATAAAAACTATAAAGTAATTTTAATGTTCTATAATAATCTTTGTTACAGTTAATTGAACTTATACAGATATCTTTCTATATATAGGTATGAGTAGACAAATACTTTTGTTATGAGATTTTACTTCGGGGTGCTATTTAAATCTTTAAAATAAATTATGTCTATTTATATTTATATTTAAGATAAAAAAAGAAATTGACATATTTTTAATTCAAATAAATGTATGTTGAAGATGAAGTTAGTTTCTTAGTTATATGATTTAATTTTCAGGAGATTTGACAAACTCCCAGCTATTTAATATAGGGATATTAGTATTTTCATTCCAATTTTCTCTGCTCCCTACCTCAATTGTTTTTAGTCCTCTAATGCTACAATGTGCAGTTTGTAGCATTAACATTACCGTTTTATACCTAAAATTCCCATATGTTTAGATTTACCTTAGGTCTTTTTTTTTCTTAATTTTTTGATAAATTTATTTATTTTATTTATTTTATTTTTGGCTGTGTTGGGTCTTTGCTCCTGCACGTGGGTTTTCTCTATTTGCCTTGAGCGGGGGCTACTCTTCGTTGCGGTGCATGGGCTTCTCATTGTCGTGGCTTCTCTTCTTGTGGAGCACGGGCTCTAGGCGCATAGGCTTCAGTAGTTGTGGCTCGCAGGCTCTAGAGCGCAGGCTCAGTAGCTGTGGCGCACTGGCTTAGTTGCTCTGCAGCCTGTGGGATCTTCTTGGACCAGGGCTCAAACCCGTGTCCCCTGCGTTGGCAGAAGGATTCAACCACTGTGCCACCAGGGAAGCCCCTTAGGTCTATTTTAAATAAATTATACTCATCAGTCCTTTTACCATTTTTCCAATTTCCCTCAATTTAACAGTAACTGGCTAAATCTTTTAAATTTATTTATTTATTTATTTATTTATTTATTTTTGTGGTATGCGGGCCTCTCACTGCTGTGGCCTCTCTCGTTGCGGAGCACAGGCTCCGGACACGCAGGCTCAACGGCCATGGCTCACGGGCCCAGCCGCTCCGCGGCATGTGGGATCTTCCTGGACCGGGGCACGAACCCGTGTCCCCTGCCTTGGCAGGCGGACTCCCAACCACTGCGCCACCAGGGAAGCCCTTAAATTTATTTTTAAAACTAGGTTTAATAGAAAGTACAGATAATATAGCTATTACATGTGGTGATTTAGTAGATAATAAAGGAAGCATTTTAATTCATTTTAGAAAATATAACTATTTAAATATTGGGTCATTTGAGTAGACATCTTCAAAATATATTTAGATTAATGCCCTCCACCATGTGCTAAGATAAAATCAACATATATGGAGGATTTTGCTGTTAAAAAAATGAATCTAAAGTAGACAAATAATTGGACCATATATTTTACCCCTGGAGTAGGGAAGATCTTTCCAACAATAGTCCCCAAATCAGAAACCATTACATAATGAATACAAAATACTTCCACATGCACAGAAAATACCATTTGTAAAATGAAATGACTAAATTTAAATAAGTACTTGTAACTCACATAACAGCAGAATGTATGCAGAGATTATGAGAAATTGAAAACTCTTTAGAAAAACAACAAAGGCACTATGTTTATTCATTGGCCCTCTTCACCAAGTATTCATTTCCATTTTGGAATATCACAGGATTGCACTTCCTCAGGCACTTGGATTAATGATTTGTTTTGTACAATAAAATGTATACAGAAGTGAAGTGATGTGTATTACTTCTGAGCTGAAACTTAGATCCACTGTATCCTCATCCTTCTAACTCAGTGGTCATGGAAGTACATTTGAAGATTGAATCTTGTTTGGCCTAGATTCCTTACAGATTATTATCAGCAGATTTCCCAGCCAACTTGTGATATACATTTGGCACAGCCAATAAACAAATCTTTCTTTCTATAGCCACTTGGATTATAAACTAAGGTTTTTGTTGTTGTTGTTTGTTTGTTATTAGAGCATAAACTGGTCTTACCTAATTGATACACAGTATCTAACAGAAGAGTCAACAGAAGACAAGCCATCTAAAGTATATGTATTTTAGAACATTTTGAAATCAGTCCAGATTCCAGTGTATTTTGTAACCTAGTACAGACATACTAGTAAACATACCGCTTATAGGACAAGAGCTAGAATTCACTGCTTAACAGGAATAAATTCATAGATAAACTGACATTTTTACATCTTTGTGTCTACCAGTATCACTGAAAAAGGAACCAGAATCATGGGTCATGCTCTGGCTTGAAAGGCAGTAGAGAATACAACAAAGGGAAACATTTATTTTAAATTCAAGACCATGACAAGCACATTACATGTGCTAGAAAATCCTTAAGATAATTCCGATGGATAATTACAACTTTCCTTTATCTGTCTCCTCAAAGTCAGATCTATCTGAAAATACCCTGATGTTTTGAGACAAGTAAATCCTCTCTTGAGGATAATTTTCTTCAATTACAGTATTCAAAGGAAACCATACATACACTGTGTTTCAGAGCAATGGTGACAAATTATATATGTCCCTAATCAGCCAGAGGTCCATGTGAGGAGATACATCACTAAAGTGTACTTTGCACTATGCTTTCTTTTCAGGATAAAAATCCTTTAAACTGCAAGATTACTGTTAAATTATGTACAATGCAAAGTAAAAGAAGACTATTTCATACAATCTCCTTATAATTTTTCTTTCATAGCTAAAGAACCAAGTGATAAATGTAGCTACTATATATGCAAAAGGTGAAAACCTAATTTATGTTGTTTTCTACCACATATTTATTGACTACTTAGACATTACAACAGATACACCAATATATACATATATATTTTAATTAATTATAATTATGAACACTTCACTGCTTGATCTAATTATTATATATACATTTAAAACTTTTATGGAATCTTCAAATGCAAGAAAAGATAATCAAGTCAAAACATACCAGTTAGAGTCATCTCTGAATTTACAGTTTCTGATGAGATTTCATCTTGAGCTAATTTTATATATATATACATATAATCTAAATAAATGAGTACATATCAAACTAGCAGACAATAAGTAAAGACAAGTATTTTTCTACCTTGCAAAATATAAGCAAATGAGTTCTTCATGAAAATAACATACCTGTCATTCACATTCTGTATCTCACATATATTGTATCAAGTTCACTACGTTTTTTCTCCTGTTTTTATTTTAATCCTTTCCTTTCTTCATTCTTCCTCATTTCATTGTTTCTTTTTATATATTGACAGAGTATTATTTCCTTATTTTCTGTTTGTATTAACTACATGAAGTCCTAGGTAACAATTTGAGACAAGATAGCTTTGCCCTTTGGCTTCCTAGTTTATGGTAATTATCTTCTCAGGACCCATTCCTCCCTCATACTTTAATTTCTTACTAAAATTTATGATTCTATTGTGTATTTCTATTAATCTGCACTGAAATATCATATATATTTTAATTTTTGTTGGGGTATAGTTGATTTACATCATATTTTTTGACATCTCAATTATCCAGGTTTAAATCCTAACCTCCCCACTTTTTGGAGAATTGATTTAGAAACACCCTTTTACCAGAAATGAACCTCAATTAACTCTTTGGTAAAATGGAAATAATTTTTCCTAGCTCAGAGTATAGCTGTGGAGATTAAAGAAGAGACATGAAAATACAGGTATGGTAATTGAGTTTTGGTAGACATGAAACTAATGTTATCTCTCTTGACATCTTGCTAAGCAGACAAATTAATCTGTGTTAATGGAAAATGTTGGAGGCTAAAGTCAGGCTGACTTCTGTATTTTACAGTTGTTGACTTTGTTGTTGGAATTTCTTTCAGCTAAGAAACTTTCTAGAGATGTTTGGAGGAGTGAATAATACATAGCGGGTGTGATTTTGATCTTATGCAACTTTAACTGCAAAGACATTTGCTTTTATCACTTAAGACTGAGGTCAGTCAAGGGTGCAGTACAACTGGTGATCACAAAACAGAGTCAAGCTAACTGCCTCACAGGAGAATCGAATTGTGCCTTATGTTCTCTGCCTTTTAAAAATTACTTTAGAAACATTAGCTTTCTGAATAATTGAATATTAAGTTTCTAATAATGAATTATTTTGATAATAACAATGACATTTTAGTTAAAACTTATTAAAATAAAAATTTTGTTGAAATGTACATATTAAGAATCTGTGTAGCAAAGAAATCTAAATCTATAATAGCAAAACTATACTGTGACATCTGTTCTTTTGAGTACATGTCCAAAGTACTTAATATAGAGAGTTGCATTTACTTCTACTTGTATCATAAGCTATGGTGATGGTGATCTCATGGTTGACAGACCTATAATATAGAAACTGACATGGCACAGTGGGTTTTCTGTGAAGTATAATTCTGACATTTACTTTGAAAATGCCAGTAGTAATGAGAGGTCATACAGCCACAATTCAGTTTTCAAGAACAGTATATATATTGTGACTCTGTTTTAAAGAACAGCCACTTTTCTTATTTGGTCTCCCAAATAAGTAACAGTGTTGATAGTTTGTCATTTATACTGTTTTTCTTTTGAAAATTAGCTCCCATAACTCCTAGGGAATAAGAGCTTTAAGACATAGATGTTTAGTGCCATCTCCATACTGAATGTTTTCTAAGGGATACGCTTAATCAGTTCTTTGAAAAAACTTGTAAATAACATTATTATAACTTTTATGTAATAAAATTTTACATATAAAATTTTAAACTTTGATGGATTTCTAGCATAAGTATGAAGATAGAATGCCAGTGGTATTCTCAAAAAAAAAACAAATGAAAATATGCATGAACTAATAGCAAGAGAAGGTGGTAGCATGTTTTCTAAATAAAGCAAGAGATTAACAATAATAAGTATAAAATAGAACAAATATAATGATATACTGTAATACAGGCTACATGAATGTGGCCTTGTAATGGGGAAGAACCTTTATATTCTATTACAAGTTAAACACTACAGAGATGTTGCCTATAAGCTTAAATTATACATATTGGTCCATCTCTGGGAACCCTGCCTCCCAGGTAATGAGTATTAAACTAAATGCCTTTATTTAGCTCACAAGAAACATCATGACAAGGCCCACCTGTGAATGACTACAGGTGAACTCGGTAACAGCCTCTCTCAAAATATCTATTGTACTCACCCTTCTTCTTGTGATGATGTGAGATGATAAAATGCCTACACCATGAGATGAAGTGAGGTGAATGATATAGGCATTGTGAGGTAACATTAGGCTACTATTGATCTTCTGACAATATGTCAGAGAAGGATCATCTGCTTCAAGTGATCCTGAATCATCAAGCCATGGTGATGTCAATGGTTGGATGTCAGGAGCACACCATGCCAATGGTTGGGAATCCCAAGTGGGAAGGAGCAGATGGCATAAGATTTCATCACACGACTCAGAATGGTGTACAATTTAAAGTGTACAAATTAGTTCTGGAATTTTCCATTAAATATTTTCAGACTGCAGTTGACCAAGGGTAACTGAAACTGCAGAAAGGGAAACTGTGAATAAGGGGTACTAATGTACTTCATAAAGTAAATATAAATAGAAATGAGAGGAAAATTGAATGAAAAGGTAGGAGTGACAATTGCTTCCTTTGCAAAATGAAGGACAGGAAATTCTATAAAAGCTATTAGGACAAAAAAGAGATATACAGGTTTTTATGAAGTCAGCAAGATAGTGAAAGAAGCAAAAATTAGTGGTGTAACAAGAAAAGATTGGAAAAGGGAAAGAAGAGAGAATCGGAAAAGAAAGTTACCTGCTTTGTTATCAAATCAAGAATTCAGTAGACAGTATTAATGATGATAATCTCAGAAAAAGCAGAATAGTACACTATTTAGAGGCATGCAATTAGCTACCATGTGAGCAATAAGCAATACTGGTTACATTTGATGACCCTGAAGAGTGGTATTATAGTGAGAACGGGGTGGAACTGGAGTCTGCTTTGTGCTCTTGATTATAAATTCTTCCATAATATTGTTTACTTTAATAATATATACTACTATGTGTCTTTTTGTATATCCATCTACAACATATTTAAACAAAGAAGTAAAAAGGTATCAACACTCATTTTTTTTTTCTTTATTCAATAGACATTTACTGAAACATGCTAGGCCTAACTTAAATCCATCTATAATATCACAATGAAAGAGAATATAACCCTTCCCATTTCAGAGCCTACAGTGTAGAGAAAACAGATGATTAAGCAATTATAATGATAGAGACATCATTATAGGTGGACAAGAAACATAATAATGGAGAATAGTTTAGACAAAGTTATACTAAGGAAAAATTATAAAAATTTGGACTTAAACGGAAGTATGTAGAAAATATCTAAAGGAAAAAGTGGCATAAGAAAAGCCATTTCTCTAAATTTTGCTTTTTTTTTTTTGGCTGTGCTGTGCAGCTTGTGGGATCTTAGCTCCCTGACCAGGGATCGAACCCAGGCCCTCGGCAGTGAAAGCACAGAGTCCTAACCACTGGACCACCAGGGAATTCCTTGCTATTTGTTTTTAATGATAACATGATATGTGGACAAGAAAAAGACAATAGAGGAAAAAGCTGAAATTAGAGAGAAGAAAGGTATTAACCAGAAACTAGTATCTGAGGATGTGGGATCTCCAAAAAAGGCATTTTGGTGCTAAATTAAGAATGGATTTAGAGAGCTGGAGATTAGGAGCCTTCTATAATGAGGATGAAGCAAATGAGGATGCAGAGTGTGAACTTTGAACCTTGATTACTGAAAAGAGATGGGATGGGATGAGAATCTGTGGTGAGTCTCTACTTTTTCTATATAAGGCCTAATATAAAATTTATATCTTACTCTGATACTTTTTTTTTTTTTCCTGGTAGTTAACTCCTTGCCAGCTTGCAGTTTTAGAATTATTTTGAAAAGATCCCTCTTAACATTTATAGGGCTTGGGGCCAAGGGTACAGGTGGAAGTAAACATGTATGTGAAAGTTTAAAAGTTACAAACAGAACTAACAAAACGATTCATTCATGTTCCAAAAGGCCAGGTTTCAATCAGACTTCTCTGACTCCTAGAAGCTCAGAGCCTGAACCTGAATAGGGCTTCAAGCAGAGGGCCTCCCAAGCACTGCCTAGTCATCTCCCATGGCCTTGTCCATCCTTCCTGCCATGTGAAGGGCCTTGTTTTTGTGTGCACAAGCTTTTGTGGGCAAAGACTTGTGTGTGCACATTCCAGCCTCAAGTGCAAGCACCCAACTTCATAAATGCTGTCCTTTGGCCACCTCTTGGGCCTAAAAAGGCAAAATTATAAGTTTCTCAGGGCTTGTTCGACAGTTAATTCCAAGGTCACAAGTAAGGGAGCTAGTTCTGGAAGACAGAACTGGTGAGCACGTCCCTGTGGCCTCAGGTCTTCTCAATCGCAGGTGCAAGGTACAATCAGAGGAGGGGCAAGCCCACTCTAGCTCTCAGACAGGGCAAAGGATCTTCTGCAAGAGATCAAGGGCAGTCTTGGAAAATCAACTGATAGGCATGTGCACCTCTGTGACTTACACTTAATCATTATCTTGATTGAAATTTAAAAATATAAGTCAAATTTTACATATTTGAAATAAAAGTCACACAATTTTGTTTTACTATATTAAATGAGCTTTCTCTTCCTTTTCTCTCCTTCCCCCAACCTTATTTACACCCTCACTTTTTTCATTTCTCCTTCCCAATAAACAACTATTAAAAGGATAGCAGATACATTTTAATCACCAAAGTAAATTTTTATCAAATGTGGAGTATAATGGCTACATGGAAAAAAAAATAGACAGGAGGAGACTTTGCTACTTTTTTTTTAACATCTTTATTGGAGTATAATTGCTTTACAATGGTGTGTTAGTTTCTGCTTTATAACAAAGTGAATCAGCTATACTTATACATATATCCCCATAACTCCTCCCTCTTGTGTCTCCCTCCCACCCTCCCTATCCCACCCCTCTAGGTGGTCATAAAGCACCAAGCTGATCTCCCTGTGCGATGAGGCTGCTTCCCACTAGCTATCCATTTTACATTTGGTAGTATATATAAGTCCATGCCACTCTCTAACTTTGTCCCAGCTTACCCTTCCCCCTCCCTGTGTCCTCAAGTCCATTCTCTATGGCTGCGTCTTTATTCCTGTCCTGCGCCTAGGTTCTTCAGAACCATTTGTTTTTTAAATTCCATATATATGTGTTAGCATACAGTATTTGTTTCTCTCTTTCTGACTTACTTCACTTTGTATGGCAGACTCTAGGTCCATCCACCTCACTGCAAATAACTCAATCGTTTATTTTTATGGCTGAGTAATATTCCATTATATATATGTGCCACATCTTTATCCATTCATCTGTCGATGGACACTTAGGTTGCTTCCATGTCCTGGCTATTCTAAACAGAGCTGCAATGAACACTGTAGTACATGACTCTTTTTGAATTATGGTTTTCTCAGGGTATATGCCCAGTTTTAATATTAGATCAATATCCCAAGGGTCACAAGAAAAAAAATTTCAAAAATGTCTGTTTAGTTGCAGGAAATGTAACCTTCAGCAAACTTCATATCACTACTCTAAAAGCAAGTTCAAATTCAGTATTGCAATCATTTATTACATGACAAAATGTAAGGGGAAGGAAAATGTTCTCTTGTGTAAATGGATTAGACACTTAGTGTGACAGAGCTAATTAGGCTCTTGGGAGAAGTTATGCACAGCTAATATGAAGCACAGCTAAATGTCTTAATTTACCCTCAAGCTCTCAAAAAAAAAAAAAAAAGTTGTTCATTCAAGTTGCACTAATTGGGCCAACAACAATTAACCCTTCTTTTCTGGATACATTCCTGTTTTAACAAACAGAAACTAAGCTATATGTTTGCCAAAGAGTGAAATTTGTTTTGTTTTGTTTTTCCATGTAGCTTTGAATATGTATCCAAAGTGCACTTTATTTAAAGATAAAGAAAATGCCCAGAATTCAGAAATTTATTTTTTCTCTGTATGGCACTTTGATGATTGCTTTTACCTTTTAATATGGTACAACAGAATGGAAAGACTTAATAATTACCACTATTATCAAATGAGGTTAAGCAGGCTCTCAGATAATGTTTGTGAGAGTGTAAATTAGAACACCCCGTGATGTGAGGCAATCTCTTTATAACTCAAAATTTTAATATTCTTCACCTTTAAATGTGTCTCTTTTGGAAACATGTACAGAGATGTGCAATAATAATAATGATATATACAAATAAATTAATTAAAAGATTATGAATCAGATTTGGTGTAAATGACCCTAAATTAGACACATTTACATTTTATATTATATCTACAAAAATTAATGTAGCTCTATGTACACCAACTTGGAATAATGCCTTCAAAATTGGGTGAGATATTTATGTTTGGGCAAATTTATATCAAACTTCTAGCTATGGCCTTCTTTTTGATGTTGAGATTGGATGAACTTTTATTTTCCAGTTTATGGATTTTTTAAAATTATTTGAAGGGTTTACTATGAATATATGTTACTTTGGAGATAAGAAAATTATTTTAATTTGTATGATAAACCTCATTAATAGAAAATTTTAAATTATCTCAAAGGACATACTTGGTCATACAAATTTTAAATTAATAAACAAATCAAGGGAGTTGATAAATTTAACTTATGTGGTAAAAGTTGAGTTACACTCCTTTGATGTTAAAAAACAAGCACACCAAAAAGAAGGCTTTTAGGAATACATACTGATGAAGTTAAACTGCATAAAAAGAAAAACAATGGATCGATAACAATAGGATTCAGGAAGGTTATGTAATAAACAGAAGTGAAATTCTGCAGCTCAACAGAGCTAGATAAAATTTATTGCCAAAGTCATAGTTATGTTGGATGGTGATTTCAAAGTTACTTATTGACTTATTAAAATAAACCTATTTTATTAGAGAGGAAAGGAGCATCCATGAACCAATAATCTTGATTATTTCATTTCTATGGACCTGAGTTACATAAGAAGAAAAAAATGAAAAAGAAAAGTTATATGAAATTAATACCCTAAAAAAGCATTCTTAAACTCTTTTTAGTTTTTAATATTAAAGATTTTCTGTTAAACCTCACAACGTATACATAAAATAGAAATGAGAAATAAATACTACACAATTTTAGTAGTAATTTTCTGTAGATTGTGTACTTAGACAAGTTTTACTCATCTTCTTTTCCATAATTTCTCTAGTTTCTATAATAAACATTCATGATACGTTCTAGAGTTTTAGATATTCAGTGAAACATATTTTATATTAAAGTACTTCAAAAATATAAAGTATAAGAAGTTTTTCTAGACACATTTGAAGAAGGTCATTGGAACATTTTATCTGCTATTCTCTTCCATTCTTTTTGATATTGTACAGTAGAGACTAATGAAGGAAAATGATTCTCTTTACCACAAATCTTAGTTATAGTTAAAATGAGTGTTTAATAATGTGGGCAGGATGGCTCTCTAACTGACCACATGCCAAGGTCACTCTAAGCATTTTTATTTCTGTAAACGGATTTTACTCAAGTTATCACTGAAAAAAAAACAAAAACAGAAAAAACCCACAAAACTATTTTTACCTCTGATTTATCAGCACCATGATCTTCAAATATTAAATAAGTTTCATGAGAATATGCTATGTTATAGTTACTGAAAAATATCAGACAATCTGATTTCCAGAACCCTGGGGTGATCGGCAGATGGACTTGATGCAGTTATATATACATATCCCCTAAGGCACTGTGATACAAACACATATAACAAAAAAGTAATATATATATATATATATATATATTTCTTTCTTTGGAGAATTCATAGCCTAGGGAAATGAGACATGTGACCAGATACAGTGCCTGAATGGTATTTTACCTCTTTTAGTGATACATACAGAGTCTTTGGTGAAGGAGTGCATTCATACTGTAATTAATGCCTGAATGCTGAAGCTCTGAATGCACTAATACAAAAAGAAAGACAGAAAGAATACAAAACCTCTATGAAAATAGAGGCATATTTTTATATTTATAAATGACATACATTCACTATTGTATTTCTAGTGATACACTACGGAACATTTTTTAAAGGATAAGTAAATATGAAGTAAATGACATTTTGCAAGTTTTGTGCTACTAAAAGAGTTTTTGGCTGTGTTCTAGGTATTAGTTTGTAACTGTCTGCAATTATGCCTTATTAGTAATATTAGCACACTGTGTTCCAAGGGAGAAACTTATTTTTAACAGTAATAGATACAAATCTGTATTTCAAATTGGCTTTTTTGGCAAATTCCAGTGTTTTTTGGGGGCAATTTCTTGTCAAATTTGAGTTAATAGTATTGTTTCTAACATGTAATATCGCTGTTGGTCTATTTGTGTCTTTCAGTTTACTTACTATTCTTACTTGCGTTATCTGGATTATATTCTTCCTGGAGCTTTTGTTTTTCCAGATACTTGATCTCATGAGGATTAAAATTAGATATTTTGTTTCTATGAATTCACATACCTTGGACATATAAACTAAAAACACTATATGAAAACAGGAGAATTTAGAGAATACTAAAACCCTCTCTATTGGGATGGACTTCTCCCTCATGTGCAGATAAAAGCTAACATATGGACTAATTATTTTCCCATAAGTATCAGCATATTAAATATATCTTAAACAAATTAAATGTTTATTTCAATTAAAACATTCAAGAGATATCCTTACTCTTCATAATATTGCACTATAGTATGCGGAACCAACTGCAAAGAAATGTGATCAAATCTTGGAAAGCCATGTATGATGTGTTTAATAGCTTGGCTGTTAACTGGCAGTCAGTAAGAATCAATAGAAATTTTTTTTTACAAAGTAACCAACATGACTAGGATCTTTTGGTTGGATGGACAACTCTCTGGCATGAAGGAGGGTAGACTAGAAAAAAGAATAACTTGTGTGGTTCAGGATGTTCCCCGTCCCTCATGTTCCACAACTGCATTTGTAGGACCTGAATTCCTATATAGGTCATGTTTTTCCCTATTTAAGATCCAATTGAAGTAAAAGAGTGATGTTCATTAACATCACTTTGTCACTTAACAAATCACTGAGGAACTGAGCCATATAAACTGTGAAGAGGTAAAGGGTCGAATGCCACAGTGGTTAGACAAAAAGTCCTGAGTGCCTGGAAAATGTGTGAAATATGAAAAGAGTGGACTTTGAATATAGGTGGCCCTGACTTGGCCTATTTAACAATAGAGCCCATTCGAATGGAAATCTCTAAGATATTGTCTCATCAAGTCCAGGAAGAGATCGTAACAACTGAACCAGTAGGGACGTATCTGCCCCAAAAAAGGCTTCTCATAGGTATGACTAGAAAAAAGTAAAAAATTCATGTAATGTTGGGGCCAAATCCTAGGAGCTCTCTTCTTTTGGCTTTATTGAGGACAAATGTTTAGGTTAAACTTTTTGCCTCACGCAGAGATCTATTTTATAAATAGTGAACCTGCTGGAAATGACTGTCCAGTTCACAGCTTCATATGTAACTAAGGCCATCAAAAGGGATCAAAATCCTATGTCACAATTCTATATTGAAAGGAAAATGCAGCGCAAATGGACACTGAGCACAAAACAAAGAAAAGGCTTAGAAAATTTTCGAGTCCAATTTTGTGAATAAGCATACGCAATGAGGGTGAGGATTACATCACTTCAGCATGTGTGAATTTGCTGGTAAATATACTACTTTAAATTAAAAAAAAAAATCTAAGTAGATCTAGCCCCAAATTACTCTATTACCTAGGTCACTTTATTTGCATCATAGAGTTCTTTGAATTTCTCAAGAAATTTGAAACAAATTCTGTAAGTTCACAAAATAGAAGGCACTGTAAATTTAGAATAATCTCTTTATAGATATAAAGGGATATAACTCATTTTACATTTATCGAACCTACCAATTACAGTCACATTGTTAAAAGTTGGCAACAAAAAGATCAAACAGAAATATAAAAGGGTATGTAAAAGAGCAACACAGATATAAAAAGGGTATGACAACCTCCAACTTGATGTTTCTGTGTACCTATACAAACTGTATTATGCCTCAGGGAGCCTTCTTTCTGCCCTTGAGTCTAGGAGCGAATAGGAGCTTTATAAGCAGTTGGAGAAGGCAAGTGACTATAAAGAAGGACTTTAGGTATTCTAAACCTGTCCTTACTAGGGTCACCAATGCCATCTTTGTTGACAATCTAATGAACACTTGAGCCCCTGGAAGAATTTAGCTTTTTTTTCTTTCTTTTGTTGGGTGCTGAATATTTTTAATATATATATTCCTTTTTTTTTTGAAATTCCAATTTATTTTTTTCTTTTTTTCCAGTTTTATTGAGATATAATTAATATATAACATTGTATAAATTTCAGGCATACAACACAATGTTTTTATATATTATAAATTATTAAATGACTGCCACAGTAAGTTTAGTAAACATCCAATCACCTCACGTAGTTACAAAGTTTTTTCCTTGTATTGAGAACTTTAAGATCTACTCTCTTAACTTTCAAATATACAATACAGTATTGTTAGCTATAGTCATGCTGTACATTACATCCCAAGAACTTATTTATCTTATAACTGGAAGTTTCTACCTTTTGACCTCCTTCACCCAATTCTCCCACCATCTCCCCTACCCCCCAACCTCTGTTTCTAGGAGCTGTTTTTTTTTTTTTTAGATTCTACGTATAAGTGAGATAATAGAGTATTTGTCTTTCTCTGATTTATTTCACTTAGCAGAATGTCCTCAAGTTTCATCTATATTGTTGCAAATGGCAGGATTTCCTTTTTTTAAAAAAAAAATTATTTATTTTTGGCTGCGGTGGGTCTTTGTTGCTGAGTGTGGGCTTTCTCTAGTTGCGGCGAGTGGGGGCTACTCTTTGTTGTGGTGTGAGGGCTTCTCATTGCAGTGACTTCTCTTGTTGCAGAGCACAGGCTCTAGGCGTGCAAGCTTCAGTAGTTGTGGCACACAGGCTCAGTAGTTGTGGCACGCAGGCTCAGTAGTTGTGGTGCACGGAGAATTTAGCATTTTTGATGATTCCTTTAATCACAGAACTCTCTCTCCCCTTGATATCTATGATAAACTCTACCAATTTTTGACCAGTGCTATAATTCTTCTGTTTCTTTTGGGTGCTCTGTTTCCTGTCTGGACTGTATAGGTCAGTTTCCCTAAAGTTTCAAGCTCTGCCATTTCTGTACCTTTTGAACTCTCTAATTTTTGTGAAAATCCTTCTACATGGACTACTATCAGCTTATACCTGTAAGTATACATTCTTGCTCTCTTATTTTTCATGTTTTATAAATTTTTTCAATGCTAGATATTGTTTTCACTTCTTTTACACCTTTCTTAGTTGCCTAGGATAGATGATGCTCACCTTTTCTGGATCGATTAATGTGTAGTTACCAATAATTCATTTTCATGAATTTAAAAATGACACATATGTTAAGCAAAGTGGCCTTGAGAATGTACCTGTCAGTAGGTATGCCATGTCACACTGATCTAAACAGGTCAGGCAATGGTGCAACATTCTAATGATCCAGATGGGCTTAGAAATTATCTAACTAATTGTGTAATCCTGTTCTAACATTAGGCACATCAGAGTCCAACAAGCTTTTAAATGACAAAGCTTAGGCCCCACATTGAATAATAATGATAGAGGTGAGAGAAGAATTATGTTTCTAGAGTCATATACCAATTGTCACTCAGCAACTAGCTGTCAGGGAAACTAGCAAAACATTAAAAGTCTAAGATGGTCACAGGGATCTGCATGAATCACCTTTTATCATCTGTTCCTTCCTGTTGTCAATTCCCAGTCATTGATCTCCCTGGGAATAATGCAAAAGGAACTGCTGAGTACAGTGATTGAAGCAAAAACCTTACAGCTTTCCTCTCAAACAAATGAATTTAGTTTTTATGGAAAGTGCTTAGTGATTGATTATCTGCGTAGAGTCATCACAGGAGAAATATTTGTTCAAAAATTTCTTGCCAATTATACTCTCACTCTTCTTTCCTATTTTGTTAAATATTCAGGTTTGAAAATATACATGAACATATTTCAATATTGGTTATAGAAGAATTATTTTATTTAGTGATATTCAAGACATTATTAGGTCATGGCCTTATATTCACAGTTTCAAGTTGGAAATAATTCAGAAATAATGATTAATATTTGGAAATTAGCCATTAGTTATGGATTCAGAGGAAAAAAGAGCTTTTGCTGCGTGAGTCATAAAGGATTCTAATCACATTAATTTTACAACATTTGGGATGTCACAAAAGCAGAAGGGCTGGTAAAACATTTCGTGGGCTGGTAAATATTTTTCATCTATTTGCATGGTTGACTGATACTATTTACTAAATTTGTTTTAAAGAGCCCCATGCCAAAGGCAGTAAAATATGAGAGAATAATAAGCTAATTAAAGCAAATTACTGCCAAGCAAGATAATTATATTTAGACTTTAATACATTTTATGCAGTGGATTTTTATCTGTATCACATTATTACAGGTTAATCAAATGTAGGGTAAAGTATTAATACATTTGATTTAAGTTGTGTGAAAATACAATTGAATTGATGGAAAATATTTTCTTGAATAAGATGTATGGTCATAACTTAATCTATATTCTTTTTTTGGACAATGTAAAATATCATTCCTTTGTAAACATATATCAAATTTGTATGTGAATATTCTGTCTTAATGTGCATTTTTCATGTATTGTATCATTTGATATTGACAAATATTCAAGAATTTTGGTGTTTACTGCAAATGTTTTTAACTCAAGTGAAAACAGACTCAGAGAAGTTATGTGACTTTTCTTTTTATCATGATATCTTAAGATATGTAGTCTTTTCAATCTACCTATCTGTCTACCTACCTACCTCTCTATCTACACATACATACTTGGGAATAAGTTTCATATTTTGTGCTCACAAATGTTAAAATCAGTTATTACAGTGGAGCAATGAGCAAAATTAACAACTTGGACATATCATTTAATAACATGTCATTACACTGTATACTGAGAGCTGAGAATTGGCAATTTATTAATGGTTTGAGAACTCAGATATCATGGCTTTATCTTGAACATTAGAATTTATGTAACAAACATTTTTTATCTTTAAATTTTTAATGAAAATTTAAAATATTTTTATTATGAGGTACATATACATGCATACAATATATAACTTAATACAAATGGGACATGAGTTTATACATATACACATTTATCTTTTTTTTTCTTTTTGCTTATTTTCCTTGTCACCACACTACATCACCTCTTCCCTCTACTTGCTTGTCATCCAACCTAAGTAATCTGTGTTAACAGTTGATTAAATATCTTTCATAACTACTTTATAATCACATTTATATAATAATGCACATCTATCCATGTTTATATAGGAAAAAACATTTTCTATAAAGAAAATTTTAGAAATTTTAGAAAGAAAAATTTGATTTACAAAACGGATGCATACTATATGCATTACTCTGAATCCTGCTTTATTCATCCAATACCTCATACAAATTCTTCCAAGTTTACTGGTAGAGCTTTAATTCTTTCTTGTATAACAGCTGCATAACTGACTCAACCATAATATATTCAACCATTCTTCAGTGATTAGCAGACAAGTTGCTTACAGTTTTAGCTACTATAAATTATGGTGCAAAATGAATCATTATATTTTTACCTGTAGTTAATATACTTTTGCTTTCTATGAAGTAAGTTATATGTAGTAGGGTGGTTTAATTAAATAGTATAAGTATTTTTAAATTTAGGAGATATTATCACATTGCTTTCTGGAAAGGCTTTATAACAGTTCACATTTTCACAAGTGATATATAAGTATACACCATATCTTATTCACCTACCAGCGATAAATGCTCTATTATTTTTTTTGCAATATATTTTACACTAAAAATTTGTTTTTACTTTATTTGCATATTTATAAATACTGGTGAATTGCTTATACCTTCATATGTTCATGTATTTCATCCTCTGTTACTTTTCTCTTCACGTATTTTATTCCCCTTCCTGGTGGATTTTTTTTTTTTCTTATAAATTTGAAGGAGGTCTTCCTTTATTATTAACTATTATTTAACACTTAGTTTTAGTGTTGGGTTATTTCTTTACATTATTTTTCTCTTCTAAAAATTTTAAAGCTAGATATCGATGTATATCTAGCTTTACTTGTATGCCTTCTGGTACTTATGTTCTTTCCTAAGAATTTCTACACCTATTTTCCCAGATTTTATTGTGAAATTTCAATGATTACATTTTCTTTTCTCTCCATGTGTGTATAATATTTAACCACGTGAAATTTATATTTACATTTATTATAATAAAGTTCAAATGAAGGTATGATCTAATTTATTAAGCAATAATTTTCTCTATTTCTTGAAATGCCATTTACATCACATAATTGTAATAACAAGAAAATGGTAGTAATAATAGTAAGCAATATTTATTAAGAGCTTACTGGTTTCCATACACTATTCTACATGGTTTTCACATATTTATTTAATTAATAAACTGAAAAAATATGCTATTCTCATTATGTAAATGAGAAATCTAAGCCATAGAGAGTTTAAGCACTTGCTTAATGTTTCCTAGTCAGGAGATAATAGACTTGGGTTTCAAAGTGACATAGTTTGGATCTAGAGTTCATATTTTTACTATTATGCAGTGATATATCTTTATTTGCATATTTGTGTAACTACACACACAAACACATGCCCATTCCATTACCATCTGTGCCTGGCTCTATTTTTTGCTTTGTTATTTTTATCCAATGGTCCATTTTTCTATGACTCACACAAGTGCACACACTCACAAATACACACACATATTTTGATTTCAATATAATTATTATTTCCTAATATCCAATAAGGTAAGTCCTTACCTTCATTTCCTTTGTTTTATATAAATTTCTTGATTATATTCAGGCAAACTTTAGTAATTCTAAGATATTTTATCCCTCATGACATTGGGCAATCATCAATCACCAACCTCTCCCCCTCCTACAGAGTCACTATTTGAGTTTGGATCACCACAGATTACTGTTGCACTTGGCTTCTTGGACTCCATATAATGCACTTGAGAGTTACTCATCCATGTTACTACTGAATATTAGTAGTTGGCACTTTTTAAACTTATGTGTGTGGGTTTAGCTTTTTGTGTCAGTTTATTTATTTATATCTGTGTATATATTTACTTATTGGTTTTAATGAATATACTCCATTGTATCAATATAATACGATATATTTATTTCCTCTTCTGATAACAGGCACTTTAATTATTTCTAGTTGGCTCTTCTTGTAGAAGTCTTCTTATAACATAACTTTTTAAGTTTTCTTGGGTAATAATGAGAAATGGCAATGATAGGTCACAGGATAGGTCTATGGTTAGTTTTAGGAATAACTGTGTCAGACATAGAGATCCATTGCTTAGATCTGCCCTCATGAGAGACTCTTCTATGAGAAGTATAGGCTTAGAGCCTCCAGCAGAAACACCTTCAGGAACTGCCAGTGCATTTGAGCCAAGACTATGTTCTTCACAGAAGCTCCCCCATGAGGATTGAGCATTGCAGTGTACCAGTGTTCACTGGGCCATTCTTTGCTCTGGGGCTATATGTTGGTCTGGCTGAGACTTCCTGAGATGTACATCACAGTCTGAGGATATTCCTACACGTTCCTCCTTCATTTTCCTCTCATTTAATAGAGTCAGGTCAGCGTGATGGTCTGAAAATTTTCCCTTCACACTCCTGGTCTCTTTCACCTTTACCTAACCCTAACCCTAAACTTAACCTTAACCCTAATACTAGACCTAACCCTAACCTTCCCTATGCCCTGCCACTACCTTCTACATCCCACTCTGAAATCAAATTCTATTTACTTTCTTTTTATGAACATATTTCTGAGGTTTTAGGTCAATGGCAACATACACTGTTACACAATTTTATAGATGACACATTAGAAATTACTTAGCCTATCCTCTCTATTTTAAAATAGGAGGCAAGAAAGAAATATCAATATCACACTACTACTTTTTTAGCAAAACACTGAAAATGCTTATTCTGTATCTTAGTTCATTGATAGTGTATTATTTATTCATTGTTATTATTGATATAAATATTTTGTAATAATACCAATAAAAGCAAAAAAGAGAGAGAGAAAGATAAAGTTTAATTACTAAGAAAATTAATCTCAGTACTTTAAATGAGATGGGCCAATTACTGGGAAAAGCTATATTAACCAATCTTTTCAGTTAGTGTTTGTGATAATAATTGCATTTCTTTAAGAAGAAAAAATACAGAAATTGGATCATTTCCTCTTCCCATATGTATTGAGCTCTTCTGTTCTGACAGTATGAAGTTAAATCTGTAGTATTTGAGAAGGATATGTACCACACAAGATATATTTTCCCTATGTTCTGAATAAGAGAAACGTCAATGTTTAGAATCATTTATTATTACAAATTACATTATATCTTGAAGAAAACTAGATAGGTATGAGTAGGACAAAACCGAGCACATAAAAATTGTTAGAAAGAATACAGATCTAACCTGTATATAATTTGCTTGTTATAATTAGTTTCTAATATCAAGAATTACTTTTATACTGAATCTATTAAACAAATAGAATTAAGAAAATATAATGAATTTGTTCTGAGAAAATATTCTCTATATTAAAATAAATACTTATTTACACCTTCCATCAATAAACAGATGTATGTTCAACAGAGCTAATTATTACAGAAATGCAAATCAAAACTACAATAAGGGATCACCTCACAATAGTCAGAAGGGCCATCATCAAAAAGTTTACAGATAATAAATGCTGGAGAGGGTGTGGAGAAAAGGAAACCCTCCAACACTGTTGGTGGGAATGCAAATTTGTGCAGCCACTATGGAGAACAGTATGGAGGTCCCTTAAAAAACTAAAAGTAAAGTTACCATATGACCCAGCAATCCCACTCCTGGGTATATATCTGGAAAAGACAAAAACTCATTTGAAAAGATACATGCATCTCAATGTTCACAGCAGCACTATTTACAATAGCCAAGACATGGAAGCAACTTAAGTGGTCCATCGACAGATGAATGGATAAAGAAGATGTGGTATATACACAATGGAATATTACTCCATCATAAAAAAGAATGAAATAATGTCATTTGCAGCAACATGGATTGACCTAGAGATTATCATAGTAAGTGAAGCTAGACAGAGAAAGACAAGTATCATATGATATCACTTATATGTGGAATCTAAAAAAATGATACAAATGAACTTATTTACAAAACAGAAACAGACTCACAGACATAGAAAGCAAACTATGGTTACCAAAGGGGAAAGGGGGGGGGAGGGATAAATTAGGAGTTTGGGATTAACAGAGGCACACTACTATATATAAAATAGATACCCAACAATGACCTACTGTATAGCATAGGGAACTATACTCAGTATCTTGTATGTAATAACCTTAGTAATGGAAGAGAATCTGAAAAAGAAAATATGTATATATACAGACATATATATATTCATATATATGTATATATATTTGAATCACTTTTTTGTACACCTGAAACTAACAGAACATTGTAAATCAGCTACACTTAAACTAAAAAAAAAAAAAAAAAAGAAACGGATATGTTTTCTTCCTTTATTTGTCTCAGTTAAAACTGTAAATTCTTATGATTATGCCTCTAGCAACCACTAGCCACAGATTCCTATAAATTGTATTTTTTGTTATTCCTCAGCATTATTATAAACCGGAGTCATTGGAAGTAGAAGAACATTTTTTAAAATTGCAAATACCGGATTTCCAGTTTATCATAGGTGATTATACTTTTTTATTTTATTGGAAAATGCCACTTGTTTATTAATAGTTTACCACATGGGAATGTACACCTCTACCTCCACCCCATGCCCCATACCCCATACACAGGCATAAATCCACAAGGAGAAGAGATGAAAGCAAAGCAGATGAGAGATGTAAACAAAATATGGGAATGCTGGAAAGGACAGATGAGAATTAAGTGACTCATCAACACAAAAAGTTGAAACCAAGGTATCTAGAAGGGGAAACCTAGAAGCAAGCAAAACTCTATCAAAGGTAAGGGTTTGGAGAAATCTGATACTTCCAAATGAGGGCATTTGTCTATCATTGGATAAATGTAGTAACAGAATGAAATCCTACACTTAAGATAAAAAACAAAACAAAACAAAACAAAAAACCCAACTTGCTTTAAGCTGGGGTAGTGAGAAGGAGGCATAATAGTGGAAAAAAGTAAAATTTAAAGAGATATATAGGTATAGATACAGACATAGATATAATGAATTTGGGAAGACTATGTCTTTCAAAAATCTTGTCAGATGGTCTTATGTTCTAAAGATCTCTGGTAGTCTATATGAAATTGTATCCTTAATTATTGATTGTGCAGCCTTACTAAACTTGATGTGGTAAGATATCTTACAAGTTCTCCTAAGAAGTAATGGCAAACCTAGTTTTCTTAAAATATCATGGTCAGCAGCATTTAGATATCACAGATTTCATTTACCAGTTCCAATGGATACACAGATATTAAAATGCTGAAATAAACACTTTTTTAAAGACTTTATTTAATGTTCAGTTGTATTAAATTGAGGAAGATAGGTTTCTCATATGCCTCCTGACTTTACACATGCATAGCTTCTCCCATTATTAACATCCTCCACTAGAGTTGTACATTTGTTACAACTGATGAACCTACAATAATGCATCATAATCACCCAAAGTCCATTAACATTTACATTAGAGTTCACTCTTTTTTTTTTTTTTTTTTTTTTTTTTGCGGTACGCAGGCCTCTCACTGCCGTGGCCTCTCTCGTTGCGGAGCACAGGCTCCGGACGCACAGGCTCCGCGGCCATGGCCCACGGGCCCAGCCGCTCCGCGGCATGTGGGATCCTCCCAGACCGGGTCACGAACCCGTGTCCCCTGCATCGGCAGGCGGACTCTCAACCACTGCGCCACCAGGGAAGCCCTAGAGTTCACTCTTGATGTTGTACATTCTATGGGGTTTGAAAAATTGTATAATGACATGTATCCATCATTACAATATCACAGAGTATTTTTACTGCCTTAAAAGTCTGTGCTCTGGGCTTCCCTGGTGGCGCAGTGGTTGAGAGTCCGCCTGCCAATGCAGGGGATAACGGGTTCGAGCCCTGGTCTGGGAAGATCCCACATGCCGCGGAGCAACTGGGCCCGTGAGCCACAACTACTGAGCCTGCGCGTCTGGAGCCTGTGCTCCGCAACAAGAGAGGCTACGACAGTGAGAGGCCTGCGCACCACGATGAAGAGTGGCCCCCGCTTGCCACAACTAGAGAAAGCCCTCGCACAGAAACGAAGACCCAACACAGCCAAAAATAAATAAATAAATACGTAAATTTATTTTTTTAAAAAAAAAAAGTCTGTGCTCTGACTGATCATTCCTCTCTCACAAACCTTGGCAACCAGTGATATTTTTGCTATCTTCATAGTTTTAACTTTTCCATAATGTCATTTGGTTGAATCATACATTATGTAGCATTTTCAGATTGGCCTTTTCTCACTTAGTAATATTCAATTAAGGTTTCTCAATGTCATTTCATGTCTTGAAATCTTATTTCTGTTTGGTGTTGAATAACAGTCCGTTGTCTGGATGTACCACAGTTTATTTATCCATTCACCTACTGAAGTACATCTTGGTGGCTTCCGAGTTTTGGCAATTATGAATGAAACTGCTATAAACATCCACGTGCAGGTTTTTGCGTGGACCTAAGTCTTCAACTCCTTTGGGTAAACACTAAGGAGCGCAATTGTGGGACTGTATGGTAAGAGTATGCTGAGTTTTGTATAAAACCACTAAACTGTCTTCCAGATTGACTGTACCATTTTGCATTTTCAGCAACAGTGTATGATAGTTCCTATTGCTCCACATCCTCCTGAGCGCTTGGTGTTGTCAGTGTTCTGGATTTTGGTCACCCTACTAGGTGTTTAGTGGAATCTCATTTTTGTTTTAACTTGCATCTTCTTGATGACATATGATGCAGAGCATTTTTTCAGATGCTTATTTGCCATCTGTTTTTCTTCTTTGGTGAGGTCTTTATAAATACTGTTTGTGTTTTCACATGTAAATGTTTTAAGCTAAGGTATTAATTTTTAAATGTAAATAATAAGAATCTGAAATATTTTATAAATTATACAAGGTTCTGGATATCTTACTTTGACAGGTTAAGTAACATTTGTTTTTGTATGTCAATTTTCTCTTTTACTCTCCCTCAACAATGTAAAGAGTCATAATTATTTAACTAATTGGTTTTACTGTCGATATTTTAAAACTTGGTAGAATGTTTCATTATTGTCATAGCTCACATACTTTAATTTTTAGATTCAGACATTTATTATTAAAAGATTACATATTATGAAATGACCAACTTAAATGCTCACAGTAAACAGATTTAAAAGCATCAAACCAAAACAACATCCTGTTTCAGAGAGAGCCATTGAGAAACACCTGCCTCTCCTAAATATAACTACATAATCAGGTAAAAGGAGCCATGTATATTAAGTAAATCTTTTTCAGTACATTTGCATTAATCCTCTAATCATTTTGAAGTACTAGCTTCTGTGAAGTCCAATATGGCATGTATTATAAAAAAAAAAGGATTCCTAGATATTTAAAGATTAAGTTTTTAAAGTATGTCTTTCAAATACTTTTTTTTTTGGGTATGCGGGCCTCTCACTGCTGTGGCCTCTCCCGCTGCAGAGCATAGGCTCTGGAAGCGCAGGCTTAGCGGCCATGGCCCATGGGCCCAGCGGCTCCGCGGCATGTGGGATCCTCCCGGACCGGGGCACGAACCCGTGTCCCCTGCATCGGCAGACGGACTCTCAACCACTGCGCCACCAGGGAAGCCCTCAAATACACTTTTAAAAGACTTTGTAAATTCATGAAAATACTGAAATTTAGTGCAGCATACGTTATGACTTCCCCAGGCCTATAATAACATTCCCTTTCATATTTCTTTATCGGATTCTACAAAATTTCCCTCTCAGTTAAGGTCCCAAAGAGTAGCTTTTTTTCTTTTCGTTCCCTTTCTTTTATTCTCTATTCTTTTCTTCCTTAAAAATTCCAAGTGAACAACACCAGCCATGATATTAACTGTAATATAATAGTCCATTCAAAAACCAACTATCTTTGAAAGACCCATCTACTACTGAGACAGCATTTCAGTCTGTCAGAATGATGCCTTGAACCTCCTCTATCATTTATGCTCAAATTCTAATCTACATTACAAGTATTTCAAAGCCATTTGCCTGGACCTGTCACAAATATTGTTTCCACTGCTATGGCCCAAGTTCATGTCTTAACCAATTCGTACGTAAAATGCTTTCCTTAACATGGCTATGCTGTTCTCGGTCTTTCACCATCTTCTAGTTACCTTAAAGCTTAAATGAGATCTTTTTCCACAGGCTTTTTAAATGCTCTTCATTTTTATAAATCAGCATTTAAGACCAATCCTAATTTTTCTAATATTAATATTTCTAACATTTCATCAACAGGATATTAAGAAATTAATGTTCATCTACTTAATATCAAACATTCATAGTATATGATTAATTGAAAAGAGAACTAGATATATTCATAATCACAGTCAGATTTTAACAAATGTTCACTTATTGATAAAATAAAGTAGATAGAATATGAGTAACTTTTAAAGGTCTTAATACTGAAAATCAACTTGAAATAACTACTTTATATATAACAGTTCAACAAAAGTGGTAGAGTTTACATTCTTTAAAGTGCATAGAAATTATTCATCAATATACCACATACCCTGGATTGTGGTAAATTTAAAAGAATTCAAATAATACAAAGTATATTCTCTGACCACTAATAAAATTAGAAATCAATAACAAAAAGGTACATGAAATATCCCCCAAACATTTTGATACTAAAAAATCCATTTCTAAATAACACATGGGTTAATGGAGAAATCATAAGAGAAGAAAGCATTTTGACTTGGATGAAAATTAAAACAACACATTTCAATATTTATGGAATACGTAGGTAATGGTATGATAAGGAGAATTTATAGCATGAAATGATTATGCTAGAAAAGAGGAAAGTCTCAAATCAGTGACTTGTTTACACCTTAAAAAATAGACATTCAATGAAATATAAAATAAGCAGAATACAAATTTATAGAGTAGAAATCAATGAAATAGCAAACAAAATGTACTGAAAAGCTATAATACTAAATGCTTGTTCATTGATATAACTAATAACATTGATAAACTTCTTGCCAAATTTATCAGGAAAATAAAGAGCAAAAATACAATTAACCAATATCAAGAATGAGAGCAGATTAACAAAACTTTTTTTTAACAAGATAAGAACAGAACACTACTCAATTTCAAAATGACTTATAAAGCTACAGGCATTAAGAATGTGGCACTGACATAAAGATAGAGATTTGGATCTATGGAACAGAATAGAATATAGAAGTATTTTCATTTTTACGTGGTCAGATGATTTTTTGACAAAGTTGCCAATACAATTCAATGGCAAAAAGATAATCCTTTCAATATATAGTTCTGTTACAATTGGATAGCCATCTGCAGAAACAATAAACTTCCATCGTTACATTAGAGAATTACATTAACACCAATGGTAATTCAAAATTGATTATTGAGTGGAATGTAGAAGAGAAACCTTCCAAATTTTTCTAAGAAAATCCAGGAGAAAAATCTTAGTGAACCTTGTCTAGCTAATTTTTTTTTAAATGACCCCAAACCACAAACTATTAAAGGATTTTAAAAATTAAAAATAATCAAAATAAAAATATCTGTTCTTCAAAATTCAGTTGTGAAAATAAAAAAGCTAACCATCAACTGAAAGAAAATACTTGCATATCATATATCTGTTAATTTAGATCTAGAAAGCAGAAGAAATGCTTAGAACATGATAACAAGACAAACAACCCATATTAAATTGCTAAAGATTTGAACAGACATTTTATCAAAGAAGGTAAAATTAATGGAATAAGCACTTAAAAGTTCTTCAAGATCATCAGCTAATAGGGAAAAGGAAATTAAAACCACAGTGAGATACTACTGTATTACCTGAAGAATGACTAATATATAAAAGCCTAACTATATCGAGTGTTAACAAAGACTTAGATCAAATGGAATTATTATACACTGCTAGTGGGAACATAAAATGATTAAGAAGTTCCTTAAAAAGTTAAACATATATCTACCATATGACCCAGCATTTTCCCTCTTAGAAATTTACCCACAATAAATGAATGCATATGAACACACAAAATCTTGCCCCCAAAACTAGTGGCAACCCAAGTATCCACCGGGAGGTAAATGAATAAACAAATACCCATATAATGAAATTCTAATCTTAAAAAATGGGAATGAACTACTGATATACATGATAGCATGGGTAAATCTCAAAATAAAGTATACTGAGTGATAGGAGTCAGAACTACAGGTACTTACTACGTTTCCCCTTGTATAACAAATTCTAGAGAATGGACACTAATCTATAGTAACAAAAAGCAGATGAATGTGGTGGTGAGGAAGGGTGGGATTAGAGAAGAACAATAGGAAACATTTGGTGTGATAGGTATTTTCATTATCTTGATTGTCTTAATGGTTTCACAGCTACATATATATAAATTCTAACAAATCAAACACTTGAAGAAAATAATATATTTAAATTAGTAAAAGCAGTAGTGTTCTTATATTCTAGATTTGAACTTAGAACATATAATGAAAAGTATTTTTCAATAAATTCTATATACACATGCGTATATAATATATGGGTCATATGTTATATTTTTTGGTAATACATACAAACCTTCCTAAATAAGTGGAGAAATATATTTTAGGATTAAAATATTTCCATTTGAATATCTTACAGTCATCTCTAATTTAATATTTCTAAAACTGATTTTCTAACTCCCTCTATCTGCTACTATTGTGCTTCATAGTTCGTTCATTAAATGGCATTGAAGTTTACTCAGTTGCACAAACCAGAAGAGTGGTATGACTTTTTTCTCCCATCTCTCTATAGTCCAACCCCCCCATATCAATCTTGACTCAATGTTATTTTATTTCTTAAATTTCTTTATTCTACATCTCTCCATATGTATTTTTATCTCTGAATCTTCGATAGTAACATTTGTAACATAGCTTCCCAATGCCAGGGCGATAATGTAAACATTATATAAATATCATTATAAAGTTTACCTGCTTCTGTATATTCATCTCAAGCTACTGCATCCCCCATCTACATTATGACTCCATGTCAGCAATCCACTGAACTTGCTTTATTTTTTAAAATAGATTATGTTCTTTGTGGTGTTCATATGTATGTTTCCTTCTGCTGAAACACTAATTCTCACTTTTTGCTGGCATGTTAATTATATATGTCTCAGTTTCAAAAAGATTTTCAGAGTGAAGCTTTCCTTAAACTTTAGGTTGAGACTCACTTGTGCATTCTTTCATAGCATAATTCAGACTTATTATATAATATGTATATTTATAGTGCCATGAAGACTGACATCCAAGAGTACAAGCACTTTGTCAGCCTTATCCTACTAGGAGTACATGGAACATAAAAGAATAAAGTAAATATTGACTGATCGAGTGCATATATACCTAATAAATCTCCAGCACCATGCAGATGAATAAACTGAGGTATAGAACTTTCTTAAGTTCACAGTGTTATTTGTTGAAGACCAGAGGCATTCATAGTAATCAAGTTTCCTCATTGTCAGTTCAGTACTTTTTCCACCAACTACATTAAATTAGTTAAAGTTAACTATTGAAATGAATAAATCTCCAAAGTTTACATAGTTGACACATTATTTCTCCCTTACCTCACAATTCAACGTTGATGTTGCAGAATGGACAACATTCCTCCGAGTTGTGATAATGTGATCCAGGCTCCTTCCATATGGGGTCTTTCCATCTTTCACCACATGGCTACTGAGTCTATTCTAGGAGCTTTCTCTATTCCATCCAGCTATAAGGGAAAAGAGCAAGAACTATGATCTGTGGGAGCTTTTATGGGCTGGACCTGAAAGTGATGCACATTACTTCCTCTCACATTTCATTTGTCAACATAGTCACATAGCCTCACCTAACTGCAAGAAAAACTAGGAAATGGAATCTAGCTGTGTGTCAAGAAAAAGGTGACAATAACCAGTCTCTGCCAATTACAATGCACTGTAATTAACAGTTAGATTCTAGAATGTCAAGGTATAAATACTCTATTTTAAAGCAGTAAAGTGTAAGCTTAGTGAAGTCAGGCATAACCCAGTGTTTAACAGACTGAGTTTAAATTTGATGGACAGAATTTAGAACATATGACAGAATAATGGTATTTCCTTATAATTTAAAGGCAATAAAGCTGTAATCACTTCTTCTAAGTAAAATATCCTAATCACTATATGAATACATTTCCAATCTTGTTAGATGAAAATTATTAGTTACATATTCTGCTTCATAGTTTCACCTTTCTGTTAAATATTAAAAGGGGTAAGAGCAATTCTTTTATTTGCTTAAAGGATGAATTATATAAAGGCCATTCAGGTCTATCTGCTCTAGAAGCAAATAAGGGAGATTTTATACTGAATGTGAAAATAGATATTTCATTTCACATATCAACATTGAATTCAACTTCCTTTCACTTCCCTGTGCTGAAAAATACACTACACAGGGTTCAAGATTATAATGCCACTGTAAGTAATGCACAAAGAGCACAGTGTTTGTAAGCTGAATTGACTGAAATTGAATGCAATCCACAAAAAAATTGAGAAAAAAATTATTATACATTGTCAATTATGCAGGCATAAAAACTAGGAGTCGTTTTGAAAGCAATCTCATTTTTAACTCTATCACTATTTTTTTCCTTCCAAAGTATCTTGAAAAACTAATAATTGTATATTGTAATATAATTCACTTATGTTGCATACGGTTTGGTCTCTATATTTTACAATGTAGAGATAAATTTTCAGAAGAAAATATTAAATTTAGGTTGATGCAACTGTAAGAACAATTGAGAGATGATAATAATTTGCATTGTCTCAGTTTTAATTTGTGTTTGAAGAAAAAAAATTCAGTTTCATTAGGCCTGTGGTCCATGATAAATTTCTTGGTTATGCTTATGCATATTTTTGTAACCCTGGCCAATATTATATTGGCACCACTGCCAATAATCAGGGAGTAATCAAAAAATATACAAATATATATTCTTTAAAGATAAAACACAAATTAATAGCAACTTATATATTAATTAATAGCAACTTATATATTTATGTGATCTCCCTATTTCACATGAACCTGCTCCATATATTTCTATTTATGAATGTATTGAAAAAACCCAATTCTTCCTGAGGCAGGTGGTGTAAATAATCTGCACCTGAGGGACCTGTTACTGTCTTTATTTCACCTGTTTTTGGCTATATGTCCTTATAGAAAAAGTTCTGAAGATTTACTATTTTTAATGGAGCAATAGTTATCAGACTGATAATGATGAGGTACATCACCCAACCATTTATTGCTCATCTATTATGTAACAGGAACTTTTTGGGGCTCTAAGAAACATAAAGGAGTAAGATATGGATCTCACCCCTTGAGGACTCACTGTATATTTATTACTGCATATCAGCAACTCTAAGTTGCCATTGATTATAAAACAATTATTTTATATACTATTAAGAAAGAAAAAGTGACGTCAATTAAACTTGATCTAATCCTCTCTTATCACATCAATTATAACACACATCCAGACTTTATAGGTATTATAATATAGAAAAATATGCATTTAGAATTTGTGCAATACAATACCAGCCTCAATGTGATAAATGCTCTATCAAGTGGTAGAGAGAGGAAAAAGTGAAAATAGAAGTAGCTAAGACTGATTTTTCTTGGGAGAACAGAGGAGAGGATATTTAAGCTATGTCATAAATAAGTAATATCTAATATATGTCATAAAGAATAGGTAGGGGGTTTTATGGCAGCACACATAAGCAAAGAAAATAATATCACTCTTCCGTGCCTAAACTATATAATCCTGCAGTGATACAGTGGTAAAATGTGTTACCGTAATTGTGATTTGTCCTCATGGATTCCATGTTAGTGAGTGCTACTCTTTGTATTTGTCATGATTTTAATAGTTCTAACTTTTATTTCTTCAAACCATAATTTTTAATTGTAATGGGATAATTTCATGCCTTTCTTATCTGTGTTGTAACAGTTTACAAACTTCCATTAGCTACTAGCTTTCAATCTTTCACTTTTCTTTTGTTGTTGTTACAACATTGACGTATATCTCTAGCAAATTCCAGAGATCCTTTGAAAGTTTTCAGGCATTCTATTTCTGTAATGTATAGCCATTTACTCAAAGAGTATTACAGCAAATGTATCTTAGATGCATGATTCTTCCTAATTCCTCCACCCTCTGTGTCACAGTTGGAGATTTTCTACTATAGTTTGATGTGGAACTCCAGCACATTAATTTTACTGGTGAGATATAAGTACTACATGTAGTTTTCATAAACCATGGTCAGATTCAAGAGCAATATCTAATTTCTTATGGTCATCTATATCTTTTCAGCTATACAATATCAAAGGTCGTTAGATTATTTTCAATAAAAATTCACATTTTATGGCTTAATTTTAAAAATTACTTTCCCAGAAGTATTTTAGTCAACTTAATTTAGTAACTGCTAAATGTGAATAACAAATAATGTATAATGGACATACCAACAGAAAGAATAAGTCTATTTTCCTTTCTAATTCCCCTATATTAATACCATTGCACTAAGAAATATGTAAAGATATTTATTATACCTATGCTTTTAAAGCCATTTTACACTAACATAAAATATGACTTAGAATCAATATATAAAGGTTTGGAGAGACATTTTCAAATCATTATACAATGCCATCAGTAAGCAAAGTTATTTCATTGAAAATCTCCTTCAAAAACTTTAATAGGAATTTCTTTCCAACTCTCATAAAGAAGATAATGGCTAATTTTCATGTTAATGCTATGACCCTGATAGAGGGCAATTATCTCTAAAAACCAATCAAATATTCATTAGAGCTGAATAAATTTGTTATTTAATTTAACTGCCTTTTTAGAAACTCTAATGTCAATTTTAAAATGATCTTAGAATATTTGACTGCATCAGCTGGCTCATGTTTTAAGGTGTTCTATATCCATATACTCTACTATATCATCTTAAACACCACTATTCTTAACTTACTTCTATATCAAATTTACATAAAATGATCATACTCAATATGATGTATGACAGCATAATAATCCAGAATGTAGCTATTCTAATAGTGTGAAATTTGACGTACTCCCTCTTGGCTGGTCATGTGCAAAGGAAGATGATATTTAAGCGATTGATAGTAAAGTCAGCTGCAGCAAGTCCTCAGATAGACTGATTCCACTTTGTGATAGCTGGTAAAATGGAGGAGTACCAGAACCCACATGCATTACATGCTTGTAGCCACATAACAATATATCTAAAGAATTACAGAAAACAGGAGAAATGCTGACACTTTTTCCCCTTCTGAGTACATAGAATTTATTTATGTTTCATCTTTTTGTCTAAAAGAATATCACATGTAGAATTTCTTCTTTCAAGTAAACTATCTGAATTCCCAGATCCAGTTTTTCTACTGAAAATTTAAAAGTGGCTGCTATAAAGGCACGGACTGCCGACAAATTGATTTGGTTTTCTTCTATTTAAATTTTTCCATTTTTTCTTTGCTTTAAAATATATAGCTGTAAACCCAACATCCAACATAAGAAGTAGAACACTACCTGTACTTTGTACTTGCTTACATTCTCCTCCATTTGCCCATCTTCCCACCCTCTAACCCAGAGATAAACACCAGACTAAACCGCGCATGTATTATTTCTTTTGAAAAAGTTTTACTACACACATATATATTTTTTTTTTTTTGCGGTATGCGGGCCTCTCACTGTGGTGGCCTCTCCCGTTGCGGAGCACAGGCTCCGGACGTGCAGGCTCACCGGCCATGGCTCACGGGCCCCGCCGCTCAGCGGCATGTGGGATCCTCCCAGACCGGGGCACAAACCCGCGTCCCCTGCATCGGCAGGTGGACTCTCAACCACTATGCCACCAGGAAAGCCCCTACACACACTTTTAAATAACATGTTAATCATGCGTGCTTGTTTACAAATTCTAGGATATGACCATATGTAATTTGGTAATTTTAGAATTTTTATTTTTCATATTAAATTTCAAAGATTCATCTATATTAAATTTACCCTTTCATATATCTAGGTGTCTTTGTATGTATTTCAATTTTTTTTTTTTTTTTTTTTTTTTTTGCGGTACACGGGCCTCCCAATGCCGTGGCCTCTCCCGTTGCGGAGCGCAGGCTCCGGACGCGCAGGCTTAGTGGCCATGGCTCACAGGCCCAGCCGCTCCGCAGCATGTGGGATCTTCCCAGACCGGGGCACGAACCCGTGTCCCCTGCACCGGCAGGAGGACTCTCAACCACTGCGCCACCAGGGAAGCCCTATTTCAATATTTTTAACATAACTTTGTATTAGTTTGGTTATGTGCATTTCTAATTTCCTTAAAATTGTGTGGTAATTAAAAGTAGTATTATTTTTGTTTAAAATTAAGTTTTAAAAATTTTACTAATATAAAGGAATGATTAATTTTATATGATTTTTTACCCAATTATCAGTTTTTCAAAATTTAAAAATTTTAATTGTGGTAAAATACACATAACATAAAATTTGCCATCTTACCATTTTAAAGTATACAGTTCAGTAGTTTAAGTACATTCACATTGTTGTACAATAAATCTCAAGAATTATTTTCATCTTGAAAAACTGAAACACTATACACATGAAACAACAACTCTCTATTCCCCTCACCCCTAGTAGCCCCTGGCAACCACCATTCTACCTTCTGTCTCTATGAATTTAACTACTCTAGGTATCTCTTATAAGTGGTAATTTGTCTTTTTGCAACTGGCTTATTTCATTTAGCATACTGACTTCAAGGTTCATTCATACTGTAGCGTATGTCAGAACTTTCATCCTTTGTAATGCTAAATAATATCCCACTGTATATACCACATTTGGCTCACCTATTCATCTGTCAATGAGCACTTAGGTTGCTTCCAGTTTTGGTTAATGTGAAAAACGCTGCTATGAACATGGGTATATAAACATTTAATTGAGACCCTGCTTACAGTTCTTTTGATTATATACCAAGAAGTAGAATTGCTGGATCATATAGTCTATTTTTAATATTTTTTAACTGCCAGATTGTTTTCCATAGCAGTCAAAACATTTTACAATCCCACAGCAGTACACAAGAGTTTTGATTTTGCTATATTCTTGCCAATAAATGTTATTTTCTGTTTGTTTTTTTTTTAGCAGTTGCCATCCTAATGAATGTGATGTGGTATGTCACTGTGGTTTTGATTACATTTCCCTAATGATTCATGATATTGAGCAACTTTTCATATGCTCATTCATTTGTATATCATTCTTGGTGAAATGTCTATTAATTTCCTTTGTCCATTTTTAAATTGTGTTTTTTTTTGTAATTTGTTATTGAGAGTTGGAAATGTTATTCATATAATCTGAGTATTAACTCCTAAACATATATATGATCTGCAAATACTGTCTCTCATTTCATAGGTTGCCTTTTCACTCTATTGATTGGCCAACCATCTTTTGAAATTCACTTAAAAATTCTAATGCTTGCTCTGTAAATTTATTTTAAATGTTAGCAATGTTGGCATGTGCATATAAACAGAGTGCTGTTTTTCACATTCAAAATGTTATATATTTTCACTTGATTTTATGTCTAATTGTGCTACCTAGATCCTCTGAATAATGACAGAAGTATTAATAATAGGAAACATTTTATTACTGATTGTAAAGAAGTATTTCAAATATTTCCCTACTTAGAATAATACTTGCTGTAATTTTAAGTACATATTTTTAGAACAGGTTTAGATTTATAGAAGAATTGCAAATTTAGTACAGAGATTTCCCATACACCCTGTACCTGCTTTCCCTTACTGATAACATTTTACATTACTATGGTAAATTAACTAGAATTAATGAACTAATGTTAATATAATTTTATTACCTAAAGTCCATACTTTATTCAGATTTCCTTAGTTTTTAGCTCTTACCCTTTTTCTCTGCTTCAGAGACCCATCCAGGATAACACATTGCATTTAGTTGTCATGTCTCCTTGAGCTTCTCTCATCTGTGCCAGTTTCTTAGACTTTAATGTTTCTAATGTTTTGAGAGATGTTGGTAGGGTGTGTTAAAATATAAACTGAGGCATATTAAACATTTAAAAGTTTATTTGAGCAAAAGTGTATTAGAATTGTGCAGTGCCAAACTGCAAGTGGTTAGGAGTGCTCTGCTGAGGAGAGCTAGGGGAAAGAGAAGTTATAGAAGAAAAGAAAGAAAATTATTTGATTGAGTATAACTAGTTGACTGTTTGTGATTTGTTGAACCTAGATTTTGATTTCTTAACCTTGAGGCATTTACAGGCTTAGATTTTGCTTTGCTTACATAGGCCACCAAAGCATTAGAGCCACTTCAGCCTAATGGACTCCTTGTTTAATTAATTTAACAGATGTTTTGTACCATGTCCTTCTACTTGGATTTGTCTGATATTTTTCTCATAATTAGACTGGAGTTACTGGTTTTTCAGAGCAAGACCACTTAAGTAAGGTATCATTTTTATGATACATCAAGGGTACATACCATCAGCTAGACTTAACACTGTTGATATTGACCCTTATTACCCATCTCCCTTTTCACATTGCACTTTTGAAAGCAAGTCAATTAGTACAACCTACACTTAAGTAGTGGGGGGTTATGATACATCTCCTCCAGGGTGAAGTGTCTATATACATTATTTGGAATATATCTGCATGGAAGATTTATCTTTTCTCTCCCATTTATTTATTTATTCAATAATTTATTTATATTGCTATGGACTCAATAATATTTATTTTTTTATTTTGAATTTTAATCCAGTATGTATGTGTTATTTTGTTTCTCAAATTGCTATAGATTTGGCCATCAGAAGCCCTTTCATTTGACATCTATGTCCCTTTGACATACCACCACCTTGTGTGTGCATGCCTCTGTGCGTGTGCATGACTTGTGTACTAAGCTCTATAGTACCCTCTGGCACTGCAAGATGCTCCAGGCTCATCTTGTGTGTTTTCTTTACCAGTCTACAATCAAGAGACCTTGATTCTTCTGTTGGAGAATGGTATTAGAAACTGTAATCTAGGTGCCAACCATGATCATTGCTACTGAGTTTCATTGCTTCTAGGCCCTTTCAGCTCACAGAGTAAGTAAATATATATATATGGAGCAACCCATGTGTATGCATGCATCTATAAATATTTCTCTACCTAACCATCCATATACATGTGTTCATACTGATTTCTCCAATTCTAATCCATTATCCCATGGGTCATTATAGTCTCATCCCCATGATTATGTGTAAATGCCCACTCTAAAAATGAAAAAGCTGACTTTCACCTTCTGCTATCCATTTACTTAATGGTTCAACTCCTATACATGTATAGCACAATCAGAGTTATTAACCTGTATCCCTGTGGGAAAAACTTTATCATCTAGAAAACTAAATTAGAATGTTTATGTACAATTTCTTTTGTTTTCAGTTTGAAAGATTCCATGACACAGTTATTCAGGTCAGCACAATTTCCTCCACCCCCTTTAGTTAATGATATGGTCTGAAAATTTGCGCCCCTCCAAATTCATGTATTGAAATCCTAACCCCCAAGCATGATAATATTTGTAGACGGGGCCTTTGGGAAGTGATTAGGTCATGAAGAAGGAGCCTTCATGAAAGGGATTAGTGACCTTATAAAAGAGATCCCACAGAGCATCTCCTTCCACTATGTGAGGATATAAGAAGTCTACAACCCGGAAGAGAGCTCTCACTCGATCATGCTGGCTGATCTTGAACTGTCAGTCTCCAGATATATGAATAATATATTTCTGCTGTTCATAAGCCATCTAGTCTATGGTTATAGCAGTCAAAATGGACTAAGACAGTGAATAAGTTTGTTAAATATATTTGAGATGCAGGTGGTTTATTTTGTCATTCTGCATTTTATTCTAGGAATCCTTAAACTCCAAAATAATATATTTTTAAAAATTTACAACATTAAATTTCAACAGGTTTAGGCAAAGGCATAATGTCATGTAACTGCAATTACGTATCATAGAAAATAGGTTAATCTCTGAAAAATCTCTATGCTCTCCCTTTTCAACTTTCCCCTTCCCACCCCCCAACCTTAGACACACTGATCTTTTGACTGCCTATAATTTTGCCTCTTCCTGAATGGTATATAATTGAAATCATACAGTACATACTCGTTTCACAATGAATTCTTTTACTTAGTAATATACATTTAACATTCATCAATGTCTTTGATGGCTTGATAGTCATTTTTATTGCTGAATAAAATTCCATTGCCTAGATATCACACAGGTTTTCTGAAGTCCATTTACTTATTGGAGGATATAATGTTGCTTTCACTTTTTGGCAATTATGAATAAACCTGCTTTAAACATTTATGGGCAGGTTTTTGTGTGGACATAAGTTTTCAGATCAGTTTGATAAATACCTAAGTGTGTGACTGCTGGTTGCTAATCTATGTTTAGCTTTGTAAGAAACAGCCAAACTCTTCCAAAGTGGCTGCACCATTTTGCATTCTCACTAATAATGAGTGAGAGTTCCAGTTGCTCCACACCCTCACCAGGATTGTTGCATTTGGGTCATTTTAATAGGTGTTTACTAGTATCTTGATGCTTTAATTTGCAATTCCTTAATGATATTTTATGTTAATAATCTATATTTATTTGCCATTTGTATATCTTCTTTGGTGAGGTATCTGTTCTGTTTACCCATTTTGGGGATTCTCTTTCTTGCTGTTTAGTTTTATGAATTCTTTCTAATTTGAATATCAGGAGCTTTATTATGTATGTGTTTTGCAACTATTTTTTCCCAGTCAGTGGTTTCTTTGTATTTTATTAGCAGTGGTTTTGGGAAAGCATAAGGTTTTAATATTAATAAAGCCCTACTTATCACTTTTTTCTGTCATGGATTTTGCTTTTGGTGTTGCATCTAAAAACTCATCACCAAACCCAACATTACCTAGATTTTCGTCTAAGTTGTTTACTAGAAGTTTTATAGTTTCACATTTTACTTTAAGATCTATATTCCAGTTTGAATCAATTTCTGTGAAAGATGCAAAGTTCATGTCTAGGTTACTGCTATCATTTTGTAGATTTTGTGGGACAACATTTCTTCCTATAGCTATTTTTTCTAAGAGTGATGAGACTAAACCTCATCATTTCTAAAGGATTATGCTTTCATCCATCACTTTATTCATACTGGGTAGGAATATTTTGTATATGATTTTTGCAGCTACATTCATGTTTGTGACTGAATTTTAATTATCCATTTGATTATTGTATATCATGAATATTCTTGAATCATATAATTCATTGGGGAATATCCTTATTTTAGTCTTATTTAAAAGATTTTGTATAGGAACTATTCTATGGCTATTTATTGTGGGCAGATATTTATCCATTGATTTAACTTCTTTGATCATTAGAAGCCTTTTCAGTATTTATATTATGTAATTATAGTTATATACTTGCTTCACAGAATGAGTAAATATTTAAGTCAGATGCCACTTTATGCTACAAAGTAAAGATAAGAACCTAGGTTGTTTGGATTTCACAAAGGGTATGTGAAATTCAGACCAGTTTACATAAGTTCAGCTTGTACTGCTTGTAGCATGTTTTCAGATGATATGGAAAAGATTCTGCCCTTTTCTAGAAAACGGATACCCAGTGTAGTAAATAATTATCATAATGCATCACAGTGAATAACATCTCCCTGTGTCCACACATGTTTGCAATACAACAGTTGTGGGTCCTCTTATGAAGAAACAATTATTCATATTCTTGAATCTGGACTGGTTGAGCCTTGTATTGACCAATATGATGTGGCAGAAGAGATGTATGAATTCTGGAACCTAGGACATGAGGCCTTGCACCTTCTGCTCTCATATTCTTGGAAACTTGAAAACTTTATGTACGAAGTCTAGTCTAACTTACTCGTGAGTAAGTTTTCAGCCTCATAACAATGCTGTGCCCTACACTTTCTAAAAAATCAGTGTTCATCTAATGAATCACAAATTTAGATGCTTTTACATCTTTTCCAGTTTCCTTACTCATTATAGACGTTACTCTAGCACTTTCCAAAATGGCCTCAGGCAGAGACCAACGAATATCCTCTTATTCTTTCTGGATATACCATATTATTGATTCACTAACACTGAGCTTACAGCCAACAGCACTATAACCATGCCCAAAGGAAACTTATCTAACACAGGTATTTTCTTCACAAGGCGAAGCTCATCTTTTTTGTGCTTAAGAATGTTACACAGTGCTTGCACAAATATATGAAAAATGCAGCAACCAGAGAGAGTGAAAAGGACACTTTTTTCAATATGAGCATTGAAATCAAGAAGGCAGAGTGCAGCCTTGTTCAGCCTCAGCTGGGAACTTGAATGTCCAGGCACTCAAATTTTTCACAGTCCTGCACATGTCTACAAGTGACTGCAAAAGTGCCCTGAGTATTGATTTGGGGCTTACAGATAAATTTTAGCAAGGAGTCAAATTTTCAAATATGGAATCCATAAATAATGAGGATTGACTGTATATGACTTATATATGTGGACATTTCCATATAAAAATATTTTGCAGCATAGCAAATAATTAGAGTTGCTAGATGTGAAAATGCCCAGCAAAAGTAAAAAAAAGGTGATGTTGGTCATCTTGTTTCTATCTTATGCAGAAGACTAGGGAATAGTGATGACAGGCAGGAGTGCAATGCAGTGTAAGAATTTCTAGCTCCAGGGCCATTTGAAGAAGTTTGAACCCCAACTTGGCCACCTGTTAATGGAGTAGCCTCAGGCAAGTCACAAAACATTTCTGATTCTGAGTATCATTTTCTCCTTTGTAAAATAAAGAAAATAGAATCTGCTAAGATAAGTTCTTTTCAGGATTTAAAATTATCATGTATATATATATATTATAAATGATATTATACAGATATATATATTTCCCCCTAGGAACAGTGGTTCAGTATTCACTAATTTAATGTTCATGGAGACTTTATAGAACAAAACTGCCATGAATAATGAAAACTATATATATGTGTGTGTGTGTGTGTTTGTGTAAAATATGTAATTATATATTTCATACATATATACAGTTGTGTGTCTGTGTGTTTACAGGTCATATGGACAAACTATTACATCTATTCAACAGAACACTATTTAGTTGCAAAAAAAGGTACACACTACTGACACAGGCTCAGATACATTATGCTAAGAGAAAGTAGTCAGACACAAGAGACTATTTTAGGATTCCATTTACATGAAATGCCCAGAAAAGATGAATTTATTGAGAATAAAAGTAGATTTATTGGTGGTTGGAAACTGGGGGGAGGAGTGGGAATTAGCTGTAAAGAGTCATGAAGGAACTTATTGGAGAAAAGAAAATGCTCTAGAATGATTTGTGGTGATGGTTATACCACTCAGTAAAGTTATTCTATTCCTCAGAAGTAGGATTGTTCTCATTTCATCATCCTGCCTAAGACTGTTAAATGACAGGTTTGTTGGCACTGGCTAGCTCATAAAAATGGAATATAGAAAAAACAAATCAGTTCTTTGTACCGAAAAGTAAAATTTCACCCATATTTCCCTTAAAATGGCACAAAGACAGGATCAATGATATTGATATTCTACTCATTTTCTTGGAAATTTTTGTTGACCTGCAGATCAAGATGCAGGAAAATCCCCATGAATCACATCTGTTTTAATATCATCGGCACAAATTCAAAAACAGGATTGTCATTCTGCTATTGTGCTTTTGAAAAGATCTGACAGTGTCATTAATTGCTCTTGCTATGTTTTTCTATTTCAAATTTGTCTTTCTAACATCGTATCTGAGCATATCCTGTTCAGTAGTAATGACCTTTGTTTCCAGAAATTCATGAGATTTTCACAACATGAAATAGCTTCAAATGAAGTCATTCCTTTTGTCCATTAATATCTTTGGGTATCCATGGGACTTCAGAGGAGGTGACTAATGCGATCTGGTGTTCTGGTCAAACTACCATTCAAAATGGCTATGCCATTTGCATTCCTACCAATGAAAACTGCAGAACTCCTGGCACATAGCAACTCCACCCAAAACTCTGAACTAAAAAAAAATTGCAATATACAAATTTTTGAAATCTTCTGACCTCCCTCTCTTTTTTAAAGTCCTATTTTTGGTATGTTATGAGATGCAACAGAGATAATCCCCATTTTTTTCATATCAAATACACTTAGTAAGATACAGGATCTCCTAGACTAAGTAACTAATGATCAAAAACTCCTTGTAGATAAAAGTGGACACATAGCTAAATTATGGGCAAAGTTAAGTAAGCCAAAGTGACTTCTATCAGCTCCCTACCGTAAGACATACTTACACTTTCTTCTTTGGCCCTCCATTTGGCTACCTATAAAAGTGATGCAACATCTAGTGTCATACGGTTTAGAACCATGTCTTAGGATTGGTGGAGTAGTTAGCTGTGGGTCCTTGAGAACTTCCTGAAGTAGAGATACTATTCTAACTTTGGACAGCTTGCCTCCTGGTTGATTTAGGTGGTAAAAAAACAAAACAAAACAAAACTAAAACTAAAATAAACTTCTATACTGTTTATGGCACTGTGATGTATGATTTTTTGTTACTCGTAGTCAACCTCATTCTAAAATTTTAGGAATAATTGACTGTAATCATTATTTTTAGCAATAAGGGAAATAAATTTACTTTTCAAGGCTTAAGTACCAGAATTACATAATAAATTTTAGTCCAAAGTAAATGTTAATGTAGATTGCTCATCAGAACTGGAATTTTAGGAAAAGGAAAGTCATAGAGGCAATCTCTGGCATGACTAGGGAGAATACAGGTACATAAAAGAGTGTGTTGCATAGTGATCTAAAGCACCGATTATATATAATGATAAAAACGCTAAATTAAACTTTCTATGAATCATTTATTCTTAAGTAAAATGTTTAAAATTTTCAAGCATGTTGGATTATTGGTATAAAAGGTTTACAATATCTATCACATAAAAGAAAAATTTTCTATTCATCTGTCTATTTTACTTAGCACAATGCCTGTAATACAATAAGTACTTAATCAATGTAAGTTGCTGCTATTTGCTTTACTCGGTGTTATTTTGTGTTCCTTTTTTATTAACACTAAAAGACTGGTTATATCTCAGGTCACTTCAAGCTTTAAGTATAATGGTTTGCATATTTAAAAGACCAAAATAATTATTATGAAATTTAAAAGTTCTTTCTTATTCAAGATGTTTTTCTTATAATATTACTGGAGAATGTCTTAATGGAATTAAAATAAACTATTTTTTAAAATTATATGATACTATTTTGTAAAATATTCTTATTTATAAAAGTAACTGAGGCTTAAGTATAAGTTTCTAGCCTAAAATCACACAAGGATTTGGTTCAGAAGTACAACTACAGTTTCCAAATAGTTTAATCGTAGTCAGGTCTATTTACTCCATATCACACACTCTTTCCTTACTTTCTTTTTCTTAACATATTTTGTTAATTATGTTCTAATGAATTTTCTTTTATGTCATAAGAAAATACAAAACTATTATGTCATTTTAAGGAAGACAGTTTACAAATTACCTTTTTTTCCATTTTATTCATCTTAAATCCTTAAGTTATTGTGTATAAAAAAGTGAAAAGGCATGTAAACATATCAGAACTCCTATAAATAAGCATCCTTACTGTATACTGCATATGGTTTGCCAGAAGGGATTGTTAAGATAAAGGGGAATAGTCAATACTAGTGGCAGTTCAAATTTTGTACACATTTCACCTTCCATTAAAACTGTATTATTATATTTACATGATTTAGTGGAATTGTCTTGCTGTAAAGAGGTACACACTCTTTGATGGCTAGACTCTGTCTCTGGTTGTCAGCTTTAAAAACCATTCAGATGAATATGGGTTGTATAGAGACCAATATATCATGATTTGTTTAAATCACTATTATTTCCATAGTATTTCTACTTCAACAGTCCACTGAAGCTTTGGAAAAAGGGAACCTATATAAGTTGGGAACATGTTTAAAATAGCTTAAAGATTTTTGAAGTCTTCTTTCTACCCATTACCAAACCAAGTAATACAAATACCCCAAACCTAATTTCTGATTGAAACACTTGAGGCTTAATCTTCTCTTTCTATATAGAGAAAAAAATGCATTGAAATTGCAAAGAAATATTCCGTTGGTACTTATTTTTATTACATACAGCTTTGGCTAGAAACTAATGTAATGTTTAGCAAGCCAGAGGGTGAGAAAATATGAAATTTCATAAAAAGAAATTTTATGAAATATAAGTTATATTTGGTGAATAACCTAGAGCTACTTTGTATATTTTCACTGTGATGCTAGTATTTCTGAAATTGTCACTAGTCCAGAACTTATATGTTTTTTTTGAAATTCTTCCTTTTAAACTAATATAGATCTAGGCAGAGATATGATAACATCCATAGAACTTGTTGCAAATGTTTGGAAACTATACATTGAAGGGATATACCATGAAACAATCTCTGCATTTAAGTATTAACAATAGTGTTAAATAAAAAGTGTTTGAATTAAGAATTACAAAAAAACCCATATTTTGGACATTTTAAATACTTTTGAAACCAGAAAAAGCTCTTATATTTGCCTATTATTATACTTCTTGTATAGGGTCTACACTACTTGCATAAGAGGTTTCAGTTATATGCTCAGCAGCCTTTAGCCAAATCTCTTTGCTCTTTGGTCTGTATAGTAAACTATCAAGATATTTACTAAAGTAGCTCATAGAATTTACTGAATATTCAGTTCAATTATTAATTTACGTATTCATTTAGCAAACATTCCTTTATCCTTTATCATAAAAGTACTGGGAATTACAGAAGTAACTAATAAAAGATACTTTTATAAAACTTACTTGGCAAGAAAGATAAGAAACACATAAACAGCCAAATAAGACAAATTTATGTACTCAAAACTGTTTTGTCACAAATGACATAGAATGGTGGGAAATAATGGGCCAAGGTGGGGAGTGTGTGTGTGTGTGTGTGTGTGTGTGTGTGTGTGTGTGTGAGTGACAGAGAGAGAGAGAGAGACAGAGACAGAGAGAGAGACAGAGATTTCAGCAAAGGTGTCCAGGGAAATCTTTTCTGAGGAAGGATATAAGGTATGTCATGAACGCTGAGAAGAAGGAAGCCATGTGGTGATAGGTTCAAATAACATTCTTTTTTTTTCCCCTCCACCTTTACTGAGATATAACTGACATATAACATTGTGTAAGTTTAAGGTGTACAACATGTTTATTTGATATACTGATATACTGCAAAATGATTATCACCATAGCATTAGCCAAGGTCTCCAGCATGTCACATAATTACCACTTCTTTTTTTGGGAGGGGGCACATTTTAGATTTACTCTTTAGTAATAGAGGAAACACAGATGCCAAACTTTTATATGAAGAAACCTTGTGGTGACTGTGGAGCAGAAAAAAGTAGAATAAAGTAGAAAAGTCCAAAATTCATACCATGAATAATGTATAAGAATTGCATTACACTTTAAAATTTTTCTATATTTTAATTTATAGATAGATAGATAGATCTAGAGACTATGTAAGTATGTGTACAGGCTTACAGTAAAAATTCACATTTGTATTTACCACAGATCACGATAAAATGGAAAAAAAATACTTTCCTAAAAGGATTGATTTATAGATTTTAATAAATTTAATGTTATTCCAATAATGTATTGAATGTAAAATTATGATAGTTTTTGGAAAGGATATAATTCATCTTAAATAGATACAATAATTAGCCAATAATTATTCTAATTTACTTAATATTTTTCCCAAGTTTTTGGGTATTAAGCTGGCAATTTAACCTGTAGAAACATATTAAGATAGATTGAGAAAAAAGGGCAAAGGAATGTGACCCTGCCTTCCAAGCCTGAAGGCTATTATCAAAAAACTTTTCATAGATTATACCTTTTCCCATATCATATGTTTGAATGAGGTTGGAAACAATGTTCTTAGAAATTAGATATATAGGATTTTGAGGTACTATGTGGGTGTGTTAACTATATTTCAACTATCTAAGGTTTAACCACAAGTTCAGATAAAGTAAGAGTAAGCCATAACATCCAAGCTTTAGAGCTTGAGTTTGATGCAAATAGTTTGTTTACATAAAGCAAATAAATAGGTAGGTATCAGTTTACATAGGACAACATGAAACATGTTTCCTCTAAATGAATAGACTATTTGATTATAATCATTTAACATTTCTTCATGTGGCTAGAGTTCATTCCAAATGACAGTTTATACTCCACAATTTTGACTTCCTAATAAACTGAATATGCTACAAAATAGTTACCAACTCTGTATATTGAGGCATATTACTTCATTAAAATATTATTTGTTATCACAGAATGGATTTAACTTAGAACACGTTACACCACAGAAATACTCTTTTCCACTTTCTCTCAAATATCTGTTATAGACTCTAACTGCTTCTTAATCCCTTTTAAAACAGAATTAATAAGAAACCATTTACCAAATTATATTAGTCACATTTCATTTTCTGAATTTCTCCAAAGGCTGTTGTGTCAATTTAAAATGTAGATTCCATTCACTATTAACTACCTGATGAAAGTTATGGAGAAATAATTAGTCATACCATTATCGTCTTAAAAGGAATAGCTCTAAAAATTAAGTCATTAGGCATTCACGTTGATATTGCAAACAGCTTGTCTTTTAGCCTCTGTGGTTTACTTTATTAGAATTTCTAGCTTTACCAAATGCTTACGGATCAACACACTGATTTTATATCCCTATTAAGTTTTCATTCTATAGTACAAAAGAAGCCAATCTAGAATCTCATATATAAATTCAAATCCAACTTGGCAAGGCCATAACTAAGAATATATGCTACTGGAAGATATTCTACACATTTATTGAGCTATTTCATGCTATTTTGCTAAAGTCATGAAGAAATCAATTGCATCACAGCTACAATACTTGACCCTAAAGGTGCAGATGATAGCAAATGGCTTTAAACTAGCTATTCAAGGAATACTTACCTACTCCCATAAAATTCTTAATACATACTGAATGCTTAATTGGCAGATGTTGTACGAGTTCAACATTATCTGTACGTAATAGTAGTCTCATTTCATATATTTTCAGTTACTTTCCTAAGTGCAGCTAAATTAATTACAATGGTTACATTAAATTCCTTATCATTTGTTGAAAATAAGAGCCTGTGTTGACTTATAATAATTACTATCTGGGTCTAGAAAGATAAAAAATAGCTTCACTCAACTTGCATTGATACATGGTAATGTTTGCTAATTAAGCAGTTGTGAAAGGGAGTTATTCTTTTTTCAGTGAGATAGCGTAAAAAAACAGTATATTACCATTGGCCCTCCATATTTGCAGGTTACACATTTGTCCTGGAACTACACCCCCAGAGATATGGATGGATGACTGTATAAATATTTCTTGATACTGTAGAATCATATTTCTATTTTTTTAAAAATTCAGAATATATAAGGCTAAAATAAGAATTGACCGTAATCCTGTCTCCTAGATAATCACTATTGAAATCTAAGAGTGGCAACTTCTAGAGCTTCACTTGCTATGTTTACAGTTTGGAGAGCATGCTTAAGATTAAGATGTTATACTAAATTTTCACTTAAATAATGAAACTAGGTCTTACACATCTTTCTATAAATGCTAAAATTATATCTGACTCACAAAATGAAATTTTCATCTTAAGATGGTTATATCATTGCAAACTTGTATTGTGCTTTTCATGACTTTTTCATGCTTTATCATATATAAAATATATTATCCAGGGGTTTTCTACTGAATACTAACACCACAATTGTCAAAGAGGAAAAGTGAGCATTTTTCTCTTTTAAAAAACAGCATCAGGCATTTTTCACAGAACTAGAACAAAAAATTTCACAATTTGTATGGAAACACAAAAGACCCCGAATAGCCAAAGCAATCTTGAGAATGAAAGAAGGAACTGGAGGAATCAGGCTCCCTGACTTCAGACTATACTACAAAGCTACAGTCATCAAGACGGTATGGTACTGGCACAAAAACAGAAAGATAGATCAATGGAACAGGATAGAAAGCCCAGAGATAAACCCATGCACATATGGACACCTTATCTTTGATAAAGGTGGCAGTAATGTACAATGGAGAAAGGACAGCCTCTTCAATAAGTGGTGCTGGGAAAACTGGACAGGTACATGTAAAAGTATGAGATTAGATCACTCCCTAACACCATACACAAAAATAAGCTCAAAATGGATTAAAGACCTAAATGTAAGGCCAGAAACTATCAAACTCTTAGAGGAAAACATAGGCAGAACACTCTATGACATAAATCAAAGCAAGATCCTTTCTGACCCACCTCCTAGAGTAATGGAAATAAAAACAAAAATAAACAAATGGGACCTAATGAAACTTCAAAGCTTTTGCACAGCAAAGGAAACCATAAACAAGACCAAAAGACAACCCTCAGAATGGGAGAAAATATTTGCAAATGAAGCAACCGACAAAGGATTAATCTCCAAAATTTACAAGCAGCTCATACAGCTCAATAACAAGAAAACAAACAACCCAATCCAAAAATGGGCAGAAGACCTAAATAGACATTTCTCCAAAGAAGATATACAGACTGCCAACAAACACATGAAAGAATGCTCAACATCTTTAATCATTAGAGAAATGCAAATCAAAACTACAATGAGATATCATCTCACACCAGTCAGAATGGCCATCATCAAAAAATCTAGAAACAATAAATGCTGGAGAGGGTGTGGAGAAAAGGGAACACTCTTGCACTGCTGGTGGGAATGTGAATTGGTTCAGCCACTATGGAGAACAGTATGGAGGTTCCTTAAAAAACTACAAATAGAACTACCATATGACCCAGCAATCCCACTACTGGGCATATACCCTGAGAAAACCAAAATTCAAAAAGAGTCATGTACCAAAATGTTCATTGCAACTCTATTTACAATAGCCCGGAGATGGAAACAACCTAAGTGCCCGTCATCGGATGAATGGATAAAGAAGATGTGGCACATATATACAATGGAATATTACTCAGCCATAAAAAGAAACGAAATTGAGCTATTTGTAATGAGGTGGATAGACCTAGAGTCTGTCATACAGAGTGAAGTAAGTCAGAAAGAAAAAGACAAATACCGTATGCTAACACATATATATGGAATTTAAGAAAAAAATGTCATGAAGAACCTAGGGGTAAAGCAGGAATAAAGACGCAGACCTCTTAGAGAACGGACTTGAGGTTATGGGGAGGGGGAAGGGTGAGCTGTGACAGGGCGAGAGAGAGTCATGGGCATATACACAGTAACAAACGCAGTAAGGTAGATAGCTAGTGGGAAGCAGCCGCATGGCACAGGGATATTGGCTCGGTGCTTTGTGACAGCCTGGAGGGGTGGGATGGGGAGGGTGGGAGGGAGGGAGACACAACAGGGAAGACATATGGGAACATATGTTTATGTATGACTGATTCACTTTGTTATAAAGCAGAAACTAACACACCATTGTAAAGCAATTATACCCCAATAAAGATGTTAAAAAAAAAAAAAAAAAAAAACAGCATCATATCAGCAATTTCAGATGTGGTAATGTTGATAGATCCCTAATGGTAGCAAAGAAGATGACATTAAACAAATAAGCTAACTAATGAAATGTCTTATTTTCCTTTTCTATAATAAGTTCTAAATCAGTGTTTTGTAACAGTCTTAAAAACAAAATAAAAAATTGTAAGGATATATATAATGTATTATGTTGGTTAATTTTATGTGTCCATTTGGATGGACCACAGAGCCCAGATATGTGGTCAAACATTAATGTGGATGTTTCTATGAAGGTGTTTTTTAGATAAGATTAAATTTAAATTGGTGGACTTTGAGTAAAGCAGATTACCCTCCTCAAAGAGGGTGAGCTTCATCCAACCAGCTGAAGGCCTTAATAAAACAAAGACTAACCTATCCTGAGCAAGAAGGAATTCTTACAGCAGACTGCATTTGGACTCAAACTGCAACTCCTGCCTGTCAAATGTGTGTGTGTGTGTGTATGAAGTTATTTTAACTCTTTCTTTATCTTTTGCATATTATTTTTAAATGAGTACTAAGTGACTTATGGGAATATGGGCACACCCTGCTGTATTGCACTTTGCTCTATTGAACTTCACAGATAATGTATTATTATTATTTTTTTTACAAGTTGAACGTTTGTGGCAACGCTGCATTGAGCAAGTCTATTGGTACCATTTTTCCAACAGCATTATTTTTTAATTAAGGTATGCACATTAGACATAAAGCTAACAGACTACAGTATAGTGTAAATGTAACTTTTATTTGCCCTGGGAAACCAAAAAATTCATGTGACTCACGTTATTGGAATATTCACTTTATTGCAGTGGTCTGGAACTGAACTCACAATATCTCTAAGGCATGCCTGTAGTCATAAATCCCTGAAATCTATTCTTCAAAGGAAAAACAGTAAAGAAAAAAATTAATACTGTATGATCTCAATTACATAATGAATCTAAAATAGTCAAACTCACAGAACCAGAGAATAGAATGGTGGCAGCAAGGGGCAACAGGGTAGGGGGAATGGGGAGATATTGGTTAACAAGTACAAACTTTTAGGCATAAGATGAAAATATCTGGGGATCTAATGTACATCATGCTGGCTACAATTAATAATACTGTATTGTATAACTGAAATTTGTTATTATTAGATCTTAAGTGTTCTTACCAGAAAACAAAGGTAACTATATGAGGTGATGAACATGCTAATTAATTAACTTGATTACAGTAATCATTGCACAGTGTATGTGTATATACGTGTATATATACATATATATAATCATCATGTTGTACACTCTAAATATATATACAATTTTTATTTGTCAATTATGTCTCAATAAAGCTGGAAAAGAAACTGTAAATGTTGTTAAAATCTATTAATTTACTTAGAGGTTACTGCCTGTACTGCTTTAGTTTCTATCCCAGAGTTTTTCTCAAAGAATTAAGATAGCACTCAAAAGCCTTTATATGAGAGTAATTCACTTTGGGGAAGGAATCACGAGAAAAATACAGTTTAATACTTAGCAATTACTGTTTTTCATCACCTGTCTCATACATTAAATCATTGATCTTTTTCCCTGAAGAAGAAAGGTACCATGAGAGGATGAATTGTGTCTTATATACTAATTGACTCCCTACCACTTTGAATGGGGACTACCTAGTAGGTTATAGGCACTTAGAAATTATTTATGTGAACTAGTTTTTAATTTTGTTTAAGAACATTCATAGAAATAATAGGTATTGCATATAATATGCAGTTTCCTTAAATAAAACAATCTAATTCACCTACACAAAAAGTTGTGAAAAACTTACTTAAATCTTATTATTATGTTTCACTGAACCAAGACCAAACTGATCATCATTTCTGCCCCATCACCCTGATTATGTAATGAAAATTGGGAAGACAATTTACAGAAAAACACCTAATTTGTTAAGTCATACTAAATTAAATTAAATACATTCTTAAGGTAATAAATTACCATCTGTTCACTTTTTCTAAGGGCTACAGTGTGAGATTAAGACAATTTCAATGGGAAAAGGATGTGATGAATAATTACAGACTGTGAATTATGCAGTTTACAATGCATTGCTTATTCAAAAGAATACCGAAAATTACATTAATATATAAATGTTTACCTGTATGTTATCTGCTTCTTTTAAAATTCCTTTTAAATATTATCAGTACCAAACATCAGGAATGTAAAACAGCACAAGAGATCATAATGATTCTATAAATTATTTTGACTAAGTCTTTCAAACATATATAATATTAATTTTGTTTTGGTTTTATTGTTATTACTTCTATATGGGTTTGATTATTATCTGTTAACACAATATAATTTCACAAATAAGAAGGCAATATTTTGTATCTGACCATTAACATTCAGAATTGAAATAAAATTTCTCAGTCCTCTTTAATGATTTAGCTAAACAAAATTGATGAAACATAGCCTGAAGCAAACACATGCTACTGAGGTTAGACTATTTGGTACCTAGTTTTAAGGGTATAAATGGTGACAAATCATGATAAGGATCATTCAGTTTATGTTAAAAAAAAATGCCGTTTTTGGAATTTGAATATAACCGATCCTCCAGTGCATCATATCATGAGATTATAAATATTAATTCAAATCTGTTCCAAAGATACAGTCTCCTAACCTCACTGATTCTTATTCACAATTAGTCCTCCTATCTCTAGCTCTAAACTTATAAATTTATAAATTCCACAAATATGTTTTGAGTACTTCTAATGTGTGAGGCACATTTTTAAGTGATAGGAATAAAGTTCCTACCTTTCAGCAGGTTATACTTTTGATACTCTCTGCTACTCCTTGGTTTGGTGACTCAGTTACTCTCACATTTTGTGGATTACAGATTTGCTTCTCCCATTCATTTCTCAATATTCACACTTTTTATTTAACATCTTTATTGGAGTATAATTGCTTTACAATGGTGTGTTAGGTTCTGCTTTATAACAAAGTGAATCAGTTAAACATATGTTCCCATATCTCTCACTTTTGCGTCTCCCTCCCTCCCACCCTCCCTATCCCACCCCTCTAGGTGGTCACAAAGAACCGAGCTGATCTCCCTGTGCTATGTGGCTGCTTCCCATTAGCTATCTATTTTATGTTTGGTAGTGTATACATGTCCATGCCACTCTCTCACTTTGTCACAGCTTACCGATCGCCCTCCCCATATCCTCAAGTGCATTATCTAGTAGGTATGTCTCTTTATTCCAGTCTTGCTCCTAGGTTCTTCATGAACATTTTCTTCCCCCTAGATTCCATATATATATGTTAGCATACAGTATTTGTTTTTCTCTTTCTGACTTACTTCACTCTGTATGACAGACTCTAGGTTCATCCACCTCACTACAAATAACTCAATTTCGTTTCCTTTTATGGCTGAGTAATATTCCATTGTATATATGTGCCACACCTTCTTTATCCATTCATCTGTTGATGGACACTTAGGTTGCTTCCATGTGCTGGCTATTGTAAATAGAGCTACAATGAACATTTTGGTACATGACGCTTCTTGAATTATGGTTTTCTCAGGGTATATGCCCAGTAGTGGGATTGTTGGGTCATATGGTAGTTCTATTTTTACTTTTTTAAGGAACCTCCATACTGTTCTCCATAGTGGCTGTATCAATTTACATTCCCACCAGCAGTGCAAGAGGGTTCCCTATTCTCCACACCCTCTCCAGCAATTATTGTTAGGATTTTTTGATGACGGTCATTTTGACAGGTGTGAGATGATATCTCATTGTAGTTTTGATTTGCATTTCTCTAATGATTAATGATGTTGAGTATTCTTTCATGTGTTGGTTGGCAATCTGTACATCTTCTTTGGAGAAATGTTTATTTAGGTCTTCTGCCCATTTTTCGATTGGGTTGTTTGTTTTTTTGATATTGAGCTGCATTAGCTGCTGGTAAATTTTGGAGATTAATCCTCTGTCAGTTGCTTCATTTGTAAATATTTTCTCCCATTCTGAGGGTTGCCTTTTTGTCTTGTTTATGGTTTCCTTTGCTGTGCAAAAGCTTTTAAGTTTCATTAGGTCTCATTTGTTTATTTTTGTTTTTATTTCCATTTTCTCTAGGAGGTGGGTCAAAAACAATCTTGCTGTGATTTATGTCATACAGTGTTCTGCCTATGTTTTCCTCTAAGAGTTTGATAGGTCTTTAATCCATTTGAGCTTATTTTTGTGTATGGTGTTAGGGAGTGTTCTAACTTCATATTTTTACATGTACCTGTCCAGTTTTCTCAGCAACACTTACTGAAGAGGCTGTCTTTTCTCCACTCTATGTTCTTGCCTACGTTATCAAAGATAAGGTGACCTTATGTGTGTGGGTTTACCTCTGGGCTTTCTACCCTGTTTCATTGATGTATATTTCTGTTTTGGTGCCAGTACCATACTGTCTTGATTACTGTAGCTTTATAGTATAGTCTGATGTCAGGGAGCCTGATTCCTTTAGGTCTGTTTTTCTTTCTCAATATTGCTTTGGCTCTTTGGGGTCTTTTGTGTTTCCATACAAATTGTGAAATGTTTTGTTCTAGTTCTGTGAAAAATGCCAGTGGTAGTTTGATACGGATTGGATTGAATCTGTAGATTGCTTTGGGTAGTATAGTCATTTTCACAATGTTGATTCTTCCAATCCAAGAACATGTTGTATCTCTCCATCTATTTGTATCATCTTTAATTTCTTAAAGAAATTAAGACACTTAAATTATCAGTGTCTTATAATTTTCTTCATACAGGTCTTTTGTCTCCTTAGGTAGGTTTATTACTAGATATTTTATTCTCTTTGCTGCAATGGTAAATGGAAATGTTTTCGTAATTTTACTTTCAGATTTTTCATCATTAGTGTACAGGATTCCTAGAGATTTCTGTGCATTAATTTTGCATCCTGCTACTTTACCAAATTCATTGATTAGCTCTAGCAGTTTTCTGGTAGCATCTTTAGGATTCTCTATGTATAGTATCATGTCATCTGCAAACAGTGACAGCTTTACTTCTTCTTTTCCAATATGGATTCCTTTTATTTCTTGTTCTTCTCTGATTGCTGTGGCTAAAACTTCCAAAACTATGTTGAATAATAATGGTGAGAGTGGGAAACCTTGTCTTGTTTCTTAGTGGAAATGGTTTCAGCTTTTCACCATTGAGGATGATGTTGGCTGTGGGTTTATCCTATATGGCCTTTATTATGTTGAGGAAAGTTCCCTCTATGTCTACTTTCTGCAGGGTTTTTATCATAAATGGATGTTGAATATTGTCAAAAGCTTTTCTGCATCTATTGAGATGACCATATGGTTTTTCTCCTTAAATTTGTTAATATGGTGTATCACATTGATTGATTTGCATATATTGAAGAATCCTTGCATTCCTGGGATAAACCTCACTTGATCATGGTGTATGATCCTTTTAATGTGCTGTTGGGTTCTGTTTGCTAGTATTTTGTTGAGAATTTTTGCATCTATGTTCATCAGTGATATTGGCCTGTAGTTCTCTTTCTTTGTAACATCTTTGTCTGGTTTTGGTATCAGGGTGCTGTTGGCCTCGTAGAATGAGTTTGGGAGTGTTCCTCCCTCTGCTATATTTTGGAAGAGTTTGAGAAGGATAGGTCTTAGCTCTTCTCTAAATTTTTGACAGAATTCGCCTGAGAAGCCATCTGATCCTGGGCTTTTGTTTGTTGGAAGATTTTTAATCACAGTGTCAATTTCAGTTCTTGTGATTGGTCTGTTCATATTTTCTATTTCTTCCTGGTTCATTTTCGGAAGGTTGTGCATTTCTAAGAATTTGTCCATTTCTATCAGGTTGTCCATTTTATTGGCGTAGACTTGCTCGTAGTTATCTCTAATGATCCTTTGTACTTCTGCAGTGTCAGTTGTTACCTCTCCTTTTTCATTTCTAATTCTATTGAGTGTTCTCTCTTTTTTTCTTGATGAGTCTGGCTAACGGTTTATCAATTTTCTTTAACTTCTCAAAGAACGAGCTTTTAGTTTTATTGATCTTTGCTATCATTTCCTTCATTTATTTTCATTTATTTCTGATCTGATCTTTATAATTTCTTTCCTTCTGCTAACTTTGGGGGTTTGTTTGTTCTTCTTTCTCTAATTGCTTTAGGTGTAAGGTTAGGTTTTTTATTTGAGTTGTTTCTTGTTTCTTAAGGTAGGATTGTATTGCTATAAACTTCCCTCTTAGAACTGCTTTTGCTGCGTCCCATAGGTTTTGGGCCGTTGTGTTTTCAATGTCATTTGTTTCTAGGTATTTTTTGATTTCCTCTTTGGTTTCTTCAGTGATCTCTTGGTTATTAAGTAGTGTATTGTTTAGCTTCCATGTGTTTGTATTTTTTACAGATTTTTTTCCTGTAATTGATATCTAGTCTCATAGCATTGTGGTCGGAAAAGATACTTAATATGAATTCAATTTTCTTAAATTTACCAAGGCTTGATTTGTGACCCAAGATATGACCTATCTTGCAGAATGTTCCGTGAGCATTTGAGAAGAATGTGTATTGTGTTGTTTTTGGATGGAATGTCCTATAAATATCAATTAAGTCCATCTTGTTTAATGTATCATTTAAAGCTGTGTTTCCTTATTTATTTTCAGTTTGGATGATCTGTCCATTTGTCAAAGTGTGGTGTTAAAGTCCCCTACTATGATTGTGCTACTGTCGATTTCCCATTTTATGGCTGTTAGTATTTGCCTTATGTATTGAGATGCTCCTATGTTGGGTGCATAAATATTTACAATTGTTGTATCTTCTTCTTGGATCGATCCCTTGATCATTATGTAGTGTCCTTCTTTGTCTATTGTAACAGTCTTTATTTTAAACTCTATTTTGTCTGTTATGAGAATTGCTACTCCAGCTTTCTTTTGATTCCCATTTGCCTGGAATATCTTTTTCCATCCCCTCACTTTCAGTCTGTATGTGTCCCTAGATCTGAAGTGTGTCTCTTGTAGACAGCATGTATATGGGTCTTGTTTTTGTATGCATTCAGCCAGTCTATGTCTTTTGGTTGGAGAATTTAATTCATTTACATTTAAGTTAATTATCAATATTTATCTTCCTATTACCATTTTCTTAATTGTTTTGGGTTTGTTATTGTAGGTTTTTTCCTTCTCTTGTGTTTCCTGCCTAGAGAAGTTCCTTTATAAAGTTCCTTTATAAAGCTGGTTTGGTGGTGCTGAATTCTCTTAGCTTTTGCTCATCTGTAAAGGTTTTAATTTCTTCATCAAACCTGAATGAGATCCTTGCTGGGTACAGTAATCTTTGTTGTAGGTTTTTCTCCTTCATCACTTTGACTATGTCCTGTCACTCCCTTCTGGCTTGCAGAGTTTCTACTGAAGGATCAGCAGTTAACCTTATGGGGATTCCCTTTTGTGTTATTTGTTATTTTTCCCTTGCTGCTTCTAATATTTTTTCTTTGTATTTAATTTTTGATAGTTTGATTAATATGTGTCTTGGCGTGTTTCTCCTTGGAATTATCCTGTATGGGACTCTGTGCTTCCTGAACTTGATTAACTCCTTCTTTCCCCATATTAGGGAAGCTTTCAACCATAATCTCTTCAAATATTTTCTCAGTCCCTTTTTTTTCTCTTCTTCTTCTGGGACCCCTATAATTCGAATGTTGGTGTGTTTAATGTTGTCCCAGAGGTCTCTGGGACTGTCTTCAGTTCCTTTCATTCTTTTTTCTTTATTCTGCTCTGCAGTAGTTATTTCCACTATTTTATCTTCCAGGTCACTTATCCATTCTTCTGCTTCAGTTATTCTGCTATTGATCCCTTCTAGAGAATTTTTAACTTCATTTACTGTGTTGTTTATCATTGTTTGTTTGCTCTTTAGTTCTTCTATGTCCTTGTTAAACGTTTCTTGTATTTTCTCCACTCTATTTCCAAGATTTGGGATCATCTTTACTATCATTATTCTAAATTATTTTTCAGGTAGACTGCCTATTTCCTCTTCATTTGTTAGGTCTGGTGGGTTTTTGCCTCGCTCTTTCATCTGCTGTGTGCTTTTCTGTCTTCTCATTTTGTTTAACTTACTGTGTTTGGGGTCTCCTTTTTGCAGGCTGCAGGTTGGTAGTTCCCGTTGTTGTTGGTGTCTGTCCCCTGTGGCTAAGTTTGGTTCAGTGTGTTGTGTAGGCTTCCTGGTGGAGGGGACTAGTGCCTGTGTTCTGGTGGATGAGGCTGGATCTTGTCTTTCTATTGGGCAGGTCCACGTCCTGTTGTGTGTTTAGGGGTGTCTGTGGCCTTATTATGATTTTAGGCTGTCTCTCTGCTAATGGATGGGGTTGTGTTACTCTCTTGCTAGTTGTTTGGCATAGGGTGTCCAGCAGTGTAGTTTGCTGGTCGTTGAGTGAAGCAGGGTCTTGGTGTTGAGATGGATATCTGTGCGAGATTTTCGCCATTTGATATTACGTGGAGCTTGGAGGTCTCTTGTGGACCAGTGTCCTGAACTTGGTTCTCACACCTCAGAGGCACAGCCCTGACACCTGGCTGGAGCACCAAGAGCCTTTCATCCACACGGCTCAGAATAAAAAGGAGAAAAAACAAGAAAGAAAGAAAGAAAGAAAGAAAGAAAAGAAAAGAAAGAAAGAAAGAAAGAAAGAAAGAAAGAAAGAAAGAAAGAAAGAAAGAAAAGAAAGAAAGAAAGAAAGAAGATAAAATAAAATAAAGTAAAATAAAGTTATTAAAATAAAACATATTAAGAAAAAAAATTAAAAAGTAATAAAGAACAGACAAACAAAAAAACCTGGACAGATAGAACCATAGGACAAGTGGTAAAAGCAAAGCTATACAGAGAAAATCACACACAGAAGCATACACATACACACTCACAAAAAGAGAAAAATGGAAAAAGATATATATATCTTTGCTCCCAAAGTCCACCTCCTCAATTTGGGATGATTCGTTGTCTATTCAGGTACTCCACAGATGCGGGGTACATCAAGTTGATTGTGGAGATTTAATCCGCTGCTTCTGAGGCTGCTGGGAGAGATTTCCCTTTCTCTTCTTTGTTCACACAGCTCCTGGTGTTCAGCTTTGGATTTGGACCGTCTCTGTATGTAGGTTGCCTGAGGGCGTCTGTTCTTTGCTCAGACAGGATGGTGTTAAAGGAGCAGCTGATTCGGGGTCTCTGGCTCACTCAGGCCAGGGGGAGGGAGGGGCACGGAGTGCGGGGCGAGCCTGCGGCGGCAGAGGCCGGTGTGACGTTGCACCAGCCTGAGGTGCGCCGTGTGTTCTCCCGGGGAAGTTGTCCCTGGATCACGGGACCCTGGCAGTGGGGGGCTGCACAGGCTCCCGGGAGGGGAGGTGTGGATAGTGACCTGTGCTTGCATACAGGTTACTTGGTGGCTGCAGTAGCAGACTTAGCGTCTCATGCCTGTCTCTGGTGTCCACGCTGATATCTGCGACTTGCACCAGTCTCTGGAGCTCCTTTAAGCGATGGTCTTAATCCCCTCTCCTCGCCCACCAGGAAACAAAGAGGCAAGAAAAAGTCTCTTGTCTCTTCAGCAGTTCCACACCTTTTCCCAGACTTCCTCCTGGCTAACTGTGGCGCACTAGCCCTTCAGGCTGTGTTCATGCCGCCAACCCCCGTCCTCTCCCTGGGATCTGACCTCTGAAATAGGAGCCTCAGCTCCCAGCCCCCGTCCACCCCAGGGAGTGAGCAGACAAGCCTCTCGGGTTCGTGAGTGCTGGTCGGCACCGATCCTCCGTGCAGGAATCTCTCCGCTTGCCCTCCGCACCCCTGTGGCTGCACTCTCCTCCGTGGCTCCGAAGCTTCCCCTCTCTGCCACCCACAGTCTCCGCCTACAAAGGGGCTTCCTAGTGTGTGGAAACCTTTCCTCCTTCACAGCTCCCTCCCACTGGTGCAGGTCCCGTCCCTATTCTTTTGTCTCTGTTTTTTCTTTTTTCTTTTGCCCTACCCAGGTATGTGGGGAGTTTCTTGCCTTTTGGGAGGTCTGAGTTTTTCTGCCAGCGTTCAGTAGGTGTTCTGTAGGAGTTGTCCCACATGTAGATGTATTTCTGATGTATTTGTGGAGAGGAAGGTGATCTCCGCATCTTACTCTTCCACCATCTTGAAGCTCCTCCTGAATATTCACACTCTTGATTTTAGCTTCAACATGCATCAGTGGCCTTAACACTGCCACATCCACAAATAGAGAAAGATTCAAACACATAAAAAGAATAACTAATCACTTCTACTAGACCCCATCCAAGACATAGTTTAAACCATGTTTCATGTTTATTATATTCCAACCTAAATTTTGTTTTCGAAAATTAATATGGGGAAACAATAAGTAATAGACATATGTTTCATTTAAAGTACTAAATTATTGGTTGTAGTGAACAATATTTCATTTCTGCCCTCAACTAGCTTAAAGTAGAAATCATCTAATCAAATTCAAAACTGAATACATAGTTAGAGCTTATACTTTAATATGAGGGAAGTAGAGACAATAGACAACATAAATAAAATACATATATGTTAGGTAATAAGTGTGATGGAGAAAATAAAGCAAATTAAATGGACAGATGTAATTTCAAATGGTGGTTAGGGTGAATTGCTAAGAAAAATTGCATTTAGGTAAATGCTATGACAGAATGAGTTATGGTGTTAACAAGAGGGATAATGGCTCAAGCAGAGGCAAAAAACAAGTAGAGAGGCCATTAATGAGTTTGTGTAATGTGGCTGTTTAAAGAATAGCAAAAAGAGGTAGTGAAAGCTACTGTCTGTTGAAAAAAATGAAAGATAGAAAAGAAAAGGAAAACCAGTAAGCAGAAATGTGGAGAAAGAGGAGAAAGGAGAGAGAAAAAGAATGAGAAATGAAAAAGATAAAGCAAAATCTGGAGATTCGGTGAAGGTAAATACTTTGTTACGAACAAAGACATTTAATAGTCCTTCTAAGATGGCATATTTTTATACATAAGCATATGTATTTAAATTAGTCCAAACATTTAAACTCTCATCAGTTTCACCAGTTATAAAGGGTCATACTTAAATGCCAACCTCCAGTTTTTTTTTTTTTTAACAGGTATATGTTTTCTCCTAGTCTATGGCTTTTTCTTTCATTTTCTTAACAGCTTTCGCAAAGCAGAAGTTTTTAACTTTGATAAAGCTCAGCGTATCTTTTTGTTATTTTTGTTGTTTTTCACCAATAAATATGGTCATAAATATAGATAAATTTTATAGATGACCATTATCAGGATGAAGTATTCCCTTGATATTCTTAAACTGCCCTTAAAGAATCAAAAATAGTGATTGAGGGGCTTCCCTGGTGGCGCAGTGGTTGAGAGTCTACCTGCCGATGCAGGGGACACGGGTTCATGCCCCAGTCTGGGAAGATCCCACATGCCATGGAGTGGCTGGGCCCGTGAGCCATGGCTGCTGAGCCTGCGCGTCTGGAGCCTGTGCTCCGCAACAGGAGAGGCCACAACAGTGAGAGGCCTGCGTACCGCAAAAAAAAAAAAAAAAAAAAAAGAAAAAAATAGTGATTGAATATTGTCAAATGCTTTATAAATCTATTAATTATCATATTAATTTTTGTTAGTGTTTAATGTGATGCATCTCAGTGATCAATTTTTGAATGCTGAACATGTCTTACAATCCCAAAATAAGTCCTACTTTTCTTGATTACTCTCCATTACCATTCTGGGGTTCCAGTTACACAGGCATCATTTGATATTATCCCACAGCTTTGCTAAAAGGTCCTGTCAATGAATAACCAGAGTAGTATTGTGAAAGTTTATTGTATACACACCAAAAAGACAGAACTAGGAACACTTCAAACCAAAACATGGAGTGAGTTTAGGCTTTTGTTGTAAAGCAGCTTACATAGCGAGAAAGCAATGACTTTATTCTTCTCAGTAGTTGGTTATAATGTTAGAATTTTCTTAAATGATATAGAGAATTGGTTAGTGGTTACCTCATATCAATTTGGGGGAAACATTTCAAGTTTCATTTATGAATTCCAGAAGTATAAACAAGAAATGACCCAGCATCAAATTAGTCCTGCAAAATAAGCTAAATTAAGTTTTGTGTGTATGACTAGACTGATATTGTCTGTTTAGGGAATTTTCAGAGTTGCTTTCCATTTGTTTTTTATTTTAACAGATCTTAGTTGATTGTTCTGTTTGTTTATTCTTTTATCACTTTGCAATTGTGTTTCAGTAATTTATTTTGATATATATCAAGTTCACAGATTCTTTCCTCAGATGTGTTGAATTTACTGATAATTTTATCAAAGACATTGTCTATCTTTGTTATTTATTTGTTTTTATTTCTAGCATTTCCATTTGACTCTTTCTTATTAGTTTCCATATTTCTACTGAAATCCCCAACTGATCATTCATGTTATCCACTATAGGCAATAAAGCCCTTAACTTATTAATTATAGTTACTTTACATTCCCTGAGAATTGCAACATCTAGGTCATTTCCCATCCTAGTGGCTCTAATTATTTTGTCTCTTTGTAATGTGTGTGTGTGCATATTTGTGTGTGTGTGTGTGTGTGCATGCACCTTGTGTTCATGCTTTTTGTTTTGTACTTTTTGATTTTGCAAAACTTGTGTAGGAAAGTAAAGACTGAGGTAAATGATATTTATAGTAGAAAATGGGCACGGCTCTTCTTTGCTAGAACTTTAGTGTGTGTGAGGGGGTTAAAAGGTGCAATGGATTTGGATGTTGTGCTTATGGTTCCCTTCCACGCACTTAACGTTGGCTTCAAACTTCTCTAGTGTTACCTTTTGCTCAGTGTGGGGACTGGGTTCCTGGAGTAATTTTCTCACTGTTCCTGTTCACTTTCAGCTTTGGAGTTTTTCTATGTGCCTATTACTCACAGAAGGTCTCTCTCCACCCTCTTGCCTCTCCCCCAGTGGTAGACTGCTGCTTTACTGGTTACTCAATGCTATGGCTAAATGTGTGCCCCCAAAATTCATGTTGAAGTCCTAACCTCCAGTACCTCACAATGTGACAATGTTTGGAGATAGGACCTTTAAAGAGCTGATTAAATTAAAATGAGGCCCTTAGCGTGGACCCTAATCCAATCTAACATATGACCTTAAAAGAAGAGGAAATTTGGACACATAAAGAGACACCAGAATTGTGCACATATAGAGGAAAAACCATGTGAGAACGCAGCAAGAAGGCATCTATCTGCAAGCCAAGGAGAGAGCTACTGACAGCTTAATCTTGGACTTCCAGCCTCCAGAACTGTGAGAAAATACATTTCTGTTGTTTAAACTACCCAGTTTGTGATATTTTGTTATGGCAGCTCTATCAAACTAACACATTCAACATTTTCTAGCTTGTGTTCAGGATATGGAGATGCCTTGTCTCTTGTACTGATGTAAGCATTGCCTATATCCCTGGATCTCTGCTGTGGGGCTTTACAGTGATCTTGCTCCTCCCCCAGCATTAGGTGTCCAATTGCCTGTGCCCAGTACATTTTCCCACCATTTCCCAGATGTAGTGGTTTTTGTTTGTTTTTCTCTGTTCTTCTCCTCCAGTTGCTACGGCTCTTCAGCTATCATTGGAATCTCAGTGTTTGCTGCCCTTTTATCAAGGGATTAAGCCTTTTTTTCCCTTAAGATATGAAGTTCTAGGCAAGAATTTTTGTTGTTTCTATCATAGTGGTCATTCCGCTACCCAGGCTTAACACTATTCCTTTGGCCCTAATCCTTCTTAAATGCATGTAATGACATCTGTGGAAGAGAGGTTGCAAGTGATAACAAATTTGCCTTGTTTCTAAAACTCCCAGGGATTCTATACTATCACATTAACTCACATGATCTTAGAAATTGTTTAAAAATTTTAGCTGAAATCTTACTAATGCTGTGCTGTATCCTAGGTTATCTAGTGTTTGCAACTCGTATCTCTTTGGTTGTACCTTTCTTTCCTTGAATTTCAGGCTAGTTGATTATACCGCAACCTTAACTTTCTGAGAGTTTAAAGATGAATTATAAATTTGCATTCTGTCTGATTTTTCTTGTTGTTAGGTTGGGAGATAAACTCTTTTCAGTTTTCTGTATACTCTAAGTGGAAACAGAAAGGGAAAAAATCTTCTTCATAGGGACATCATTAATAGTTTGAAATTCAACATTTTTCTGTTGTTGTTGAAAGATTTAATAAATGGAAAGCAAGTAATGGAATTAGAATTTACTAATAGGTTTCAAATCATAACATGCAACATCTTACACTAAGCTGAGCCCTGAAGAAACAGCAAAATTTGTGTGTGCCACATTGTTTATGCAAATTAAAGTAATTTATTCTACAGTACTCATCAGATTAGATATTTTTAAGTTTGTCAGAGATTGCCCTCCCAGGTTATTCACCCCTGTGTAATCTTACATCTGTCAACTATCTGACCTGTGGGAGTTCTTAATGATATCAAAGGATTCACCCCAAGAATGTAGCTACCTGACTTGTTTTGTAATATAGCAAGTTTCTCAATAGTTTTTGATGCAAAGTTATAAACATACTAAAAATTTTCTAAGTTAATGATCTCCAAACAGCTGCATTCATAATAAATCTACTCCCTTATATTGTCTTTGAAAAATAAATCAACATTAAATTTCTTTACATTTATGATTCAGTCAGATGGGATTATAATCACAGCACTTATACACACTATTAATAAGGTAAAACTCAAACAATAACTTATCATAGGATAGGTCTGGGCAGAATTCTGAGTTTTTTTCTTTTTTTTCTCTTTAACTCCATTTCACCTCTTTACTCTCCTAAAGTTTGGTTCAGTATTTCCAAATTTATCCTTTAAATGTGTAGGATATTCTTCGACTATGCTCTTTGGCTGAGATGTTCCATCAACTTCTTAAAATGTATTGGCTTTTCTCTATCTCATTTTCTCAGGTTCAGTCTCCTATTTACTTTGTAATTGTTATTTCAATTACTATTTATAAGCAGAGTGAATGAATTATAACAAAAGTAGTCTTGACAATCAAGCTATTTAAAAGGAAATCAGTGAAGAAAATGTATTCCAAAATTGACAAATGGCCTCACCTTTGCTTCTTCCTCTCATTCTACTGTCCTAAAAACAGGGTTCTTTCAAAAGCAAAGCTCAGTAGGCTTATGAATACCCTTCGTGTAAGAGTGAATGGAATAAAATGAATTCACTTTGGAAAAATTCTAATGTGGAACTTATACTAGGAACTCATAGTTATGAGTCTGAAGAGAAACCAAAATTTTAAGGTAGGGTCTTAGAGAATGTCCCTAGAAGTTTCTGAACTTTCTACAAAGGCTCTTTTTGTGTGAATGTTGGCATGTAGATTTTGAATGTCTATTTCTACAGCTTTGACGTGGTAGGTTGAGGATGTGGAGTGAAAGCCAGATGGGAACAGAGAGTGAAGAGCAGATTAACAATGAACCTAGCTTTTCCCATCACAAGGTCAGAAGAATTATTCATACTTTATTTTCAAATAAATAATATTTTGACCAGGACCTATTTTTACCTTATGTAATTATTTTGCATGGAACAAACCCAGACTACTGCCAGATATCCATTCTGAACTAAAACCTTGTACTTCCTGAAAATGTAGATGATAAAAATAAAAATTTACTTTCTGTAATTAGCTGAAAGATGCCATTTTGCCAGTTGTTGTGCAATTTTGCCCTTTATTAAATTTTGACCTGTTCATGTTGTAATATAAAGGAAGAGAAGTGAAATGGAAAGAACTTTGGCTCCCTGGGTTGATTGCTACTACTCTTTGTAGGGTACATCATATGCTTTAACCTTTCATTAGTTAACAATACAGGACTTGAAGAAAGTAGTTTTAAAAATTGTGTTCAGGATATTTCTAAATGAGAATAAATGGGAATAATTTTCCTTTGGAGAAAAATGTAATTCTGCGTGTATTTTAATTTCACCCCTAGTAAGACTAGGAAAATAACGGCAACAAATTTTATCTCTATTCTCTTACTATATCCTAGAAACAGCTCTAAATTGGCAAAATAAAATAGAATGAGTGATTATTTTGAGAACTTAGACTAAAGCAGCTATCTGGGAAATAAATAGGCTGACTGCTCACATAATAAAGTAAGTCAGGCAACTTTTTAGCCCCAAATTCCATATTTTCTTTCTTTTATCCAGCCATCAAAGAATATGTTGAGGTAAAAAAGTACTTTGCAACCATTTATTCAAATAAAATGAGTAAAATACTACATATTAATATGCGGCTCTATGATATTCCTAAACTATATCATTCCTATATGAATTAAGGCAATGCATTTTACTTGAGATTTTACAATATCAGGCACTATGTTAACTATCCTGCAAAACTTCTAATGTTTATGGGGTGCTCACCTTCCCTTCCTTCCTATTCACCAAAAAGGAATGTATGGCTCCCTGTCAAGCACAACATGGAAACCTTAAAATACGGGGTCTATTTTCCCATGGGATAACTAAACTGACAAAAGTTCAATTTTTCCACATGATGTTCTCTTTCATTTTTCATTCATCCAGTGTGGAAGAAAACTAGGGCTCTACATGAACTGGGCATCCCTTTTGCCTTTGTGATGAGTCAAAACAACTCAGGCAGGATCTCAGCAAAGAAAAACACATGGTGGAGGAACTTCATGCCTGCTTATGATCACAATGATGACAATAATACCAGTGATCTTAACATTTAATATTAATTGCTTGATATGTAGCAGTCACAGTGTTTAGCACTTTATGTGCATTACTTCATTTAATTCTCATAAAATTCTTATGAAATAACTACTGTTATATATCACAAAAAGAGTAACTGAGGCTTAGTGAAGGATTCAAATCAATTTTTAAACTTAAGTGTAAATAAAAGATATCCATGGGTTTATACTTTCCTAACCTACTATAGCTATAAAGAACACCAGTTATAAATAAGTAGCTGAAGGTCCTTAAATGATCCTTGGAAACAAAAATTTTATCTATAATAGGAGGTTGGTGGGTGTGGTAGTTTAAAATATGTCCACAAATTATTTGATACTTCTGTGATGGTTAGTTATATGTGTCAACTTGACTGGACTAAGGGATGACCAGACAGTTGGTAAAGCATTTCTGGATATGCATGTGAGGGTATTTATGGAAGAGATTAGCATTTGAATCTGTAGACTGACTTATGAAGATCATCTTTACCAATGCAAGTGGACATCATTCCATTTTATGAGAGCCTAAATAGAACAAAAAGGCAGAGGGAGGATGAATTTGCTCTCTGCTTGAGCTGGGATGTGGGACACCAGTTTTCTGCCCTTGGATATTGGCAGTCCTGGCAAGGGACCTGGACTGAATTACAACACCAGCTTTCCCAGTTCTCCAGCTTGAAGAAAGAAGATAATGGGATTTCTGGGCTTCCATAATTATGTGAGCCAATTCTTGTAATAAAAATCAACTCCCTCTCCCTCCCTCTCTCTCTAGATATACATATATAGATATAGATATACAGATATAGATCTCTCTCTCTCTCCCTCTCTCTCTCTCTCTCTCTCTCTCTCTCTCTCTCTATATATATATATATATATGTATATATATCCTATTATACCTCCTATTGGTCCTGTTTCTCCAGAGACTCCTGACTATAACAACTCCCTACAAATTTAGAGCCAAATCCACCCCACTCTACCCCCTACAAGTGCGTGAGTTGGACTTAATGACTACCTTCTAATGAAAGTAAAATGGTGTCTCTGGCACTAGGTAATAAAAGTCATTGAGGCTTCCTTACTTTTGGGAAAGCCAGTCAGCAGAGCCATATTAACCAAGATCCAAGGCTTCCTGCTAACTTCCATGTAAATGAGTCATCTCAGAAGCTTCTGATGACTATATCTCAGACTGATCTGTTGACTGCAAATTTCTTAGACACCCAGAACAGAGCCAACCACTACACAGATCTTGAATTACTGATCCAAAGAAAACATGATGAGATAATGTTTTTTGTTGTTTTGTTTTAAGCAACTATGTTTTGGAGTAATTTGTTATGCAGCAATAATTAACCTATATATTGAGAATTATTAATGTTGGATTCATTTCCTTTAAAAAATAACAAGCAGAAGAAGTTTTCAAAATATAATAAATAATGACCAAACTCTCCCTTTTAACAGTTCATGGTGTAAAGGAGCATAAATAAAACACTAGATACAATCCAGGTTGCCTTCTAGAAAAATGTAGACAGAGTAAGAAAACAGAGCCATGTGCGAGATATTTTACCTGCGAGAATCAGGGAAGGTTTCAACAGAGAAGTAACATGAAAACTGAGATTTAAATAAACTATTTAACTTCTCTGAGCAAGTTACTAGACTGTTAAATAAAATGATGTGTTACACATATAAATAAGTCCCACCAAAATGTCCCTTCGTGAGATCTACAGAATGAAGAAGATCTATATCTGCTTCATAGAAAAGAAGAAGTATAAGATAACTGGTTCTATTAAGTGCCTGAAATGAAATTTAAAGTAGAAAGCATCAGAGGCAATTTGTTTCTACTAAATGAAACTCAAATGAAATTTAGCATACATACTAAGGAAAACTGGCTAATGTGCAATAAATCTGCATTTTAATAATTCTTGTATAAATTATATTCCTCCTGAGGCAGTCATTCTGAATTAACTCTTTTTTTTATCTTGAGTTACTTACATGTAAGATAATATTTCTCTCAAAAAAATTTCACTCAAATAAGTCTGTCAATTTTCCCTTCTAACCAATTAATTCTTATTAATAACATTAAAGATATTGAGTCACCTCTGGACTAGGGTTTAGTATTCATGAATTTAAGCCTTTTCTACTTTTGATTCTAGCAATTCCTATAATTTGACATTAATAATAATGTGACTGTTTAGAAGCAGTCGAACATTAAAGTGCTCTTTAGTCAATATCATATAATTTAACTGACTTGTGGATTCAAAAATAATTAATTTTTAGTTCTGCCCAGAACGCTGCAATTTCTACATAGGGTATCATTTTAAAATTGGACAAAAAGACAGACTGAACACCAAGCATTATCTCTTTCTTATGGACATACTCAGGATGTCTTCTCTACATTTCTTGAAATCACTGCAGCCAGTATCCAAAGGTAGCAAGTGAGGAAACAAAACAAAAGAAAACAATATCAGTCATAACAATAAGAAGAAATAAGGTCAAATTTTCTGAGGATAGGAAAAGATCTCCACGATTTAGAAGGCATTTGTGGAACCAACATGGCCTTGTTTCTTTGTTATTGTTTATTTACTTGTTTGTTTTAGAGGAAAAATAATGAAATTTTGAGTCAGATGAAGGGAATTTGACTCATGACAGTCTCTTTTTGACTAAATATGCACTTTCTAAGCCTCCATTTTCTCATAAATGAAATGAAAAAGGTAACAATTCCTCACAGTTTGTGATACTGATTTTAATTACAAGAAAGTGTGAGTGGAATGTGAGGCATTACGAGAATTTAGTGCCTATTCCTCTAGTCTGTTAGGTTTTGGGGTTCATGTATGATGACAAACTTGTCTTTATTCCTACCACTTAACACACTGTGAAATAGAAGGGTTACTTTACACCTGTGTTGAGTGATTGATTAAAAATAAGACCATAGGGCTTCCCTGGTGGCTCAGTGTTTGAGAATCTGCCTGCCAATGCAGGGCACATGGGTTCGAGCCTTGGTGTGGGAAGATCCCATATGCCGCGGAGTAACTAGGTCCGTGAGCCACAACTACTGAGCCTGCATGTCTGGAGCTTGTGCTCCGTAACAAGAGAGGCCGCGATAGTGAGAGGCCCATGCACCGCGATGAAGAGTGGTCCCTGCTCGTCACAACTAGAGGAAGCCCTTGCACAGAAACGAAGACCCAACATAGCCAAAAATAAATAAATAAAGAAGCTTTCATTTTAAAAAAAAAGATAAAAAAAAAAAAAAGACCATAAACAAAACGAAAAGACAACCCACAGAATGGGAGAAAATATTTGCAAATGATGCGACCAACAAGGGATTAATCTCCAAAATATACAAACAGGTCATACAGCTCAATATTAAAAAAACCAAACAACCCAATCAAAAAAATGAGTGGAAGACCTAACTAGACATTTCTCCAAAGAAGACTATACAGATAGCCAAAAGACACATGAAAAGATGCTCAATATCTCTAATTATTAAACAAATGCAAATCAAAACTACAATGAGGTATCACCTCACAGCAGTGAGAATGGCCATCATCAAAAATTCTACGAATAATAAATGCTGGAGAGGGTGTGGAGAAAAAGGAACACTCCTACACTGTTCGTGGAATGTAAATTGGTGCAGCCACTGTGGAAAGCAGTATAGAGGTTCCTTAAAAACTAAAACTAGATCTACCATATGATTCTGTAAGCCCACTCCTGGGCATATATCTGGAGAAAACCATAATTCGAAAAGATACATGCACTCCAATGTTCACTGCAGCACTATTTACAATAGCCAAGACATGGAAGCAATCTAAATGTTCATTGACAAATGAATGGATAAAGAAGATGTGGTATATTTATATAATGGAATATTACTCAGCCATAAAAAAGAATGAAATAATGCCATTTGCAGCAACATGGATAGACCTAGAGATTATCATACCAAGTGAAGTAAGCCAGACAGAGAAAGACAAATATCATATGATATTGCTTATTTGTGGAATCTAAAAAAAAAAAGATACAAATGAACTTATATATAAAACAGAAATGCACTCACAGACATAGAAAACAAACTTATCGTTACCAAAGAGGAAAGGGAGGGAGGGATAAATTAGAAGTTTGGGATTAATATACAGTACTGCTATATATAAAATAGATACCCAACAAGGACCTTCTGTATAGCACAGGGAACTACACTCAATATTTTGTAATAACCTATAAGGGAAAGGAATCCGTAAAACATAGATATATATGCATGTATAACTGAATCGCTTTTCTGTACCCCTGAAACTAACACAACATTATAAATCAACTATACTTCAATAAAAAATAAATTAAAAAAGAGACACAGCTTCAATTTCTTTCAATTTCCTTTCTTATAAGTACATGGGTTTATATATTTCCAACTAATGATATTAAGAGAAGAATTATTTCTTATACAAGTTGTGGATGTAAATTCAAAACTAGAAAATTTCAGATAATATATTTTATACTTCAAATGCTTCTTTTCTTATCCAGTTCCCTTAAAAAATACTGTCATATATTCTGACATGGTTAAAGATGTAATAGAAAAGTAAGAAACATGACTATAAAGCTAACACACTCAATAATATGGAGCGGATTGTAATGTAAATTTATCTAACTGTAGGCCAAGAAAGGGAAAAGTGTATACAGAGATTGAGATAAACATAATAGGTCAGGCCAACAGTAAGTGTAAGGGTGTCTAGAAGAAAAGACTGTTGGTACATGGGACATGGCAATAAGAAGTCTAAGATTAGCCAATACTGGTAAATACAAAAAGTCATGCATTAGAACTTGTCAGAAGGATATATCAACAGGACCTGGAGTATACAGCACATGTTATAAGCCAAATCACTTTAGCACCTAAGGTAACATTGAAACTAATCACTTTTATTAATGAAGTCCCCATTTTAAAGAACCACTTCAAATATTTTGAAAGGAAAGCATCTGAACCAATCTGTTCTAACTTAATTGGTTTATTATCAAGATTCTGATATCTAAAATGGATTAAAAAAATTAAACAAAGAATAGCATCTAAATAATGGTCTCTGAATAAGGCATATTTTAAGTCAATATCTATTTTACAATGTCTGTATGTTGATGTTCCTATTTATAGCAGGATCTTTTGATAAGGCTTTACCCATCCTGTTTTACTATAAGTGATATTTGGTTCTATCAAAAAAAAAAAAAAACTACAAAAACAAACAAACTTTAGGACATTAGGGTTTCACAAAAGATAATTTAATAAGTCCTGAAAATTACATATTTAAGACATATCACAGTTTCTGTGGTATATACCATGATGTTTTCATAGGGATTTTGACTCTTGACATTTAAATCTGGGGATTTTTTTTTTTGTATTAATGGTCTTGGTGATGAACAGAATATCAATAGCATATATTTTCAACACATATCATTATTTATGGTGCGGCATGGGCATTAATTACCTTGTACTGTGACAAATATTTGGGTCACAATCTTACCATGCAGAGTAATCACAGAACATTCTCTCTTAACAGTCTTATATGTTTGCTTTAAGAAAAAATAAATCATCTCAGAATAGGATGTGGTTGGTTAGCATCTCTTAACTGTATGCCAAAATAAATATTTGTACCCCAAGATCTCTTAAAGTTCAAGAATAAAGGTAATTTTACATTATGTGTTTGTTGTTATTGAAATTAAAGTCAGTGTTTTCATATATAACAGTTTTTTTACAATCAGAAATATTGTTTTATTATATGGTGATAAGAGAATGAACACTCAATAGCCAAATGATCTCTGAATGCTACACAATTACTTGTATTTTTAAAATTGCCAAAATTAGAAACTACAAAATGCATACTGAAAGTAGGATATTCACACAGCAATGAAAATCTACATCTATATACACAGGACAGATTGTTGGTTGCCAGAGGCAGGGCATGGGGGTGGTGGTGGTGAAATGGGTGAAGGGAGTCAAAAGGTACAAATTTCCAGTCATAAAATAAATATGTCATGGGGATGTAATGTACAGCATGGTGACTATAGTTAATAATACTGTACCGCATATTTAAAAGTTGCTAAGAGAATAAATCGTAAAAGTTCCCATCACAAGGAAAAAAAAAAGGGTAAGCTATGTACGGTGACCTATGTTAATTAGATTTACTGTGGTGATCATTTTGCAATATATGTAAATAGCAAATCATTATGCTGTACACCTGAAACAAATATAATGTTTGTCAATTATACCTCAGTAAGAAAACAAACATCTATAACTTCACACAGCAATATGAATGAATCTCATGAACATAATTTGAATGAATGAAGCCAGACCTGTAAAGTACACACACACACTACATATATATATATACACATATATATATATTTATAAGTACAAAAAATAGGCAAAATTAATTTATTCTGTTAGATTTCAGGACAGTGATTATACTTGGTGGGGGAGGGGTGGATGGAAAGGGAAACGAGAGGGGTTTCAGGGATGCTGGCAATGTTCTTTTCTTGATCTGACTGCCAGTTACATGGGTGCGTTTAGTATGCAAAATATTTATTGAAATATAACTTAGTTGTGAGACAGTACTTTATGGGTCCCTTGCATTTGTGCATGTTGTGTGAGGAGAGGCACTGGCTGCCTTTTGTTCCAGACTATCTTTTCAGAGATGTTAATATAGAAACGGCCTTGGAAGATACAGAAATAGTACCCTTCAGGGTGGAGAGAAGATTTTTTTTCCTGATTAGTATAATAAAGATAATGCTTCTCTCTAGGAAATAATTTTAGTTGGTTTGCATGTAGCCCTTTATAAAAAAATTGGGTTTCCCTAAGTTCAGAGCTCCTCTCCACTAATACAACCCACTGCATGTGCAGATGTCACTGGGCCTTGTTGCACAACCTGGTGGAAACTGAGGCTCAGGAAACATTGCAAATGACCACATTTTAACTACTACTATTGCTGCCCAAAATAAACTGTCCTTTGCTTTTTCCTCAGGAGTCTCATGACTTCTGCCAGCATCCCTGAAATGGTGGTATGCTAACTTGCTAACTTGAAGATAGGGTAAAATCTCAAACCCTTCACATTTCTTGACACTAAAATAACCACTTAACAGATGTAGTAAATGTTGCATATTTTTAAATAGTAAACTACTATGCTTGATGCTTATGATAATGTTTATTTTCCATATGTGTATTGTACTTTAATAGAAGAAATTACTTGGAGCTGTATTCATTTCTCATAAATCACGAATCACAAGAGGAAGCAAATGCAGACACTAAAGATTTCTTCTTCAAGAAGATATCCACCCACATACACACAAAATCAAAACAAATAAAGCACCTGTTAGCATTTGTAGAGCAATAAACAAGTTTTTGAGCCCCAGCGCATTACTTACTCTTTTAGGCAAGATAGTATTACTACAGAGCATGGATTTCTTAAATCTCTGTATTTTTAATTATATGAAATTTTGATTAAATTTCCATTTGAAAAGTTGCCCTATTATATTTATGTACTGTGTCAGGTATTACCTATTCAATTTTTACTTTTCCCTTCAATTCAGTAATATTTAAATACTATTTCAAGACTTTTTAAAAATATAGTTTTATTTTATTTACTCTGTTGAAAGAGAAGGAAAGATGAGTGTGAAATTCAGTATTTGCCCAGTGAACAACAGTATTGTTTGTGATGTTTATGGGTGAATCTACTGGTAGAAGACATGGTAATTGGAAAATGAGTATAATACCTTATTTGCACAAAGTTTAAGTTTTTGGAGTAGCTGAACTCATATCATATTGAATCATAAGTCTATAGTGAAAGAAAATACAGATAGTTACAGCTCTCAGCATAGTGAACAGTGAAACTGAAACATAGACAGCTTAATTTATTTTTCCAAAATTATTGAACAATTTTGTAGAGGAGGAACCTGAACTTTGATCTTACTTAAATGCCCTTCCTTTACTGTCAAAAATTTATCCTAAAAGGGCAAAAGATAACAGTCTTCCTGTTTAAGAAATACATTTATGGATTAAATGGCAAACACTTCTGGATGTGACAACTCCTTGTCGTTTTAAAATGTGATATTGTGTAATTTCCACCTTTTAAATGTAGAAACAAGGAAATTTTTTCCTGAAAATTGAAATTGTATTGACAATGAATCATTAAAACTGAAAGTCAGGAATTAGAAAACAATAACCAAATATGCTAGAAAGATAATACATACTCAGGACTTCAGTTCCCACAGGGTGCAGTTTTCTCCAAAGCAGCGTCAATGACTCAACTCACCGTAATGATGTTTAGAGGAACAAGAAACCGAACCACAAAGATGCCCTAATAAAAAATAAGTTATCTGAGGATGGAAATGTCTTCTGTATGAAATATTTTGCACGAGCCCTTATGAGATTCCTCTCAGCTATACAGCTAGGCCTGCTTTCATAATTGGGGCTGTTCTCGTGGGATTTTGCACTGCTTTTCAGCTTTGATAGAAAAGAAGAGAAGGGTGGAGGATATTGATCTGATTGGTTAATCTAGGGACAAGGGTTTATGAGCTGCTCAGTAGGCTTTTCAAAAATAACAAAATACAGTTTTTGAATTATAAGCATGTATAAAAGGCTTATAATTTAAAGGGAAAACTGGTTTTGGGTGGTGATATTTTTATGATTCTTTGATCACTGCTCTCACCTCCCTACTCCTCATATCAGATAATGTTGGATAGGGAATACGCATAACTCTCATCCTATTCCTATATTCAGAGATATGGTAATTTGATTACATTGTTAATATCTTTTTTTGTTGCGGTACAGGGGCCTCTCACTGCTGTGGCCTCTCCCGTTGCGGAGCACAGGCTTCGGACGTGCAGGCCCAGCGGCCATGGCTCATGGGCCCAGCTGCTCCGCGCATGTGGGATCCTCCCAGACCGGGGCACGAACCCGTGTCCCCTGCATCGGCAGGCGGACTCCCAACCACTGCAACACCAGAGAAGCCCAATATCTTTTATTTTTAACATCTTTATTGGAGTATAATTGCTTTACAATGGTGTGTTAGTTTCTGCTTTATAACAAAGTGAATCAGCTATACATGTACATATATCCCCATATCTCCTCCCTCCTGGGTCTCCCTCCCATTCTCCCTATCCCACCCCTCTAGGTGGTCACAAAGCACAGAGCTGATCTCCCTGTGCTTTGCAGTTGCTTCCCACTATCTATTTTACATTTGGTAGTGTATACATGTCCATGCCAATCTCTCACTTCAACCCAACTTACCCCTTCCCCCTCCACATGTCCTCAAGTCCACTCTCTATGTCTGTGTCTTTATTCCTGTCCTGCCCCTGGGTTCTTCAGACCCTTTTTTTTTTGGTTCCCTATATATGTGTTAGCATACGGTAGTTGTTTTTCTCTTTCTGACTTATTTCACTCTGTATGACAGATTCTAGGTCTATCCACCTCACTACAAGTAACTCAATTTTGTTTCTTTTTATGGCTGAGTAACATTCGATTATATACATGTGCCACATCTTCTTTATCCATTCATCTGTTGATGGACACTTAGGTTGCTTCCATGTCCTGGCAATTGCAAATAGAGCTGCAACGAACACTCTGGTATATGACTCTTTTTGAATTATGGTTTCTCAGGGTATATGCCCAGTAGTGGGACTGCTGGGCTGTATGGTAGCTCTATTTTTAGTTTTTTAAGGAACTCTATACTGATTTCCATAGTGGCTGTATCGATTTACATTCCAGCAACAGTGCAAGAGGGTTCCCTTATCTCTACACCTCCTCCAGCATTTATTGTTTGTAGATTTTTTGATGATGGCCATTCTGACTGGTGTGTGGTGATACCTCATTGTAGTTTTGATTTGCATTTCTCAGATGATTATAGATGTTTAGCATTCTTTCATGTGTTTGTTGACAATCTGTGTATCTTCTTTGGAGAAATGTCTATTTAGGTCTTCTGCCCATTTTTGGATTGGGTTGTGTGCTTTTCTGATACTGAGTTTCATGAGCTGCTTGTAAGTTTTTGAGATTAATCCTTTGTCAGTTGCTTCATTTGCAAATATTTTCTCCCATTGTGAGGTTTGTCTTTTAGTCTTGTTTATGGTTTCCTTTGCTGGGCAAAAGCTTTCAGATTTCATTAGGTCCCATTTGTCTATATTTGTTTTTATTTCCATTTCTCTAGGAGCTGGGACAAAAAGGATCTTGCTGTGATTTATGTCATAGTGTTCTGCCTATGTTTTCCTCTAAGAGTTTTATAGTGTCTAGCCTGACATTTAGGACTTTAATCCATTTTGAGTTTATTTTTGTGTATGGTGTTAGGGAGTGTTCTAATATCATTCTTTTACAAGTAGCTGTCCAGTTTTCCCAGAACCACTTATTGAAGAGGCTGTCTTTTCTCCATTGTATATTCTTGCCTCCATTATCAAAGATAAGGTGACCATATGTGGGTGGGTTTATCTCTGGGTTTTCTATCCTGTTCCATTGACCTGTATTTCTGTTTTTGTGCCGGTACATACTGTCTTGATTACTGTAGCTTTGTAGTACAGTCCGAAGTCCAGGAGCCTGATTCCTCCAGCTCCGTTTGTCTTTCTCAAGATTGCTTTGGCTATTTGGGGTCTTTTGTGTTTCCATACAAATTGTGAAATTTTTTGTTCTAGTTCTGTGAAAAATGCCAGTGGTAGTTTGATAAGGATTGCACTGAATCTGTAGATTGCTTTGGGTAGTATAGTCATTTTCACAATGTTGATTCTTCCAGTACAAGAACATGGTATTTCTCTCCATCTGTTTGTATTATCTTTAATTTCTTTCATCAGTGTCTTACAGTTTTCTGCATAGAGGTCTTTTGTCTCCTTAGGTAGCTTTATTCCTAGGTATTTTCTTCTTTTTCTTGCAATGGTAAATGGGAGTGTTTCCTTAATTTCTCTTTCAGATTTTTCATCATTAGTGCATAGGAATGCAAGAGATTTCTGTGCATTAATTTTGTATCCTGCCACTTTACCAAATCCATTGATTAGCTCTAGTAATTTTCTAGTAGCATCTTTAGGATTCTCTATGTATATTATCATGTCATCTGCAAACAGTGACAGCTTTACTTCTTCTTTTCTGATTCGGATTCCTTTTATTTCTTTTTCTTCTATGATTGCTGTGGCTAAAACTTCCAAAACTATGTGGAATAATAGTGGTGAGAGTGGACACCTTGTCTTATCCCTGATTTTAGAGGAAATGGTTTCAGTTTTTCACCAGTGAGAATGCTATTGACTGTGGGTTTGTCATATATGGCCTTTATTAGGTTGAGGTAAGTTCCCTCTATGTGTACTTTCTGGAGAGTTCTTATCATAAATGTGTATAGATTTTGTCGAAAGCTTTTTCTGCATCTATTAAGATGATCATATGGTTTTTCTCTTTCAATTTGTTACTATGGTGTATCACATTGATTGATTTACGTAGATTGAAGAATCCTTGCATTCCTGTGATAAACCCCACTTGATCATGCTGTGTGATCCTTTTAATGTGCTCTTGGATTCTGTCTGCTAGTATTCTGTTGAGGATTTTTTTAGTCTATATTCATCAGCGATACTGGCCTGTAGTTTTCTTTCTTTGTGACATCTTTGTCTGGTTTTGGTATCAGGGTGATGGTGGCCTTGTAGAATGAGTTTGGGAGTGTTCCTCCCTCTGCTATATTTTGGAAGAGTTTGAGAAGGAGAGGTGTTAGCTCTTCTCTAAATGTTTGATAGAATTCGCCTGTGAAGCCATCTGGTCCTGGGCTTTTGTTTGTTGGAAGATTTTTAATCACAGTCTCAATTTCAGTGCTTGTGATTGGTCTGTTTATACTTTCTATTTCTTTCTGGTTCAGTCTCAGAAGGTTGTGCCTTTCTAGGAATGTGTCCATTTCTCCCAGGTTGTCCATTTTATTGGCATAAAGTTTCTTGTAGAAATCTCTCATGATCCTTTGTATTTCTGCAGTGTCAGTTGTTACTTCTCCTTTTTCATTTCTAATTCTATTGATTTGAGTCTTCTCCTTTTTTTCTTGATGAGTCTGGCCAATAGTTTATCAATTTTGTTTACCTTCTCGAAGAACCAGCTTTTAGTTTTATTGATCTTTGCTATTGTTTCCTTCATTTCTTTTTTATTTATTTCTGATCTGATCTTTATGATTTCTTTCCTTCTGCTAACTTTGGGGTTTTTTTGTTCTTCTTCCTCTAATTGCTTTAGGTGTAAGGTTAGGTTTTTTATTTAAGATATTTCTTGTTTCTTGAGGTAGGAGTGTATTCCTATAAACTTCCCTCTTAGAACTGCTTTTGCTGCATCCCATAGGTTTTGGGTTGTCGTGTTTTCATTGTCTGTTGTATCTAGGTATTTTTTGATTTCCTCTTTGATTTCTGTTAATATCTTTTGACTTTAACAATTTACACTGTGAATTAGCCGAGATTTTGTTAACATAATTCCTTGAAATTGTTTTTCACCTAATCCTATCAATAAAGAATTTTCCCCTGTAAGAATGTATATTTGCATAATATCACCAGGAATTTCCAATGGGAATCCAAATTCAGAGAACCATCAGATGGATAAAGATGGTCAGTATAGATATATAGGAGCACTTTATTTCTCTGTGTGTTGTATCTCTCACAATAATAGATTCTTGGGAAAGATGGTAAAACTATGCCTTTTTAGCCATTACAGTGAGGAACAATTCAATTCAATATATTTCTACGTATACTTTCTCTAAAAATTACTTAACATTATGGAATTTTTCAAAATTATTTATTCTCTGGTACTTTTGGTAATGAATAAAATTATTTTATAGCATTAGCTGATATTCATAGTACTAAAACTTGTCCAAATTTTTAGCAAGAATATATTCACCACTTTTATTTTTATCATGGCCAATCATGGCTAACTTGACAATGGTCATAGTACCAAAACATATCCATGTGATTGAAAACACACTTTGAAATTAAATCTATGAGTGATGGCTGTTTTTCATTACCTATTAAATCCAGATGCTGGTTGCTTTTCAGCCCTTGACTTAAAAATATGGGTAGCAATCTCCCTCTTCTCTGTGATCTTCTGCTTTCCAAATCTTCTAAATTCTCATGTTTTACACAATGTTCCTATTGCTGACAACTTACCTTTTCCTCCAACTGTTGAATTCTATACACTTTGACACTGGTCTTCCATTTCTATGAACTAAGAGGATACTTTTGAGAAAGAAGAACTTTTGTTTTAATTTTATACCCTTCTTACTTTTTGAGTTTTTAATTAAAAGTATGTAATACTTTCATGAATAAAATTGAATACAGAAAAAAGTCAAAATCATTTTAAGATGTCTGTAATTTTGTATACTTCAGCCTAGAAAGTATATTATATTGTCCTAGTTAATTCAAGCTTCAAATCAAGGTAATAAGTTATCCTTAGAGAAAATGTACAGCAGAGGGGTAGTCAACTGACATTATTTCAGAAAGATCACACTTCAGAGGCACTATTATAATCCCTTCAGTGAGGCTTATTTTTGTCAATATGTGAGGTTTTGCCAAGTGGTATGATAAATATGAGATATAAATTTTTACCAGTGAATCATAGTTTGTTAATCAGCATGTATCTTGCTATGAGTTTGAGGTGAATGCTGTTGCCTTAGGCCAGCTACAAGGCTACAGAACCCAACCCAAGGGTTGTTGTACCATGCCCTGATAGAACTTTACATACAAGAGGCAGGAGTACATGAAAAAAGACAGAGAGCTTAGTGAACAGGTTCATGAACTGTCTGTGCTTGTTTTCTAATGAATGTTTTTCTAATACATGTATGTATGTATGACAGAATTTGGGCTGCGGTTTGCTTTAATTATAACATTTGAGTGAGGTGAGTGGATAGCCATTCATAGATTCAAATTTTTGTAGGTCAAAGGGAAATTTCTGAAGGGTTTCAAGCAAAGAAGAGCCATGACACAATTTGTACTTTAGAGTGAGAGCTACTATGAGGAGCCTGAAATGGGATGAGGTGGAGGAACAGACTGGAAGGCAAACATGAAAGTAGGCAAACAGATTTTGGCTCTATTACTTTCCCTTTTTTTATATTCTATTAAAATTCCCTTATCAGTTATCAAAAAAGAAGGTTTCAAGATATGCTTTTTATTGTTTATGGAGATGTTTGTAGAAAAGATCTTAATCCCTTTACTGCTGATTATGAGTTACACAGCAATCTAGCTGTAAAAAAAATATAGCTGAATGCGAAGTTCAACAAAAGTTCATTTAGACAATAAAAAGTAGCAAACAATAAGTCACATAAGATAGAATATGATAAATGCTCAAATGGAGGGTTGGAGTTCATTCTGCTGAGTAGTGGAAAAGGATACAATAAGCCTCAGCTTGGCAGAGGGGCATATTTGATAATAAGTGATTCAGCTATTAGAATGTACATTCAAGAATTAACTTACTAAAATGATTAAGATTCATTAAGTAACATGTCTTCCTTAAAAACTCTTTAATATTTCACGTGAGTGAGTGGCAAATATAAATGTTTCAGTTTTACTTGGTTTCATGATGGATATGGATCAAACTAGAAGGTACACAAAACAGCTGTGTTAATTTTGATGACGTGACCCTACCAATGAGGTTCAACAAACATTAGTGTTATCATGCATGGCGAGCCATGTGTAAGTATACAATGCAAGTCTAGTTTTTTGGGATCATTTTCACATAGAACAGAAAAGAGTAAGAAGCTTACTGCAAACCTTTTCAGGAACACAGGCCTGGTTCTGGGCAGTGTCCCCATGGGCCTGAACATAAGCTGGCATAATTTCTTCCATGGAAGGGATATTAAGAATGTTCTCTTAACCAGTAAATCTCCCCTACCAGGATGGGCAAGGGATATGAATGGGATATGAAAAAGGTGCTATTTTTATTTAGTGACACTAGTATTATGTCTGAATAGGGGCCACAAAAACACAGGTGTTTGAGTTTCCAAAAATCACTGCTCCCTGCCTATAACCTGCACTTTGAAGCATATTTTTAAATTTATTTTACTCTATTTCACAATTTCTGGTGCTCTATTAGTTCAAAAGGGCTGGCAGCGTGTGTACTATATTGTAACTTCATTTTTAGAAAATATTTAGGGCATTTTTATTTCATTTTCTTTCAGAGCCATCAGAGCACAAGAAGGGATGACTGTTTGTTAAATACAATATTTTTTTCCATTAATGGTAGTTTAGAAATACTATAAGTAAGTTCATGGAAGTCTTCAGTACAAATAACAGTAGAATCACTGAAAATTATCTGCATTACGAAGCACATTTAATTTTAAACCATTTTTTCTTCAAATGACTCATGACCAAATAGCAAACACCTTAGAAAGGAAGATAATGGAAATCTTCTGTAATGGAAATCTTCACATAAAGTAAAACAACTCTAGGAGTCAAGGCTCTGATAAAAATAAACTGCAATATTCTTCTGTTGTATATTGCCTACTCCTTGCAAAGAATAGTTAGGGGAAAATCGAGGGGAAAATCAACAGTATTTACAATTCTCTTAAGTTTAATGGAAATGAAGGTTTGAATTTTCAACTGTGAGTTACATGAAAATCTGCAAAGAAAGTAGTGTACACAGCTACTTAATTACCCTGGTTAGTAATTAACCAACCCCCATATGTTTACATTTTCTTGAACACGGAAAAGATGCCATTTAGTGTATAACATTGTACAAAGTCCGTTCAGTGAATAAAAATACTGTATGTACACGAACTTCTAATTGTGTGTTTTATTTCAGATTTAAACCATTTTTATAAAGCAGAAGCCAGTGGGTAGCCACAGCTGGCAAAAGGAGAAAGCATTTGCTACTGCAGAGGACTCGTTCATGAACTGCTTGAGCTGACTTAAATGGAGAGGATCCTATCACAAGTAAAGCAGCCACTGGGAAGACCTAAATATCTTTTTGGTTTAAGATTACACTGATTTTGACATAAATATCTCACCTCTTTTTTACTCCCTTCCCTTGGATGTCATTTCTATGAAATTTGAAGCTCTTAAAAATCAAAGTATGGCGAGTATCAAGGGAAGTACAAATTTGTAAAAATATTGAGTGCCAGGTTTATCACTAATAATTTATTCTCTTAACACCCTTGCAAAATACACTTACACTGTTATTTACACTTCGAAGGTTAGAAAAAAATCTATAAACCTATCGTCTTTTCTAGACTTCTAAGCAAGGAATATCTCAACCAAAATAAAACTCCTTGAGAATTTTGTTTTAGATTTAACAACTCATTCTTCCATGCCCTCATTCCTCACACTCCCCATCCATTACTCATCAAAGGACAACTTAAGAAATATGGTTAAAATGGCACAAAGGAAAAAAATCAATTGATTCTTAGGAACTTCCAGGGAAGAATTTTAGTGAGTTGTTACTCTTAAATTAATTTAATCTACATTAATTTTAGGTAACGTATCTTTTAAAAATGAAATAAAAACCTAAAATGGCGGCCATTGTCATACCACTCCCCATTGTAATTCCTGTTTTCCCAAGTCAAGCCAATTTAAATCTTATCAGCTTTTTGGTTTGTTTGTTTACTTTCTTTTTTGTGTTTAATTTCATGTTTTTAAATAGCATAGCACCCTGTTTTGTATTTATTTTTAAATTGTAGACTTTTGTATATAACCTTATCTCTAATGGAAGATAAAAATTTAGCTATTTTACATTATGCTCCTAAAATAAAAATATCTCTACCAAACCAATATAGCTTAGATCTCAAGTTTACTTATATTCATTCCAGGTGAAATAAAGACATCACAAAATAGACCTCAGAGTGTTGATGAAAGAGGGTTTTATAAAATAGTAACAACTAGGGCTTCCCTGGTGGTGCAGTGGTTGAGAATCCGCCTGCCAATGCAGGGGACACAGCTTCGAGCCCTGGCCCGGGAAGATGCTGCAGAGCAACTAAGCCCGTGCGCCACAACTATTGAGCCTTCACTCTAGAGCCCATGAGCCACAACTACTGAGCCTGTGTGTCACAACTACTGAAGCCCGTGTGCCTAGAGCCCGTGCTCTGCAACAAGAGAAGCCACCGCAATGAGAAGCCTGCGCACAGCAATAAAGAACCAAAGCAGCCAAAAATAAATTAAAAAAAAAATAGTAACAAGTAAATGTTAGTGGTTGTAGATAGAGATTAATTATAATGGAATCTATACTAATTACACAGTCCATGGAAATTCTATAGTTTTGTTGAAGATTTCTGCAAATTTCCTCTGTTACAACCTCAGTGCCACTTAATACTATAGTTGTTTAGCCTTTTGTCTATATTTATCTTACACCAAATAAATCTCACTGAGAATCTAAGCCACAATTTCATTTCCAAAATTAAAAAAAATAAATTACTTTCACTGAATATTGTTAAATTAAAAGCTCCTTTCCAGCTAATTTTTGAGTTGCTTGCAGATATCATGGTCAGAATATTATCCTTATCACAGTAGTACCCCTTCCCCTATTACAATAGTCCTTTTATCCCCTTTTGCAAAATAAGATGCATTTGAATAAAGTCTCTCCTTACCTAAGTCACAATTTGTTTTTTATCTGAGTGTGAGTTTGAGAAACATTGCTGATGCTTTCTGGGGTTATAGAGAGGGACTATATATTCCACCCCACAATTTTGATTCATGTCAATAATTCTTTTTTATTTTATTCCTGTTCCTAATCAATCCTACATCAATTTGCTCCTCAGAATTTCCTGGGAATTCTTAGCACACCAGTCAATTGACCTCCAAGTCTTTAGGAAATTTTATTTTTCCAGATAAATGCATAGTTGAAAAAATATGAAATTATTCCATAAAAGTGTTTCATTTGCCAGCAATTAAGAAGATTCTCATTCTCCAACTTGGCATGAGGTTCTAGGTAAATCCTGTATATCTGAATATTCCTAGGTAAATAATTCTCAGTCCTCTACAGTAATTTTTATTAACTCAGTTGTTGGCAATAACACAACAGGTTTAGAAAATTTAGTAAAGAGGTATTTCACAGAATAAAATAGATTAGCCAAATTTGATTTTGGTCACTTTCCAAATTTAATTCCCACTGGTAGACTGTTTATATTTTTTTTAAAAAAATTACATATTCTATCATTTTGGAGATAGTCATGATCATTTATCATAAATATAATCAAGTAGATACTGTTTTCTGAAGACCTGTGAAAATTTTAAGTCCCTATTCAATACTAATGCATTTCTAAAGTTTTAATAGTTGCGGATCATTTATACTCTTTCAACTACATGTAAAAGAATTTCATCCTGCTTTGTATTTCAAATATGCATGCCTACTTCATAGTAAGACTACTGGTAAAAAAAAAAAACCTGGAATAAAATTGATGAAAAAAGATGTATACGGATAATTTCAATCTATGCTGCATTCAAATAAATGTTATGTGTTAGAAAATATTTCTTGGACTGGGACCCAGATTTAACTTCCAAAAATAAGATCTTAGGTAGGTAATTGTCATTAACAGAAGGTGAAATGACAAATAAAGCAATGCTATTTTCTGCCACTTTTAATTATATTGGATGTAGGAAAATTTATCTGAATGTGTTAATTCAAGTCATCTCCTGCCTCATTTCTAAGGCTGTCCTATATATAAATGTCTTAAACCTGGAGCACTGTTTATGCAGTGCAGATTCCTCACTTCTGTCTTATGTTCCCATTCTCAGAGTTCCAAGCTAGATGTAGGACATGCATAAGCTAAGAGTTCTCACTCTGGTTCTAGGCATATGCTTAAAGACCATCACTGTACCCAGACTTCATGCTATCCTTCCTTTTTAAAATCTTCTGTAATAATATTTTTAATGTGTTTATTTCTCTGTGTCTAATCCAGTTTTTCTTTTCAAATATATCTTTAAAATTACCAGTTATCTTTACAGATGGTCTATTGTGCTCTCCTAGTCATACATTAGGTTATATTATAAAATTATGTTTTCAGTTTCAATTTTTGTAATTTTTCAAATGTGCCTATACATTTTCCATGACATCCTGGTCTTGGCTCATATTTTACATTCCTTTTCAATATCTATGATCAGTTCATTCATTGATATGAAATACACTTATTATTATCATGCTATCTCTGTTTATTAGACTGCATATGGTTCTATTTGTTTTGCCTCGCTGACTGTCCTTCAAGATGTTTTATTTATACGTGTGATTTACAATGATTCTTATGTTAAATATATTTTTAGTGGATGTTATCTGTGAGAAACATGTGCCCTGGAATCTGAATGTATTATTATAATGCTATTTTGAGTTTCTCTCTTTCTGAGCCTTATAGTTTTACTCAGGCCAAATAAGTTTGAATGTTGATTTTTCAGTTATTTCCAACCACATCATTCTAGGGCAACCTCATAATGGTTTGTGCCATGCAATCTTATGATTATGATTTATTATAGATTATTACTGTTCTACTCACAGCCCAGGACAGATAGCCAATCTGCTTGTTGCCTCCTGGTATAGGAGATAAAGTTTTTCTGGTTTCTATGTCTCAAACAGTAGACAATTTCATGACTCCTAGCTTCATTTATCTAGTTTAGTCTGTTCTCTACAAGGAGGAAACTATTTTCATAATATCCTTTCTATTACAGAGCCTAAGCCCTAACTCCCAGACATTAGGAGTTATATCAGCTATTAGTAATAGTAATATAGCTATTCTATTTATGAGCTCTTTGATCTTATTCCTCACTCTAATTTTGATATTCTTTTTCACTTTTGTCACCCAGAGAGTTCATTCTTTCTTAGTTTAAGAGTAACATTTTCCTTTTTAAAAAATCCATTCCTATGGAAAATAAGGAGAGTGATTAAATGAGAGAAGGAAAAAAACAATGGATAGAAGAAGGAAGGGAAGAAATTCATTTTCTACATTACCTCTGTATATTATATTTATTAGAAGCTCATCTCATCCACGATGACTTCATCATCACCTCCTACACAATACTCACTCAAATCTAGTCTTCCTAACCTTTGCATATGCTTTTATTTTTAGCAATAATATATCTTTCTACCAATCTTGCTTTTAAGCACATAAGCTATAACTGGATTTTCAATAGATTGCCACAAAACTTTCCCTACTACTAATATAGTGGGCACTCAATAATTGTTGTTCTTAAAGTCCAAAATATAAATTATAGCCTATACAGCCTAGTTGTATTTAGCTCCTGACTAGCTCTCTCTTCTTACTGCTTCTGTCTCTGTTCCATTTCTTCCCCTATAACCAAATTCACCCGCCCTCTCTCCAGTTCCATAGATATGAATTCAATTGGTGTGATAGCACATGCTTTCTTTAGACCTGGGTCCTTTACATATGCTATTCCCTTTTCTTGAAATACACCCATTTACATCCTGTGTGGTTTGATCCTACTCATCTTTCATATCTCATCTAAGATGGTACTTCCTTTAAATAGACTTGCATGTCCTCTTCTGGATGAAATGTCCCTCTTATTTGCCTTCCTTAGAATGCCATGTTCATATCATTATCCCACTGAATTATGTATTTAAATACATATTTGTATAACTTATAAAGTTCCAACAAGAAGGTAAACGTTTTTTTTTTTTTTTACTGTAAAATAATCTTTACTTTCTTAGAACTTGCATAGACGTGATAGCCTTAAGTTCAGACTCCCGCCCTTGACTAAATTATGGGCTTATACTGTTCTCTATGAGTTGTTTAGATCTTTTAATTGGAGTATAGTTGCTTCACAACGTTGTGCTAATTTCTGCTGTACAGTGAAGTGAATCAACCATATGTATACACATATCCCCTCCCTTGTGGATTTCCCTCCCATCTAGGTCACCACAGAGCATCGAGTAGAATTTCCCATGCTATACAGTAGGCTCTCACTAGTTATCTGTTCCATATAAAACAACGTATACATGTCAATCCCAAACTCCCAATTCATCCCACCTGCCCCATTTCCCCCCTTGGTGTCCATATGTTTGTTCTCTACATCAGTGTCTCTATTTCTGCTTTGCAAATAGGGTCATCTGTACCATTTTTCTAGATTCCACATATATGTGTTAATATACGATATTTGTTTTTCTCTTTCTGACTTACTTCACTCCGTATGACAGTCTCTAGGTCCATCCACATCTCTACAAATGACTCAATTTGTTCCTTTTAATAGTTGACTAATATTCCATTGTGTATATGTACCACATCTTCTTCATCCATTCATCTGTCAATGTACTTTTTTTTAATACTGAGGAAAATAACAGGACTATTAGTCCCCCATTATTATTGAAAACCCTGTACTTTCCCCACAATTTATTATCATTGATTAGTTATCTGCTCCTGTTGTGCTATTCTCATTTTATCAATAACCATCCATGCTGTTCCAAATCCCTATTGTCTATCTCTCCCCAGTATGTCCCCTTACTCATTCACCCAGGAGCCAGAAACAAACAATATTCTATGTAACAGAATGTGTATAAATTTTAGAGGTATCATAATAGCACCTAATAAAACACAAAACGCTAAAATTTAAATATCAAAATCACCTTTCCTGAATCTCAATCTTTCCCCCAGTATGTGTGTGTATATACATACATATATATTAATGAATATATATATATATATATGTATTCTTATAAAAACTGCAACTTCCTTTTTAAGCTCCAGACTACAATCATTTTGTTAAAGGGCTAACTTTTCCCAAGTGACTGTGTTCCTCTATTTTTCAAGTGATGTATCTGATAAAATTTCTCTCCCTTCAAGTAGCTAAAGAAAAAGGAAAACTGTGAGAAAAAAAAAAAAACAACTGTACCTCACTTTCTGTTTTCAAAAAATTATATCCTAGCTAGTTTAAACTCAGCTTTCCCATGCAAGCACAGTGGTACAATAATTTGATATTACAACCAAATACATTCTTCCCTCTGTAGTCATCTTACTGTGCAGAAGTACATACTGTTTTTGAAAGGGTTTTAAAATTTGTTTTCTGTGCGTTACTGACCAGTACTCATCTCTAAACTATAATGTTCACACTAAAGTCAAAACAGCCAGATGTCCAATAAAACCTATTCTTCCCTTTCCTGAGCATATAGCTAGACTATCTTTCCTAGTCTCCCTTATAATTAGGTATGACGATGTAACTAAATTTTCTTCACTGGAAAATGAACAGAAGTAGTGTTTACTGCTTTTGGACCTGGCTTATTGATATCTCCAATACATACTTTTTCATGTCCCTTCCCCTTTCCAGATGACTGTGATGGAAAACCCAGTTATGGGTCCCTGAATAACAATGGAAAGGAGATGTGCCTCTAATCTGAACACCTGTCTGGAATATTATGAGTGAAAGATTAAGTTTAATTGCCTAAATTACTACAATTTAGAGACACTGCTAGTGAAGCCTAGACAAGCTTAGCTAACATATACAGATACATATATTCTTCAAGGTTTTGTGTGGACATATCAGTGCTTAGCATGGTGAATTTTGCATAATTAGAACTTAACAGGATATAAGTATGGGGATGCATTGTGTGATTGAATGTAGTTTCTATATTCCAATTTAAAAAACAGAGGCAACAAAATCACTAAGAAACCTCCACAAAGTACATTTTTCAGGCTCTAGTCCTGGATGTTCTAATTCAGTAGGTCTGGGATGAGCCCTAAGAATTGACATATAACTATATATAAAGACAGATGATTATGTTAACACAGCCATGCTTATGTTAACACAAAGACAGATGATTATGTTAACAGTTTGCAAACCACTGTTTTTAGGTTTTATTGGAAATTCTGATAGCATAATAAAATCTACATCTATATAATAATCTCTCTAAACATGACACTCATAAGACTTTTTGGAAATTGTGGCTATTATTTGAAGAATCAGGATGATATTTAGGCTTTACTTACCTAAGCATAGTAATCTTGATTGAACGAGTGTCAATTTAGCTACAGGGTCTTTCATGTATTGAACTAACTTCTCAATGCATGTGGGCAAATTTCTATAATTACTTTCTCATGAAACCATATTAACAAGTGAGGAAAATCACTTCTGTTTTTCTCCTTTTAGTTGGAAAAAGTGAAGATTATACTACAGTTTGTAAGTAAATGATTGTTTTCCTTGTGAACTCATCAGACACTGTTATTTTATTGCTAGCAAGTTCAGTTCCACTTATCAAGTGTATACACAGAATCTATTTTGTATCAGGGCCTCAGGTAAGAGCTGAGGATACAAAAGTAGGGACACCCCCCAAAAGAAGAGGGATATACAATCAACACTTCTTAGATATTGACCACTCTGTGACCCATACAAATAGGAATAAAAAATTACTACCTTGATCATATTACAGGGCCATTAAGACATGCTTTGATACCTTAAACTTATCAAATATTTGGCATCAAACTAAATCTCTAACCCCAATTTCTTCCAAACAAGCTGACTCCTGCTCCTGTCTTTATCATGTCCTGTTTCTTTTATCCTAGTATACTATTATCACACTTATCCTTATCCTCACTATTTCCTCACTTCGTCTGGATTCCATCTAGCTCAAACGTCTATTAATTTGAGAGGTCTTCCTTGAAAACTTTATGTAAAATTGAACTTTCTTGCCCATGTGTTCCATTTCCCCTTATCGTTTTTCATTTACTTATTCACTTATATTCTTTAACATTACATGTATTTGCTTATTTGTTTATTTTTAGTCATCCTTCATTAAAAGGCCAGCTTCATGATGGCAGGGACTTTGAATTATATGTCACTTCTATATTCCCAGAACATGGGGAAAAGAAGACTCCTAGTTAATATTTTATGACAAATGTAATAAATGTATGATGAATATGTAAGAAATATTTAGTAAAGTGTCATTAATTAAACATATATACCCTTCCTTAGAAGAGTATCTAATTCTTTTTAACTTTGGGCTGTGAAGATAGCCTCAGTTTTCATTGAAAATTGCCTCTAGATCAATTATTTTTGATTAGTTATTAGTTTTCTTTTCTTCCCTAGTATAAGAAAATTGGCCAAAACATAGTTTGCTTAAATTGGAAATTCAAAGCCCAAAATAAATTTTCCTTTAATATTTTTATGACCGACAGCCAGTTGACTATCAGTGGAGTTATGAAATATTTATTTTCAAGAACTCAAAAGGAATAAAGGAAAAAAATCAATAGTCTTTTTTTTAATCTCTCCAGAGGAAATTATCCATATCTGCAATACCACATCACTTTTTATAGGCAAATAGTGGAAAATACTAGATAAAAAGATATTTGATCCCCAGGATATCCTCAAATTGCCAAACAAGAATCAAACATTCTCAATACCATAGGGTATCCCCAAAATTTTAAGGAAAACACTTATTGATAATAGGGTAAATTTTTTGTCAAAATAATACCATATTTTCAAAACATTTTAGGAATCAAAACTGCCTTATTTTCAGTATTTGTTTTGGGACACATAGTTTCATTTCTATTAAAAAGCAAAGATGTTATGCTATGCAATGCTGCAAACAATTAAGCCTTGGGCTCACTTTTCTGAGCTTTTCAAGTACTGAAAATGCTGTTGATTGATATTTTTGGATTTCTATATGTTTCAAACTAAGAAAGATCACATTTCAGACCACATATCATTTAAGCAAATGCTACATTTTTATCAAAATTTTATTTGTTATAAGAGAAAATCAATATACTTTATTAAAAATAAGATTTAAGAATGGCCTAAATATGCTCTTTGGGATTCCCCCAAGTTTCTATCATTTGTCAGACATAATATCTTCAGAACTTTTTGTTGAACTAATTTACAGATCTATATTCTATGACCCCAATGACACTAAAGCAACCTCTTGATCAGGAAAAGTTCTTTGTCTGAATATAACAGGGTCTATCATTAAAGCAGTCCTATTGATTAATCCTGATTGCTCCTCCAGAAACGCTGTCATGGAAGAAAGCCCATTATTGATCATCTTAATTATTTTCATTACATTAGACTTGCTGTTATTTCTCAATTTACACTTTGTAAAGATGAAGGCAGGAATGTATAGCAGATAGTATCATAAACTTAGACTAACTAGATTTTTCCCAAAACTATATACACATCCTGATAGTTTAAGAAATTATGATATTTATATGTTAAGCTCAGCAGGAATAGGATAACTCAATGAAAATAATAAGTCATTTGTTATCCATGTTGGAGATTGTTTCTCCTGCCATCCTTTTACCCAAGATAACTCATTACACTCGCTCTCACTCTCGCTCTCTCTCTCTCTGTCTATCTCATCTCCCAAGTGTGTACTTTTTACACATAAACATTTCCATTGATCAGGAATGGCCCACAGCTCTTTGTCAGTACATGACACACCTGATCACAGGATCAAATATAAGGATATTCTGAAGGGGATTAAATGGATTCTACATATATTGATTCTTAGCAGGCAATTTTTTGTGATATGTCCCAAAACAAGTTATTTTTGTGTTTCAATGAAGAGCAACATTAATATAAAATGATTTTTATTTATCTCCATGTGCAAATGACCTTTACAATTGAACTCTGAGAATCAAAAGTTCCACAGAGGTCTAGAGAATGAATAACCAGATGTGTATTTATTTTCATGTTGGATTGATTGATGAAATCCCTGATAAAGCATAGGATTATGAAAGAAAAATATTAAGGTAAACATGACATGGTTTTTACGAAGATAATTTTGTGAGACATAAATATCTATTACTATACAAAGCAGTAAAGTCACATTAGATGCAACAAAACTTGGTATAGGCTAGAAATAGTGGATATTTGAATGAGAAATGATGAATGTCTAAAAGTATCCTACCTTATATAGCTGTCATTTACTCACATAACCTGTTATTTTGTGGATTATGATTTAAAAGCTACATTTTCAAAAATGACTTTTAATTATAATTATATTCACATAGCTGCTATAATTTGGAGCCCTAATTCTGCCAGCTTTTCATTAGCTGTTACTATCTGTTCAAAATTGTTCTTCTATATTTAAGACATAAAGGCTTTCACAACAAATAATTCCCTGAAACATAGCACTGTGGATAATTATTCATATACTAGACTTTAGGAACAGTTATGTGGATATCAGTAAAATTATCAGCTCATTCACATACAATGTCCTTGAAATGAATAGACTCAAAAATAATAAGGCTCTTAAAATGCATTTATATAGAGATTAACTTCCTGATATGAATATAAATGTTAGGGAACAAATTCTATAGCTGGAGATACTAATTGTGTGGATATTTCCTTTGAAAACTGCTACATGTAGTACTTAGGCATTGAAAGTCAATATCGTATCTATATTATAATTAATATAGATATGATATGATATGAAACAATTGTGCATTTTTAAATTTAACCCCATATGGTTTGGATAACTACAATGCACATAGGTTTGATAAATAAATGTGGCAAAGCTAAAAAGATGGCAAAATAATTTCTTTCCAACAAGAGAAACCAGAAAATGCTTTCAAATGAAAATATAATGTTATTAAACATTATTTCATTAGCATTCATTGCATCTGGAAAACAACATTAACTTGTATAATAATATATTTTACAATATTTTCTTAATTTGGGGGGGGTTTGGCTGTGTTGGGTCTTTGTTGCTGTGCATGGGCTTTCTCTAGTTGTGGCAAGCAGGGGCTACTCTTCATTGTGGTGCATGGGCTTCTCATTGTGGTGGCTTCTCTGTGTTGTGGAGCACAGGCTCTAGGTGCACGGGCTTCAGTAGCTGCAGCACATAGGCTCAGTAGTTGTGGGATGTGGGCCCTAGAGAACGCCGGCTTCAGTAGCTGTGGCATGTGGGCTCAGCAGTTGTGGCGTATGGGCTCTAAGGTTCGCAGACTTCAGTACTTGTGGCATGTAGGCTCAGTAGTTGTGGCTCACGGGCTCTAGAGCGCAGGCTCAGTAGTTGTGGCACATGGGCTTATTTGCTCTGTGGCATGCGGGATCTTCCTAGACCAGGGATTGAACCTGTGTCCCGTGCACTGGCTGGCAGATTCTTAACCACTGCGCCACCAGGGAAGTCCTATTTTCTTAATTTTTATTACTGATTTGAAGCAAGCAACATAGCAATATATGGTTGCAAAAAATAGCATCTATCTGTAAAGTAAGGTTTGCTTGCATCTATAAAGGAGGGCAACATATAACTCAAATTTTGCTGCAAAAGAAATGCTTGTCCTATTGCGTAAAAAGATGTCAAAGGGTCAAGTGAAAACTCAGCCAATTGTTTTATTTCATTCATTTTTCCCCTAATAGTTCATAGATTCTATTATTTTTTTTCAAATCCAACCTAAAGTATCATAGTAACTCCACTAGCAAATTAGTATATGTAATCATCTCTGAAATTCTTACATAAAAATTTTAGTGATAAAATAATCACTTTAATCACTAATTTTACCAATGAGATAGAGCACATTTAAATATATTTAATAACATTTAAGCTGTTCACTGTCCCAAGAATTTAATGTACTTTTCTCTCTGTTCATTATTGCTCTCTAACAGACTTAAAGACAAGTTACTTGACTTGAAATTTCAGTTATTCTTCAGTTTTTGTTTTTTTTTTTTCGTGACATGGGCCTCTCACTGTTGTGGCCTCTCCAGTTGTGGAGCACAGGCTCCGGACGCGCAGGCTTAGCGGCCATGGCTCACAGGCCCAGCCGCTCTGCGGCATGTGGGATCCTCCCAGACCAGGGCACGAACCCATGTCCCCTGCATCGGCAGGCAGACTCTCAACCACTGCGCCACCAGCGAAGCCCTATTCTTCAATTTTGATCCATTTTCCTGATATTGATGTAACCATCTCCCCAGCATTAACAATGAAATGCTGGCAATAAAGTTGCATTTCTCGCCGTTTTGCCATTTCTTTCGCTGCTACTAAAAACACTGGCTAGAGTTAAGTTCTTACTGAAAGAAGTTGATGTGCAAGCTTATTGTTTTCAAATAATTTTCCAAATGACACAGGGTTATTTCATTCCTTAATATAACACTCAGAGATAACAACACCTGGGAATTTTGGAGTTTTTACAAAGTACTTAGAATTTACACTGCAAGCACTTTTAAAGTAGATGATCTTTGCTAAATAAATCAAGCTGACTAAAACTGAAATCACCTCAGAATAATTCACCTAAACCTTCTTTTTTACTAGATAGATCTAATTTTTAGCATATATATTTTTAATTTCATAAGTTTGGTTTCATAAATAAAGCCCAATATAAATTTGAAAAAAAATTCTTCAGAAATGTAAGTTTTCATCATGCAAAAAACAGGCATATTCCATGAACTAGGTACTCATATTGTCATCTTTGCAGTGTTACCTACTCAAACAGAAAAGCATTTATCATTATAGGATTGAAAAATAACACTATGAGTAAACAGCGTTTATTTACAAAGCTTATTTCCTTCAGAAAGTTTTCTTTGGACTCATTTCTCCTTTTCTAAAATTATCCTTAGAACTTTGTATTCAAATGCATTAGATTTATATATTTTTCTTGTCTATTACAATAATATAAGCCATTTAGAATACATCTATTTAACCTACTTCTTTGAAGAGGTAATTTTTCATATCTTCTCATCACAGGGTCAATTATCATAGTCTGAATATTGGGTTTTTCAATTTATGTGACTGAGTATTCCAAAGTCCGGTAGGGAGAATTCAAACACAACTTCTTTATTCATGAACTCAGTAAAAAATGGTGTTAAATTTTAAAAAAATCTAGTGTTGTAAACATAAATATATTACCTTCAAATTTTTAAATTGAACATAGGATGTGATGATGAGGTCTATACTCAGTTAAAGAAAATTCATAGCAATGGTCATTTATTATATAGTCCATTATTATATTCCATAATAAGAAAATCACAGTCTTCAGTATAGTAGAATTGGACATGCAAAACACAGCTAATAACTGGTTAATAATGACTTTTGAAAGTCTATTTTGAGACACTTTTCAAGAAGTAATAAGATTGGTAGTGTTAAATGTGCGTGTGCGTGTGTCCACCTTTTATGAAATATAACGCTATACAAATATTAAAAAGTCTGTCCTCAAAAACTTCCCATTCTACACAAAGCGATGAGCTTTATAACTAAAATGACAATAAGACAATTCATTATTATTTTCTAAATTACTTAATGTAAGATGGTATAGTATAAAGACCCTGAGCTCACTTCCTCTCATGAGCACCCCAAAATCACAACAATATGTAGAACAACCATAAATGAAAAAGACTGGAACCCACTGGAAAAGATCTTTTACAAGTAAAGAGATAAGGAACCACAAGGAGATGGGTAGGAGGGGCAGACTCTAGATATAATCAAGTCCCATACCCCTGGGTGGATGACACACAAACTGGAGAATAATTATACTACAGAGGTTCTCCCACAGAAGTGAGAGTTCTGAGCCCCCCATCAGGCTCCCCAGCCCAGGAGTCCTGCACCAGAAAGACAAGTCACCAGAGCATTTGGCTCTAAAGTCCAGTGGGGTTTAATTTCAAGAGTCACACAGGAATGGGGGAAATAAAGACTTCACTATTAAAGGGTATACACAAAAATCTCACATAGGGCTTCCCTGGTGGTGCAGTGGTTGAGAGTCCGCCTGCCGATGCAGGGGACACGGGTTTGTGTCCCGGTCCGGGAAGATCTCACATGCCGCGGAGCAGCTGGGCCCGTGAGCCATGGTCGCTGAGCCTGCACATCCGGAGCCTGTGCTCCGCAACAGGAGAGGACACAACAGTGAGAGGCCCACGTACCGAAAAAAAAAAAAAAAAATCTCACATGCTCCAGGACCCAGGGCAAAAGCAATAATTTGATAGAAGCCTGGGCCAGACCTACTCGCTGGTCTTGGAGAGTCTTCAAGAAAGGCACGGGGCAGCTGTGGCTCAATGTGGGGGCATAGACAATGGTGGCAGCTATTCTTAGGAGCTCCTTCTACCACGTGTTTGTGGGTGCCATTGTGGAATCTATCGTCTAGCTCATTAGCACCAAGACCTGGCCCCACCTAACAGCAGACTGGCTGCCTAAAGACTTCCTGAGCCCACAGCCACCTCTAGACATGCCTCTAGATATAGACTGGCAAACCATAGAGCCGGGACCCAGCTCCACCCACAGGCAGACAGGTACTGGTCTTGCCCTCCAGGAGGCCTGCTCTAGCCTCTGGACAAGCCTCACCCACCAGGAAGCAGACGCCTGTTGCAAGAAAACCACAATCTCACAGTCTTTGGACTCAGCCTTCCCAAATCAGGCGAGAACCTGCCCTGGGAGCAGATGGGTCCTGGCCCTGCCCACTAGCAGGCTAAGACAAGCTTCAGGATACCCCAGACGCCATAACCAATTGTGTCAGGAATCAGGAATCAGCCCCCCCGCCCCCCCCCCCCCCACCCAGTGATCTGACACCAGTTATTGGAACGCTGGGCACTGCAGTAAGACTCTGGGACATTGCTCTGCCTGCCAATAGTCTAGCACTAATCCCAGGACCTGAATTCACCCACCAATGAGCTAACACTAGTTCTGGGGCCCTCTGTATTTCTGCAGTCAACAGCTTTGTGACCAGGCCCAACCAACAAGTAGCTAGCAGAATCCGCACAAGGCAAGGCCTGGCAACCAACGAGACTAGGGGCCAACACAAACCTACCAGACTGCCCATATAGCCAGCCACAACAGAAGGGCCCACACAGCCCTCATACGGAGAACCCCTAGAGCATATAACTAGGGTGACAAGAGGGTAGTGTACTGCTGGGATGCAGAGGACATCTCCTACAGAAGGTACTTGTTCGAGGTTGGAGATTGTAACTAACCTACCAGATACATAAAAATAAAAACAACAACTTAGGCAAAATGAGGCAGCAGAGGAACACATTCTACATAAAGGAATGAGATAAAACCCCAGAAGAAAAACTAAGTGAAGTGGAGACAGGTGATCAATGTGAGAAAGAGTTCAGGGTAATAATCATAAAGATGATGAAAGAACTCAGGAGAAGAATGCATGCAAAGAAAGAAAAGTCAGAAGTTTTTAACACAGAGTTTGGAAATATAAATTAAAACCAAACAGAGATAAATTCAGTAACTAAAATGAAAAATATACTAGAATGAATCAACAATACAATAAATGATACAGAGGAATGTATCAGTGAGCTGGAAGACAGAGTAGTGGAAATCACTGATGCTGAACAGAAAAAAAGAAAAAATAAAGAAAAGAAATTAGGACAGTTTAAGAGATCTCTGGGACAACATCAATCACACTAATATTCACATTACAGCAGTCCCAGAAGGAGAAAAGAGACAGAAAGAGGATGAGAACATACTGGAAAATATAATAGTTAAAAATTTCCCTCACCTGGTAAAGGAAACAGTTACCCAGGTCCAGGAGGTACAAAGGATTAACTCAAAGAGGAACACACTAAGACACATTGTAATTAAAATGACAAAAATGAAAGATAAAGAGAGACTATTAAAAGCAGTAAGGGAAAAACAACAAATAACATACACAGGATCTCCCATGAGGCTATCAACAGATTCTTCAGAAGAAACTCTCAGGCCAGAAGAGAGTGGCACAATACATTTAAAGCAATGAAAGGGAAAAAACTACAACCAAGCATACTCCACACAGCAAGACTCTTGTTGAGATATTATGAAGAGATAAAAGCTTTACAGACAAGCAAAAGCTAAAAGAGTTTAGCAACACCAAATCAGCTTTACAACAAAGGTTAAAGAATTTTTCCATGAGAAAAAGAAAAGGCCAAAACTAGAAACAAGACAATTACAAAATGAAAAAGCACATTGGTGAAGGCAAACATACAGTAAAATTAGGAAATCATCCATGCACAAAGCTAGGAGGAAGTTAAAAGACAAACGTAGTAAAATCATCTATATCCACAAAGCAGTTAACAAATACACAAAACAATTAGATGTAAAGCACAATATCAAAAATACTAATCAGAAGAATACAAACTCAGACTTTTTAAAATACATTTGAAATTAACAGATCAGCAATTTAAAACAGTCATGTGTATATATCTATATAGAACTTTCTATATATAGATCTCATGGTAAACGCAAACCAAAAATATATGATAGATATACACACACAAAAAAAGAAAAAGGAATCCAAACATAACACTAAAGACAGTCATCAAGTCACAAGAGAAGACAGAAAAAGTATAAAGGAACAAAAAAACCCTAAAAACACAATTCCAGAACAATTAACAAAATGGCAATAAGTACATACCTATTGATAATTACTTTAAATATGAATGGACTAAATGTTACAATCAAAAGACAAAGAGTGGCTGAATGGATCCAAAAAGCAAGACCCATAAATATGCTGCCTAAGAGACTCACTTCAGATCTAAAACACACACAGATTGAAAGTGAGGGGATGGAAAACAGGTATTCCACACAAATGGAAATTAAAAAAAAAAGCTGGAGTAACAATACTTATATCAGGCAAAACAGACTTTAAAATAAAGACTATTACAGGAGATAAAGAAGGACACTACATAATGACCAAGGGGTCAATCTAAGAAGATATAACAGTTGCAAATATATATGCACCCAACATAGAAGCACATAATTACACAGGGCAAATATTAATAGACATAAAGGGAGAAATCAACAGTAATACAATAACAGTAGGGGACTTTAACACACCATTTACATCAATGGACAGATCAAACACACAAGAAATCAATAAGGAAATGCTGGACTTGACACATTAGACCAGATGGACTTGATTGACATATATAGAGAGAGCACTCCATCTGAAAGCAACAGAATACACAATCTTTTCAAGTGTACATAGAACATTTATCAGGATATATCACATACTGGGTCACAAAATAAGCCTCAGTGTATTTTAAAAAAAATTGAAATCTCATTAAGCATCTTTTCCAACAATAATGCTGAGGCTAGAAACCAACTACAAGAAAAAAACTACACAAAGCATGAAAATGTGAAGGCTGAATAATATGCTGTTAAACAACCACTGGATCATTGAAGAAATCAAAGAAGAAATAAAAAAACTGAAATAGCAATGAAAATAACAACGAAACATGAAAACATGTTTTCATGGAATAACAATGAAAACATGACAATCCAAAACCTAAGTGCCACAGAAAAAGTGGTTCTAACAATGAAATAACAATGAAACTAACAATGAAATAACAATGAAAACATTACAAACCAAAACCTATGGGACACAGAAAAAGTGGTTCTAACAATGAAATAACAATGAAACTAACAATGAAATAACAATGAAAACATGACAATCCAAAATCTATGGGACACAGAAAAAGTGGTTCTAAGAGGGAAGTTTATAGTGATATAAGCTTACCTCAGGAAACAAGAATAATCTCAAATAAACAACCTAACCTTACACCTAAAGCAGCTAGAGAAAGAAGAACAAAGTCAGTAGAAGGAAAGAAATCATAAAGAACAGAATAGAAATAAATGAAATAGAGACAAAGAAAACAATAGAAAAGATTAATGAAACTAAAATCTGGTTCTTTGAAAAGATAAACAAAATTTGATAAACCTTTAGCCAGACTCAGCAAGAAAAAAAAAGGGAGAGAGCGCAAATCAATAAAATTAGAAATGAAAAAGAAGTTACAATGGACACCATATAAATATAAAGGATCATAAAAGACAACTACAAACAACTATATGCAATAAAATGGACTAAATGAAATGGACAAATTCTTAGAAAGGTACAACCTTCCAAAACTGAAGAAGGAAGAAATAGAAAATATGAACAGAGCAATCACAAGTACAGAAATTGAGACAGTGATTAAAAACTTCCAACAAACAGAAGTCCAGGACCAGATAGCTTCACTGAAGAATTCTATCAAACATTCAGAGAAGAGTTAACACCTATCCTTCTGAAGCTTTTCCAAAAAACTGCAAGGGAAGGACCACCCCGAAATGCATTCTAGGAGGCCACCATCACTTTGATACCAAAACCACACAAAGATACCACAAAAAAAGAAAATTGCAGGCCAATATCGCTGATGAACACAGATGAAAAAATCCTCAACAAAATACTAGCAAACCAAATCCACTAATACAATAAAAGGATCAACACCATGATCAAGTGGGTTTTAATCCCAGGGATGCAAGTACCCTTCAATATCTGCAAATCAATCAGTGTGATACAGCACATTAACAAACAGAACAATAAAAACAACATGATCATCTCAATAGATGCAGGAAAAGCTTTTGACAAAATTCAACACCAACCTATCATAAAAACTCTCCAGAATGTGAGCATAGAGGGAACTTATCTCAACATAATAAAGGCCATATATGACAAACCCACGAAGAAGTAAAACTGCCACTATTTGCAGATGACACAATATTACACATAGAAAATCCTAAAGATGCTACCATAAAACTACTAGAGCTCATTAATGAATTCAATAAACTTTCAGGATAAAAAATTAATGCACAGAAATCTCTTGTATTCCTATACACTAACCATGAAAGATCCAAAAGAGAAATCAAGAAAAGAATACCACTTATCGCATAAAAAAAATAAAATACCTAGGAATAAAACTACCTAAGGAGACAGAAGACCTGTACTCTGAAAACTATGACACTGATGAAAGAATTCGAAGATAACACAAACCAATGGAAAATATACCATGTTCTTGGATTGGAAGAGTCAATATTGTCAATATGACTATAGTACCCAAAGCAATTTACAGGCTCAATGCAATCCCTACCAATTTACCAATGGCATTTTTCACAGAACTAGAACAAAAAAGTTTAAAATGTGTATAGAAACACAAAAGAACCTGAATAGCCAAAGCAATCCTGGGAAAGAAAAACGGAGCTGAAGGAATCATGCTTCCTGATGTCAGACTATACTACAAAACTACAGTCATCAAAACAGTATGGTACTTGCTCTAAACAGAAACATAGATCAATGCAACAGGAGAGAAAGTCCAGAAATAAACCTACACACCTATGGTCAATTAATCTATGACACAGGAGGCAAGAATATACAATGGAGAAAAGACAGTCTGTTCAATAAGTGGTGATGGGAAAACTAGACAGCTACATGTAAAAGAATGAAATTAGAACATTCTTTAACACCGTACACAAAAATAAACTCAAAAGAGATCAAAAGCCTAAATGTAAGACTGGACACTATAAACCTAATAGAGGAAAACAGAGGCAGAACACTCTTTGACATAAATCATAGCAGTATCTTCTCTTATCCACCTCCTAGAGTAATGAAAATTAAAACAAAATTAACAATGGGAACTTATTACACTTAAAACTTCTGTACAGGAAAGGAAACCATAAACAAAACAAAAGGAAAACCCACAGAATAGGAGAAAATGTTTGGAAATGAAACGACTAACAAGGGATTAATCTTCAAAACGTACAAATAGCTCATGCAGCTCTATATCAAAAAAAAAAAAAAAAAACTCAAACAAAAAATGGGCAGAATATCTAAATAGACATTTCTCCAAAGAAGACATATAGGTGGCCAAAAAGTACATAAAAAGCTGCTCAAGATCACTAGTTATCAGTGAAATGGAAATAAAAATACAATGAGGTATCACCTCACATGGGTCAGAGTTACCATCATCAAAAAATCTACAGAAAAGAATTGCTGGAGAGGGTGTGGAGAAAAGAAAACCCTCCTACACTGTTGGTGGGAATGTAAATTGGTTCAACCACTATGGAGAACAGTAATGGAGGCTCCTTAAAAACTAAAAATAGAGCTACCATTTGATCCAGCTACCCTACTCCTGGGCATATATCAGAAGAAAACCATAATTCAAAGCAATACATGCATCCCGGTGTTCACTGCAGCATGATTTACAATAGCCAAGACATGGAAGCAACCTGAATGTCCATTGACCAATGAATTCAAAAAGAAGATGTGATACATATATACAATGGAATATTACTCAGTCATAAACGAATGAAATAATGCCATTTGTAGCAACATGGATGGACCTAGAGATTATCATATTAAGTGAGGTAAGTCAGACAGACAAAGACAAATATATCATAGCACGCATATGTGGAATCTAATTTTATAAAAATGTGGGACTTCCCTGGTTGAGCAATGGTTAAGAATACGCCTGCCAATGCAGGGGATATGGGTTCGATCCCTGGTCTGTGAAGATCCCACATGCCACGGAGCAACTAAGCCCATGCACCACAACTACTGAGCCTGCACTCTCGAGCCCATGAGTCACAACTACTGAAGACCACATGCCTAAGGCCTGTGCTTCACAAGAGAAGCCACCACAATGAGAAGGCCACACGCTGCAACAAAGAGTAGCCCCCACTTGCCACAACTAGAGAAAGCCCATGCACGGCAACGAAGACCCAACGCAGCCAAAAATAAAAATAAAAAATACATTAAAATTATATAAAAATTAAAAAATGATACAAATAAACTTATTTACAAACCAGAAACAGACTTACAAATATTAAAAAAAACAAACTTATTGTTACCAAAGGGGAAACATGTGGTGGAGGGATAAGTCAGGAGCTTGGAAGTAACATACACATACTAATGTAAACAAGATACATAACCAACAAGGACCTACTGTATAGCACAGGGAACTCTACTCAGTATTCTGTGATAACATATATGAGAAAAAAATCTGAAAAAGTATGAATATATGTATATGTATAACTGAATCACTTTGCTGTACACCTGAAAGTAAGAACATTGTAAATCAACTATACTAGTGTCCATCGACAGATGAATGGATAAAGAAGATGTGGCACATATATGAAATGGAATATTACTCAGGCATAAAAGGAAACAAAGATGAGTTATTTGTAGTGAGCTGGATGGACCTAGAGTCTGTCATACAGAGTGAAGTAAGTCAGAAAGAGAAAAACAAATACCGCATGCTAACACATATATATGGAATCTAAAAAAAAAAAAAAAAAAAAGGTCATGAAGAACCTAGCTGTAGGACAAGAATAAAAACGCAGATGTAGAGAATGGACTTGAGGACACGGGGAGGGGGAAGGGTAAGCTGGGATGAAGTGAGAGAGTAGCAGTAGCATTGGCATATATACAGTACCAAATGTAAAACAGATAGCTAGTGGGAAGCAGCTGCATAGCACAGGGAGATCAGCTCGGCGTTTTGTGACCACCTAGAGGAGTGGGATAGGGAGGGTGGGAGGGAGATGCAAGAGGGAGCGGATATATGTTTACATATAGCTGATTCACTTTGTTAGAGAGCAGAAACTAACACAACATTGTAAAGTAATTATACTCCAATAAAGATGTTTAAAAAAAATCAACTATACTCCAATAAAATTTTAAAAAATAAAAAATATTTTAAATTAAAAGATAAGCACACATATTATTGTATTATAAAATTTAAGAAAAAGAAATCATATCAAGCATCTTTTCCAACCACAACTCTATGAGACTGCAAATCACCTACAAGAAAAAATCTACAAAAACACAAATATGTGCAAGCTAAACAATATATTATGAAACAACCAAGGGATCACTGAAGAAATCAAAAAGGAAATAAAAACATACCTTGACACAAATGAAAACAAAAGAACAATGATCTAAAACCTATGGATGCAGGAAAAGCAGTTCTAAGAGGGACGTTTATTGCAATACCTACGTACCTCAGGAAACAAGAAAAGTCTCAAGTAAACAACCTCACCTTACACCTAAAGGAACTAGAGAAAGAAAAATAAATAAAACCCAAAGTTAGTAGAAGAAAAGAAACATAAAAATTGGAACAGAAATAAAATAGAGACTAAAAAAAAAAAAAATAGAAAAGATCAGTGAAACTGAAAGCTGGACCTTTGAAAAGATAATGAAAATTGATAAACCTTTAGCCAGACTCATCAAGAAAAAAAGGAAGAGGGCCCAAATCAATAAAATCAGAAATGAAAAAGGAGAAGTCACAATTGACACCACAGAAATACAAAGCATCGTGAGAGACTACAAAGAAACACTACTTCCCAATTAAATGAACAACCTAGAAGAAATGGACAAATTCTTAGAAATGTAATTCTCCCAAGACTGAACCAGGAAGAAATAGGACATATGAACAGACCAATTACCAGTAATCAAATTGATCAGTAATTCAAAAAAAAAAAAAAAAACTCCCAACAAACAAAAGTCCAGAACCAGATAGCTTCATAGTTGAATTCTATTAAACATTTAGAAAAGACTTAAGACTCTCCTTCTCAAACTACTCCCAAAAAATTGCAAAGGAAGGAACACTGTTGATCTCATTCTACAAGGCCAGTATCACTCTGATACCAAAACCAGACAATGATATCACAAGAAAAGAAAATTACTGGTCAATATCCCTGATAAACATAGATGCAAAAATGTTCAGCAAATATTAGCAAACCAAATCCAACAATAGATTAAAAGGATCATACACCATGATCAAGTGGGATTTATCCCAGGGATGCAAGAATTTTCCAATTTCCCCAAATCAATCAATGTGATACACCACATTAACAAATTAAAGAATAAAAGCCATATGATCATCTCAATAGGTTCAGACATACCTTTTGATAAAAGTTCAGCATCCATTTATAATAAAAACTTTCCAAACAGTGGGCACAGAGGGAACATACCTCAACAATAAAAAGGCCATTTATGACAAACCCACAACAAACATCACTCTTGATGGTGAAAAATCTGAAAGCATTTCCTCTGATAACAGGAAAAAGACAAGGATGCCCACTCTTGCCCCTTTTGTGCAACATAGTATTGGAAGTCCTAGCCACAGCAACTGGAGAAGAAAAAGAAATTAAAAAAAATCAAAGTGGAAAGGAAGAAGTAAAACTGTCACTGTTTCCAGATGACATGATACTATACATAGCAAATGCTAAAGACGTCATCAGAAAACTACTAGAGCTTATCAATGAATTCGGTAAGTAGCAGAATACAAAATGAATATAAAGAAATCTGTTGCATTTCTATACACGAACAACTAAATCTCAGAAATAGAAATTAAGGAAACAATCTCATTCATCACTGCATCATAAAGAATGAAATACCTAGGAATAAACCTACCTAAGGAGGTAAAAGACCTGTACTAGGAAAACTATAAGACACTGATGAAACAAACTGAAGATGACACAAACAAATGGAAAGATATACCATGCTCTTGGATTGGAAGAATCAATACTGATAAAATGACTGTATTATCCAAGACAATCTACAAATTCAGTGTAATTCCTATCAAAATATCAATGGCACTTTTCACAGAACTAGAACAAATACTTTTAAATTTGCATGCACAAAAGACCCCAAATAGCCAAAATAATCTTGAGAAAAATGAACAGAGCTGGAGGAATCATAATCCCTGACTTCAGACTGTACTATAAGGGTATAGTAATCAAAAGAGATGGTACTGGCACAAAAATAGACACATTGATAAATGTAACAGACTAGAGAGCCCAGAAATAAACCCAGGTGCTTATGGTCAACTAATGTACAACAAAGTAGGCAAGAATATGCCAGAAAAGACAAGTCTCTTCAATAAGTGGTGCTAGGAAAACTAGACAGTTACATGTAAAAGAATAAAATTAGAACACCCTTTCCAACCACATACAAAAGTAAACTCAAAATTGATTAAAGACCTAAATGTAAGACCGGACACCATAAAACTTCTAGAGGAAAGCATACGCAGAACACTCTCTGACATAAATTGTAGCAATATTTTTTGGATCTGTTTCCTAGAGTAATGGAAATAAAAGCAAAAGTAATACAAATGTGACCTAATTAAACTCAAAAGCTTTTACACAGCAAAGGAAAATCAACAAAACAAAAAGACAACCTACTGAATGGGATAAAATATTTACAAATGATATGACCCATAAGGGGATAATATCCAAAATATAGAAACAGTTCATAAACCTCAACATCAAAAAGATAAACTACCTGATTATAAAATGGGCAGGACACTTGAACAGACATTTTTCCAAAGATGACTTGCAGATAGCCAACATGTACATGAAAAGATGCTCAACACTGCTTACCATCAAGGAAATGCAAATCAAAACCACAATGAGATAGCAGCTTACACCTGTCAGAATAGCTATCATCAAAATGAATACAAAAGCAAATATTGGTGAAGATGTGGAGGTAGAAAACCCACGTCCACTGTTGATGGGAATGTAAATTGGTGTGGCAGCCCTTGGAAAACAGTATGGAGGTTTCTCAAAAGACTGAAAATAGAACTACCATATGACCCAGCAATTCCATTCCTGGGTATACACCCCCCCAAAACAGCTAAAAACACTAATTCTAAAAGATACATGTACCCCAAAGTTCATAGTAGCATTATTTACCCTTGCCAAGATATGGAAGCAACCTAAGTGTCCACCAGTAGATGAGTGGACAAAGACTATACACACACACACACACACACACACACACAAACACACACACACACACACTATGGAACACTACTCAGCCATAAAAAACACTGGAATTGTGTCATTTGCAACAACACGGATGGACTTGGAGGATATTATCCTAGTGAAATAAATCAGAGAAAGAAAAAATGCTGTATAATATCACTTACATGTGGAATCTAAAAAATACAACAAACTAGTGAATATAACAAACAACAAGCAGGTTCACAGATGCAGAGAACAAGCTAGTGATAACCAGTGCAGAAAGAGAAGGGGAAAGGGGCAATTTACAGGTAGGGGATTAAGATGTACAAGCTATTATGTATAAAATAGGCTACAAGGATATACTGTACAACATAGAGAATACAGACAATATTTTAAAATAACTAAAAATGGAAGGTAACATTTAAAAATTATGAATCACTATTTTGTACACCTGTAACATATAATAATGTACCTCAACTCTACTTTAATAAAACATAATACTATTAAATTTTAGACTTGACTCTGTCAAAGTAAAGCAGATGTGTATGTATTCTACTAAAGTAGATTAAACAGAAGAGTTAGATGTGACCATCTAATCTTCAATATAAAACACATGAATTTTATGACTTTCATTAGTTTTCCTTCCAAAGGGAGAATATGGGCGTGTAGTTTACTTTTAGACAAGATAAATTAAAGCTGTGTTTGAATTAAATAAACCAATTTTTCTTTCTTCTTTTTGAAACCAGGCTCTGAAACACTCGCTCAGGAATTAGGTAAAGGAAGCTGAGCTTCTACCTTAGTGAAGGTGACTCCATATTGGAAGTCCCAGTTCAATTTTGAGAAAAACCTATGACCTAGGCCTGAATAAGCTGCAATATGATTAAATGCTTAAAGAATACCCTATTGCCTGCTTGAGAAATTCCAGGAACAACAGGACATTTAAACCCTGCAGCTTTAGATTTACTGCTCTCTTTACTCAATCAAGATGAGGCTGACCAGATCACCCCACAATCAGTTTCCAGATGATTATAGGAGCTGAGTATGCTGCACCTCAGGTAGCCTCACCTGTATACCTCTGAAACTTTCCTTTGAATACTCTTGTCCTCTAACTGGTAACTCAGAGGTGGTTTTGGGGACACTAGTCTGTCATATTCCCAGGTTCCCAGCTTCTTGAATAAAGTATCTTTCTTTCTCCACCACCCCTTTTCTCTGGAACACTGACTTTTGAGCAATGAGCTGCACAACCTCAGTATGGTTCCAGCTCCAGCCAGTAACACTTTCCTCCCTTCCTTCCTTCCCTCTTTCCTTCTTTCTTGGACCAAGTGTTTATATACTATGCTACAAGAAAAGTTTAAAGTCTAGCCTCAAAAACTTCCTATTCTACACAAAGTGATGAGCATTATAACTAAAGTGATAATAAGATAACAGATTATTATCTTCTAAATTAGTTCATATATTTAAAATACTATTGAATTTTGACTTTGTCAAAGTAAATAATATTTAATAACAGAAGCAGAATATAAATATTTCTAATTTGACTTAATTATGTAACAGACTCTAAAGGTCGATGTTTTAAAAAATAGATTTAACTAAATTATAATGGTTAAATTGCCAGATATCTTCAGGTTTCTGTCATTATGATAAACAGCAATAAAATCAGATGTAGTGTTTGTAAAAATTTATTTGGTTTTCCAAGAATAATCTGCCTGCCTTGGAAATATCTGTATTATAAGACCTTTTAGTGAATATCAAACAAGATATATCAAACAAGATATATCATGGAAAATCAAACAAGATTTATCATGGAATGTTAGATTAGACAAGGGCAGTTGTAGATCCTTTTGTGTCAAATTTATTCCATAGTTTTAAAAAAATGAATCTCAAAGAATATCAGAGACTATATCCAGGAGCAATGCAGGTTAATGGCATAGGGAAGACTAGAAACTAAATTGGATTATTTTGTTCCATATCCTCAACAGGATTAATTGGATAAAGAGAAATATATAAATTCTCTAACTATAAAAAGTTGCTTTGTGTAAATTATTGTTTGACCCTAAAATCACTGGTGAAATAAATCATGGCTATGCTCTATAGAAGCAATGTTGCTGGACTGCTCAAGTATTTTTTCATTTATTTGTTTGTGTGTCTGTTTTTTGATTAGGATAATCAACTTGTAGCAAACAGTGGTGTAATTGCTATAAAATGATTTCATCATTCTCTTAATTTCTTCCTTCTGTTAGTATTATTATGCTCTTTTTTAGATACTGTCTTGATTTTTAATTATTGCTCTATAATTGTCCCTAGGGGAAAACATCTGCTATTGCCTATTCATTTTTTTCTCTGTTGCCTCAGATTCCCTGTGGATATATTGCAGCTTGTTGACATTGCATTTTCAGTTGCCTCTGATGGTTTTCTACCCCAAGGGTCCTACAAAGATAAGAATATTTAGCTGCCTCATTTCCTATGGCAATTGTGATATTTTCCTGTCTATGTTACTATCATGTTATTGGATTCATGAAATGATTTCAGTGAATGAGAACTATCAAATCAATCTATTTTGACACTTTTGTTCTTTTAATTTAAAAGAATTAAATGCCTAATATAGCTTCTGGCTGTATTTAGTCTTTTTTTTGGCATCCTGATTTTTCAATGTCTTTTATAACATTTGTCATTATTAGAATACTGTTTTCCATGATAGTCATAACTTCCTTTGTGTCACATTCCTTTTGAAAACATAAATTCTTCTTTATCAGAATCAGGTTCTTTATAAAATAAGATGTGAGTCTCTAAATGATGTAATATTAATTTATTAAAATTCAGTTATGAATATTTATGATTAGTTTAATTCCAGGTATATATTTTATATTAACATAAAATTATAATAAGATCATAATATTTTATATTTCTATAATAAGATTATTTCATAATAAAATATGATTTATTAAAATGATAATTACATGTGAAATATAATTATTATAAATATAACATAATATACACATGCATACATATTTATGTTAATTATCACTAAAATTTTCTGAAAAATAATTTTGAGTAAACCAGACATTTAAAAGTATAATTAAATGATCATTTTAAACACAATAACTAGAGAATGGACTTGAGGACACAGGGAGGGGGAAGGGTAAGCTGGGACAAAGAGAGTGGTGTGGAAATATATACACTACCAAATGTAAAACCAATAGCTAGTGGGAAGCAGCCACATAGCACAGGGAGATCAGCTCGGTGCTTTGTGACCACCTAGAGGGGTGGGATAGGGAGGGTGGGAGGGAGGAAGATGCAAGAGGGAAGAGATATGGGGATATATTTATATGTATAGCTGATTCACTTTGTTATAAAGCAGAAACTAACACACCATTGTAAAGCAATTATACTCCAATAAAGATGTTAAGAAAATAAAAACAATTAATTGATATTTATTTTGTCTGTTTTTCTATAGAGACTATTTCTATACTTATATTTTATATCTAAACCATAAGTATGATTAGTTATTGAATTTAAAAGATAAAGACTGAGCAATATAAATTATTTAAATTATTAATTAATCTACACAACTTTTGGCCTAATCTTATATCAAGTAACTTTCACTCTCTGCCCTAATAAAAGGCCCTTTCAATTACATCACACTTTGACAACTTTAGTCCAGGTTATACACATTTTCTCTTAAATCTTAGTCCAATCAACATTCGTACAGGAATGTTTACCTGTTAAAAGATAATATTTTCAATTTCTCTCTATATAGGGTTATTATAGCATAGCACACGATGATGTTATAAAAGCACATATTACAGATGTAATTTTATAATTATTATGTGATTTTTCAGTAACATATATCCCCTTCACAAGACTGTAAACCCCTTGATGTAAGATAATTTACCATTCATTCATTCATCCATTTATTTTTCTTATGATGTATTTCCTGTGCCCAAAACATAACTGCTTAATAAAAGTTAGTACTTAATGAAAGAATGAGAATATCTAACTCCCCTTGAGATAGGATAAAGAATGGCATTACCATTCTTCCACACTGTTTTAGTGAGGGTTTTTTTGGGTCCTTTGCATTCTCATATACATTTTTTCAAAAAAGTCCTGTTCTACTTGGATTTTGTTGGTTCAGTTTGTCAGTTTTTCAATTTGGGGAGAATTAACATCCTAAAAATATTGAAATTTCCAGTCTATGAAAATTATAACTCTTTCCTTCTATTAAAATCTTCTTTAATTTTTTCAGCAATATCCCCATAGTTTTTAGAATATAGTCCATGCATATATTTTAAGTTTAATATTAAATATTGTTATGTTATTATAAATGGTATTTTAATTTTATTTTCTGTTTATTGCTAGTGCATACAAATGAAATTGATTTTTCTGTATGTGAGCTTGCTAAACTTACTAATTCTAGTAGTACCTTATTGAAGATTCTCTTAGGGTTTTTTATTTAAAAGATCATGTCTGTTCTAGCAATCTCACTTCTGAATATATATGCAAAATAAATTGAATAAAGTGTCACAAAGAGATATCTGCATACTCATGTTCATTGTGACTTGATTGACAATAGTCAAGAGGTGGAAGCAACCTACATGTCAATCAACTGATGGATGAATAAATAAATGTTTTATATACATACAATTGAATATTATTCAGCATTTAAAAAAGGAACTACCATTTGCAACAATATGGATGGACTTGGAAGACATGCTAAGTGAAATAAGACAAACACAGAAAATCAAATATTATAGTATATCAACTATATGAGGAATCTAAAATAGTCAAACTCATAGAAGAAGAGACTACAATGATTGTTGCTTGCCCTGGAGGGAGGCCAAACAGTGAGTTATTAGTCAATGGGTACAAAACTTCAGTTACACAAAATGCATAAGCCCTAGAGATCTACTGCACAGCACAGAGCCTACAGTTAACAATACTGTATTGTATACTTAAGTTTGTTACGAGGGAAGACCTTATGTTTAAGTGTTCTTATCATACACACATAATGATAAGAAAGAGGATGAAAAACTTTTAGAAGTGATAGATACGTTTATGACATAGATTATAGAGATGGTGTCACTTGTGTATACTTATTGCTAAACTCACCAAGTTGTATACATTAAATAGGCACAACTTTTTGTATTTTAATCACATCACAATAAGTGGTTTAAAAAATAAAGACAAGTAGCTATCATTTTTAAAGATTCCCAATGTAACTTGAAGAAAAATAAATAAAAGATCATCTGTGAATAAACAGAATTTTCCTTCTTACTTTTTACTTTTTATACCATTTATTTCTTCATCTCAATTAATTGAAATTGATTACAAAAACCTTCAGCACAACATTGATAAAAGACTTGAGAGGGAACACTTTTTGGTTGCAATCTTAGAAGTTTCCCTAAGTGCTCTTCACCAGGTTATGAAAATTCCCCCCCCCCTTTTTTTTTTGACCATGCCAGGGAACTGTAAATGCAAATGTCCTGGGAAGGAAGGTTTGTACTATAAATACAATAGACAGAAAGAAGGCCAGAGGGACTGAAGCATAGTGGATTTGGCAGGAGATGAGTCTGTAGAAGTCTTCAGAGCCTGATCATATTGGTCATTGTGGGTCATGCTAAGGAATTTGGATTTTTTTTATTGAGGTATAATTGACATATACCATTATATTACTTTCAGGTGTACAAAATAATAATTTGATATGATATTTGTATATATTACAAAATGATTACCACAATAAGCCTAGTAAACATCTGTTACCATACATACTTACAAATTTTTTCTTGTGATAAGAACCTTTAATTTTACTCTCTTAGCAGCAGCTTTCAAATATGCTATATAGTATTATTAACTACAGTCACCATGCTATACATTACCTCCCCATGAATTATTTGTTTTATAACTAGAAGTTTGTACTTTTTGACCCCATTAACCCACCCCCTATCCCCTGCCTCTGCCAACCGCCAATCTGTTCTCTGTATCTCTGAGCTTGTTTTGTTTCTGTTTTTGTTTTTTAAGATTCCTGGAGAAATGAAGCTCACTGACTTCAGCCTATACTGCAAAGCTACAGTCATCAAAACAGTATGGTACTAGCACAGAAACATATATATAGATCAAGGGAACAGGATAAAATGACCAGAAATAAACCCACAAATCTATGGTCAATTAATCTATGAAAAAGGAGGCAACAATATACAATGGAGAAAAGACAGTCTCTTTAATAAGTGGTTCTGGGAAAACTAGACAATGACATGTAAAAGAATGAAATTAGAACATTCTCTAATACCATGCACAAAAATAAACTAAAAATGGATTAAAGACCTAAATGTAAGACTGGATACTATAAAACTCCCAGAGGAAAATACACACAGAACATTCTTTGACATAAACCACAGCAGTATCTTTTTGGGGTCACCTCCTAGAGTAATGGAAATAAAAACAAAAACAAACAAATGGGACCTAATTAAAAGCTTTTTCACAGCAAAGGAAACCATAAACAAAACCAAAAAATAGCCTACAGAATGGAAGAAGATATTTGCCAAACATGTCACCTACAAGAGATTAATTTCCAAAACATACAAACAGCTCATACAGCTCAACATCAAAAAATCAAACAATCCAATCAAAGAATGGTCAGAAGATCTAAAGAGACACTTCTCCAAAGAAAACATACAGATGGCCAAAAGGCACATGAAAAAAATTCTCAACATCACTAATTATTAGAGAAATGAAAACCAAACTACAATGAGGTATCACCTCACACCGTTCAGAATGGTATTGTTAAAAAGTCTACAAATAATAAATGCTGGATAGTGTGGAGAAAAAGGAACCCTCCTACACTGTTGGTGGGAATATAAATTGGTGCAGCCACTATGGAGAACAGTATGGAGGTTCCTTAAAAAACTACAAATAGAGCTACCATATGATCCTGCAATCCTGGTCATATATCTAGAGAAAACTATAATTTAAAACAATACCTGCAAGTTCATAGCAGCACTATATGTAATAGCCAAGACATGGAAGCAACCTAAAAGTCCATCGACAGATGAATAGATAAAGATGTGGTATATATATATATATATATATATATATATATATATATATATATACACACACACACACAATGGAATATTTCTAACCCATAAAAAATAATGAAATAATGCCATTTGCAGCAACATGGATGGACTTAGAGATTATCATATAAGTGAAGTAAGCAAGACAGAGAAAAACAAATATCATATGATATCACTTACATGTGGAATCTAAAAAAAAATAATACAAATGAACTTATATAAAGAACAGAAATAGACCCACAGACATAGAAAACAAAATTTATGTTTACCAAAGGGGAAAGTGGGGGGTGGGATAAATTAAGATAAATTAAACATATACACACTACTACCAACAAGGACCTACCCACTGTATAGCACAGGGAACACTTCTCAATATTTATAATAACCAATAAAGGAACAGAATCTGAAAAAGAATCTGAAAAAGGCTATATATATATATATATATATATATATATATATATATGTTACTGAATCACTGCTATACACCTGAAACTAACCACAACATTATAAATCAACTATACTTCAATTTAAAAAAAAGATTCCACATATAAGTGAGATCATACAGTATTTGACTTCTCTGTCTGACTTATGTCACTTAGCGTAATGCCTTCAAGGTCTATCCATGTTTGTCACAAATGGCAAGAGTTCCTTCCTTTTTATGGCTGTATAATATTCCATCAATAAAGATACCACATTATCTTTTTCCATTCATCCACTGATGGGCACTTAGGTTGCTTCTTATGTTGGCTGTTGAAATAATGCTGCAAGGAGTATGGAGGAGCGTATATTTTTTCAAGTTAGTATTTTTGTTTTCTTTGGATAAATACCCAGAAGTGGAATTGTCAGACCATATGGTAGTTCTATCTTTAATTTTGTGAGGAATCTCCATACTGTTTTCCATAGGGACTGTACCAGTTTATATTCTCATGAAGAAAATTTATTTTTCTTCATCACAGATTAGTGATAAATTCTAGGAACTACTTTTCTCATATTTTGTGAGATGGTTATACGACTTTGCTCATCTATTCTTTTAATATGATAAATTAAAAAAATAAAAAATATATATATATGATAAATTACATGATTAATTGAAATTGTTAAAACACACTTGCATTCCTGAACAAAAAAATCAACTTGATTATGATGCATTATCGTTTTTATATTGCTGAGGTCAAGCAGTTTATATTTTGTTAAAGCTTTTTATATTTACATCCTGAAGGATAAAGGTCTGTGGGTTTTGGTAATGTCTGTTAGATTTTGGTATCAGGGTAATGGTGCTTCATGAGCTAGAAATATCCCTTTCCCTTTAATATTCTGAAAGAATGCATACTATTGGTATTCCTTCATAAATAACAGACTTTACCAGTGAAGTCACTGGAACTGGAGTATTCTTTCTGACAAGGTTTTTAAGTATGAATTGAAGTTTTCAGGGAATATGGTGCATTTCAGATTTTCTCTTTCTTCTCATATAAATTTGAGTGACATTGCCTTCTAAGAATGTCTAATGCATATAAGTTGTCAAATTTTCTGACATAAAATATTATATAATATTTGCTTATCATACTTTTAGGTCTGTTGATTCTACAACTCCATTTTCTTTTAATTGTCTTTCCTGCTGTTTCTTCATTTTCAAACATTTTATATGGATTAGCCTTATGATTTCATTCTACTCTTTACTTTTCATTTAAGTTGATCTTTTTCAAGCTATTAGAGGTTCCAGAAGCTTAGATCCTTGTTTTTTAAATGTTTCTTATTAAGTAACTTTTTCTAATTAAGTTTTTAACTATAACTTAGAGAAAAAATTATTTTAGTTGCCATGGTTTTTTAATTTATTTAGCTTCTTAACTGAATTCACTTACATCTTTCTCTTTTCAATGTTTCTTGGAAAAACTCAGTGGTTTAATATGACAAATGACATTTAAAATATTTTTATCAAGTTAACAAAAAGTTCAAATCCTACTAGGTTTATACTCCACATAGTATTTGTGTGTTTTCTATATGTTTTATTTATTTATTTTCAGATATTTCCTATTTTTAATTGCTAATTGTGCATATTAATCGATCACTCAGCAAGCTTATTATATGTCTTTATTAGAATAACCACTTTTTCTCAATCGGTTTTCATAAATATTACCTGTCATCTTTACTATTATAAATATCATATTCCCAATTAATATTTATATTTTTTCCTCTAATAAAATAGGTAAAAACTTTTAGAACACTACAGGAATCATCTTGTTTTACTTTTTACTTTAATGTAATCATTTCTCTCTAATCGAATCTAATGTAATCATTTCTACCTAATTTTTAGATAGCTTTTAACAGAGTAAAGTAATAATGATTAATTATTAGGAATGCTATAATTTTGCCTCTCTATCTGAAAAATAAGCTAATGTGCTTATACTGCATTTTTCTTTTTGTTTTATTTTCCCAAATGTTAATGGCAAGGTTGACTATGATTTTAGTTGCTAACAAGCAGAGTAATAACCTTCACTTTACTGTTAATTTGTTATTGGTGAAATATTTTTAATAATTTCTTGAATGGCTGGCGTGTTATTGTGCACAGTTCCTTAAAAAGTGTAAAGAAACTAGACTGCATTCATTTAGTGTGTCCCTGCTGAACAAATGTAAAAATTTCATTTGCCTCATTGACTTTACTGTAAGATAAATATACATGATTGAATATGAGTCAGTTTTTACCTCTTAGTCTCCATATTTCATCTCTAAAAGTGTTTCCTAAGAGAAACCTTTCACAACTCAGGAGTCTAAGCTATGTTTCACAGTGATTTGTTCTTATTGCACTTTGAACTTGGGAGCACTTTGCACACTTGCAAATTTATAAGCACTTCGGCAAATAATAGTTACACCATAAAGTTCAGGAGTACAAAATCCAGGTCAATTTGTTCACCATGTATTGCCAATGACTAGGAGATTTTTAAAATTACTTTTGGACTCCCAGACTAATGGAAGAATACATTTCCGGTCATGCACTCTCTCTGAGAATCTCTCTCTCTCTCTTCTTTTCAAGCTTCACATGAGTTGAATAATAAAAACTCAAAGGTTCAATCTTCTACTGCCCATGGCTATGCCCAGGTGCTTTGCTTTTAGGGACTTTATTGTATGATAACATTGAAAAAGAAAGGATTGATGCTAATGACCTTGACTACTTCAAAGATTAATTCTTGGATAAGTGGAAACATACAACTGGATTTCCAGTCTGTCCAATTAAATCCTAACATAAGGAAAGAGTAGTGTGAGAAAAAACCTTTCTACCTGGTTAGCTGCTCTTGTAGTTGTGGTTCAAGTGTATGGTATATGGAATATATTACTATGTTTTTAAGCCTAACTCGAATCAGTAATGCACTTAGAGGTTTTTACAAACAATCCCTTTGTGTCACTGTTGTAGAAATGAAAAAAATTTCCCTTCTACATTTATACATTCTTTGGCTGGCCTAATAATTACATTGACATAAACCACATTAACAGGAGGAAAAAGAAATTTAAATTTGTACATATTAGAGTTCTACCAAAGTATGAGACTTAAAGAAGTATCCAAAGCAGGAAGTTTTTTTTTTTTTAAATTGGAGTATAGTTGCTTTACAATGTTGTGTTAGTTTCTGCTGTACAATGAAGTGAATCAGCTATTCGTATACATATATCCCCTCCCTCCTGTACCTCCCTCCCACTCCCCCTGATCCCACCCATCTAGGTCATCACAGAACATGGAGCTGAGCTCCCTGTGCTATACAGTAGGTTCCCACTAGCTATCTATATTACACATGCTAGTGTATACATGTCAATTCTAATCTCCCAATTTTGTCCTACCTTTCCCTTCCCGCCCTGTGTCCACATGTACATTTTACACTTTTTAGAAAAGAAACAATACCTACGTGAAGAACTGACAAGACAAAGCGGTTTGGTCTTGGGGTAGTAAATCAGTTAAGAAGTGACAAGGTTAGTTTATAATCTTCTCAGCCCTAAATTCCCTGTCTCTGGTGATAAGGGTGCCTTTTACCTTCTTGGTACAGGAAGGGCACCTTTCACATGGAAGATTTATTTCCTGCTTTCAGCAGGACAAAGAAGGGTCAGAGCGTCCTTGCACAGACTGTTTTTCAAGTAACTTTAACTCAAAATGATCAATATGCCAAAATAGCATGTTTTGGGCTGGCATATTCTGCTTTCCTTCACTATGAAATGTTTATTCTATGGTTATATATTTCAAGACTTAAGACTGAATAAAACAAAACCTTGGCAGTCTGAAAATGGAAAGATTTTGCTAGATTCTCTGGCACAGTTGTTAAAATGTTCTACTAATTTTAACAGAGAGTTGAATGTCATTAATTATGTTCTATTGCATTTAAAAGAAAAGGACATAATATCTAATATAAGATTAAAACAGAAATGAAACAGTCTTACCAATATTAAAACAAGGTGTTTTGATGTATTTTTAGGTAAGGTTTAGGTGTGTGTATGGATGTGGATGTGTATTTGAGGGAGTTTCGTACGCTAAGAATCTGGATAATTGACTTTCTAAACACCTGGATGATAATAACATTTCTATAACTGAATTTTAAGATATATAACCAAATATGAATAATATAAATTAAAATAATATCCAGTCTTATGCTTTTATATGTTCATTTTTTAGGTAAAGCCTACCCCTGTATAATTTCTAATTGCACACTTTTTATCAGTAGTATCATGATGAATTTTGTCAACTTTACAAGAATATTGTTAGGATTACTATGTGTTTGCATGCAATTGAAAAGTGTTTCCAAACCAAACTATTGTTTAATATGCAATGAAGATAATAAAAATAATATTCTACCAGAATATTTTTATTTTACTGTAAATATGTTGAAAATTTTAAATTTCCATTTATGTTAGAATGGATGGAAAACAAGAGTTACCTGGGGAAAGTACAACAAAGAGGAATAAACACATTTTTTTTTCCTGAAGTCATGTTTAGCATTTTCTATAACCTACGTACACCAGGTAATTTGCAGCACAGTCTCAGATGCTCTCCTACTAAGTCATTAAATCTCAATATCAAGAAGAAACATATAAACTGCATTAAATTACGCAAACCTTGCTAATTTAATCTGAATTCCTCAAGGTAACTACATTCAGGTGATAACTGCCCAGCAAAATTCTTCTATAATGGTAGCATAATCAGAAACATTTTTCTTCATAACCACTGTAAATTCCATACATTAACATTGTCAGTGCACCTACTCCTTAGCAAAAATGGACTTTTATATATGCTAATGTACTACATGTTTATGCAAAATAGATAAAGTGATCATTTTACTTTAGCTACTTATGTCAAGTAAAAATTACTCAATTCCTGAACTATACATTTGGTGTTAAATATTTCCCTTTTATGTTGAAAAATAAAATAAGACTCATTCTCTTTTACTAAGTCAGTTTTAGTTTCATTCATTTTTAATAATAATTGTTCTGTCCCAAGACTGACACCTGAGAAACATATGGAAATAAAGCACATCATCCATTATTCAATTGTCTTCCTATTACAACAGTTACAGACACATAGCCGACCTATTTATAATATGACAATTTACTAAAATAGGTTTACTTCAAATTGAGGACGCTATTGTATATAAATGTATATACTAGTAACTCATATTAAAGTTTCGGTTTTATTAACTTATTAATTTGATAGATTTCCTCTCATTTTAATGTTTCAAAACTCAAGCCAAAATATATTGGTGATTTCTGCATACTGATCATAGTTTGAAGATATGTGTTGGCCAAGGGCCCCAAATATCAGAAGAATAACTAACAAGCTTAGACTTCCAACGTGATGCTATATTCTAGAATTCTAGATTAGATATAACTGCTTTTGATTTTTCCTTTACCCAACGTGACCTTTTATACCTTTGTATTTTTTTCTGCCAAAATCCTCTTTTCCATGCATTTCACAACTCCAAAAATATGAGTATGTAATCGATATTGCTAAATTGAATGAAATTTTGAAGTAACACATGAGGTAATATTTACATGTCAGTTCCTATTAACAACATAAATATGAATAATATATTATTTTCCAAACTATTTTTTTGGTGTTTTTCCTTTTCACCTTTTATTGAGGTTTAACTCACATACCATATAATTCACTCATTTAAAATGTACATTTAGTGCTTTTTATATATTTACAGAGTTGTGTAATCATCACCACAATCTAAGTTTAGGACATTTTTACCACACCACCCCCTGCCAAAATCCCATACCCATTACCAGTCATTCCCCATTTATCACTTCCTCTACTCCTTCCAGAGCCACAGGAAACTACTAATCTACATTCTGTCTGGATAGATTTGCCAATTCTGGATGTTTTATATGAATGGAATCATACAATACGTGATCCTTTGTGACTGGCTTCTTTCACTTAGCATAATTCCAAATTATTTTGAATAACTTCAAGTATTGGTGAAATCATTTAAAGTCCCTGTGAAATAGTCAGACTTTTTTATAAGCTATGATTAATGTCGTTGTTTCTGATTGAGAAAACTAAAACAGAAGTTTATTGCACATCCTGTCTACCATATCATGATCCATGCATGCATTTCTTTAATTTCTATTTATTCTTCATTTAAAATCATCTATGGAATGAATATTTTTTGCATATTTTAACACATGAATTAAATTATCATTGTCTAATATTGATCTACAAGTTTGACATATGTGTAATTCTAGAAGAATGATTTATACATCAAATAGAGAGAAGTTTAAGATGGAATTACTAAATAGTAATGATTACTAAAGTTAGATTCCTTCTCAGATGAAAAAAACACATTCTATATTTTATCTCATTAAAAGTTTTCTTTTTATTTTTTGGTAGACCTTTTGAATAAAATATTGGAAGGGAACAGGCAGTTGAATTGCATAAAATTGTCTCAGAGGGAATAATAAAGTCTTGGCTTAAATATCTCCAATTGTCGAAACACTGTTGCAATTTTTATTATGTATAGTTAACCTAAAACCTTAAATGTACCTTATAACATGAGTTTTATACAAATAATGAGCTATTCAATTGGAAATAAATTTTTTAAAAATAAATAAAATTTATAGAATATGTTTTAATTAGAGTGATAGCACTTCAAATTTCACAAATAACTTTTGATTGCATTTCAATTCACCTTGGAGGAAAAAATAATCCCATTTATGTAACAAAATAGTTACATCCTAAAGATCTGTACTGTTCTACTTGGCAGCCACCAGTGACACACACTCTTAAGGCCTGAAACATGACTAGTGTGACTGAGGACCTCACTTTATTAAAAGTCATTCAACTGTAATTAATTTAAACAAATTTAAAAACTGATGATTCAATTATTTGAAAAGTTTTAAATTGTTTGAAAAAGCTTTCATATGTCAAACTATTTTATATACAGATAAATTACATCTGCAAGAAATTTAGAATCTGCATTAAATGTATTCTAAATATAAAATGCACACCAGATTTTAAAGATTGAGTAGAAAAAAAGAATGTAAAACACATTAATAATTGTTATATTGGTTGAATACTAAAATTAAAATATTTTGAATATAATGTGTTAAATAGACTTTCAAAATTAATCCCACCTATTTCTTTTTACTTTGATAAATGTGGCTCCTAGAAAGTTCAAATTATACATGTAGTTCACATATATCTATTAGTTAGTTGGCTTAACTGACCTGGCTGTGTTTATAGGCAAGTTTTTTATGTGTTCAATTCCCAGTGTTTTATCTGTTTGATAAAAACTACCAATTGCTGAGGTTCTTTTCACAAAGTAGCTTCTATTATATCGAAATGCTGAGCAGAAATCTCTAATTTATTTCAGAATATGGTTATTGTCAATAAATAAATTTACCCGAAGGCAAATTTTAAAAGTGTAATATTAAACACCCATTTCACAAATATCATTAATAGCTAAAATTATATCATTTATTGATTTATTAAAAATACCAATAAAATATGTGTTAATTTCAATTTGATGCTATAGAGATAGTTTTATTTTCAAACAAAAAATATAAGCATTATAATACAAATACCAAAAACAATTTTTTTTTTTTGCCTTTGGTAAGGTTTACTATCAAACTGATAGCATGACCTAAATATCTTCGCATTTAATAGTCTTCCATATTTTCCAGACTTGTCCATAGGGATACTTTAGGGATATTTTCATCTTTGCCAATGTTATAACTGATATAAAACCAGAATCAATTTTTGTATTTATAGTATACTTATGGAATGCAACATCTACTCAATATATACATAAATCTTTGTACATTTTCAGTCTTATTCTGTTTTTCTATGCAATAACATATATAAATAGCAAAAATGTGAGTAGAAATAATAATAAAATGAGGGAAGTTATTTTGCTTCCAAATACTTTTGTTTATCTCAGTGAAATTCTAGGCTTTGATTTCAAGTTGGAAATATTTGAAAATGATATGTATGGCTTCCTGCTGTGAAAGACAAGATAAGTCTATTAATACACAATAATTATATTGAGAGAGCAGAATGCTCAACATGAAAAAAATTAAACTTCACAAGTGAGATACATAGACTTATATCAATTAATTTTCCAGTCACTCATTTCTATTACTAAGTTTTAGCCATGACCTACATACCTTTTTCCACTTTTCTCATTAAAAATGGGTTTTCAAAGTATAATAAAACATGAATACAAAGTCATTCTATGATTGGCCTTAAGCACATAAATATAATTAAGCTAAAACTTCCATTAGGGTACAAACAACATCTGTATCAAATTTGTACTACAAATTCAAGACTAATTTAATCTCAAAACCTACAGTGAATCTTGGCAAGCCACAAAAATAGATTCATTAATTGACTGAACATTAGAAATAAATATTAATCTCTTTTTTCTTTTCTGACTTTATTTAGAAAGCAAGAAGAAATGACTATGACATTCAATTACCATAATTAAATTTGCATTAATATATTACTCTTCAGTAATTCTCTACTGATGTGAATATATTTTGAATTAGAAACATGATCTAACACTTAAAAGAAACTCGTTCTCTTCAACAGAAAGAAGTTTCCAAATATAGCACAAAAAAGACACATGAGTAAATCTCCTCTGAAATAACTGGTTTTAACAGCCCAAGATTTATTGCAAATCTCTTTTTTTTTTTTTTTTTGTACAAAGTTCTCTTAGCTGAAGGCGCTTAGAATTAGGAATAGTAAAATGAGAGAGCAAATGAAAAACATTTCTTGTCACCAAACCTTTTCTCTCTCAGAGTTTACATCATTCTTTCATAGTGGGGAAAAATAGTGTTTACCAAGACACTGTAGGCTGCAAGGGATATAATATTGATCAGAACACAAAAAGGAACTTGCCTTCATCAAACATAAAGATTAATGGTTGAGACCACTATTACCTATACTATATCACACAAATATATAATATGAACTGTGGTAAGTGAAATGAATGAGAGCACATGACAAGGAAACTCCTAGGTTTGTAATCTCCAACCATCCCTATAATATTTCATAAGGAAAGAAAAGACACTATGAACTGGCACGGTACCATTGTAATGCTTGTTTCACTCTTATGCAAAGCTGTAAAATGTATTATTTTACCAATTATTAAAGAGTAAGGCATGTGTTTTTTATGTACAAATATATTTGACATATATACTTCTATATTATTAAAAAATATAACTTGTTTATGTAGGTCTTTAATTATAGTTCTTCCTATCGTTTAAAAAATTTATGAAGACATTTTACACTGTGTAAATTAAAATACAGAGGTGCAATCTCTTTTCCTTTATTTCAACTTTGAATACCAAAAGCAAAGCAAATCCTCATTTGCTTTTTATCTTCTTATGATAACAAAGAAACCTAATTCAAAACACTTTCTGCTAAGCTTTCAGCCTTGTTTTCAACTGCCAATGTGCAATGATAGTTTAAAGGAATCAAGATTCAGAAGAATTAGTTATAAGACACAGCACTGGCTTTGTACAGGCAACTAAAACCCTAAAACTCTTTGGGTAGCTTATAATAACATTATGGGAAAATATCATCCATGGTCAATGTTGAGAAGCAATGAACACTGTTTTGTGGTTTTTTGTTTTCCTTTTTTTACAAGTTTTTACTGCTTATCCAGCAGGGTAAAAGAAAATGATGAAAACATTTTAAATTGACACATATTTTGCTATTTAAATTTTATGATAAAATTTTATGTTTAATCTTCCCCTCATGTTTTATATTACAACTGTATAATGCATGAATGCTTAAAATTATATATTTTATGATTTACCGTGTTATAGTTATCACTGATGGCAGTAATTTTTATCTTTTTTTCACTGCCATATTCTTAGCAGCTAGAAGAGTAACCAGCTTATAACAGGACTCAATAAATGCCTATTAAATGAATACAGTACAAAATATGTAAGAGTGCTAATCATCTCACCTGAAACCCTGACTTCTTCAATCCCCACCTCCCTGAGCTAATCATACTTAAATCACAGTGTACCCTTCCACACCTTCCTTCATATATATACAGAGAGATTATATAGGAATTTTTTTTTTACATAAACATAATCATAAAAGCTACCTATTTTTTCTAAGTTGCTTCTCCCAAATTGTCTGTATGCTTGAGCAAATTTTCATGTTGGCAGTATTTTAATTTATTATTATAAAAATTCCCTATTCATATATTTTTCAAATATCCTATTGGATATTTTATATATTTATTTGTTCTTGTAAATTTGTAAAAGGTACTTGGTATGTGCATTACAAACATAGTTTTTCCAACTCTATCACTGGTGCTTTGGCTTTATACACGGCATACATTAATTTCCAACCATAAAAAAGACTGTCATATAATCAAGTACATCCATCTCTCAACTAAGAAGGTCTCCTCCACAACTGTTTTCATATATTACCAGCTTATATATATACTTGGATCTATTTCTTGATTAGCTAAATAATCTATTGGTATGTACACACCATTTCTGCTACATTACAGAAATTATCTCTCCACTCCCCCATCTTATTTATAATTTCCAGAACTTTTTCAAATCTTTCATTATTCTGATGAACTTTAAAATTATTGTATACAATTAAAAAATAAAATATTCTGTTTTGGTCATAACTACTTATATTTAAATATCGATATATAGATTATTGTCAGTTTTAGAAAATAAATCTTCCTAGCCAAGAATACTGTATTTTTGCTTTTATTGTCACATCTTGTTTTATATTCTTCAATATGGTGCTATAGCTTTCTTTTGCGTCTTATATCTGGACATTTCATAATTTTGTTACTATCGTGAAAGAGCATTTTTCCCCCTTTATTTCCATGTGTTTATTGCTATGGAGGAACACTAGCTATTGATTTTTACACATTTATATCAGTATAGAATATATTTCAATATAGAATATACATTTTACAAAATCATTTCAAATGCCGATCTATACTCAGAGTATTTGAGTAGACTTTTACAGCAGAAATAAAACCTATTATAGATAAAATGAAATCATACTGTTCTCCATGTGCTTTATTTTATTGTCTGAAATTATACCTTTAAGTCAATCATAAATAATTTTAATGGTAAGAATTACTCTCTTACCTAATGTTATTAAAATAAATTTAGTATTTTTATTTGAAATGAAATTTTCTTTTGATTTTTTAAAATCAAAAGCTTTTATAAATTATTTCCCTATATTTATATTCTTTTCTACTTTTTGACATTCATGGATATGACTATTTGCCTTATTTTCTTTAATTTTGGGGGGAATAAACTAGTGAACAATTTTTTTACTAACAGATACTATTAAATTTCAGGGATAAACCCAAGTTCATGGAGGTTTAGTATTATTAGTTATGTTACTCAATTTTTACATTTTATTTAGAGTAACTTACACATTTTTTGTGGAGTTTGTCCTATAGATCCCCATACTTTATTATAAATATTTACCTGTGATATTGTTATGCTACTTTTATAAATAATTTGGGAAGATTTCATCATTTTTTCTTCACTTTAGAGTAATTTTGAAACAAGCATATTACAGGACTTCCCTGGTGGCACAGTGGTTAAGAATCCTCCTGCCAATGCAGGGGACACGGGTTCGATCCCTGGTCTGGGGAGATCCCACATGCTGCGGAGCAGCTAAGCCTGTGCGCCACAACTACTGAGCCTGTGCTCTAGAGCCTGCGAGCCACAACTACTGAGCCTGTGAGCCACAACTACTGAAGCCCACACACCCTACAGCCCACACACCACAACGACTGAGCCTACGTGCTGCAACTACTGAAGCCCGCATGCCTAGAGCCCATGCTCTGCAACAAGAGAAGCCACCGCAATGAGAAGCCCACATACCACAACGAAGAGTAGCCCCCGCTCTTGGCACCTAAAGAAAGTCGGCATAGCAACAAAGACCCAATGCAGCCAAAAAAAAACAAACAAAAATTGGTATTACATGTCTTTTAAGGAGCTGTGTGGGAATTCAACTACTAATAATGCCACTACAATGTCAGATATTTAATATTCCTAATACCACCTGGGACAACTGTTCTACCCAATGGAATTAATTTGAGTAAATTATGCTCTAAAATTTCAAGTTCTTCTAGATTATAGTGATATATGGACTGTGTAAATCTGAAAGAAACAAAAAGGTCATTGATAATCATTAAGAATTATAAAATGTTTTATATAACATAAAAAAAATTTTAAATGTTCCAGTTTAAATGAAAATTTAAAGCAGTATGATTCCAAAATCTTTCATGAATTAGTATCTGCTGTAAATGTTTGTGCTATTCATAAGCTTGAACTTACCTCACCTTTAACTTATTTGATCAGAATCAGCAAAGTGGGTCCCAGGTGATGGTTTTTCACATGCACTTTTTGAAACTCTTGTCCTATAAATAAAATAGCAGTGTAAAAATTACTTACAATAAAATGAATTTTTATAATACTAAACCAGATGACATTTTTCATACTAATTTGGAAGCAAACATAAACACAAGGTTAACTCCCAATAAATATTTAAGTGTAAATCAACCTGAAAGACACTGATGTAATGTAGCTGCATTCAGCCACAATAAATAATAACCTAAGTGTTCATAATGTAGTGGTCTTCAGAATTTTATGTGTTATATTCAAGAATATGTTTCAACATTTTCAACTTTACCATTGCCCGGAGAAAAGCAAAATTCAATTTAACGGGTCTTCTTTTTTTTTTTTTAAATCTTTACATCTTCAATTGTAATAACCAAGTGTCAAAGTATATTTTCGAGGGATTGATGACTGTCTGAATAGAGGTAATAATTTTCAATTGTTGTTGCAGAATAATGGTTGTTAACATTAATACCTGGGAATGCCCTTTCCAAGGTTAACATGACTTTTTTGTTACTATACCTCCAAGTGAGAGTCTCAGAGCACAGGCAATGGGGTGCATCCAAACAGGCATAACATAATACAATACTTCTTAAGTAAGAAGCTGAGTGTGGCGTGACTGATAATTGAATATGTTTTTCTAAGGAAACACCAAAGCCTCAAAAGCTGATTTGGTAACTAGGGCTACCGTTGTCTCCCAATCAATATGAGCTAATATTCCCTAAATTCTCCAGACAGCCAGAAATCTGTTCTGTATGCCACACTTAGGATGAATTTCTAAGAGAGATATTTTTTATGCATGAGTCACTGTCACCAGCAAAGCCCATTAACAATTAAAAATAGAATCTGGGTAATAAAACAAAGTCTAACTTTTTTCTTTTCCTTTGTGCTTTTTCTAGTTCTGCTTACTCATAGGGTGCCGCATGCAAAGGCCTTGGACTCAGCACTTCAGATCAGAGTTCCTCTTGAGAAACGTCTAGGCAGACACCTCAGCTTGTGCAAGCTAAGTGCCACACACAACACTGCAATTCAAGATGGCGGCGGCAGACTGAGCGCACTCGCTGCACCTGCACTGTGATCTGGAGCCTTTACCAACACAGCTGTGCCAGCTGCCATGAGAACTCCACTCCCTCCCCAATGACAGATCCCTTTAGAGCAGCCCTGTTCACGTTGGCGAGAGCATGGACTCTAGTGGGCGTGTTTGCACCTCTCCATTCTCTGATCAAAGAATAGTTTTTCTTTGCGCCTAAACAGAACCCTGTCTTGTTCTATTGGTGCTAGCAACACCAGGCAAAGAGACCCTTGTTGGGGACTAACCTGGAAGTGTCTGTAACATCACAAAATGGTAGCTTTCTTCTAAAGTGGAATTGTCAACAGAGGAATTGTTTTTTTTTTCCTGTAAAATCGTTATCTTGCCATTTCTTTTTATAAAATTTTTCATTCAACAAGCACTAATTTAGCAACAAATTTAATTCAGCTTTGAGCTAGGAGGTGTGGAATGCTCAAAGGTTTTTGGAATCATTTGTAAAGAAAACCTTTCAGATATACTTCAAAAGAAAAATATTCCAGTAAACTTAATATTGCTGATTAAGTCTATTTCACAATCTTGGTATCTGATTCTAGAAAATAATTGAAAATATTGATACCTATTATAATACCAATTCAAAATTTCTACATTAATATTATTGGATGAATCATTATTTGTGGTGGAAAAAACTGCTTTTATTTACATCTTAGTCATTTCTATGTTCTAGCTGGGAATGTGCTAAAGAGATTCTTCCACACTTTTTCTATAAGAGGGGTTTGGAGCAATAAAAGGTATGTTTTCTTAGATGACTGCATAGTCATTATATTAGCAAGTAGCAAACCTTTGTGTAGTAGACATAGTGAAGACCCTATATTGCCATGGTATACACAGGAGGCCAAGGTACATGTTGGAAAAGTGTGATACTTAAGATAATCTATCACCTTTACAATTTTCCATGGTGTATACTGTGCTTAACTATATCAGTGAATGAACTGGAAAGAAAAATACTTTGTTAAAGTTTCTTTTTTCTCTGCTATTCGCAAAATGGACCCTAACAGGAGGTGCACTGACTGTTTTCAAGTAATTATACCTAGTACTTTGATCATCTAAATATTTACTTCAAAAGAATCATTTATTACAATGTAAACTCCAGTAGCCCTCAGCTCTCAATACTACACACCAGACACAACTGATTGCCTACAGAGAAGGGCGGCTCAAGCTGGCCACACACTCTCTTCCTCTAACATTTTGTTACTTTATCTGGGGGGAAATCCTCAAAAATTCTCCTTTGGGTGGCCAAATCTGTAACTTCTTCAGGCCCAGCAATAATCCTATTTTCTACTCAAGAGGATAATAGGAGAATAGAAAGTAGAAATAGAGGAGGGAGGGAAGATGGCGGAAGAGTAAGACGCAGAGATCACCTTCCTCCCCACAGATACACCAGTAATACATCTACACGTGGAACAACTCCTACAGAACCCCTACTGAACACTGGCAGAAGATCTCAGACCTCCCAAAAGGCAAGAAACTCCCCCACGTACCTGCGTAGGGCAAAAGAAAAAAGAATAAACAGAGACAAAAGGATAGGCACGAGACCTGCACCAGTGGGAGGGAGCTGTGAAGGAGGAAAGGTTTCCACACACTAGGAAGCCCCTTCGCGGGCGGAGACTGCAGGTGGCCAAGGGGGAAAGCTTTGGGGCCGCGGAGGAGAGCACAGTAACGGGTGCAGAGGTCAAAGAGGAGAGATTCCCGCACAGAGGATCGGTGCCAACCGGCACTCACCAGCCCCAGAAGCTTGTCTGCTCACCTGCCGGGGCGGGTGGGCATGGGAGCTGAGGTTCAGGCTTCAGTCGGAGCGCAGGGAAAGCACTGGGGTTGGCGGCGTGAACACAGCCTGCAGGGGGTTAGTGCGCCACGGCTAGCCGGGAGGGAGTCCGGGGAAAAGTCTGGATCTGCCAAAGAGGCAAGAGACTTATTCTGCCCTCTTTGTTTCCTGGTGCGCGAGGAGAGGGGATTCAGAGCACTGCTTAAAGGAGCTCCAGAGACGGGCGCGAGCCACGGCTAAAAGCGTGGACCCGAGACGGGCATGAGACGCTAAGGCTGCTGCTGCCGCCTCCAAGAAGCCTGTGTGCGAGCACAGGTCACTATCCACACCCCGCTTCCGGGGAGCCTGTGCAGGCCGCCACTGCCAGGATCCCGGGATCCAGGGACAACTTCCCCAGGAGAATGCACGGCGCGCCTCAGGCTGGTGCAACGTCATGCCAGCCTCTGCCGCCGCAGGCTCGCCCCATACTCCGTGCCCTTCCCTACCCCCGGCCTGAGTGAGCCAGAGTCCCCGGAGCAGCTGCTCCTTTAACCCTGTCCTGTCTGAGTGAAGAACAGACGCCCTCTGGTGACCTACACACAGAGGCGGGGCCAAATCCAAAGCTGAACCCCGGGAGCTGTGAGAACAAAGAAGAGAAAGGGAAATCTCTCCCAGCAGCCTCAGAAGCAGCGGATTAAAGCTCCACAATCAACTTGATGTACCCTGCTTCTGCGGAATACATGAATAGACAACGAATCATCCCAAATTGAGGAGGTGGACTTTGAGAGCAAGATTTATGATTTTTTCCCCTTTTCCTCTTTTTGTGAGTGTGTATGTGTATGCTTCTGTGTGAGATTTTTTCTGTATAGCTTTGCTTCCACCATTTGTCCTAGGGTTCTATCATCCGTTTATTTTTTTTAAATTTTTTTCTTATTATTTTTTATTTTAATAATTTTATTATATTTTATCTTTATTTTATTTCACTTTATCTTATTTCTTTCTTTCTTTTTTTACTTCCTTCCTCTCTCCCTTGCTCCCTCCCTACCATTTTTTCTTTCTTTCTTTCTTTCTTTCTTTCTTTCTTCCTTTCTTTCTTTCTTTCTTTCTTTCTTTCTACTTTTTCTCCCTTTTATTCTGAGCCATGTGGATGAAAGGCTCTTGGTGCTGCAGCCAGGAGACAGTGCTGTGCCTCTAAGGTGAGAGAGCCAACTTCAGGACACTGGTCCACAAGAGACCTCCCAGCTCCACATAATATCAAATGGCAAAAATCTCCCAGAGATCTCCATCTCAACACTAGCACCCAGCTTCATTCAATGACCAGCAAGCTACAGTGCTGGACACCCTATGCCAAACAACTAGCAAGACAGGAACACAACCCCAACCATTAGCAGAGAGGCAGCCTAAAATCATAATAAGTCCACAGACACCCCAAAACACACAACCAGACGTGGCCCTGCCCACCAGAAAGACAAGATCCAGCCTCATCCACCAGAACACAGGCACTAGTCCCCTCCACCAGGAATCCTACACAAACCACTGAACCAACCTTAGCCACTGGGGACAGACACCAAAAACAATGGGAACTACGAACCTGCAGCCTGCAAAAAGGAGACTGCAAACACAGTAAGATAAGCAAAATGAGAAGACAGAAAAACACACAGCAGATGAAGGAGCAAATAAAAACCCACCAGACCTAACAAATGAAGAGGAAATAGGCAGTCTACCTGAAAAAGAATTCAGAATAATGATAGTAAAGATGATCCAAAATCTTGGAAATAGAAGAGAGAAAATACAAGAAACATTTAACGAGGAGCTAGAAGAACTAAAGATGAAACAAGCAATGATGAACAACACAATAAATGAAACTGAAAATACTCTAGATGGGATCAATAGCAGAATAACTGAGGCAGAAGAATGGATAAGTGACCTGGAAGATAAAATAGTGGAAATAACTACTGCAGAGCAGAATAAAGAAAAAGGAATGAAAGGAACTGAGGACAGTCTCAGAGACCTCTGGGACAACATTAAACACACCAACATTCGAATTATCGGGGTTCCAGAAGAAGAAGAGAAAAAGAAAGGGACTGAGAAAATATTTGAAGAGATTATAGTTGAAAACTTCCCTAATATGGGAAAGGAAATAGTTAATCAAGTCCAGGAAGCTCAGAGACTCCCATACAGGATAAATCCAAGGAGAAATACGCCAAGACACGTATTAATCAAACTGTCAAAAATTAAATACAAAGAAAGCATATTAAAAGCAGCAAGGGAAAAACAACAAATAACACACAAGGGAATCCCCATAAGGTTAACAGCTGACCATTTAGCAGAAACTCTGAGAGCCAGAAGGGACTGGCAGGACATATTTAAAGTGATGAAGGAGAAAAACCTACAACCAAGATTACTCTACCTAGCAAGTATCTCATTGAGATTTGATGGAGAAATTAAAACCTTTACAGACAACCAAAAGCTGAGAGAGTTCAGCACCACGAAACCAGCTTTACAACAAATGCTAAAGGAACTACTCTAGGTAAGAAACACAAGAGAAGGAAAAGACCTACAATAACGAACCCAAAACAATTAAGAAAATGGTAATAGGAACATACATATCAATAATTAACTTAAATGTAAATGGACTAAATGCTCCCACCAAAAGACACAGATTGGCTGCATGGATACAAAAACAAGACCCATATATATGCTGTCTACAAGAGACCCACTTCAGGCCTAGAGACACTTACAGACTGAAAGTAAGGGGATGGAAAAAGATATTCCATGCAAATGGAAACCAAAAGAAAGCTGGAGTAGCAATTCTCATATCAGACAAAATAGACTTTAAAATAAAGACTATTAGAAGAGACAAAGAAGGACGCTACATAATGATCAAGGGATCGATCCAAGAAGAAGATATAACAACTGTAGACATTTATGCACACAACATAGGAGCACCTCAATACATAAGGCAAATACTAACAGCCATAAAAGGGGAAATCGACAGTAACACATTCATAGAAGGGGACTTTAACACCCCACTTTCACCAATGGACAGATCATTCAAAATAAAAATAAATAAGGAAACATAAGCTTTAAATGATATATTAAACAGAATGGACTTAATTGATATTTATAGGACATCCATCCAAAAACAACAGAATATACTTTCTTCTCAAGTGCTCATGGAACATTCTCCAGGATAAATCATATCTTGGGTCACAAATCAAGCATTGGTAAATTTAAGAAAATTGAAATTGTATCAAGTATCCTTTCTGACCACAATGCTATGAGACTAGATATCAATTACAGGAAAAGATCTGTAAAGAATACAAACACATGGAGGCTAAACAATGCACTAGTTAATAATGAAGTGATCACTGAAGAAATCAAAGAGGAAAGCAAGAAATACCTAGAAACAAATGACAATGGAGACACGACGACCCAAAACTTATGGGATGCAGCAAAAGCAGTTCTAAGAGGGAAGTTTATAGCAACGCAATCCTACCTTAAGAAACAGGAAACATCTCGAATAAACAACCTAACCTTGCACCTAAAGCAATTAGAGAAAGAAGAACAAAAAAACCCCAAAGTTAGCAGAAGGAAAGAAATCATAAAAATCATAGCAGAAATAAATGAAAAAGAAATGAAGGAAACGATAGCAATGATCAATAAAACTAAAAGCTGGTTCTTTGAGAAGATAAACAAAATTGATAAACCATTAGCTAGGCTCATCAAGAAAAAAAGGGAGAAGACTCAAAACAATAGAATTAGAAATGAAAAAGGAGAAGTAACAACTGACACTGCAGAAATACAAGAGATCATGACAGATTACTACAATCAACTATTTGATAACAAAATGGACAACCTGGAAAAAATGGACAAATTCTTAGAAATGCACAACCTGCCAAGACTGAATCAGGAAGAAATAGAAAATATGGACAGACAAATCACAAGCACTGAAATTGAAACTGTGATTAAAAATCTTCAAACAAACAAAAGCCCAGGACCAGACGGCTTCACAGGCAAATTCTATGAAATATTTAGAGATGAACTAACACCTATCCTTCTCAAACTCTTCCAATATATAGCAGAGGGAGGAACACTCCCAAACTCATTCTACGAGGCCACAATCACCCTGACACCAAAACCAGACAAAGATGTCACAAAGAAAGAAAACTACAGGCCAATATCACTGATGAACATAGATGCAAAAATCCTCAACAAAATAGTAGCAAACAGAACCCAACAGCACATTAAAAGGATCATACACCATGATCAAATGGGGTTTATTCCAGGAATGCAAGGATTCTTCAATATACGCAAATCAATCAACGTGATACACCATATTAACAAACTGAAGGAGAAAAACCATATGATCATCTCAGTAGATGCAGAGAAAGCTTTTGACAAAATTGAACACCAATGTATGATAAAAACCCTGCAGAAAGTAGGCATAGAGGGAACTTTCCTAAACATAATAAAGGCCATATATGACAAAACCACAGCCAACATTGTCCTCAATGGTGAAAAACTGAAAGCATTTCCACTAAGATCAGGAACAAGACAAGGCGGCCCACTCTCACCACTCTTATTCAACATAGTTTTGGAAGTTTTAGCCACAACACTCAGAGAAGAAAAGGAAATAAAAGGAATCCAAATCGGAAAAGAAGAAGTCACTGTTTGCAGATGACATTATACATAGAGAATCCTAAAGATGCTACCGGAAAACTACTAGAGCTAATCAATGAGTTTGGTAAAGTAGCAGGATACAAAATTAATGCACAGAAATCTCTTACATTCCTATACACTAATGATGAAATATCTGAAAGTGAAATGAAGAAAACACTCTCATTTACCATTGCAGCAAAAAGAATAAAATATCTAGGAATAAACCTACCTAAGGAGACAAAAGACCTGTAAGCAGAAAACTATAAGACACTGATGAAAGAAATTAAAGATGATACAAATAGATGGAAAGATATACCATGTTCTTGGATGCAAAGAATCAACATTGTGAAAATGACTCTACTACCCAAAGCAATCCACAGATTCAATGCGATCCCTATCAAACTACCACTGGCATTTTTCACAGAACTAGAACAAAAATTTCACAATTTGTATGGAAACACAAAAGACCAGAATAGCCAAAACATCTTGAGAATGAAAAACGGAGCTGGAGGAATCAGGCTCCCTGACTTCAGACTATACTACAAAGCTACAGTAATCAAGACAGTATGGTACTGGCACAAAAACAGAAAGATAGATCAATGGAACAGGATAGAAAGCCCAGAGATAAGCCCACACACATATGGTCACCTTATCTTTGATAAAGGAGGCAGGAATATACAGTGGAGAAAGGACAGCCTTTTCAATAAGTGGTGCTGGGCAAACTGGACAGGTAAATGTAAAAGTATGAGATTAGATCACTCCTTAATACCATACACAAAAATAAGCTCAAAATGTATTACAGACCTAAATGTAAGGCCAGAAACTTTCAAACTCTTAGAGGAAAACATAGGCAGAACACTCTATGACATAAATCACAGCAAGATCCTTTTTGACCCACTTCCTAAAGAAATGGAAATAAAAACAAAAATAAACAAATCGGACCTAATGAAACTTCAAAGCTTTTGCACAGCAAAGGAAACCATAAACAAGACCAAAAGACAACCCTCAGAATGAGAGAAAATATTTGCAAATGAAGCAAGTGACAAAGGATTAATCTCCAAAATTTATAAGCAGCTCATGCAGCTCAATAACAAAAAAAAAACAAACAACCCAATCCAAAAATGGGCAGAAGACCTAAATAGACATTTCTCCAAAGAAGATATAAAGACTGCCAACAAACACATGAAAGAATTCTCAACATCATTAATTATTAGAGAAATGCAAATCAAAAGTACAATGAGATATCATCTCACACCAGTCAGAATGGCCATCATCAAAAAATCTAGAAACAATAAATGCTGGAGAGGGTGTGGAGAAAAGGGAACACTCTTGCACTTCTGGTGGGAATGTGAATTGGTTCAGCCACTATGGAGAACAGTATGGAGGTTCCTTAAAAAACTACAAATAGAACTACCATATGACCCAGCAATCCCACTACTGGGCATATACCCTGAGAAAAACATAATTCAAAAAGAGTCATGTAGCAAAATGTTCATTGCAGCTCAATTTACAATAGCCCTGAGATGGAAACAACCTAAGTGTCCATCATCGGATGAATGGATAAAGAAGATGTGGCACATATATACAATGGAATATTACTCACCCATATAAAGAAACGAAATTGAGCTATTTGTAATGAGGTGGATAGACCTAGAGTCTGTCATACAGAGTGAAGTAAGTCAGAAAGAGAAAGACAAATACCGTATGCTAACACATATATATGGAATTTAAGAAAACAAAAATGTCATGAAGAACCTAGGGGTAAGACAGGAATAAAGACACAGACCTATTGGAGAACGGACTTGAGGATATTGGGAGGAGGAAGGGTGAGCTGTGACAGGGCGAGAGAGAGGCATGGACATAGATACACTAACAAACGTAAGGTAGATAGCTAGTGGGAAGCAGCCGCATAGCACAGGGAGATCAGCTCAGTGCTTTGTGACCAGCTAGAAGGGTGGGATAGGGAGGGTGGGAGGGAGGGAGACGCAAGAGGGAACAGATATGAGAATATATGTATATGTATAACTGATTCACTTTGTTATAAAGCAGAAACTAACATATGATTGTAAAGCAATTATACTCCAATAAAGATGTAAAAAAAAAAAAAAGAAATAGAGGAGGGAGGAACAAAGAAGACAAAAACGGTTGGGGAGGAAAAGAGGAGTAGAAAGAGCTGTCAGAAGATAGAATAAGAGAGAATGAAAATTAGGGCAAACATAGAAACAGAAATGAACAAAAAAAGGAGGCCTACTTATTGACCGTTATATGTACAATGTCACACCATAGTCCCTGGAGCAGAGAAGAGAGTAATGCCATTTTTGAACTTTCGCTCCAGTCCTTCCTGAGGCCCATTCTTCTACTGATACTCAGTTTCTGCAAGCACCTAAGCAAGTCAATCAGTTTGTGTTGTTCTAGCGTGAAGTTCTAACACACGCCTACCCAGGTCCATGCCTACACAAACTTCTTGTCACAGAGAAAGGAGCAGAAAGATGTATTTAGACAATCTTATTCTCTGATTCTAATTGGCATTCTTATGTAAAAGCCACTTAATTAAAATGAAATTTGAAGAATATTTTATCCTCTTTGATGTCTACATATATTCAAACATTGTTCTCTTAGTGTAGCCCTTGAGTGTCTTTAAAAACAGTAATTTCATTCAAAGTAAAACATGTTCACTTGATATAATGTTCACTGAAATAAGCAGAACAGTCATGCTAAAAGAAAAGTTTTTATTTGGTATAAATTGATCATAAAATCTTTGGGCAAAATTAGATGAGTGTTTCCTAAGCTGTTCAGAAAACATTATTTTCAGGAAATGTTAATAGATACCATTATAATTACCTATTATAATGTTAAGAGTTGCAGATATCAGTGTATGACCTGTGGAGAACATTATTTATTAAATCCCCGTTGTGGAGATTTAAATGTAACTTATTTAACCATTAAGCCAAAAGCTTAATTTATTCTATGTAAGTTTTGTGCCCATCGAAATTCTTACTAATAATACCATAGTCTACAATGGCACTTTGAATTATAAAGAAAAGATGTTTAAATATTGGACTGTAATTATCTCTTTTATATTTTATTTTATGAAGGCTTTAGTTGCCTTGAGATGGTTGAAGAACTGTTTCAACAAAATGTTTTTATTTAGTAAAATATTATTTTTTGTACTATAGTTGATCATGATTTTGAACACTGAGTTTATTAAACTTCGTTGGCATCAAACTATTTTAGAATATAGATATTTATGCAGAATTTCAAAATTCTAAAAGGAAGTTATATAAATTGTTTTGCTGTTACTTTATAATATTGCCTGTTAACATTGACTTGAAAGATTCTGTTTCTATTACTACTTTAACCATACGTAGGTGCACCATATATCTCTGATTAGACGCTATAGCTTCAATTAAACTTAATGATTTTTCTCCGTAGCAAAGGATTGAGGGCCGTTCTAAATGAACAAGATTTCTATCAAATTTAATTACATTCTCCAGTAGATGATAAATTATAGGTGAAATGGATACGACTACCCAACAAAGCAGGCTACTGATTTTATTGCCTAATGAAGATTGAAATGGAGATTTTTAAATAAGGATACGTACATTTTAATTTAACACACCTAACCCGAGAATTTTAACTGCTGTTGTTGTGACCATATTATCCCATTTCTTTATTTTAGACTGCAGTGAAGTTTGTTTCATATATATATGGTTTAAATTCTATTTTTGATACAGGTAGGATGGGACTGAAACTCAGTTGTGGTGCTATAAATCAGAGTTAATCCTGCTTGTTACTTGGGTATGGCTATGATATGATAAGTAGGATAAATGCCTGGAAAGTTTCTCTCTTCACTTGAGTTACCCACAGAAAAAAAACATTGACAAAAGAAATTGAATTCCCATTTTTGAGGGTCCACAAGTGAAAAGGAAAGAAAATGAAGCCAATAAAGGGCACATGGTCGGCAAAGCACACTGCTACTGGGGGAACTTTGAGAGGGAACATGTACATTCAGTCATCTCACTAGAAGCAACCAAAGTATTCATATACCAAATAGTATCAGTCATTTGTTGAGACCTTCTCCTGGAGAGTATTAACTGCCCTTGGAAGTACAATGGAATGATCAGAGAAATCATCAAGCAAAGAGTTTCAAGTACTTAAAATTGAAAGTCTTTGGGTTGACATGCAGGGACACAGTCAGGGTCAAGGGAATATGGAGAGTGTCTTCTCTAGTTACTGACGGGGAGGTCTCTTCTCTGAATAGTACAGTATTCAGTCAGGCTCTCTTACAAGGTAGTCCCAAAGTAGAGGCTCAGTGCAATCAAATCTTATCAAAAATTTTTACTGGACATCTATTGCCAGTGTCACTCTGTTGATCTTATTTATATTTTTAACTGAGTTAGACTGCAGAAAGATAAAAGAGAGTAAGTAGTATATATAAGCTGCATAACACAGCGAGATCAGCTCGGTGCTTTGTGACCATCTCGAGGGGTGGGATAGGGAGGGTGGGAGGGAGGGAGATGCAAGAGCGAAGAGATATGGGGACATATGTATATGTATAACTGATTCACTTTGTTATAAAGCAGAAACTGACACACCATTGTAAAGCAATTTTACTCTAATAAAGATGTTTAAAAAAATCATTAAAAAAAAGAGAGTAAGTAGTCTGATGAGAAAGGTGATAAAGTTTATAGTACTAGATTTTAAGAATTGTGTATGAAAATATAAATCTTTTATGTCTTTTGAATTTTGGCACACACTAACCTGTTTCCTGTAACTTTCTCAATTATTGCTCTAATTTCTTCTATCAGCAGATTTTCAGTTAAATATTATTTCAAAACATTTGACTGATGAGTCTTTAAACTTATATTGACCTCTCTATCTGTCCATATTTTCTAGGCTGTAATTCCCTCTGCTATAACCACTTCTGTAGTCCCAGGTTGCAGATATAATGAATGGTTAAAAACTCAGTTATTAATTGAGAGTTCCTTTCTGCTATATGAAGCTGAGTTGATATTTATAGAGGTATGAGAGATCTGAGTGTGATGATTTATAATAACAGGTACTAGGACACCAAATTGAGGCAGTCTAATTAGATTTTAAATTTAGGATTGGAGAGAAGGAAACAGAATCTCCTATATAGTATTAATGGTAGTAGACAGTGAGATTATTTTCAAATGGCAATTTAGCAACATCACTCAAAACCATTGGCTCACCTATTCTACTGGTAGCAATTTAACTTAATGATGTATATGCATATGTCCACGAAGATGTACTTTGAAATATGTTTCTTGCAATATAGTTTGTATAGCTAAAACAAATCTGGAAACAATTTAAATCAATGATAGAATACGTAAAACATGATGTATCTATACAATAAAATACTATGCAAGTTTTAAAGGGAATGACTTAAATATTTAAAGCCTAATAAATGTCCAAAATGCATTTATAGTTGACCCTTGAACAACTCAGGAGTAGGGGTACCAACCCTCAAATCAGTCATAATCTGCATATAACTTTACAGTCGGCCCTCTGTATCAACAGTTCTGCATCCAAAGATTGAACCAATGGAAGCTCCTGTGGTACTGTAGTATATATTTATTGAAAAGATCTGTTTATAAGTGAACCCGTGCCGTTCAAACCTGTGTTGTTCAAGAGTCAACTGTACTGTTATGTGTAATAGATACATCGTTAAGTGTAAAATATAACTGCATAGGAATATGTTTAGGTTATTTCTATTTGTGTAACTGTAAAAAAAGAGATAAAAACCTGCTTATATTTGAGTTGACCCAGAGTTAGGTGTAGAAGAATAGAGATTTCAACTATTTATTGTAACTCTTCACATTAACTTTTTGGTATCATGTCCATTTGTTACATTTATAATTTAAATGAAAGAAATTGAAATCTCAAACAATTATTCAGTTTTCATGAATTTCCATCCAAGTCACTATGGGAGATACATACCAGACCGAGACAAGAATTTCAGGGTATCAAAGTTTTCATGTGTTTTGAAGGGGTAATTAAGACTCTCATGGTACTTTTATTTCACTACCAAATAAAAGGAATTCCATATGAATTATGAGAATATATAATAATTAGGTAAAAAGTAATGTTGCTTTTGGAAATCTTCATTGGAATTAATTTAACCCTGTCTATATTTAAATTTACAGCAAAATATGTACTATAAAACTGTAGATCCTAACTGTGATCTAAGGCTACTGTAACTAATTTAAATAGGACATGCAGCATCACTATGACTATGCATATTGAATTTTGGAGCAGCATTTTTTTTTTTTAATAAAAAACCAGTTTCTACTTTTAAACTTCCATTATTTCCATGAACCTTTAAAATTTTCAATTATAAAAGGGATTTCCTTTTCCCTTGGATGCACACCATTCTCCTCCTGGATTATTAAAATGTCATGGGAAGGTCATTTATTTAGATTATGCTGTCTCATTTCACAAACATAAATGTTGTTTGAGCAAATTCAATCTGCCTGCTTCCTGCTTGTGTACATCCAAAAACGCCCTCATTGGTTTACATAATATACCAGTGAAATCAAATGCAGGGCCATTTGCTACCCTCATTGTTCAGATCACAAATAATGCTAATAAAACATTTGTTATCATTTATGAAAAATTACAGAAAGAATGTGAAACATTATTTTATATTATTTTCTTTCCATTAGAGACACATAGTATTATTGAATCCATACTGAGATGTTACATACTAAGCCTTAAATCTTACTCCAGTGACCTATATGATTGTGAAATCATGGCCCTTAGGGATTCATTGTGAAATTTATATAGCACCTGCTGTTTCATGCTACAGAAATAATCTTATCTTATAAAAATAAGATTTGTTTGTTTGATTATTTATCTAAACTGTGAGATTTAACAGGAGCATGTAACTAGATATTTTAAACTCAGGAAGAAAAATAAACAGATCAAATAGAAATACAAGTAATGAAAAATACATACAATTTCTTGAATAGATTTCTTGCATAAAAGTGTCAAGCAGTTTAAATTATATAAGAAGTAAATTATGATAGCCCCCCACTCAAACATTCTAACTGCTAGTAACATTGTGGTGTGTGTCTTGAATGTCTTTCCCATGTGTTTATGGATATAAATTTTTATAATATATACACAAAAAACCACATACACACAAAGAATCTTTTAATACCCATTGTTCTGCAACTCCTTTTTTCAATAAATGTTTTTAATTTTGTTTTTAGTTTTCAAAATGGGCTCTATATCACTTTCTTTTCATTCGCCAGAGATGTTTGTACAATATGTGAACTCTGGGCTCCCAGCCTTAGAAAAGCATGGTCCAGTGAAGTGATATATGAGATTGTGCAGTTTTAACAAACTCCGTAGCAGATTCTTAAAAATATTTAGTTTAAAAAAAAAACAAAACTATTTTCTTGCTGTTCAAATGTATATAAATGATTTAGGAAAACTTTATATACTCACATAATATAAGCTAGAAAAATAGTCTATAAATATGTGTGTATATATAGTCTACATATATGCGATTTTGAATACATCTATTTTTATATTTTATATTTTTATATTATATATATATATTTATATGTAAGTGACTAACATTGTTTTCTTCAAAATTGGGGACTAGTTCATTATCATAAATGCCATCTTTATCAAAACTAACTTCATAATTCTACATAATTTTTCAGTTTAAATCGTCTATTGTTCATTCTTATACTATACCTTTCTCAGTTACTAATGCATTTATTCTGCTAGTTCAATCTATCTTTCATTATTATCTTTTATCAATTTTTGATATTATTGTACTTTTCTTTCCATATGAGTTTGAAAAGATTATCATATCATTTAAGAAATTGTATTATTTCGATTGAGAGTGCAATGAATTTTTAAATTAAATTTGAGTTATCTGACATAATTACTAGGTAGTCTTCCTATATAGAGGTATGGATTTTAAAAACTTTATCTCTCCATAAGTAATTAATAATGAAGCTAAAAATCCATTAATTAATAATTATGTTTAATTTCATAAATATATTTACTCATAATCTGAAGTACCATAAATGTAAACATTATAGTTTTAAAATATCAATAATTAATCATGTAAAAAATCCAACACTATCCATAAAATAAATTTTTTTAGTTTAGGAATATTTTCTGTCAGTAAGGAATTTTTGTTATTTTTGTTATTCAAAAATGTTTTTACTAGACACAGGCACACCAATACATATAACATAATTGGAGTTTAGTTTTCCTGAACTACAAAAGGATAATTTGTTAGCTTTATTGAAGTATAACTGACAAATAAAATTGTACGATCATTTTAAGTGCACATTGTAATGCTTTGGTAAACACATACATTGTGAAAGCGTGTCTCTCATCTAGGTAATTACATATTTATTATGTCATATATATATGTGTGTAAACATTTAAGTTCTACTTTCCTAGCAAATTTCAATTATAGCATACAGTGTTATCAACTACATCACTATGCTAGACATTATATCCTCAAATCTTATTGGTCTGACACTAATAGTTTACACCCTTTATCAAACTCTTCCTATTTTCCCCCCACACCAGCCCTTAGCAACGACTTTTCTACTTTCTGTTTCTAAGCGTTTGACTTTAAAAAAAAATTCAATATATAACTAAGATGTAGTATTTATCTTTCTCTGGGTGACTTATTTTGCTTAGCATAATAGCCCTCAAGGTTCACCCACTTTGTAGGAAATTGCCAAATTTGCTTCTTTCTCATGGCTGAGTAAGATTTCTCAGAGCACAATGCTGCAATGAACATGGAAATGTACTCATGTCTTCTATACTCTATTTTCATTCCCTTTGGATATACACCAGAAGTGGAATAGCTGGATCATATGATGGTTCTATTTTTAATTTTTTGAGGAACGTACATACTGTTTCCTATAGTGGCAGCACCAATTTACAACCCCACCAACAGTGTACAAGGGTTCCCTTTCTCTACATTCTCACCAACACTTGTTATCTCTTGTATTTAGTTTAATGATAGCCATGCTAACAAGTGTGAGGTCACTGCGGTTTTGATTTGCACTTCTTTAAAGATTACCGTAGTGATGTTGAGCACCTTTTCACGTACCTTTTGGCCATTTGTATGTCTTCTTTGGAAAACGTTTATTCAGTTTCTCTGCTCATGTTTTAATCGGATTGTTTCTTGGTTATTAGATTGCATGAGTTTTTATATATTTTGGATATTAACCCCTTATCAGATATATGATTAGCAAATGTTTTCTCCCATTCTGTAGGTTGCATTTTATTTAGTTGATGGTTTCCTTTGTTGTGCAGAAGCAATTTATTTTGATGTAGTCCTACTTGGTTTTTTTTTGCTTTTGTTGTTTTTCCTTTTGGTGCAAAATCAAAAAAAAAAAAAAAATCATTGCCAAGACCCCCTACATTTTCTTCCAGAAGGTTTACAGCTTCAAGTCTTAAACTTGTGTCTTTAATCCATGTTAAGTTGATTTTTGTGTATAGTGTGAAATAGGGGTCCAGTTTCATTCTTTTGCTTATGGCTGTTCAGTTTTCCCAACAACATTTATTTAAGAGACTATTCTTTCATTTAAGAGACTATTCAGAATAGTACACAGAATAAACAATTCTGTATATTCTTGGTTCCTTTATTGTAAATTAATTTACCATATATTCATGGGTTTAATTCTGGGCTTTCTATTCTGTTCTACTCATCTAAGTGTCTGCTTTTATACAAATGCCATATTATTTTGATGATTATAGCTTTGTAACACATTTTGAAATCAGTAAGTGTGATCCCTCCAGCTTTGTTCTTCCTAGGGTTTGCTTTGGTTCTTCAGGGTCTACTGTGATTCCAAACAAATTTTAGGATTTCTTTTTCTATTTCTGTTAAAAATGCCTTTGGAATTTTGATAGGAATTGCACGGAATCTGTAGATCACTTTGGATAAATGGACATTTTAACAATATTCATTCTTCCAATCTATGAGTACAGTTTATATTTCTGTTTAATTGTGTCTTCTTCAATTTATTTCATTAATGTTTTATAGCTTTTTGTGTACAGATCTTTCACTTCCTTGGTTAAATTTATTCCTAAATATTTTATTCTTTTTGATGCTACTGTAAATGAATTTTCTTCTTAATTTCTCTTTCTGATAGTTCACTGTTATTGGTTAGGATTGCAGTCAGCCCCATTTTGATGTAGGTAATATGGGGATTTTCTCCTTAGCCCAATGTGCAGGAATCACTCAGCTAGTTTCTGGATTTCTTTCAGGGGTAATTGCTCTATGTGTACCTGTAGATTTGATGTATCTGTGGTAGAAGATGAGTTCAGGAGGCTCCTATGTCTCCATTTTGAAACAGAATTTCTCCAAAAGGGTTTAAGAAGTATACATATTTTAAGTATAAATTTATTGTATGCAACTGTCAAATAACACATAGAACTGCTGATATTGTAGAAAAAGTGAAACCAAGAGGATCCTGCAGGGCTTTCCTGGAGACCGACCCCCACCCCCACTCCCCCAATCCCTGTATCCCCTACCTGCCTCTTGTTCATAGAAGAAGCTTGGCATCTCTGACTCCATATTGTATCTGTCTCTTCTGCTGCTCTAATCTCTGAGTCATAAACCTCTGCTTAGCCCTGCACATGGACATGTTAACCACTAAAGGAATTTTGCTTACAGCTTAAGATTTCAGCAAATGACTCCTTACTGGAAACTTGCCTCCCATGGGGAGATAAGGAAGTATGAACAAAAATAAGGATTGTCTAGTCAAGATTCATAGGAACATCATGATCAGACTCAAGTCAGCTGAAGTCAACTGACCAAGAACGATGAGTTTTCACAACCTTCCTCAGACCCTTGCTGGTGCCCAGATAGCTGCAGTTGTCTATCAATTTCTGATCTTAACCCCCACCTGCTTCCCCCATCCCTAGCATAAAAGAGCTTGAATTCTACCCCAAATGAAGATGGTTCTTTAGGACATGAGTGTGCCATCTTCTTGGTTTACTGACTTTCCAAATAAAGTCACTTTTCCTTGCCACTACACTTTGTCTCTTGACGTATTACCCTGTCCTGGAAAACAGTATGAGCTTGGACTCGGTTACAAGAGATTTAAATTAAAATTTGCATTAGAAATTAGAATTATAAATTAGAAATTGTATATTATAAAAGGCAACCATTGAGGATTAACTTAATAAAAAAATAAACCCACATAATATCCACATTGAAAATTAGAGGCTAAATTTGTATTGGATTACATGTACAAAGTAACATCGTGTTTTTGACAGGTTCCAACATGAAAAGAAAGTATTTTTATTTAAGAGAATATATTATAGGCATATATAGCAATGATTACTAGAAAATGTTATATATTATTTATTTTCATAATTGAAAAATAAAGCCCAATAAATTATGACCATATATTATTCTTTTAGCAAATAATTTTCCTGTGGGCATACCCATGCATTTTAGAAATCCTCATTTAATAGTTCAATAGATGTATTTTATACACTAGATATTATGATAATTAGTATAAATTTTAATAGGTTTCACATTTAGCTATCAGATGTCCATATGTAAAAATTGTGCTTTAGGTTGCTCAATATATTATTATTATTATTATTTTTGGCTGCCTGGCATGAGGGATTCTAGTTCCCTGACCAGGGATCAAACCTGCGCCCCCTGCATTGGAAGCACAGAGTCTTAACCACTGGACCGCCAGGGAAGTCCATGCTCAATATATTATATTAAGTTGTGAGAAACACTTGATGTGCCTATTTCCACCCACTTTGCATGACAAATATTGAAGAATATGTTTGTTGAAGTGCTTTCCAATAATGAGGAAAATAAGTTACGCTATATGAAGCCTTTTTTATTGCAAGTTTAATTTGTTTTATACATGTTTCTTTTTCTGTGACAAGATTTTATTTTTTTAGCATATACAGACATTCCCTGATTTACAGTGCTTTGTCTTATGATTTTTCATCTTTACAATGGTCTGAAAGTAATGTGCATTACACAGAAACCATACTTTGAATATTGATCTTTTCCTGGGCTAGCAATATGCACTACAATACTCTCTTTTGATGCTTTCATCAATGTGAAAGTGAGTCACAGCTCCCACCCAGCCATGTGATCACAGGGTAAACAGCTGATATACCTACAATCATTCTATTTTTCACTTTCAGTACAGTATTCGATAAGTTACATGAGATATTCAACACTTTATTATAAAATAGGCTTTGTGTTAGATAATTTTGCCCAGCTGTAGTCTACTGTAAATGTTCTGAGCATGTTTAAGGTAGGCTGGCTAAGCTATAATGTACAGCAGGTTAGGTGTATCAAATGCATTTTCAACTTATGATACTTTCAATGTATGATGGGCTTACCAGTTATATCCTGATAAACCCCTCATACGTTGAGGAAAATTCGTGTGTTAAAACAAATAGAATTTGAACTTTAAAAATCTTTGCCATACAATTCCTTTGCCATATTTAAAAACAAACTTAGGGGTTTCCCTGGTGGCGCAGTGGTTGAGTCCGCCTGCCGATGCAGGGGACATGGGTTCGTGCCCCGGTCCGGGAAGATCCCACATGCCGCGGAGTGGCTGGGCCCGTGAGCTATGGCCGCTGAGCCTGTGCTCCACAATGGGAGAGGCCACAACAGTGAGAGGCCCACGTACCACAAAAAAAAAAAAAAAAAAAAAAAACAAACTTTATCAGAGCACTCTTGACATCTGTGTACAATGGAGCATAATACAAAGTCAGAAGTAATTAAAAAGGTTTTCCAATTTGACAAAAGAGACAAGGAATACCACTCTAACACAACTGTTGTGAAAACATTTGTAATTTGTTTATAGTGAACCATTTATCATCTTAGTCCCTGATTCTGTTATCCATTTGTAGGTTAAATGTCGTAATCAAAGTTGTCAGATCCACTTAGTGATCCATAAATTAAAGTTGACCTTCCAATTTAAATCTTTTCAAGTTAATGTAGATTAAAATTAGTGTGTGAAAAAAGCATTATTTAAATGTACAATAAGTATCAAGATATTTACTGCCAAATTCAGATTTATTTAAGGCACCAGAGAGATAAAGCATACTTTCTTTAGATTTCCTTATTTTTAATATAGTAAAGAAAACAAAAAGAAAGACGGATCTTTTTAGAATTTACCTTTCCATTCAAGAGAATATGTAATATTTGTAAGGTGCTTAAATTGTTCCAACCTGCCAACTAACAGGCAGTGCCAAACTAATCAGGTAGTGGGAATTCAAATATTGTCAAGAGACATAGACCTACTCAATACAGAAAATATTTTTGGAGAATAATAAGCTATGTGAGCCATCAAAAAAAAAAAAAAAAACTTTTTGATGATGGCCATTCTGACCAGTGTGAGGTGATATCTCATTGCAGTTTTGATTTGCATTTCTCTAATAATTAGCAATGTAGAGTGTATTTTCACGTGCCTTTTGGCCATCTGTAGGTCTTCTATGGAGAAATGCCTATTTTGATCTTCTGAGCATTTTTTATTGTGTTGTTTGCTTTTTTTAATATTGAGCTATTTGTATGTTTTGGAGATTAATCTCTTGTAGGTAGCAGGTTTGGCAAATATTTTCTCCCATTCTGTAGGTGATTTTTTTGTTTTGTTTATGGTTTCCTTCGCTGTGCAAAAGCTTTTAAGTTTAATTAGGTCCCATTTGTTTATTTTTGTTTTTACTTCCATTACTCTAGGAGATGGATCCAAAAATATATTGCTGTGATTTATGTCAGAGTGTTTTGCCTATGCTTTCCTCTAGGAGTTTTATAGTATCTGGTCTTACATTTACGTCTTTAATCCATTTTGAGTTTATTTTTTGTATGGTGTTAGAGAATGTTCTAATTCATTCTTTTACAGGTCACTGTTCAGTTTTCCCAGCATGACTTATTGAAGAGGCTGTCTTTTCTCCATTGTATAATCATGCCTCTTTTGCCATAGATTAATTGCCCATATGTACATAGGTTTATTTCTGGGTTTTCTATCCTGTTCCATTGATCTATATTTTTGTTTTGTGCCAGTACCATATTGTCTTGATTACTGCAGCTTTGTAGTATAGTTTAAACTCAGGCAGCCTGACTCCTCCAGCTCCATGTTTCTTTTTTAAGATTGCTTTGGCTATTCAGGGTGTTTTGTGTTTCCATAGCTGGAAAAGAAACATAATTTGGAAAGATACATGCACTCCAATGTTCACTGCAGCACTATTTACAATAGCCAAGACATGGAATCAACCTAAATGTCCATAACAGATGAAAGGATAAAGAAGATGTAGTATATTTATACAATGGAATATTACTCAGCCATAAAAAAGAATGAAATAATGCCATTTGCAGCAATATGGATGCAACTAGAGATTATCATACTAAGTGAAGTAATTATCCAGACAAAGATAAATATAATATGATATTGTTTATATGTGGAATCTAAAAGAAAATGATACAAATGAACTTATATACAAAACAGAAATAGACCCACAGACAAAGAAAACAAATTTTTAGTCACCTAAGGGGAAAGGTGGGGGAGGGATAAATTAGGAGTTTGGGGTTAATGTATACACACTACTATATATAAAATAGATAACCAGCAAGGATCTACTGTATAGCACAGGAAACTATACTCAATATTTTGTAATAAACTATAAGGGAAAATAATCTGATAAAGAATATATATATATAAATATATACATATATATATATATATATATATATCTGAATCACTTTGCTGTACATCTGAAGCTAACACAACATTGTAAATCAACTATACTTCAATAAAAAAAAAGTAATGGTTTAAAAAAGAATGGTGTAAAAAAGAGAGAGAGAGAAAGGAAACACCTTCGCTTCGAGAGCTGTCTCTGAAATTTATCAATTGGAAGGTGAAAAGTCTTTATTTTTTGGAGGAGGAGTTGACTCTTATTCCAAAGCAGTAAAACAAAGCATGTAATACCCTGATTGGTCAAAAAATTTTCCAGATGGCAGTGAAGCACGGTGGTAAGTAGGTAAGATGGATAAGATGGTAAGAAAAAGGCAGGAGAGAAGAGGTATGGTACATGGTGAAAAAATCCACGTCCCCACCGCACTATGTGGTTTTATAAAGTCTAAGAGCATTGATAATTACTATTCTAAAGCAATTCCTCCTACAGTAAATAATTTTCTTTCTAAGTATTTGTAGATCCTTATTGCTAAAAGATAATATAAGGTAATTCATCTTCTTGGTGAAGTTCATTATAACCTTTAAAAACTTTCCATCTTTACGTTTCCTTAAGTTAACATGAGGTAAAAGAAGCTAACTTTTTTGATTGCCAACTACACATCAGTCTTTGAAGCTTTCAGATGCTATGTCATTCCCTTGTTCCTGAAGCAAATATTCATCTTTTTATTTTTCTGGTGAGGAAACTTATCAGAGGTTAAGTCCCAAACATCATACTTGTTTTTTTAACTTACCCAAATGCAATTATACCTAACTCAGTACTCTTACTAATGGCATAAAAATAATATTTAAAGGTACTTTTAATTGTTTTCCTCTGACAGCTCAGGTTTTTTAGTATTCATATTGATAGTATTCTTATACATTTGTGTACATTTTAATTCATTCCATATTTAATTTCAACACACATTTGTATATATAACACATAACTATATATACAGATATATATTATGAATATAACATATTTCATGCATGCCTCAGATTCAGACCAAGAGACTCTTATAACGGACATGCTCTTCTGTCAGTTTGAAAGGATAATTTTACATACTAAATTGTGTTATTTTCCTAGCCAAATTTAATTAGGTAAAATTCAATATAATGTTATTTTAAGTGGCATGCTGCATTAATTCAACAATATTAAAATGAATAACATTAATTATGATGAAACCTTTAGTTTTCAAATGCTTTCAGGGCAGGGTTATTATTTCCATCTTACAAACGAGGTAAGACAAGTTCAGAGGTTAAGTGGTTAAATTACATAAGTTGAAAGAAAATTTCAGACCCAAGAGGCCAAACTGCTAGCTAATTCTCTTGCTCTACTATTTCCCAATTCAAAAGCCATTTTGGAAGGAATATATTACTTAATACTCAGTGCAGGTACATTTATTTTTGGCTGACTCTGAAGTATTTTGTTCAGAATGATCACTTTAGGGAACAGGTCTTCAGCATATGTCAACATAAAAGACGATTGTGACATAAATAATTGTGATAGATTGTCTACATATTTGATCTTTGAATTGAGGTTTCAAACAAACTCATCTTGCTGCTATTATATTTAGGGAATTGTTTAAATTGCTTGCAATATGAGCTAGCTATTTGTAATCTGCTGTCTTCCTAGGTGTTGATAAAGATAAATCACTATACCGTTTTATGTGCTTTTCTTTCTACCCCAACCTTACTCCTCTGTTGCACACCAAACACAACACAATCCTGCCATTATTAGTAATAATCAGGTTTAGGAGACTTTAATTCACTTTCCATTATGTTATAGTTTATCAAAACTTTGTATATTGATGAGTATTATTTATTTTCCTTGAACTTTTACAGTCATCTATAACCCCAAAATTTTGTTTCCTAAATTTATTCCATATCTTCATTTTTCTCAGATATGGACCCTCTGTCACCTTTCTATGTTTTAAAACATGATAGTATTTGCACATTTTGGTAGTATTTATGATGTTGCAATAGGCACTTCAATGAACACTTCCCCACATTTAATTTGCTTTCTTTCTAAGTCATTGATAAACTAGATGCACACTTTATTCTTCATTACTACACCCACCGACCTGTAGTGGATATTAATCACTTCCTGACTGAATGGGTTATAGGAGCTCCATAGCTACTTAACCTGTTATTTTCTCTATACTTGCTTTTCTCAAATATATTCACAATCATATATGCTGTCAACTTTTCAATGAATTCAATGGAAAATAATCTGGCTAGATGTCGGTGGACTCCAGTATCAACATTATTTGAAGTAGGTTCTTTTTAAAAAAGACCTGAGTAGGGCACATTCGATGGCCAATAAAGTCCACCCCTTTCTACACAGATTCATGGAGGAACTCATCAATACTTCCTGTGGAGCTATCTCTCTGAGGAGAAATTTAGAAGAGGGAAACAAATGAGGATAATTATAGCCCTTTTGTTGCAACTGTTCTCAGCATTTGATACTTATGACTGTCTTCTGCATCATCCATTCTAAATTTCCCTCCCCCTGGTTATCAGCTTGGAAGGTATTGGCTGTTGATGTGACCTAAACCCTCATTTCTAGAGTCTGAGACTTTGATCTCATTTGGTAATCTCAATCCACATTTGCTATACCTGTAGAATCAAAGTTAAAATTAGACGAAAGAGATACAAAAGTAGTGCAAGTGAAACTGTCTAGCTCCCACTCATATTCCTTCATCTCACTTTGTGTGTAAATAGCCTATAACCTCCTGCTGATCAGGGTCAATTATGTCCATCAAAATGGTGACTCCTCTTTCAACTACTGGTCCCTGGATACAAGTCCAATGTGCCCAGATGGAAGCTATAGCTTGTAATTCAATGGAATGCTTTTTGTATCCACTGGCAAATACATGCTAACTTTGGAAATCAGAACTTCCAACATTGTAATCCCAGCAGGTCAATAAGAATTCCTCCCCTTGTTTTCCAGACACATGTGTATTTACATAGCACAATGTACCTATAATGCATAGTGCATATTGAAAAATGAAATCCATCTTTTCCAAGAATTTCTTCCTTAGCTGCCATTTCAAAACTGATTTCTATGGCAGTTTCCATTGTTATATCAGGAAGAGTTATTCTGGATGACCAATGGATCCACTAAGGAACTTCTTTCCTCTGATGTCAGTCTTCTGGATGAATTCTATGTTATATAAGATTCCTTGCCTCTGTACCAGAAATTCTGTTTGTCCCTGTGTAGTAGTGCTAACAAAGGCTTGGCTGGCATTAAAACCAACTCCATACCTGAGAGGATAATACAATGTTGTCTTATACTTTATGTCTACTTTTGTAAGATATGACTCAAAGTACTGTTAATTTTGTTTTAAAGTTAGTTTTCTTTCAAATAAAGTAATTGAAAAAACGAATGATGTCTATAACCTCTTCTCAAATATTAACCACTTTTATTGCTCTTCAGAACCAAGCTTCCATGTTTTTTTGTCATTTATTTTCAGTCTAAAGAGTTTTCTTTAATTAATATGGTACAAGTGTGCTAAATATAAAATGTCTCAGCTTTATTTTATCTAAAACTGTTTTTATATCACTCTTCTATGTTGAGTTGACAAATTTTATTTTCCCCATTATTTTAAGCATTTCCTTCCATTTGTCTTTTTAATTTCATTGTTTCTACTAAAAAGTCATTCATTGTGTAATATGCCTATTTTTCTCTTGGTTCATTAAATATTTTGTCTTTATATTTGAATGCTGTCAGATATACTATGAGATGCCTATAAGTCATTTCTTTTGAATGGGTTTCAGTGAGAATTTTGGATTTGCAAATTGATGTTATTCCACCTAATATTGTAAAAGCTAAGGCATTATTTTATAAATTAATTATTGTAAGTGAACCATTACTCTTTCATATTTCTCTGAGAATCTATTATGCATTATAATTCTATTACATTTTAAAACATAATGGATTACATTTTAATTCACTTGCTGTTGTTCTATAGGTCACTGGAGTTCAATTCAATCTATTCATATTTTCAATCCCTTTTCTCTTTATTCTTAAGATTTAATCATTTCCATTGATCTGTCTACAATTTAACTAATACATTTTACCCTCAGAATGTCTAATCTGTTAAACCCATCTGGAAAACTATTTCAGATATTAGACTTTTCAGTTCTGGAATTTATTTTTAAGAGTTTCCTTTTCTCCTGAAATATTTCATCATTTCACTCACCATGAATGTCTCCTTTAAGTTACTGAATATATTTACAATATGTGTATAAATATTTTTCTGCTAACCAGTGCTGAATTATCACAGAGTATATTTCTATTGATGACTTTTTTTTTCCTTTGTCATGGGTCACATTTTTCTGCTTCTTGGCATATCTAGTAATTTCTGATTTTATACTAAACTTGTTTATATGCTTGGTTTGAAAGCTGTATTTTCTAATGTTCCTTTAAAGGGTGTTAGATTTTCTAAGTTACTGATTCATCCTTTACATTCAATTTTTGTTCAAACAAGTCTATTCCTGTTTTGAATTTAGTGTTATGGTCTATAAAGTGGTCTTTACTCCTAAGGCTTGACTTTACTGGGATTTTACCTGAAAGTCTGGGATTCTCAGTGAATTCTTGACACTCAGAAGGAGGAACTTCAGTGTCACCACTGTATGACCTCTGATGTTACTGCTCAGTTCTTACACCACTGCAGGAATCTCTTCTAGGACTTGCAGACTCCAGTCTTCCACCTATATAGCCAGTACCGGCTGAGATCTTGTGATAAACCACCAAAGAGATATCTAAGACTTATCCGTGTAGGACTGTCTCTTCCCTGACAACTTGCCTTAAAATCCAAGCTCCACCAGCAGCCCACAACTCCAGTCTCTACCACCTCATCTCTGGGAGTTTACCATTCTACTTGGTCTCAAGCGCCTCTACCATAGTGGGCAAGTAACTTCAGCACAGATAGCTGTAGCAATAATAGGGTTTACTTTATCCAATATAGTTTTTTTCAAGAATCAGAATTGGCCTCATATATTTAGTCCAGTTATATAGTTTTCTAAAGTGGCTGTACATTTTTGCATTTCCGTCAACAATGAATGGGAGTTGTTTTTGTTCTACATCCTCACCAGCATCTGATATTGTCAGTGTTCTGGATTTTGGTCATTATAATAAGTGTGAAATTTGCATTTCACTGATGACACATATAATACACAATCTTTTCATATGCTTAATTGATGTCTGTATATCTTCTTTGGTAAAGTATATGTTATCAATATTTTTTTTGCCTCATTCTGTTGCCATTTGCTTAGGCTTGTTTTTCCACTGAAATCCATGATCCCTGAGCTTTTTTCTTAGTAGTTAAATTCCAAAAAACTTCTTGTCAAATTTGACTCTGTTTTGCATGTAAAACTCACCTTCCCAAACCTAGCCTTACCTTTGTTGTTGCTGTTGTTATTGTTTTAACAACACTAATAAAAATGACATTTTGGGTAAACAAAAGATATGTATACATGATTAAAAATAATAATACATATCTGATGTTTGGAAATTTAGTTTATTAGTCTCTTAAATAGATTCAGATTTAAATCTTAAAGAGTACTTCTTCCCCAGCTGAAACAGAAGAAAAAAAAAAAAAGTAGAATTTCATCACTTCCCAGTTCAGAACATATCTTATGGGAACTGTTTTTTCTCCCCATTATGCTGTGTTTGTATTACAGATCAAATCACTGATATCATCTCATATTTCTTCTTCAACATATTCTTATATAAACTCACGTTCCTCATTTTTTCTCCATTTTACAAAATTTTAAGGTATAGAAGACAATGGTTTATCCCAGATTATAAGAAGACTGCAATGCATATTCATGACCTTAATTCTGTGAGGAGAGAGTATGAAGTGACTATTACTATTGTTGTTACTACTGCTGTTATCAAACCTAATACAATTCATTAAACATTAGACCTTATGTTTTTAGGAGTTGGTGCTGTAAAGCAGGAGTCCCCAAACCCTGGGCCATGGACAGGTACCAGTCCATGGCCTGTTAGGAACTGGGCCTCACAGCAGGAGCTGAGTAGCAGGCAAGGGAGCAAAGCTTCATCTGCCACTCCCCATTGCTTGCATTACCACCTGAACCATCCCCCCACCCCCAGTCCGTGAAAAAATTGTCTTCCACAAAACCAGTCCCTGGTGCCAAAAAGGTCGGGGACTGCTTCTGTAAAGAACAAGTATAAAAAAATAATTGTGATGTTAACTAAGAGAATAGCAAAAATCTATTCCTTTAGTGAAATTTAGTGGTGAAAGCATATCCTTATTTGAGGAATGAACTGCTCCACTAGAGAAATGTGGTAGAAGAACAAGTGGTTTTTCACATTAATGTGCTAGTTCTTTCAGCCATCCCACTTAGAATGAGCTATTTAATTTGAGGAAAATGGTGAAACATATGTCCCCTGCCTCACATAACAGAGTCCTAGGAGTACTCAGATTCAATAAAGTCAAAATATTAAATATCAGACATAAGTAAGGAAATAATTAGAAACTTTAGGAAACTGTCAATTTACAGAGAAAAGTCATTCTAATGAGAAGGCTGGTGCTAGGCTAAAACAGTGTGAAATAATGAATTTATCTGGCAATAGCAAGGATATCCACAATTAATATTTCTGAGATAGTCATGGAAGAAGCACCTAAACAGAACAAGGACCTAATATGGTCTGAATAAACAGTGGAAAGATGCAAGATCAGTGACAGTGGACAGGAGGGCCAATTCTCTAATGTCAGTATAAAATGAAGGTAGAAGTGAGGGAATCCCACAATATACTGGAATATCATGAGACAACAAGCTGGAAGATTCTGAATCAGATTTAAAGTATTTTAAAATTTCAATTCTTTATTCAATAAGAATTTATTAAGCACTTATTACATATTAGGTTTACACACAAATGTATATATAATGTGTTTGTGCATGTATTATGTTTACAAACTTTTACAAATATGTATGTACATGTATAGGTAGTTTTTCAGTCTTCTCAAAGAACTAGTTTTGGTTTCATTAATGTTCTGTACTCACTTTTTGTTTTCTACTTCATTGACTTCTGTGATTTTGTTTTTCTATTTAACTTGGATTCAATTTATTTTTCTTTAAATTTCTAGTTCATTATGGCAGAAGATAAGGTCACCAATGAGACTTTTTTAATTCACTTTTCTTATATGTTAAATACTGCACATTTTCACCTAGGTAATCATTTAATTGCATAATGTAAATTTTGATTTGTAATGTTATTTTTATTCAACTCAAAATATTTTAAATTCTCTCATATATGTATTTCATCTTTGACCCATGTGCTATTTTAAGTATATTATTTAGTTTCCAAATATTTGGGAATTTTAAAGATACATATCTATTATTGATTTTAATTTATCTCTATTGTGTTCAAAGAATATAGTTTATATGAATCGATTATTTTTAAATTTACCGAAACTTGTTTTACTACCCTCAGTTAGGTGTATCTTGGTAAAATGTTTCATTTGTGCTTGAAAATAATGTGTTCTACTATAAACAAATGAACTTTCCTATAAACATCATAATGTTTGTCGATAGTAAGCTTCATGCATCCTATATTCTTACTGATTTTCTGTCTTTTTCTAACAATTATTGAAATAGAAGTATTGAAAACTAAATATAACTGGATTCATGTATTTCTCCTTGAAATTCTATCAGTGTTTGCTTCACATAATTTGAGGCTCTGTCATTATGTGCATATTATTTAGAATTGTTATATCCACTTGATGAATTGACATATTATTTATTATTATATGATACTTTTTATCTCTGGTAATATTTTTTCTCTAAAATAAAACTTGTTGGGTGTTAATATAGCCTCTTCAGCTTTCTTTTGGTTAATATCAGTTTTCTTTAGATTAATATAATTATTATCAGTATGTCATTATCCATCCTTTACTTTAAGCTCTTTGTTTTTACAAAGTGAAAGTCTTATTTTCTGTAGAGAGTTGCATATTTTGAATCCAATCTAACAATCTATAGCTTTTAGTTTAGGTTTTTAGACAATTTAAATTTTATATGATTTTTGATAATTCTTAAAAAAATAGCCTTTAATACTGATACTCTTAAGTACAATCTGAAATTCTTCATTTCTTTTGTAGGTGCAGAGTTCAATATGTTACCATGTTCCTTCTGCCTAAAGGATTTTCCTTCATGTTTTTCATATAGAAATTAATTATAGAATGACTGGTGGTTACTGATTTTGTCATTTGCATACCTATAAAAGTCTGGGTATACAACTCTAGGTTGACTTTTTTTGTTTACTTCTTTTTGTTTCTTCCTTTCAGTTCTTTAAAGATATTGCTCCAGTGTTTTCTGGTTTCTGTTGTTTCTGATAAGAAACCCTCTTTCATTCTCATTGTTCCTCTATGTGTCTTGTGTCTTTCTGTTTTTCTAGTTGCTTTTAAAATTTCATTTTTATTATGAGTTATAAGCAATTTGATTAAGAAGTGCCTAGCTTTAGTTTATGTCTTTTTTTTTTTTTTTTTTGCGGTACGCGGGGCCCTCACTGCTGTGGCCTCTCCCGTTGTGGAGCACAGGCTCCGGATGCGCAGGCTCAGTGGCCATGGCTCACGGGCCCAGCCGCTCCACGGCATCTGGGATCTTCCCGGACCGGGGCATGAACCCGTGTCCCCTGCATCGGCAGGCGGACTCTCAACCACTGTGCCACCAGGAAAGCCCTATTTCATATTTTATTGAGCTCATGGATCCATGGGTTATAAGATTTCACCAAATATGGAAAAAATATAGCCATTATTTTCTTTAGTATGTTTTCTGCTTCTCCTCCAGCCCCCAACCTTCTTTTGTGACTCCAGTTACCAAAACCTTAGTCTACATGTTTTGTCTTCAAATTTCACTGAATTTCTGTTCATTTTTTTTCCAGTCTTCTTTTCTATTTTTAATTGTGTATGGTTTTTGTTGTCATGTTGTCAGATTCACTAATCTTTTGCTCTGAAATATCTAATATGTAATTAATTTTATTACATATCTGTTTTTCACATCAAACAAAATTTTTTTATCTCTAAGGTAAGATATAGATCTTTTAAATATATTCATGTACCTACTCTATATTTAATCTTCCTTTAGCTCTTGGTCATATAGAATATGATAATTTTAACTGTTTTATTAATTTTGTAAAAATTTTTATTGAAGTATTTGATTTACAATGTTGTGTTAGTTTCAGGTGTACAGCAAAGTGAATCAGTTATACGTATACATATATCCACTCTTTTGTAGATTGTTTTCCCATTTAGATCTTTACAGAGTACTGAGTAGAGTTCCCTGTGCTATACAGTAGGTCCCTGTTGATCATCTATTTTATATATAGTAGTGTGTATATGTCAATCCCAATCTTCCAATTTTTCCACCCCCCTTGCCCCCTGGTAACCATAAGTTTGTTTTTTACAACTGTAACTAGGCTGGGTATTATAAAATTCTTAGAGGAAAACATAGGCAGAACACTCTTTGGCATAAGTCACAGCAAGATCTTTTTCAATGATTCATCTCCTAGAGTAATGAAAATAAAAACAAAAATAAACAAATGGGACCTAATTAAATTTAAAAGCTTTTGCATAGTGAAGGAAACCATAAACAAAATGAAAAGACAAACTTCAGAATGGGAGAAAATATTTGCAAATGAAGCAATTGACAAGGGATTTATACAATACAAACTGCTCATACAGCTCAATTAAAAAAAAAAAAAAACAGAGACAACCCAATCAAAAAATGGGCAAAGATCTAAATAGACATTTCTCCAAAGAAGACATACAGATGGTCAAAAAGCACATAAAAATATGCTCAACATTACTAATCATCAGCAAAATGGAAATCAAAAATACAATGAGATCACCTCACACAGGTCAGAATTGCCATCATCAAAATGTCTATAAACAATACATCCTGGAGAGGGTGTGGAGAAAAGGGAACCCTCCTATACTGTTAGTGGGAATGTAAACTGGTACAGCGTCTATGGAGAACAGTACGAGGTTCCTTAAAAAACGAAAAATAGAGCTACCGTATGATCCAGCAATCCCACTCCTGGGCACATATCTGGAGAAAACCACAATTCGAAAAGATACATGCACCCCAATGTTCAATGCAGCACTATTAACAATAGCCAGGACATAGAAACAATCTAAATGTCCATCAACAGAGGAATGGATAAAGAAGATGTGGTACATATATACAATGGCATATTACTCAGCCATAAAAAAGAACAAAATAGGGCTTCCCTGGTGGCACAGTGGTTGACAGTCTGCCTGCCGATGCAGGGGACACGAGTTCGTGACCCAGTATGGGAAGATCCTACATGCCATGGAGTGGCTAGGCCTGTGAGCCATGCCGCTGAGCCTGTGCGTCCGGAGCCTGTGTTCCACAACGAAAGAGGCCACAACAGTGAGAAGCCCGCATACCGCAAAAAAAAAAAAAAGAACAAAATAATGCCATTGCTGCAATATGGATGGACCTAGTGATTGTCATACTGAGTGAAGTCAGACAGAGAAAGACAAATATATGATATTGCTTATATGTGGGAATAAAAGTGTACAAATGAACTTATTTTAACTGTGTTAATGTCTTTGTATACTAATTCTGTCACCTGTTTTATTTCTGGACCAATTTTAATTTTTTTGGGGGTAGTATTGTTCTTAACGTTTATTATGTGAGATCAGAGCAATATTTACTCTTAACAATTTTATGCTGAGACAAAACTATGCTCATTATTCCACCTGATGCCCCAGGAATTAAGAGGATTTTCATCAGGCTGCTGAGATCAGTAACTATTCCCAGCACTGAGTAAGCTCTACAGATTATTTACTCTAATCGTTTCAGATAGTTCTATCCCCTGCCTTGAGTGATTTCTTTACATACATACACTGATAATTAATTAACTAAAATCAAGAAGGAGGGAACACATTCAGAATTCTAAAGGATTCTCTATGCACCACTCTTTCCTCCTATTACTCTCCCATGCAAGCTCTATCTTCTTGGCCTCCCCAAGGTTCTCAGAAACATCTCTTCAACTCAGGATGATTTCTTGGCTGTGCCTGGACTATCTAATACATAAGTGATGAAATCATGGCCATGATTTGTTTGCTTTCTGTGACTCAGCTATCAATGTCCTTCTTTGCCTGATGTTTAATATCTTGGAAATTATTGCTTCATATATATTTTTTTCAGGTGGGAATGTAAATCTTGTCCCTGTTACTCCATATTTGCCAGAAGCAGAATGAAGTTATACTTTTAAAAAATTAATTTGTTAACTAAAATATACTCTATGATATATACACCCTTTGTTTTACAAAGAACACTTTCATAAAAAATTTAAAAATTCGTTCACTTGCCTTGTTTGATATTTATGTACAAACAGTAGAAACATAGTAACTTCAGCAAATTTTTCATAAAAAATATTTGGTAACAATACATCACAGACTTTAGGTATAATTATCTTGACATAGGTTTGATGCATTATTGCAGGCTCTGAGATGTAGTGTCAAAACACAAAAAAAGGGTGAGAAGGCTCTTTGTGCTAAGGATAGCCCCCTGATGACAGCCAGCATGGAAACAGAGACATCAGGGACCACTGAGCTTGTGGTAAGTAGATATGGCAGGAATAAGAAATGAATACATACTATATCCCATTGTGTCTATCTACTTGTGGAATAAACTTGAGATGTCGTGTTTAGGTCAGGGCTTCAACTTGGAATATAAAACAAATTGTTATTAGCAGCCCATATGGGGTTCAAAACTACTCTTTGGATTTCTTATTCAGTGTTCTAAAGCTGAAATGTGTAGACTCCATAATGTATCCAATACAGGCCGAATATTATTTAACATTTCTGAGACATCTTCAAAGGCTGTTTCCCCTAATAATATAACATTGAAATTCACCCATTTGACATTATAGAACATTTAACAATTGTTCCATTAGGCCCACCACATGAAGTAATACATGTTCATAGAATGGACATATACAGTGGGAGGTAATAGCAAATAAATAATACTATAGTTTCTGGAATCAGGGGAATGATTACTTGACATATTTGTGATTCTGCAGCTGTTATATATTTTTAGTTTTTCATTTGCATTGTGATAAAATATAAAATACTTTTGGCAAAGTTTCATAGTCAAAAGAGAAATAGCAAATATAGTGGACTTTAACATTTTTTTTCAATTTTGAATATCCACATCAGAACTTTGCATAACTTCCAATAAAAGACAATCAATTATTATTTATGTTAAATATATTAATTAATGGTATATATAATAAAAAATCATATAGTAGTCTAGATATCATTTAAATTAAATGTTGGCAAACATAGATCTAGCTTCTAAGAATAGATGTTAAGGATACACCAAATTTTTTACAGCAAATTCATGGCTGAAAACTAAAAGTTTCTTCCGTAATATTATTTTCCCTGCTTTTTCCTGACTAATAAAACTGTCTCTTGTAATTGGGAAGCACAACAAATCCACATTCTGAAACTACCTTCTAATTGCTTTTGCTCATTTAAAATGTTAAACAAAATTTACTGGCTTATATTTTGCTCGAAAATGTATAATATACCTTATAAATACAAAAGATGATTTACTCTCTTCTGGTAATTATTTAATATCAGTAATTAAGTTCATTAAATTGTTTTCTAAATTCAAAATATTTGACACTATAGTTTATGCATACATATGTTATATACATACATATAGGTATATATGTATAATATTCACATATATTTATATATCATCAAATTGCCTCCCCTAATTTTCTTTTCTCTGAAATATGTTTATTTTATCCAATACAAGTCATATGATTTGATGGAGGAAAGTGCGTCTGAAATTACTATAGCAACTAGGAAAGCAATTTGGGTGAAGTGATAGGAGGTCACTTATAAGAACTAGTGAGAGCATTTTAAGCAGAATATGTAAGGCAGAACCGAGAGTGCAGTGGGATGAAGAGACAACAGAAAATAAGGAATTTGAAACTGCATATAACATTACTTTTATGGAAATTTGATGATGCATAGAAACAGACTTGTAATTTAGGCATGATAAAAAGAGAGAAACTATTCCTTTCATAAAACTATTTTAATAAAGTAATATGTAAATATTTCAGAAAACTTGAAGATAACAAAACTTATACAAAAGCTGAAATCTTCATCAATATTCCACTTATAATTCAACTCTTCCTTTTCTCTCCTGACCTATTTATAAAATATTTTGAAAATAATCCTTTCATATCAGCAGAAAATCTGAAAGAATATTATGATAAAATATTGTATGTTTTTAACCTAAGATTATAAGTTGTCATATTTGTTTCTATATTTATTTATAAATAAAGTATATAACATTATAAAATTCGGTACATAACTTACACCACAGGAGATATATATTAATGTAATAATATATTAACATATATTAATATACAAAGCATTACATAATTATCTGATGGTACATTACATTATATACGTGTTTACATGATATTTATTTTTACATTAATATAGCATAGCTGCTTTGAATTTTAGGTTTGTGTCTGTGTTTATGTGTGTAGTCTTTGCCAAACTATTTGAGACTAAGTCGCAGATATCATGATCACTAACCTATTTCAGCAGATCTTTCCTAATATTTCACCTAATAATCTTAGTAGATTTTAAAAGTCAGTGAATATAACATCAACACAATAGCTTTATCTAACATATAGTACAGAATCAACCTCACCATTCATAATAATAGTCCCCTTTGTAACACTTTTTTTTCCTTCCCTGATTCATAATAAAACATTGCATTTAGTTGTAATAACTTTTTAGTCTCATTTAATTTGGAGCTGTTCATTCTTCCCTTGTCTTTCCAGACTTTAGCATTCGTAAGCAATGAATTTCATAACCCTCAATTTGGGTTTAACTTATTGTTTCTTCATGAAGAGTTTCAGATTATACATTCTTGGCAGTAATATTACATAATCGATATATTGCCTTTATCAGTGGTCACACCAAGAGGCATGAGCTATTAGTTTGTCTCATTATTGGTAAAATTAAATCTGATCACTTGATTAAAATAATTTTGATCCAATAAAGTTCAGATTACTCCATGGAAAAGGTAGAGTTTAACCTTTGTGGTCGATATAGAATCTATTTAGAGAGATTTTTAAATTGTGTTAATAGCTGTTCCCCACGGATCTGGCAGCAAATTATTTTAGCATCTGTTAATTAATCTCTAAAACAATATTATTATAATTATTGCAAAACAGTGCAAAAATTTGATTGTAAACAATATTTTTCCTTTCTTACCACTATCTACATCTATTACCTGTCTGTGTGTTTTGTGTCACCTATCTACTCTCTGTCTGTCTCTCTCTGTTTTTATCTACTTTCCTTCTTATCTACTTAGGTATTTATATTTTTGTATAGGTATGGACATGTAGTTCTTGGTTTTTCTTTTTAATCTAACGTGCTATAGAATTAATTATTAACACTATTCATTTAGTTACTCAAACTATTATACCAATGGGAACCTCCTCAAGTTGACTTTTATGTCCTTCTGAAATGTCCTCAATATGTTTTGAGCACTTCTGTACTTTCTGCTACCAGAGCAGGTTCATGATGTATTTTCCCTGCCCCAGCAATAGAATCACCTATTTCTCCAAGAACCCTAATTTCTATTAATTGGAAAAGAGACACGTTCCTTAAATCTATTGAAATGTTTTCTCTTCCAATTAAGTGTATCTCTCTTTAAAATTTTCAAAGGTAAAGGGCTATAATTTGTAGATATTACATTTCAAATAATTTTTATACCAATAGATTTATTCTTCAAAGTGAGAGATAGTCATTTTGTGAAAAATAAATATAAGACTTTTGGACTATTTACAAATTTAGATTATTATTTGGGAAAAAATAGCACAAACAATTAGTAGCAATTTATACTCCAAACAGCAGTTTATAAAAGTACAGTTATCACTTAAACCTCAATTATTCTCTATGTTGAATGCTAAATATTGTTTAGCATTTTATTAAAGTTTTGCTTGCATTTTGTTTTTTGTTGTTTTTTATTTTATTTTTATTTATTTTTGGCTGTGCTGGTCTTCACTGCTGTGTGCGGGCTTTCTTTAGTTGTGGGAGCAGGGACTACTCTTTGTTATGGTGTGAGGGCTTCTCATTGCTATGGCTTCTCTTGTTGCAGAGATGGGCTCTACTCACGCGGGCTTCAGTAGTTGTGGCTTGCGGGCTTAATTGCTACGCGGCATGTGGGATCTTTCTGGACCAGGGCTTGAACCCGTGACCCCTGCACTGGCAGGTGGATCCTTAACCACTGCACCACCAGGGAAGCCCCTGCTTGCATTTTGAACTCACTAATATTATGAATGTTTTTCACATGTTTTTCTTTTGGGAAACCTATATTCACGTAAACTATCTACTTATATATTGGAATAGGAGGAAATATAAAATTACATATAATATATAAAATGGGCTTCCCTGGTAGCACAGTGGTTGAGAGCCCGCCTGCCGATGCAGGGGACACGGGTTCGTGCCCCGGTCCGGGAAGATCCCACATGCCACGGAGCGGCTAGGCCCGTGAGCCATGGCCGGTGAGCTTGCACGTCCGGAGCCTGTGCTCCGCAACGGGAGAGGCCACAACAGTGAAAGGCCCGCGTACCGCAAAAAAAAATAAAATAAAAAAATAAATAAATATATAAATCACAGTAACTACTTGTAATACTAGTTGAATGTTTCCTGTTTTTAAAATGTGTTTGTGTGTGTGTGTGTATGTGTGTGTGTGTATATATATATATATATATATATATATATATATATATATATATACATATATATACATATGATATTTTGTACTCTCAAATACTATATTTGTATATTTATATATAGAATATCTTATATTAATTCAGAGATTTACCAGAAAAATACCACAAATAATGTGTCTAAATATAGGTGTATGTGTATATGTACATATATAGTCTATATATATTTATATTAATGTAAGATATTCCATAGGTATTGTAATTTATTTGCTATTAAATTGATAAGACTTAAATTACAAGATAAAACATATATTCAACTTTTAACTTTTTTTCTTATATTTAATTTTTATACATTTGCATGTTTATGGACATTTCACACTTATTTTCTAATGTGATATTAAGTTCTAAGTTCTCACTCCTTATTTATATCTGTAATAAATAATGTACATAAATTTGATTTTTAAACAATTATTTTATATCTAAAGGCAATGTTAATAGTTCTCCCTTTGTCCAATGGCATTATATATAATATATATTTTAAAATGTGAACCAGTATAATAAAACTCAAAGTTAATGAAGGAAAGAAATCATGAAGATAAGAGCAGAAATAAATGAGAAACAGACTCAAAAAACAATAGAAAATATTAATGAAACAAAGAGCTGGTTCTTTGAAAAGATAAACAAAATTGATAAACCATTAGCCTGACTCATGAAGAAAAGAAGAGACAGGGCCCAAATCAATAAAATCAGACATGAAAAAGAAATTACAACCAACACCACAGAAATACAAAGGCTCATAAGAGATTACTACAAACAACTATACACCAATAAAATGGACAACCAAGAGAAATGGACAAATTTCTAGAAGTGTAAAGTCTCCCAAGATTGAATCTGAAAGAAATAAAAAACATGAACAGACCACTACCTGTAGTGAAATTGAATCAGTAATAAAAGAACTCCCAACAACAACAAAGTCAGGACCTAATGGCTTCACAGCTGAATTCTACCAAACATCTAAAGAAGAGTTAACATCTATCCTTCTCAAAATACTCCAAAATAACTGCAGAGTAAGGAATGCTTCAGAATCCATTCTACAAGGCCAGCATAACTCTGATACCAAAAGCAAAGATATCACAAAAAAAGAAAATTACAGGCCAATATCACTAATAACATATTGATAGATGCAAAAATCCCCAACAAAACATCAACAAACTAAATGTTTGTTAATACATTAAAATGATCACACACCATGATCAAATGGGATTTTATCCCAGGGATGCAAGGATGGTTCAATATGTGCAAATCAATCAAAGTTATACAACATATTAACAAATTGAATAAAAATCATATGGTCATCTCAAAGATATAGAAAAAGCTTTTGACAAAATTCAGCATCTATTTATAATAATAATTCTCCACAAAGAAAATATAGAAAGAACATACCTCAACATAATAGAGGTCATATATGATAAACCAATAGATAAAAATCTACTCAATGATTAAAAGTTGAAAGCATAGATAAAAATCTACTCAACGATGAAAAGTTGAAAGCATAGATAAAAATCTACTCAACGATGAAAAGTTGAAAGCATTTTCTCTAAGATCAGGAACAAGACAAGGAGAGTCACTCTCTCCACTTTTATTAAACATAGTATTGGAAGTCCTAGACACAGCAATCAGACAAGAAAAAGAAATAAAATGAATCCAAATTGGAAAGGAAAAAGTAAAACTGCAGCTGTTTACAGATGACATGATACTATACATACACAATTTTAAAGATGTCACCAAAAAGCTACTAGAGCTCATAAATGAATTTGGCAAAGTTGCAGGATACAAAATTATTACACAGAAATCTGGTGAACTTCTATACACTAACCACAAGATATCAAAAAGAGAAAGTAAGAAAACAACCCCATTTACAATCATTTCAAAGATAATCAAATACCTACCAATAAATCTAACTAAGGAGGTAAGACACTGATGAAACAAATTGAAGATGACACAAACAGATTGAAAGATATATCATGCTCATGGATTGGAAGAATTAATTTTGTTAAAATGATGACAGTCCACAAGGCAAGCTAGAGATTAAATGCAACCCTTATCAAAATACCAATGGGATTTTTCATGCTAGAACAAATACTTTTAAAATTTGCATGGAAACACAAAAGACCCTGGATAGCTGAAGCATTCTTGAGAAACAAGAGCAGAGCTGGAGGAATCATGCTCTCTGACTTCCAACTATACTACAAAGCTACAATAATCAAAACAGTATGGTACTAGCACAAAAACAGAAATATAAATAAACAGAACAGAATAGACAGCCCAGAAATAAACTCACACACTTAAGGTCAATTAATCTACAATAAAGTTGGCAAGAATGTAAAATGGGGAAAAGACAGTCTCTTCAATAACTGGTGCTGGGAAAACTGGACAGCTACATGTAAAAGAATAAGATTAGAACATTTTCTCACACCATGTAGAAAAATAAAAGCAAAATGAATGTAAGACTGGAAACCATAAAACTCCTAGAAGAAAACATAGGCAGAACACTGTTTGACATAAATTGTAGAAAATTTTTTGGATTTGTCTCCTAAGGCAAAAGACAAAAAAGGAAAAAAACAAATAAACAAATGGGACCTCATTAAACACAAAAGCTTTTGCACAGCAAAGGAAACCACTGACAAGATGAAAAGACAACCTACTGATTGAGAGAAAATATTTGCAAATGATATCACTGAAAGGGGTTATTATCAAAAATAGGTAAACAGCTGATACAACTCAATAATAATAATAAAAAAACCCAGCAACAACAACAACAGAAAGAACAATTGGATTAAAGATTAGGTGAAAGACCTCAACAGACATTTTTGCAAAGAAGACATGTAGATGGACAGCAAGCACATGAAAGAAGCTCAACATTGCGGATCATCAGGGAAATGCAAGTCAAAACCAAAATGAGCTACTGCCTTACACTTGTCAGAATGGCTTTCATCAAAAAGACCACAAATGTGCACAAGAATGTGGAGAAAAGGGAACCCTTGTACACTGCCAGAGGAAATTTAAACTGGTATAGCCATTATGGCAAACAGTATGGAGGTTCCTCAGAAAACTAAATATAGTAGTACCATATGACCCAGCAATTCCAGTCCTGTGTGTATTTCTAAGTAAATGAAAAGACTAATTTGAAAATATACATGTACCCCAATGTTCACAGCAGCATTGTTTACAATTCCCAAGATATGGAAGCAAACCTAAGAGTTGATCAACAAAAAAATGGATAAAGAAGATATGGAATATATATATAATGAAGTATACTTGGTCATAAAAAATAATAAAATTTTGCCATTTGCAACAACATGTATGGGCCTGCAGTATATACTGCTTAGTGAAATAAGTCAGAGAAAAACAAATACTCTGTAATCACTTATATTCAATATAATCTAATAAATAATAAATAAATAAATAAACAAAACAGAAAAAGACTCACAGATATACACACAAACTAGTCGTTACCAGTGGTATTCAGGAAGTCAGAAGGAGCAAGATAGGAGTAGGGCATTAAAAGGTCCAAACTAGGAGACATTCAAGATGGCAGAGGAGCAAGACGTGGAGATCACCTTCCTCCCCACAAATACATCAGAAATTCATCTACATGTGGAACAACTCCTACAGAACACCTACTGAACGCTGGCAGAAGGCGTCAGACTTCCCAAAATGCAAGAAACTTCCCATGTATCTGGCCGTGTGGTTGACAGGGTCTTGGTGTTCCGGCTGGTTATCAGGCCTCTTTTGTGCCTCTTGAGGTGGGAGAGCCAACTTCAAGACATTGGTGCACCCAAGACCTCCCAGTTCCATGTAGTATCAAACGGCAAAAATCTCCCAGAGATCTCCATCTCAACTCTAAGACCCAACTCTAAGACCCAATGACCAGCAAGCTACAGTGCTGGACACCCTATGCCAAACAGTTAGTAAGACCCAACTCTAAGACCCAATGACCAGCAAGCTACAGTGCTGGACACCCTATGCCAAACAGTTAGTAAGACAGAAACACAACCCTACACATTAGCAGAGAGGCTGCTAAAAATCATAATAAGGTTAAAGACATCCCCAAACACACCACTGGACGTCGTCCTGCTGACCAGAAAGACAAGGTCCAGCCGCATCCACCAGAAAACAGGAACTAGTCCTATCCACCAGCAAGCCTACAGAACCCACTGAAAAAACCTTAGCCACTGGGAGCAGACATCAAAAACAATGGGAACTATGAACCTGCAGCCTGTGAAAGGAGACCCCAAACACATTAAATTAAGCAAAATGAGGAGACAGAGAAACACAGATGAAGGAGCAAGGTAAAACCCCACCAAATCAAACAAATGAAGAGGAAATAGGCAATCTACCTGAAAAGAAATTCAGAGTATTGATAGTAAAGATATCCAAAATCTTGGAAATAGAATGGAGAAAATACAAGAAACGTTTAACAAGGACATAGAAGAACTAAAGAGCAAACAAACAATGATGAACAACACAATAAATGAAATTAAAAATTTTCTAGAAGGAATCAATAGCAGAATAACTGAGTCAGAAGAATGGATAAGTCACCTGGAAGAAAAAATAGTGCAAATAACTACTGCAGAGCAGAATAAAGAAAAAAGAATGAAAAGAACTGAGGACAGTATCAGAGACATCTGGGACAAAATTAAACGCACCAACATTCGAATTATAGGGGTCCCAGAAGAAGAAGAGAAAAAGAAAGGGATTGAGAAAATATTTGAAGAGATTATAGTCGAAAGCCTCCCTAATATGGGAAAGGAAATAGTCAATAAAGTCTAGGAAGCACAGAGAGTCCCATACAGAATAAATCCAAGGAGAAACATGCCAAGACACATATTAATCAAACTATCAAAAATTAAATACAAAGAAAAAATATTAAAAGGAGCAAGGGAAAAGCAACAAAAAACATACAGGGGAATCCCCATAAGGTTAACAGCTGATCTTTTAGAAGAAACTCTGCAAGCCAGAAGGGAGTGGCAAGACATACTTAAAGTGATGAAAGGGAAAAACCTACCACCAAGATTACTCTATCCAGCAAGGATCTCATTCAGATTTGACAGATAAATTAAAACCTTTACAGACAAGCAAAAGCTAAGAGAATTCAGCACCACCAAACCAGCTTTACAACAAATGCTAAAGAACTTCTCTAGGAAGGAAACACAGGAGAAGGAAAAGACCTCCAATAACAAACCAAAAACAATTAATAAAGTGGTAAGAGGAACATACATATCTATAATTACCTTAAATGTAATGGATTAAATGCTCCAAAAAAAAGACATAGGCTGGCTAAATGGATACAAAAACAAGACCCATATATATGCTGTCTACAAGAGACCCACTTCAGACCTAGGGACATATACAGACTGAAACTGAGGGGATGGAAAAAGATATTCCATGCAAATGGAAATCAAAGAAAGCTGGAGCAGCAATTCTCATATCAGACAAAAGAGACTTTAAAATAAAGACTATTACAAGAGACAAAGAAGGACACTAAATGATGATCAAAGGATCAATCCAAGAAGAAGATATAGCAATTGTAAATATTTATGAACCCAATATGGGAGCACCTCAATACATAAGGCAAATGCTAACAGCCATAAAAGGGGAAGACGACAGTAACACGATCATAACAGGGAACTTTAACACCCCACTTTCACCAATGGGCAGATCATCCAAAATGAAAATAAATAAGGAAACACAAGCTTTAAATGATATAGTAAACAGAATGGACTTAATTGATATTTACAGGACATCCATCCAAAAACAACAGAATATACTTTCTTCTCAAGTGCTCATGGAACATTCTCCAGGATAGATCATATATTGCATCACAAATAAAACCTTGATAAATTTAAGAAAGTTGAAATAGTATGAACTATCTTTTCTGACCACAATGCTATGAGACTAGATATCCATTACAGGAAAATACCTGTAAAACAAAACAGAACAAAAACACATGGAGGCTAAACAATACACTACTTAATAACGAAGGGATCACTGAAGAGATCAGAGAGGAAATGAAAAAATGCCTAGAAACAAATAACACTGAAAACCCGACCACCCAAAACCTATGGGATGCAGCAAAAGCAGTTCTAAGCAGGATGTTTATAGTAATACATTCCTACCTCAAGAAACAAGAAAAATCTCAAATAAACAACCTAAACTTACACCTAAAGCAATTAGAGAACTATGAACAAAAAAACCCCAAACTTAGCAGAAGGAAAGAAATCATGAAGATCAGATCAGAAATAAATGAAAAAGAAATGAAGGAACCAATAGCAAAGATCAATAAAACCAAAAGCTGGTTTTTTGAGAAGATAAACAAAATTGATAAACCATTAGCCAGACTCATCAAGAAAAGAAGGGAGAAGACTCAAATCAATAGAATTAGAAATGAAAAAGGTGAAGTAACAACTGACACTGCAGAAAGACAAAGGATCATGAGAGATCACTACAAGAACACATATGCCAATAAAACGGACAACCTGGAAGAAATGGTCAAATTCTTAGAAATGCATAACCTTCTGAAAATGAACCAGGAAGAAATAGAAAATAGAAACAGACCAATCAAAAGCACTGAAATTGAGACTGTGATTAAAAATCTTCCAACAAACAAAAGCCCAGGACCAGACGGCTTCACAGGCGAATTCTATGAAACATTTAGAGAAGAGCTAACACCTATCCTTCTTAAACTCTTCCAATATATAGCAGAGGGAGGAATACTTCCAAACTCATTCTATGAGGTCACCAACACCCTGATACCAAAACCAGACAAAGATGTCACAAAGAACGAATACTATAGGCCAATATCACTGATGAACATAGATGCAAAAATCCTCAACAGAATATTAGCAAACAGCACATTAAAAGGATCATACACCATGATCAAGTAGGGTTTATCCCAGGAATGCAAGGATTCTTCAATATATGCAAATCAATCAATGTGATACACCATATTAACAAATTGAAGGAGAAAGACCATATGACCATCTCAATAGATGCAGAAAAGCTTTTGACAAAATTCAACACCCATTTATGGTAAACACTCTCCAGAAAGTAGGCATAGAGGGAACTTAACATAATAAAGTCCATATATGACAAACCCTCAGCCAACATCATTCTCAATGGTGAAAAACTGAAACCATTTTCACTAAGATCAGGAACAAGACAAGTGGTCCACTCTCACCACTCTTATTCAACATAGTTTTGGAAGTTTTAGCCACAGCAATCAGAGAAGGAAAAGAAATAAAAGGAATCCAAATGGGAAAAGTAGAAGTAAAACTGTCACTGTCTACAGATAGCTTGATACTTTACAAAGAGAATCCTAAAGATGCTACCAGAAAACTACCAGAGCTAATCAATGAATCTGGTAAATTAGCAGGATACAAAATTACTGCACAGAAATCTCCTGCATTCTTATACACTAATGATGAAAAATCTGAAAGAGAAATTAAGGAAACACTCCCATTTACCACTGCAACAAAAAGAATAAAATACCTAGGAATAAACCTACTTAAGGAGACAAAAGACCTATATGCAGAAAACTATAAGACACTGAGGAAAGAAATTAAAGATGATACAAACAGATGGAGAGATATACCATGGTCTTGGATTGGAAGAATCAACATTGTGAAAATGACTATACTACTCAAAGCAATCTACAGATTCAATGCAACCCCTACGAAACTACCAATGGCATTTTCCACAGAACTAGAACAAAACATTTCACACCTTCTATGGAAACATAAAATACCCTGAATAGCCAAAGGAACCTTGAGAAAGAAAAATGGAGCTGGAGGAATCAGGTTCCCTGACTTCAGACTCTAGTACAAAGCTACAGAAATCAAGACAGTATGGTACTGGCACCAAAACAGAAATATAGATCAATGGAACAGGATAGAAAAGCCCAAAGATAAACCCACACACATATCGTCACCTTATTTTTGATAAAGGAGGCAAGAATATACAATGGAGACAAGACAACCTCTTCAATTAAGTGCTGCTTTGAAAACTGGACAGCTACATATAAAGTAATGAAATTAGAACACTCCCTAACACCATACACAAAAATAAACTCAAAATGGATTAAAGACCTAATTGTAAGGGCAGACACTATAAAACTTTTAGAGGAAAACATAGGCAGAACATTCTATGACATAAATCACAGCAAGATCCTTTTTGAGCCAACCCCTAGAGAAATGGAAATAAAAACAAAAATAAACAAATGGGATCTAGGTAAACTTAAAAGGTTTTCCACAGCAAAGGAAACCATAAACAAGATCAAAAGACAACCCTCGAATGGGAGAAAATATTTTCAAATGAAGGAACTGACAATGGATTAATCTCCAAAATTTACAAGCAGCTCATGCAGCTCAGTATCAAAGAAACAAAAAACCCAATCCAAAAATGGGCAGAAGACCTAAATAGACATTTCTCCAAAGAAGATATACAGATTGCCAAGAAACACATGAAAGCATGCTCAACATCACTAATCATTAGAGAAGTGTACATCAAAACTGCAATGAGTTATCACCTCACATCAGTCAGAATGGCCATCATCAAAAAACCTAGAAACAATAAATGCTGGAGAGAGTCTGGAGAAAAGGGAACACTCTTGCACTGTTGATGGGAATGATACAGCCACTATGGAGAACAGTATGGAGGTTCATTAGAAAAATAAAAATATAACTACCATATAACCCAGCAATTCCACTACTGGGCATATACCCTGAGAAAACCATAATTCAAAAAGAGTCATGTACCACAATGTTCTTTGCAGCTCTATTTACAATAGCCAGGACATGGAAGCAACCTAAGTGTCCATCAACAGATGAATGGATAAAGAAGATGTGGCACATATATACAATGGAATACTATTCAGCCATAAAAGGAAACGAAATTGAGTTATTTGTAGTGAGGTGCATGGACATAGAGTCTGTCATTTAGACTGAAGTAAGCCAGAAAGAGAAAAACAAATACCATATTCTAACACATATATATGGAACCTAAGGGGAAAAAAATGGTTCTGAAGAATCTAGGACAGGAGTAAAGATGCAGACATACAGAATGGACTTGAGGACACAGGGAGGGGTAAGGGTAAGCTGGGACGAAGTTAGATAGTGCCATGGACATATATACACTAGTAAACGTAAAATAGATAGCTAGTGGGAAGAAGCCACATAGCACAGGGAGATCAGCTTGGTGCTTTATGACCACCTAGAGAGATAGGATAGGGAGGGTGGGTGGGAGGGAGACACAAGCAGGAGGGGATATCGGGATATATGTATGACTGTTTCATTTTGTTTTAAAGCAGAAACTAACACACCATTGTAAAGCAATTATACTCCAATAAAGATGTTATAAAAAAAGAAAAGAAAAGAAAAAAAAGGTCCAAACTACTATACCTAAAATAAATAAGCTAAAATATATGTTGTACAGCACAGGGAATATAGCCAATAGTTTATAATCATCTTAAATGGAGTAGAGTACATAAACATTTTGAGTCACTGTTTTGTACACCTAAAAGTAATATAATATTTTAAATCAACTATACCTCAAAAAAAGTTGGTTCAAAAAACAGTAATATTTGCACAGTATACATTTATAAAGATTTGTACATTTAAACTATTTTGTTTTTCTGTTTTTTTCTGGTATGCGTGCTTATTTTGGTATTAGAGCTATTAAACATGTTTTAGTGTGTGGTGGGGACAGGCTTTCAATCCAAGCTATCATCCTTTATTATTTCAGAATAATTTAGGACAGTAGATATAAAAACAAGGTGATAGAGCTAACCACTTCATCTCACCCCAAAATCTTTATTTACTTCTCCAGAATTTAGAAACGACAACTGATGCTTAAATTTTCACAGATTTTGTGTGTGTGTGTGTGTATAATTAGTAGTTTTTTCTCCTTTCAGAAACATGGCACATTTCTCTATTTTCCGTTGTTTTATGTATGATGTGAGAACAATATTACAGTTTTCTTCTGAAACTCCACCATAGTTATTTGGTACTCTATTTCATATTTTTAATAATCTATGAAATCTAGTCTTAAATTTTAGTTTCAAACTGGTTATTGCTTATTTTAGAAATACATTAATTTTATGTCAATTTACTGTATGTTTATGCTGGTTTATCTAGTTATTGATTCACTTGGGATAACTATGCAGATAATAATGTCCTTTTAAATAGGGATAATGTAACTTTAATTTTTCAGATGTTGTTTGTCTGAACTGTTTACTCAGCTAGGACCTTCAGAACCTCAGTGGACTGAGACTCATGGTAGACCATATTCTAGTATTTTTCCATTAATTATTATTTAGGTTGTGGAATTACACATCTATTTTCTAGTTAAGAAGAGTTTAAAATCAGTGTTTATGTGAGGTATTTTCACATCTATTATCATAAGGAATGCATATACATGTTTTTAAGTGCTATTTTACCAAGTTCCATCTAACAATTCTGCTATTCATGAAGTAAATGTGTGGTTACTTTATGCGGTTTCTGTCCTTTACTTCTCTGAAGATAAAAGTGAAGCATCCATCTTCTTTAAGAAGAAATTCTCATCTCAGCCCTAGCTGATTTTCCTGTAAAGTTATCTGACAATTGTCTTCTCATCTTCTTATCCTTATCAGCGCACTGAATCCTATCTGTAGATTTCTATCCTTGCAAAATTGATCAAATAAAGTAAAATTTAAAAAATAACAGTGTACATTAACATGTTAAAGAGACTCACCAAATGATTATGTGAAATCCATCAGAGTATACTTTAAACTAAATTGTAATATATTTGGAAAATGTTCTCTTGTTCCTTCAATACATGTTTCTTTGTGAAGCTATTGTTAACATTTTACATGACTTCCATTTTGATAGCATTTCCCTTGACTTCAATATCTACAGAGAGAAACTACGAAATAGCTCATTTACTTAAAAATTTAGAATAACCTCAATATGAATACTTTTTATAGATCCTCCAGAAAAGATAGTAATTTGTTGATATGTGTTCTGATTCGTAAGTATCAGAGAAGTTTTTTTCTGATGGTAACTTAATTCTGAGATACATCCTGTTTATGTTTTAAAAATAGGTACATAATTTACTAAGATACTAAACATATATGTATGTAAGCATAGATTAATGACATGTGTGAGTTAATATATCTAAAGTTACATATTATACTATATTAGTTTGCTTGGGGCATCATAGCAAAATGCATGGTGTAAATAACAAAAATTTATTTCCCAACAGTTCTGGAAGGTGCAAGTCCCAGGTCAAGGTCCAGCAGAGTTGGTTTCTGGTGACAGCTGTCTTCCTATCTTGCAGACAGATGCCCTTCAGCCATGTTGTCATGTGCCTTTTCCTTCTCTTTGGGTGCAGAGCAAGAGAGAGAACTCTCTGATATTTCTTCTTGTAATAAACTAATTCTATCAGATAAGAGCCCCACCCTTATTAACTCATTTAATATTAATTATGCCCTTACTCCAAATACAGCCACCCTGCAGGCTAGGACTTCAACAGATGACTTTTGGGAGACATATGCATTCTGTCCATAACATTTACCTGGTTTTATATTGCTAAGTAGGATTGTACATTTCTTAACTGTTCCCTGTCTCACATCATGCTATTAGTAGTAATGCTTTCTAATTTGGATTGTCTCCATTTATATGGTCTTTGGGTTTTCAAATGTAGAAAACCAACTCAAGCATGACTTCAAGTTACTCATCAATAACTACTTGAAACGTTTTTTTTAGAACCATGAATTTAATTATAATTCCTTAAATTAAATTTATCAAACAAAAATTAAGAGAAAAAGGAAGAACATAGTCTTCCTCTCTATGTCTATAGAATTATAATAAAATAACTCTTGAACTGTTTCATGAACAATATCTTAACATTGTTGGGACCAAAGGCACTCTTTCAGTTTTAGTTTTGAAATAAGATGAAATAAGATGTTTTATTTATTGTGGGTGATTCAGAGGGAATTTGCCTTAACCATCTCCATTCTTCAGTTGTACTCAACAATAACTGGGGCTCGAGAGTGAAAGTAGGTGAAAGTAAATTTTTTTTTTTTGCCTTCTTATAACCATGATTTCATGGAGAAGGCATAAGTAAGACAAAGAAGAAATACAGAGAAAAATTATATGCATTCTCCTGACCAACATACCTGTACATAGGACTGGAGAGCTGCCAAATTATCCCAGTTAATTAAAAAGTAATATTAATTTTTAAGAACTTTTTATTCCTCTAATAGTCATGTAGACTGATTCCATTATGCATGCATCCCTTCTTTATCTCAATCTTCATCAGAATAGGAACTTTCATATCAACCACTTAAAATATATCCTTATCCTCACAATATTATTTTCATCTGATAATCACTCTAACCACTCTTTGTTACTGAACACAAAACTATTCCACCTAGCCTACAGAAATTTAAGTTTTAATCAGCAAAATGCTGATATTTTCAGCTTCTTCTCCGAGTTCCCTTCACATCCATGCTTTAATGGGACTTCAACATTTACCTGAGGAAACTGTTGTCCTATGCTGCCCTCTCAAGAAGAGATTTTGTTTTGTTCAATACACCATATGCCAGGAGTCTGGATATAAATTTACTGCTTCTTGTTCTACTTTTGAACCATTTTTATTATCCTTCTTTAAAAGAACAAACAAACAAAACACCTCTTTTTACAATACTGCCAGTAAGCTCTGCTTGTTCTTATCATTTCTGAACATCCAGATATTTGTCTACCTGGCTCACTGTCCTCCCTCCATCAATGTTCATATCATTGTTCTTGAGATAAACAATTTCACATACATGATTCATTTAGTAGCCTGGCCTCTTAGTACCTCAGCCTCCTCAGATCCAACCATCTCTTCCTGTATTCCACCTCAAAAACCACTTACATCTTGTCACCTTAGACCTCATAATCAGCAATATCTGTACCACCTCCAAAATCTCCATTTCAAACATCTATCACCATACGGACTTTACACGCAAGTAATGAAGTACTTAGCTCCAGTTCACATTACCTAGGTCAGCACTATAACTATTCACTTGCCAATACATTTAACCATTCTATTCTTTCACTGTTTTCTCCCGGCCAAAAAAAGAGGTGAAAAAAAGTATTTAAATAGGTTATGTGGTGTAGCTTCCTCAGATCCTCTATAACATCATGTATCATAGTAAAGAATTTGAGTTTTATTATAAGCATGATGAGAAGCAATAAAAGAAGATTAATCAAGAAGTGACATGTATTGGTTTGTAATTTAAAAACAGAATCCAAAATGTTGTGTAGAAAATGGTTTGAAAGGTACAAGATTAAGACTAGAGAAACCAGGTGAGAATTTAGGCAATAGTCATTAGAGAAAGGAACTATAGTGGTAGAAATGAGGACAGAGGGATATGTAGGCATTTTTCAGGTAAAACGTCTAGGTCATGATTGTTTGGGCTTGGTCACAAGCAAACTCCTATCTCTTTGGAGTCTGATAAGCAGGATATAAAGCTGGAAAAGTCATATATTCTACAGTATTGTAGATAGCAATTTTTCTGGTAAAATTTAAGTCATTTAAGAATATACATTGGCAAGAAAGTACTATTATGAATTACATTAGAAATTCTGAATTCACACAGTTAAGAATTCAGTGAATAATAGAACATTTTTTATTACAAACCGATAGCTTTGCTAGTATAAGCATATCTTGACACATTTACCAAAAAAAGTACTTTCCTAGAAGGAAGTTAAAAATCATCTGTTATCTGTTCAGAAAAGAAATACTTAGACTATTATAAGACTCAAACAATAGTGTAATTCACTAGGACTTACCAAAGAGAATATACCTTACATTGCACTTTGAAATCCTTGTTTGAATATTTGTGGGAGATTTTATTTTCCATACTAGGTATTTTATACCACAATTGCAAAGATAGAGACAAAAATTGATGAGAATTTAAAATGCTATATTCCATACTATCACTATTTTGAAAATATAGACTAAATTAATATTGGAGATGTAAACCATGGCGATGCTATTAAAACCTATTATATTTTGTTTTTATTCATCCAAGACATAATATGCAGTAAGCTGGCTTCTGACTCCATTTCAGATTTCATTTTCTGTTTATATTACATAGTCCAATAAGAATAGAAACTTACCTATTCAACTTTTAAGAGAAGTATGTTCTGTTTTCCTTTAAATTCTCATTGTATGAATCTAAACAAAAGCTGGTATGACAAAAATAATACTTATAAGCTGTTACATATATAAATAAAATATAAACCAATGAAACCTCTAATGTTTTTCAAAATGTATGATTCAAACTCCAACACATTATTTTTTTTAGCAGAGAAAGTTTTATTTATTTATTTATTTTTATTGGGGAGGCTATAGCACATAGATAAAGAGAGGAAGGACTCTCTTTAAGCCCAAAATTTCAAGGCCCTTTCTGTTTCTCCCTGAAGAACAGGTAGTACTACTCCAAAATCTATGATGGGAAAAAAGTAGGAGGAAGGCAGTAGTAGGAAAGCAACTGCCTTTAAGTATATACATTGAGAGTCATCTGATGGAAGAAGGAACAGACAAAATGGCCCTCGGAGAGGCCCACAAAGTATTCAGTAACTTTTTTTTAACACCTTTATTGGAGTATAATTGCTTTACAATGGTGTGTTAGTTTCTGCTTTATAACAAAGTGAAGCAGCTATACATATACATATAACCCCATATCTCTTCCCTCTTGCGTCTCCCTCCCATCCTCCCTATCCCAACCTTCTAGGTGGTCACAAAGCATGGAGCTGATCTCCCTGTGCTTTGTGGCTGCTTCCCACTAGCTACCTATTTTACATTTGGTAGTGTATATATGTCCATGCCACTCTCTCACTTTGTCCCAGTTTACCCTTCCCCCTCCCTGTGTCCTCAAGTACATTCTCTACGTCAGCGTCTTTGGGGCAGGACAGGAATAAAGATGCATCCAATACATTATTAAGCAATGTGTTTATCTCAACTGGAAATTAGTCTAGAAATGTTAATATCTGCCTAAAGAAAATACCTTGGATGATATTCTTTTGGAAATTTCACACCATCAATTAGAAGCTTACATTATGTTTAAAGATAACTATAAATACACGTGCATAAGGAATTATGAAAATATATAATACTATGAAACAAAAACATGGACCCTTTTTAAGAATCTCAATAAAAGTAGAATAGTGCTTATAAGGAAGTTGTTCAGAAACATGCCCTATTCTTATTTATGCTAAATTCTATATATACCAAAAAAAAAAGCATGAGGATAGTAAAACTAATCTCTTAGTTAAGTTTATTATGTAGAAATAGAAAACAAAGTATATTTTGAAATAGGCAGACTCACATTAGATTGAAAGAAAAATAGGCTGAAAAATCTAAGAAAGCTGGTTTTCAAATCAAAGGCTAAATTCATCAGAGGTAGCAAATGTCAAGGGAAGTCTAATGATACCAACTAACTTGTGGTTAACACATAAAAGAAAAATTTTTAGTATACAGAAGCATTTCAAAATGTCTGAGAAAAACTAATTGAAAATTGTGCTTTAAATCATTATCATATTTGCTGCTTTTCTACATATATTTGTGTACTGTTCATCATAATATAAATACTTTATTATAAAGATAATTATAAAGATAATTATTATAAAGTGTAATATTTATTTTTTTATATATAATATTGAATGTTTAATCAAGACTGTAGTATGTAAAACATTTACAAATAGTCTCATGAAGGACTTACAAATATTTTAAATTTAGGATGTGGATTTAACATTCACAGTGCATAAGCAGAAAGGTATATCAACTATGTATCCGCAACTTAATGTGAAAGAGAATTTTACTTTAGCAAATACTTTCTTTACATTGAGGAAAATGTCCTTAAATGTATCTTCTTTAATTTTAGTATACTCAGAGTTGGGAAAAAACAGGGTTTCCTTTTATACAGGTCTCAAGAATTAAATAAAATTGACTCCATAGATCATGGTTAAGAAACACATGATAAAGAATGGCTTCAAAATACTTGTAGTTTTGTTTTCAATTAAATTCCCCCAAATTGATTTTCTTTAACATCAAATAGTCTTTATTCCACTTGATAACATTTTTCACATTAAGCAACATTATATAATTGTTCTCTTTAACCATTTAGAACAATTAGCACATAGAGGCATTATATAAAGTTTCAAACTGATAGAGAAGTCAGTTTACACACCTTCATCTTATGAATAGTGAATAAAACAAGGTACTTTCTGTTGTGAATGTAATGAGAAAAAGTACTCTTAGCAATAAAGTAGCCCTACCTCTTTACCATTACTTTAATTCCATCACATAGAAGGCAAAGAAAACAATTCCGTTACTTCAATATCTGCTAAGGATGATCTATGGCCCCTGGAGTATATGTATGTGTGGACACCCCCCCACCTATGTATGTATATATGTCTGTATGTATTTAATCAATACAACTGGAGAAATCACATACAACCATGAAAAAATATGATAAAAGCAATAAATGAAAAATACTAAGTGAATAAAAGTTAACAGAAGCCATAGGAGATTTAAGAGAAGGGACAGTCCCATGCATAAGGAAAGAGATTAAGACTTCAAGGTAAAAGTGAGATTTGTTGTGAACCCTAAAGGACAACGATAATTGTGAAAAGCTGGGAGGTGAAGATTGGATATTCCAGCTTCAGAATTGTGAATTAAGATTTTTAAAGACACATGCTCACCACAGCATTTCAGTAAAAAAAAAAAAGGGAGATCATAATGGAAGGGGGAATAAAGGAATCTATGGAGGAGACCTTATATGCCTTTAAAACTTGATTCTGGAATTACCAATGAACCATTAATGGAATTTTAAACAAATAAGTGATATGATAAAAGCAGTCCCTTAAGGTCAAAAGGCAGGTATGCAGGCAATATTGCATAAGGAAGAGGTTGAAGGCAGCAAGTCATAATCAAAATGGTTTAGGAGAAAGTGACAGATTTAATATACTTTTGTTTATACTACTGGCATACAAAGGACAGCGAAGAATGCCAAAAACTCTCAGCCTATCACAGGTATGACTCAACAACAATGTGGTTTTTATAAATCCATTAATATCCAGAGATATTTTGATCTTTTGATTCTCAGTAATTCAGAGCCCGCATTAATTGGTGAACTTCAGCTTCATTATCAGAGAGCTAAGATCTCTAATGCAGTATTATGTAATAGTGTACCTAGCTTCTTTAAGATACCCGAGGGCTAAATGTGAATCTATATCCCCTAGCATTGGCTCTCAAGTTTTTGATTGAGCCTAAGAATGATCAGGGAAGCCTATTTAAAATGCAGATTTCTAATCCTCATTTTAGACCTGTAGAATCTACGTTTTTTTAAGATGTATCCCAGGTAATTATGTATTTGATTTTGGCTGCCTTGGGTCTTTGTTAGTGCGTGCGGGCTTTCTCTAGTTGCCAGGAGTGGGGGCTACTCTTCGTTGCAGTGAGTGGCCTTCTCATTGCGGTGGCTTCTCTTGTTGCGAGCACAGGCTCTAGGCGCACGGGCTTCAGTAGTTGTGGCCCGTGGGCTCTAGAGCACAGGCTCAGTAGTTGTGGCACACAGGCTTAGCTGCTCTGCAGCACGTGGGATCTTCCCGGACCAGGACTCGAACCTGTGTCCCCTGCATTGGCAGGCGGATTCAACAACTGTGCCGCCAGGGAAGTCCCTGTAATATTTATTAAATAATTGTTTTCTTAAAGGCATACTTCTGATTTTGTTACCTACTTAAAAAGCCCAAAGAATAAGCTAGTAGAGATGATGGAAATAAATACAAATATTATTATATTTAAAGATATATTAAATGTAATAAAAGTATAGGACAAAGTGTTTGGAATAATAACTCATTTGAAGAATACTTGCTGAGTGTTTAATAATTAAAAAACACATTTTACACTAAACACTAGGAATACAATCATGAAAAAGACCCCAATTTTTCTTTTGTATGATACTTCTAGCCATTATCTTCTGTAAATATATTTTTTCACTTTATTTCCATGAAAGTAAAAATTATATATCATCCCCAAATTTGTTTTTGTCATAAGCTTTTAGAAATATTTTATTAATTTAAATTCAAACTAACAGCTGATGGTTTTAATACTTATTGTGAAGCAGGTTATTTACAAAGCAGCTTATAAATTACATGGTTGATTTGGGGACCTTTCTATAATTGTGGCTCAATCTATTCTTTTTTCTCCTTTCTCCAACAAATACCCTGTTTCCAAAAGTTGACTATGAAGAAACTTGTAAAACAATTTTAGTAGTCTGCCTCAACAGCTTTTTAGGCATTCAACCATGGAAAGGAGAAGGAAACATACAGTCAAATAAATTTAAAATAAAGATAATTATGTGGATATTGATTTAAAGCGAAACAGTTAAGTAGGATTCTAGTAATCAATCCTGAATGCAAGTATACATCTAGGATTTTTAGTGAAATATTCACCCTTGGATTCCTGGATTATCAATTTTCTTTTAATGCCCTTTTATCAGCACAACGTTTTATAGACTAAATTATTAAATCAGCTATTTTTCTATTATTCTATTACTGATTAAAGGACAATTTGCATGCTTTAGAATCCAGAACCAACTCCAAGAGGAGATGTTTTATAGCTAAGGTTCAGGAGCATATATTGGTTGTCTCATCAGCATATAGAGCACTAACCACTCCTAAGTAATTAACATATCTATGTTTTTCAGGTGATTAGACTGGGTTAACGAAGTTTGATGAGGGAGACACAGAGGTACAGTGTCATTCTCATCACATACTTAGGATACTACTATCTAAATGACTTATCACTCTATGTTGAGCTTGATCACATGGCTGAAGTACTGTTAGCTTTGTCCTTTGTCCTTTCCAACCTCTTTCCATACTGTACTCTTTGGAAGGAAGTTATTATACATAGCACATACTTAAGGAGTGGAGAGTTATGTTCTCCTTCCTTGAGTGGAGGATTTCTGCATAGATTATTTGGAATTTTTCCTCTAGAGCAGATGTATCTATTCTCCCCTATTATTTATCAATCCAATCAGTTATTAATATTACATGGATTCATGAATACAGCTGACCCTCAAACAATACAAGGGTTAAGGGCACTGACCCTCTATGTGGCCAAAAATCCTAATATAACTTTATAGTTAGCCCTCCTTATACGTGGTTCCTCTGCATCCTCAGACTCAAACAGCCGAGGAGCATGCAGTCCTGCACTATTTACTATTGAAAAGAATCTGTGTATAAGTGGACCCTCACAGTTCAAACTTGTGTTGCTCAAGGGTCAACTGTATTTACTTTAAATGTTGGATTATAATCTAGTACTACTTTATGGTGTTGCTCAAATTATCACAGCTTTGACCATTGGTATCTATTTCATCTGGCTCCTCTGTCCCTTTAATGTAAGTCCATTTCTAAAATTTGTTTTTGTATTTTCTTTTTGTTTGTTCATTTGTTTGAGTATTATCTTACTTTCTGGTACTACATGATACTCCAGGCTCATCATGTATATTACCTGACAGGGTGCTAGAATCAGCCATTTTTCAAAAAGTCCTGAATATTTTTATTGGACAATAGTATTTGGAACTAAAAACGGGATACTAGTTAACCCATTACTATTGTGGTATCATTGCTTCCATATACGTTCATCCAGCAGAGCAAGGAAATATATGTGTGCACACCCATATATATATATACACACATCTAAAAATTTTCTATATGTATCAATTTCTATCTATATTAAGCTATCCATAAAGTACTAGTGAATTCTCCAACTCTAATCCAGTACCACATGGATCATTTAGACTCCTCTGGCTTGTCTCTAACCCCCCTTTCCAACAGTGAGATACAATCTCTCACCACCTGCCATCCATTTACTTAATTGTTCAATTTCACTAAGCATATACAGTGGTCTCATAATTGTTCGACCCACGTTTGTGGTAAACAACTTTTTCAACTAGAGTACATTCCTTATATAGAGTTCATTTTAAATTTAGTCTTACATCCCCGCCCCCACGCCCCACACTTCCAAAGTCACTTAAGTTAGGACTTTTGTTTTCCCCAAACTTTTTCCTTATTTGTAACAGGTATTATTTTGTCACATTCTGAATTCCACACTGGGATTAGCTGATCCCCTAAATGATTTTGTTTGCATATATTAATGTCCACTCTTTGTATAGTAAAGTTCTAGGAGTTTTGACAATTGCATGGTGTCTGTACCCTCCCATTACAGCATCATACAAAATAATTTTATGCCCCTAAAAAATTGCCTATGCTTCCTGTATTCAACCCTACTCTTCCTCCAAATCACTGGTAATTGCTGATTTGTTTAGTGACTCTATATTTAACCTTTTCTAAAATGTCATATAAATGAAACCATTCTGTATATAGCCTTTTCAGACTAGCTTATCCAATTTAGTAATATGCACTTAAATTCCATCCATGCTTTTGCATGATTTGATAAATCACTCCTTTTTATCACTGAATAGTATTCCATTACATAACTGTATGACAGTTTGTTAATTCAGTCACCCAGTGAAGGATATTCTTGTTACTTCCAATTTTTGATGATTATGAATAAAGTTGCTATAAGTATTTATTTACAGGTTTTGTATACATATGTATTTTTACATATGTTGGGTTAACATCTAGGAGCATGATTGTTTGATCATATGGTAAGACTATGTTTAGCTGTATTAAAAACATCCAAACAGATTTCTGAAAGGACTGTACATTTTGCTTTCCCACCAGCTGTGAATGAGAGTTCCCTTTGCATCAGAAACTTGCCAAAAGTTGGCACTGACAGTTTTTGCATTCTTGCCATTTTTATGTGTCTATACTTTACATTTGCATTTCCCTAATAAGAAAACTTCTTGAGCATCTTTTCATATATTATTTGCTATCTGTATATATTCTTGGGTGAGGTGTCTGTTCAGATATTCTGCCCATTTTTTGTTGATTTAAGAGTTCTTTGTATATTTTTGATACAAGTTTTTTTAAAATCAGTATGTTTTACAACCATTTTTGCCAGTCGGTGACTTGTATTTTTATTATATTACAACGTCTTCCACAGAGCAGCTTTTTAACTTAATTAAAGTCTAAGTTTTTTTTTTTTTTCTTTTTCTTTCATGGATCATGCTTTTGGTGTTGTATCTAAGACTAATTACTAAACCCCAAAACACACAGATTTGTTTTCCAGAGTTTTGTGATGTTCTCCATATAGATGTGTTAGGCTTAGTAACTACCCCCAAAGATGCTCGTGTTCTAATCCTCAGATCCTGTAAATATGTCATCTTACAAAGTAAAGCACTCTTGAGATGGGAAGATTATCCTGGATATGGTGGACACAATGTAATCAAAAGAGTTCTTATTAGAGAAGGAAAAAGGATCAGATTGAATAGTAGATGAAACAATGGAAGCAACAGGTTAGAGTGATATGAGGAAAAGGCCACAGCCAAGGAATACAGGAAGCCTCTAGAAGATGAAAAATCCAAGGAAATGAATTCTTCCCTGAAGCACCAGAAGAAATGCACTCTTGCCAATACCTTGATTTTAGACTTCTGACCTCCAGAAGAGTAAGAGAATACATTTGTATTGTTTAAGCCACAAAATGCAATCATTTGTTATAGCAACAATAGGAAAATAATACACCTATTTTGTAAAGGTACACCCTGTACCCATTTTGTTAGATTTACACCTATTTAAATTTTGTGCTATTGTAAAAGGTACTGATTTTTAATTGCAAATTTCAGTTGTTCACTTCCTATATACAGGATATCAGTAAACTTTTTTATATTGACCTCATATTCTGTGACTTGATATATTTGCTTCTTAGTTCCATGGGTTCCTTTATAGATTCTTTAGGGTTTTTTTTTTACAAAGACAGTCATGTCATCTTCAAATAAAGGCAGTTTTGATTTTTCCTATACAATCAGTATATCTTTCATTTCATTTTCATTTTATTTTTTCCTTATTGTACTAGCTAAGATTTCCAGGATAATAGAGACTAGGAATAGAATATCCCTGAATTTTTCCTGATCTCAGGGAAAATGCATTCCGTATGGTATTAGCTATAGGTTTTTATTGATATTCTTTAGTTAATTAGGTTTCCATCTAGTCATAGTTTGCTGAGAGTTTTTATCATGAATGAGTGTTGGATTTTGTTAAATGCTTTTTCTGCTTTAATTGATATGATCATATGATTTTTCTTCTTTAGTCAGTTTACATGGTTAATTACATTGATTAGCTTCAAATATTCTACCATCCTCATATACTTGGAACCACTTCCACCTTTTTTTCATTTATTTTTGGATTTTATTTGAAAATATTTATTGAGGATTTTTGCCTTTTTGTTCATGAAAGATACTGTTCTGTAATTTTTTTCTTGTATTTATCTAGGTTTGGTAGGGTTGTGATGCTAACCTTATATTGAATGAGTTAATATTGAATGAGTGTTCATTCTGCTTCTATATTCAGGAAGACAAAGTAGAGAATCAGTATAATTTCTTCTTCAAAAGTTGGTAGACTTCAGCGAACCATCAGAGTCTGATTCTTTCCTTTTTGGAAGGTTTTAAGTTATTTATTTTATTTCTTTAATAATTACAGGGTTATGCAGTTTATTTTTCCTTGTGTGAGTTTCTAATGATTTATTTTTTTAAGAAATAATCAAATCTGCAGACTTATAGCTGTTCATATTATTCTCTCAGAATTATCTGATGTTCTCGGGATCAGATAACTCCTTTTCCATTTCAAACATTCTTTGGTTGATAGTTTTCTGTATTTATCCTGTTAGATGTTCTCTGAGTTTTCTGTATCTATTGCTTGATATTTGTCATTGATTTTGGAAACTTCTTGGCCATTATTATTTCAAATATTTCTTCTACTCCATTCTCTCTCTCTCTGTCTTCTTTTGTATTCCAATTACTTGCACTTTAAACAACATTTTCCCCTTGTTGGATACTCTGTTTTTTGTTTTTTCTTTTCTCCATTCTCTTTTCTATTTTTTTTTCATATTGATAAGTTTCCATTGATCTATTTTCACATTTACTGATTGTATCCTCACTGTACTGAGTCTAATGATGAGCCCATCAAAGCCAATCTTCTTTTCTACCATTTCTTTTTTATACTTTCATAGAGTGTCCATCTTCCTGTTTACATCACCCAACTGTTCTTGGACATTGTATCATTTGCCATAGAGATCTTAACATGTTAATCATAATTATTTTATTTCCTATCTGATTATTCCAACATCTATGTTACACCTCTGAGTCTGTTTCTGATTATTGCTTTGTATCTTCAGACTGCATTTTATTTTTTGTTATTTATTTTTCTTGCATGTTTTGCATTTTTTGTTGAAAGTTCAACACATATCAGACAATTGGAACTAGGGTGAATAGGCCTATAATGTGAAGATTCACATTAATCTAGATAGGAATTCAGCTGTGCCTAACATTTGTTGGTATAAGAATACCAACTTTAGGTATAAGAATCTTTATATTCTTCTAGTGTTCTTTTTTTTGTCTCCCCTATTGACTGTACTCCAGAACAGAGAGAACCTGTGTTTTATATCTCTTTCAGCTACAATCCACTTTACTTATACTTGTGACCTTTGTGGTAGTAAGGTGCAGGGGATGGGGGAGAATACTATAGCCTTCTGACTTAATGTCAGTGTTTTAGTGGACCTGTGCGTCAGACTTGTGATTTTCACAACTCTGTGTTTCTGCAGGAAATATCTTGGTTTACTTCCCTGTAGGAATATTTGCATTCTATTTCCATGAAACCCCAGTCCTTTTTGACTATGATTTTTAATTTTGTTTTTCCCAAAGATGAGACAGAAAGGCTAGAGAAGGATGAAACAGGGACAAATCCCCTTTCTCCAGGTGGGATAAGTTTCAGAATTGCACTCTGACAAGTTCCTTACCCCTCAGAGGGTAGGCCTTTGCCATAAAAATGATGGTGTGCTTGTTTCACAATGGTTATTTTTCCTCCTCCTGCTGCCAGAGTCCTAAGGGTATCTTTTCTTGGAACTTCACTTTGAGAATGTGGTAATGTTTCTGTAGGTAAAAGCAGGGAAAGTCTTGGAGTGTGCCTAAGACCTTGGACCACATGAATTTCTCACACTCATGCTACCCCACACCCAGCCTTTGGCTATGTGTCAAAATTACCATTTAAATGTTCATATAAGTTTATAGTTCTAGCCATTTGTGCTTCAGATAAACAGATATTGGCTGTGACTGAATGAACATACCTGTTCCTCCAGAATGCAAAGTGGCCATTTGCCCTGAGACCACAAGCCTCATGGGTCCAAGAAAGTGGTTGATCTCCAGTTTTTCTGATTTTTTCTTTTTTTAATTGGAAGGATGGTAGTGATAACTGCCAAGTTCTTCACATATCAGTACTGAAACAGAAAATTAGTTAATACCTTTTTAACACCTCGATCTTTTCCTGTGCAAAACTATCTATATTTTTCCATTAAAAGTTGCCTTTTTCCTTGCGTTTCCTAGCTTAAGTCACTACACACCCCAATTTTTGCTCGGGTCATTTCTATTTTTTACTTTGTCGTGCAGACAATATTGTTACACATATTTTCTGAACAGAGTGTGTTTCAACAAAATTTGCTAATTAATAAACATCCTTTGAAGATTTTTCTTGTTGTTTTAAGTTGCTGACTATTGTTTATTTTTCTATATCAAATGGCTTATTTTTTCTTGATTACATATGCATACCTTCTTCTGTATGGAGTACATTCTAAATAAATAAATTTTATTATTTATTAATGATAGCATTTCTCTTTAGTTTCTATTTAGCTTCTGTTTTAGTTATATATTAAAATTACATAAAATAAATATATCTACAAATAACATGTATGTATTCATGTAATAACATCATATGAAAAATACAAATATCTCTTGCATCAATTTGATAAGTAGGCAAAGTCATTCCTGCTGAATTTTTTTTTTTTTTTTTTTTTTTGCGGTACACGGGCCTCTCACTGTTGTGACCTCTCCCGTTGCGGAGCACAGGCTCCAGACGCACAGGCTCAGCGGCCATGGCTCACGGGCCCAGCCACTCCGCGGCATGTGGGATCTTCCCGGACCGGGGCACGAACCCGTGTCCCCTGCATTGGCAGGTGGACTCTCAACCACTGCACCACCAGGGAAGCCCGCCTGCTGAAATTTTTAACTGAGTTATATTTAAAGGCTTTCAGCTTAATTTTCTTATCTTCAAAATAAATGGAAACTGCATAAATGTCTTATCTGAGAACTGTCAGCACTCAACAGCTTTAAGAAATATTAACATAGTTTTTTTCCTTTATGTTCAATTTTTGTAGTACTATCTGCCAAATGAATGAATAAATAGCACACCAAATCTTTTATGGTTTTAGTTTAAGGGCCTCTGAACACTGATGTAGTTTAGTGTCATTTCTGTTCTTCTCAGAATCGTTATCACATATATAAATTATCATTGGTAAAGTGCTTACATAAAGAGACTAACTTTTCCCAAAGGGAAAATACTTTTAAAGTTAATATAACTTTATATACTATATTAATGTATAAATATATATTAATTTAAAAATGAGGATTTATTTCTTTTAACTGACATCAAGAAAATTTTGCCCTTACATGCTAACAATGTTAATTATGTAGGAAAGATCGCCAAAATTGTGATTGAGGAGTAAATGTTATATGCTTTAATTTAATGACTCTGCCATTTTGGTTCCAAGTAGTAGCAGTAATTCACACATTCCTAGGGACAAATTCCTAGGGACAAATGTTTCTTTACTTTACACCTTACCAGCATATTACTTTAAGTTTCTGCCAGATTGTAAGATTAGCTTATTTCTAAATTTTTAATGTGCACTTCTCTAAATTCTAGTAATATTGAATATCAGTTACTTGATTTGCTGGCTAGTTGCATTCCCATTTTTGTGAATGCCTGCATATCAGGTACCTGTTTTTTAAATTTTTCCTTTATTTTTTTATTAATAGAAGCTTTTTGCAAACATTATTAAAAGTATTGAGAGGTTAAGAGTAGAATATCCAATTGAGGAGAGTGACTATAAAGGGAAAGCAAGAAAAGGACAGACTCTAGATGAAGAAATGGGTCAAAGAAGGGTTGTTTTTATGTTTACTTATTTTGCATTTTTTCTCATTACAAAGATAGTAAATGATTTATAATGAAAATTTGCAATAGATATTTTTAAAGAAAGTATGGTACTGACATAAGGACAATACCATATAAACATATCAAAACCAATAAAATAGAATACAGAACCCAGAAATAAACCCTTGTATATATATGGTCAAATGATTTTTGATAATGATGACATGAATTCAATGGGAAAAGGGCAGTTCTTTTCAACAATGGTGACAAAAAACTGGGTACCCTCTCACAAAATAATGAAGTTGGACCCTTAATACCATATGCAAAATTTAACTCAAAATAGGTCAAATACCTAAATTTAAGAGCTAAAAGTATAAAACGTTTAGAAGAAAATATCAGGGAAAATCTTCGTGAGATTGGATTTCACAACAATTTAATAGATTTGGCACCAAAAGCAAGGCAACAGACAAATCTTCCCGGACTGGGAATCTTCCGGATTCCCGGAAGACACAACAACAACCAAAAGCAAAAAACAGACAAATTGGACACTATCAAAATTAAGACCTTTGTGCATTAAAGGATACTATCAAGACAGTGAAAGGACAACCTATGCACAGGAGTAAAGGTCTGCAAATCATATATCCAATCAGGGATTAATATCCAGAATATATAAATAATTCTTATAACTCAACAACAAAAAAACAACTTAAATCAAAAATTTGCAAAGGATTTGAATAGACATTCACCAAAAAAGATATACTACTGGCTAATAAACACATCAAAAGATGCCCAACATCATTAATCACTAGGAAAATGGAAAGAAAACCACAATGAGATACTACTTCACTTACTAGGATGACTACAATAATGAAACAAAACAAACAAACAACAACAAACTACAAACAAGTGCTGACAAAAAGGCACAGAAATCGGAACTCTCATGCATTACACAAGAAATGGTGCAGCCCCTATGGAAAAGAGTTTGGCAGTTCCTCAAAAAGTTAAACATAGAACTAATATATGACCCAGTGATGAATCATTTATAGGTGTACATACAAAAGAAATGAAATCAGGGACTTCAAAGGGTATTCGTACACCCATGTTCTTAGTGGCATCATTCACAATAGCCAAAAGGTGGAAGTGTCCATCAACAGATGAATGGATCAATACAATGGGATTACTTAGCCATAAAAAGGAATAAAATTTTGTTATAGGCTACAATATGAAAAGCCTTGAAAACATTATGCTAAGTGAAATAAGCCAGACACAAAAGAACAGATATTGTATTATTTCACTTATATGCAATTCCTACAACAGGCAAATTCATTTAGACAGAAAGTAGACTAGAGGTTAACAGGGGTTGGGGGAGGAAGGAAAGGGGAGTTATTGTTTAAGGGGTACAGAGTTTACATTGAGTATGATGAAAACTATGGATCCAGATAATGGTACTGGTTATACAACTTTGTGAATGTATTCAGTGCCACTGAATTGTACATCTAAAAATAGATAATGATAAATATTATGTTATGTGTATTTTACCATAAAAAGTAACAAAAAAACAAATACTTGTCTTCAATAAAACAGTAATTGAAGGCTGTAATTTCTACTGTAACCACCAAAAGACTTGTGTAAGAATGTATAATGATTAAATTAGTAACTGGAAAATATAATAATATTAAATAACATTAATCCAAAAGAAGGCAAGACAGCAGGGAAAAAAAGGTTCTATTTACTAGAATTGTTTTTTAAATAATTTCCACAGTTCTGTGGCTCCAAATCTTCTGGCTTCTTTGGTTTGGAAACTTATTTTTATGATTTCACCCAAATTCTTGGTGATAGTTGTGTCAACTGACCTCTGTTATGGAGAATCCCATCATCTCCATTGTTATCACCGAGTCCAGCTCTATATTTCTCCAACGGTGACTCCTACTGTCAGCCCTGGCCTACAGATGAAAGCCTCATTTACCTTGATAGTGATTCTGGAGCCCCTGTCAAGTACATTCTTTATTGCTTTAGTAAACAGAATATTCTCTATAGGCCCCTATAGAGCACAGTTATTTGTGGGATTTCCAGCCTTACATTGTATATCCATGACCAGTTCTCTGACTTTCCCATTCCTCCTTTCACTGCCATTGACAGACAGCAATTCGGGTATTCCTTCCTTACTGTTGAAATTTCATCACTTTCTCCAAGTTCCTAGGAGCCATTCTGGCAGGATGTTCATATCATTTCTTAGGGCTCTTGCCCATTTGTTAAATTCTGAATTTGAGGAGAAGGCCCCCATATCAGTAAACTCTTAATCGCCCAACTTTATATTCCACTCACCTTGATCTGGGACTTGCATTATCCAGTCCCATGCATAGTATCATGGCTGATGCTGGTCTTGCATTAACTTCAGGATATATTCCCTTTCGTACCTTAGCAGGTCCAGCACTTTCCTGGATGGATTATGATGTGACTAACCCTTAAGTTATTGGTCTAGAGTTCAGATGTGGAGAAAGGGACACAGTCACATTTTTTTTTTTTTTTTTCCTAGCAGGAGAGATGCTCCTGAATCATCTTAAAGCAAGGGGTTTTGCTGTCTTTACCTAGGGAGAAAGATTACTTCTGCAGGCACAGAAGTTTCATAGAATTATGGAGGTTCAAGGTTTTCAAGTGAAACATCCTAAATTTCCTCATCCCATGTATTATGGTTTCATTGTTTCCTAGCCCTGGACATATATAGTTGAAATACGTGTCTTGACTAGTTTGAAAAATTTAGACCTCTTTAGAACTTTGCTATTCTTTTTTTTTTTTTTTTTTTTTTTGCGGTACGCCGGCCTCTCACTGCTGTGGCCTCTCCCGTTGCGGAGCACAGGCTCCGGATGCACAGGGCCAGCGGCCATGGCTCACGGGCCCAGCCGCTCTGCGGCATGTGGGATCTTCCCAGACTGGGGCACGAACCTGTGTCCCCTGCATCGGCAGGCGGACTCTCAACCACTGCGCCATCAGGGAAGCCCAGAACTTTGCTATTCTTATGGTTAGGTCCTGGTATGGGTGCTCAAGGCTTCTCTGTATTTTGGCTGCAGGAAATAAGATATTTTTTATGTGACCAAGGGGACCCTTTGGCTTTCACATTTAGTCTACTTAATGAGTAATCAACTTCAGCCCTTTAAATTTTTCTGTAGTACACCAGATGACCCTAGCAATGACCATGCTATTCTATTGGGCTTGTAATTACTACTTCCCTCATTATTTAAATCACATAGATTTACTAGTGCAATTGCTTCCATTAATATAACAACTCATCTCACTATAAATGAGAGTTTTAACAATTGAATTCTTATTTTATGCCAAGGACTATCAGTAATTGACCTACTACCAGTGATATAGTCCTTATCACCACAAAGCAACAAGTGGTACAGATCCAAAATCCCATTTTAGTATCTACTTTCTCAGACCACTGGGATACTCACATCTGGACTTAAGTTACCTCAGAAAGAAGACTCAGAGGTGGACATTAGTGGGCAGGACAAGTTTTGCACAGTTATGCTGGGACCAACAACATCTGTGCTGAGAAAGAAGAAAGCAAAATTGGGCAGGAAGAGACATAGTCACAAGTCCTTAGCCAACAGCTAAGGGAGTTCTGCAGTAGGGATTGTGCTACACACTTGTTCTAGTTGGCGCAATAGATCAGGCATTGAACAGGCATTAAATCCAGGCTGCCCTTGGGAAGAAGGGATGAGATTGAGAGAAGCAGTTCTCTTTAGCTGAGGGTAATATCGTAAGAGGGCTGACAGCTAAGGGTTGACAGAGCACATAAGGCAGTTGTGTCATTCTGTCATGAGGGGAAACTGGCTGACACAGCACAATATCTGCTACACTGAATAAGTAAAGGTATGAAAAAAATCACATCCATTATTAAATACTTTCTAAAAAGAAAATCCAGATCCAGATGATTTCACTTAAAATTATTCCAGATACGTGAGAAATAAATAACCTCAATATTTTACACATACTTAAAGGGAAAAAATTCAAGAAAGAACACAGAAATAAATGAAAAAGAAATGAAGGAAACGATAGCAAAGATCAATAAAACTAAAAGCTGGTTCTTTGAGAAGTTAAACAAAATTGATATACCATTAGCCAGACTCATCAAGAAAAAAAGGGAGAAGACAAATCAATAGAATTAGAAATGAAAAAGGAGAAGTAACAACTGACACTGCAGAAATACAAAAGATCATGACAGATTACTACAAGCAACTCTATGGCAATAAAATGGACAACCTGGAAGAAATGGACAAATTCTTAGAAATGCACAACCTGCCAAGACTAAATCAGGAAGAAATAGAAAATATGAACATACCAATCACAAGCACTGAAATTGAAACTGTGATTAAAAATCTTCCAACACACAAAAGTCCAGGACAAGATGGCTTCACAGGTAAATTCTATAAAACATTTAGAGAAGAGATAACATCTATCCTTCTCAAACTCTTCCAAAATAAAGCAGAGGGAGGAACACTGCCAAACTCCTTCTACGAGGCCACCATCACCCTGATACCAAAACCAGACAAACATGTCACAAAGAAAGAAAACTACAGGCCAATATCACTGATGAACATAGATGCAAAAATCCTCAACAGAATACTAGCAAACAGAATCCAACAACACATTAAAAGGATCATACACTATGATAAAGTGGGGTTTATTCCAGGAATGCAAGGATTCTTCAATATACACAAATCAACCAACGTGATACACCATATTAACAAATTGAAGGAGAAAAACCATATGATCATCTCAATAGATGCAGAAAAAGCTTTCAACAAAATTCAACACCTATTTATGATAAAAACCCTGCAGAAAGTAGGCATAGAGGGAACTTTCCTCAACTTAATAAAGGCCATATATGACAAACCCACAGCCAACATCGTCCTCAATGGTGAAAAACTGAAAACATTTCCACTAAGATCAGGAACAAGACAAGGTTGCCCACTCTCACCACTCTTATTAAACATAGTTTTGGAAGTTTTAGCCACAGCAATCAGAGAAGAAAAATAAATAAAAGGAATCCAAATCGGAAAGGAAGAAGTAAAGCTGTCACTGCTTGCAGATGACATGATACTATACATAGAGAATCCTAAAGATGCTACCAGAAACCTACCAGAGCTAATCAATGCATTTGGTAAAGTAGCAGGATACAAAATTAATGCATAGAAATCTCTTACATTCCTATACACTAATGATGAAAAATCTGAAAGTGAAATTAAGAAAACAATCCCATTTACCACTGTAACAGAAAGAATAAAATATCTAGGAATAAACCTACCTAAGGAGACAAAAGACCTGTGTGCAAAAAATTATAAGATGCTGATGAAAGAAATTAAAGATGATACAAATAGATGGAAAGATATGCCATGTTCTTGGACGCGAAGAATCAACATTGTGAAAATGACTCTACTACCCAAAGCAATCTACAGATTCAATGCAATCCCTATCAAACTACCACTGGCATTTTTCACAGAACTAGAACAAAAAATTTCACAATTTCTATGGAAACACAAAAGACCCTGAATAGCCAAAGCAATCTTGAGGACGAAAAATGGAGCTGGAGGAATCAGGCTCCCTGACTTCAGACTATACTACAAAGCTACAGTAATGAAGACAGTACGGTACTGGCACTAAAACAGAAATATAGATCAATGGAACAGGATAGAAAGCCCAGAGACAAACCCAAACACATATGGTCACCTTACCTTTGATAAAGGAGGCAAGAATATACAGTGGAGAAAAGACAGCCTCTTCAATAAGTGGTGCTGGGAAAACTGGACAGGTACATGTAAAAGTATGAGATTAGAATGTTCCCTAACACCATACACAAAAATAAGCTCAAAATGGATTAAAGACCTAAATTTAAGGCCAGAAACTATCAACCTCTTGGAGGACAACATAGGCAGAACACTCTATCACATAAATTAAAGCAAGACCCTTTTTGACCCACCTCCTAGAGAAATGGAAATAAAGACAAAAATAAACAAATGGAACCTAATGAAACTTACAAGCTTTTGCACAGCAAAGGAAACCATAAAGAAGATGAAAAGAGAACCCTCAGAATGGGAGAAAGTATTTTCAAATGAAGCAACTGACAAAGGATTAATCTGCAAAATTTATAAGCAGCTCATGCAGCTCAATAACAAAAAAACGAAAACCCAATCCAAAAATGGGCAGAAGACCTAAATAGACATTTCTCCAAAGAAGATATATAGATTGCCAACAAACACATGAAAGAATGCTCAACATCATTAATCATTAGAGAAATGCAAATCAAAACTACTATGAGATATCATCTCATACCAGTCAGAATGGCCATCATCAAAAAATCTAGAAACAATAAATGCTGGAGAGGGTGTGGAGAAAAGGGAACCCTCTTGCACTGCTGGTGGGAATGTAAATTGATACAGCCACTATGGAGAACAGTATGGAGGTTCCTTAAAAAACTACAAATAGAACTACCATATGACCCAGCAATCCCACTACTGGGCATATACCCTGAGAAAACCATAATTCAAAAAGAGTCATGTAGCAAAATGTTCATTGCAGCTCTATTTACAATAGCCAGGACATGGAAGCAACCTAAGTGTCCATCGACAGATGAATGGATAAAGACGATGTGGCACATATATACAATGGAATATTACTCAGCCATAAAAAGAAACGAAATTGAGCTATTTGTAGTGAGGTGGATGGACCTAGAGTCTGTCATACAGAGTGAAGTAAGTCAGAAAGAGTAAAACAAATACTGTATGCTAACACATATATATGGAAGCTAAGAGAAAAAAAAAAGGTCATGAAGAACCTAGGGGTAAGACGGGAATAGAGACATAGACCTACTAGAGAATGGACTTGAGGATGTGGGGAGGGGGAAGGGTAGGCTGTGACAAAGTGAGAGAGTGGCATGGACATATATACACTACCAAAAGTAGAATAGATAGTGGGAAGCAGCCTCATAGCACAGGGAGATCAGCTCAGTGCTTTGTGACCACCTAGACGGGTGAGATAGGGAGGGTGGGAGGGAGGGAGACGCAAGAGGGAAGAGATATGGGAACATGTGTATATGTATAACTGATTCACTTTGTTATAAAGCAGAAACTAACACACCATTGTAAAGCAATTATACTCCAATAAAGATGTTAAAAAAAAAAAAAAGAACACATACCCAGCCAATTTATGTGGCCTGAGTAACACTGGTATAAAAACTGTAAAGGGACTTCAGAGGAAAGAAGTTTCCAAATTTCTCTCATGAATATAGATACAGCAATCTTAAACATAACATTAGTAACACAAATTGGACAATATTAAAGATGACAATACGTCAATAACAACATAATTTATTCTGAGAATGTAAGATATATTAAAAAGTTCATTGTGGGAAATAAAGAATTTACAACTGATTAGTTACTCCTCTATTATAACACTTGAAGAAGTTGTGACCAAATCTCTCAAGAAGCATGAAAATGAAATTTAGAAGCAAATGAAGAGTTCAGTCTATAATTTTTATGAATATTGAATAAAGCATAATCAGATGGATTTCTGCTCTCATCCATAGTACTATAACTAGCACTAGTTATATTATCCTCCATGTATAAACAGAAAGAACACTGTACACAATACACAAGGCAACTGTTTTTTGTTTTTTGGTTGTTTTGAATTTAAACAATAGGTTGCATAAGATTATGATCCCTGATATGGGATAATAATAAAACAAATGATGTCAATTTCATGATTGATCCAAATTTCTTCCAGTATTCACAATTAGTAATGCAGTGCATAGTAGAGGGTTCAAGCAAAAGTTAGTAGTCTTGGTGATTTGAATAGAAAGAATTAGAGTTCTAGATGTCTGAAGTTCTGGAATATAAAGGATTACGTGCAGGACAGAAAAGAGCTATGTAGTGAAAATACTCCAGTAATCTGTGTAGTGTTTCTCTTGAGTCTATGGCTAAATACCAAGCCGTGTATACTCAGGATGAAACTCCACTGGAGTCATGGAATCAATTGGAAATCTATCTGCTTAAAAATATCCAGATACCACACAGGACTAGAGACCTTTAATGTTCAACCAGCCTAAGTGGGGAGTCCTTGTTAATCACTGAGGACATTCTACAACACTTAACCTTAGAGCAATTTGTAACTGCCTTAATACTGCCTAAAAGGCCAACTTCAAAGGATTCATTTGATCTCCAAATAACGGATCTGAGAATTCTTAAGATAATAAAATACAGCTCTCAAAAATGTGAAATTTATAATATCCAGCATCCAATTCAGGAAAATGTGACAATACAGGAAATATGTCTTGCTTTCCCAGGAGAAAAGACAGTCAATAGAAACAAGCACAGATATGATACAATGAAATGTGCACATGGAATTAGCACATATAAAGACCTTAAAAGAGCTACTGTAAATATGTTCAAGTATTTATTGTGAAATGCATAAATAATGGGAGATGACAGATTAAAGTATGGAACTTCTAGAGATGAATAGTACAATAAGTAACGTCTTTATTCTTTAGTCATTTTAAGATTTTCTCCTTATCACAAGTTTTTAGAACTCTGGTGTTTATTTAAAAGAACTTTTTCATTTCAAAACTTATGTATTTACATAAAAATTTAGAAAATACATTTTCCTTATACTCCATACCCAGTTTCCCTTATTATTAATATTTTATGATAGTATGGTATATTGGTTACAATTAATGAGCCAATATCAACATGTCATTATTAACTAATGTTCAAGCATTATTAAAATATTCAAAATTTTACCTAAGGTCCTTTTCATGTTCCAGAATCCCATCCAGTACACCATGATTAACCATTGTCTCCCTCGGCTCCTCTTGACTGTGACAGTTTCTTAGACATTCCTTCCATCTTTCAATAAATTTGACAGTTTTGAGGCGTGCTTGTGTTTTGCAGAATTCCCCTCGATTGGGTTTTGTCTGATATTATTCTCATGACTTGATTGGGGTTATTGTAGGGAGAAAGACCACAGAAGCAAAATGCTGTTCTGTTCAAATCATATCAAAGGTGCATATTATCAATATGACTTTCCACTCTTCATGTTAAACTTAATCACAGACCTAAAGTGATACTAAAGTTTTCTACAGTAAAGGTTCTCTTTTTTCTCCCTTGCCATACTATATAGTCTTTGGAAGAAATTCCACACTTTCTTCTACCCTTAAGGAGTGGGGAATTATGCTCTACCTCCTTGGAGGTGAAGTATCTTCAAGAGTATTTGGAATTCTTGTACACAGTAGATTTGTCTCTTCTCCTCCATTTTTTTTTTTACGGTACGCGGGCCTCTCACTGCTGTGGCCTCTCCCGTTGCGGAGCACAGGCTCCGGACGCACAGGCTCAGCGGCCATGGCTCACGGGCCTAGCCGCTCCGTGGCATGTGGGATCTTCCCGAACCGGGGCATGAACCTGTGTCCCCTGCATCGGCAGGCGGACTCTCAACCACTGCGCCACCAGGGAAGCCCTGATTTCATTTTTTGATGTGTGACTGCTGATAGCGTTAAAGTCACCCCCTCCCCTTCTCCTTGTGCTCCCTTCCCCCACAAGGGGGAGCTGTTAAGAAAGCCCAGGTACTCTTTTTTGGCTCAGTTGGAAGATTCACATCTTGCAAGCCCCAGTCCACAGCCCCAAACCCTCAGTGGACCCCATCCCCTAACCACAATAAAAGCCCAGAGCCAGTCTCCTTATCTGGTTCTCACAAGCTATTTTGGATCTGCTTGAGAGGCCTGCCCTGATCTCCCCAGACAGCCTCTATTATGTAAGCATATGAAACAGTCACAAACTGTTTCATATGCTTTTGGCCTGTATCATCAGTTGCAACATCCAAAATAAATTTAAATTTTTGAATATCTCTTCAGGGTGTGCAAAAGTTTCTCAAGGGTGGGCAAAACAATATGTATATATATTTTATACTTAAAGGTTTATAATGCAATACTAATATATTTAATTTCTTACTCAAATTGTTCCAGCTTTGGCTATTGGGAGCTCCTGTGTCTCTTTGACATACTGTCATTGATTTTATTTTTTAGCACTTCCTTACTTTCTGGCACTGAAAGATGCTCCATGTATATCTTGGATAATTCTGGCCTAAACCCTAGAATGGACAGTTCTTCAAGAATTGAAAGAAATAGACAGATGTAGTAGCAATACTGTATAAGAGAACATTCTCTAATCCTTCCTTCAATCTTTATGAATGATATTACTATCATTCACTTCATTTACTCCTATGGTATAATAACCCAGTAAGTTTTTACTATTATTGCTTTAAATGGTTACTTTTAGATATATGAAGAACAAGAAAAGAAAAAGATTTATTTTACCCCAATGTTTTCCTTCTCCTATGTGACAAAATTCATATAAATCTAGGTATCTGCTGTATATTATTTCTGTCTGAAGAATGTCTTTTAATATTTTCACAGGCAAATCTGCAGAAGAATTCCCTCAATTTTTGTTTCTTGAGAGTATATTTATTTCTTCTTCATTTCTGAAGTATAATTTCAATAGATATATAATTCTAGTGTTTTCTTTTTTTTAAAACAGCTTTGCTGCAGTTACTGACAAGAAGCCCACTACAATACTTTCTCTGTCTGGATTTTATTTCAGTTTGGATATAGTATTCCTATGAGTAGTGTTTTGTTTTGTTTTGCTTTTAGTCTGCTTGGTGTTATTTGAGCTTCCTGGATCCAAGGTTTGGTGTGTATTAACTTTGAAGAATTTTGGCTATTATTACCTCAAATATTTCTTGTGCTCGTTTCTCTCTCTTCTATTTTGGTATTCTAACTATATATATGTTACACCTGTTTAAATTGTCACACTGTACTTTGATGTCCTGTTTTGTTTTTTGCATTCTCTTTTCACATTTCAGCAGGAGAAATTTCTATTGACCTTTCATCAAGCTTACTCCTCTTTCTTTGGCAATTTTTAGTACACTGATGTGCCCATCTAAGGTGCTTTTCATTTTTGTTTCAGTTTTTTTTTTTTTCTAGCATTTTTCTTTATCCTTATCTTAGAGTTTCTATCTCTCTGCTTATCTATCTCTCTGCTTACATTCCCCATCTGTGCTTGCATGCTCTTGACATTTTACTTTAGGGTCCTTAATATATTAATCATAGTAATGTTAAATTTCCTGTATGATAATTCCAACATCTTTGCCATATCTGAGTCTCATTCTGATACTTGCTTTGTCTCTTCAGACTGTGATTTTTCTTGCCTTTTAACATTCCTCACGATTTTCTGTTAAAAACAAGATGGGATGTATAGGAACTGAGGTACACAGTCTTTTAGTGAGAGGTTTTATTTTAATCTGTTGAGGAGTTGGGCTGTGTTTAATGTTTGCTGTAACTGTAGATGTCAAAGGCTTCATATTCATCTAATGTCATTGTTTGTATCTCCCTTGTTGACTTTGGGCTTCCTAAATACTTCTCCACAAAGAGTGCTCGTGTCTTTTATCTTGTAGCCATAATTCATTGTTATTATACTGGAGCCTTGTTGATGTGGTGGTGAAGATTGAGAATGGGCATTCACTCTAAAATTGCATGATTAAATCTGTCTTTCAGTGTGCCTGTGTTTCTTGGGTATGACCTTCACAAGCGTTTCTTAGTTTTCCCCCCATCCCTAGGTGTAAAAAGAAAGCTAGAGGAAGCAGAGTGGGAGAAATATCCTTTTCCCAGATGGGATAAGATTCTGGTAAAGTTTTCCCTTGAAAAGTAGCTGCTGGTTATACAAAATGCTCTGAAATATTTTACAGTGACTATTCTGCCCATCTTTCTGCTATAAACATGGGAGACCTTTTCCAGCTCTGTGAGACCTGATGTGGTTCCTGGAGGTAAAATCCACAAAAGTGTAGGGTCTCCAAGACTGTGGCCCCAAGTAGTCTGTCATTCTCATTCTGGTCTACACTCAGGTTCCAGCAAGTCACCAAAATCACCACTTAAGTATTCCTACCAGTTTATGCCTTCAGCTGCTTCTGTTCCAGGTAAGTGGATCTGGGCTGTGACTCTGGATCCACCTAGTAAGTAACCTGACTCTCCAGATTTCAGTGTGGTAGTTTGCCCTGAAACCCCAGTTCTCTGATGGGTGGAAGAAAAGTCATTACTTTAAAGTTGTTCAGCATTTCCTTTTTTTAAGGGTGGGAGTGACAACTTCCAACATTTTTACACGTAGGATCTAGTTACATGTAACTAGAAGTCCAGCAATTTGAATTTAATGTAATTTTCTATGGTTTTCTTTGGATTTATCCTTAGATTTTTTGAGTATCTTGTATCTGTGGGTTTATTTTTTCATAAAATTTTGAAAACATTTGATCATATTCATTTATTTTTTTCTCTTCCAATTGCACATATTTTTGATTGCTTGATAGTGTCCTGTGGGTCATTAATTCATTGTTTTTAAATTTTCTCTAAGTTCATCACTACTTCATCTTTATTACTTTAACCAGCAAATTCCAGTTGACTCAATCAGTTGCAATTGCTATCCTCTGTTACGAGTCTCATTCCTTGTACTGTGGTATACATAATGACTTAAAGCAGAATGCCAAGTAGTAATACAGCTCACATCATTCAGTCTCTTCCCTTACAGATCACAGGCATTCTCTTCCTGTGGTCAAATGTCTAAAACGAAACATGTGTGTATTTCATAAAGTTGTCTACTTAATAGCAGGAGGCAATTTCAGTTCTAGTTATTCCTTTATGGTTAGAAAAAGAAATGCCTTGTGTGTTTTTTGCCCAACTTGTAAGTAACATTTAATTGTGTTTAAAACTGCAACAGCATATAAAGTGCTGTGTTGTATTTCCTCCTTTTCCCATTCTAGATCCATTTGTCACATTTTTGCGGTACTTGGGTTTTGGATCCTGCCCTTCATGCAGTAAATCAGCCTGACCTCCATGTCCATTTTCATTAGGTCAGATGACCAGACGAGAAAATGAAGTCAAAGTATTATCTGTTTGTCTTTATGCTTCTTTGACTAGCATTATTGGCCACTGTCAGCATTTTTCAAATGAAGGTCATAGCTGATATCAGGTAGTCCCTCTGCCCTGACTAAAGGTCTTGCTGATCTCTGGCAACAGTTTCTTTCCCTTAACACTTCCCTCATAGCAACTCCTTTTGATGGTTCCTGACTCAATTCCAAAAAAAATTTATAAATTGTTACTTAATAAAAGTTTCCAATTATTCTTTTAATTTTACCATGTGTGAGCATTTGACCACAAAAAAAGGTTGTGATTGAAATGTTTTGAGATAGGTATATGAGATTATTCTTACCTAGAAACTTACAGCAAGATCTTTATAAGAAACTAGATAACGTCCTAGAAATGAGCTATATGACACTTTATCTTTCTTTTGTGAGAAAAAACAATAAACATTATTTTTTAAGTCAGTCCCTTCAATGTAGTATGAAATGAAAAATGATCTTTTACAACCAATGAAGGAAAACACAGACTATTTTTCCCAGTGCCCTTGATCTTGAATAATAGCTACATTTCACAGCCAACTACTGCTTAATTTATATATTTTGTGTATAGCACTGTATTCAGTTTTGCCAAGCCATATTACACTGAGTGAGAATAGAAATTTATTGTGAAAATCTCAAGGAACAAAAACAGGTATTTTCCTTGCCTTTAAAATTTTGAAGAAACATAAGTCAAAAATAAAAATTATCTAAGGAAGAAAAAAATGTACCCGAATTACACTCACATATTTAAAAATGTAAGGAAGTATTTAGAAAAATAAATTACATTGTCATTAACTTTTTTCCCCCTTGGAAGCCACATTTTTCAGGTGAAAAGCCATTGGGATTCCGACTGGTGTGAACTTGCTATTCAGATAGGAGTATTTACTTGTAGCATGTTTCCTTGGAACTCATGATAAAAGTAAGATTTCATCCCTGGGTGATCACTACATGATTAAAAGAACTGTTATTCACATTAATACTCCAATCATCTAAAGATTTTTTAATATATTACTTTTTAATTTGAATATGCCCTCCATCTAAGGAATTTTTACAAAAATAAAAAGAAGCAGAGGAAAGGAAAACCTAATCTGATCTGACAAAATAATTATCTCATCTGTAAGAATATATTTGACTATTTCATTCTCTCTGTATATGTTACGTCAAACATTTAAAAAGTTGAGACTGTTAGAACACACATAAAAAGGAAAATGTTCAAATACAAAATATTCCTGTTTCTCAAATAAGAAATAAGCTATGAAAAGAGAACAAAAAACAAAACAACAAAACACCCATAAAAGGATTAAATTCTAAAAGTTCAGTTTTATTTTGTATTGAAAGTACTTTCCTTCATATATTTATTATTTAATCTATGCCATAGGAAATTCCAATTGTTATAAAACACTAAGCATTTTTTCTAAATGAAAGTAATAATTTCATATATATGAAAAGTGTGGAAAAACTAATTTTAAAAATAATTAGAAGAATATGTGTGTGCATTTTGTGCTTTACTGGTGTTGTTCAATTCTTAACATGATGCCAATTAATATTAGTTTTATCCATTTATTTGAGGTCTATTTATATTTATTATGGCCATATGTAGGAGCTATCAGTCTATCAGTTAGTAGAGAATTAAGAAATATTTCTGGCTTAAAGAATGTATCTCAGTTCACTATTAGGAAACAGAAACCCAAAGTTAATAGGGTATGTGACAAACATAGTTTGTATAAACTAAGCTGGAGAAAAAATAATTATTGTGATGGAAAGCTTTAGTATGTCTGAAGTTGAGTATCCTGGAGAGCTGGGCAGCAGCCCAAGGGCACTGATGCCTGAGACAGAAAAACTAAAGGAGATACCAGGGTACTGAAAGAGCTTGTCCCATTTCACATTTTCCTCCAGGTTTTTTTTTTCTTTAAACATCAGCAATTCCTATTTTAAGCAGTTTTAACATTCTTAATCATATACCCGCCAGTATCTGAGAATCTGATTAAATGAAACAAACAAATAATAAATAAAAAAAACCTCTTGTAGAACCATACTGGGTATAAATGACAAGGTATTTTAAAACATATTTGAAGTCCCCAAAGTGGTCTCTGCCACACAGTATTATTAAAATTATGGTTCATGTGATGTTTTCATAGTTATAAACTGTAGTCTTTGTTATCTGCTCAGATAAGCTGCATAATTCATTTTCTTATTGTATGAAATACAAATTAATAGTAATTTACATTTAATTTTTTTGTTGCAAAGTACCCATCATGAAAATAAACACATTGAAATTTATGAGGTATATACAAATTTAATCTTATTTGTATATATAGCATATATTGTGGAATTTGTTTGAAAAACTTTGCTAATGAATTTTATATAATGGAAAAAAAATAACAAAATAGGACAAAACCTCATGATTTTTATTTTGCCTTTTTCATCCCATTGTTTGCCCTCTGATTATAAAAAGCATTAAGTGTTTCAATTCAGGCATTTTCAATAACTCCAGAAAGCCTGATCAAAACTTTGCTAGAGTCAACAAAAAGTTTAAACATTTTGACTTGGCAACATTTCCAAAGGCTTATTAATTTATTTTCTATAGAAACATTTCTTTCTAAAACACAATCCATTTATATCTCTACAAGTGATTATATTTTAAAAGGAATATAATTGAATATAAAACTAAATATATTAGTTATTATGCATTCTAATATTTTGGAAATTTTCTTATATATGTATTTTACATATTTTGCATCTTTTAGTAATTAATTACATAACTTTATTTAAACTGTATGCAAAGAAATATTAAAATACTGAGGTAAAATAAAGCTAGACTTAAAAATGTATGTACCATCAATATTTTGAAAATATACATATATATGCTCTGGAGTCTATCATTATTTTTCTGCAGGCACTAATTAACAATTTATTACTTCACAACTTCACTTTATCCACCAACAAATGTGTGTTGAGTTCTTACTATGTTCAAGGTGATGTATGTGTGTTTACATACATGTGTATATATGTATATTTTTTTCCTTATAATTCTTTCCATATTTTTAGATGTTTTTATGAGCTCAGTGACTTCAGTTAGTGAATGTGATCATGATGAGAACGTAGGTAAAATATGGCCCCGACAGTTACATTTTAAATGTAGAAACTCAAAAAAGGATAAAACTGTATATATTGATAATGCTTCCGTAATATCTATTTATAACACTGAAACACATGTATGTGCTTAAAAGATAATATATTGTCAAAAAGGAATAATATAAAGTACTAAAATATAATGTATAAATTGCAAATACTTAAGTAAATGTTAGATTATTCAAAAATGTTGTAATGGTGCTTTGTGGAGTCCTCAGTATGGTTATCTATGCACATTTAATTGCATGCTTCCAATATCTAAGAGTAGAGCTTTGATTTTCATGTTGAGGAACCTATTAAACAACAAAGACCAAGAAGAAGAATTAATGGACTAATGATATCAGAAGACTGAGACACATCTAGGAGAAGTCAGTAATGCATTTCAAACAACAATTTTCTCTAAATCAGTGTGTGAATTTCCAAATCAATGTACTAAATTTGGATAGACATTAGTCCACATGAGGCATAGTAATCAGTTACTGGGTTAAACTAACAGAATAAAATGTAGATGGGCTCCCAGTAAGGGGGTACCATCAAACCTAACGTACTAATGAACCTAAGATCCGCAGTTGTTTGCTGATCCTAAGATATATCTGTGCATAAAAACACTGACTTATTGTTGCCGAAGAATCAATGTGACAATACTACTCCTGAGAATTTAGCAAACTGAGTATACTGACACATTGCTTCTACTCCTCACAAAGCTGCCTTACTGCACTGCAAGGAGTCCGATTATAGCTAACACCCCCCACCCAGAGTCATATTCTGTGGAATCATACAATGCTGAAAACAAAATTATTATTCTACCATCCATTCAAGTTTCTCACAAGTACATCTGCTTCATGCAAATTTGATCACAAGAACCCTAAATGCAAGTAAACATGAGGAATGTATTGCGTTGGCCAAAAGTTTTGTTTGTCTTTTTCAGTTAGATGGCTCTAGTAGCACTTATTTGTCTTTAATTTCATTTGAAACAATTTCTTAGATTGCATGTGACAGCTGTCACATCAGTGTGAATTTAAAAAAAGACTTACCAAAATTGGTGAATTTTTGTGTAGCCATTTTAATATTAAAGATGAAAGAAAAAAAGCAACATTTTCAGCCTATTATGCTTTATTATTTCAAGAAAGGTAAAAACTCAACTGAAACTCAAAAAAGGTTTGTGCAGTGTATGGAGAAGGTGTTGTGACTGATCGAACAGGTCAAAAGTGGTTTGCGAAGTTTCATGCTGGAGATTTCTCACTGGACGCTGCTCCATGGTTGGACAGACCAGTTGAAGTTGATAGCGATCAAACTGACACATTAATTGAGAACAATCAATGTTATACCATGCAGAAGATAGCCGACATACTCAAAATATCCAAATCAAGTGTCGAAAATCATTTGCACCAGCTTGGTTATATTAATCGCTTTGATGTTTGGGTTCTACATAAGTTAAGCGAAAAAATCCTTGACCGTATTTCCGCATGTGATTCTCTACTTAAACGTAATGAAGATGTTCCGTTTGTAAAACAAATTGTGACAGGTGCTCAAAAGTGGATACTGTACAATAATGTGGAATGGAAGAGATCGTGGGGCAAGAGAAATGAACCACCAACAAGCACACCAAAGGCCTGTCTTCACCTAAAGAAGGTGATGTTGTGTATATGGTGGGGTTGGAAGGGAGTCCTCTATTATGAGATCCTTCTGGAAAACCAAATGATGAATTCCAACAAGTACTGTTCTTAATGAGACCAACTGAAAGCAGCACTCGACGAAAAGCATCCAGAATTAGTCAACAGAAAACGCATAATCTTCCATCAGGATAAAGCAAGACCGCCTGTTTCTTTGATGACCTGGCAGTTGAAACTGTTACAACTTGGTTGAGAACTTCTGATTCATCCGCTGTATTCACCAGACATTGCATCTTTGGATTTCCATTTATTTCCGTCTTTACAAAATTCTTTTAAAGGAAAAAATTTCAATTCCTTGGAAGACTGTAAAAGGCACTTGGAACAGTTCTTTGCTAAAAAAGATAAAAAGTTTTGCAATGACGCAATTATGAAGTTGCCTGAAAAATGGCAGAAGGTAGTGGAAAAAAGGGTGAATACATTGTTCAATAAAGCTCTTGGTGAAAAGAAAAAATGTGTCTTTTATTTTTACTTAAAAACTGAAGGTACTTTTTGGCTAGCCCAATAGTATTTAGGTTGCTTGTCTTTACACTATAGGAAGGCAAGCCAGAAGAGAAGTTTGCTTTTTTGTGTTTTGTAACAGTCTGTAATTCTCACCATGAATTTCTTCATTTCTCAAAGCCATCCCTGTGGCTTCTTCCACAACCACTTATCCTCTGAAAACCAAAAGTGTTTTATTTCAAATGCAAATGTAATGATATAATTTCCATGCTTAAAACTCCACACCATTTCCCCACTGTCCTTTCAATAAAGAACAACATCTTTAGTATGGCCCAGGAACTCTGCTTGATCTGTTCCCCTCTCTGTGAGGTCCTTTGTACATACTGTCTCCTCTTGTTTAGAAAACCAGAACTAGGTCAACCTTTCTACTCCACTTAGTAAAGCTCTATTTTTCAATAAAGTACCTTTCGATAATCAGCTCAAACATCACTTCCTTAACAGATACTAGGGCATAACATCCAAGACTGAGTTAGAATCCCAGCTCCAGCATATAATCTGGTGGAGCCTTTGGCGGATTACTCAAACATTTTGTGCCTTGGTTTCTTAATCTGTAACATGGGGAATTCATGCTATTTTCCTCATAAAATGATTGTGAGTATTGAATGAATTAATAATACATGGTAAGGGCTAAGAATGCAGAATAAGTACCAGATAAATAGTAAAGAGTCAGTCGTGGCTATTTTAATTATTATGCTTCAGGAAAAGCTACCCTGATCTTAACGACTAGGTATATTTTCTCTTTTTAAGAGGTGCTTAGACCTATCTGAGATGTAGATTTTACACTTATTTTTTCCCTGTCACTCTAGAAATTAAGATTTTCAAAGGTAGCCACCATGTCACTATTTTAACTCGCTTAAATGCTGAAAAATGACCTGACACATAATAAGTAGTTAATAAATGTTTGCTGAATGACTAAATGGAAATCAGGGTGACGAACTTCTTTGTAACTTCAGAGCTCTTTTTTTTTCATTTTTTTTGCCTTCCACCTGGGAACTTTTTATTCCTTTATGTGCAAGCTCACTGATTCAGCTGGGTCCATCTTACCAGTGATCCATCAAAGATGTTCATTTCTGTTACACTTGTTTCTGATTTTTTAGTTTTTCCTTTTGATTCTTTCTCAGAGTGCCCATCTCTCCAATTACATTACCTATCTGTTCTTGCACAGTATCTCTTTTTTCATTAGAGCTCTTAACATTTTCATCCTGATTATTTTACACTTTACAGAGACCCAAAATCTGTGTCTTATCTAGGTCTCATTCTAATATTTGCTTTGTCTCTTCAAATTTTTTTCTTGCATTTTAGTATGCTTTGTAATTTTTTGCTTTAACTCAGAAAGGAAATATTGGATAATAGGGACTAAAGTTAATAGGCCTGTAGTGTGAGGTTTTATGTTATTTTGGGTAGGAGTTGAGCTATGTTTAATGTTTTCTGTAGCCAGAGCATTTAAATTCCTCTAATGTCCTTTTTCTTGTATCTCCTGTTGTCTTTGTGCTTCCTTAAGAACTTGTCCTTAGGTAGAGTCTGCCATGCACCTCTTTCAGCTACATCTTATTTTTATAATACTGGGGCTTTGCTGGAATGCTGGTAAGGTGTGGTGCAAAGAAAGCATTCAGTGAGCTTATGATTAAATTTTAGTGTTTAATAGGCCTGTGTCCCTGGGCTGTGACTTTTACCAGTGCTTCTTAGCTCCCCTTTCCTTAGGTGAGACAGAAAACCTGTTGGGGAAGGCCTAGAGTCAAGACAGTGCCTAATCCCAGGTTGGATAAGGCTCTGGTAAAGTCTTTTCCCCTAAAGCATAGTCCTTTTTAAATGGAAAATGCTCTTGGTGTATTGTGTTTCTCAACTATTTATTTCCCCTCCCATGCCAGAGCTAACAGAGGATATTTCTTGGCTGTTCACTGTGAGAACTTGGTGAGGTTCTTGGAGGTAAAACTCTGTGAAAGTGGGGGCCTCCCTTAGACTGTGGTTCTTAGAAAATGTTTTAGTCTTATGTCACTCTACACTTAGCCTCCAGCAAATTATCAAAATTAGCATTTAAATAAGCCCAACAGTTCACATTTCCAGTTCCTTCTGCTGCAGGTTAGCTGATTTTGGCAGTGACTAACAAAGTCCTCTGTTTCTCCAGATTTTGTTTCTCCAGATATTTAGGTGGCAGTTTGTCCTGCAACATCAGCTATTAGATAAATTCAAGAAAAACCACTGAGTTTCATCTTTTTATTTGTTCATTTTTATTTTCTGGTTGTAAAAATGAGAGTGACTCTTTAAGTGTCAGAGCTGAAACTATAAGTTCTATGCCTCTGTAATTTTAAATAATATACTTGCACCTCAATTTCTTGTTCCATGATCCATCAATTAGAGGAAACACCTATTGATTTTCCACCTTATAAAATGAAATAATTACTGTCTTCCTTCTCTTACTTTCATCTCCTAACCTAGTAAATCACTTATATGTTAAATATGTCTATTATATAGAGTGTATATCAGGAGTCCCCAACTCTCAGGCTGCGGACCGGTAACCGCTCCACGACCTGTTAGGAACCGGGCAACACAGCAGAAGCTGAGCGGCAGGCAAGCAAGCTAAGCTTCATCTGCCGTTCGCTCCCCATGGCTCGCATTACCGCCTGAACCATCTCCCCTTCCCGCCCCGTCTGTGGAAAAATTGTCTTTCACGAAACTAGTCCCTGGTGCCCAAAAGGTTGGGGACCACTGGTGTATATGACATACACTATAGTGTATGCTCTTGAGGGCAAGGATTTTTGTTTTGTTGTGTTTTGATTCACAGCTAATCCAGAAGAACGTCTGGAATATAGTAAGCCTTCAAATAATATTTATTGAATAGGAGAATGAATGAATCCAAAGTGAATAAGAAACTAGCTGTACTTTCAAGTAGCTGGCAACTGTATTACAAGAGATGAAACATAAACAAATTCAGAGAGACTGATATTGGAATAAATGTATGGCCCACAATGATTTCAGAGTTTTTAGGAAAAGCCAAATGATTGTCTCCAAAAATATTTCAAGGGCATTCATCTTGTTTTTGCAGATATAAAAGTACAGCTTGTCAGAATGCTGCTGGGAAGTCATCAGGGACAGGATTATATGACCCATACTTACAAGAATAATAAATACAAATAATTTACTAATTGAATAGTAAAATATAATTGGCAAAGAAGCAGAAATTAAATTTCTCTTCTAAATATTTTCTCTATGAAATCATATCATGTGTGGAAAACTAAGTTATAAATAGAAGATTGCTCACTGAACATAAAATCAAAATTAGAAGATTTTGCTCTATAATTTACACGCTTACCAGTATCTGGCTAAATCAACTCGATGAACATATGTCCAGAAATGTAATATTTCCAATCAAGAGAGTCCTTGGGCCAGAGATTCCTATTCCCTAAGAGGTGCTTCTATCAATCTAGTCTCTGCCTCACTACTTTGATAATTTTTATTGTATTTCCATTTCTGATCAACATTCTCACTCTGATTAATGCAGTTCTTAAAGTTAGGTTTTTGTCATAGTTTGTTTACTATGTAGACAAACTACTATGTAGACAAACTACTATGTAGTTTGTTTACTACAAGTAGAATCTCAAACTTGTTGGATTGTATGTCTCTAATGTTATTCTGCATGTTTTGGTTTGACTCATTACCTATTATTTCTAAATTTTAAACCCAAAATAGACCTTATCCCCAAATTTCCATGTTTACAAAGACGCTGTATAACCTACAACACTGTCAACTACATGTTCACAAGTAATTACAGCATACAACATAAGATGTACTAAAAGAGAAGTATAAAAGAGTGCTGTGACATATGTGAGAAGGGGAAACAATAGAGAAACAATAGGGAAATCAGAGGAGTCTTCATAGACAAGACAGATTTGCATTACTTTTTAATTTTACTCAACCTCCATGGTGTTATAAAGTCCAATATTTAAGCAGGACATTTAAAAATAGAGAAAGAAAAATGATGATCATTGAATTTTACCCTTTCAAAGAAACAAATAATTACACAGAGAAAAGTAAACATGATGTTAGCAAAATGCATTGTACACATGCCTGTATATATGTTTATGTGTGTGTGTATCTTTTCCCTGGCCAAGGAATTTCCTTAATTCAAAAGGTGACTACTTGGTATGGAAAACGTTGGTGATTCAATCCCCAGAATGGTGAAAATTCTCATCAGAATCTGTGAGATTAGGCATGATTCTCAAAAACTTGTAAATTCCAGTCTCCAGAAATTCCAGTTAGTCTCCATTGCTGCATAGCTTTGAAATCCCAGTCTCCATTGCTTCTTTATGGTCATCCCTTCTTAGAATACAGGTGGGGATTTTAAGAGATATGAAAATCTTTTGTCAAAATTACCTGGGAGACTTTTTTTTTTTTTTTAATTACTGCACCTACTTGTATTTTCTTGTGGAAGAAAAAATAGGATTGTTGGAGTAGCTGCATATTTGCATGACAAAGTTGTCTAAAAATCCAATTTTCCCCGTCAAGACTGAAAATAAGGCTCCTAGCTATCTATTTGGTGTTTTAATAACAGTAACTTGAAGTACAAAAGAAAAGCTGGTATTGTAGCTAGATATTATGAGGAGCAGATTGCTCCGTTCCAACTCCTGCCTCCATACATACCCAACATACTTCCATTACTAAATTACCATTTTTCTCTGACTTTAGAATGTGCACTGAGAATACTAAGTAATCATGGAAGAAACGAGAATAAATAAATGAACTCAACCTTGCATATTAGTGCCGTATTTCTCCTACATGCGTGCTTTTCTATTTCAGCTGAGCCTTAAGGTTACCTAGGAAAGCTTTATGTTGCCCCTACCTACCATCCTTCATAATTTTCTATAATGATTATTTGAAATTATCAGCTTTCTCCTGCTTCCCACAACCGCAGTATGTCTGTATTTACACCAGCCTACTTTCAAATTCCAATAACTTCTTGTGTTCTCCATGTACTACTTTCAGCCATTTCCTCTGCAAAAATAGTCCAAAGTACCCATTTCCATTTCTGTTCATTTCTCTGTCTACTACAATAAATGTTCCATATAACTAAAAAACTTAGCCCTTCCTAAATGAATAACAGCCCTCTCTATATTAAATTAAATGAACAGTTTTGCAGTTATTATTTCATTTGACTTCATTGCATCAATTTATACTGTCAATTCCTACCTTCTCATTATAATTTTACTTTAGTTTTCAAAATATTTTTGTGAGGGGGTGCCCCTGCTATTCTAGTTACTACATATTCTCTTCTTTTGTGATTTACTCTTTCCCCACTTATTCTTTAAATTTAAGGCCTCTGACATTATCCCTTTGTTCCTCATTTCTTTCACTCTGGTCATGGAATAATTTATTAGTGCCCTTGTATTCAACCTCCTATGGGTGACTGTCTCTGAAGTTTATGTCCCCAGTCCAATTCCTCTTCTAAACTTCAGATCTACATTCCATTTGCCTACTAAACCTTCCACTTCATATCCCACATTTTAGTTCATTTCTAAAATGAACAAATTAAAACTTACATAGCATTGGGAAGAATGGGAATGGGGAAAACACAATTCACACTTTTGTCCAATCTAGAAACCTGGTAGTTAAAAATGACTCCTCAATCCCTCTTAAAAAACGTGTAGGTGATGATACCTCTCTTTTATTTTTACACCTCATTATCACCGGAATCCAACTAATCTTTTTCAATCCATTTCCAAATTAGCGACATTAGATCCTCTCTCACTAGTATTAGCATGTGAGCCTCCTAAATGATCTTCCAGACTCCTGAATAATCCTTTTTAACACTTTCTCATACGATTCTATCTTCCATACTACTTCCAGATTGGAATATAATACAAGAATGATTATTATTAAACCTTGTTAAAATTCTTCAATGTTTCTGATTTATTCAATATCAATTGAATCTATTTGGTAATGACTATAAGTACCTCTATGATACAGATCTTTCACATCTACTGTATCATCTCACCTCTTCTCTTCTTATACTATATGTTTCAGTCAGCCTAAATTACAAACCCATTTACAATGGCATCAAAAACAGTAAAATACTTAGAAGTAAATTTAAGCAAAGAGGTGAAAAATCTGTATGCTGAAAACTATAAGATATTAATGAAAAACAATCGTAGAAGACACAAATGGAAATGTACACCATGTTCTTGGATTGGGAGAATAAATGTTGTAAAAATGTCCAGACTACCCAAAGAAATCTACATATTCAGTTCAATGCAATCCCCGTCAATGTTCCAATGCCACTTTTCACATAAATGGGAAAAAAATCCTAAAATTCATATGGAACCACAAAAGACCCCGAGTAGCCAAAGTATACTTAGGAAAGAAGAAAAAAGCTGAAAGCATCGCACTTCCTGATTTCAAACTATATTACAAAGCTATAGTAATCAAAACAGTATGGTGCTGGCATTAAAAAAAGATAGACCAATAGAGCAGAATAGAGAGCTCATCAGTAAACCCACGCATACAGAGTCATCTAGGCTTTGACAGGAGTGCCAAAAACACACAATGAGGAAAGGATAGTTTCTTCCATAAATGTGATGAGAAAACTGGATATCAGCATGCCAAAGAATGAAACTGGACCCTTATCTTACACCATTCACAAAGTTAATTCAAAATAAATTAAAGGCATATATACGACAATAAAAATCAATAAAAATCAATAAAAACAAAAATCCTAGGGGAAAAAAAAGTATAAGGAAAAAGCCCCTTGAAATTGATCTTTAAAATTTATTTTTTGGATATGATTCCAAAAACACAGGCAGCCAAAACAAAAATATACAAGTAGGACTACAGCAAATTAAAAAGCTTCTGCAGAGCAAAAGAAGCAATGAAGAAAATGCAAAGGCAACCTACAGAATGGGAGAAAATATTTGCAAAACATATATATAAAAGGGTTGATATTAAAAAAATATAAGGAACCCATAGAACTTCATAGCAAAAATAATAATAATAATCCAATTTAAAAATTGACAAAGTACCTGAACAGTTCTCCAAAGAGCATACAAATAGCAAATAGGTACATGAAGAGGAGCTCAGTATCACTAGTCATCAGGGAAATGCAACTCAAAATCACAATGAGATATTACCTCACATATGTTAGGATGTCTATTATCCAAAAGACATAAGGTAAGTGTTGGTGAGGGCGAGGAAAAAGAAATCCTTTTACACTGATGGTAGGAATGTAAACTGGTACAACCATTATGGAAAACAGTATGGAGGATCCTCAGAAAATTGAAACTAGAACTACCATGTCATCCAGCAATCCCACTTCTAGGTATTTCTCAAAAGGAAACAGAGAGACCTTTAAGATGGCAGAGGAGTAAGACGTGGAGATCATCTTCTTCCCCACAAATACACCAGAAATACATCTACATGTGGAACAACTCCTACAGAACACCTACAGACGGTGGCAGAAGACCTCAGACTTCCCAAAAGGCAAAAAGCTCCTCATGTACCTGGGCAGGGCAAAAGAAAAAAGAAAAAGCAGAAACAAAAGAATAGGGATGGGATCTGCACCTCTGGGAGGGAGCTGTGAAGGAGGAAAAGTTTCCACACACTAGGAAGACCCTTCACTGGTGGAGACAGGAGTTGGCGGGGGGGAAGCTTTAGAGCCACAGAGGACAGCGCAGCAATACGGGTGCAGAGGGCAAAGCAGAGAGATTCCCACACAGAGGATAGGTGCCGACTAGCACTCACCAGCCTGAGAGGCTTGTCTCTCACCCACCGGGGCGGGTAGGGGCTGGGAGCTAAGGCTCTGGCTTCAGAGGTCAGATCCCAGGGAGAGGATTGGGGTTGGCTGCATGAACACAGCCTGAAGGGGGTTAGTGTGCCAGAGCTAGATGTTAGGGAGTCCGGGAAAAAGTCTGGAACTCCCTAAGAGGCAAGAGACCATTGTTTCAGGGTGCGCAAGGAGAGGGGATTCAGAGCACCATCTAAATGAGCTCCAGAGAGCCGTGGCTATCAGCACGGACCCCAGAGACAGTCATGAAATGCTAAGGCTGCTGCAGCAGCCACTAAGAATCCTGTGTGCAAGCACAGGTCACTATCCACACCTCGCCTCCTGGGAGCCTGTGCAGCCTGCCACTGCCAGGTTCCCGGGATCCAGGGACAACTTCCCTGGGAGAACACACGGTGTGCCTCAAGCTGGTGCAACATCATGCTGGCCTCTGCCGCTGCAGGCTCACCCCACATTCCATACCCCTCCCTCCACCAGCCTGAGTGAGCCAGAGCCCCCTAATCACATGCTCCTTTAACCCCGTCCTGTCCGGGCGAGAAGAGAGGCCCTCAGGCGACCTACATACAGAGGCTGGGCCAATTCAAAGCTGAACCCCAGGAGCTGTGTGAACAAAGAAGAGAAGGAGAAATTTCTCCCAGCAGCCTCAGGAGCAGCGGATTAAATCTCCACAATCAACTTGATGTACCCTGCATCTGTGGAATAGCTGAATAGACAAAGAATCATCCCAAAATTGAGGAGGTGGACATTGGGAGCAACTGTAGACTTGGGGTGTGCTTTCTGAATCTAATTTGTTTCTGGTTTTATGTTTATCTTAGTTTAATATTTAGAGTTTATTTTCATTCGTAGATTTATTGATTTTGTTGCTCTCTTCCTTTTTTTAAATATTTATATATATATATATATATTTTTTTTCCTTTTTCTCTTTTTGTGAGTGTGTATGTGTATGCTTCTTTGTGTGATTTTGTCTGTATAGCTTTGCTTTTACAATTTATCCTAGGGTTCTGTCTGTCCATTTTGAATTTTGGGTTTTTTTCTGTAGTTTTTAGCACTTGTTATCATTGGTGGATTTGTTTTTTAGTTTGGTTGCTCTCTTCTTTCTTTCTTTTTTGTTTCTTTATTTAATTATTTTTTAATGTTTTAGTTTTCAATAATTTTTTATTTTAATAAATTTATTTTATTTATTTTCTTTATTTCTTTCTTTTTTCTCCCTTATCTTCTGAGCTGTGTGGCTGACAGGGTCTTGGTACTCCAGCCGGGCATCAGGCCAGTTCCTCTGAGGTGGGAGAGCTGAGTTCAGGGCACTGGTCCACCAGAGACCTCCCAGCTCCATATAATAACAAATGGCGAAAACTCTCCCAGAGATCTCCATCTCAACACTAAGACCCAGCTCCACTCAATGACCAGCAAGCTACAGTGGTGGACACCCTATGCCAAACAACTAGCAAGACAGGCACACAACCCCACACATTAGCACAGAGGCGGCCTAAAATCATAGTAAGGTCACGGACACCCGAAAACACACCACCAGATGCGGTCCGGCCCATCAGAAAGACAAGATCCAACCTCATCCACCAGAAAAAATGCACTAGTCCCCTCCAGCAGGAAGCATACACAACACACTGAACCAATCTTAGCCACCAGGGCCAGACACCAAAAAAAAACAGGAGGTATGAACTTACAGCCTGCGAAAAGGAGACCCCCAAACACAGTAAGTCAAGCAAAATGAGAAGACAGAGAAACGCACAGCAGATGAAGAAATAAGGTAAAAACCCACCAGATCAAAAACACAAAGAGGAAATAGGCAGTCTACCTGAAAAAAAATTCAGAGTAATGATAGCAAGGATGATCCAAAATCTTGGAAATAGAATGGAGAAAATACAAGAAACGTTTAACAAGGCCATAGAAGAACTAAAGAGCAAACAATGATGAACAGAACAATAAATGAAATTAAAACTTCTCTAGAAGGAATCAATAGCAGAATAACTGAGACAGAAGAATGGATAAATGACCTGGAAGATAAAATAGTGGAAATAACTCCCATAGGGGAGAATAAAGAAAAAAGAATGAAAAGAAATGAGGACAGTCTCAGAGACTCCTGAGATAACATTAAATATGCCAACATTCGAATTATAGGGGTCTAGAAGAAGAAGAGAAAAAGATAGGGACTGAGAAAATATTTGAAGAGATTATAGTTGAAAACTTCCCTAATATGGGAAAGGAAATAGTCAGTCAAGTCCAGGAAGTGCAGAGAGTCCCATAGAGTATAAATCCAAGGAGAAACATGTCAAGACACATATTAATCAAACTATCAAACATTAAACACAAAGAAAAAATATTAAAAGCAGCAATGAAAAAACAAAAAATAAAAGAAAAAGTAATATACAGGGGAATCCCCCTAAGGTTAACAGCTGATCTTTGAGCAGAAAGTCTGCAGGCCAGAAGGGAGTGGCAGGACATATTTAAAGTTATGAGAGGGAAAAACCTACCATCAAGATTCCCCTACCCAGCAAGGATCTCATTCAGATTCCAAGGAGAAATCAAAACCTTTACAGACAAGCAAAAAGCTAAGAGAATCAGCACCACCAAACCAGCTTTACAACAAATGATACAGGAACTTCTCTGGAGAGGAAACACAAGACAAGGAAAAGACCTACAATAACAAACCCAAAACAATTAAAGAAATGGTAGGTAATAGGTAATAGGTAATAATGATAACTGCCTTAAATATAAATGGATTAAATGCTCCAACCAAAAGACATAGACTGATGAATGGATACAAAAACAAGACCCATATATATGCTGTCTACAAGAGACCCACTTCAGACCTAGGGACACATACAGACTGAAAGTGAGGGGCTGGAAAAAGATATTCCATGCAAATGGAAATCAAAAGAAAGCTGGAGTAGCAATTCTCATATCAGACAAAAGAGACTTTAAAACAAAGACTAATATAAGAGACAAAGAAGGACACTACATAATGATCAAGGGATCAATCCAAGAAGAAGATATGATAATTGTAAATATTTATGCACCCAACATAGGAGCACCTCAATACATAAGGCAAATGCTAAAAGCCATAACTGTAACACAATCATAGTAGGGGACTCTAACACCCCACTTTCATCAATGGACATATCATCCAAAATGAAAATAAATAAGGAAACACAAGCTTTAAATGATACTTTACACAAGATGGACTTAATTGATATTTATAGGACATTCCATCCAAAAACAGGAGAATACACTATCTTCTCAAGGGTTCATGGAACACTCTCCAGGATAGATCATACCTTGGATCACAAATCAAGCCTTGGTGAATTTAGGAAAATTGAAATCATATCAAGTATCTTTTCTGACCACAACGCTATGGCATTAGATATCTATTACAGGAAAAAATCTGTAAAAACTACAAACATATGGAGGCTAAACAATACACTACTTAATAACCAAGAGGTCACTGAAGAAATCAAAGAGGAAATCAAAAATTACCTAGGAAAAATGACAATGAAAACATGATGCCCCAAAAGCTACGGGATGCAGCAAAAGCAGTTCTAGGAGGGAAGTTTATAGCAATACAATCCTACCTCAAGAAACGAGAAACATCTCACATAAACAACTTAACCTTACACCTAAAGCAATTAGAGAAAGAAGAACAAAAAAACCCTAAAGTTAGCAGAATGGAAGAATAAATATCAGATCAGAATTAAATGAAAAAGAAATGAAGGAAACAATAGCAAAGATCAATGAAAGTAAAAGCTGGTTCTTTGTGAAGGTAAACAAAATTGATAGAGCATTAGCCAGACTCATCAAGAAAAAAAGGGAGAAGACGCAAATCAACAGAATTAGAAATGAAAAAGGAGAAGTAACAACTGACACAGCAGAAATACAAAGGATCATGAGAGATTACTACAAGCAACTGTATGCGAATAAAACAGAAAACCTGGATAGATGGACAAATTCTTAGTAGAGCACAACCTTCCGGGACTGAACCAGGAAGAAACAGAAAATATAAACAGACCAATCACAAGCACTGACATTAAGACTGTGATTAAAAATCTTCCAACAAACAAAAGCCCAGGAACAGATGGCTTCACAGGCGAATTCTATCAAACATTTAAAGAAGAGATAACACCAATCCTTCTCAAACTCTTCCAAAATATAGTAGAGTGAGGAACACTCCCAAACTCATTCTAAAACGCCACCATCACACTGATACCATAAACAGATAAAAAGATGTCACAAAGAAAGAAAACTACAGGTCAATATCACTGATGAACATAGACGCAAAAATCCTCAACAAAATACTAGCAAACAGAAACCAACAGCACATTAAAAGGATCATACACCATGATCAAGTGCGGTTTGCTGGAGGAATGCAAGGATTCTTCAATATACACAAATCAATAAATATGATACACCGTATTAACAAACTGAAAAAAAAAAACATATGATCATCTCAACAGATGCAGTAAAGCTTTTGACAAAATACAATACCCATTTATGGATAAAACCATCCAGAAAGTAGGCATAGAGAGAACTTACCTCAACATTATGAAGGCCATATATTACAAACCAACAGCCAACATCGTTCTCAGGGGTGGAAAACTGAAATCATTTCCTCTAAGATCATGAACAAGAAAAGGTTGTCCACTCTCACCACTATTACCCAACATAGTTTTGGAAGTTTTAGCCACAGCAATCAGAGAAGAAAAAGAAATTAAAAAATCCAAATTGGAAAAGAAGAAGTAAAGCTATCACTGTTTGCAGATGACATGATACTATACATATAGAAACCTAAAGATGCTACCAGAAAACTACTAGAGCTAATCAATGAATTGGTAAAGTAGCAAGATACAAAATTAATGCACTGAAATCTCTTGCATTCCTATACACTAATGATGAAAAATCTGAAAGTGAAATTAAGAAAACACTCCCATTTACCATTGCAACAAAAAGAATAAAATATCCAGGAATAAACCTACCTACGGAGACAAAAGACCTGTCTGCAGGAAACTATAAGACACTGATGAAAGAAATTAAAGATGATACAACAAATGGAGAGATATACCATGGTCTTGGATTGGAAGAATCAACATTGTGAAAATGACTCTACTACCCAAAGCAATCTGAAGATTCAATGCAATCCCTATCAATCTACCACTGGCATTTTTAACAGAACTAGAACAAAAAATTTCACAATTTTTATGGAAACACATAAGACCCTGAATAGCCAAAGCAATCTTGAGAAAGAAAAACGGAGCTGGAGGAATCAGGCTCCCTGACTTCAGACTATACTACAAAGCTACAGTAATCACGGCAGTACGGTACTGGCACTAAAACAGAAATATAGATCAATGGAACAGGACAGAAAGCCCAGAGATAAACCCATACACAAATGGGCACCTTATTTTTGATAAAGGATGCAAGAACATACAATGGAGAAAAGACAGCCTCTTCAATAAGTGGTGCTGGGAAAACTGGACAGCTACATGTAAATGAATGAAATTAGAACACTCCCTAACACCATACACAAAAATAAACTCAAAATGGATTAAAGACCTAAATGTAAGGCCAGACACTGTAAAACACTTAGAGGAAAACAGGCAGAACACTCTATGACATATATCACAGAAAGATTCTTTTTGACCCAGCTCCTAGAGTAATGGAAATAAAAACTAAAATAAACAAATGGGACCTAATGAAACTTAAAACCTTTTGAACAGCAAAGGAAACCATAAAGAAGATGAAAAGAAAACCCTCAGAATGGGAGAAAATGTTTGCAAATGAAGCAACTGACAAAGGATTAATCTCCAAAATATACAAGCAGCTCATGCAGCTCAATATCAAAAAAACAAACAATCCAATCCAAAAATGGGCAGAAGAACTAAATAGATATTTCTCCAAACAAGATATACAGATTGTCAACAAACACATGAAAGGATGCTCAACATCACTAATCATTAGAGAAATGCAAGTCAAAACTACAGCAAGGTACAACCTCACACCAGTCAGAATGGTCATCATCAAAAAATCTACAAACAATAAATTCTGGAAAGGGTGTGGAGAAAAGGGAACCCTCTTGCACTGTTGGTGAGAATGTAAATTGATACAGCCATCATGGAGAACAGTATGAAGGTTCCTTAAGAATTAAAATTGAGCTAACATATGATGCAGCAATCCCACTACTGCACATATACCCTGAGAAAACCATAATTCAAAAAGAGTCATGTACTACAATGTTCACTGCAGCTCTATTTACAATAGCCAGGACATGGAAGCAACCTAAGTGTCCACTGACAGATGGACACATATATAGAAGATGTGGCACATATATACAATGGAATATATCTCAGCCATAAAAAGATAGGAAATTGAGTTATTTGTAGTGAGGTGGATGGACCTAGAGTCTGTCACACAGAGTTAAGTAAGTCAGAAAGAGAAAAACAAATATCATATGCTAACACATATAATATGGAATCTTAAAAAAAAAATAAGAAGAAAAAGGTTCTGAAGAACCTAGGGGCAGGACAGGAATAAAGACACAGGTGTAGAGAGTAGACTTGAGGACATGGGGAGGGGGAAGGCTATGCTTGGACAAAGTGAGAGAGTGGCATGGACTTATATACAGTACCAAATGTAAAATAGATAGCTAGTGGGAAGCAGCTGCATAGCACAGGGAGATCAGCTCGGTGCTTTGTGACCACCTAGAGGGTTGGGGTAGGGTGGGTGGGAGGGATACGCAAGAGGGAGTAGATATGGGGATATATATATATATATATATATGTTTAGCTGATTCACTTTGTTATAAAGCAGAAACTAATACACCATTGTAAAGCAATTATACTCCAATAAAGTTTTTAAATTAAAAAAAAGGAAACAAAATCAGTATCTCAAAGAGGTATCTGCACTTTTACTTTCATTGTAGTACTATTCACAATAGCAAAGATATGGAAACAACCTACATGTTCTTCACTGGATGAATAAATAAATAAATATTTCTACATATATATATATATGTATATAGATCAATATATCTATATCTATACAAGAATCTTATTTAGCCATGAGAAAGAAAAAATCTTGTTATTTGCAACAACATGCATGGACCTGGAGGGCATTATGTAAGTGAAATAGCCTGATAAAGACAGACAAATACTGTGGAGTATCACTTATACATGGAATCTAAGAAAAAAATTGTTGAACTTAACAGAAATAGAGTGGTAGTTGCCAAGACCTGGGGAGAGTGGGAAATGAGGAGATGTTGTCCAAAAGGTACAAACTTTCAGTTATAAGATGAATAAGTTCTGAGGATGTAATAAACAGATAGTAACTATAGTTACTAATACTGTATTTTATACTTGCAAATTTTCTGAGAGAGTAGATCTTAAGAATTCTCGCCACAGACACAATTAACTATGGGAGGTAACAGATGTGTTAACATGATTGTGGTGATCATTGTACAATGTATATGCATAGCAAATGATTACCGTGAACACTCAAAGTTTAAACAATTTTATGTCAATTATACTTCAATAGAGCTGGGAATAAAAATTACTTGTAGTCACTATCAGTGCCTTGTCCCTCAAAGAGGGTTAGTTCTATTTTTCCCCTTTTGGAGCATACTTATCCTTAGTCTCCATCTTTACTTGGCTAACTACTATAGATACTTATAAACTTAGCCAGATATGGCTTCTAAAGAAGTTTATTTGATATTTCTAGACTGACCTATGTATGTATGTATGTTTTATACTTCTATTGCAGTCAGTCATTACCTCTTTTATAACTTCTCAACCAGTTTGTGAGCTCCATGAGAGCAAAAATTATGTATACTATCATAGTGCCTAATATTATACCTAAAATCTTATGGGAACTCAACTAGTATTTGTTGAAAAAAGATTAATTCATCAAGACAAAACACATGCCAGAGGGAGGGAAAAACTATGTTTCCATTAGAAAAGGTTAAGACAAAAATCTAACCAAGAACTCCATATCTATTCTATATTTGATTTTTAGGTATCTCAAGCTACTTACAGAGATCATTTTAAAGGTGCAAATATCTGTGTCCTTCCTACTGCTTAACATAGTTTCTAATAATTTTAAGTTGATTTTCTATCCTTTAAATATCGAAAAAATTAAAATGTAACTTGTCTGCAGTCTATCTTAACCATTCTTTCCCAGACTAAATTTCTTTCTTACCTTTAGGAAAATATAAAATATTTAATGTCTTAGTTTTCTCTTTTTACTCCATCAACACTTTCCATTACATAACTAAATTAGCTAATATTTTCCCAGAAACAAAACTGGCTTGATCATTTCAGAGATGTACTCAAATCAATTTTGACCAAACATGATTCTTCAAGGCTATTATGTTTTATTTAGAATCTAAGAAAATCTGATGAAAATCCTCTTATATTATGTGATACATATACACATTAAGTTCTGCATTAGAAACATGGATAATTGTCTCAACTAGAAAACAACCAAAGGTGTGGCTGGAAGGTAGCCAGGGGCGCTTTGTGGGGAGGGGTCTCCTAGGTGCCTTACTTGACCACACGGCTGTGAAAAAAAAAAAGAAAACTACCAAAGACAATTAACTCAAAATTATAATTTGTAATTGCCATATTTTTCATCAATAATTGCCTATACTCCCAGTTTATGTTCTCAATTCTTTAATGATCAAGCATATTTTTATAGAAAGAATGGCACAGGACAACAGTCATCACTTTCTTAAAAATGCCAATTTTTTTTGAGTATTTGAGAAAAATTGTGCTTAAAAATTACAACTGACCAGTTGTCCCCACTGCTGCCCAGTTTTTATGTTTAGATTCTGTACACAGTTTACTTGGGTTTGAGTCAAGCTTTTGTCACCTGTACATTGGGAGATTTGTGGCAAATTCTTTAATTCTTTTTCCTCAGTTTCCTCATCTGCAAAATAATAAGAACACCTACCTCACAGGGTTATTGCATAATATGACTTATGAAAAGAGCACAGAAAATGACCTGACAATGGAACTTTGAAAACATTTTAAAAGGCAATAATTCTTATTAATTTAATAATTTTAATTTTCTGATTGAACTATTAATCAGTAAATATTGAAAAAATACATACAAATTATAACAAAAAATCATTTATTTGTAATTATATGCTAAACACTTTTTTTTTTTTTTTGCGGTACGCGGGCCTCTCACTGCTGTGCCCTCTCCCGTTGCCGGAGCACAGGCTCCAGACGCGCAGGCTCAGCGGCCATAGCTCACGGGCCCAGCCACTCTGCGGCATGTGGGATCTTCCTGGACGGGGGCATGAACTCGTGTCCCCTGCATCGGCAGGCGGACTCTCAACCACTGCACCACCAGGGAAGCCCCTACTAAACATTATTTTATTCCAGGACTTGTAAGAATAATAGGGCTTGCTTTGTTGTTTTGTCTATTTTTAATTATAAAAAAAGCCTTTTAAAAATAATTCTCTAAACAAAATGACATTTATAGAGAAATAATGTGACTAGGCTCTAATTCAACTACAAAGTGCCTAATCAATCAATTTGGAGAAAAATAAAATAACTATTCTACCTATCTAAACACTAACTGTGAATCTAATAATCTATGATTTCCTTTGTTAATGTTTTTATAACTACCACAATGGGACAGTGTTGTTGAATCATAATGACTATAGTTATTATTTGTATGAAAGATGGCAGTGACAACTTGAGTTAAAAGAAGAGAAACAGTGTGGGGTTTATTGCTTTTATCAATGTTTTCACATAAAAAGGGTAAAACAGAATTTATTAAATGGGAAAAATAGAAGAAACATCAGAAATTGGTGGGTAATGGATTTTGTTTATAAAGCAAAAAGAGTGAACTGAGATAGGGGCTAATAAGGGGTAAAGCAATGAGTAGATATGTGATAACGTATCTTTCTCTTTTTCATGGAAATGATCTAAGTGAACATTCATCTAAGGCAAAGGAATGAATAAGATAACTTCATGATCCTGCCCAGAGCCTAGATATTGTAAATTCAAAGCCCTGTGGTGAGATATACAAAAGGAAAAGCAGATTTGTAATAATTGCCTATCATATTAGATCATTTAGTATATGGTGGATAAAACAGAGGAATGTATGCTAATAAAACTCATTGTTATGTTACAAATTTCCCTTTTATAACCATACAGAATCAGCTGGACTGTATTGGGTTTATCAGTAGAAGCATTTGGAATTCTGATTTTTTGAATTACTCAAATCCCTCATTGTACCCAGATAGAAAAGAAGTGTTGTAAAAATGCCTATTGTAAAAAAGCAGTTTTCAGAACGATGCTGAGTATATAGGACTCATTTATCACCACCATCATATTCATGTAGTTCCTTTCTGTTTTGAATTTGTAGTGTTTATATTATTTCTGTGTGAATTAACCTAATAGATGTTTAAATGTATAAATCTTCTTTGTCTGATATTTCAACACATGTTAAAATTTATTCTCACAATTTTATATGACGTTTTGATATAATGATGTTGTATTTATTTCTTCAGCTAAGTTTAACACTCAAGGAAAACGTGGCCTCTTATTCTTTCTGTAAATTGTAAAAAATCATTGATTTCTACAGGAGTTCTTTTTTTTTCTTTTTCAACTACAGGAGTTCTTGCCACAATTTTTGAGACTGTTACCATGCATATTTAATATACACAAATCTTACTTAAAAGTAAAAAATGTAAAATCTTCCTAATCAACACATATGTTAATAGATGGAAGAAAACATACATGGAATAAATGTTTTCCTGTGATTTTATTATTTAAATCAGCATAAGGAAGAAAATCTATTTTTGTTCTGAATTTCAATTTCCTGATAATTCTTTATGTGTAAAATAGTATCAGACATGATTACTCATATATAATAAAATAAAAATGTTAACACATATTGGAAAATTAAAAGCTTGTTAGAGCTGTGTTTTAATTTTGCCCTGAAAATTAGTTAAAATGTTTTAAAGTATCTCAAAAATCTTCAATTAATTCATATTTTTATTTTATTATATTTTAATGATTATGTATTACATTGTTCATTTTAGTAAACACTAGCTGAAGTCCTTTTATGCTGTTTATGGATTAAAAATAAAGACTTATTGAATGATCAAAAATGACGTGTTTAATTTTTAAATTTATTCTCATTTAATTTATTCTTATAATAAAAATTATTAAAAAGTAAATTTTATTCTCTTAAAAATTCAACTGAAAATATTGGTTTTATTTTGTTCAAGATGTCTTCAATGGAAGCTTTTGCCTTCCTAGTATACATGACAAGTACTGGAGACAAGGAGGTGAACTAGTCATCTGCTAACACTAAGCATATATTTTAGAGAGAAGAGGACATAAACACATACACAAATCACTGAACAATATCTGTTGTTGAAGAGATTCTTAAGAAAATGTAAAAAATTAGTGTAATTTAAAATGATTGTCAGTGGGAAGCTAGAGAAGATATGTCGTGTGAGAGACATGAATACTGACAAAGAGCCAGACATGATAATCTGGTGTAAGAACAGTTCAGATGCAGATTACAAATGCAAAGTTCTTGAGATAGGAATTAGCTTTGCATGTTTTAAGAAAGTTTGGCCAGAGAAGAGTAGAAGTCAATTATATTAGTGTTCATGAATATAAAGTTTATTGAATAAATAGTAGATGTATTTGTTTTAATCTTCCTATCCAGACTAATCCTTCCAATGTGCCCCTCAAGTGCAGTGCATGCTCCAGCAATTTGAGAATATGGGACTTTTTGATACTATCAAGTCATTGTATAAGCATCTGTGCTTCATGGGAATCCTTCCTCAATACACTAGCTGTTCCTATGCCTCAGAAATTTCCACTTCTACTTCAAGTCTCAATTTAAATCCTATCTCTTTTGTGAAGTATTGCATAAATTTCAACAATTAATTTAGGGTACTGTTTTTTTATACTCCTACTGGGTTTTAAAATATATTTTCATTATAACACATATAATTTTATAATAATCATTTGGAGGTGGAGTAGATGTCTGTCTATTAGATATGTCTCTGTATATATAAAGATGTCTTCTTTACTTTGTACTCCCAGGTATGCTGTACATAGTAGATGCTCAACACATATTGGTTTAGATAAATTAATTTGATTCAAACACTGTGTTTGAATATATGTTGTATATTGTGATTACAAGTCATGAGGATGGAAAATAAAATTGTGGTCTACCATTGAAAGTTTTGAGCAATGTACCAAGGATTTTGAAACTAAAGAAGGTAGGGTGTAATCATGTCATTTCAGAAAGGAGAATACAGGCCTAAACTATTGTCAAAGCACTGTCTTTATTTCTTTGCTCCCTGGATATCATTCAGCATATGGCTTTTCCTATGGAAATAATAAACACCATTATTTTCCTAGTAGAAATAACTGTTTACAGTTTTCAATAGTGGGATGAAATTACATAGAAATATCTATGTTGAAAATAAACTATGCATGACATTTCTACATTTAACTACTTATAGAGGAATTAAATATCAATGTAGTATTAAAACAGGTCATATTTTTTCTAATATCTCATTTCTACATACCAATTTAATGACATGTATGTTTTCTTCTTACTAGTTCAAACTATGATACACTGGTGCTTGTGCCTGAAATTAGTTGTGAATCAAGGATACGCCTTTATACAACATTAGGTATGTGAAATAAATAGAGGGAATGACTTTTGAAATCTTAGCATTTCTATTCACCTTCGCCACTTTATATATTTTAAGCTAAGAATCTGCATTATGTAATTACCTTGGATCAATAAACTAGAGTAAGAAAGCAATATTCTTATGTTACATTACAATTATCTTCACCTATTTCACTGGTGTAAACTTGTTCAATGGGAACAAAAGAAGTTTTCCCACAAACAACTGAACTATTTTCACCAGTATCCAAACATTTTGACAAAGACTACAAAGCAATACTCTAGGAAGTGTCATCGAGTGCCTGTGAGCAATGCAAGCTGTTAATGTGTTTTCTATTTTGGAAAACTTTTCCATGAACTTTCCTTTCACTATCTTGGATGAAATGCCCATAAGTGTATTTTTTCTAACAATATAAACCTACATTCAATTTTGTAGGCATTTTATTATATCAAAAATATTTGTCTCTTTTTTTAAAGAGCAGATTCAAAGGTCTGCATTATTTTAAGAATAAGCAATTTCCTTAAAGTGATTCCAAAGTTGTTGTTTTTGTTTTCTTTAAAAGCATTACAAAGCTTGTAAGGACTGTTAAGACAGCCAAAAAGGACTCTGAAATAAAGAGTTGTAAAAGTAAAGCTACTTGAAATTTTGCAGTGTTATAGGACTACTCGGTGTGAAATGTGGTACTTGGAAAAAAAAAAAAAACACACAGGTAGGTAATTACCAAGTAAAAAAGCTGCTAAACTGGAAATTATACCAAATTTTATTTTTCTTATAGCCAAATTCTTTTATATTTCATGCCACCTCCCATATTATGACAAACAATGTCCTAGGAGCACAGGATCTGAAATGATTGTTAAAAACAAGTAAAATATTTATATTCCCTTAATCTCTCAGCTTTTAATGTAGTAAGGATTCTTTCAAGCATAAAGACTTATTGCTCCCATTCAGAGAGGCTTATATTATACAGAGTATTTTTCATTATAAATATACTCCTGAAATAATTTTATCTTTAAATTTTCAATGTTTAACTTATTTTTTGTAATACAATATTGGAAGTTATGATAAAGCCTTCTCTTGTTATATAATAAATCCAAGCCATTATTTTATCCTACCATTGAGGGTCTGGTCACAGTCTTTATTTTTGTTAGAATTTCTTCACTCTATATCTTTCTACATATTGAATTTATACACAAAATTAATCTTTGTCTCAGTAATCTACTGTATTATTTAAAATAGTTCAGAAATTTTATTTTATCTTTCAACATAATCTAAAAATGGAATCTTACTTTTTGCTCTCCTTTCAACTATGTGCACCTCTTAAATATACAGACTACCAGGAACGTCCTTTAAACTGATTTTTAGAGAGGAAGGAGAGGCCTTGGAAAGTTAACAAAGAGGTGGCAATTGATTGAATATGAGAATTATAACTGATAAAGCAGAGAGACAAGAGCATCTTGGGTAAAATAATAACAAGGTTAGAAATTTTATTAGTGCAAAGCAATTTCCAATAATATGACAGTTCTTGTGTGGTTCAAATAAACATTATGATGGCTGGACATGGAGGAAGTAAAGCTAATATTATAAGAATGGAAATGTAGGTTGGAGTCATACTGAGAAGGTCATGAATACTTGAGGATTTGAATTATATACTATAGTCAATAAGGAGCCCTAAAAGTTTTTGAGTATGGGACAAACAGTTTAACATCAGTGTTCATTTTGACAGTGGTATATAGGAAAGATTGAGAGATGAGGACACAACTGGAGAGAAAACAATAATTTCAATAACATGATCAGTATCTATGGAGGAGAAAAAGAGGGGAAATGAAAGGGACAATCTTGAAACAATTTTGACAGAGCTTGACCTACTATTATGTGGGTGCTAAAAAATCATTTTGAATTACTGTGCTGTTCTACGGTAGTTGGAAAAGAAAATAATCAATCTCATACCATTACTTATTGTGCATTTTGTATTGATAATGGTTTAGCCATCTATGTTCAGCCATAAGGCCTCTATGTTTATTTATTTTATTTTTTAAAATGTCACCTCTTTTTTTAAAAAATTAATTAATTAATTTTATTTTTGGCTGCATTGGGTCTTCATTGCTGCACGTGGGCTTTCTCTAGTTGTGGCGAGTGCAGGCTACTCTTTGTTGTGGTGCCCGGGCTTAGCTGCTTTGCAGCATGTGGGATCTTACCAGACCAGGGCTCGAACCCGTGTCCCCTGCATTGGCAGGCGGATTCTTAAACACTGTGCCACCACGGAAGTCCAGCCTCTATGTTTATAGTAGAAGAACCTAGAGTACCCCACAGGGATTTTTCAAAGTTTAAGACTGACAAAGATACATATTACGTCCAACATATTTCCTTGGTCAGAAGGAATCAGTTGTCCCCATGTAATTGTCAAGGGGGCTGGGGAGTATCCGTCTGCATAGGAAAAAAAAGGAGAACCAGATATTTGTAATCATTAGCAAAGTTGGCTGCCAATCAAGAGTTTTTTTCATGAATACAGATAAAAGACATACCGAAATACACAAGACATAATGATGTTTTTAAGTTAAATATTATTTGAAAATAATATCAAATACTCTTAAAGAGGTCTGTACTGTGGGAGCTGTGGATTTAGAAAAAATACACATACCAACACACGTATACATTTAAATATATACACATTAATGACTTATATACAATGAATTACATGATATAGAGTTATATAATGGGAACATTTCCAGAAATACATGAATGGATTTATAGAAAATTAGTAAGGACTGATATTAGCAATATTTAAATCCTTAAATCTCAGGGTCAGATATTTAATAGTGTGTGTCCCCTTCAGTTATTTTCTAGGGAATCTCCATTTTCCTTGGAGGGTATGATTTGTATTTACAAAAGCAGCCTTCTTTTCTCTTGTACATATTTTGCATATTTGTTGTAGAATTTTCACAGTGCCTCTGGTAGATGACTAAACCATATTCTGTATTCATATCAATTGAGCTCTAAAATTTAAAGAAAAAAATTGGAGATAAATCTATCTATCTATCTACCTACCTATTACTATCCTCATCGATATATTTTTCTATCTATCTCTAGTCATTATGTCCACCTATCATTTATTTATTTATGATTTACTTATGAGTGAGTCATTCTTACTTTCTTTGCTATCTTAATTAGAAGTCCATTTGCCTTTTGAAAAATATTAATGTGTTTAAAACATTTTCATAAATTATTAAAGGTAAAGTAAAGTATTTTAAAAACTATATAAAGCAATTGTTTGGGGCTTAATTTCTTTAATCATTTCCTTGTTTCTGAATATTTGGATTTTATATAATTATTTCAATTAATATCATAACTGAAAATTTATAAATCTTTTTGTTTCCACATATTTAGTGAATGTCTACATTAGACTCCTAGAAGTTGAAATAGTCAATAAAAGATATATATTTCTAAGATGTTTGTAAGAAAATTTCATCCTAGCACTATGTAAATTTGCAAATCTCTAGTAATTCCTGCTCATGTTGTCTGTTTTCACTTTTCTTTAATTCTCAATTTAACATTTTTAAATCTCAGAATTTTCATATGACCTTCATTATTAGTAATATTAAAATTTTCACTTATTTTTTACTAACATTTTGTCTTTAATTCTTTGAGAATTGACTGTTCACATCTTTGACCAACTTTATCTTTTTGGTGTTAGAATTCTTTATATAATACTGTTTCACCATAGTTTTCAATTGCTTTCCCAAGCATTGCCTCCTTTTCATACTCTCAGTGATAATATCTGGATGTTCAGAAGATAAGTCTTATTACATGCACACACACACACACACACAGACTTGTTTTGCTGTATAATTTTGGAACCATTTTCCCAATTGATGGCCATTTCACATTCTTTCTGATATTCTGTTACCTAAAAGATGACACTATTATGTTCTCAAATTTATTCATCCTTTCCTTTATTATTAGCTGTGTAATTGGGAAAAGTTACTTATATCAATACTACCTATGCTTGAATTTATCATAAATAAGAGATCCTAATTTTCCTACCATATGAGGTGTGTTAAATGAGCTGATACATATAAAGTACTTAGCACAGTGCCTGGAACAAAGTAAGTGCTATGTGTATTTGCTACCATCATCTTTTATACATTCTCCATTATTTTTATGCTCAGAAATATTTCTTGGTTCAGATAATTACTAAATAATAAGATAATTTTTGCATTCATGTGTCACTCTAAAACTTTGACAATTTCTATGACTTTCTAGACTAATTATCCTTTGAAAATAAAGCAATAAAATAGAACTGCTGTCATAATGTCAACTGTGATAATAGCAATAGCAGCTCTTCAGTGTAAATTTTCTATAATCAATGAGTCCAATGTTTGTTAAACAGAGAAAGTAACACTAATCAACATAATTTATTTTCTGGCAGAACTGTGACCTATTTAGAAGTGACTCATAATAAAATACTTTCATTCATTATTTAAAAGAAGAATTTTACATTCAACTGGTTTTGCACAGTGATATTATTTTGAGAGTAGCTCTTTCAAGATAATGCATTTACTCAAAAATATGGAAAGACTGTATTTATATAAATATTTGTCTATTTTAAAGAGTAAATACTGAAAGTAAAATGCAGAAATAAATTGAAATAGAGACCTAAGATAAAATTTGATAATTTCAAGATATAGAGAATAATGAGAATTATAAGTATCTAATACACGTATCCATTTCTTAGAATCAAAGAAAAACAAGAGACCATATGTGAGAGTGGATATAAGGAAAAAATCTCTTTGGTTGTTAGTGTAAAATATATTAAATTATGTATTTAAAAATTGTTTGTTAATGAACATTTAAAAATTAATTTATTACTTTTTTCCAGAAATTAAAACTATATATCTTGCTTTTTCTGCCTTCTGTTTCAGTCCTACATTTTCAACTAATTTATGGTAATGATGACAGAGATTGCTTGATTTCACCCTGTATCTATTTTGACCTCTATATAATGTTAGTATTCGATTGAGAACATGACTACCAAATCCTTTTGCAGCTGGACTTGGTCATGTGACAAGATGGTGGACAGTAGGATGAAAGAGAAATGGCATGTATCTGTTTCCATACACTTTCTTAAGAACTAGTTGGCATTCACAGTTTTCTCTCTATTGCTTTGTTCTTTTCTCTCTTCTAGGGCCTGAAACTTGGATGTTACCATCTTGGATCTTGGTGACTTTGGCCAAATGCCCAGAATAGTTGTGAAGTAAGCTGGAAGAAGCTTAGATCCTTGAGAACTTTGAGAAATGGCACTAATACTAGCCTTGGATTACTTATATAAAGATATACACATGGGCAACAAATTAGTCTCTTTTCTTTGAAGCAATAATATTTTGACTTACTGATATTCACAACTAATTTTAAATTACCTAATTCATAAAACTTCTTTATAATTTGATTAAAATCTATATAGCAGTGACAATCCCAGTCAAATATTTAGTATGCTTTCCTGTATATTTCAAACTTTATTATATATGATTTGGGACCACAGGCTTAGGTGTGACCAGTGACCCCTGGGTTGAAGTAATATATGTGTGCCTCATCTCTTCCTCTTTCCTCTGGCACACAGTCTTTAGGGAACAAATGTTCCAGACAATCCAGTAATAAATCAAGGAGGGTCACACAAATTGCATCAGATATTAAGAGACTGAGAAATAAGTTTCTATTGATTTAAGCCATTGTTAACGAGAGGAATGACTATTCTACTGATTGATTTAAACATATTTGCTTCATTTGCTGACTTTATTCAGGTCTATATCTAAGAAATTATTGAAGGCCAGAGGAAATTCAAACCTTGAATATCTTCAACAAAGTGCTCTAACGTTACAGAAAGAGTCAACATGGGTTGCAACTGTATGGGACAACAGGAATCAGTAACAAACTATTACTCCATTACATAACCATGACTGCCAAAGTTCTAACCCTATGCAGTGGTGATGTCAATGTTCCCTGTTCCACATCTTCAGATCAGCTAGTTTTCCTGTTAGTGTTTCTTTCTTTGAAAACTGTACTCCTGGTATTAAATTCTAATAGTAAGGAATATTTGAATACAGGGAGCCAGAAGACATATTCAGCATATATTAAAGTTGCTCATATTACACCAAAAAATGTTAGGTGTTAGGTGTCTGAATCTGGGTCATGCCTCTTTTTTTTCCCCCCTTTGTTCTTCTCAGCTCAGTCATCTTCCATTCATAAGCTCTGCTCTGTGTGTGTGTAGCCACTGACGCTAAATACCTTATTGCTTAGCTTGAGAGAGAGAGAAAAGGTAACAAATCCCAGCATTATTAAGCATAAATACAAAGATTCATTCCTTGCACATGCTGTGACTCTGTCAATCTGGTAAAGATATGCCACGATCTTGTCGGTTTAGCCATACATTTCTTGTGCAACCCAATCAATTTTGCAAAGACTACGGGGATTATCCTGATTGGTTTACACTAGTGTTTCTCTATATGCTTTTAGCATTTGAAGTGGTGCATTTCAGAACATTTAGCATCTCTGCTTTCTGGGTTTTGAACATCACTAGCAACCTTTGGTCATTGTGAAAGCCAAATATGAGTACACGTTCTAAACATCTTCAGGGGCTATGTTATTTTCAAGGCCTAGTGCAAGATGAAAATACACGCTCTATGTTAAAATAGCATTAAGAATTTCAAGATGGTAACAGAGCATTAAGCCAAGCATGACCTCTTCTAAGAAAGGGACCCCAAATCTGACACTCATGATGAAGTGGTAGATGGTGGTGAAGTATTGCGTCATACTGACAATCAATGTTTTAGAAAAGCCAGTGCCTAGCTTCAAATCAATGGTATGGCTTAATACAATCTGATCTCAAAACTTCTGTAACATGGGTGGGCTAAAATTGATGCTGGGATGACAAAGTATTCAATGAACATCCTCATCGCTTCTTACTTTGGTTTGAATATAAGACTTAATAAGTATATTTGATTAAGAAACTCATTGAAAAGTTTAAGAAACTACTTGATCATTTCAGATATTTAACATGGGATGTTTCTTGAGGCAAGTCACTATAGGAGGTGACTTCATGAGGTATACTTCTCTGACTCTATGAGGTAATTCAGAGTAAAAGAGAAAGGGAGGGAAGAAAAGGAAGAATAAAAATAAGGAGAGAAAAAGAAAAAATTGCATTATTTCATGAGTGGCAAATTGCAATAATGGCAATAATTTTAGATTTTTTAATTTGAAATAAAAGCAATTGAAAAGCATATCTATATCCTACTATGTCATAAGAATTGACAATTTTTCTAATGAACTGGATAAATACTTTCATGCTGAATAAAGTATAAAGGAATATTTATCTCTATTAACTGCCAGCTCTAACTGTTTCATCTTTTTGGCTATTTTACTCCTTGCAATTACATTTTATTTTCATGATAGAAAAATTGTGACCTGACTTCTAAAGTGACCATTAACTGCAGAGATACCAAAATATAATTATTGCAATGTTTAAATAAGACCTTAACTTGGTACTTCCCAATGGAACTATTAAGCACATTGAATACTCTCATGCACAGTATTCCTTGAATATTGCCTGAATAAAACAAATAATCCCTGAAAAAAGTTGAATATTCTAATATATTAATTTCAAGCTGAAGTTAGTAAGCTGAGTATTTTGAAACAGAAGCAGAAAAGAATGGAAGAAAATCACAAGAAAAGAAGGAATAAAAATTATTTAATGTAGACTTTTCAGGGACCAGGAAGAATATGAAGTAATTCAAGATAGTTTATTTCTGTTTGGATAGAATCAACTAATTCAGCAATAACTTATTAATTGCCTAGAATCAAATTTGGTTTTGGTGATGACACAGTTAATGACTATGAATTAAACAGTAGCTCTGATTCCATAATTGCAGCCTTATGGCAATCAGCAAATGAAAACATCATATTTTAGGAAAGGATGTAAAATTATAAAAGGTAAATATTGTTATTAGACTATTATAGTAAGCTGTAAAATAACTATTTTATTTGTGAAAACCACTACATCAGAGTATATACTTCCTATGTGAGTCTTTTATGTATAAGTCCTAGCAGTATATAAATTACTAAAAACTGCCCTTTGTTTTCCATTAATTTTGTATTTATAAAATATTCCCTATAGCAAGAAAATTATTGGGGATTTCAAAATATTTGTGGTTCAATTCTTCTCACACGAAAAATTATTTGTTTAATTAACCCTATCTATTGTAAATACTGTACAAGCTCAGGTTTCTTTTCAGTTGAATATTGTTTTAATTCATTTATTCAAATAATTTATTCACTAAATCATTCAAGAAAATTTGAGAATATTCTATATATGAAGCCCTGTTTAGATTTTGCAGTTACAATGATGAGAATGTAAAAGGAACATGGTCACTGCTCACATGGATCTCACAGTATGTGGAATATTTTGCTCATGTTTCAGAGACAATGTAAATAAAATTATTGTGTGAACAGTATTCAAGGAATCTGGCTTTTAAATCCTTTCCTATGAATATTCAAGAGAAATTTAAAGCTTAATGTTTAATATTTTCTCAAGCCATTCCCCTACATATTTATATTTATTATAAGCTAAAAAAATGCATTAGTGAGAATATGTCCCAAATTCTCAGCTTTCTGTAAGGCTAGGCTTCGACTGTTACTGGAAAGACAAGTGGTATCAACCAATGCACTAGACTAAAAACTGCTCTTTCGTAACATTTAAAATATCTCTATTATCTATGAAGATGGCTTATTCAGAGATGGTACTCAAAACTTACTATCTTAGTGGATACCTAGATGGGTAAATCTGAGCAAGGTTGTGACAGAATTGATATTCATCCTCAGTCCTGAAAACTGAGATGGAGTCAGAAAGGAGAAGAAATGAAGACAGAGAAAATCACCTATGAAAATATTCTGATAAATAAAAGAGCTTAGTCTGCTACATCAGTGTCCTCTAAGATAGGGTGCTCAAGATGATTCACTTGGCGGTAGGAATAAAATGTTGGAGATTTTATTTTTTTATCTTTATCTGTTATCTGAGAAATAAGAAAAGCAATAACTTTATCAAAATTAACTCATTAATAAATAGTAACAGATGGTTCCATGGTAGCTCTGACATTTGAAATGACCTGAAAGTAGCGTGAAAGATATACAAACTGGACATTGCAGTGGAATCTTTACCTGTTTCTTCACTTTCCATAAAACTGCTTAAATTGACTATAGGGTCTATTACCTAGAATACTTATATTTACTCTCATATGATAGATAAGTAGATTAAACAGAGTCCTGTTTAGAAACTGAGGTCTGAATGTAATGATGATGCTGGCACAAGGGGAAATAACAAACACACACACAAAAACCCAACAGAGCTGATAGTGCTAACTCCTTCATGTGCTCTTCTCAGAAATATTATGGGATTATAAATAATGACAATCTAAACTGAAATCTCAAAAGTGTGAGATAAAGCATTCAACATTATCAAAAAGATTACTTGTAATACAGATTTTGTATAATCTACTAGTGTTAGCAATGACATGCTGCAAGTAAATATTGAATCTTGATATTTTAGCTAAGGATGATATGAAGTCAACATTGTCAGCATGATACTTAAAACATTCCATTTAATCATTTTACAAATGTATATAAGTTATAAAGTATAATAATAAAATAAACATCTAAAAAAATAACTCCATGAAATGGAATACCACAAATATCATTAATCTACATATTTTCCTCATTACTTCACCGTTAAATTTCCCCAAACTCATGAGCTTACCGCTAATCTGAATGTTGTGATTAACCCATACTTTACTTTTTATATTTTTAATTTCATCACGTGTATATATCTTCAAACAATATTTTGTTTATATTTTCTTGTTTTTTGAGTTCTGTGTTATGTATGAAGTCATAAAAATACCTTCTTCTCTTGACATTATGTTTTTCAAAAACATTACTGTTGATTCATATAACTAGAATCCATTTTTTCTTAGTGCTATACAGACTTTCATCTTATTAAAATAACACAATTTAGTCATTCATTTTCCCCTAAATGGGCATTTTATTTAAGTCTCTCTTTTTTTCTTAGTGATTTGTATATCTTTGTGAATTCAGAAAGCTAATCTATGTCTTAAAAATATCTTTTTCTAATTTTAATTTGCATTTTATCACACTTTAGGTGATCTTTGATGGGCAGAAATTATTGATTTCATCTGAATTTAAATTTATCTTATTTTATAGATAATATATTTTATTTCTTATTTAAATAATTGTCCTACCTACAGTTAAAATGTTATTTTTCCTTATAGTCTATTAAGAGCTTTAAAATCTTGACCTTTAATTTTAATTATTTAATCCATCTAAAAATTTTTGCCTAGTTTTCAGGCAAGATCCTCTATATGGTAAACTAATTACCCCAGTGTTATTTACTGACTATGTACTGAACTCTCTACTGAGTGAACTGTAATACATTTGTCATAAATAAAGTTTTGGTAAATGTTAATTCCTCTTGGTTTGTTCTCTATTAAATTGGTAAATTTGTCTCCTCTGTGAGAATCCACAAATGTCTGTAATTCTACAATATTTTAGTGAGTCTTGATATGTGGTAGGGCAATTTCTCCAAAGCTTTCTCCCTCAGATGCATTTTAGCTTATCTTGAGTTATTTAAAATTCACATTCTAGTACCTAGAAAAAATTGTAGGTATACTGATAACAACTGCACTAAAACTATGGATTAACTTAAGAGGAATTTACAACTTTGTAATTTTGAGTTTCTAGCAATAAAATTACCTTCTTTATGTATTTATCACTTAAACATGGGTTTTGCACATTTTGCCAGATTTATTACTGATAACTTCATCATATTTTCTTCTATAATAAATGATATTATTTAAAATATATATTCAAAATATATAAAATGTATAATCAATTGATTCAAGAGAATTTATATGGTAAGTGTATGTTTAATTATATAAGAAGCTTCCCAAATGTTTTCCGAAGTGACTGTACAACTTTATATTTCAAACAGCAATGTATGAGAGATGAAGTTGTTGATATCCTCATAATCATTTAACACTCTCGGTCTTTTTAACATCAGAAATTCCAATAGCTGTGTATAGTGATATTTTATTGTTTTACTTCGTTTTTCTCTAATGATTAATGATGATCACTTGCACATGTGCTCACTTTTCATATGTATTATTTTCTTTGTTGAAGACTATATTTAAATCATTTGCCTTTTTTTTTTTTTTTTTTCGGAAACTGAGTTGCTCACTTACATTGGTTTGTAAGTTTTCTTTATATATACTGGCTACCAGTTTTTGTTTTCAACAACTTTATTCTTTTTTTTTAATAAATTTATTTTATTTATTGTTTCTGGCTGCATTGGGTCTTTGTTGCGGCACGCGGGCTTTCTCTAGTTGTGGCATGTGGGGGCTGTTCTTCGTTGCGGTGTGCGGGCTTCTCATTGCAGTGGCTTCTCTTATTCCGGAGCACTGGCTCTAGGCATGCGGGCTTCAGTAGTTGTGGCATGTGGACTCAGTAGTTGTGGCTTGCAGGCTCTAGAGTGAAGACTCAGTAGTTGTGGCACCTGGGCTTAACTGCTCTGCAGCATGTGGATCTTCCCAGACCAGGGATCGGACCCATGTACCCTGCATTGGCAGGCAGATTCTTAACTACTGCGCCACCAGGGAAGCCCCAGTTTTGGTTATTTTTTTTGTTTTTAATCATTTATTTTTAAGTTAAACATAATCACCTTAGTCCTAGTATTTATTGAAGAGAAAGGAAAACGTTCAAATAAAAATATGTAAACTAATAATGATAGTGTCTTAGTATATAATTTATAAAACTGTAAATAATCCAAATTTTCTTCACCTGGTGAATGGATAAACAGTGATACATTCATACAATGAAATTCTAATTAGCACTAAAAAAGTAATAAACTGACAATACATGCTACAGCATGAATGAATCTCAAAGCATTATGCTAAGTGAAAGAATCCAGACTCACAAAGCTACATACTATATAGTTCTATTTATAAGAACTTCTGAAACAGGCAAAATTATAAGGATTAAAAATAGATTAGTGTTTTCCAGAGACTGGCAATTGGGCAGGGGTTGACTACAAAGAGGCATGAGTTTATTTTTGTGGGTGATGGAACTTCTATATATCTTGATTTTGTGTTGGTTATTAGACTGTATATGCTTATCAAAACCCAGAGTGTACACTAAAAGGGTTAGTTTTGTTGCAGGTAGATTAAAATTTGATAAATCTCAGAAAGAACAAAACAAAATAAGGTGACTATATATCGGTTGGTCTCTCTGGACTTTCTATTCTATTTCATTGATTTATTTGTTTGCTGTCGTACCAATACCAAACCATGTAAATTACTGTATCTTTCTTATATGCCTGGATACGTGGTAGTCCAAATATTTCATAATTGTTCTTCTTTTCCAGAAGCCCTAGATATTTTATTTTTCCATTTGTTCTCTTCTGTTTTTTAAGGGCTCCAACTATGTACAAGACAGATTTCCTATGCTTGTGTCCTCTCCAACATACTTTAAAAAACTCTTATTTTTACCTTATTTTCTTCATTTTTCTCATTCCTATTATCTCTGTTTCTTATAGTGCTTTCTCTTGTGTGTGCTCTTCCTATGTCTTCTAATCTAGTCTTCATTTTAAAAAAAAACTTTATAACTACTATATACAAAATAGATAACAAACAAGGACCTAGTATATAACAAAGAACTATACTGAATATTTTGTAATAAGGGAAAAGAATGTGAAAAAATATATATATATACATATATCTGAATCACTATGCTGTACACTTGAAACTAACACAATATTGTAAATCAACTATACTTCAATAAAAAAAATTTTTAAAAATTAAAATAAGGGCTTCCCTGGTGGCGCAGTGGTTGACAGTCCGCCTGCCAATGCAGGGGACACGGGTTCGTGCCCCGGTCCGGGAAGATCCCACATGCTGTGGAGCGGCTGGGCCCGTGAGCCATGGCCACTGGGCCTGCACGTCCGGAGCCTGTGTTCTGCAGTGGGAAAGGCCACAACAGTGAGAGGCCCGTGTACCGCAAAAAAATAAATAAATAAATAAAATAAATAAATTAAATTAAATATGAAATCAAAAGGCTTTGTCTCTTTCTTCCATCTTTATTCTAAGGTCTGCTATTTCCTATGTGTGGCATTGTCACCTATTGTTTGACTATCTCCTTAAGTTCCTGTGTCTGATATGTGGGCTTTCTTCATAGCTCTGGTTGCTTCATAAGTTTGTTGGTTTTAATTTCATGGTGGAATTTTTGGTTACAATTTCCATAAGCTTGTGACATTTGCTTGGTACTTTCTCTGTTTATGCTTTTTCAAAAGAATGGCTAACATATATTCTGTCTTCTTGTGAAAGGTTTGACTTTCTAGTATTTTAGCTCAAGAACGCACTCCATTATGATTACCTTGACAGATTATTTTGGTATATTGTACCTATATCCGGTCACAACTTTTACGCCTATGAAAAGCTTACCTTATTCTGAATGGCTTCTCTCATGAGGCCTATAATACATCTTTCCTTTACCAGCTTCTTCCACAAAGAGAACTAACTCCTCTGGTCCTTAAAGTGATGACTTTGAAGTGATGACTCTGAACACTCTGTGGTACCTTATGTCTCTTCTTTCTCAATCTCCCCAAGTGCTTAGCTCTTAGTTTAACTGTAGATCTACTCAAAGTATTTCTTGCTGCAGGTGGAGACTTCTTCTGGAAAGTTATTTTTTGCTGTGTTTTTTAGTGATCTGCTCCTAATAGGTTGTATCTCAAATCACCATTCTTCTATGTTCTTCCCACCAAAACTGTATCAAGTGGCTTCATATATAGCTCTGCTGCTTTAAGCTACTGCTGTTTTTAAACAGCAGCTAATTATGGTTTTCTGGGAGTTATTTATTCATTTTTAAAATTTTATATTTATTTTTTTTAGGTAATTGAAAATTAACACTTTTCCTCCATTATTTTATTTTATCTGAGTGGGTTCTAGGAAAAGCGGCAAGATTCTAAACTAAGTAGCTACCATTTTCCTATTGGAGTTCCAATGTAAATAAATTGGAAGAAAGCATTCCGCTCTCTTTATATTCATTCATGTTTATAAATTATGAATACATCCATATAGCATATATACATATGATAAAAGTTACTAAACATGGTTTTTTAAATTGGTCTTTGCTTTTAAAACTTAATAGAATTATAAACATTGTGCAACAAATTATATAATGTTTTCTATGTTAAGAAGAACTCTATCCATATTTGTAATGAAAATTACTGATTAATGCAAAATAATATAAAGGAATTATATGGAGTTATAGCTTTTCTGCTAATGTATGAAAAGGAAACAGGCAGTTTGTATATAACCAAACAACTTGTTTATTCCAATAAAAACAGATCAGTTCTTGCTATTTCTTATACTATTCACCTTTCTTCACTGTCTTTTTCTCCCCTACAACATGTACAGTAGTTTGAGTTTTTCCTGATTTTTCTTAACATCTTTCTGTAGAACATTCTCCCTTTTTTTCTCTATTTTTTGTGCACTGTACTATATTTTTGTCTTTTTCCCTATCAGTCATGTTATAGTATCCTATTTATTTTTCCTCAGGAAAGTATATGAGCAAGGTCTTGCTTCCAGAAAATGGTGTCATAATCCCAATATTACTAGAAAATCATATGGAATACATAGTTCAACTGCTAGTACTGAAAAGGGTTTGTATTTTTTTTTAACATAACTAGATTCAGCTAAGCAAATGCTCAAAGCATCTTTCTATCGAAGCTATGTAGATAGATGTGTAGTATTTTGAAATGCAAAGAAAGGTAGTAACAAAATAGATGGAAGAGGCTGTCAACATTAATATGGGTAGCAGAGAAATACAAGAGTTGAGAGGGTGAGAAATGAGAGGGGACTAGACAGAGCAAACTATCCATATCCCAATGATTTTTATCTACTTAACTCAAGTAGCTTTGTGTTCTCTTATTTAGTTCTGGAAATAGGTCGGGTTTCTGGAGGTTCAGGATACCAGAAATGTTAAGGAAACTATATTTACATTGATATGAATTGAAATTGAATCCAAAAGGTGAGTATATATTATTCTTCAAAAATGGGGGGTATAACGGGAAAGAAATTTGGGAGTTCAGGTTTGATATTAGAAATTATTTTACCTTAGATGATGTATGAGACAGGGAGATATGAAGGAAAAAGTTAATCTTAAACTTTTCATATTACAATTTGGAATATGACTTTGATAAGTATATTATGAACTAGTTTTATAAACCAATGGCAATAGAGTCAATTTCACTAAAATATACACTGCTTTTCCTTCGTATCCTTCTGCATCTCATGTTTGTTCCATAGAGGACTTTATCACATGTGTTCCAGATTCTGCACTTCCTATATTTTAGCTTCTCACGTGTTTTTTTTTTTTTTTTTTTCTTCCCACGGTACGCGGGCCTCTCACTGTTGCGGCCTCTCCCGTTGCGGAGCACAGGCTCCGGACACGCAAGCTCAGTGGGCATGGCTCACGGGCCCAGCCGCTCCGCGGCATGTGGGATCTTCCCGGACCGGGGCACGAACCCGTTTCCCCTGCATCGGCAGGCGGACTCTCAACCACTGCACCACCTGGGAAGCCCGCTTCTCACGTTTTAATTAACTCTAGAGAAATAATCTTTTTATTTATAAACTAGTACTTTGGAGTTACATGGTTACTTCTCCAGAGGTTACAAAAACCTAAAGCTGATGAAAATTTATCCAATTCTTGTTAGAAAAAAAAAAAATCTTCTTATAAAAGTTATAGAAAAAAGCAAATTAATTCTAGATTAAGGTTTTATTTAATTCCATTTTATCTTTAGAAAGTATTTAAGAAAAATGATTTGTTATATTAATTGGTAACTGGTATTAATCAATGAAATTAAATCTTCAACGATCCACACATTTTGTCAAGAAAATCAAGCTCTTTCTAATTATGTGTATATAAATTAACAAAAGTTCATTTAAAAAGTTAGGAAACTGCAAGATCATTCATTAACTCATATATTAATTCATTTACTCATTTAACAAATAAATGTACATATCTACTATATGGCAAGTACTACTTTAGTCACTGGGAAAGAGGCAAGGTTTTGAAGAGTGTAAAATTAAAATTGCAAAAAATGTTATATACAGATATATAATTTGCACATTAATTTAATGTACTTAATGTACAATATATGTCTACCAGAAGTGGAATTGCTGGAAATATGATAATTCTATTTTTAATTATTTAAGAAACAACAATTACTGTTTTCTGTTTTCTACCAGGGAAGAATAAAAATATCTGGTTACACAGAATGCCTATTGCAGCTTTCTTTATAAAAATGAACAATGGATTAATTCAAATGTTCATCAACTGGTGAACAAATAAATATAATGTGATACATCTATATAATAGGATTTTATTCAGCAATAAAATCAAGTGAACTGTAAATATGTGCAAGAATATTCATGAATTTCAAAAAAATAATATCCTGAAAGAATGAACAAGGAAGTCTAAATGCTGTTTGATGCCATTTAAATGATAGTCATTAAAAGTCAAAATTATATAGGAACTTCTGAGAAGTGGCCAGAAACTTGATGTAAGATTAATAGGATCAAAGGGTAAGTTTTGAAATAATCAAAATATTCTGTATTTTTATAATGGTGGTGGTGGTGATGTAATTGTGCACCTTATCAAAAATCAGTGAATGGTATAGATACAAAGAGTATGCAATTTATACTTCCATAAACCTGACTTTAAAAATATCAACCACATAACACGCAAATGAGTGAAATATATGTTATGCCAGCCAGCTGTAAATATTCCACAGAAAAATGAAATACACAGAGATTTTGTGGCTGTGGTTGTGTTTGTCATGGGAGGTACGTTTGCAATTTAAAATACTCTGAGCCAGAAATTCATCTGAGAATATAATTTGCAAGTACTGTAGACAGCTAAATGAATATCTTACTACAGATAGTGTATATTATTGCTATTATTGCCATTAGAAGGGAAAATTTTGCTTTTGCTTTTTATAATGGCTTCCAGACATAGTGAGGAAGTGCTATCTAATGTTCTTAAACACAAGGGTGCCCTAGGGAGAAATACAAGTGTTAGACAAGCTTCGTTCAGGCATGAGTTTTAGTGAGTTTCATGTTAATGAACCAATAATATGCACATCCAGAAAAAGAAAGAGAAAATTCACCAATATGTACATAAATCCACTTTGTAAAGTGTTAAAGCAACATCTATAGTGCATGATGAAGCTCTGGAAAAGATAGAAAAGCTACTAAATTTGTGAATTCAAGAAATGGCAACTATAAAAAAGTATACTGAACAGTACTGTCGTGGGATTGAAGGCCAAAAAATACACAGTCACATTACCAAAGGTCAAAAAAATGCCCCTTCTTCGTCAATGCTCGCTGATTCTTACGTTTCAAAAGGCAACATTGTGCACAAAATAAACCTGTAGGCTGGGCAGATGCTGTAGATAGGGAGACTACAAAATGATTTTTTTAAATGCCTGCTAAATGTTATATAGAAGAAGGTTACATGGAAGAACAGATTTTTAATGCTGATGAATCTAGCTTATTTTATTAGGACTTTGTTAAGTGAATCTGTGTAACACATGTGGAATTTTGGTTGATGAAAATGTTGTGACCAGAGGCTTACAAGAATCTAACCCAGTATTTTCCCTAAGTACAGTAGTTCAGTATTTGCTAATTCAGTGTTCATGGTGACATTATAGAATGTAGCTACCATGAACAGTGAGAGTCAACTATATACTGAGGTGCTATTACCAGACCTACGGAGAAAAGAAAGCAGTAATTCTTCTTCCATCACTGTGATCGAAGGATGGTAGACTTGTACTTTCTCACAAACCGGTATAACAAAGGAAATTTTTATTTATTATTTTTATAACAAAGATTACCTTGATATTGCCTTAAAGAAAATTACTGCTAAATTAAAAGATTCATTTATATGTTGGAGGTTCTGATTTAATGTACGTATATTTGTGTCATTAGTTACATAAGGCAGTGTTAGCCAAGAATGGCTAAATAACTGCCATAAAAATGTTCCAGACATTCTTTACCCGTCTTGGACAACTGCCTAATGTAATATGAAGGTCTGATGTCAAAGGTAAATACAAAGGGATTCAACCACTTCATTAAGTTTAAACTCACACACCACACAATGCTCTGCTGGAAAGTAACTAGGAACATAGTTTGCTGAAGATGTTTTTGTAAGAATCACGATATTCTCTCTTTACATTTCTCAGTGTGTCAGTTATCATCTTTAACAAACAGCAGTCACATAAACCACATTCAGGGAAGAAACTATAACTGGCTATTTTACTTTAAACAGAAGTTTGTAATTGTTGGTATTATTCTTTTGAGGAGTAACTGTGTTTGTGCCCGGTCAAGCACCTAAAGCCTCTGTATAGAATGCCATAGTTATTTATATATCAAGTATCACAACGTCTGTGTGTCAGAGAAGGCCAGCAATGTAGTTCTACAAACACTAATAATAACAGCAAACACTTACATAGACTCAACAGCACTTACCAAGTCCCCGGAGCTGTTCTAAGTGCTTTACATGTACTAACTCATTTGATCAACAAAGTAATCCTATGAAATAGGAAAGATCTTTCTCATTTCCAATTTTCAGATTAAAGGAACTAAGACAAAGAGAATTTAACTGATTACAGGTCATCCAGCCAGAAAGCAGCAGAACCAAGCTTTAAACTCAAGGAGTTTGTAGAATCTGTGCCCTAAAACTACTGAACTAGATAATCCTTTATTCTGGAGAAAGCACTTTTATGTATATTGTTTCCCCGACTTCACAGTAACCCTGTAAAATAAGCCACTTCAGAAATTCTCTGGGATTCTTCCCTTTGGACTCCAACCTGATTTGTTCACCCTGAATCTTAGCCTTAGCTTTGCTCATGGCTCACAGCATTCAATTTTCCTGCCTTGAAGCTGGAAACTGAACTTCCTGGTTGATTCATTTTTCTGGACTGTATAGCACCTGGCCATCCCAGGAACAATGGCCTCTGCTGGCATCTGTGTGTCTGACAGCCTGAAGCTTTAATCAAGGATCTTTTGGTTTCAAGTTTATAACTACACGAATGTAAGCAGGAAAAATAGGAAAGGTATAATTTATCAAAAGGAGGCAAGGATATTCTATGGAACCCTAAGTGAGGAGATACAGTCAGAAAAAATTAAGATCTGAAAACAGAAACTTGTAAAAAAAAAAGTTAAGTCCCCAAATTCCTCACTCCCTCTACACCTCTATGACATATCCCACCCTCCACCTCCTGTTTTGTTTATATGCCTTCTTTATTTTTTTATTTCTTCAAAAAGGTTTCTTTTTTCTGGGTTTGTGGCAGAAGATAGCCATCCTACACCTCCAGAGTTCACAACTCTCTCGTTTGTGACCCATAGAATCTGACTAACATCTTTGAATCCCAATTATAAATCCTGACTTGGGAGAATATGATCAACCTTTTTGAGGTACATGTGCCCACTCTTGATTCTATAAGTCATAGAGAGGGCAGTGTCTAGTTTTGTATTTCTATGTAGATTAATACACTTTTCCTCACATGGCTCCTTTAATGTTTTAAGTGCCACTAAAATCTATAATCAAATGTCCAATCTGAATCTAATGTAAAATAAAAAATATTGTATTGTATTGTACTTTCCATTATGCTATAGAGAGATAGCCTGCTTTGGGCTGTCATTTTGGGTCTTCATCATTAAGCATGATTACCCAAGTCCACAAGAAATGCAACATTCAAAGCCTTTCTCTTTTGTGATTTGAGAAGGAACTACTATATTCAGAATGTAAGAATAAAACTTGGCAATTATGGAGTTAAGACATAAGTGGTGTTGACTTTTTACCAAAAAAATAGCCTGGAGGAGAATTTTAAAGTAAAGGAAGGAAACATGAGCTGTAAGCAATTCTGAACTTAAACAGTGAGCAAGAAAATTAGAGAGGTCCTAAGCAGAAGTCTGATTCATGAAAACTATGGAGAAAAATGTGGAGAGTCAGTATATTGTTATGTGAAAATACTGAAATCGAAGTCAAAATTAAAATGCTATCAATTTATTTCTGGATTTGTGTGATAAGAGCACATCTTGTCTACTTATCTCCTCTGTCTCTTTCAACTTCTATTTATCTTGCCCTGCAAATTTTTACAATACGAATCTTCATGAAATATCAAATTTATTAGTTTGCTTGAATTTCCTGTAGCCCCAAGCTGCCCTAATATTCCTTATTGTGATTAAATTATGTATGAAGGAGAACAAAATTTAATACAATGATTCAGAATTTACAGATACTCAGAGTTATACAGTTACTGTTACAGCAAACTACAGGTCAAACATTGCAGTGGTTTTATTAAACATATATCTTTAGAACTGTTATAAAACTATTGCCTTATATTGGCTATCCTTTATGTAAATATTTTCCCAAATAGAATTTCAAAAATATTCACTAACTTTTAAATCAATTTATTTTACTAAAATAGAGACTTTACAAAAGGCAAAAAAAAAATCCTAGGTTTTAGTTTTTAGTATTTGTAACAGTTTAATTGACAGATCTGTACATTAATACAGCTCAGATAATGCTTTAAGGGAACATTCTGGATATCATATTAATAACACAGTATAAATCTGAATAGGGGCCTTCTGGAATGTAGATTTATTATAGAACAATTTTTAATCCATCTCTTTAAAGAACAACATATACTTCTCAACAAATCAGAACACAAAAATCTTAAATGTTACTGTTTCACTTGTGCATCAAGCTCCATAAATCAACTGTAATTAAAGGGTTTTTTCTGTTTGTTTTACTTAAGTTTGGGGAAATTGAGCTGAATTAAGCAAAATCCCAAAGATTAATCAATTTAGTGCCAAATATCCTCTCCACAGCTTTCCCCTGACATTGCCATCTGTTGTCACTAGAGTCCTGAAAAAATTTACCTAGAAGTCCAACAGGACAGAGCCAAACAGGTGGTTAAGCTGTCATAACTAGCTATCATGTAAAGATATCATGTCCAGGAAAAATCAGTGGAAAAGAGATATTATCCACTACAACTCCAGAATTCAGGAGAACTTAAATCAGCAAAAGTTAGGGCCTAGGTTTGAGACAAGGACAGAAAAATGAGGATTATCAATGGGGTACACAATTTGAGATAAACATCAGCAAACAGTAACCTTATGCTGAGGCCCATTTCTCCAATGTTTCTTGGATGCTGTTTCATGGGGATAATGCACTTTATATTCAATACTAGTATATGGTGTTTCTTATGTATAAGCAAAATAATAAGAAACTATAAACTAGATGACAGCTGTGGTCCAAAATATTATAGTTTAAGGATACTTAAAGTAAAAATAAGAACATTATGGTCATAAAGGAAATATGCTCTTAAATGAATTGAAACACACAAATATATTTAGGGAACATTGTGGATTCATGGACTGGTGATAAGAGAAAATTACTGTAATGTATTACAACTATGGTTTTCAAATGTGTGCATTTGAAAAACAATTTTAACTATTACTTAGAAAGTGATATAGCTACTTCTTTCTTCAAATGCCTGAGGTTTATGTGTGTTGAGTACAGTACTAAAGTTGAACATACATTTTTTTACAAAATACATGTTCATAACTTTGTTTTGTATTTTAGTATTTGAATTATGATGAATTTAAATGTTTAGCATGTTAAAATTTCTAACTTTGGTAAAACCGAATTAATATCCCCTTCCTTGCATTTTAAGATTTAAGATTAGGAACAGTTTCAGGTGCAATCTATCATACCTTATCACATCCAAGTTAATCCCATGCCATCAGATGAGACTAATAAAGAGTTAAATGAAACTTCACTTTAAATTATAACTTACTGTCTCCTTAGAATTTCATCTTAAAATATTCCTTTTTCGTATTCAGAACAAACTGAGAAAAGTTTTTCTTGGCAAAGTGATTTCTGTTTTGCTAAATGTTCCGGGTATATGAGACTTAGAACTTTATGATACGTTATATAATTTGAAAAGGATATTTAAAACAGCTTTTAAGTTGATGGTGACTTTTAGGACTATTTTTTTTTTCAATCTGCATTTCAATTGCCAATTTTGTGGGAGAAATACAAGCATAACGCCAACCAATTGGCTTTTGGGAGATCCCTTGCAGGGATATTTTGTTTACCAGAGCCTTCTCCATGTTGGCAAGAGGAGCAGCTCCATTAGTGCTTAAGTTTTGCCCTTCTCTTGACAGTGGCAAGGTTTGAACTTTGTCAAGCTGTGGACAGTAACCTCATCAAAGGAAAAAAGAAAGAAAATGACTCAACTCACCTCTTGCAGTTATTTAAAAAGTGGTAAAGCGTACTATAGGAAGGACATGAAAAAATTCTCAAATCAAATTTAATATTTTTTGGATTGCTCCAAACCTTTGAAATAGTTTTACTTCCTTTTAATAAAAGCTGGGTTCTTTATCATCTAGTCCTTTATATCACAGATTTTCATAGCGTACAGCTTCTCTGAAGAAATATGAAAGCCACTTTTACTCTGTGCCATGTTCTACCTTCTTTCTCTTCCCAAAGTCAAAAGTATATTACAGTTCATATTATTTTTTCCTATCATAAAACCTGAACCATAAGAAATCTAACAGAATTTGAAGTTTTATAACAGAGGTAATACTTCTGAACTGTCTTTCATCAGAGTAGAAGTTTTAGCTATCTAATACTGTAATCCCATTGCCTTCCTAGCCCACTGGCAGAATATGATACTATTCATGAACAGCTATTTCTTTTCTGTTAGTATACAGCATTATCGTGACTGTATTTTCCTTAATTTATAACTAGGAGAAATTGGGGGCATTCTGTCTGTCCCATTTATTATTTTATAATTAGCTGATTATTTAGAATGTCTAATAATAGAAGGAAATACAAGCAAAATGATATTCACATAGATATCTAATTATCATTATTTGATAGATGTTGACATTTATGTCCGTATTGTGACTATAAATACTGATGTATATTGTGGTAATGCTGGTTCTGTCTGTTATGTGTAAACATTTTACGTATAAGGTTGAAACTTCTTGTGAAAAATGGCAGGCAATGATCTTCACGAGTCATGGTTTGGTGATACTTACATCAACATATGTCTCCTAATAAAATCAGTAGTTATGAATTAATTAAAATGTGCAGAAAGATAATTCAGTTCTTTTTAATTCCATTTGGTTCAGTTTGTCAAATATTCAACTGTTCCTGCCCTCCTTATTCTTTAAATATTTGAATCAAAAGAAATGAATGCATAGGCTGTGATGCCTTGATTTTGAGACTATTCTCTTCCTTAATATGAGTAACCCACTGAAATATTCTCAGAGTTCTTACATAACAAAGACAATAAAGCAGAATGAAACACACATTTTTCCCTCTTTCTCTCAAACTGCTGTCATGGTATTAAAACTTATGTTCAACTTGTTACATATGTATAACAGGTTTATTCATGATCATTAATGATGGGAAACTACCTAAAGTCTTCCAACTGGTGAAGAGACAAAATTTGTTTTTCTCACACAGGAAAATACTCCTCAGTAATAAAAGTAACAACTAGTGCTATGCACAGTACAGATAATCTCAAATTTATTTCACTAAATGAAAGAAGCAGATTCAAAAGGCTACATACTACACATTTGTATGTATGTGGCCTCATGGCAATGTCATAACTATAGGAATAGAAAACAGAATAGTGTTTTTAGGGACTGCAATTGGATGGGGAGGTATTGATTACAAAGAGACATGGAGAATTTCTGGGGATGATGCAGGGTTCAATATCTTCTTTGTGGTGATAGTTATACAAATATGTGAACCTGTCAAAACTCAACATTGTATACTAATAAGTGAGTCGGAAGTATGTAAATTATACCTCGGTAAAGATAATAATTTGAACATTATCAAAGTCAATATGCTCACAGTGTACCCTCCTGGGGTCTTTCACTCAGGGATAAATACAAATAAATACATATAGAGGAAGAGGTTTTGATGTAACAGTAAAATGCCTAAAAGAAACAGATAATGGATATTGAGGGCTCTACTTGAATGCCAAACAATGTCCTTAATGCTTCATATGCATTATATCATTTAAAACTTACAACTATAGCCATTTTCCAGATACATAATATGTTAAATAGGTTAAATTAACTTCACATATTCAAAGGGTAGAATTTGGGAAGGCAAGGACTTATTCCAGCCTTGTTGCCAGTCTTGTTTTTGTTTCTTTTACTTAGTGTGTTTCCAGAAAATACCTGCATTTAGCTAATGACTTAATGAGAAAATGATCTTTTAATTTGAGGAGATTCCATTGAAATTATGTTCATAAAGGAATTGTTAGAACATGTCCTTAAATAAATTTTTAAATTTTTCTTAATGATAGGAAAAACAGTAGAAAGAACGAACAGGAATATGGATTAAAGCTGTTCTTAAATTTCTGTAGACAAACTTAAAATTTTACAATGGGATAAACATTTGGTTTTTAATGCAACTCACACAATGTATCTACGTGTTCATTAAATGAAAAGCACTGTGCAAAGATTTTGCACTTACCAGTTGGATTAGGGTAATAATTATATGTCAAGTTGATATGCTCTTGAATAATGAGGTTGAAGAAGAGAATAGTATAGATCAAATCAAATTGCAAGAATAAGAGAACCACATATATTCAGATGACATATGAAGCAGGGTCTATGATAAGTGAATCAAGATTTTAAATTTCCAAATTTCATTTTCAACATTTCAAAAGTTTTCTCAATTTTTCTGAAAGACCAGTTTTTTGTTATCAATTGTTTGTAAACAAATGCTAAAAGTATAATTAAAAGCATACAATATTAGCCATGAAAAATCAAAATTAACATTGTAGGTCAATATTACTACATAAAACTTATGACACAGGGATGAAAGTTTTATGTAACTGCATCATCATTAATAATTAATGCTTGTTTTTATTTTGTATCAAACAGGTTCTAAAATAATACACATTGATACATATGCCTAAAGGCAAATGGAATACATCTACTTTCATGATCAACATTTGAAAAAGTTTATGTTTTCTTTTAAACTTTGTCAGGTTTATCTACTTCAACCTATTCTCAGCCTTTCGTACTAATGATAAATAATGAATATATGTTTATGAAATAAATAAAAGTTGTCACATAGTGAACTGACCTGAGCCAATATTGTCTTACACAACTTTACTTTTTTGTGTGTGTGCTAATATTACAGCCACAGAAAATTTTTGAGGATCTTTAGAATTAGCTATTTCCCTCTAAAAATTTTTAGTGAAAGTGAGTCTCAGACTATTCTGCCAATAATCATACATTTAATTAATTGAACATTTACTAGCAGGCAATCACTAAAGTACTTCCTGCAACCTCTTCATTAAACCTCAACCAAGTCCCAGCTTCCTGTCCTTTCAGGTATTTAGAGAACTACCTATGTAAATGTTCACTCAAAGCAGACACACCAAAATTCCAAAGGCAGAGTTTCACTACTCTCTTAACAAGAATCAGGCATCTAGAATTATCAAGTTCAAGGCTGGCACAGGGCCATTCAGAGGTTAGCCTAGGATATCATCTATAAGGGTAATAGGGATAGGTTTTACTGCTGTATCGTCTGTTCAGCCAAGGGCAGGGAGTATCTCTAAAATAATTTACCCAAACTGCATTTTTCACTGACTTTACAAATGAGAGCTCATTTCTAATATTCAACATGCTCATTAACAGTTCACTATTTGCACCATTAAAACCCATTTCTCAAAGTCACCATGCTAATTAAGAAAGCACTGATCATGGTAAAAAAAAATAGAAGCACGTCCTGCAGAATATGGACTCTCTGATGAAAATGTGTATTCTTTAGAATGCTAACTGCACTTGAGTTATAGCTTAACCTAAAAAACATGCAGTACCACAATCCATGGTGAAGTGCTTTTAAGGATCACAGCTGTCATAATATGACGGGTAAAAATGAATATTAACAGTGCTAATCATATTTTTTTCTATTCTTATTTAAAATTTAATAACTTTCCTTCAGTTTTCTTTGTAGGAAATTGGCATTCTTAATGTCTATAAACTTAGACAATCTTTCTTGTCTTAAAACAAAAAATTAAACACCAAGCTACATTTACCAAAATGGCCAAAATGGTATTTTTAGACTATACATCACTTAGAAATTGCCTTGTTTCTTCAGACTATCACTTTTTCTAAACTTAAAAATAACAAAAGTAAACATATTTTCCATGAACTTACACTAAAAGATTTTCATATATATGCATGATATATGTTTCAAACTATTTTGCATTTAATGAACTGTTAAATATTAATTTAAGGCACAACTAAGATAAACATTGTCATTTTAACTTTTTCAATTTAAGGAAAATATTTGAAATGGAAGAAGCTACTTTTCAGTCTTTTATAACAAACTGAGAAAAGAACCAAATATATGAATAGTTTCTTATAATAGAAAAGCTATGCCAGTGTTGCTCTACTTCAGGAACCACACTGCAGGAGGAAAGTAGAAAGAAATGTACACCTAATAAATAACATTTTCCTTTATAGGTTTGTATAATCAGATCAACTACCACAAGGGGGAAAATAACCTTGTAAAAGTATTCAATTCTTGCTAATAGAAGGACAGTCAGAGATATAGCAAATTGCCCTAGTTACATGTGCTTTAGTATTATTTCTTTGTAATTTCTAATTAGCTTCTAGTAAGCAGAAGCCTAAGTAAAAACATGTATGAGAAGTAAAAGATGTGACATGATATATCATCACTGGCATCTTCATTACAAAAACTATAATCTATCTAGAATGCAGTTTCACCACGTGTTAAAAATATGGACTATTGATCAAAGTAACTCAGTAAGTCCTCATTCTTCATGTGTCTCCTCTTCCAAACATATAGAAATGGTTCATAAAGTTTATAAAAATAGAAAATTAAATGACAGAGATGGGCTCCAAATCAAGATGTATATTTCCAGACATCAGAATATACCACAGTGATCAGTGCTAAAGCCACTTCTGCTTTGCTTTCATTACAGAAGCATGCAGAAATTTAGTGAGGATAAGAAATAAGATCTACTCTCATTTTTTGAAATCAAGGGATGGAGGGTAGGATAAAAGTGGTATGAGAAGGTTCTTCTCATTTTTGAAAGAGGACTAAAAAGCAAACAGACATTGCAACACATAGCCCCCACTCAGGCCTGGGGGTGAGATAGCAGGACAGGACCATGTCAAGCCTTATTAGTGCCTGAGGCAAAAGGAAAAAGGGTGCCCTGATATACACTTAGCAAAATGTTCTCTACAGTTTGACCAAGAGGAAAAAGTGAACTAATACTGGCTAATCAGAAAACATTATGATATACAAAGCCCCATGCTGCCCAATCCATTCTCTAGTCATTGTCAACCCTCATAAATCCAGAAGTACAGGATTATTGAAAAGATTGTTACTAATGCACAATAATTTGAGGTAATAAAACAAACCCTCTGTCCTTATTTCAAATTTTTATACTTTTCACTTTACAGTTGTTCATTATGAACTTTTTGCCTTAATTTTGAGTTTTTAAATTTTGTATTCAGCAAAATACTATATGCTTATAAACTGAAAGTATATGCCTAAAGACATGCATGATATGTCAAGTCCAACGAAAACAATAAATTATTGTTCTAGGCAGAATAATGCTGCCCCTCCTCTCCACAATGCCTAATTCCTAAAGTTCATAACTTGTGACTACTTTAAATTACATGGCAAAGGGGAATTAAGGTTGCCAATAAAATTAAGTTTGCTAAACAGCTGACCTTAAAATATGGACATTATCCTGGATTACCTAGGTGGCCCCAATGTAATCATAAGTGTCCTTAATAATGGAAGAGGGTGGCAGAAAAGGAGTCAGAGTCAGTGAAAGAGATGTGACAATGGAAACAGGGATGCTATTTTGCTGGCTTTAAAAATGTAGGAAGGAGGCCAAAACCCAAGGAATATGGGTAGCTTCTGGAAGCTGGAAAAAGCAAGGAAAGGAATTTTCCCCTACAGCCTCCAAAAGGGAATAAAATTTTGCAGACAATTGATCTTAACCTAGTGAGAAAGGTATGGGATTTCTGACATCCAGAAATGTAAGAGAATAAATTTGTGTTGTTTTAAGCCATCCAGTTTATGGTAACGTGTTACTGCAGCAAATAGAAAACTAATACACTATTTAGAACTGATTTAAAATCTGTTTGTTGTGTATCAATATTATAGGATGCCACTAAAGCAGTACTTAAATGAAAACAATTAAATACAGGTGCTTAGAAAAAAGAATAACAAAGTTTTAGATTAAATGAATTATATTTTTCAACTCAGGAAGCTAGAAATACTATGATTTGAAGAAAGCAGTTTTTCCTCAGAAAACGTGTAAAAGTAATAAGAAAATGAGAAATAGAGATGTAACTTTCATTTACAGAAAAATTCAGACACAGCTAAATGGCCCTGAAAAAATATTAAAAAGTGAGTAGAAACACAGCCAAATGCAATAAGCTTCAAATAGTAGTGATTGTTCTAGGAAACAGAAAGAATTATGGCAATCAATCTCAGAAGTAATCAGAAAAATAGGCTTTTTAAAGGTGATGGCCAAATCTACAGTGAATCTCTTTTGTTTATCAGGGAAAGACAATGGCATATAGCATCATGAACTTCTCTGGAACCAGTTTGCGTCTTAGAAACAGGAGGCAAAGGAATCATGCAGGAAGGCCATGTATTCAGGCTGAAGCCTGTCTCCATGTCAGAGGGGTAGAGTTGTTATCCTCTTTGACTGGTGAGAAGAAATGATAAACAAATTTACCTTCAAAATCCTGAGGCAAAAATAAATAAATAAATAACAAGTAACCTTGATACTAGTGATTCTAATCATTTTCCTATGTGGAATTCCTACAAATATATAACCTAAGGAATGTTCCCCTCCTTCGACAATGAGTGTTCAGACAGGCAGTACAAAGATATTACAAGGGAAGACAACTTTTAAGAAAATAGACAAAAAATAGTTACTAAAAATATTTTGTTACATGTTGATGAAAATGGAGAAGTAAAATCATATGCTTAATACAGTCACCATCCCTATGAATCACCAGCATAAAGCAGAAACATAAGAACTCAAGAAAAAATAGTAAAGTCATAGAGATTTTAAATGTATGAGTGAATGAGCTCAGAAAAAAGTGAATTTATTTCACTCAACAAATATTTTATTTACCAGACAATTGCTGAGATCCTATGACAGGCATTGTTTGAGCAACTTAAGATACATCAGGAAACAAAACTGACAAATACCCTTATTGTGATGGAGTTGATAAGACAGAGAGAAGCTGGAAAGATAATAAATATATAAATGATGTACTGTGTAAGAAAGCAAGAAGTAATATATAAAACAAGGTCAATATATCAGGATAAGGTTGGCTGGCAGTGTGATGAAGTAGGTGAGACAGGAGCATAGACACCAAGGAAGTGAGTGAATTTTCCAAGCAGATAATTGCAAGAGTGGCATTCTGACAATGAAACCAAGGAAAACAAAAATCCTAAGGTAGGTGCATCCCTGAACTCCTTGAGAAGCCACAAGGGGCTGGTATGCCTGGAGCAGAGTGAACAAGCTGGAGATTGATGGGAAATGAGGTCAGAAAACTGTCCATGTTGCTTTCCTCACCATTACTCTTTAGTTTGAAAGGTATTATTTAGATCTATAAAGTCAAGAACATATGTGCATGTGTGTGTGTATATATGTACATATATATGAATATGTTTGCATATTTAGAAGAAAAAAGACACTAAAATATACCGTAACTAATTGTTGTGGACCACTAGTTGTTTCCTCAGATCAGTTATCATCTTATTCCTACCACAGGGCAACTGTGGTGTATAACTTGAATAGTGTTAATTTTAAGACTACAGATTATATGCAATGTTGGCCAAGGTGTGTAGTCACACACAGTGACTCTGCCTAGCCACAAGTCTAACCAGATTCTACGTTTCTAAGTGTATTGGTTAACTCAGTTTGCCATACCAAAATATCACAGGTTGGGTGATTTAAATAACAAAATTTTCTCACAATTCTGAAGACTGGGAAGTTAAGATCAAGGCAGATGAACCTAGTTGCAGAGCAGGAATAAAGAGGTAGACATAGAGAATGGACTTGAGGACATGGGGTGGGAGGGCAAAGCTGGGGCGAAGTGAGAGTAGCATCGATGTATATACACTACCAAATGTGAAATAGTTGGCTGGTGGGAAGCAGCAGCATAGCACAGGGAGATCAGCTCGGTGATTTGCGATGACCTAGAGGGGTGGGATAGGGAGGATGGGAGGGAAGCTCAAAAGGGAGGGGATATATGGACATGTGTATGCATATGGCTGCTTTGCTTTGTTGTGCAACAGAAACTAACACGGTATTGTGAAGCAATTATACTCCAGTAAAGATGTATTTAAAAAAAAAAAAAAATCAAGGCAGAGCTGAATCAGTTCCTGGTGAGGAATCTCTTCCTAGCTGGCAGATGGCCACATCCTCACTATGTCTTTACGTGAGCTCTTCTTTGTGCACATGGAAAAAGAGCAAGCTCTCTAGTGTCTCTTCTTATAAGAACATTAATCCATGGGGTCAGGGCGCCATCCTTATGACCTCATCTAACTCTAATTACCTCACAAAAGCCCATCTCCAAATACCATCACATTGGGAGTTAGGGCTTCCCATATGAATCTGGAGGGGATACAAACATTCAGTCCATATCAGTAAGTCTCCCTTTAGTTAACTAGATATGACCGTATAAGGTTGAACCATTGGATTATAAGCAGTAGATAGTGTGTGCACTTTGGGGATGCTCTCCAGATTGAAGACAATCTACTTTTGCTGTACATTGGGTATTTGCCATTAACTCTAAGCTTGAATTTGGATAAGGCAGGGGGCCAATTTTAACCATGCCAACAAGGGCAATTCCTTAAGGCTGTGATTTGCAAACTTTATTTTACATTGAAATTGCCAGAAGAGTATTAAAACACAGACTGTTGGGCCATACACTGAGAGCTTCTGACTCAGAAAGGTGTTTATTACTTTATGATGCTTAGGAGAACAGTTTATTAAAAATATATAATTAATTAATATGTTTTCAGGTTAATAATAACAAATATTAAAAAGCAAAAAATGCAGGAGTTGGAGTAGACAAATACTATAATAGTAGACTTCAATTTCCTCTCAGTAAATGACAGATGAACTAAAAAATTAAAGATATTTAAGTAAGAATATAAAGAAGCTAAATCACAAAATAAATAGGCAGACATCGATAACACAAATGAAAAAAAGAATAAAACTTTTTAGTGGCAAAGGAATATTCATGAAAATTGATCATATATTAGGCTGTAAACTAAAATGAATAAAGAAAAGTTGTACGTGTAGATGATATCACCTTATCACAATATGACAAAATTAGAGAAAAACCAAAAATCAGAAAAGGCCCTCTCTCAAGGAAGTTACATTAAACAGATTAACTAAATTCCCTCCTATACATATTTTGGGTCAAAGTTAAAATATTTTAAAAAATACAAGAGCTAGAATAATATGAAAACCTGAATATCAGAATCTTGACATAGTTAAATTAGTGTTTAAAAGACAATTTAAGGCCTTGTGTATTAATAGTAATAAATCAAGTAATATAGTTATATTAAACATCAAATATAAGATACTAGAAAAGAACAACAGAATAAGGGTAAGGGAAACAAAAGGAAGGGATTTATGAAAGTAAGAGTAGATGTCAGTGGATTATATAACACACAATTTATAACTGGTAGCTCAACCACCATAATAACCTTGCAAACCATGATTAACTAGTCACTTAATCCAAGAGCAAACATATATATGTTTCAAAATGAGGAAAGTTACTTACCAAAGAGGTCATCACTCCAGTACCCTAAAGGTCTCCTAGGTACCCCTCTTATTAGCGTTTGGCACATTTTCATTCAGCCCCTTCCTTTTCCACACACATATCAACATTTGATCAGCTGAAACAAAAGGATAAAGTAGCAAGTTATAGACACACTATAGTCTCTATTCAGCGAAGAGCCTCTGCCCTCTAGACTGCATTCAAACCTGGCAGTCTTGCTGGTTGTTTAATACAGTGTTGTGAACAGTATTCCCAGATGTGATATGTTACCCTCAAATTCCTGAAATGTCAATTGCAATAGCCAATCTTGACAATTTTAGGTTCAATTGGAAATTTCAGACTCAGAAGATTAAAAGAGGTCATATCCAGCACTAGATTTCTCAGATGATAGAAAAACAGAACAGGAAACCCAGCATGCCAGCACCGAGAGCAGTGCTTCTCTGACAGTCCTTGCAAATTCCCAGGAGCTATTTGTTAGCCTTAAAAACTGACAGCTCAATGTGCGGGAATGAGACCATGGAATGGTGTGGGGGATTCACAATGACTTAGAAATTCTGAGAGCTCCATATAGGAATCAATCTCTCTTCCAACAGTTTCGTAAGCTTAGCTTCCAATATACCAAAAGAGGAACAGACTCAATCGCCAAGCTGAGGAAAACCCAAAGCTATGGCTTCACCCAGATTTTTACTAGTTTGTTTTTTAATAGTCCCGTAGTCTAGATGTGGTTTAGTAGTCAGCATTTCTTTTTTTGTGTCCTAAACAATGTTGCCTGGTGAAACAGCTGAAATTCTACTTTTCTCAGGTTTCTAATAATTAGACGAAGGCAAAATTAAGGCCCATATACACTGGGAGAGAAGAGAAGAGGAGAAACGTTTGCTGTTATCTTTACTTATACCTACCATGCATAGTGACTCTGCATTCATAATTGTATTGCAAATATCCTTTAGAGGGGTTATCTACTATGTCCTAAGCCACAGAATTCCAGAATTTGATTGAGATGACAAGCTCAAATAGAGCATTTCCCCGGGAATTACCTTCTAACTTGAGCATACAGGTCTCTCATCAAAACACCAACTTCATTTCCCCAAGGATCTACCCACAAAATGTCATCAGATCATCACTTACTGGGCCTCCATTATGTTTTACAGAATATGGAGATTAGGAATGTTACGGAGTCCAAGCTTGCTCTGCTTGCCGCACTACACGCCAATAAATCGGAGACGAGGTGTTGAGGCAAGGAATATGACTATTTGGAAAGCCAGGAGACCGAGAAGATGTCAGAATAATGTCTCAAAATAACCATCTTATCGGGGTTTGGATGCCAGTTTCTTTTATAGAACAGAGAGGGGGGAGGAGATGAAGTAAAGTAAGAAGGCCATAAGATTTGCAAATGTCCCCTGGAATGGCCAGCCTCAGGGAGGAGATGTGTTCATTTCTTCTTTCTTGCAGCCATCCACAGGTGGACAGGGTCTGGATGTTTCCCTGAACAAAGGCACTTTGGTTTAACATTCAGGCAGAGGGGCAGGGTTCCCCGAGACAGGCCATTATGTATAGACAGTATCCTTTTAGTGAACAAAAGCAGCAGAAAAAAAAGGTTAAAGTAAAAGAAACAGGTCCAACATGTAGTCAGATTTGGCTCTTCCCTGTTACAGGAAGGCTCCTTCAGACTACACTGTGTAAGAGAGCAGGAGAGTTCATGGAGTCCTGAAGCAAAATAGTGATGATGAGCTCAGAGACAGATTTTTCATGAAGCTAATGAAGCTTAATTTCAGGACTCCTCAATTATATAGCTCTTCACATATCCCCGAGAGATGCCTTATCAACTCTATATTAATATATACATATATAATTTTTTCTAAGAAAAATGTCCCCTAATTTATAGAAGTTTTAGGAATATAAGTCCACCAAAGGAATTTTAGCTTATTTTAGTAGGAAAAAACAAGGTAACAAGGTAACTTCCAGAGCAATAAAGTAAATAATACTGGCTGTGTTAACTTACTACAATATAGAATACATCCAGATGGAAGCTTCAACTAGGACTACCACTCAATTAATGTATTATAATCCAAGGTGTTTCCCAAGCTCTATCCGTATTCTGTATAGTTCCATAGTAAACTAAACAGGGATCTTGGAGGGATAAACTAACCTATAGAGCATAAGCTCCTTCATAGCATAATAGCCCTTGCTCCAGAAATCAGTAAGCTAATATGGACAATATACCAATTACCAAGTGAATTTATTAAAATTCTGTATTCAAGCATTGAAAAAGTAATCAAAGAACATGTTTGAGACTCTGTGGACCAACTATATATCAACCATGAGTAAAACTCTATCACTAGACCGTGCTAACCCTCTATCTTTATCTGTGGAACACAATGTTATTCTGTGTCCCAAGAATTTGCATTCACTTGGACATATGTCCAACAATCCCTGAAATCCCTAACAATTACAATGGTACACAACTGACAGGTCGTTTTGGGAAAGGCAAAAATGAAGAATTATAATATACACTTATGCTAGTGTAGGACCCTTTCTCTTTGTTACTTAGATTCAACTACATTAAAGAGGACCTGAGATTGTGAAATGACACATTTTTGAGAACTGGTTAAGATACTTTAAGTTACTATTATATTGATTCAGAATAAACCTCTGGTTGCCAGATCTAGATTTATATTGTTTGTTTTATTTTGTTTATTTTTGTACAACTCTTTACTCTTATAATCCAATTGGATTTAATGTCTTGCCTCTTTCAGTACCAGGAACTCCATAATCGCTTAATAGTTTTTGCATTTATATGAAGTTTTTTGGCATCTATTACCCTGTGGCTACTTCATCCCAAAGATCAGGGAATCTATTTTAAAAAGTAGAATCTACTAACAACATCTCTGACTTTCACAGAAATACCACCACAATACATTTCAACAATATTATCATTCTCATAAAAATACAGTTCTTAATGCTTTGATGAACCACCTCTGGGGACATTAGTTAGGAACTAGTTAGGAGTAGATTGCACATCTTAAATCTATTTTGACACTGATAAATATCAATTTTTCTATTTCTTCCACTACAGTAGACTGAGGAATTTCTAGCATCTCATCCTCATTTAGTGAGAGATAACTTTGAGTTCAAAGAACAGTAAACAAACAGCTAGAACCATTCCTGTTTCCAGGTGGAATATAAAGTTCTCAATCAATGTACTCTTTAAAAAATCAGCTTTACTAAAATTATGTTTCTTTCTCTTTGGTCAAATGCTCTTAGAATCCATACACACAAATATCATGCATGGATTTCATCCAATATAAATTAACAAAGCTTTCCAATGCTTTTACTTTTTTTCTCCCAGGTTAACTATAACCAGCCCCCTGGGGAATGCTAGATTCTGTCTCATTACAGATCTGGATAAAATGATAAAATTAAGAGTTAGTGGAGTTGTGCGTGAGAAGGTTTGATTGCTCCAGGGATTGTTTTAGAGTCTTCAACAAGGCAAAAACAGTCTCATGAGACCCTGGGGAGGTAAGGCTGCTTCTGCTGACAAGGGAGGTGTGGTTGGTGGGGCTTTGGAGTACTCCAGCAATCTAGTTACCGCCCTGTGCAGCCATTTCTCTTTTCATGTTTATACTCTTTCATATACTTTATTAGTAACCTAAGTTTAACATGATATAATGATTTCTGTACTTAACAATGGCTAAACATTCTCTTTAAGATCCAGTATAAATAAAGGAAAGCTCAGCACACACATTCCTTGGATTCCTCGTGTCTTTATATTTTTCTATGGAAACAGCTTCACTTGGACTTTATTCCAGTTATCCATAGATGGTAATTTAGTTACTTGCTGATGCATGCCATGGGTTGCTGTGAGGCACATAACTTAATACGTTTATAAGTGACAGAATTCCGAAGTAGGTCAGAAGGCCAGTTCCAGACCTCCAAAAGTACCATGAGAGTGAGTTACTTTCTATTCATACCTGCCACCAAATTAAATAGATCCAGAGTAATTAACTTTAATAAACATATATCATTTGTGGTAGCCAATTAAACAGAAAAGGATATTGAGTAGCTTGTTTAATCACTGGAAAGCTGAAGTAGAAAGCTTGAATTTAGCTACCATGTATAATACCCAAAACAATGCTATGAAATTGCCTTGATAAGATGACTTCTTTTCTTCTACCACTGTTGATACTGAAACTTAGGTACTTCTGCCAACAAAATATACAAAGATTCTGAATATTCAAGTTGCTGACCTCTGAAAAGTCTTTGGAAGTAGGTGTATTGATGAATTCTTGGTTCTGTTTGACCTAGACCTACAATTGGTCCTCACTAAGTAACTAAGTCTTGTGGATTCTAATATGGTAGGGGATGGCTATCATAAAGACTGAGAATTCCCCCAAATGAGAGTATCAAAAGATACTAAGGAGTCAGAAAATGGGACATGACAAATATTCTAAAGAGAAGAAAGAACCATATGTGCTCTATTTCTATATATTCTGGAGAGACGTTTTTTATTATCCCTCATTAGGTTATTGATGAGAAAGAAAAAGCTAAGTAAAATAATAACAGAAGAATGCTTTTTTAAAAATAGAAAACATATTTAACAACAGCAACAACAAAAATGCTAATGCCATGCTTAATTAGAATACTAGAAGCAGTACCATTGAATTTAGAACCTAGATATGTTTTGCAGCCATTATTATTATTATTCAACAATGCCCTGGAAGTCCTAGACAGTATCGTCTGTCAAGACAATGCAATGAGAGACATAACAATTGGAAAGGAAGAGTTTTAATGTTTATTACTTACCTGTAATTTTTTTGATAATTGGAAAATCAAAGAGTATTAACTAAAACAATTCAAAAAAAAAGATTAAGAGACTAGAGGAAGCTGGCTGATTAAAAAATAATACAACTCAGGAATCAACAAGCTTCTCATGTAGAAACAACCACGAATTAGAAAATAAAATAAAAATTTTGTTTATAATAATAAAACAAAAAAGGATAAAATACATATAAAGAATAAATCAATAAATAAAATTATATGTCTATTATAGATTTTTATATATCTCCTAAAATAAGAACAGAACAAAGATGTACATAAATCAGGTTTATAGACAGAAAGATTCAAAACAACTAAAATAACAATTCTCCCTATATCAGTTAATACATTTAATGTACTCTCAATGAAACCTACAGAAGAGTTTTTGACTAGAAAAGATGATTCTAAATTTTGTGGGAAAAATAAAACCAAGTAAAACTATCTGGGAAAATTCTGAAAATTAAGAATAATAAAGCAATGCTAGTCATAGCAGACAAAAAAATATATTATAGTGCTATAATAATTAAATCATGTGATACTGTTACATGAATAGACAGATTAATAAGCTAAAGAATAAAGACTTTAAGTATCTCCAGATGAATAAAGCCATTAATATATGATAAAGTTGATGCTTATGATCAATGGGAAATGAAGAAACATTTACAAAAATGGGGTAAGTCCTTTTGGGTATTAATTTAACAAAAAGGATATTGTGAATACATATCTCAACCCCAAATTAAGATAAATTCTAATTAGGTAAAAGCAATGTTAAAGAAAAGAAGGAGAAGGGGAGGAGAACTGTAGAAGAAGACGGGAAAAGAAAGAGGAGAGGAGAAGACAAATAATTAAAAATATGGAAGAAACCATAGTAAAATTATTAATCTCAGAATGTGAAAGGCTTTTCTCACTAGACAAAAATTTAAAAAAATTACAGAAATTCTAAGATTGAAAATTTTAATATATTTTAAAAATAATCGCATATGGGGAAAAAAAGTCACACCACAATACTTGAAGTAAGAGACAAAAGCAAACTGGAAAAACATTTGCAACAAACACTAAAAAGGATAATTTCACTAAATGATAAAGAATTTGAAATCAATAAAAAAAGGTCAACGGGTGAATAACAAGTTGAAAATGGTTTTAAACAGTAAATTTACGAAGAGGCAAAGATGGCTCTTAAATATGATATGATAATAATGTCACTTATGAAAGAGAAATGAATATTTTTAAAAAACTGAAATATATTTTCAGCCAGCTAGAGCAACTAAGTTCTAATTGTTTGGTAGCATATTAAGTTGGAAATTAGGTTCCCTGTATATTGCTATGATAATCACAGTATATTGTTACTATTTCATGGTACAACATCCATGAAAGTAACATGGCAAAATTTATAAAAAGACTAAACAGATCTCATTTGACCCAGAAATATTTCTTGGAATTAATTAGAGACGATATATATATATATATATACACACACACACACACATAAATTACTCACAATTAGGACTTTCAAATACATTTTTGAGGATCTGAGGACATAAAAGAAGAATTGAAAAAATGGAGAATTAATTGATGGGAAGATTTAATGACAAATAACAAGATATTAATAATCTGTCAATTTAAAGTAATTTAAATAATACTTACTATCACTGTCAGAAAAAAATTAAAGCACTTAGAAAAATATAGATGATTTCATTAGAACAATTCTTAAACTCACCATCTACCTTTAACAAATCCATGTTATTATACACAGAAACAGTTTGCTCTTTTTCATTGCTTGTGGCATTTTGTTTTAATGTATCATATATAGTTATGAGTTTTACAAGTTTTACTATTAAAATCTTCTGGTGAACATAAGCACTCATTACCGTTTGGTATACACCAGGGAGTGAAATAGCTTTAGGAAAGATTGCCTTTAGTAGATAAAGCTTTAGTAGGTACCGGCACCGCCACTGTCTGAATCTGTGACCTGGCACATATTTTTCTCTGTGTCAGTTTACCCTCTGTATAATGAGTACCTACTTGATGAAATATATGTGAGAATTCAATGAGATAATATATGCAAGAATTCAATGAGATAATATATGCAAAGGATTAAGAGCAATGTCTGGAACTTTGCAACTGCAATTAGTCACTTAATACTACTATCACCTTCTATAAGATTGTTCTATTATTCTTTACATAACGTACCACAGACTTATAAATAATGAGCTACACAAGAAGATATTGACATGTTATCTCCTATTATAATAAAATCATTTTCAAATAGGCATGCCTTCATAACATATTGGCTTCCAATTTCTCCATCTAGCAATGCGACACTTCCATTTATTTAAGTTTTTTAAGAAAATTTTATTTATATTGGAGTATAGTTGATTAATAGTGTTTGTGTTAGTTTCAGGTGTACATCAAAGTGATTACGTTTAAAATATACATGTATCTATTCTTTTTCAAATTCTTCTCCCATTTAGGTTATTACAGAATACCGACTGGCTCTAGGAAGTCAAGTATACTAGGTTCTCTTTGTTCATTTTCTCAGGTAATCCCCAGAGAATGCTAACTCATTTCAAAGATCCTATGTCTGTTGCCATTTGCTACCTGGCCAACTGCTGTGCTTAAGAACACAGCTCTACTCTTGGTCAAATCAACTATATCCATCTTGATATGACTCTCCAGGTTGTAGTAGTTCCCTCTAATTTACCAGTATGTTTAATTCTATTCTATGAATTTTATAGGCCCCTGAAATAATATTTTGGAATGTGGTTACATATTAGAAATAGATAAATTAGGTAATGATTTGATGAGATTACTAATTACGTAAGTTTTCTTTTATGTTTTGAGCACCTACATTTTGCCATCTCATTAAAGATTCCGTAATAAATAATGTACTTTCTATTTCAGAGGGTCTTACAATTCCCTCAACATCATGCAAGACTTCAAGCAAGGTACTAATTTTTGAGTAGTCTGAATCTTTTTGAAATAATGTATTCCTCCTATAACATCTTAAAAAACTTTTGATGTATTAAAATTGCATAAACAGGGCTTCCCTGGTGGCGCAGTGGTTGAGAGTCCGCCTGCCGATGCAGGGGACACGGGTTCGTGCCCCGGTCCGGGAAGATCCCACATGCCGCAGAGCAGCTGGGCCTGTGAGCCATGGCCGCTGGGCCTGCGCGTCCAGAGCCTGTGCTCCGCAACGGGAGAGGCCACAGCAGTGAGAGGCCCACATACCGCAAAAAAAAAAAAAAAAAGAAAAAATTGCTTAAACATATGAACAGAGAGTATATTTTCCAATCTAATATCCTCTTTCAGAATTATGTTAAAGTGGACTAAATATGAATCTTAATATGTTTACTTAATTATTTTTCTAGTGTTCTTAACTTCATTCATACTAGTAACTAGAAGATTAAGAGGAGGTGAGGCAGTGACCCTGCATGGATCACAAAATATGGTTAACTGAAAGTGTTAAGTGTTCCAGGCAAGACACATGGCTCCAGTGAGTGATGGGACTTGTGACAAACTGATGTCCACATTTGAATAAAAATAGACAAAAAAATCACCTACAGAGGAAACTCTACTGGACAAATTTAACCTTCCATGAAGTGGGAAGGTGAACATGCTAAGTTTTGAATCCAGGTCTGAAAATCCATCCATCTTAAACTCTTCATCCAGGTCTTTAATTGTAGTTCATTCCTAAACCTGCACCTGCGTACACTGTCTTGAATTATTGCAAAATCTTCACCAACCACAGATTCTCCAGCTTTTTCTTAGAATGAGCTTCTTAGACAGATGCTTAATGCTGTCTGTAATTCCTTGATTTTTGCTTGCTTCACTCACAAATGTTGATTTTAATTCCATATTCTAAAGGTTCCTTCCCGTAAGTGCTATATTAGGATTGTAGTAACATATTTAAAAAGGTCTGCTGTGTATTCAGTTTTTCACCTTACCTGATTACATGATAAGCAAAGGGCTTCTTGCCCATATAACACTTAATTAACCACAATGCTATGGCATTTATGTTTCATGCACAGAAGGAAAGGAATCAGAAGAGCCAGGAATGTATAGAACATATTCTAGGGCAGTCTATGTTAACAGAAAAAGAAATGGAGCCCAGGATGATTAGATCATTTCCCAAGGTTACTTTAAATATTAGACAATAAATTAGTAAGTGAATAAATAAATGAATAAATAAATCTCAAATCAGTTTCTCCTTTACTCTTTAAGAGATGTATATCACTGTGTCATTTTATCACACTGTATCATTTCTTCTAGTATAGAATGTTAATGTAAGGTTTTCTAAAACTATTAAAATGAATTTTAATAAAAGTTATTTTGTGGAGAAAATACTTGATTATCATTCCTTCTGTAAATACTAACTTGGAAGATAGAATATGATATTCTTCATTGTTTTCTATTTATTTATTTTATCTGTGTCAGTATCAATAAAATGTAGTCCAGCCCAACCAATCTTCTTTCTGGAGGAGCCATGAAGTATCATATCTTATTAACTAGGTAAATAAAGTCTGTCTCTTTAGAGTGTAAAATTTCAGAATTCTTTGGTGATTTGCAGGGTTTTTTTTTTCTTTTTTTCTTTTTTTTTTTTTTTTTGATTTACAGGTTTTAATGCTACTGCCAGCAAGTCTCTTTGCTTAAAAGAAAAAAATTGATTTTTCAATATATGTCAAGTGCTGCTCAGAGTTGAAAAACAAGTTGAAAAAGACAGTACCTGTGAAAAGCTGAAGAGAATGTGAGAGGGAATAGCAATTTATTTTACCCTGGAAACTGATTTCTGCAGAGTAAATGGTATAAAAAATCCAAACTTTGTCAAAAGTTCCAAAAATATGGATAAATGCAAGTGTAAAAAGCCAAAATTAGCTTGCCAAAGTAAGACTAGGGAGTAGTTATCAAATACATTTTGTCCAAGTTAGTCAAAGAGAAGTGGAAAAAACATCCTTGCTCTTTGGAAATTATAATTTAGTACTTTTTTCATTAGCAGCAGAAGAATACAATTTCTTGTAAGACTTTTAACAATTAAGTTAACTTTTTCCACTTAATTAATCCAACTGTTTTTCTGTATAAACTGACCTTTCCATTGCCTAGGCAGTGAAATGGTTATGAGAACAGGCTTTAGGGTCAGGTACGGACTCAGTTTGAATCCTTGCCTTGTTATTTCTAGATATATGACAATTAAGTTACTTGAGTTCTCTATGCCTCATTAATATAGTCATAATAATAGCTCCCATCTCAAACAGTTGTTCTAAGGGTAAAAACAGATATTAATGCAAAACACTTAGCATAGTGCCTGGCAAATGGTAAGCATGGCAAGCATTCAGTATTTGTCAGCAAGGATAAAGATGATGATGAGGAGGAGGAGGACTATGGCTTAAACACTGTATACATATATATTTAGCATAAAGGTCATACAACATTAAAGTGTAAATATGTGTGTATGTATATGTGTGATATTAAATATTTGGTGTCTGTCATCAAAGAAGTCGTCTTCAATTAGGTGGTGCTACCCAGTGCCTTTACTAAGGTGGAGAAGCACTGCTGATGTGCTGTCAGCAGCTTTTCAAGCATGCACCATACATCAGAAAACAACTATCACTTCTTGAGCACTTACTATGTGTTAAGTAATAAGGGATTTAAAATCTTAAATTATTTAATTCTTGCAATAAACCAATGAAATAAGTTACTATTGTTACCTTGTTCACAAATGGAGAAACTAAGAACTGGGCAGTTAAGAAATGTGCCAAAGTCACACACTCAATAGATGGAGTGCAGGGATTGCATTATATGCTATCTGGCTTCCAGCCTCTTTGTTCTTATGCATTATTCTCTATTGCTTTATCGGGAACAATTTGAATTTTTAAACCTTCAGAATACAATATCGGAAGGAATCAGCAACACTGTCTTTGTTTTGTTTTCAGCAAATGAGATTTTTATCGGCATTCTTTTCACAAAAGGACAGATTAAGACTGAAGATTGTGCATCTCCAAGGTAGTACATTTGAAAAGAATTAGTAAATATAGTGAAAGAAATGTTGTGTCCAGCCACCCTTCATTATCTCTTTCAAAAAAGCATTCTGGGGGCTTCCCTGGTGGCTCAGGGGTTGAGAGTCCGCCTGCAGATGCAGGGGACGCGGGTTCATGCCCCGGTCTGGGAAGATCCCACATGCCACGGAGCGGCTGGGCCCGTGAGCCATGGCCACTGAGCCTGCGCGACTGGAGCCTGTGCTCCGCAACGGGAGAGGCCACAACAGTGAGAGGCCCGCGTACAGCTTTAAAAAAAAAAAAAAAAAAGCATTCTGGAGAGGAGGACCTTCAAAATGGCAGAGGAGTAAGACGTGGAGATCACCTTCCTCCACACAAATATATCAAAAATACACCTACATGTGGAACAATTCCTACAAAACACCTACTGAATGCTGGCAGAAGATCTCAGACTTCCCAAAAGGCAAGAAAACACCCACGTACCTGGGTAGGGCAAAAGAAAAAAGAAAAAACAGAGCCAAAAGAACAGGGATGGGACCTGCACCTCTGGGAGGGAGCTGTGAAGGAGGAAAAGCTTCTACACACTAGGAAGCCCCTTCACTGGTGGAGACGGGCGGGGGGGGGGGGGTGTTGTGGGGGGGCGAGGGGGCGTGGCAGAGGGGAAGCTTCGGAGCCACGGAGGAGAGCGCAGCAGTAGGGGTGCAGAGGGCGAAGCAGAGAGATTCCTGCACGTTGGATCAGTGTCAACCAGCACTCACCAGCCTGAGAGGCTTGTCTGCTCACCTGCCAGAGCAGGTGGGGGCTGGGAGCTGAGGCTCGGGCGTCGATGGTCAGATCACAGGGAGAGCACTGGGGTTGAATGCATGAACACAGCCTGAGGGGGCTAGTGCGCCAAAGCTAGTCGGGAGGGAGTCCAGGAAAAAGTCTGGAACTGCTTAAGAGGCAAGAGACCATTGTTTTGGGGTGTGCGAGGAGAGGGGATTCAGAGAACTGCCTAACTGAGCTCCAGAAACCTGCGTGAGCTGCGGCTATCAGCACGGACACCGGAGACAGGTATGAAACGCTAAGGCTGTTGCTGCAGTCACAAAGAAACCTATGTGCAAGTACAGGTCACTATCCACACCTCCCCTCCTGGGAGCCTGTGCAGCCCGCCACTGCCAGGGTCCCGTGATCCAGGGACAACTTCTCCAGGAGAACACATGGCATTCCTCAGGTTGTTGCACGTCATGCCAGCCTCTGATGTCATAGGCTCACCCCGCATTCCATACCCTCCCTCCCCCCACCCCCACCGAGTGAGCCAGAGCCCCCTAATCAGCCGCTTCTTTAACCCCCTCCTATCTGGGTGAAGAACAGACACCAGAGGGTGACCTACATGCAGAGGCGGGGCCACATCCAAAGCTGAAACCCAAGAGCTGTGAGAACAAAGAAGAGAAAGGGAAATTTCCCTGTGCAGCCTCGGAAGCAGCGAATTAAATCTCGATATCAACTTGATGTACCCTGCATCTGTGGAATTACCTGAATAGACAACGAATCATCCCAAAATTGAGGCAGTGGACTTTGGGAGCAACTGTAGACTTTGGGTTTGCTGTAGGCGACAGACTAGTTTCTGATTTTTATGTTTATCTTAGTATAGTTTTTAGCGCTTGTTATCATTGGTGGACTTGTTTATTGCTTTGGTGGCTCTCCTCTTTTTTTTATTATTTTTTAAATTTTTTTGATTTTTTAAATATTTTTTTATTTTCATAACAATTTTATTATTATTATTTTTCTTTCTTTATTTTCTCACTTTTCTTGTGAGCTGTGTGGCTGACAGAGTTTTGGTGCTCCAGCCAGGTGTCAGGCTTGAACCACTGAGGTGGGAGAGCGGAGTTCAGGACACTGGACCACCGGAGACCTCGTAATATCAATATCAGCCTCATGTAATATCAATCGGCGAGAGCTCTCTCAGAGATCCTTGTCTCAATGCTAAGACCCAGTTCCACTCAACAAGCAGCAAGCTCCAGTGCTGGGCACCCTATGCCAAACAACTAGCAAGACAGGAACACAACCCCACCCATTAGCAGAGAGGCTGCCTAAAATCATAATAAGGTCACAGACACCCCAAAACACACCAACGGACGTGGTCCTGCCCACCAGAAAGATCCACCCTCATCCAGCAGAACACAGGTACCAGTCCCTTCCACGAGGGAAGGGTACCAGTCCCTTCCATGAGGAAGCCTACACAACTCACTGAAATAACCTTACCACTGGGGGCAGACACCAAAAATAAGAGGAACTACAAACCTGCAGCCTGGGAAAAGGAGACCCCAAACACAGTAAGTTAAGCAAAATGAGAAGACAGAGAAACATGCAACAGAGAAAGGAGAAAAGTAAAAACCCACCAGACCAAACAAATGAAGGGGAAATAGGCAGTCTACCTGAAAAAGAATTCAGAGCAATGATAGTAAAGATGATCCAAAATCTCGGAATTAGAATGGAGAAAATACAAGAAATGTTTAACAAGGACCTAGAAGAACTAAAGGCAAACAAACAATGATGAACAACATAATAAATGAATTCAAAATTCTCTAGAAGGAATCAACAGCACAATAACTGAGGCAGAAGAACAGATAAGTGACCTGGAAGATAAAATAGTGGAAATAACTACTGCAGCACAGAATAAAGAAAAAGAATGAAAAGAATTGAGGACAGTCTCAGAGATACCTGGGACAACATTAAATGCACCAACATTTGAATTACAGGTGTCACAGAAGAAGAAGAGAAAAAGAAAGGGGCTAAGGGGCTGAGAAAATATTTGAAGAGATTATAGTTGAAAACTTCCCTAATATGGGAAAGGAAATGCTCAATCAAGTCCAGGAAGCACAGCGAGTCCCATACAGGATAAATCCAAGGAGAAACACCCCAAGATACATATTAATCAAACTATCAAAAATTAAATACAAAGAAAAAATATTAAAAACAGCAAGGGAAATGCAAATCATATACAAGGGAATTCCCATAAGGTTAAAAGCTGATCTTTCAGCAGAAACTCTGCAAGCCAGAAGGGAGTGGCAGGACATATTTAAAGTGATGACAAGGAAAAACCTACAACGAAGATTACACTGGCCAGCAAGGATCTCATTCAGTATTGACAGAGCAATTAAAAACTTTACAGACAAGCAAAAGCTAAGAAAATTCAGCACCACCAAACCAGATTTACAACAAATGCTAAAGGAAATTCTCTAGGCAGGAAACACAAGAGACGGAAAAGACCAACAATAAAAACCCAAAACAATTAAGAAAATGGGAATAGGAACATTCATATCAATAATTACTTTAAATGTAAAAGGATTAAATGCCCCAACCAAAGGAAACAGACTGGCTGAATGGATACGAAAAGAAGACCTGTATATATACTGTTTAAACCAGACGCACTTCAGACCTAGGGACACACACACTGAAAGTGGAGGGATGGAAAAAGATATTCCATGCAAATGGAAAACAAAAGAAAGCTGGAGTAGCAATTCTCAAAGCAGACAAAATACACTTTAAAATAAAGACTATTACAAGAGACAAAGAAGAACACTACACTTAATGATCAAGGGATCAATCCAAGAAGAATATATAACAATTGTAAACGTTTATGCACTCAACACAGGAGCTGCTAAATACATGAGGGAAATGCTAGCATCCATAAAATGGGAAATAGACAGTAACATAATCATAGTAGGGGATTTTAACACCACACTTTCACCAAAGGACAGATCATCCAAAAAGAAAATAAATAAGGAAAAACAAGCTTTAAATGACACATTAAACATGATAGAATTAATTGATATGTATAGGACATGCCATCCAAAAACAACAGAATACACTTTCTTCTCAAGTACTCATGGAACATTTTCCAGGATAGATCATATCTTAGGTCACAATTCAAGCGTTGGTGAATTTAACAAAATTGAAATCATATCAAGTATCTTTTCCAACCACAACACTATGAGAATAGATATCAATTACAGGAAAAAAATGTAAAAAATGCAAATACATGGAGGCTTAACTATACAGTACTAAATAACCAAGAGATCACTGAAGAGTCAAAGAGGAAATAAAAAAATACCGAGAAACAGTGACAATGAAAACAGGACGACACAAAGCCTACGGGATGCAGCAAAAGCAGTTGAAAGACGGAAGTTTATAGCGATACAATCCTACCTCGAGAAATAAGAAAAATAACAAATAAACAACCTAACCTTACACCTAAAGCAATTAGAGAAAGGAGAACACAAAAACCCCAAAGTTAGCGAAGTAAAGAAATCATAAAAATCAGATCAGAAATAAATAAAAATAAATGAAGGAAACAATAGCAAAGATCAATAAAATTAAAAGCTGGTTCTTTGAGAAGATAAACAAAATAAATAACACATTAGGTTGACTCAACAAGAAACAAAGGGAAAAGACTCAAATCAACAGAATTAGAAATCAAAAAGAAGTAACAACTGACACTGCAGAAATACAAAGGATAATGAGAGATTACTACAAGCAACTATATGCCAATAAAATGGACAACCTGCAAGAAATGAACAAATTCTTAGAAAAGCACAACATTTTGACACTGAACCAGGAAGAAATAGAAAATATAAACTGACGAATCACAAACACTGAAATTGAGAGTGTGATTAAAAATCTTACAACAAACAAAAGCCCAGGACCAGATGGCTTCACAGGCGACTTCTATGAAATATTTACAGAAGAGCTAATACCTATCCTTCTCAAACTTTTCCAAAATATAGCAGAGGCAGGAAAACTCCCAAAGTCACTCTATGAGGCCACCGTCACCCAGATACCAAAACCAGACAAAGATGTCACAAAAAGAGAAAACTACAGGCCAATATCACTGATGAACATAAATGTAAAAATCTTCAGCAAAACACTAGCAAACAGAATCAAAAGCACATTAAAAGGATCACACACCTTGATCAAGTGGCGTTTATCCCAGGAATGCAAGGATTCTTCAACATATGCAAATCAATCAAAGTGATATACTGTATTAACAATTTGAAGGATAAAAACCATATGATAATCTCAATAGATGGAGAAAAAGCTTTCGACAAAATACAATACCCATTTATGGATAAAACCCTCTGGAAAGTAGGCACAGAGGGAACTTATTTCAACACAATAAAGGCCATATATGACAAAACCCACAGCCAACATCGTTCTCAATGGTGAAAAACTGAAACCATTTCCTCTAAGATCAGGAATAAGACAAGGTTGCCCACTCTCACCAATATTATTCAATAGAGTTTTGGAAGTTTTAGCCACAGCAATCAGAGAAGAAAAAGAAATAAAAGGAATCCAAATCAGAAACGAAGAAGTAAAACTGTCACTGTTTGTACATGACATGATACTATACATAGAGAATCCTAAAGATGCTAAAGTCTTCTAACTACTAGAGCTAATCAGTGAATTTGGTAAAGTAGCAGGATACAAAATTAATGCACAGAAATCTCTTGCATTCCTATACACTAATGATGAAAAATCTGAAAGAGAAATTAAGGAAACACTCCCATTTACCACTGCAACAAAAAGAATAAAATACCTAGGAATACATTTACCTAAGGAGACAAAAGACCTGTATGCAGAAAACTATAAGACACTGATGAACGAAATTAAAGATGATACAAACAGATGGAGAGATATACCATGTTCTTGGATTGGAAGAATCAACAATGTGAAGATGACTATACTACCCAAAGCAATCTACAGATTCAATGCAATCCCTATCAAATACCAATGGCATTTGTCATAGAACTAGAACAAACAATTTCACAATTTGTATGGAAACACAAAAGACCCTGAATTGCCAAAGCAATCTTAGAAAGAAAAATGGAGCTGGAGGAATCATGCTCCTGGACTTCAGACTATACTACAAAGCTACAGTAATCAAGACAGTATGCTACTGGCACAAAAACATAAATGTAGATAAATGGAACAGGATAGAAAGTCCAGAAATAAACCCATGCACATATGTTCACCTTTTTTTTGGATAAAGGAGGAAAGAATATAAAATGGCAAAAAGACCGACTCTTCAATAAGTGGTGCTGGGAAAACTGGACAGTTATGTAAAAGAAAGAAATTAGAATACTCCCTAACACCATACACAAAAATAAACTCAAAATGGATTAAAGACCTAAATGTAAGGCCAGATACTATAAAACTCTTAGAGGAAAACATAGGCACAACACTCTGTGACATAAATCACAGTAACTTCCTTTTTGACCCACCTCCTAGAGAAATGGAATTAAAAACAAAAATAAACAAATGAGATCTAATGAAAGTTAAAAGTTTTGCACAGCAAAGGAAAGCATAAACAAGTGAAAGGACAACTCTCAGAATGGGAAAAAATATTTGCAAACAAAGCAACTGACAAAGGATTAATCTTCAAAATATATAAGCTGCTCGTGCAGATCAATATAAAAAAACAAAGAACCCAATCCAAAAATGGGGAGAAGACCTAAACAGACATTTCTCCAAAGAAGATATACAGATAGCCAACAAACACATGAAAGAATGCTCAACATCACTAATCATTGGAGAAATGCAAATCAAAACTACAATGAGGTATCACCTCACACCGGTCAGAATGACCATTATCAAAATGTCTACAAACAATAAATGCTGGAGAGGGTGTGGAGAAAAGGGAACACTCTTGCACTGTTGGTGGAAATGTAAATTGATACAGCCACTATGGAGAACAGTATGGAGGTTCCTTAAAAAACTAAAAATAGAGCTACCATACAAACCAGCAGTCCCACTACCGGACATATACCCTGAGAAAACCATAATTCAAAAAGAGTCATGTACCACAATGTTCATTGCAGCTCTATTTACAATAACCAGGACATGGAAACAAACTAAATGTTCATCGAGAGATGAATGGAAAAAGAAGATGTGGCACATATATACAGTGGAATATTACTCCGCCATAAAAAGAAATGAAATTGAGTTATTTGTAGTGAGGTGGATGGACCTGGAATCTGTCATACAGAGTGAAGTACATCAGAAAGAGAAAAACAAATACCGCATGCTAACACATATATATGGAATCTAAAAAATAAAAATGGTTCTGAAGAACCTAGGGGTAGGACAGGAATAAAGACGCAGACACAGATAATGGACTTGAGGACATGGGGAGTGGGAAAGGCAAGCTGGGATGAAGTGTGAGAGTGGCATGGACATATATACACTACCAAATGTAAAACAGATAGCTAGTGGGAAGCAGCCACATAGCACAGGGAGATCAGCTCAGTGCTTGATGTCCACCTAGGGGGGTGGGATAGGGAGGGTGCGAGGGAGATGCAAGAGGGAGGAGATATGGCGATATATGTATATGTAAAGCTGATTCACTTATAAATCAGAAACTAACACACCATTGTAAAGCAATTATACTCCAATAATGATGTTAAAAAAATTAAATTTAAAATATGTGTTAAAAACAAACTAACAAAATCTACAAACAATAAATGCTGGAGAGTGTGTGGAGAAAACCGAACCCTCTTGCACTGTCGGTGGGAACGTAAATTTATACACCACTATGGAGAACAGTATGGAGGTTCCTTAACAAACTAAAAATAGAACTACCATACAACCCAGCAATCCCACTACTGGGCATATACCCTGGGAACACCATAATTCAAAAGGAGTCATGTATCACAATGCTCACTGCAGCACTGTTTGCAACAGCCAGGACATGGAAGCTACCTAAGTGTCCATCAACAGATGAATGGATAAAGAAGATGTGGCATATACATACAATGAAATATCACCCAGCCATAAAAAGAAACGAAATTGAGTTATTTGTAGTGAGGTGGATGGACCTAGAGTCTGTCTTACAGAGTGAAGTAAGTCAGAAAGAGAACAACAAATACCGTATGCTAACGCACATATATGGAATCTAAAATAAAAAATGGTTCTGAAGAGCCTAGGGGCAGGATAGGAATAAAGATGCAGACATAGATAATAGACTTGAGGACACTAGGAGGGGGAAGGGTAAGCTGGGACGAAGTGAAAGAGTGGCATTGACATATATACACTACCAAATGTAAAATAGATATCTAGTGGGAAGCAACCATATAGCATAGGGAGATCAGCTCTGTGCTTTGTGACCACCCTAAGGGGTAGGATAGGGAGGGTGGAAGAGTGATGCAAGAGGGAGGGGATATGGGGATATATGTATACGTATAGCTGATTCACTTTGTCATACAGCAGAAACTAACACAACATTGTAAAGCAATTATACTCTAATAAAGATGTTAAAAAAATTAAAAAGTAGAAGTTGACTCAGAAAAAAAACAAAAATGAAGGGAATATGTGCTCTTAGGAAAATATCCCAAATACACTAGTAAGTGGGAACAAAAGCAAATTGGAAAATAATATATATATAATAGTATGACAACAGTTTTTTAAAAAAATAAATATCAATATAAAGATATATGAACACTTGTTCATATGTTACTAAACACATACACTGTTTAGAAATGGTTACTTCCAAGAAACAGTGGACATTTCATCTTTTATTTTATATACCTCTATGTTTTAAGATCCAGTAAAGAACCTGTTTTATTTCTAAAAAAAAACCAGCATTCAGGGACCTACAATTGAGCAATAATTCAGGACACAAAGAGGGACAACTGAATTTTCTGGTGTTTATCTCAAATGGCTGCCTAAAAGGCCCATTTCTACCACACTGGCCCAACTTCAAGCAACGGAATATAAATTCACATTAAGGATATAATAGTACTTTTAAATAACTTGATCATATGAAGGGTTTATAGAAATGATTAGAGAATTCCTAAAGGGATGTCAAAGGCTTGAATTGTGAGGATAAAGTTGAGCTGAGGATCATCATCTGGGCACTTCAGGATTGTTTGTGCTTCTGTGAAAAGTTAAATTATTGATCTAAACTCTTCATGACTCTTATCCTTTAGCTACTGACATTTCAAGAAAATAGAATATTAAGCCAATGTTGTATTCATTATTATACATATTACACAAAAATTTAAATTCTTAAGGGCTTTCAGATTAAAAAAAAAATTCTACAGTGTTTTATTACCTGAGCTATAAATAATATATAATCTGATAATATAGTTATATTGCTAATCTAATTTCCAGGTAGTATTGTTCACTTATGGAATACTTAAAATAGAAAGAAAATATTTTAAGGCATCTGTTACAGGAAAAATTATTTGACCAGTGATGAATGTCCTGAACTTGTGGAATTTTTAGGTAGTAACTTATAAAGTGCTCTTTAATTTTCTGAGCACTTTATATAAGCAAAGACTGAATTATTTTATTTTTGTCAGAGTCGTCTAATGTGAAAAGTTACAATCTAAACATCAAGAGTGTACTAGTTTTATCACCTAAACTCCACAGTAGCAGACAGGCCATTGTTGGACTTTTTGTTGTTTTCTTTGCTTGTTTTTCAACTGCAAATTTAAAAGATTGTGTTACATATTTTTAGGTTGAAAAATAAAATGATAAAGGAAGACTTCAACTTCTACGAGGGATTATTAGCTAGCAGAGCACTAGCACTCCTATCAAAACCACTAGAAAAAATATATTTAAAACATAGAGATCAACTGGCTGAAGGTAGAGAACTCAAAAGGTGGAGACCTTGAGGAGGTAAGACACCAAAGAGGGGAGACCCCAGTGAGGTGAACTAACTTTTACAGACTTAACCCGGGGACGTGTGGCAATTCTGGGCATGTCTTAGTAAATATTGTTAGAGAAATGTTGTGGCCAGCCAGCCTTTATTTTCCCTTTCAAAAAACCATTCAGGGATCCACAATTGGGAAACAATTTTAGGACACAGAGGGACAATTGAGTTTTCTAGCTTTTATGTCAAATGGCTGCCTATAAGACCTATTTCTACCATATGTGCCCAAACTCAAGCAAGGTAAAATAATAGCCCTTGTAAAGTGTGAAGGGGAAATAAGGTTGCAGATGCATTTGGGACTGGTAATCAGCTAACACTAAAATAGAGAGATTATCCTGAATTATCCAGGTGGGCCCAAAACTGTTAAGTCTTTAAAAGCAGAGAAACTTTCCTGAATATGGTCAAAGGGGAAGTAAAGTTGGAAGAAGGGTCACAGAGATGCTATGACACTGCTTCTGAAGATGAACTAAGCATGCAATAAGTTAAGAAATAAAAGCAGGGCTTCCCTGGTGGCGCAGTGGTTGAGAGTACATCTGCCGATGCAGGGGACGCAGGTTCATGCCCCGGTCTGGAAAGATCCCACCATGCCGTGGAGCGGCTGGGCCCGTGAGCCATGGTCGCTGAGCCTGCGCGTCCGGAGCCTGTGCTCCGCAATGGGAGAGGCCAGAACAGTGAGAGGTCCGCATACCGCAAAAAAAAAAAAAAAAAAGAAATAAAAGCAGCCCCTAGTAGCTAGAAAAGTCTAGGAAACAGATTCTCCCCTATTGCTTCTAGAAAGGAACACAGCCCTGCCAGCTCCTTGATTTTATCCCAGTGAGACCTGTGTCTGATTTCTATCCTACAGAATTGTAAGACAAAAAATTTGTGTTGTTTTAAGCTACAAAATTTGTGATAATTTGCTATGGCCTCAATAGAAAGCTAAAACATTACACAATCAAGAGGGTGAAAGTTCAGACTATGCCACAGGGAGCTGTTGCTGGATGACAAATAAAATGTAGACAGGGACTGTGGGTGTCTGAAGCATATGCTTGCTTTTCCCTCAGGAGGTGGAGGAATCTGGACACCAGATATTTAATCAAAAAGTTTTCTAGAAAACAGACTTTTAACAGCACTCTTGTGAGAAAAAAAAAAATAGATGAGTGTTTTAGTGGCCAATCCTGGAGGACAAAGAGTGAAGCCAAGGTAGCTTCAACCTTACCTGGACTGATAAGCAGGCTTGAAACTGGGTAATCTTTATCTGCATTGAGAGGAACTGTTGGCACTCAATCTCTTCTCTCTTTGGCACTCCAATTACAAGCATGGCAGATATTTTGACTTTATCCCAAAGGTTTCTAGCATTCTTTTCTGTATTTTAAATTCCTACATTTTCTGCACTTCATTTTAGGTATTGGCTATCAACCTGTTTTTGAATTCTCTAATCACACCTCTAGCATTTTCAGTTCTGCTGTGTTTATCTAAAGAGGTATTAATTTTAGATATTGCATTTTACATTCTAAACTTTTAATATGATTATTTTATATATTTCAATTATCTGGTGATGTGTTCCATATTCTCATCTATTTTGTTAATTTTATCCTCCATTTTCTATAATATATTATTAAGACCTGCTTTTAAGGCCTTGTTAATAACCTCTATTATCTGGATTACAATGTATTAGCTTTTATGATCTGTGTTTCTTTTTTCTGTATACTCTTGAACATGTGGTTTTGCCTTTTAGCATGTCTATTAAAGAAATGAGACTCTAGATGATGCTTTCTTCCTTCAAGAAGTGTAGCGGGATTTACTCTTCCTTCTGCTAGAACAGGAGAGCAAAATGACATGTGGGATGGAATAAAGAGCACCCAAAAGGTAAATATAATGAATGTTGGGCAAACATTAACTGTATAAAACAATAATAAGGGATCATAGGGTTTAAAATATAACTAAATGCATGAAAATAATACTGTAAAAGATGAGAGATGAATAAATGAAGTTATAAGTATTATAAGTTTCTATGGTTATTAGGGAAGTAATAAGAGCAATACTTTGTGGTGGACTGAAATAAGGTAAGGTTACATGTTGTGATCACTAAAGTACCTACTAAAAGAACAGAAAGACTTTTTAATTAACAAGTTTATGGAAGAAAAATGGGCTCACAAAATAATACTGACAAAACATAGATAAGAACAACATAAAAGTGGTTCATATAGAAAACAAACAGTACGATAGCAGATGTAAAGTCAGCTATTTCAATAATTCCATTAAATATAAGTAAACTATTCCTAATTAAAGACTAAATTTTTCAGACTTGGTAAAGTGTGACAAATGGAAATATGTGGGCCTTTCTACATTCCAAATTGACAGATTTGCCATTTTCTTTAATTATCTATACATATATGTGAAATTCAATTGGATGTCTATATAGTTCACAGAGAAAATTCACTAAATATACACATACATATATCCACATTTATATTATGTATTTTCTATGAATACTATTTTATAAATTTTTCACACTGTTACAAATGGCAGCATTTATAATAAACAAATGAGACATGGTTGACCAATAAAACCAAACACACTTTATAAGGTAATTTATGATTATAGAGGTAAGGTAATTACAGATTTCTTAGAGAACAGTGCTGTGCCACAACTTGACAATTCTACTTAATTTCAATTTACCATCTATTCACTGACACTCAATTAACCTCACTATTTAATTGAAACTTTTCTATACATGTTCTGTCAAAGATATAATAGCCACTAGCCACACATGGCAATTGAGCACTTAAAACTGGCTTGTGTAACTAAGGAACTTAATTTTAATTAATTGAAATTTAAATTGAATTATCTATATGTGGCTAGTGGCTAGTATATTATACAGTATAGCTGTACTATGTGTCATGAAATCTTGCAAAGACTGGAAGATATAGAAACACAGATTTTTTTTTTAATCTGCCCTTTCCTCAACATGATTTCATCCTCATAATAAAAACATTTAAAAATGCACAAAACAGTGAAATAAATGCATTTATAGGTATATAAGGTATATGTCAGGTATGAGAGGTAGCATTGGTTAGATAAGCATCAATTTAAATTCGGGAGGATATTGTCCAGTCTGATGAATAACAAGACTTTATCAGAAGTATAATTAGGAAGCATCACATAAAAAGACATCTTAATAGATGGCAATGTCATCCATAGAGTTTCTCAAACCATGCAATTAGGTATATTTAATGCCCCTGTATCTCATACCTCCGTATCTAATTCGTTAATATGCTCTGTCATCTCTACCTCTAAAAATAAAGCTGGAAAATTTATACTTGTCATCTCCACCTCTTCTCCTCTAGGCCACACAGTTATCACATAGTGCTTAGCATACTGCCAAAGCTTTCTATCAAGTTTCTTAACTTCTTTTCTGTCTACCTTGAAATAATCTTTCCAAACAGTAGCTAGAGAAAGCATTTAAACATATAAAGTAGATTGTGGTCCCTCCCTGCTTAAAATTACTCAGTTTATTCCGAATTACACTTACAATTAATAAAAATAAACAGACAAAACATAAACAAAAATGTCTTATTTCCTTATCTTACAAAATGCTATGTGCTATAGCACTGCTAACTTCTTATCACACAACTTTCTCTTGCTCCTTTTGTGCTCTAGACACTTGTCTTTAGAATCCTCTCCCTTGCTAAGATTGTTCCAAAGTTTACAGTCGCCATTCTTATAGCCTGCAGTGCTCTTCCATGTGGTGTCAGCTGCCTTTCTCTCATCATTTGGAATTCAAAATAAATGTTACTTTTTTAAAGAGACCTCTTCCCAGCATCTACCCTAATAATCTATTTAATAACTACCATATTGCTCTATTTAATTTCCAGCACAGCTATTATCTGTTTTTCTCCCATCGCCAGAATGTAAAGTTACAAGAAGACTGTGCGTCTAGTTAAACTATATCCCAAGTGCCTAGAACAGTAATTGGATTGTAGAAACAAATATTCAGTAAATTTTTGTCAAATGAATAATTGAATGGTAAGGTACAGAAATACCTTTTAAATGTATTTGGTAAACTATTTTTTAAACATTTTAAAATGCAAATTATATCATAAGAGACGAGGAGTAGAAAATAAATCTAAACAGGCCAGGCAGTGGTAGATTATGAAGGATATGTAGGTAACACTTCCTCCTGAAAACTAAGGCTCTCCAAATCAGTAGGATGGAGTTAAGTAAAAATTAGAAGACAGATTGGTCACAGGTCCTCTGGATAGTACAAAAGATTTTTTATTTTTCTTTCATTACATTAAAAATTATTGTGGTATAACTTACATATTGTTAAAATCCACAAATCTTAAGAAAAGAATTTAATTAATTTTTAAATATGAAACATTGAACTATAATTCAGATCTATCTATACCTATCAGCTAGCTAGCTATCCTTTCCAGAACCCTAGAAGTCTCCCTTCTAATCCCTACAAGTCAATTTTCCCCTTCAGACTTAATATCTATTTTGATCATTGTCACCACAGATTAGTTTGTGCATGGAATCCTTGCTTTTATGATCTTAAGATTTGTGAGGAATACTGGTCAGATATTTTGTAGGATGTCCATCAGTCTGTGTTTCTCTGATGTTTTCTCATGATTACTCTGAGGGTATACATTACTGGGAAGAATACCACAAGGCAATCTGCCCTTCTCTGTGCACGACATCAAGGGGACATGATATCAATATGTCTTATTATTGGTGATGCTAAACTTTCCAATTTCTACATTGTATATATTCTATTTTCCATTTTTTTTTTTTTTTTTTTTTTTGCGGTACGCGGGCCTCTCACTGTTGTGGCCTCTTCCGCTGTGGAGCACAGGCTCCGGACGCGCAGGCCCAGCGGCCATGGCTCACGGGCCCAGCTGCTCCGCGGCATGTGGGATCCTCCCAAACCGGGGCACGAACCCGTGTCCCCTGCATCGGCAGGCGGACTCTCAACCACTGCGCCACCAGGAAAGCCCCTATTTTCCATTTTTAATCAATAAATATTTGTTTTGGAGAAGATACTTTGAGTATATACAAAGATCCTGTTTCTCCTTAACTGTGTACCAAATGATTTCATCAACCACCAGTGGATCTTGCCAGTAGTGATTATTATTATAATGTTCTGAAAAGGGAGCTTTCTATTTTACTCATTTCTTTTACATTTATTAATTAGAATTATCCTTCAATAAGAATGCTGTCCTTTCTCCCTCAGAGTATATCAGGAAGGACTTAAGGATATTTAATTAAGTAAGCTATAATCCAATTCAACTGTTATTTATTTTGCTGCTCAAATTGTCTTAGCTTCGGCCACTCTGACCTTCAGATAGGCTCCTGTGTGCTCTTTTGACATGCCCTCATCCTTTTCTGTTCTGTCTTGTTTTGAACATTTCCTTGCTTTCTGGCAATATAAGATGATGTAGGATCATCTTCTATTATCCCTACACCATCCTTAGAATCAACCACTTTCTCAGGGAACCACAAAATTTCTTTTATTGGAGAATGATATTAAGAAACCAAGATCTGCGTATATTGAAGAATGCTTGCATTCCTGGAATAAACTCCACTTGATCGTGGTGTATGATCCTTTTAATGTGCTGTTGGATTCTGTTTGCTAGTATTTTGTTGAGGATTTTTGCATCTATGTTCATCAGTGATATTGGCCTGTAGTTCTCTTTCTTTGTGACATGTTTGTCTGGTTTTGGTATCAGGGTGACGGTGGCCTTGTAGAATGAGTTTGGGAGTGTTCCTCCTTCTGCTATATTTTCGAAGAGCTTGAGAAGGATAGGTGTTAGCTCTTCTCTAAGTGTTTGATAAAATTCACCTGTGAAGCCATCTGGTCCTGGGCTTTTGTTTGTTGGAAGATTTTTAATCACAGTTTCAATTTCAGTGCTTGTGATTGGTCTATTCATATTTTCTATTTCTTCCTGGTTCAGTCCCGGTAGTTGTGCATTTCTAAGAATTTGTCAGTTTCTTCCAGGTTGTCCCTTCTATTGGCATAGAGTTGCTTGTAGTAATCTCTCATGATCCTTGGTATGTATGCAGTGTCAGTTGTTACTTCTCCTTTTTCATTTCTAATTCTATTGATTTGAGTCTTCTCCCTTTTTACCTTGATGAGTCTGGCTAATGGTTTACCAATTTTGTTTATCTTCCCAAAGAACCAGCTTTCAGTTTTATTGATCTTTGCTATCATTTCCTTCATTTCTCTTTCATTTATTTCTGACCTGATCTTTATGATTTCTTTCCTTCTGCTAACTTTGGGTTTTTTTTTTTTTGTTCTTCTTTCTCTAATTGCTTTAGGTGCAAGGTTAGGTTGTTTATGAGATGTTTCCTATTCCTTAAGGTAGGATTGTATTGCTATAAACTTCCCTCTTAGAACTGCTTTTGCTGCATCTCGTCAATCAACGTGATACATCATATTAACAAATTGAAGGAGAAAAACCATATGATCATCTCAATAGATGCAGAAAAAGCTTTTGACAAAATTCAACACCCATTTATGATAAAAACCCTGCAGAAGGTAGGCTTAGAGGGAACTTTCCTCAACTTAATAAAGGCCATATATGACAAACCCACAGCCAATATTGTCCTCAATCGTGAAAAACTGAAACCATTTCCACTAAGAGCAGGAACAAGACAAGGTGGCCCACTCTTACCACTATCATTCAACATAGTTTTGGAAGTTTTAGCCACAGCAATCAGAGAAGAAAAATAAATAAAAGGAATCCAAATCGGAAAATAAGAAGTAAAGCTGTCACTGTTTGCAGGTGACATGATACTATACATAGAGAATCCTAAAGATGCTACCAGAAAACTACTAGAGCTAATCAATGAAATTGGTAAAGTAGCAGGATACAAAATTAATGCACAAAAATCTCTGGCATTCCTATACACTAATGATGAAAAATCTGAAAGTGAAATTAAGAAAACACTCCCATTTACCACTGCAACAAAAAGAATAAAATATCTAGGAATAAACCTACCTAAGGAGACAAAAGACCTTTATGCAGAAAATTATAAGACACAGATGAAAGAAATTAAAGGTGATACAAATAGATGGAAAGATATACCATGTTCTTGGATGCGAAGAATCAACATTGTGAAAATGACTCTACTACCCAAAGCAATCTACAGATTCAATGCAATCCCTATCAAACTACCACTGGCATTTTTCACAGAACTAGAACAAAAAATTTCACAATATGTATGGAAACACAAAAGACCCCGAATAGCCCAAGCAATCTTGAGAATGAAAAATGGAGCTGGAGGAATCAGGCTCCCTGACTTCAGACTATACTACAAAGCTACAGTAGTCAAGACAGTATGGTACTGGCACTAAAACAGAAATATAGATCAATGGAACAGGATAGAAAGCTCAGAGATAAACCAACGCACATATGGTCACCTTATCTTTGATAAAGGAGGCAAGAATATACAGTGGAGAAAAGACAGCCTCTTCAATAAGTGGTGCTGGGAAACCTGGACAGCTACATGTAAAAGTATGAAATTACAACACTCCCTAACACCATACACAAAAATAAACTCAAAACGGATTGAAGACCTAAATGTAAGGACAGAAACTATCAAATTCTTGGAGGAAAACATAGGCAGAACACTCTATGACATAAATTAAAGCAAGATCTTTTTTGACCCACCTCCTAGAGAAATGGAAATAAAGACAAAAATAAACAAATGGCACCTAATGAAACTTAAAAGCGTTTGCACAGCAAAGGAAACCATAAACAAGATCAAGACAACCCTCAGAATGGGAGAAAATATTTGCAAATGAAGCAACTGACAAAGGATTAATCTCCAAAATTTACAAGCAGTTCATGCAGCTCAATAACATAAAAGGAACCAACCCAATCCAAAAATGGGCAGAAGACCTAAATAGACATTTCTCCAAAGAAGATATACAGATTGCCAACAAACACATGAAAGAATGCTCAACATCATTAATCATTAGAGAAATGCAAATCAAAAGTACAATGAGATATCATCTCACACCGGTCAGAATGGCCATCATCAAAAAATCTAGAAACAATAAATGCTGGAGAGGGTGTGGAGAAAAGGGAACACTCTTGCACTGTTGGTGGGAATGTAACTTGATACAGCCACTATGGAGAACAGTATGGAGGTTCCTTAAAAAACTACAAATAGAACTACCATACGACTCAGCAGTCCCACTACTGGGCCTATACCCTGAGAAAACCATAATTCAAAAAGAGTCATGTACCACAATGTTCATTGCAGCTGTATTTACAATAGCCAGGACATGGAAGCAGCCTAAGTATCCATCAGCAGATGAATGGATAAAGAAGATGTGGCACATATATACAATGGAATATTACTCAGCCATAAAAAGAAACGAAATTGAGTTATTTGTAGTGAGGTGGATGGACCTAGAGTCTGTCATACAGAGTGAAGTCAGTCAGAAAGAGAAAAACAAATACCGTATGCTAACACATATATATGGAATTTAAGAAAAAAAAAGGTCATGAAGAGCCTAGGGGTAAGACAGGAATAAAGACACAGACCTACTAGAGAATGGACTTGCGTATATGGGAAGGGGTAAGTGTAAGCTGTGACGAAGTGAGAGAGTGGCACGGACATATATACACTACCAAACGTAAAATAGATAGTTAGTGGGAAGCAGCAGCATAGCACAGGGAGATCAGCTTGGTGGTTTGTGGCCACCTGGAGGGGTTGGATAGGGAGGGTGGGAGGGATGGAGACGCAAGAGGGAAGAGATATGGGAACATATGTATAACTGATTCACTTTGTTATAAAGCAGAAACTAACACACCATTGTAAAGCAATTATACTCCAATAAAGATGTTAAAAAAAAAAGAAATGAAAACATATGTCAACACAGAGACACGTATGTGAATGTTCATAGCAGTGTTATTCATGGTTGCCAAAAGCTGGGAACAATCCAAATGTCCATCAACTGGTGAATCCATCCAGTGGAATACTACTAGCAATAGAAGGGAATGAACTATTGATAATATGCTACAGCACGGATGAAGCTCAAAAAACATTACACTAAGCAAAAGAAGCCACATACAAAAGATTACATATTGTATGAAATATTCAGAAAAGAGAAATCTATGGAGACAGAAGGCAGAACAGTAGTTGCCTGGGGCTGGGCATGGGAGCAGGGATCTGTAGCAAGTGGGCATGAGAGAACATTTTGGAGTGATGGAAAGATTTGAAAACTGGAATGTGGTGATGTTTGAGTAACTCTCTAAATCCCAGCTCCCGGCTTGTGATATGAACTTGGTAAGTTACTTCACTGTTCTGAACGTTTATCTCTGCATCTGTAAAGGGGGCACACCAGTGCCCTGGTGCTGCAAGAGCCAGAGGTAACTCCTGTAAATTGTCAAGCTTCGTTCCTGGCACAAAACAGGCACCCAGTAAGCGGCATCACTCTTAATTGTGCCTTACCAGTCTCCAAAATAGTTTGTTGCATTCATTATTTGCAAGGCGTTATTTTTGGTTTGTCCCTCCACCCCCCTTGTAGGCTCTTTAGACTGTGAATTAAATCAGTGAGCTAACGTTTCTTCCCTCTCATCAGTCTGGCAAAAATGAAAAAGTTTAAGACTATCAGGTTTTGATAAGGATCTGAGCAATTAGGTGGCTCTGTTCACTTTTGAGTAGTGACTATTGAAACAGCTTTTTTGAGTGCTCATTTGGCAATGTCTATTAAAATTGAAGATGTGAAAAAAAAAGAAACCAAGATCTGGCACTAGGTGTACAAATTGCTACTGTGGTGTCACATCTTTTAGCCCTTCTCAACAGACAGGGCTAATAGAGTTTATATTGGTAACAATATAAACTCATACAAACATGAGTTTACATTGATAAAACTTGAGTTTATAATAATACTTCCAACACCAGTCCTGCACCACATGATTTGTTCTAGCCATTTCTTTCTGTTACAGACAGAAATGTGGGTCTTAGTCTCTACAATAACATGTACATGCATTTGTTCAACATTATTACACATATAAATTAGTTTTAGAATTGCTAACCCATACATTCTGAAAAACAATTTTACCACTTAAAGCACAATGTGTGGATAGTTTATCTTGACCGTCGCCTTCACTATCCTGTAAGAGCATTGTCTTCCAAAGTTACTTCAGCTTGTCTCTTCCTAAGACCCTTAAAGTTAGTGATTTATTTGTAATATACTTATATTCATTTGTCACAATCTTCAGTGAACCTTGGGTACTTTCACATATTGTTTTTCTTTAATTTACATCAATTAAAATTTACTCTTTGTGGTATAAAGATCTATGAGATTGGACAAATGCATAGAGCCATGCAACCATGACTATCTGCATTCTCTACAGTTGCAGAACTGTATGGAACATTTGTTTCACAACAAAACTTTTTGTACTGACCCTTTGTAGTCAATCCCTGCCCCTACTTCTCAAATCCTAACAATCGCTGATCTTTTATTTCATTCCTATAGTTTTGCCTTTCCCAAAATGTCACAGAAATGAAATTATACAACACAACGTGTTTGAGGTCTGGGTTCTTTTAAGCAGACTGTTTCTAAGGTTCTTCCATGTTGTGTGCATCAACAGTTTGTTCTTCTGATATTGCAGATTAATATTCTATTGCACAGATGTACTACCATTGTTTATCCATTAACTGGTTAAAGGATATCTGTGTTTTTCCCAGTTTTTAATGATTAAGGAATAAAGATGATACAAACAATTGTATCATTCTCTTTGTATAAAAATACATTTTCATTTCCCATGGGGAGAAAACTAAGAAGCATAGAATTTCTGTGTCAAATGGTAGTTGTATGTTTAGCTTTCTAAGAAACTGGCAAACTGATTTCCAAAGGAGCTGATCCATTTTGCACTCCTGCCAACAGATAAAAGAGTGTCAATTCATGAAAGAATGTGCTGGCCATTATAATTGACACCAAAGCTGTGAAGGACAAGAGTAATATTATATGCTTAACAGTTTGAAAGTCACTTGGTTTCTACATTGTCAGATCAAAAGTGAGAGTAGTTAGTAAACTTTTACGTAAGTATAGTAGAGAGACGATGTCATACACACAAGACATACAGAAATACACACTCTTTCTCTCACATACACACACAAACATACACATACCTCCTTGTTTCAAAAATGATTTCTGGGGCTTCAAATAACTTAAAAGTAGTATTTATAGCAATATATTATTCTATCTGAATTATATTTAATCACTTACTATATATTTGGCATTGTATTAAGCTTCAGGATATTCTGATCAATTATATAATTATGTATATCAATTAATATATATAAATTTGTTACATGTAAAAATATTAATTATATTTATATTATAAATATATTTTATATTTTTACATTATATTTTATGCTATAAAATATATATATATATTTCCCACATAGATCTTACAGTCTTTTGTAATTAGTATGGTAATAAAAATGGAGATCACAACAAATACTTATTTTTTTAATCTATAATATTAATGTTATATAAATTTATGAAATTAAATATATATATGTTTAGTCACATTCCCTCGGTAAAGTCACAATAAGTTTCCTATATATGTGCCCAAAATAATTATGTAAATTACATTATAATAATTATTGTTATTTTATATATTTGGGTGAAACCTGCAATACTGATGAAACATTTGGTTCTCAAGATTATTTACCACAGAGTTAAAACTAAACTGATTTTAAAAATTTATTCCTTCCAAGGAATATTGGCAAGCCTGTTAAATAAAAGTCACCAGTATGCTTTCCATTTTATTACCTGTTTATATATATGTATTCCACAAAACAAATGGTAGCTATTAGACGCATGCAATAATTATCTGAAGAGGAAGAAAAAGAAACCTGACACTTAATTTCAGTGCCTGATCCATTTGTAGAAATTTAATTTCACTTTTTTACCTGAAAGATAGGTAATTTATTCATTGTTTTATAATTTATGTCTGTTTACCACCATAATGGCCTTCTGACTTTGACCCTTTCAATTGTTTATGGTTATTTTGAAATGAAATCATGTAAGTTACGTTTAAGCAGGTAAATCGAACAGCTTCAATGTCCAAAAATATTGGCAAATTGGCAAGCATTTCTTACTAACCTAGTCCTATATTCTAATTGTTTTCAATCATCCTCTTTTTATTTTATATCCTTATGTCAAGACTTCTTCTCATTTAGAGTAATTTCTATTGTCCTGTTTGCCATTATTATATATTTATTTATTACAACTACCCTGGGATGTGTGGGTAGAGTGGAGTAAAGAAATGGAGAAAAGTGTTGGTTTAAGTCATTTTGCTGAAACACAAATTTTGGTTGGCTGAGTTAGGACTATACCCCAATTTCCTTTACTCATTCTCTGCTCAGTTTTTATTCCTTTAATCAGTCTACAGGTTTGAGGTATTTTGAAAAAGAGAAACAATAAATTAAATGTATTGTAATATAATTTAGATAAAAATTTCAAATCATATAAGAATAATTTGAATATTTCTAATTAAAATATTAAACATATATTTAAAATACAAAAATTAGCAAATAATATTTAATAATATTAACAAAAGAATCTTCATAACCCATTCAGCCACTTCTGTGTATTGATACAAGAATCTTGAGAATGACCGACAAGTTGTTTTTCCTGTGTTCTCCAACCATGAATCTATCATGTTTATTCTGTTCAAAGACAGTGACAGCAGATGAGAAGAAATAGAATGGCCTTTAAAATAAATAAAAACACATGAAAGATGCCATATGGCTTTTCCCCCCATAACTGTGTTGAATACATTTAGAAAAGAATTTCACAAAAAGGAGTAAAGTGGAAAATTATTTCATAAATGGCCTTGCATTTCAAACAAATAAACAACAAATATCATTTAGCATCAAGTGACCTGATACAATGCTAAGCAATAAATTATAAACTAGCTATAAGGTATTGATATGAGAATTTGGATAATGAAACTTTATGTTAAGAAATCAAATATGTTAAAAAGTAGAGAGGCAGGCATAATGAACCACAGTAGGCCCATCACCCAAATTAAAAAGTTTTTAACTATGGTCAATCATCTGCTTGACCATCTCCCCAACCCTAAATTAACTTGAAACAAGTCCAAGAAAGCATACATTTACATTATTCTATCATGTGACTTTAAAATGTAAGCATTATATTTAAAGTAAAATAAAAATATCATGTTATTTTATCATAAAATAACAAAACATATTTTATGTCATTTAAAATGCCATCAAACAGAAAGACCCATTCAGGATAAAAACCTCTCAGAAGGGCTTCCCTGGTGGCGCAGTGGTTGAGAGTCCGCCTGCCGATGCAGGGACACGGGTTCGTGCCCCGGTCCGGGAAGATCCCACATGCCGCGGAGCAGCTGGGCCCGTGAGCCATGGTCGCTGAGCCTGCACGTCCGGAGCCTGTGCTCCGCAGCAGGAGAGGCCACAACAGTGAGAGGCCCGCGTACCGCAAAAAAAAAAAAAAAACTCAGAAAAAAACAAATAAACAGGAATAGAGGAAACTTCCTCAATTTAAATTTTTAAAAAAGCATCTATAAAAATGCTATAGCTAACATTATATTTAATGATAAAAGACTGAATGTCTTTCTCCTATTAGGAACATGAGAAGGATGTGTGCTCTAACCATTTATTCAACAAAGTGGAGGTAGTTCTAGCCAGTAAAATGAAGCATGGAAGGGAAATAGAAGGCATACATATTCAAATGGAAAAATAAAACCGTCTTTACAGTTTTATTTTATACAAAGACATGTTTGTCTATGTATAAAATCCTAAAGAAACCAAAAAAAAAAAAAACCCTACAACTAACAAGTTGGTTTAGGAAGGTTACAGGACAAAAAATAAACACAAATCAACAGTATTCTATATGTTAGAAATAACAACATGAACACTGAAAACTAAATACAATAGCGCCCCCCAAAATTAAATACTTAGGTACAAACCTAACAATATATATAGCAATCTCTATTTGCAGAATATTACAAAATCTCTGAAGACAACAAAGAAGATCTAAATAAAAGAGATATTCCATGTTCATGAATTCGAAGATTCAATACTGTTAAGATGGCAATTCTCCCAAACATGTTCTATAAAATCTGTGAAATCCTATTAAAAATCACCCCCAAATTATTAATAAATACTGAAAACCTAATTCTAAAAATTCTCTGAAAAAGTAAAAGCCCTAGAATAGTCAACACAATAGTGAAGGAGAAAAAAATTTAGAGAATTCACATTGCCTGATTTCAAGACTTACTATACAGTTACAGAAATCAAGACAGCATGATAGTGAAAGAGGACCATCTAGATCAGTGGTTCCCAACCTTTTTGGCACCAGGGACCAGTTTCATGGAAGACAGTTTTTCCACGGACAGGGGGCAGGGGGATGGTTCAGACAGTAATGCGAGCAATGGGAAGCGATGGGGAGTGGCAGATGAAGCTTTGCTCGCTCGCTCGCTCGCTCGCCCGCTGCTCACCTCCTGTTGTGCGGCCCGGTTCCTAACATGCCGCGGACTGGTACCAGTCTGCAGCCCGGGGGTTGTGGACTGCTGATATAGACTGATGGAACGGAATAGAGTCCACAAATAGACCCACACAAATAAAGTCCATTGATCTTTGGCAAAGGAGCAAAGACAATTCAATGGAGAAAGAATAATCTTTTCAACAGATCTAGAGACTTATTCTGACTCAGTGTCAAGATATTTCATTTCAGTTTTCTGTGCTTCTGTCAGCATGCACAGAATGCCTGAGTATTCCATATTTTGAAATGCAATCACTGATGACCATGGCCTAGATTTATCATTTCATTCTTAGTGGAAAAAAATGGTAATGTTATAACTCTGCTATTCTTTATTAGCCAGGTACTTCCTTAACAGACACTTTCCCTTATTAACAATTTGATAAAAATTCCTATATAAATTTTAGGATAGAGTCCTGATTATTTTCCTTTATAGCTACTTTTGAAAATATAAATTTGGTTTCTTAGGATAATTCAGAGATGAAAATGAGCTGTTTATTTTTTTAAATAAATTTTCCATTTGGATAATGGATTTTACATATTTAAAGTGCTCAGCCCATTGCAATTAACTTATCAATGTTAAAATTCCCCATCTTTGGCCAGGGAACCACTTCAAGTTGTTTCTTGAGTCAACTTGATAAATGCTTAACAGTCTTTAATAGCAACTTGCTTTTGATAATTACAAAATATTACAGGCTCATCTTGAATGTTTGTAGTTCCAGCCTTAAAAATCAACTAATTCACAAATAGGCAATGGTATTTAGAGATATCAGCCTTTGAGACAGATGTGCCCCTAAGACAAGGTTGGTTTGGTGGTTATTAAAAGAAAAGCAAAAACCTAATTTTTTACAAAATCAATTTTCATGAGTTTACAAAGACACTTCCAATCCAAACTTAAGACTACAAGATTTTTATTCTTAAATTTATATATCTTTCTCCTTTCCCCCATACCAAAATCTAAGATCCCAGCTACAATAAATATTTTCTCATTTGCTTTATCTTGTAATATGTTATATTTACATTAACATTAAAATTTCATTATAAAATAATTAATGGCATAATAAACAGACTTGCATATTTGTATTTTTGTCAGTGTAACTTTGAAACAGATTTCCATGAGTGAGATTTCTGATCAAAGACTAAGTATATCTTTGATATTGGCAATTTCAGAATGTAGATGTATATCAAAACATCAGCCTGCACACCACTTTTATTTGTCAATCATACCTCAATAAAGGTGGGGAAAAATAACTACGTAGTTGAAAAAGCATAGAATATGTTAGTTGCTTTTCCTGGTGATTGTGACTATACTGAGATAATACACAAAATTTGACAAGCGGTCATTTATTAAAGGTTATTGAGGTATAGAATATGGAACTATACTGATTAAATATAGCCTATTGGTCTATCTTGCACTTTGAATAGATCTTTAACTGATGTATTATTATCCAACAGCATGCATTGGTCATTTGGAAAATATTTGTTCACTGAGTTGTACAGAGCTTTCATACATTGACATTTTATTATTTGATATAATCACATTTTAAAAAATCACTGACAATCTCATTTTAAAATAGTTTAAGAATTGGCAAACTTACAAGCACACAGTGCCATGTATGTTTTCCAAAATTTTAATTTTTACTTTAACACTCAAATTTTATTACTGGCAACAAATAGTGCCAATTGTTTTCCTGAAAATGATCCACATCAGTCATTTTCTAGAAAATATCTGCCAAAATCCAAATGTGAATCAGCACACATTTTCATTTTAGTAAAAATGATATTCTATGTAAAATATAACAAACAAAAACTCAGTTAATTCAGCTCACAGTTCAAACAATTACATAAGTGTTTTCCTTCCAGACAAAAAGAAAGGATTTATGTGTTCTTCCTGTTTTCTTTCAGAGTATACTGAAAAGTATATTCCATTTTCCTCTAGGAATACTGCTTCTGTCCTATCCACAGCACTGTCTGGCTAATCACAACAAAAAGCCTAAATGGCAAGCCTAATACCAATGAAGAAATGTTCAACATTCTTTAAAAAATATAATATTTAATTAATTATTGTTAAACAGCAAAGAAGTCCTTCAAAATATTTTAGCTTTCTGAATATCTATAAATAGAATCGGCTAAATACTGTATATATGTGGTGGGAATTTTTGTTTTCTTTCTTAAATATCTGTGTGTAGGTTTTCTTTTGATCTAGTCCCTTAGGCAGTCCCTTGCTATATGGCAATAATTTAATGGACATTTTATATGCTTATTATGAGGAAAATTGATTTTGCACATTATTCAATTGAAATCATCTAAAGAGAGATCATCTGTGCATTACCCAGCATAATTTTATTTTATTACACTTGATATACATGAGAGAGTGAAGTGATCATGGCTACTAGTATCATTAAACAGATGGCAGTGATTTTTTTTTTCCATCCTCTGTAACTCAGGAGTGACCTTTCTTACTCTACTTCAAAATTAAGTTTAATGTAAAGAATAATTAAGAGCAGATTTCATGGCTTTCCATTTTCAATTAGAATGCAGAACTTCACTGATGACCATCACTTCATTCACCAATGACAACAAGTCAGATAAATTAGAAAACTTCAGTATCTAAAAATAAACATGGTGATAAGGACTCCAAAAAAAAAAAAAACTAATGAATTAAGTTTTGAACAATATCGTATGTTTCCGTTACATAACCAACCTATGGCTATTTTCAAGCCTGGAAGGTCAGCAGGAAGGGGAGCGAATACAACATAAATAGTGGTAAGGAGAAATCACCCCAACTTTTAACCACTGTGAGAGTGCTGGAGGGATGACTTGGAATACCAAGGAGCCATAATTACACAATGAGCCAGCACCTGCCAACTCTTTTCCATTGGCCTTTTCAGAGCATATGGTGTAACCTCTGTAGGCTGGAAACTGTGCAGGAGATCTAGCTAAGAGAGAATCTCCCTATAAGGTGCACAGTGCTTCTACTGAATACAAGGCTGTGGACATGTAAAGGATTGAGGCTGTTAGGAAAGCTGACGAAAATTGTCCCTGAGGCACCTGGAGTCTTCATCTCATCTGAAGGATGAAAATGAGAGAGGAGAAATGAGAGACATTCCTCCAAGGTACATTAGGGTTTCATAAAGCAAACTGCCATGGACAAATACAAGTGGGGTGAAGGAGGAAGACAGCAAGACAAAGAGAAATCACCAAAGCACCAGCAGGTTCAAGGTGTGTCTCTGTGTAAAGAGAATTCTTCAAGAACTCTAAAGTCTAGATGTCATCCTGTATACCAGAGAGAGAGATTCTAATCCCGAGAACAAACTGGTTGTACAGTATACAGTAGCTGGATATAAAATACAAAGAGTTCTGTGGAATCTCACCACTGCAAAGCCACAGATCCAGCTTAAAGGGAAGCAATGATCCCATCCTCAAAATTTTTAATGCCAGTGTTGAACTAAATATAAATAAAGCTGCAACAAAACCCAGATTTCACTACAGATCTGATTGGCTCATCATGCTTTCTTCCCATATCAACATCATAGACAGGTGTATGCTGTTTTCTGAGAAAATTAAATTAAATTTAATGAATTCTCCATTGTTCTTTGGACTATGATATCTCATATAATAAAAAGTAATGAGAAATTCAAAGAAGCAGCAAAGTGTTAACTATATCCAAGAGGGTAAAAAAATAGTTAATAGAAATAAACTCATAAGTGGCCAAACTATTATACAAAGAATTTAACATAATTAGGGAAATATACTAAATGATCTAAGGGAAAATATTAAAAACATTTCTGAATGATGTTCACTAACATTACTGTGGTAACCATTTCATGATGTATGTAAGTCATATCATTAGGCTGTACACCTTAAGTTTACACAGTGCTATATGTCAATTATATCTCAGTAAAACTGGAAGAAAAATATGTGTGAATAGATGGACAATTTCAGCAGATAAATGGAAACTATAAACAGGTAATAAATGATAGAAACCAGATTCCCCCCCCCCAAAAAAATGTTTCTGCATGAAACATTTCTATGTTTCTACAAAACTAATTCATGGTGTTAGAAGTGAGATGTTTACCTAAACTGGGGACAGCGATCAACTGAAAAGGGGCAGGAGATAATTTTCTGGTGTGAAGTAAATATTCTGTTTTATTTTATGTTCTGGTTCTTTTTGCTATATAATTGCTAAAACTTATGTAGCTGTACTGAATACTAGGATTCCTAAATTTAATTATCTGTAAAAAAGACCTTTATAGATATGTCAATAAATAGATAAATAATCCAGTAAAAATGAATCCACTAAAAGACCTCAGTACTTTAGAACTGCCACTATACATACTGATTATTTTGCATCGACACATACATTTATGGGGATTATGATAGTCTTTTTATACTGCCTTTTGTGGAGCAGAAATTTTAAATTTTAATGAAGTCCAGCTTATCAATTATTTCTTTCGTTAATTCTGCCTTTAGCGTTGTATCTAAAAAGTCACTGCCATACTCCTGCAAAAGCAGCAAACAGGGGAAGCCTGCAGCTCCCTTAACCAGAGATTATGGTCCCAGTAAGGCAGTGGCAGAACTAGCAAGAAATATAACAAGCGGATCCTGGAAATGAAAGAGCCATTGAGAAAGGCTGATAACTATCATATGTTGTTAACTTGACTGCTGAAGAAGCTACACACATGGGGGAAACCAAAGGAAAGGACCCAAGCTCTCCACAAACCCACAGCTGACTGGTTGCCCTTAGGAACAGGGAAGACACAAAATGGCCAAAGTTTTCCACACATTTCTGAATGAGTTGGAAGCATGCACAGAGAAGACTGGAGAAGATTCAGCAAAATATAAAATTCATGGTAGAACTGAAAATTGCTTAAAATTTGAATGTAAAACCTGATCTATACACGGATCCATTGGTAAAATGTAGAAATTTTACTTGGCTCAAGGTGTTTAATCACAACCTTCGACCAATCAGTGACTGACACCTAAGTTTTGTAGACATAGCAATGACCTATATAAAGTCAAAATTTTTAAAATATTAAAATAATAATTAAAATCAACTGAGCACAGATATCATTGTCCACAGAGCATGGGGAAGACAGGTTTCACAGATTAAAGGCAGAAAAGAGATTAGTGTTTCGCAGGAATCAGGGCTCAGCGAAGGACATTGATTGCCAGGGTTATAAGAGAAATTTGAGCACTGATGGAAATGTTATAAATACCTACGTCATTATTGTGGGAGCAGTTACATGACTGCATACATTTGTTGATCTCATCAAGTTGTATACCTAAAATTGCTCAGACCAATCTAACAGTATGTAAATAATTAAACTATAATTTATTGTCTGTATTGTGATAAATTCATTTCAATAATTAATGTCAGTGTGATATAGTTTACTTTAAAATATGAAAGTTAAATTTAGAAAGTAAAACATAGTTTCCTTCTATGAAAAAATACGTTTTACTCAAATTACAACTAACAAGATATAATGTTATTTTATTGTTTAAAAAAAATCATTAAAGTAGATACTGATTATTTGATAAAGCGCCTTTGGTTTTCCTTAATGCTATACTTCTGGGATGATAGGGAGAGGTATGGGATTTCCATTCTCTAGCTTTTCTCAATATTTTATATAAGAGGTATGTCCTTAGATTATTCTTGAGAGATCTAATTTGAGGATGGTCTCAGGCCTTTATCCTTCTCATAATAAAGCACTTCTTAATTTTCCTAATGATATCTGGTTATAGCTACACTTTTTTACCAATGAAGTTTTTCTTTGACCCTTATTCTTAATACCCCACTCTCTTTTCATTGCAGGTCCAAAATCCTAATTATCCTGAAAAAAATTCCTGATTATTAAATATACATTGTAACTCAACTCTGATATAGAATTGAAGTATCTTCACCTTGATAAGAATTTTAGACCTGTCAAAACTAACTGAAATATTAAATTTGGTTTCATTAAAAATATTAGCCATTCCTTCCACTGTGATAAAATTAATGATAATAAGTAATGATGCTGGTGTTAAGAAAAGTTACAAATGGAAAGTAAAGTAATTTCCTTGTAAGAGAAAATTTTAGACTTTTCAAATTTTATAAAGAAACCCTTTAATATATTAATCTGTTTTCCGAATATGAATATATTCCCTCAGTCAGAAATACACAATGCTAATCACCCAATATTGTCTAGCAAATATTTACTTAAAATTTATTATTCTAAAACTGTGTTAATCCAATATCATCGTTCTCAATTATGGTATATTTCTAAATCTTCTATAAGACTTGCCTGCTCGAATACAGTCATATATATTTCCTTTTTCTTCATCTCACAAATTCTATGGTATACTTTTTCCTTCATATAGTAAGTATGCAGGGGGTTTTTTGCACAATGTTCCAAAAAGCCAACTTTACAGAATAAGTTGATAGTTTTAAAAAACATCAGCATAAAATGAACATATATTAACAACGTGGAAGTTCTTATCTATATGAAAACTGAGAAGAGATTAGATTTTTGTTATTCTGTTTAGTTTTTTTTTCTTTTTTGCTGTATTTAGCTGTACTGAAAAAATGTATAGTCACCATAATATATCCTAAGTATGATGGAATAAGAAATAATCATATTAAGACAGGAGAAAATTACATTAAAATTTTATAGGTGAGTCACTTCCTCAAGGCTGATATTCAGATGAGTAATTACGAAGCTATCCTTTCCTTGAACCTTGTTATAAAAAAAAAAATAGAAACCCATCCATTTTGTAGCTTACTTTAAATTAAACATGCTTATGATAGTATATGGCATTCTACAGTCTCTACTGCATATGACAGATGCTCATATTTTATTAAATAATGATAAACATATCTAAATATATTTGCTACTAAAATTCATCATAACTAAAATTCTGAATATATCTGTTGCCTTAAAGAGAGTTCTTTGTTTATCCATTTGCATTTTCTCTTGATGCCCACTTTCATTTTTGTACTTCAGTATTTTTTTTTCTGACAGAACCATTCATTTTCCAGGCAAGTACTCTGAATTGTCTTCTTTTTCATTTGCCTGTTTCACAAGCTGCAACCCACATTGTTTGTACCATAAGCCTAGTCATATTTACTGAGATATTACCTTTTAATTGAAGTAGATTAGATATACTTTTTGGCATCATTGGGAGAGATTTGTTTTGAACAGTTAACTTCTAAAGTGACAATTTGTGTCCTTAATATTGAATTTATGTATCTTTCCATATTAATGGGCATTATGGTTATGAAGTCACAGTGAACAAAACCATTATTAAGTGAATTCTAAATTCAATGAATTTTAAGTTGCATTAAAAAAGTACATACCAACAATTCACAAAAAACCTATTTGTAGAAAGAAATTTGTCTAAGCTTGACCAAGGTTATTTGGGAACACACCAATTCTTCTAAAACTTTCTAAAAAATAGGAGAATAAATATGAAAATATCCATTTTAAAAATGGAGATTTGACATATTTAATCATTGTAAATGATAAGATCTATATTAGATAAAATATAATGCATTATGCTAGTAAATGACACTGTAAAAGCAAATCATTAATTTTTTAAAAAAGACTTCAGTGATTTTATGCATTTATTATACATGTAGAAATGCTTCAAATATGTAATAGAACTTCTAAACATAAATCCTGTTTTACATACAAAATGGTCATACACATACACTCTTTTCCATATGGTCCAAAGAGCTACTATATTTAAATGGTTTAATTATATGAAATATATATATATAAATGGTATAAATGATTTTATACACACACACACACACACACACACACACACACACACACACACACACACAGTGGTTTTTGAAATATTGGTAAATGTCTATCAGGTAGTTGCATATAAGTATCTGAAGTTTGTAAGAGAGTTTAGTATGTATATGCGTATAAAGATGTAAAAGTCAAGAGCAAATATGTAGTATTAAAGTCACTGGTAGAGAAAAATATCTAAAGAGGGGATGTGTAGTATAAGAATGATGTAAAAGATCTAAGTTTGGTTAATATGAAAATTTTAAGAAAGATTCTAAGGAAGAACAGAATGCTAGAAATAATAGAAACTGAAATAATCAGAGAGGTAGGAGGAGAATCAGCATATTACTGAATTCTAAGTGTTAAGAGTACTATAAGGAGATAAGGGATTCCTACTTAAAATAGAAAGTTAAGTGTCAAAAAATTCCCCACCTGTCAAATTTGTATTGAAATAACAGAGTTAGGTGTAAAATTTAACAACAAAAAATTGAGGGATTGAGACCACGGGGCAACACTAAATTAACCGAAAACACAATGGACTGAGGCAAAAGAATACAGGGCCAATCAAGAAACTATTAGAGGATTTCTAATAATCCTTTCTATATTTGGAGAAAATGTTTTCAATGAATAATTTCTAAAGTAGTAACTTCTGTTATTAATATTGAATTAATATATCTTTCTATATTACAGTGTATTATGGTTATTAAATCATACTGCTAATTAGATACCTCTAAGTCAGTGGTATAATGAGTGGCCAGAGGAGGGAGATGGCAAGCAAATGAGTATTGCATTATGAAACATTCTAAAAATTGTAGAAAGAGATGGAGATAAAAATATCCTGGAGCTGATGGAATTTATAGTTTTTTTAAATGGTAATTTCTAAAAACAGTAAATGATAGTCTTTGCCACTTTTCAGACTGAATTTCCTTCTATTTAAAAGACCAGGACATGGAATCACTGGGATACATTTTGAGTTAGATAAACCTTAATTATATGAAATCCAAGAAAACTTTGTTTGATTAGACACAGGTATGAAACTGTCATTCAATAAAACTGTAAGAAATTAATAAAAATTAATTTATAAATAATTCTAAAGGGAAAGGATGGATGCTAAAGAAATGATCCTTAAAGTGATACTTGCATAAATAAATACACCAATAAATGAATTAATGAATAAATGAATTACATATTCATAAAATTCAGATTTTAGAGCTTTGGTTTAAAAATAGTAGTCACCAATGTATTAGACCGCAATCACAGAATCATTTCTGCAGAGAATTCTAAATTAATCCAAGTCTAAAACATCACACTAGTAGGAATACCTATACTAATATAAAAAATAGATATGCAAGGTTTGCCTGTATGTTCTATTTAAAAAGTAAGTAAAAAGTAAGTTTTGTTATCAAAACTGACAAAGATGGTTTTAAAAGAGAAACAATTGGTCAGTCTCACCTGTAAATACTGATGCAAAAAAATCTCAAATAAAATTAACAAAATATAAATCGGATCTTTGAAATAGTATTACAAAATCAAACGGGTTTCTTGCATGAACAAAATATAGCTCTACATTAGGAAACCTAGCAATATAACTTTCAGATTAAGAGATTCAAAGAAAAAAATCAAAGGATTAGATGCATAGATACTGAAGTTATATTTGTTAAAATTCAACACAGACTTGTAATAGGACTCATAATAAAATTAGAATTATAGGCTATGTTCTTACATTTTAATATGCACATATATGAAAAAAATATAATAGAGAGTGTCCCTTCACACCATTTTTTTTTTTTTTTTTTTTTTTTGCGGTACGCGGGCCTCTCACTGTTATGGCCTCTCCCGTTGCGGAGCACAGGCTCCGGACTCGCAGGATCAGCGGGCATGGCTCACGGGCCCAGCCGCTCCGCGGCATGTGGGATCTTCCCGGACCGGGGCCCGAACCCGTGTGCCCTGCATCGGCAGGCGGACTCTCAACCACTGCGCCACTAGGGAAGCCCTCACACCATATTTTTTAACATTGATTGGATCTACCTATAAGCATAAATAGACCAGATAAAATAATACTTGTTTGTGGTAGACAAATAATGCCCTCCCCCGCAAAGATGTCCATGTCCTAATCTTTGGAAATTGTGACTATGTTATATTACCTGGGAAGGAGTATTAAATTTGAAAATGGAAAGAAGGTTGCTATTCCATTGACCTTAGAATAAGGAGATTATTCTGGAATATCTGGGTGAGCCCACTGCAATCATGCGGGTCCTTTAAATGTGAAAGTTGGAGAGAAAAGAGTATTAGAATGGTGCAGCATGAGAAGCACTTCACTGGCCACTGCTGGCTTTCAGAATGGAAGGAGACAATAGGCCAAGGAATTTGGGCAGCCTCTAGGAGCTGGAAAAGACAAGAAGATGGATTCTTTCCTACAGCCTCCAGAAAGGAATTCACATCTATCAACATCTTATTTTAGTCCAAGGTGAACATTTCAGATGTCTGACCTCCAAAACTGTAAGATAATAAATTTGTTTTACTTATTTAAGCCACAAAAATTGTGAAAATTTATTAAAGCAGCAATAGGAAACTGGCACAGTGCATAAAAGTTTAAGAGGTGGTTTAAATGTTTTGTTATCTAGAGATCGTACTTACTGATGATAGAGTTTTACAGCTGAAAAATCTACAAGAACACTAGAAATATTACAAAAATTAAAAAAATACTAATGAAGCTAGAGAGAATTTGTAAAAATCAATTGTTTTTCTCTTCAGAAAAAAATATAAAACTAAAGATTACACTTAAAAAAACAAAAATAATAAATGGATATAAATGATTTTTAAAACATTAACACGTATGTAAAGATTAACATACTCTTAGCAAAGCCTTGAAGAAATGAAGATACAAATATTCAGATAAAAATTCAATTCTCAGATATCTTTACTATATTAATCTATATGTGATCCTGATTCCAATAAAAAATACAAAGCTATTTTTGTAAACAAGCAAGCAAGGCAGAAAATATACATGTAACATTTAACAAGTAGTTCTCAAAAAAGAATGAGGGGATGCTAGCTTTTTCAGATGTCAGAAATCCACCATAATTTACACAATGTGGAGCTGTTGACATAATAGTGGAGAGAAACCAATGGTACTGAATGGAAAATTCAAGAATAGACTCAGATATGGGAAGTAATACACAATAAGTCTTTACAATCGCACAAAACTTGACAAAATTGTCAAGAATATAAAGATCTTCTTTTCATAATCTTATCTCAGAATCAATCTTGTTAAAGCCCCAACTCAATATGAGCAATAAAGGGATAGCCTGATTTTAGCAATTTATAGCAATCCGTTTTCCAAGTAATTTTAAATGATTTCAGCAGTTCTAATCCTGAAAATTAAATATTAACTAGAAAATATTTCTCTAAGAATACTTTAAACCAGAAACTTGTATGGAAACATGGGACATTTTGGTAATTGCCATTTTCCAGATTAGGGTTCAATGATAGCCAGATAAAATTTCCAAGTCCTGACAATACTAACTGAAGGTTTTTTTTCTTTGTTTTGTTTTTTAAAGAAGATGTTGGGGGTAGGAGTTTATTAATTAATTAATTTATATTTTCTGTGTTGGGTCTTTGTTTCTGTGCGAGGGCTATCTCTAGCTGTGGCAAGTGGGGGCCACTCTTCATCGCGGTGCGCGGGCCTCTATCGCAGCCTCTCTTGTTGCGGAGCATAGGCTCCAGATGCGCAGGCTCAGTAGTTGTGGCTCACGGGCCTAGTTGCTCCGCGGCATGTGGGATCCTCCCAGACCAGGGCTCGAACGCGTGTCCCCTGCATTAGCAGGCAGATTCTCAACCATTGCGCCACCAGGGAAGCCCCTAATTGAAGTTTTAATTGAATAGAGACACATTTTGGAAGGAGAAGGTTCCATTTCAAAAAAACTAATGAGACAAGCATCTTTCAGGCTTTTCTACATTATGAATTATATAATTTGCATAATTTGAAAGCAGCTATAAAGATAACCCTTTACAAGTACTTTCATCACTTGTAAAACTCTTGTTCTGTGGTTTCTTGCAGTACTTTGAAGATGTTAAAAACACACACACAATATATATGTACTCTAGTAAATATTCATCTGAATTTCTCCAAATGTTTCTCATTTCATTTTTATTGACTTGCTCATATTTAACATGTCTCTTCCACTGCCATCCACAATAATGTCATTCTGTATACAACTGAGAAAATACATTCAAATAAGAACAATTAAATCGCAGAGGGAATACATTTAATAGGAGCATAATAGTTATCAGTAAATTATTCAGTGAAACTTGCTCTTCCCACAAGAACTGCATTTAAGCGCTGCAATATAAGTTCCATCAGACAAACATGATAATCTTAATGAGTCAAATCTAAAAGACTTTCATTCTCCTCAGGTGGGCAATTAGTCAATTATAAAATAAAAATATTCTGTTAATGCTACCTACTTAAAAACAGGAGTGTCCCATGATTCCTTTGTTTTTTTAGATATGTTTTCTCCTGAAAATGTCACTATATGTAGGATTTGTCACTATATGAAGCAAATTTTGGTGTTTTCAACTTCTGAACAATTATTAAAATACTAGTTAATTTCTCAATTCATCAAGAAAAATATCAAAATATATCACCAATCAGGAATTTTTGGTCTTCTGTCATTTTTGTACTTCTATATATTAGATCTTATATATATTCCTAGGTAATATCTGAATATGAAACCACTTATCTTACAAAATGGCATATAGTAATTCTATTTCCAAAGCAATTTCCTCTACAATATATTATAAAATTGAAGGAAAAAAAACTGAAGACAAAAACAAAAATCAAAAAAGCCAGAACTTTCATCTGCAAGAAATTAGAAGGCATACCAGGTACCTACTAAGTGTTTAGCTGTCGGGGAACTGATTGGGAAAAGTCAGAATGTTAGTGTGTTTTGTTTACTCTTGGCTCTCTTTAGCAAAGTATTACTTTGATCATTACTTTGTATTAATTTGAGTCTTTGGGAGTCACTTTGCCACTCATACTAAATGTGGCCATCATTAAGTTATTAGAGACAGTCCTGAATCATGTAAGAAAAAAAAAAAAAAAACGTATGAGAACTGTATGTAGTGGCAGCAAATGCCTGAAAAAACTGCTTGTTAAAAGTTGATACTATTGGGCTTCCCTGGTGGCGCAGTGGTTGAGAGTCTGCCTGCCGATGCAGGGGACACGGGTTCGTGCCCCTGTCCGGGAAGATCCCACGTGCCGCGGGGCGGCTGGGCCCGTGAGCCATGACCGCTGAGCCTGCGCGTCTGCAGACTGTGCTCCGCAACAGGAGAGGCCACAACAGTGAGAGGCCCGCGTACAGCAAAAAAAAAAAAAGTTGATACTATTGTACAAATAAAACAATACACACACATTGTACATAGTTTGTACATAGGTTGTATATATATAGCATACAAATACAAATAAAATGTTGAGCTTTAAAATAACCCTCACCTCAATACTTGAATATTTATGAATATTGCTATTAACATTATGAAGGGTAGACTCACCATTTATTTCAAATATGGTGAAAGAGGAAATACTGAAGGACTGAGAATGAAAATGAACAACAACAACAAAACAGTGCATAGTGCACACTGCAACTCTTTTCAGAGAGCAGTGTCAGCTAATAATTAATGAATATCCTCATCCCAAGATAGGCAGTCTTATATTGTCTGTCTAGTGATGTCAGAACTGGTAATTACCATGTCACCCATTTTTCTCTTTTCTACCTGAGAATGTTCCTTGCAGTTGGTGTATCCATGTTCCACCATTGCATACTGGGTGCGTGTAGGACAGATAGCTTGTCTTTTTAGGGTGTATGTCTGAAGGAAATGTACCTGATGGAGAGACAGCGGCACCTCTTCCACTACCCAGGACTTTGAACTGTGACTGGATAGGATTTGGGTTGTCTGCCGTGGGGACTAAGTGAGTGTGTTCAATGTGTGAGACAGAGAGTGAACCAAACAGTTTGTTATGAAAAAATGGACTATGATAGACATTAATGGTATCTGTCAATATTCAGTGCTTTTTGACTTCAGATAGGGCAGCCAAATTTAGCAACCTGTTAAATTTGAACTTCAAACAAACAGAAGATATATTTTTGTATAAGTATGTACCATTTTTATTCTAAAAAGTTAGTTTTTGTGTGTACAATTCCAATTTAACTGAGCATCCTGTATTTTTTTCCCGCAACCCTACTTCTGTGGCACTTGGCAGACTCTGTTTCCCAGACTCATTTCATTTCGGAAAAGCCATTTGACTAGTTTCACTAATAGGCTTTTAAGAAAGACAACACATGTTACTTCTAGATAAAACTAAATTTTAATTATGCAACTCTTTACTTGTTTTCCAGTTATGGTATCCAAGCAGACTTCAATTTGAGATTTTGGTGAAACAAGATGAAAGCATCCCATATTACTTAACTCACTGGCCTCTAAATGAGTGAGAAATCAACTTTTGCAGTTTATACAACTGATAATCATGACTATCACACACAGATTTTATCTTCTAGTTTTTCTCTATTTCCCCTTTCTTTTACCACAACTCTCAACCATTTAATATCTTGCCAAATCTCTCCCCTCACTTGCTCTCCAACTATGCTGTGCTTTTGTGTTATACCAAATTTGCATAGAAACGGGTAGGACAGAGGAGTCGTCTCAAGAATATTCTTTAAAAATCTATAATAGCTTGGATGAAAGTATAGAATTATAATGAGATTTGGGTCCTAGTACAATTTGCATGTCCAAACCCCCTCTTACAGCTCAAATAATGTTCCACTTTTTTCCCCCCTGTGGTAAACGTAGCAGATCTGGAAATGATATATTCCTTTCTAAGAACATTAGTGGATGAAAAGATGGAGAGGTTAAAGAGATCAACTCAATAGTAGAAATAGCAATTTCTACTTCTCTAGAGAAAATATAACCTTCTTTATCCTATTTGTGTGAATAGGCTGAAAATATTGGCTATGTGACCCAAGACACCTATTACTACATGTCAGACTGGAATAAAAGCAGCACAGTAGTCCAGTAGTAGGTTTGGGAGATGGGATTTTAAGTGAGTATTGAGATATGGGGAAAAGAAACCATAAGAAAGAACATAAATTATGAGTAAACTAGTAAATTTTATCTCATGTAAGGATCGTAGGCAAGTAATACAGATGTTCACATTGTTAAACTTTTTGTTGTTTTGTTTCATCTGAAACTGGGTTGCATTACTGTGGGCCTGGACCTCATAATTTTAAATATCGATAAGTTCCAGAGAGAAGCAACTCCATGCAACAAGAGGAAATTACCTCAGGAATTGAGAGATCACAAGAGAAAAGAGCTGAATTTGCTTTTCTTACACATCAGAAGCAGAGATAAGATCAAAACCATTCCCAAGCTTAAGAATGGAAACTCAGATCATACTCTAGTCTTTCTTGTTTGACTAACACAATGAATAACTATTTGCACAGTGCAAGTCAATGTTGTTTTGATGCAACACTTATAACTGATATTTCAAAAAATCCAATTAATTAAAACTGTTGTACTGCCCTCTGTAATATATGTCAACAGAATTGACCACCTCATAAGAAACAAAGATCTACTTATTTCCTGTATTAATGTGATTGACATTAAGTTTATCAACAGATGTAAATATTCACATAAGTCACCTGAGATCTGCCACTGTCTGGAGTCAAAATTAGAGTCAATTTCTTCATCACTCATTCCTTAAAAGTTAAAAATACTGAATAATCAATCAATATGGCATTCTGGAGAAGCAATTTTGTTTTAACATTACCTGTCAAATAACACATTTGCATCCTGTTGAGGCAAGACCTGCTATGAGATGAGAATATGTGTGTACCCATAATTTAGAGTATCCTTCAAAAGGAATAGAGTACAATTTGTTTATTCAAATGTGTGTGTGCTTTTATGACATCTACCATGATTTATTCTCATTCAAAAAGTCTATCAAAAATACTTAGAGAAAACAGAAATATCTAACTCCACCAATGTGTTTCTTTTTTTAATAAAAAATATATACTTGGGCTTCCCTGGTGGTGCAGTGGTTGAGAGTCCACCTGCCGATGCAGGGGACATGGGTTTGTGCCCCGGTCCAGGCGAATCCCACATGGCGCAGAGCGGCTGGGCCCATGAGCCATGGCTGCTGAGCCTGCGCGTTCGGAGCCTGTGCTCCGCAACGGGAGAGGCCACAACAGTGAGAGGCCCGCATACCACAAAAAAATAGCCATCGTGACAGATGTGAGGTAATATATCATTTTGGTTTTGATATGCATTTCCCTGATGATTAATAATGTTGAGCATCTTTGCATATACCTTTTGGTCATTTGTATGTCTGCTTTGGAAAAATGTCTATTAAGGTCAAAGATTATTTTTGGATATGATACCAAAAGCTCAGGCAACGAAACCAAAAACAAGCTGGACTTAGACTAAAAATGTTGTACAAAACAAAGGAAACAATAAAAAATGGTAAGGCAAGCACTGAACTAGGAGAAAATATTTGCAAAACATATAACTGATAAGGGTTTTTTTTTAATCAAAATATATAAGAAACTCATAAAACTAGAGAGCAAAAAATGAATGATCTGGGGCTTCCCTGGTGGCGCAGTGGTTGAGAGTCCGCCTGCCGATGCAGGGGATGCGGGTTCGTGCCCCGGTCCGGGAAGATCCCACATGCCGTGGAGCGGCTGGGTCCGTGAGCCATGGCCGCTGGGCCTGCGCGTCCGGAGCCTGCGCTCCACGGCGGGAGAGGCCACGGCAGTGAGAGGCCCGCGTACCAAAAAAAAAAAAAAAGAAACAAAAAAAAAATGAATGATCTGATTTTAAAATGGGCAAAAGACCTGAATAGACACTTTTCTACCAATGTATTTCTGAAATTTATTATTATGTATCATTTATATTTAAATAGAAAAATAAATTTTAGCTAGGTTACTGGATTTTTAGATGAAATTTTCAGGTCTTAACTCAGGAAAATATTGTGCACTACGTGTATAAAGTACTTTTAAAGATTAAGGTTCTGGATTTTTAAAATGCATTCTACAGCTCTGGCATACAAATCTGTAACCTTATACAACCAGAACCTTCAAAACATGAAAGCCATTATGTCTCTCTATACTAATTTCTATCGTATCAATATTAATATCATAATGACATTATTATGAAAATAAAATTACTTATTTTCTACATTTAATCTTAATAGAGTATTAACTGAAATAGGTAATATGTTTATTTAGACTTGTTTGCTTATATTACATAAACTGCATGACAAATATCTTTAATCTTATTACTTTGTACAATTAACCATCCCCATCTAGCAAATTTGGTTATATTTTCTAACAGTACTAAATACTGCATATCATAGTAATAAAACTGAAAATGATGAAATGCTATATATGTAAATCTTTTATGTATGCACTCACTAAAAAAATTACCAAATTCTTATTATGTGCTAAGCTCTATGATAAAAAGGATGACTAGGGAAATTGTAAGCAATATGATTTTAAGTGGTTAGAACAATGACATACAGATATAATTAATTTTATAATAAATTTCTTCTTAAGCACATCAGCAGGTTTGATGATAGTAAAATGTCTCAGTGAAATTCATTATTTGATTACCCAAAACAACTCAGAAATACTAAAAATAGGTCCAAAAAAATCAAGGAAAAAAAATGAAACAAATACTGTTTGCCAAAATCTGAGCAGTTTTCCAATTTCTGAATTATTGATAGCAGATGATTGATATCTCATAAATGATTGATATTTAGTCACCATTCCAACAATCTCAAAAAATGCTGGACCAGCACTAAATCAACACCACCACGTGCAAATAATTTATAGGAAACTACAGAAGTGGTATAGACATCAAATAAATGGTATCATTATAATGTTGATAGAAAAATGAAAGTAAAATTGATAAGAAAAAAGTTGAGCAATATAAAACAGATATTCAATCTAAGATACCTGAATTTTAAGAGGAAAATTTACATACAATATGTGCATACACAATGAACACAGAAAAATTTTAAAGATCTTAGATTGTTCCAGAGAAAACAATTAAATTATAATCTGAGATATAAAAAGGTTTTCTTTCCCCCTATTTCTAGAACTCTAAATATTCAGAATGTGTACCAATAGCCCATATTTTCCACAAAGTATTAGTAGGAATATAGGAAATTAGGAAAAAGTAAGTATAGAGAATAATATTTTTATGTTTATTCATATATATGTAAAAAATTAACAAGCTTATAACCAAGAAGCACTAGTAGTTACACATTAGAGATAAGTTTTAAGATTTATTTTTCATTCTATAATACAGTATATGTCTGAAAAAAGAGATGAAATTTTCTTTTATTAATTTTAATATTTAAAAGTTTATTACATATTTTAATCTAAATTCTAATTGTAAACTTTAAAAATTATATTAGAAATAAGTATTTTAGCATTATTTTCCCTTTTATATTGTAAAGCTTGATAAAGTCACATTTGTCTTTAAAATCACAACTTTATTTGCCTCATGCCTACTTTTGATTCCTAAATATGAATATCAATAAATGTTACCAATTGTTATCAATATATAAATATTGTTCACAATCATGACAAAGTTTGTCATGATTATATTTCTTTATGTGTTTGTTCACAATGCCATGACTCCCATACTTCTCAAACAAGGATACTCAATGCTTTGCAAGTGTTTTTAATAATCCTGGCACATATACTAGGTACTGAAAAAATTTTAATAAGAGAATAATAATTATATCTAAATTTAAACATGATAAAAATACAACCAAAATTTTAAATTGTAGCATACTTGATATGAGGATATAATTAGAGATAAGTAGTTCAGAGGTCTTATTTTGTTGTGGAAGAATGAAGAGATAGTGAATAATTTTAATAGTAGAGACTGCATGCCAAATAAAGTTTATAGTTATTCCATTTCTTTCTCTCAATATCTATAATATCTATAATATAATGGTAATTACAAGAGCTACATGGTTTCCAGTTGGTAAGGTATTTGGCTCACATGCTTTATACTAGAAGAATATAGTAAACATGCAAGCAAAATAATAAATAATATTTCAGGTAGTGATAAGTTAAATGAAGGAGGTAAAACAGACTATAATTACAGGGAGTAATTTTTCTGAGGCTATGGCATTGCACTGAATGATAAGCCTGTTCTCACAAAGTCAATATTTGGGGGAAATAACTCTTCAGTTATTGGAAAGAGTTACTGCAAAAGCCATGAAGCTCAGGTAGATTCTGTGGCATAGAGGAAAAGAAAAGGAGACTGTGTGCAGGGGGCAAAATGAAGGAAAGTACACAGAACTGATTGGTATTTAGTGACTGTATTTGAAGGTATGGCTTACAATGTTAACACAAATCCAAGAATATAGCCATAATTCACAAGTATACAATTTATCCTTTTCATTTATTTACTACCCTATTTCAGTTTATTAAAACTGCAATACAAATATGCTGTACTTAAATCAAATTTGAAATGTGAAATAAAAGCTAAAAACTTTGTTCTAAAAACTAGTGTTTAAAATTTAATATATTCTATTTTTATCAACTAACTGAAAACTTCAAATTAGTTATAATTACAATTAGAAACTCTGGAAACAAACTGTCCATGCACACATGTTGTTGCACATCATCTAGGAAACATTAATCATATTTACCTGAAGGAAGTTTTTAGACTGCTTGCAGAGACTAAATGATTATAGGACCACAAATGAGTATTTTTCATTTTACTTCCATGTTTTACAAATGTAAGGCAATACCCAAACCCATTACCTCCTAAACTGGGGAGACTAATGATCTTTGGAAATATTTTAAATGCCGAACATTAAACAAACCTCAGATTTCAGGACATTAATATACAATATCATAGATGAGTTTTTAATGGTCTAACCACATTTTCATGCATACTGCTATCTTTTTATCATATTTTGGATCAGTGGTCTGGAAAATTTCATTCTATGAATTTCAAGACTTCAAATGAATCCTTGCAAGGATGTTGAAGGAGAAAATAGAAGCAGCAGCATAGTCAGAAGTAATACGTCACAACTAGTAGGATGTATGCTTGTGTACTTCTCAAGTGTTGCTTTTTTTTTAATATCCTTTACCATTTTCTGTAAACATAATTATTAACATAATTCTTATGAAAAATTACTTCTATATAAACTTTTAGAAATTTCTAGAGAACATGTACATTGGTCATTAATACAACTGTTGTTATAATAGAGGTATCTGCTACTTAAAATTTTTCTAATTTTCTCTATTTATTGACATTAATTTTCTTTCAAATATTTATCTTCCCCAAAACTAATGATACTGCAATAAGATAATGGAAAAGAAAAATATTTCAAACAGATAAACAAGTTTCTTTTTCTCTTCTTTTTTTTTTTTTTTTCTGTCTCTCACAATGCATAGTGCAAGGGAGGCTTTGCAGTTAGAAGGCATGTTATTCACATATCACCTCTGGTAATGTAGGTTTCTTTGCATGCTATTTAACCATTAGGAAGCACCAGAGATAAAAATAATTAATCATTATCAACTGTAAGGTGCCATTATAACACAAAATATGTTATTAGCCCAAGAATTTTTTTAACCATTATTCTCAGGTTTAGGATTCCCTGCATCTGCCAATCAGTTCCAACCCTTAAACATATAGGACAAGAATAGCCTAATGCAGAAATATATTACTTAAAATATTGTATTATTTTTGTAATTGAACTATTAAATTTTTAATAAAATATTTTAAGGAAAAATCAGAGTCCACTTTTTTCTATTAATGAAATTTTGTTAATTGGGGGAAATTTTGTTAAAATGTTGTCTGTTTTCTTTATACATAGAGTCAAATATTATTTCCTAGCCACAATAAATGTCTAAAGAATGGAAAGCAAGTAATTTTGACCAAAAAGAAAAAAAAAAACCTGTCACCAGTAAATGAAAACAAAACATATGAATACTTCAAAATGAATTACTGTGCTAGCTAAATTGGCACACTCAGAATCAAAGCTAGGGTAGGAGAAAACCATAAGCTGATAAATTTTCTGTGTTTGAAACATGCAGAAATTTAAGTGAGGAAAGAGGGAAATTGCCAATAAGACATTCAGCACAAGAAAATGAAATCTGTAATTACAAGCTAAAAAGATGATGCTATACAGCAATAACAAACCATCAGAAAGATAAATTAAGAAAACAATCCCATTTATAATTGCATCAAAAAATAAAATACCTAGGAATAAATTTAACCAAGGACGTAAAAAATCTGTACATTGTAAAATGATAAGATGTTGATGAAACAAATTGAAGAGGACACAAATGAATGGAAAGACACTCCATGCTCATAGAATGGAAGAATTAATATTGTTAAAACATCTATACTATCCAAATTGATCGATAAATTTGGTGCAATTCCTATCAAAATCCCAATTTGTTTTCACAGAAATAGAAGGAAAAAATCCTAAAATGTGTATGGAACCACAAAAGACACTGAATATCCAAATAAATGTATTTCAAATATATTACAAAGCTATAGTAATAAAAAACAGTATGGTACTGGCATAAAAACAAACATAGATCAATGGAATGTAAGACCTGAAACCATAAAACTGCTAGTAGAAAATATAGGCAGTAAGCGCCTTGATCTTGGTGTTGGTGATGATTTTTTGGATTTGACACCAAAAGCAAAAACAGCAAAAGAAAAAATAAATAAGTGAGACCACGTCAAACTAAAAAGCTTTTGCATAGCCAAAGGAAACGACAAACAAAATTAAACATCAACAAACAGAATGGGATAAAATACTTTCAAATCATATATCTGATAAGAGGTCAATATCCAAAATATATAAAGCACTCATAGAAATCAATAGCAAAACAGAAAGCAAATATTCTGATCAAAAAATGGACTGAGAAATTGAGTAGAAACTTTTCCAAAGAAGATACAAAATTGGCTTACATGAAGAGGTGCTCAACATCACTAATCATCAGGAAAATGCAAATCAAAACTACAATGAACTATCACCTGACACCTGTTAGAATGGTTATTATCCTAAAAATAAAACAAGTGTTGGCAAGAATGTGGAGAAAAGGGAACCCTTGTGCAGTGCTGGTGGGAATGTAAATTGGTGCAGCCACTATGGAAAACAGCTACTATGGAAATTTTTCTTTCTTCAGAAAACTAAAATAGAACCACCATATATGCAGCAATTCCACTTCTGGGTATATATCAGAAGGAAACAAAGTCACACTCTCCAAAAGATATCTGTAGCCCCAAGTTCATTGCTTCATTATGTGTAGTAGCCAAGACATGCAAACAACTTATGTGTTCATCGACAGATGAATAAATAAAATGTGATACACACACACACAGGCACACCCTGGAATGTTATTCAGCCAAAAAGAAAATATCGCCACTTTCAACATGAGGGACCATAAGGGCACTATGCTAAGTGAAATAAGTTAGAGAAATCCTAACCTAGAGCTCTTTAATAGTTCATAGCCACACAATCCCTACTATACAGTCTGAAATCCAGACAACTCTGAAAACTGCAAGCTTGTTGTGGAACTCATTTGGAAGCAAACCAAACTGACTTGAACTTCTTTTGTGGTGACTTTGAACTGGGGGCCCTAAAGCTATGTACGGTTTTTCCACATCCCAGCTAATGTGAATGTTCATCTGTGTCACTGTATAAGTATTAATGTGTTTGATCATAAAAAATTTGAAAGATGATGAAAGCAAATGAATTATTAAAAATACCATAGAAATATTAAAGTTTAAGGATAACATATTATTCAACAAGTTTCTATTGAAGACCTATTTACTGCAAAACATATTAGATTGTTGTAAAGCACAGAAAATATGTACTATAAAAATGAACTACTGAAAATTAAGTCAATCATTTTGTTTTAAGCTGTAAAATAAAACCACATAAAAATGAATGTAAATTTAGTGAATGATTATTAGGCACACATGCTTGTAACCACCATCCAGAAAAAGAAAGAGAACTTCGCCAGCCATTTCTGATGTCCCTCCACGTGTCATGTTCTAACCTCACCTCTTCTTTTCACCTGTAATTAACCACTCTCTTGCCTTTTATAGTAATCCCTTCTTTGCATTTCTTAATATTAGCACTCAAGTTTACACTATTAACCTCCACAGTTTAATCATGCCCATTTTTGATCATTCTTTTAAATATTTTTAATCCACAGATTTTGCTTTTCTTTCTTACAGAAAATCCTTTTCCTTCTTACAGTTTATCTATTGTTAAAACGTGATTCATTGGGCCTACAGAACTTTTTATAGCCTGAGTTTTGCAGATTGCCTCTTCATGTACCAGATATACGTGTTCCTCCATCTTGAATATGGGCAGCTAGATACAAAGGCTTGGTTAAATGTAGTTTCAATCTAATTGGCAGAACTACAGGTTGCATTAGTTTCTATTCATTTTGGAACACATCACCACAATCTTAGTGGCTTAAACATTACAAATTTTAGTTCTGGGGGGCAGATGTTATATTTGGGTCTCATGGGGCTAAAAGCAAATTTCCAGCAGTGCTAATTTCTATTCTGGGGGTAGCAAATCCATTTCCAAGCCTTTCCCACCTTCTAGAGTCTGCACTCATTCCTCACCTCATAGCCCCATTCTTCCACCTTCAAACTCAGCAGTGTTGACCCTCTCTGACAGTTTTCCCTTAGTTTCATCTCCCTCAGGGAAGGTTCTCTGCTTTTTTTTTTTTTTTTTTTTTTTTTTTTTGTGGTATGTGGGCCTCTTACTGTTGTGACCTCTCCCATTGTGGAGCACAGGCTCCGGACGCACAGGCTCAGCGGCCATGGCTCATGGGCCTAGCTGCTCTGCGGCATGTGGGATCTTCCCGGACCGGGGCACGAACCCATGTCGCCTGCATCGGCAGGCGGACTCTCAACCACTGCGCCACCAGGGAAGCCCAGGTTCTCTGCTTTTAAGAATTCATATTCGATAGACTCCACTTGGATTATCCAGGATAATCTGTTCATTCCAAAGTTTCTAATAGTAATCATATCTGTTAATCCCCTCTGTCATGTAAAGTAACATCTTCAGGGGTTCCTGTGATCTACAGAGGCATTATTTTGCTGACCAATCACATAGGAGCTATCTCATTCTTTCAAAATGAAGCAAATATTTCTGGTTTTCTCTTCATTGTCATGTGAGCAGTTTTTGATTCTCAATGTCTAGATACATCAGTTCACTGATGGCTGCAAAATGGAGATTTTCTAGTTTGTTCTTCATTTCTTTTTCATTTATTAACTGGAATGCAAAAGTATGTATTGCAAAAATAGAATATAAAAACATAGGATATGTTTTATCTTACCTTTTCAGATTCCCAATTCAAATGGAAAAGGTAGGATCAATGCCTGATTCTTTCCCTTTATTTATCAGATTTTAAGGTAATTATTTTTTCCCTATCATGCTTATAAGGATTTGATATTAGTGTGTGTGTGTGCATGTGCGTGTGTGTGTGTGTGTGTGTGTGTGTAAGAGAGAGAGAGAGAGAAAATACAATTATTAACTTATGAATTTAAATATATTTGGTGGGTTTCAAGCCACTGTAAGCACTATGCCTATTGCCTATTATCCCATCTTTGGCCAGAGGGAAGGCCTTCAAGGTTATTTCTTAACGTTTTATCATGACCCTAGAAGTCTTTGATATTTTTCTTGCTATCTGACATATCAAAGTATTTAATATTCCATACTGATACTTCTAATTAAAATTCAGAACTGTAGAGCTTTTACTTACATTTTATTAAATAGGTTTCTCTTTCATTTCAAACTCAGATTTTCAAAAAATGAGAGGATGATAGAATACCTTAAAATTACTCATTTTGCTTTGACCACATTACACTTACAGATGTCCTGATATACCAGTGCTAATAGTACAACTGCTAATTATATTATTAAGAGATATTTTTGCATATCCCATGTTTTTAAGTATAGTTGATTTACAATGTTTCAGGTGTACAGAAAAGTGATTCAGATTTTTTTCCATTACAGGTTATTACAAGATTTTGAAGATAGTCTCCTGTACTATAGAGTAGGTCCTTGTTGGTTATCTATTACATATAAATTAGTGTGTACATGTTAATCCCAAATTCCCAATTTATCCCCCCCCCTTTCTTCTTTGGTAATCATAAGTTTGTTTTCTATGTCTGTGAGTCTATTTCTGTTTTGTAAATAAGTTAATTTGTATATTTTAAGATTTCACATATAAGTGATATATTTGTCTTTCCTTCTGACTTACATTACTTAGTATGATAATCTCTAGGTCCAACCATGTTGCTGCAAATGGCATTATTTCATTCTTTTTTATGGCTGAGTAATATTCCGTCTTTTTTATCCATTTGTTTGTCAATGGACATTTAGGTTGCTTCCATGTCTTGGCAATTGTAAACAGTGCTGCTATGAACATTGGGGTGCATGTATCTACTGGAATTAGAATTTTTGTCTTTTCTGGACATATCTCAGGAGTGGGACTGCTGGATCAGTATAGCTCATGTTGTTTAAAATTCTACTCTATGTAAAATTCCATACCCAATAGACATTGCATTATATACTCTTTATTTTGACTTCATTTGTTCCTTGTTTTACAAAATCTAGATATTTATTGATCACTACTAGTTCTTATGTTGCTGTGCCTTTAATAGTTTTTCCCATTTAAAGCTCATTTTGGCAGATTTTTCAGGGTAATCTCATGTAAACATAACTCCCTAAGTATTTGCATGTTGGTAACTTTTTTCTGACATTTTTTCTTAAAAATTAACTTGACTTTCAAGTACATTCTTGACCCCCATTTTCATCTAGCATAGAGTAATATTCTTAAAAATGCTGATTGTGATCCAATTTCTATCTTTTATAAGTCACTTGATCTTTCGTCCTAGATATGCAAAGAGTTCTTTATTTGCTCTCTAAATTTCAGAAACTGTTCTATAATGTTTATTGCATAGTACCTCAAAACTGAATTGTCATCTTTTTATACATATTTCAAATTTTATTTTTTAATTTAGAAGTATTTTCTGAAATTACAGTTTTTAGTGTTTGTTCAGTTTTCTTTTGGTTTTCAGCTTCAGGAGATCATAAATTTTAATCATAAATTTTATCTGCCTTAGCTACTTTCAGTATTTATCACTTGCTTGAGGTTTTATTATTTCTTTCTTCATTTCATCTTTATTTTTAAAATAATCCTGTTTCACCTTCCTTTTCCAGTAAGTCCACTCTAGTCTTTGATTGCTGATATGATTTTCATTTTATTTATCATTCTTTCCTAAATTCTGTAACCTCACTTCTAAGTTTTGTCTAAATCTCACATGTTTTTGCTCTTTTTCTATCTTGTATCATTTTCTTAATGACTTTTAACTGATTTTAAAATGTTTGATCTCTTTTTGTGGGCGTGTCTTTCTGGCATGATTTCATTGCCTGTAGTAAGAAAGAGAAAAAGCAGCCTTTGAGCTAGCTTAGTACTATCACCAAGGCTTCAGTGTTTAGAGAATCTGGTCTAATTATCATAGCTAAGCTTTATTGTGTCCCTGTTATAAACAATTTTGCAACACTTCAATGTCACACACATTTATAACAGTAGTTTATGATATCCCTTTGAATGGACATCACAATGTGTTTCTCCATTCACAAGGTGATGGTCATGTGGATTGTTTCCAGATTGGGGCTGTATATAAAACTGTTACAAACATTCATGCAAAGGAATTTATGTAGATGTTTACTTCATTTATCTTGTGAAAATACATAGGAATTCAGTTCCAGTCATATAGTAATTTTAGGCTTCATTTTATTAAAACTGCAAAATGACTTCCCCAAGTAATTACACAATTTTACATTTCCACTAGCAAGTTATGAGAGTTCAGTTGCACAACCTCCTAACATTTGATATTATTTTTATTTTAGCAAGTCTAGGGTGTATGTAGTAATAACTTATTGTGGGTTTATCTGATGACTAATGATGTTTGGCATCTGTTCTTGTAATTATTGATTATTAATTTTATCTTCTTTCCCCCCTGAAGTATCTGTTCAAATATTTTGGCAATATAGATTGGGTTATTTTTTTTCTTAGAGTTATAGGAGTTATTTATATACTTTGGGTACATATCCTGTGTTATGTGTGTCTGTGTGTGTGTGTGTGTGTGTGTGTGTGTATATATATATATATACTGCAAGTAATTTCTATTTGTCATTTACGTCTTTATTTTCTTAACAGAGAATGGGGAAGAGTAGACTTTTTCATTTTGATGGAGTCGAATTTATCATTGTTTCCCCAATTTCTTTCATGATTCACGCTTTATGTACCCTACTTAGAAATCTTTGCAGGATAATAACTGCAAACATTTTTTCCTATTTCTAAAATGGTGCATACATTCAGTCTTTAACTTTAGGTATATAATTTGATATGAGGAAGAAATAACAATTATACACAACCTCTTCCAGAAAATAAAAGGAAACACTGCCTAACTCATCTTAAGAGACCAGAATTAATCTCATATTAAACCAAACATATAGATTTTTTTTCAAAGCTATCTTTTCCATATTGTATAACATGGGCAACTTAAGTAAAAATATGAACCATATATGGGTAGGTCTATTTTTGGACTATCCTGTTCCATTTACTTATATCAAGCATAGATTTATAGTATGCTTTGAAATAAGTTAGCATAACTGCTATAGCTTAGTATCTTTTCTTCAAAAATGTTTTTGGATAAATAAATATATATATATTTTCTCTTTTCACATACAGTTTAGGATCATCTTACCTATTTCTAAAAAAAAATAGCCTGTTGGATTTTAGCTGAAATTGTATTGGACCTATAGATCAATGTGGGGACACTGATTTTGATACTTCTATTTATGCTGGGTTTAATTTGCAAGGCTTTTCTAACTTCATCTTAACTCAGCAACACCACTCTGTTCTTCTTTGGATTCCCTTTCTTGTATCATATTTCATAAAGTAACTCCAAGGAGAATTCTGGAGGCAATTGTACAGTGCATCTCATTTGCTTTTCTTTTTTCAATGTTGATGATCCCGTACTTTTTTTCAGTGTCAGAAAACAGTTATTTTTACATTTTGCAAGTTTCCCAGTCATTTAATGGGGTAGGTTAAGTAATTTCCACCCACTCGTTTATGTACTCAAGTGGAATTCCTTATTTCCTCTTTAAAAAATTCTCTGTTGGATCTGTAGTGGCTTTATCTCATTCAATTTTCTCCCACTCCTGTTCAGTCTTGCAAGGAGTCATAGTTTATTCATATCTTCAGAGAACCCACTTTTAACTGTTTATTTTCAATATCAATCACCTGTTTTCTATTAAATTCATTTCTGCTCTTTATTGTTTCCTTCCTTCTCTTTCCCTTGGGTGATGTTACTCAATTATAATGATGCTATCAATCTATCATTCATTAATACATTTCACTTATTCTCTAATATGTGCATTAAAAACTATGAAATGTCTTCTAAACATTATTTTGCCTGTACCTTAAAAATTTAATATTTTATATAACGTGTCCATATATTTGTAAACATATTTTATAGTTTTCATTATGATTTCTTTTTGAGACGTCGATTAATTAGGAGTAATTGTTTTATAAATAGTTGAGAATTTTCTAGTTTACTTTATGATATAGACTACTACCTTAACATTATGAACAGAAAAAAATTGATATGTAGTCTTTAAAATTTATTAATATTTGATTTATAATACTTTGTTCAATTTTGATAACTCTTCCACTTGCACTTGAAAATAATGTGTGTTGCCTTGGTTGGGTGCAGGTTTACTTCATTAAAACTAGGTCAGAGACCTTCAAGATGGTGGAGGAGTAAGACGTGGAGATCGCCCTCCTCCCCACAAATACAACAAAAATACATCTACATGTGGAGCAACTCCTACAGAAGACCTACTGAATGCTGACAGAAGACCACAGACTTCCAAAAAGGCAAGAAAATCCCCACATATGTGGGTAGAGCAAAAGAAAAAAGAAGAAAAGAATAGGGACAGGACCTCCACCCCTGGGAGGGAGCTGTGAAGGAGGAAAAGTTTCCACACACTAGAAAGCCCCTTCACTGGCAGGGACAGGGTGGGGGAGCTTTGGAGCCACAGTGGAGAGTGCAGCAACAGGGGTGCAGAGTGCAAAGCGGAGAAATCCCCACACAGAGGATCGGTGCCAACCTGCACTCAACCAGCCTGAGACACTTGTCTGCTCACCTGCTGGGGTGGGTAGGGGCTGGGAGCTGAGGCTCGGGCTTCAGAGGTCAGACCCCAGGAAGAGGACTGGGGTTGGTTGTATGAAGACAGTCTGAAGGGGGCTAGTGCACCACAGCTAGCCGGGAGGGGGTACGGTAAAAAGTCTGGACCTGCTGGAGAGGAAAGAGACCATTGTTTTGGGGTGCACGAGGAGAGGGGCTTCCTCCTCCGTGTGCCCACAGAGGACTGTGCACCACCTAAGTGAGTTCCAGAGAAGGGCGTGAGACACTGCTACCATCGTGGACCCCACAGGCAGGCACAGAACACTAATGCTGCCTCCGCTGCCACCAAGGATCCTGTGTGCACGTGCAGGTCACTACCCACACCCTCCAGGGAGCCTGTGCAGCACACCACTGCCAGGGTCCCATGATCCAGGGAAGACTTCCCCGGGAGAACACATGGCATGCCTCAGGCTGTTGCAACATCACACCAGCCTCTGCCGCCACAGGCACGATGCGCATTCCAATTGTGACTACCGTACCCCTACCTGTCCCCAGGCTCAGTGAGCAAGAGACCCCTAATCAGCTGCTGCTTTAACCCCCTCCTGTCTGGGCTGAGAAGAGACACCTGAGGGCGGCCTACACACAGAGGCAGGGTCAAAACCAATGATGAACTGCAGGAGCTGTGCGAACAAAGAGAAAGGGAAATTTCTCTGTGCAGCCTCAGGAGCAGTGGACTAAATCCCCAGAGTCGGCTTAGTAAAACCTGCATGTCTGGAATACCTGAATAGAAAACAAGTGTTCCCAAAATTGAGGTGGTGGACTTTGGGGGTAACTGTGGACTTGGGGTTTGATTTCTCAGTTTGATTTGCTTTTGGCTTTATGTTTATAGCTTAGTTTATTTTTTAGTGATTGTTTTTATTTGTGGGTTTGTTTAGTGGTTGCTCTCTCCCATTTTTTTCCCTCTTTTTGTGAGTGTGTGTGGGTATGTTTCTTTGTGTGATTTTTTCCGTTTAGTTTTGCTTTTACCATTTGTCTAGGGGTTCTGTCTGTTCATTTTTTTGTTTTTTTGTGTGTGTGAGTGTGTGTGTGTATGTTTGTGTGGTTTTTTCTGTTTAGTTTTGTTTTTACCATCTGTTTTGGGGTTCTGTTTTTTTTTTCTTCCTTTTCTTCTGAGCTGTGCAGTTGACAGGGTCTTGGTGCTCCAGCTGGGTACTGGGCCTGAGCCTCTGAGTTGGGAGAGCCAAATCCAGGATGTTGGACCACCGGAGACTTCACAGCCCCATGTAATATTAATCAGAGAGAGCTCTCCCAGAGATTTCCATCTCAATGCTAAGATCCACCTCAACCCAACAGCCAGCAAGCTCCAGTGCTGGATGCCCCATGCCAAACAACTAGCAAAACAGGAACACAACCCCACCCATAAGCAGAGAGGCTGCCTAAAGTCATACTAAGCTCACAGACACCCCAAAAAAAAAACCACCAGACACGGCCCTGCCCACCAAAGGGACAAGAGCGAGCCCCAACCACCAGAACACAGGCACCAGTCCCCCCCACCAGGAAGCCTTCACAAGCCACTAAAGCAACCTCACCCACTGAGGGCAGACACCAGAAATAAAAGGAACTACAAACCTGCAGCCTGAGAAAAGGAGACCCCAAACACAGTAAGTTAAACAAAATCAGAAGACGGAAATATGCAGGAGATGAAGGAGCAAGGTAAAATATCACCAGACCAAACAAATGAAGAGGAAATAGGCAGTCTACCAGAAAAAGAATTCAGAGTAATGATAGTAAAGATGATTGAGAATCTTGGAAATACAATGGAGACAATACAAGAAATGTTTAACATGGACCTAGAAGAACTAAAGAGCAAACAAACAATGATGAACAACACAATAAATGAAATTAAAAATACTCCAGAAGGAATCAATAGCAGAATAACGGAGGCAGAAGGACAGATAAGTAATCTGGAAGATAGAACAGTGGAAATAACTGCTGCAGAGCAGAATAAAGAAAAAAGAATGAAGAGAATTGAGGACAGTCTCAGAGAGCTCTGGTACAACATTATATGCACCAGCATTCAAATTATAGGGGTCCCAGAAAAATAAGAGAAAAAGAAAGGGACTGAGAAAATATTTGAAGAGATTATAATCGAAAACATCCCTAATATGGGAAAGGAAATAGTTAATCAAGTACAGGAAGTGCAGACAGTCCTATACAGGATAAACCCAAGGAGAAATATGCCAGGACACATATTAATCTAACTATCAAAAATTAAATTTATTTTTGAATAAATAAAATAAGAAAATAATAAGAAAAATTATTAAATTAAATATTATTTAAATTATTAAATAAGAAAAATTATTAAAAGCAGAAAGGGAAAAGCAATAAATAACATACAACGGATTCCCCATAAGGTTAACAGCTGATCTTTCAGCAGTAACTCTGTAAGCCATAATGGAGTGGCAGGACATATTTAAAGTGCTGACAGGGAAAAACATACAACCAAGATTACTCTACCCAGCAGGGATCTCATTCACATTCCATGCAGTAATTAAACCCTTTACAGACAAGAAAAAGCTAAGAGAATTCAGTACCACCAAACCAGATTTACAACAAATGCTAAAGGAACTTCTCTAAGCAGGAAACACAAGAGAAGGAAAAGACCTACAATAACAAAACCAAAACAATTTAGTAAATGGTAATAGGAACACACATATCGATAATTGCCTTAAATGTAAATGGATTAAATGCTCCAGTCAAAGGAAACAGACTGACTGAATGGATACAAATACAAGACCCATATATATACTGTCAACAAGAGACCCACTTCAGACCTTCAGACCCACTTCAGATCACACAGACTGAAGGTGGGGGGAAGGAAAAAGATATTCCATGCCAACGGAAATCAAAAGAAAGCTGGAGTAGCAATACTCATATCGGACAAAACACACTTTAAAATAAACACTATTACAAGAGACAAAGAAGGACACTACATTAATGATCAAGGGCTCAATCCAAGAAGAAGATATAACAATTGTAAATATTTATACCCAACAAAGGAGCACCTCAATACATAAGGCAAATGCAAACAGCCATAAAAGGGGAAACTGACAGTAACACAATCATAGTAGAGGACTTTAACACCCCACTTTCACCAATGGACAGATCATCCAAAATGAAAGTAAATGAGGAAACACAAGCTTTAAATGACACATTAGACCACATGGACTTAATTGATATTTATAGGACATTCCATCCAAAAACAACAGGATACACTTTCTTCTCAAGTGTTCATGGAACATTCTCCAGGACACATCATATCTTAGGTCACAAATCAAGCCTTGATAAATTTAAGAAAACTGAAATCATAAGTATCCTTCCCAACCATAACACTATGAGACTGGATATCAATTACAAGAAAAAAGTGTAAAAAATACAAACCCATGGGGGCTAAATAATACAGTACTAACTAACCAAGAGATCACTGAAGAAATCAAAGAGGAAATCAAAAAATACCTAGAAACAAATGACAATGAAAACAAGACGACCCAAAACCTATGGGATGCAGCAAAAGCAGTTCTGAGAGGGAAATTTATAGCAATACAATCTTACCTCAAGAAACAAGAAAAATCTCAAATAAACAACCTAAACTTACACGTAAAGCAATTAGAGAAAAAACCCCAAAGTTAGCAGAAGGAAAGAAATCATAACGATCAGGTCAGAAATAAATGAAAAAGAAAAGAAACAATAGCAAAGATCAATAAAACTAAAAGCTGTTTTTTTGAGAAGATAAACAAAATTGATAAACCATTATCAAGACTCATTAAGAACAAAAATGAGAAGATTCAAATCAACAGAATTAGGAATGAAAAAGGAGAAGAAACAACTGACGCTGCAGAAATATAAGGGATCATGAGGGACTATTACAAGCAACTATATGCCAATAAAATGAATAACCTGGAAGAAATGGAAAATTTCTGAGTAAACTACAACCTTCTAAGACTGAACCATGAAGAAATAGAAAATATGAACAGACAATCACAAGCATTGAAATTGAAACTAACTAAAAATCTTGCAACAAACAAAAGCCCAGAACCAGATGGCTTCACAGGCAAATTCTATCAAACATGTAGAGAAGAGCTAACATCTATTCTTCTCAAAATCTTCCAAAATACAGCAGAGGGAGAAATACTCCAAAACTCATTCTACGAGGCCATCAACACCCTGATACCAAAACCAGACAAAGATGTCACAAAAAAAGAAAACTCCAGGCCGATATTACTCCTAAACATAGATGCAAAGATCTTCAACAAAATACTACCAAACAGAATTCAACAGCACTAAAAGGATCATACACCATGATCAAGTGGAGTTTATCCCAGAAATGCAGGGATTCTTCATTATATGCAAAACAATCAATGTGATACACCCTATTAACAAATTGAAGGACAAAAACCATATGATCATCTCAATAGATGCAGAAAAAGCTTTTGACAAAATTCAAAACCTATTTATGATAAATACTCTCCAGAAAGTGGGCACAGAGGGAACCTACCTCAACCTTATAAAGGCCATATATAAGAAACCCACAGCCAACGACATACTCAATGGTGAAAAACTGAAACCACTTTCTGTAAGATTGGGAGCAAGACAAGGGTGCCTACTCTCAGTACTCTTATGCAACATAGTTTTGGAAGTTTTATCCACAGCAATCAGAGAAAGAAAGAGAAAAGCAATCCAAATTGGAATAAAAGAAGTAAACTTGTCACTGTCTGCAGATTACATGATACTACACAAAGAGAATCCTAAAGATGCTACCAGAAAACTGCTAGAGCTAACCAATGAATTTAGTAAAGTAGCAGGATACAAAATTAATGCACAGAAATCTCTTGCATTCCTATACATTAACAATGAAAAATCTGAAAGAGAAATTAAGGAAACATTCTCATTTACCACTGCAACAAAAAGAATAAAATACCTAGGAATAAACCTGCCTAAGGAGACAAAAGACCTGTATGCAGAAATCTATAAGACACTGAAGAAAAATTAAAGATGATACAAAAAGATGGAGAGATATACCATGCTCTTGGATTGGAAGAATCAACATTGTGAAGATGACTATACTACCAAAAGCAATCTACAGATTCAATGCAATCCTTATCAAACTAACAAGGGCATTTTTCTCAGAACTAGAACAAAAAATTTTACAGTTTGTATGGAAACACAAAAGACCCTGAATAGCCAAAGCAATCTTGAGAAGGAAAAACGGAGCTGGAGGAATCAGGCTCCCTGACTTCAGACTATACTACAAAGCTACAGTAATCAAGAAAGTGTGGTACTGGCACAAAATCAGAAATACAGATCAACAGAACAGGATAGAAAGCCCAGAGATAAACACATGCACATATGGTCACCTTATCTTTGTCAAAGAAAGCAAGAATATACAATGGAGAAAAGACAGTCTCTTCAATAACTGGTGCTAGGAAAACTGGACAGCCACATGGTAAAGAATGAAATAGAACACTCTTTAACACCGTACACAAAAATAAACTCATAGGGCTTCCCTAAGGCGCAGTGGTTGAGAGTCCGCCTGCTGATGCAGGGGACGCGGGCTCATGCCTTGGTCCGGGAAGATCCCACGTGCCGCGGAGCAGCTAGGCCAATGAGCCATGGCCGCTGAGCCTGCGCGTCCGGAGCCTGTGCTCCGCAACAGGAGAGGCCACAACAGTGAGAGGCCCGAGTACTGAAAAAAATAAAAAATAAAAAAAATAAACTCATAATGGATTAAAGACCTAAATGTAAGGTCAGACACTATAAAACTCTTAGAGGAAAACAGAGGCAGCACATTCTATGACATAAATTACAGCAAAATCCTGTTTGACCCACCTCCTAGAGTGATGTAAATTTAAATAAAAATAAACAAATGAGACCTAATGAAACGTAAAAGCTTTTGCACAGCAATAAAACCACAAACAAGACAAAAAGACCACCCTCAGAATGAAAGAAAATATTTGCAAATGAAGCATTTTACAAAATATTAATCTCCAAAATATACAAGCAGCTCATGCAGCTCAATATCATAAAAACAAACAACCCAATCCAAAAATGGGCAGAAGACCTAAACAGACATTTCTCCAAAGAAGATATACAGATTGCCAATAAACACATGAAAGGATGCTTAACATCACTAATCATTAGAGAAATGCAAATCAAAACTACAATGAGGTATCACCTCACACTAGTCAGAATGGCCATCATCAAAAAATCTACAAACAATAAATGCTGAGACGTGTGGAGAAAAGGGAACCCTCCTGCATTGTTGGTGGGAATGTCAAGTGATACAGCCACTATGGAGAACAATATGGAGGTTCCTTAAAAAAGCTAAATATAGAACTACCACATGACCCAGGAATTCCACTACTGGGCATATACCCTGAGAAAACCATAATTCAAAGAGTCATGTACTACAATGTTCACTGCAGCATTATTTACAATAGCCAGGACATGGAAGCAACCTAAGTGTCCATCGACAGATGAATGGATAAAGAAGATGTGGCACATATATACAATGGAATATTACTCAGCCATAAAAAGAAATGAAATTGAGGTGTTTGTAGTGAGGTGGATGGACATAGAGTCTGTCATACAGAGTGAAGTCAGTCAGAAAGAGGAAAACAAATACCATATGCTAACATATATATGGAATCTAAAAAAAAAAATGTTTCGATGAACCTAGGGTCAGGATAGCAATAAACATGCAGATGTAGAGAATGGACTTGAGGACACGGGGCAGGGGAAGGGGAAGCTGGTATGAAGTGAGAGAGTAGCGCTGACACATATACACTACCAAATATAAAATAGATAGCTAGTGGGAAGCAGCTGCAAAGCCTAAGCTGCTCAGCTTGGTGCTTTGTGACCACCTAGAGAGGTGGGATAGGGAGGGTGGGAGGGAGGTTCAAGAGGGAGGGATATGGGGATATATGTACACATATGGCTGATTCACTTTGTTATACAGCTGAAACTAACACAACATTGTAAAGTGATTATACTCCAGTAAAGATATTAAAAAAAAAATACTGTCAATTTGCTGCTTGTGCTTACATACCTACTATAGCATTTTTTTTCTTTGTTATATTAGCTATCATACAATAAATGTTAAATGTGTGGTATGTGAATATCTCCCATGAATTTTGAATACATATGTGTATGGCATATAATAAAATATATATTTTTATGTATGTATATATCTAATATATTTCTTTCTACCTGTGCTTTAAATATTTAAAATCTATATTATTTTGCATATAACTTTTGAAATGTGTTATGTTCCTGTTCGGTTTCTTTTTCTAAATTACAAAATATTCCTCTGTCCTTTAGTGACACATTTGTGCTTGAAATGTACTTTGACTACTATTAGTATAGTTACAGTATCTTTGTTTTGTTTAGTGTTTATATATTTATTTTTCTTTACTTTAAAAATTTTCCATGTCCTTAACTTGAACATAATGCTCTTGATAGAAGCCTACAGTTGTGTTTTGCAGTTTATATTTTCTGAAAATCATACTGTTTTCCTGAAGTATTTTCTGTTCGATCCACCAATTTTTAAAAAAGATTCCTTTTCTCTCCATTTTAAATTAATATAAACTAAAAATATGCTAAGGACAGTGAAATATAAGTACAGATGTAAAAATAATACTACTATGTGCGGAGGGGCTTCACAGTATACTTCAGTGATAGAGAAGTCCTTCCTGAGAAAATGACACGTAAACTGATTAGCAGAAGATGAAGGAGAGACAATCACTTGAAAATTTTTTAGAATAGGGTTATGGATAGAGAAAATAGCATGAACAAACTCCCAGATACAAAAAAGAGGTCGGACTGAATGGCCATATCATAGAATGGAAGAAGTTACATAAGATGAAATTAAGTAAGTTGTAAAAATATCTTAATGAACAAATTTGGTGGTAAAGAATTTGTATGTAGAAAATTATTAGACTATAGATCTAAATTTTTAAATCAAAATGTAAAAATATCCCACGAATGCAGTGCTCATCCCAACATATTCTACAAAATGCTCTTATAATTGCACATTGGAGATTTTCTGCCAGACTTTTCTTGCTCTTGTAATTGCATATTGGAGTAATAGAAAATAGAAAAATAAATATTTATTAGTCTTTATACATTAAATTAGCAGGTTTTATGTGTTTATAAGGTCTATATTGATTTTGGTTGTATTGGATGAAATGTCACATAAAGTTTAATTTTTACAAGAATACAATTATGATTATAAAGATAATGGATAAGAATATTTCCAAATCCATGCTAAATTGTCATAAAACAGTATGGTACAATTTAACTGCTGAAAATGTATCTTTCTAAACTGTACTGACTCAAGGCAAGCATCCAATAAACTGTGAAATAAAAACTGCAGAGGTATTATCTCAAATTATAATCTTCAAGTAGCACTGTCTAGATAAAAAGCATTTTATCATTCATTTTAGGAAAATATTTCACATTTTGTATTTATGATAAAGAGCTTTGAAATTTCACATATGAATGAGTTAATAATGCATTCATAAACACTTTCCAAATGGCACTTCCATTCACCTTGGCATATTCACTGCACCCAAGATTATAAAAGGAAATAGCAATTTCTTGTCATACAGTAATTTACTTGTATTCTGATGTGAAGAGAAAGTGAAGATCTCTTTTGAAATGAATTAAAAGTAGTACTGTAGAGATAAGACATGATGATATTTTACCATGACTAATTTTTTAGGTCTTCACGATATACAGTACTAAAACATTACTTCTTGTAGTAAAGATTCTCAATATCAAATTTTAGTAAATAAAATTTTGAAACATTCATTCATTTTGTTGTTTTCCCATTAGGAGAATTAGCAGAAAAGACAGATTATTACAAGGAAACAAATGACATTAAACAAAAACAAATGCAAAACGAATATCCCAAATTGGAGTTATATTTAAGTATAAAACGTCTGTGTATAGTTCTTTATTCATGGATTAGTAGAATCACCTACCTTGGTTTAACCACACTTTCAGACACACATATACATCACACATATGTAATTCCCTATCTTAAAATATATACTATCCTTGCTTTGCTTTAGTTTGTTGATAACAATCTTATTCTGACCTACTAGATTATAATTAGTGCCCAAAGAATAGTTTTCAAAAACAAACACATATGGTTTTAAAATTCTAACTCTGTCACTTGACAGTTTTGACTTTCAAATACTTCATTTGTATACTAAGAAAAAGAACATTTATCTCACAGACTTTTTAGCAGAAGGTAGAAAAATATCAATAATATTACCTAAAAATGTGCACTTATTAAGTAATGACTATGTAACAGCAACTATTCTAAGTATTTATTTAATCATTAGACTAAACATATGAGGGAGGTAATTGTATAATTACTATTTTATGGATGAACAAACTAAGAATTGTCTAAATTAATGCATGGTAGAGAAAGGCCTTCAAACCCAAGTTCTTAATAACACATATTTACCTTTATTAAAAACAGAAGTATTGATGCATAGGTAAATCCTGTAGTTTCTCAAGGCAAGGAATGATGATTATAGACACAAGATATTTGTGTGCATGTAAGTTTTTGTTATGATATCACAGAGTTATCTGAAGATTTTCTTCCAGGCTTTTCCTGGCTTGATTGTCCCAGTTAGATATCCATTATGTCAGGGTTGGTTCTCTTTCATAATTAGCATTCTTGGATAATTATGAGTATAAAAGAGAACAATTCTGGTTTAGTTTCTAGAAACTTGGAAAGTTCCCTTTTATAACTTTCTCTTATTTCTTAACTCTATTTTATCTGTACTTAAATATGATCAATATTTATTGATATGTAATATGTAGTCAATTAAATAAGCACCCTAAAAAATTCTCTTTACCCATGCCTCCTTTCAGTTTAAATACTTTCTTTTTTCTCATTTTCATAATGAGAAAAGTTGTCTAAATATTCTGATGCCCTATCTCTAAACTGTCAATCTAGTATAACATGTTTACTGGCTTTATTATTTCCTGAAAAAATACTTATATAAACAGTGAACAAAATTCTACAGAAACACTTAACTTATCTTGCTCTTTTCCTTCACAGCATTTTAAAATATTCAGCTAGATATGAGAGAATATGACTGAGGAGAGAGGGATATGTAAGAAATATGGCCAACATCAGGAAATTAGAGAAATTCTAGAGCACAATGCATGATCAGTACCAAGAAACCATGGATAAGCTGATCCAATTTATCAGATCTTTAATTCCCATTCACATGAGTGTACTGCAGTGTCTTCACAGAAGAGTTATATAGGCACATTGTCTAAACAAGTGGTTTCAAAGCCTGACAAAACATATCTAGAGACATAGCTGTAACAGCTTTTTAGCCTCTGCTGACCAGGAATGAATTCAGAATAAGTGCTGAACAAGACAATAAGCAGCATCAGTCAAAGGAGAGAATCAAGAAAGATACTTAGGGCTTCCCTGGTGGCGCCGTGGTTGAGAGTCCGCCTGCCGATGCAGGGGACACGGGTTCGTGCCCAGGTCCGGGAAGATCCCACATGCCGCGGAGCGGCTGGGCCTGTGAGCCATGGCCGCTCAGCCTGCGCGTCCGGAGCCTGTGCTCCGCAACGGGAGAGGCCACAACACTGAGAGGCCCGCATACCGCAAAAAAAAAAAAAAAAAAAAGAAAGATATTTATTTGGCAGGAACATCTGGATGGACAGATAGAAGTGCCATTAATTCTGATTAGATGGACAAGAAATGTAATAGACTGAAGCACAGAGAAATAGTATTCAATTTGAACATGTTGAAGATAGGATTCCTATGAGACAACTAAGTTGAAATTTTGACATATGGCATATAACATGTGACTTAGACAACTGGATATATGAATCTAGTTTTTAGAAATAGTACAGGCAGGAGATATAAACTGCAGATATATGAATAAAGGCTTTGTAGAATAAAATATCATAGAGAGAGTATTTAGATAGAGACAGGAGAGTATGTTAATGGAAGGATGAATACAGACCCTATGTAACTGCAGTTATAAAGGAGAAAAAAACAGCATTATATAACGTAGTAAAAATCTAGACCAAAAAAATTGTTTTTTTATAAGTTGGCGAGCTAATTGAAAAATTTATGTGAAAACACAGAAGACCAAGAATATCAAAAAGCTATGAAAATAAAGAACAAAGTTGGATGACTCACGCTACCTGATTTCAAAGCTCATTAAAAAGCAACCAGCAAATAATGAAATATTGGTATAAAAGCAGACATAAATTAATGGAGAAAAAAAAGAGAGAGTGAAGAAATAGGTCCTCAAACATTTGGTTTCCAAGAAAGATATAATGGGAATGCAAAGAGAAAAAGAAAATATTGTCAACTAGTGGTGCTGAAAAATTGAATATACATCTATAAGAAAACTTAAGTTCTACCCTTGCCTAACAACAAAATTCAAAAAAATAATCAAAATTTAATCAAAATAAATCATAGACCTAAATGTGAACATTAAACTTATAAAACTTTTAGAAGAAAACCTGAGAGAAGTCTTTGTGACCTTGAGTTTGTCAAAGGTTTCTTAAATAGTATATACCAATTATATAACATAAACAGAAAGTTATATGTATATATATATATACATTAAGCTAGACTTCATCAAAATTTTAAAAGTTAGCTGTTTAAAACATACTCATCAGAAAATAAAAATACAAGAAAAAAACAATACTTGCTAAACTAATATCTGATAAAGAATTTCATTCAGAATGTATTTTTAAATATGTTACAATAACAAGACAAACAACCTTATAAAACATGGGCAAAGGTGTTAATTAGATACTTCACAAAAGAAGATGTACAAACGAAAATTGCTCAACCTTGTTAATCATCAGAGTAATAAAAATTAAACCACATTGAAATACTACTGCTAAATGGCTAAAATTTTAAAGCTAATAATATAAAGCAATGGTGTAGAACATGGTGCAGTTTTCATTCATTGCTTGCATAAATATAAAAAAATATAAAAAGTTTGAAATGCAGTCTTGCAGTTTCTTATGGAGTTAAACATGAAGCCACCATTGACCCAGTAATTCTAATCTTAGATATTTACCCAAAAGAAATGAAAATATATGTTCACAACTGAAGATTTGTTCTAGAATGTTTATAGAAGCATTAGTCATAATTCCCCAAAAAGTGGAAACAGTAGGGGGGATATATGGATAAAGTTTGTACCTCCCTCTCAATTTTGTTTCAAACCTAGAACTCCTCTAAAAAAATAAAGTATTTTTTTTAAAAAGTAAAATCCTGAAGTAAAGGTGAGTTAGTATTAGGCTGGGCTCCAGTGATATTACTGAAAGTACAACTTAAAGTATAACAATCTGAAAACATTCGGTAACCTAAAGCTGTCCTTATGATTTACTAGTGATGATAATGTATTCGGATTTGTTCATGAAGTTTTAAATACTTGTAATTCTAATGGGATGTCCCCTTTACTCACTCTAAAATGCAAATGAGGCAATGGAGATAACTCCCCCCCCCCCCTTTTAAAGAATCCTAATTAGAATTACATAGTTCTGAGGAGGAAAACAATAGAGAAAACCCAAGAATACTTCAAAGAGTTAAGCAATACCACAGTGAATTTTGGCAAGTGGATAAGCTTATAAATTCTTTTACTGTAACTTAAAAATGTGATGGGGTTTCATTTGTATAATTTCAAATTATCTTGCTCAAATTCTTATTTATAATGAAATAAACAACATCTTGAATTTTCCAGGTTAGTAAAAGCCAAATCTTAAAGACGTAAAAAAAGTAAGAAAAGGTTATTTCAGAACTTCTAGGCACTTGTAGAAATGTTGAATGACATTCAGCACAACAGACACCTGCTGCTTTTCTGAGATACCTATAGAAGTACTTTCTAATTTCCATAGGTTTTAAAGTGCTCTGATTTAATGGCAGTGGAGGAGGCAGTTGAGAAATCATCATGTCTACAAGCTATATCAATAATAAAAATTAACTGCTGATACAAGCAGGAGCATCAGTGTCTCACAATAGCATAAAGAGTCCGTATAATACTTATGATGCACTATAAGATTCAATGAGCTATCTCTATCACGTCACACTTGTTAGAGTGTCCATTAAAAAGACGAAAGAAAACAACTGCTGCCAAGGATATGAAGAAATCTGAACTCCTGCATACCGCTTTTTGGTATATATATATATTTATTGAAGTACAGTTCATTTACAATGTTGTGTTAGTTTCAGGTGTACAGCACAGTGATTCAGATATATATAAATCATGGATATATCAGGAACTCAGAGAGCTACCACTAAATAAACCAACTAATTTTTCTGCAGCAAAGTTTATGAATGTGCACCCTAAGTGGGTAAGTAAAGATTATAAGTGGTCTAATCTCAAGTGAGATTAGATTTAGTTACCAAATGAACTATGGAAAAAAATACATAATTTTCAGAGCTTTTTGTATTTCTGAAGTTTTGACAAGGCATTGTGGAACACAAATTTATGTATTGCAAGCACATAACACAATATTTTACTTTAAATTATGTATGTAAATACTGTATGTAAAATGATTTCATGATCGAGTGATATGATTGAAGTTTTATGTGTAAATCAGAAAACATACTCCAAGTAGAAAGTAAGTCTACTTATTTTCTAGAGTATGTGACCTAAAACAAAGACATCATATATTTTCACTTCTTCATTATAATGTTTGTCTTATATTGCTTTGTTTTTTTCAATATTTAATGCAGGAAAATATTTGCCTTGAATTTTTTTTTGCTTTGTCAATTTACAAGTTATTTCATGAAGAAAATATCTCTGAGATAAAAAGCTATATGAGGTGATTCTCACCATTATACATCAGTGACCTTTTAAATCTTCTGTGTCTTGATCAAGTAGCCATTCAGTTCATGCCCTAAATGCTAGTATAAACATGGGGGAACCCACTAACCAAATATATTGTTTCAAAAGCCACAAAGATTTTTTTAATATATTACTTTATACTAATTTTTAAAGAATACATAAAAAGGAAATGCTAAATACTTGCTATGATGTAAGAATAGCAAGGAAAATTTTTATATATATGGATATAAAATAGTAGTTCAACTGTATAGGTCTGTATGTTTCTGTGTATATGATTTAAATATGTTAAACTAAATAGAAATATAAATTTGAAGCTATACTAATGATCAATCTAATAATATGTAAAATATTTTTAAACATTTAAAATAAATATTTTAAAACATAATATAGATTTTAACATAGAGTAATGTTAATTCACACTATGTTACATATTTCTCTTGACTTGCTGAAGACCTTTCCATTCAGGAAAAGAAAGAATCCTAGACTGCTGATGAATTTTAGTTTCAAAATGAATGCTCGACTGGAAAAGGAACACTAGTGGATTTTTAAGCATGTAGCTATTGCTAAACAGAATCGTGAAAAAGGGCTGATAATTAACAATTAAACATATATCACATATTGTACTTTGTATATGTTTATAGCATTTGTAATGTATTTTCAAGATTGGATTATACTGTCTTGGAGAAAATTATCCATGAGATTCAGTAACTTGGAAAGCTCTGAAGTTTCTTAAAAAGTGTATGCAGGTAGGGAAAAGGCATTTGGGAGTAAGGGGAACATAAATCCATATCCATATCTGATGTGGCATGGCAAACCAAATCAACTTTCTGTAGGCTAGTTGATTATTGAAGGATTCTGGTGCTAGGGAAAAAAATAGCTTCCAAATTATAAACTGCTCTCACAGACTTTTATTTCATAATAATCTAGACTGTCAGTACTATTAATGTTCTTTCAAGTACTTATTAATTTATTGATGATTTGATTTTCCAGATTCTCCCTACTTACGTTCATACTGAATCCAGGTTATAACCAAGAAAATTAAAATACATCATACATGGATAAATGTTAGTAGTATTTTTTTAGGAAAAAATGGCATCTAATTGTAATGATCTCTTTGTTATTATTGTACTATATATAGAATGTGTGTGCTTTGGATATTTAAATTACACTAATATTTCATGTGTTTACAAGGGATTGTTTGAATATTTATGTATTCATTATATATCTATGTTTTCCTTCAGGAGTTTTAGAATCTAATAAAACTGTCACAGAATTTCCAGCTGAAATGAATAAATAAGTAGATGCTTGGGTTCTTTTTCATTCCATAAGTAAAGAACACTGTAACTTTTAAAACTTCTCTTCACCCACAAAATAAACTTAAATCAATTATGATACTAACATGATGAGATTTCTCATTTGCTATTCAAATTCATCAACACCTATTTAACCAGAATCTCAGAAATGTATGTCTATACTTTGTTTTATGTAAAAGAAAAAATAAATGGGTAAATTAACCCTTAATACTCTTCTTTCTGCCCAAACAACAACTGCAAATTTAAGATGTGAGACATTAAAACGAATTCATTAGTTTCACCTCTCCTTAACAGCTTAACTATATCCTAATATAATCACAGAGAAGCATTTTTGGAATGGGAGAGTAAAAACTGAAAATCTGCTCCTTCACAAAAGCAAAAACACCAGGAAAATTTGTCAAGTTGACCTATTCAAAACTCTGGAAATTTACCAAAGGATTGCAACAATCCAAGGATGATATAACTACAAAAATCTGCTGATTTTCAGTTAAACAATGAGCTTAGTTATCTCTTATCCTCCCTGTTTTCAGGTATATAGTAGCCTATACGCCAAAAGCTCAGCACACACTGGAGGGTGGATGATGGTTTGCAGCTTCCCAAAAACTCCATCTCCAGAGTACTGTCACTCACTCCCTGACTTGTATTGAAGTTCCCTGGAAGACCCCATTCACTGGGCTTATCATTATTTGATCTGCCTCAGGAGAGTTACCTCTGATGCAAAAGACCTATCCTCAGACCATTTACCAAAAACCTATCCTCAGAGCATTTATCAAAAATAATCAGCTGCCTCAGAAACTAATACCAATCTGGGCAAACAGAAGGTAGTCAAGAAGAAAAATAACTGAGGGATGAGATGTCCATAGGATCCTTGAAAAAGTTCTAACATTCTTAACACTCCAAAAGAGTTGCTTTGCCACTCTAACAACAGAAAGATGTGTTATTGCTGTCTTTACCATCCTTGTAAGTACAGAGGAGAATTCAGGCTATTTCAACTTTAATGTTCTAATTGATGAGGGATTGTTATAATGACATGAAGCCTTAGTGATTATTGAACTAAACACAATATAATGAAGTTTCCTGAGAAATTACTACTAAATGAAATAAAAATCAAGTAATAAGAAACACAGAATGTTATTCATTGGTTTTATTATTTCAACATTCAGTAGTTTCCCAGACTGTCCAGTATTTAATAATATTCTTTAACACCAAAAAACCTGAAAACTCTTAGAAGAGAACCTAGGGGAAAAACTTCATGAGATTGTCCTTGGCAATGATTTCATGGTCATGACACCAAGCACACAGGCAACAAAAACAAAAATAGTCAAGTGGGACTACATCAAACTAGAAAGCTTCTGCACAGCAAAGGAAACAATCAACAAATTGTAAAGGCAACCTATAAGACAGGAGAATATGTATGCAAATCAAATATCTGAAAATGGGCCAATATCGAAAAAATATATATACAACTCAATAGCAAAAAGTAAATTTAAAAATGGGCAGAAGATATGAATAGACATTTTTCCAAAGAAGATATAAGATGGCCAACAGGTACATGAAAAGATGCTCTACATCAATAATCATCAGAGAAACAAAAATCAAAACCACAATGAGATATCACCTTATATCTGTTAGGATGACTATTATTTAAAAAGATAAAATTTTAAAATATGTGTTAACAAGGATGTGGAGAAATTGGAAACCTCGTGCACTGTCAGTGAGGCTGTAACCTGTTTAATCACTATAAAAACAGTATGGAGTTTCCTAAAAAATTGAAAAAGAAGTACCATATGATCCAGCAATCTCACTTCTGGGTATTTATCCAAAGGAATTGAAATCAGGGTCTTCAAGAGATATCTGCACTCCTATGGTCACTGCAGCATTATTCACAATAGCTAAGATAAGGAAACAATCCAAATATCCATCAATGAATGAATGGATAAAGAAAATGTGGTCTATATGGAATATTACTTATATAATAAATTTATCATATTATATAAATGTGCTATATTATGTTTATTATGTTTATATATGTATGTATGTATTATGTTTATATATGTATATTATGTTTATATTATTTGTTATATATTGTATAATATTTTATTACATATTATATAAACTTATTGTAATAATATGAGATATTATTTAGCCTAAAAAGGAAGGAAATGATGCCATTTGCAACAACGTGAATGAACTTGGAGAACATTATACTTAGTGTAACAAGTCTGATGCAGAAAGACAAATATTGCAAGATCTTGCTTATATGTGGAATCTAAAATAGTCAAATTCATAGAATCACAGAACAGAATGGTGGTTTCCAGGGCCTGGGGAGAGGTGGATATGGGCTGATGTTAGTCAAAGTGTACAAAGTTTCGGATATGCAAGATGTATAAATTCTTAATATTTAATGTATATTGTGGTACCTATAGCTAACAACACTATATTGTATACTTCAAATCTGCTTAAAGGGTAGATCTTAAATTAAGTCTTCTCACCACAAAATAAAGAAGAAAAAGAAAAGAAGAACTGCGTGAATGTGACAGATATATTATTTTCTTGATTATATGATCATTTCACAATGTACACGTATCAAAATATTAAACTGTACACCTTAAATATATACAATATTTATATGTCAATTATACCTCAATAAAGCTGTTAAAAAATCTAGAATTTCAATAAACTTTAGCTGGAATCTTAGGCATATTTTGACAATATTATTCAAACTTTGCTTTGTTTTTTATTTTATTGGTCAGTTGACAATTTTTCTGGTTATTTTCACTTTAAAGAAGTCATATTCCCATAATTTAAAAAGATAATAGTTTTCTATTAGAATTTATAGCCTCCATCTGCCATTAATACATATAAAAGACATTTAATATTTTTTATATGATACCCAACATACTCCTAAAGACTAACAAAGATATACCTCTGAAATATATTTGTCATTTTTTATTACTTTTTGGATAAAGCATATTTTGAATGCTTGATGACTCATCATATATTATTTTATCATTCTTCATTTATGATCCTTAAATATATAATTAGAGAGACTATACAAAATTAAATGTTATCTTTAGCAGAGGATTCAAAATTATTTTAAAAATTATCACACTACAAATATCCTTCTTTTCCTGATATAAAATTTAGCTGGTAACTTTGGAAGTCATATCTTGAAACTGCAATTTTAACTGGTTTACCTTTGAGAACTTTTAAGTACATCATTGTCACCTAACAGTGGATTCATAGATTATTTGTGCTAGATAATAGTTTTATTTTTAAGGAAAGAATTTTTTTTTTTTTTTTTTTTTTTTGTGGTACGCGGGCCTCTCACTGCTGTGGCCTCTCCCGTTGCCGAGCACAGGCTCCGCACGCACAGGCTCAGTGGCCATGGCTCACGGGCCCAGCCGCTCTCTGGCATGTGGGATCTTCCCAGACCGGGGCACGAACCCGTGTCCCCTGCATCGGCAGGCGGACTCTCAACCACTGCGTCACCAGGGAAGCCCAATAAATTTAATTTTAAATTAAGTTTAAGTTGTAGGAGCAATACAAATTTTAAAAATTAATTTACTTAAAAGAAACGAATGAAATAAACAATTGATTTTAAGGGATTTTAAGATTGTGAAAAAAAGGGAGAAAAAATAAAAACTTCATGCTCACAATGTATAGAAAAAATAAAATACTCCACACAGAGCTAAATGTTTGATGACTTGAAACAAATAATCAAATGATGACACTTTTATGGTTTCATTTTTCCCCTGTTATTTGATTTTATTATAAATTAACTGAAGTGGTATTTCAATGGTGCACGTTACTGAAACTGAAGCAAAGACAGGTTGATCAGTCTTTTTCTCTCTATCCCAGAAAGAATTAATCTATCTATGTACCTTAATCAAACCTTTGCTTATAAAAGACTTTACTGTGGATCAAATTTTCTTGAGGGGAAAAAACAAAGTTCTGTTTAGTAAATATAACCTAGGTACAGAACTCAAAATTCCCAAACTGAGTTTCATTTCTTCTGTTTAATAAAAATGAAAATATGTTGATGCACTATAACTTATATTAGATTGTCAGCGCACTTTATATTGTTTCATTATAAATACAATTTTCTCACTAAATTTTCTGGAGAATTGATTGTTTAGATTATCAGAACAAAGCTCTAAATTTGCTTTTTATTCTGTATTATACTACTAGACTCTGTACACCACTCCTGTACAACATATTTCCTTTACATAACCATTTTATGAAATATGAATATTTCATAGTAGTTTCATACCATTTGTAAAAGCAATTATGCCAAAGAGGCATTTCAGTGACTTAATTTCATCACTTATTTTTAAAACTCTATAAAAATACACATTAATAAAAATCCATTAAATGATAAAATACTGTATAATATTTAATATCTCATTTGGAATGAGAAAAGGGTGTCTATAATCATATCAATTTCATATATCTCTAGACTTTTTGTCCAATGTAATAAGGTATTAAACAACTACTGAGACAATATTTCTTTATGTGTACATAAATAGCTGACAAAATATTTGGGTAAAAGTAGTAGAAAAAAGCAATTGCTTTACTTTGAGGATTGTGTAGTCATTAAAAGCATACTGAAAAAATTGTGTTTAAAAATGTAAAGCAGAGCTAGTGGGAAGCAGCCGCATAGCACAGGGAGATCAGCTGGGTGCTTTGTGACCACCTAGAGGTGTGGGATAGGGAGGGTGGGAGGGCGGTTCAAGAGGGAGGGATATGGGGATATATGTACACATATAGCTGATTCACTTTGTTATAAAGCAGAAACTAACACACCATTGTAAACCAATTATACTCCAATGAAATGTTTAAAAAAATAATGTAAAGCATAAATTTAAATTATTGAGGAATAATTACAACGCTAATAGAGAAACACTGGTTGCATGGCACTAGTTCATTTTAAAATATATATATACACGTATCTATGTGTATGTATGTATATATCTCTATATATCTCAGTATATACATATATAGTGATAATGTATTGTTTATTAAATTATTAATGAGAATAACTTCTACATAGCTGTTTTTACTCTATAAGCCAAAAGTAAAGATATCACATTTATAGGTATCATTATCACTGTGATAAATTAGAACTGAAATTAGAATCAGTTCAAACTGACAGTCCAACCACTGTTAAACTTTTAATAAGGCATCATTTATTTATCACTAGACTAGTAATTTGACATCAGAATAGCAAAAATGCTACATGTATGTCCTTCAGATTGCCTTATTATTAAAGAAAAATCATCCTTGTCTTACTTTACTTAGTATACTAGAAGTACACACTCACCTGGTTTTGAGTGAGTAGTTTATTACTTACATAAAGGAAAGGCGAATACTGAAAGTCAGGAGACACAGGCAACAAAGGGTGTGGAATCAAGTCAGGTACCACTCTGGGTGTCTGAACTTATAACTGCAGGAAAAACTCTAGGAGTCACTATAGACTAGAGCACTCACCTATCTTTTTAAAAACTTTCTCCAAGGGGCAAGGGAGTTGGTGTTTTGGATCAGTCCTCGATTGTGGACTGTCCCTAAAACAAATTAAATCCCAGGCACATACAATCTAAAGAGCTCAGTGGGGGAGAGCAGGAAGATGGCGGAAGAGTAAGACGCGGAGATCACCTTCCTCCCCACAGATACACCAGAAATACATCTACACGTGGAACAACTCCTACAGAACACCTACTGAAGGCTGGCAAAAGACCTCAGACCTCCCAAAAGGCAAGAAACTCCCCACGTACCTGGGTAGGGCAAAAGAAAAAAAGAATAAACAGAGACAAAAGGATAGGGACGGCACCTGCACCAGTGGGAGGGAGCTGTGAAGGAGGAAAAGTTTCCACACACTAGGAAGCCCCTTCGCGGGCGGAGACTGCGGGAGGCGGAGGGGGGAGCTTCGAAGGCGCGGAGGAGTGCACAGCAACGGGTGCGGAGGGCAAAGCGGGGAGATTCCCGCACTGAGGATCGGTGCCGACCGGCACTCACCAGCCCGAGAGGCTTGTCTGCTCCCCCGCCGGGGCGGGCGGGGCTGCGAGCTGAGGCTCTGAGGCTCGGGTTTCGGTTTCGGATGGAGCGCAGGGAGAGGACTGGGGTTGGCCGCTTGAACATAGCCTGAAGGGGTTAGTGCACCACAGCTAGCCGGGAAGGAGTCCGGGGAAAAGTCTGCACCTGCCGAAGAGGCAAGAGACTTTTTCTTCCCTCTTTGTTTCCTGGTGCGTGAGGAGAGGGGTTTAAGAACGCTGCTTAAAGGAACTCCAGAGACGGGCGCGAGCCGCGGCTAAAAGCGCAAACCCCAGAGACGGGCGCGAGCCGCGGCTGAAAGCGCGGAATCCAGAGACGGGCGCGAGCCGCGGCTGACGGCGCGGACCCCACAGACGGGCGCGAGCCGCGGCTGGAGGTGCGGACCCCAGAGGCGGGCGGGAGACGTTGGGGCTGCTGCTGCCGCCACTAAGGGGCCTGTGTGCGAGCGCAGGTCGCTCTCCACGCCCCTCTTCCGCGGAGCCTGAGCAGCCTGCCACTGCCGGGTTCCCGGGATCCGGGGATGACTTCCCCGGGAGAGCGCACGGCGGGCCTCGGGCTGGTGCAGGGTCACGAAGGACTTTGCCGCCGCAGGCCCGCCCCGCATTCCGTGCCCCTCCCTCCCCGCCGGCCTCAGTACGCCAGAACCCCCGAATCAGCGGCTCCTTTAACCCCGTCCTGTCTGAGCAAAAAACAGACGCCCTCCAGCGACCTACACGCAGAGGCAGGGCCAAATCCAAAGCTGAGCCCCTGTGAGCTGTGAGAACAAAGAAGAGAAAGGGAAATCTCTCCAGCAGCCTCAGAAGCAGCGGATTAAAGCTCCACAATCAACTTGATGGACCCTGCATCTGTGGAATACATGAATAGACAGCCAATCATCCCAAATTAAGGAGGTGGACTTTGGGAGCAAGATCTATGATTTTTTTCCCTATTACTCTTTGTGTGAAGGTGTATGTGTATGCTTCTGTGTGAGATCTGTATAGTCTTGCTTCCACCATTTGTCCTAGGGTTCTATCCGTCCATGGTTTTTTCTTAAAATTTTTTTCTTAATAATCAGTTTTAATTTTAAGAACGTTATTATACTTTACCTTCGTCCTTTCTCTCTTTCTTTCTTTCTTTCCTTCCTTCCTTCCCTCCTTTAGACAACGAATCATCCCAAATTGAGGAGGTGGTCTCTGACAGCAAGATTTATGATTTTTCGCCCTTTACCTCTTTTAGTGAGGGTGTATGTGTACGCTTCTGTGTAAGATTTTGTCTGTACAGCTTTGCTTCCAACATTTGTCCTAAGGTTCTATCCGTCCCTTTTTTTTTTTTCTAAATAAAATTTTTTTAATTCAATAACTTTATTATACTTTATTTTATTTTTACTGTATCTTCTTTCTTTCTGTTTTTCCTTCTTTCCCTCCTTCCTTCCTTCCTCCCTCCCTTCCTCCCTCCTTTCGTTCCTTCTTGCCTTCTTTCCTTCTTTCTTTCTTTCTTTCTTCCTTCCTTCCTTCCTTCCCTCCTTCCTTCCCTCCTTTCCTTCTTTCTTTCCTCATACTTCTACTAATTCCCTCTACTTTTTCTCCCTTTCATTCTGAGCCGTGTGGATGAAAGGCTCTTGGTGCTCCAGCCAGGAGTCAGGGCTCTGCCTCTGAGGTAGGAGAGCCAACTTCAGGACACTGGTCCACAAGAGACCTCCCAGCTCCACATAATATCAAATGGCGAAAATCTCCCAGAGACCTCCATCTTAACACAAGCACCCAGCTTCACTCATGGACCAGCAAGCCACAGTGCTGGACAACCTGTGCCAAACAACTAGCAAAACAGGAACACAGCCCCACCCATTAGCAGAGAGGCTGCCTAAAATCATAATAAGGCCACAGACACCCCAAAACACACCACCAGACGTGAACCTGCCCACTAGAGAGACAAGATCCAGCCTCATCCACCACAACACAGGCAGTAGTGCCCTCCACCAGGAAGCCTACACAACCCACTGAACCAACCTTAGCCACTGGAGACAGACATCAAAAACAGGAGGAACTACGAACCTGCAGCCTGCAAAAAGGAGACCCCAAACACAGTAACATAAGCAAAATGAGAAAACAGAAAAACACACAGCAGATAAAGGAACAAGATAAAAATGCACCAGACCTAACAAATGAAGAGGAAATAGGCAGTTTACCTGAAAAAGAATTCAGAATAATGATAGTAAGGTTGATCCGAAATCTTGGTGATAGAATGGACAATAGAATGGACAAAATGCAAGAATCAGTTAACAAGGACCTAGAAGAACTAAAGATGAAACAAGCAACGATGAACAACACAATAAATGAAATTAAAAATACTCTAGATGGGATCAATAGCAGAATAACTGAGGCAGAAGAACGGATAAGTGACCTGGAAGATAAAATAGTGGAAATAACTACTGCAGACCAGAATAAAGAAAAAAGAATGAAAAGAACTGAGGACAGTCTCAGAGACCTCTGGGACAACATTAAACGCACCAACATTCGAATTATAGGGGTTCCAGAAGAAGAAGAGAAAAAGAAAGGGACTGAAAAGATATTTGAAGAGATTATAGTTGAAAACTTCCCTAATATGGGAAAGGAAATAGTTAATCAAGTCCAGGAAGCACAGAGAGTCCCATACAGGATAAATACAAGGAGAAATATGCCAAGACACATATTAATCAAACTGTCAAAAATTAAATACAAAGAAAGCATATTAAAAGCAGCAAGGGAAAAACAACAAATAACACATAAGGGAATCCCCATAAGGTTAACAGCTGATCTCTCAGCAGAAACCCTACAAGCCAGAAGGGAGTGGCAGGACATACTGAAAGTGATGAAGGAGAAAAACCTGCAGCCAAGACTACTCTACCCAGCAAGGATCTCATTCAGATTTGATGGAGAAATTAAAACCTTTACAGACAAGCAAAAGCTGAGAGAGTTCAGTACCACCAAACCAGCTTTACAACAAATGCTAAAGGATCTTCTCTAGGCAAGAAACACAAGAGAAGGAAAAGACCTATAATAACGAACCCAAAACAATTTAGAAAATGGGAATAGGAACATACATATCGATAATTACCTTAAATGTAAATGGACTAAATGCTCCCACCAAAAGACACAGATTAGCTGTATGGATACAAAAACAAGACCCTTATATATGCTGTCTACAAGAGACCCACTTCAGACCTAGAGACACATACAGACTGAAAGTAAGGGGATGGAAAAAGATATTCCATGCAAATGGAAACCAAAAGAAAGCTGGAGTAGCAATTCTCATATCAGACAAAATAGACTTTAAAATAAGGACTATTAAAAGAGACAAAGAAGGACACTACATAATGATCAAGGGATCGATCCAAGAACAAGATATAACAATTGTAAATATTTATGCACCCAACATAGGAGCACCTCAATACATAAGGCAAATACTAACAGCCATAAAAGGGGAAATCGACAGTAACACATTCATAGTAGGGGACTTAAACACCCCACTTTCACCCATGGACAGATCATCCAAAATGAAAATAAATAAGGACACACAAGCTTTAAATGATACATTAAACAAGATGGACTTAATTGATATTTATAGGACACTCCATCCAAAAACAACAGAATACACATTTTTCTCAAGTGCTCATGGAACATTCTCCAGGATAGATCATATCTTGGGTCACAAATCAAGCCTTGGTAAATTTAAGAAAATTGAAATTGTATCAAGTATCTTTTCTGACCACAATGCCATGAGACTAGATATCAATTACAGGAAAAGATCTGTAAAAAATACAAACACATGGAGGCTAAACAATACACTACTTAATAATGAAGTGATCACTGAAGAAATCAAAGAGGAAATCAAAAAATACCTAGAAACAAATGACAATGGAGACACAACGACCCAAAACCTGTGGGATGCAGCAAAAGCAGTTCTAATGGGGAAGTTTATAGCAATACAAGCCCACCTTAAGAAGCAGGAAACATCTAGAATAAACAACCTAACCTTGCACCTCAAGCAATTAGAGAAAGAAGAACAAAAAAACCCCAAAGTTAGCAGAAGGAAAGAAATCATAAAAATCAGATCAGAAATAAATGAAAAAGAAATGAAGGAAACAATAGCAAAGATCAATAAAACTAAAAGCTGGTTCTTTGAGAAGATAAACAAAATAGATAAACCACTAGCCAGACTCATCAAGAAAAAAAGGGAGAAGACTCAAATCAATAGAATTAGAAATGAAAAAGGAGAGATAACAACTGACACTGCAGAAATAAAAGAGATCATGAGAGATTACTACAAGCAACTCTATGCCAATAAAATGGACAATCTGGAAGAAATGGACAAATTCTTAGAAATGCACAACCTGCCAAGACTGAATCAGGAAGAAATAGAAAATATGAACAGACCAATCACAAGCACTGAAATTGAAACTGTGATTAAAAATCTTCCAACAAAGAAAAGCCCAGGACCAGATGGCTTCACAGGCGAATTCTATCAAACATTTAGAGAAGACCTAACACCTATCCTTCTCAAACTCTTCCAAACTATAGCCGAGGGAGGAACACTCCCAAACTCCTTCTACGAGGCCACCATCACCTTGATACCAAAACCAGGCAAGGATGTCACAAAGAAAGAAAACTACAGACCAATATCACTGATGAACATAGATGCAAAAATCCTCAACAAAATACTAGCAAACAGAATCCAACAGCACATTAAAAGGATCATACACCATGATCAAGTGGGGTTTATTCCAGGAATGCAAGGATTCTTCAGTATACGCAAATCTATCAATGTGATAAACCAAATTAACAAATTGAAGGAGAAAAACCATATGATCATCTCAATAGATGCAGAGAAAGCTTTTGACAAAATTCAACACCCATTTATGATAAAAACCCTGCAGAAAGTAGGCATAGAGGGAACTTTCCTCAACATAATAAAGGCCATATATGACAAGCCCACAGCAAACATCATCCTCAATGGTGAAAAACTGAAAACATTCCCACTAAGATCAGGAACAAGACAAGGGTGCCCACTCTCACCACTCTTATTCAACATAGTTTTGGAAGTTTTAGCCACAGCAATCAGAGAAGAGAAGGAAATAAAAGGAATACAAATCGGAAAAGAAGAAGTAAAGCTGTCACTGTTTGCAGATGACATGATCCTATACATAGAGAACCCTAAAGATGCTACCAGAAAACTACTAGAGCTAATCAATGAATTTGGTAAAGTGGCAGGATACAAAATTAATGCACAGAAATCTCTGGCATTCCTATATACTAATGATGAAAAATCTGAAAGTGAAATCAAGAAAACACTCCCATTTACTATTGCAACAAAAAGAATAAAATATCTAGGAATAAACCTACCTAAGGAGACAAAAGACCTGTATGCAGAAAATTATAAGACACTGATGAAAGAAATTAAAGATGATACAAATAGATGGAGACATATACCATGTTCTTGGATTGGAAGAATCAACATTGTGAAAATGACTCTACTACCCAAAGCAATCTATAGATTCAATGCAATCCCTATCAAACTACCACTGGCATTTTTCACAGAACTAGAACAAAAAATTTCGCAATTTGTATGGAAACACAAAAGACCCCGAATAGCCAAAGCAATCTTGAGAACAAAAAACGGAGCTGGATGAATCAGGCTCCCTGACTTCAGACTATACTACAAAGCTACAGTTATCAAGACGGTATGGTACTGGCACAAAAACAGAAAGATAGATCAATGGAACAGGATAGAAAGCCCAGAGATAAACCCATGCACATATGGACACCTTATCTTTGATAAAGGTGGCAGGAATGTACAGTGGAGAAAGGACAGCCTCTTCAATAAGTGGTGCTGGGAAAACTGGACAGGTACATGTAAAAGTATGAGATTAGATCACTCCCTAACACCATACACAAAAATAAGCTCAAAATGGATTAAAGACCTAAATATAAGGCCAGAAACTATCAAACTCTTAGAGGAAAACATAGGCAGAACACTCTATGACATAAATCACAGCAAGATTCTTTCTGACCCACCTCCTAGAGTAATGGAAATAAAAACAAAAATAAACAAATGGGACCTAATGAAACTTCAAAGCTTTTGCACAGCAAAGGAAACCACAAACAAGACCAAAAGACAACCCTCAGAATGGGAGAAAATATTTGCAAATGAAGCAACTGACAAAGGATTAATCTCCAAAATTTACAAGCAGCTCATGCAGCTCAATAACAAAAAAACAAACAACCCAATCCAAAAATGGGCAGAAGACCTAAATAGACATTTCTCCAAAGAAGATATAAAGACTGCCAACAAACACATGAAAGAATGCTCAACATCATTAATCATTAGAGAAATGCAAATCAAAACTACAATGAGATATCATCTCACACCAGTCAGAATGGCCATCATCAAAAAATCTAGAAACAATAAATGCTGGAGAGGGTGTGGAGAAAAGGGAACCCTCTTGCACTGCTGGTGGGAATGTGAATTGGTTCAGCCACTATGGAGAACAGTATGGAGGTTCCTTAAAAAACTACAAATAGAACTACCATATGACCCAGCAATCCCACTACTGGGCATATACCCTGAGAAAACCGAAATTCAAAAAGAGTCATGTACCAAAATGTTCATTGCAGCTCTATTTACAATAGCCCGGAGATGGAAACAACCTAAGTGCCCATCATCGGATGAATGGATAAAGAAGATGTGGCACATATATACAATGGAATATTACTCAGCCATAAAAAGAAACGAAATTGAGCTATTTGTAATGAGGTGGATAGACCTAGAGTCTGTCATACTCAGTGAAGTAAGTCAGAAAGAAAAAGACAAATACCGTATGCTAACACATATATATGGAATTTAAGAAAAAAAAATGTCATGAAGAACCTAGGGGTAAGGCAGGAATAAAGACGCAGACCTCCTAGAGAACGGACTTGAGGTTATGGGGAGGGGGAAGGGTGAGCATGACGGGGCAAGAGAGAGTCATGGACATATACACACTAACAAACGTAGTAAGATAGATAGCTAGTGGGAAGCAGCCGCATGGCACAGGGATATTGGCTCGGTGCTTTGTGACAGCCTGGAGGGGTGGATAGGGAGGGTGGGAGGGAGGGAGACGCAAGAGGGAAGAGATATGGGAACATATGTATATGTATAACTGATTCACTTTGTTATAAAGCAGAAACTAACACACCATTGTAAAGCAATTATACCCCAATAAAGATGTTAAAAAAAAAAAAAAAAGAGCTCAGTGAAAGAAATGCAGTTGCTTCTAGTTGTCAGGTTGCTGGGAATAGAGGTGGGGCATTAGCAACGTCTTCGACAGTTATCTCATAGCAATCAGTATGACACACAGAAGCAATGCGTGTCTGAATATGTATAAGTGATTTTGGCACAATATGAGTACTAAAATTTTAATACAAATAATATGAATATTTAATATTTCTACAAATATCAATACATAAAAGGTTTTCTTTTTGCCCTAGTTACTTTTAAGATTTTAAAATTTAAATTATAGCTATTTTACTATTATGTGTCTACACGTGGTTTTCTCTGTATTTATTCTGCTTTGAGTTAGCAATGTTTTTGAATATATGGCTAAGTATCCTATCTTTTTAAAAAATTTCTCCAGCCATAATCACTTAAAACCTTGTTTCTGACCACTTATTTTCTCCTGTTCTTCTAGGGTCTCAGTATTAAAACTATCCTCCAAGTCCCTTTTTGCAATTTTCTATAAGTTTTCTCACTGTTCTAGTTTGGATATTTTTGTGATCTTTCATTCAGCTCATTAAGGCTCTTTTCACCTTTGTCTAATATATTATTAAATCTCTCTACTGAGTTCTTCTACTATCACATTTTTTTCTTTTTTATGTCTATTTATTTTATAGTTTCCAGTTCTCAGCTGAAATTCTCTAATTGCTCTTTTGAACAGATAAAACACATGTGTTTTAAAGTCTACCTAAATAAACTCAAATATCTGGTCTTATATGGGTCTGTTTCTCTTGTATCTTTTTATACTTTAGTCTTTTGTGTACCTGGTTATTTTTATCTGTTGCTGAACATTTTGTTTAAACATGTGTCCTGTTAAAGACTGAATGACGTTATATGCTTTCCAATAGAAGTGATATTTTCTTTTGACCATCAGGTATGCAGGGTCAGATAAACTTATTCCATCAATGATTGAATTGATTTAAAGCTTAAGTTCAATATTTGTGAGAGTTATGCTACTGTATGGTTTACTATTAATTCTATGCTGTGCCCTTTTCCAGCAGATCCTGAACTCCAACTTTTATTCTCCAAGCCCCAGATGATGACTGAAAATCCTATTCAGACTTATAAGGCCCTGTTTTCAAGTTGGCAAATGGCACAAGGAGAAAAGTCACATCATAAGTTGTGCTTAGTCCAAAGAACTCCTCTTTACTCCAGGATCTCGACCCATCATATCCTCTCTGCTTTGACGGTTTTCTGATATCTTCCCACAGATTTTATTTTTAAACACCCTCCATTTTTCTTAGTTATCGCTTATCCTAGAAATTATTTAAACAACAACAAGCCCCAAACTGCCAAGAGTTAAAAGGTTCTCTCTACCACTGACATGAATACACCAACAGAATAACACTTCAGACTTCACTTTTTTTTTTTTTTTTTTTTTTTTTTTTTGCGATACGCGGGCCTCTTACCGTTGCGGCCTCTTCCGCCGCGGAGCACAGGCTTCGGACGCGCAGGCCCAGCAGCCATGGCTCACGGGCCCAGCCGCTCCGCGGCATGTGGGATCCTCCCGGACCGAGGCACGAATCCGTGTTCCCTGCATCGGCAAGCCGACTCTCAACCACTGCGCCACCAGGGAAGCCCCAGACTTCACATTTACATTCAACTAACTGATTTAAACTATGCCATTTGTTTAAGTAAATAAATATTTTAAAATATATCTTAGTGCTGGCGAGTAAGCTAAGAAACGTATCCTCCTACCTGGTTTTGAGTAGCTTATTCTGTAGGTTGAAGGAAACACTGGTATGGAAGGAGAGCAGTGAAAGATGGCAGTAGACACTGTCAATAAAGAGGGTGAACTCAAGCCGGGTACGGTGCTGGGTGGCCGTACTGCAGACGTTCCAACAGGTCCGCCTGGCCAGTGACTGTCCCTGGGACTCCACTTGCCACAGGGCTCTCAGGAGGAATGGCAGCCGTGCACAGCCTGCTTGGCCTTCTGTGGCGGTGTGGTGACAGGGCGCCCCTGCGGGCCCCCTTCTGCACACATCCTTCTGGCGGGCGGAAGGTAGCAAAGCCTCGCTCGCGCGCGTTCACTTGCCGGCCTACACTCGCCCCTACTCGGTGCTTCCGGCCCAGCATCAGCGCTACGCTACCCATATCCGCTACCGCGAGCCGCGACGTAAGCTCGCGAGAACCGGAAACTGGACGCTCCGTCCCCGGAAGAGAGGCAGGCACGGGTCAGAATCGGTGAGGCGCCCGTCAATTGGGAGCTGGAGGACACGTAGCTGCACTTATACGCTTCTTTAGGTAACTTTATGCATTTCCCTGAATGAAGGGTTTTATATTACCCAAGGTTTATGCCAGCAACTCAGTTTCAGGAAATATTTTAAAGGAATAATTTTTAAATGCACAATTATTTAAGTAAGAAGGCGTTAACACCTCCCTTTACATTGGAATGCCCCTATAGATATTGAATACTTAAATATTGTGTCATTATCACACCTGTGTACTGTAATTATCACAATGGAATTATATGCTATAAAAAATGATACTTACTTGAAACTTTTAATGCCACCAGAACATTCTAAACATTTAGTGGTCATTGGGAAAATTAAGAATGTGTAATTACAGTGAGATATTAAAAATATGGCAGATATTTATAGACACCAATATATGTTCAAATATATTACATATTTTTCATTTAATGTTGGTTTATCAAAAACTTAATGATTTCTTATTATTTTAAAATATGCCAGTGCAATGAGAACATTTTATTTCTCAGATAACTCCAAAATGTGCTTTGGAACTTGCATAAGGAATGTTAATGTTTTAATTGTTTTCTATACAAATAAAATCAATAAATTGTTAACAAATAATAAATGAGGTAAATATATATTTAAATAATATGGAGTGACAGGGAGCTGACAAATATTGTTTCAATACTTTATTCCAATTGACTTTGCAATGATTTTATTTTACAAATCCATTTTAAATATTAAATATCATCTAAACTGCAAAATTTATTGACTTACATTCATGTTGTAACTTCAGCACTTCAGTGCTGAGTAGTTACTCAAAGATATATACATACACATATATATATAATTTTTGAGATAAACACTAAACTATTTCTTCAATTATTACATGACAGTTCCTTCTTAGAAACAAATAAAACACCATTTCCATTTCTTTCTGTGCTGAACAGGTGAAAATGACAGTAAAATCAATAAAGAGAATTGTAAGATCAGGAAGAAGAACATTCCCAGTTCAGCTCTTAATTTCAGGAACAATTTGCCATGACATCTGTGTAATCTCTTCATGGAAGTTTAGCAGATCTGACAGCTAATTAATTATAAAGCAAGATTAGAGAGTGGACAGAAATGCTAGCAGAGGAGAATTCATCTTTTGTGTCAACATGTCTCAGTACATTCATCTTCTTAGGCCTGAAACACATACTCCTAGTAAATCATTGTTTATCTTTAAGCTCAAAAAGGAAATCGAACATGATGTGAAAAATTATCAAGATATTCTCAGAGAAATGCATTCTCAAAAAAGAAACATGAAAATAAATTAGAACTATGGTGACATCTGAGATTTCCCTGGTTTTTGTCTGAATTGTATGCAGTGTGTAAAATCACTTTATTTTAAAATCTCAGCCAGAAATACAAAACTATCCCTAGAAACAAGGTGCATATAAAATGATCATGAATTAAATATAGATACAAAGAGTGTAGATTATGAGTTAAGAATACAAAGTTCAAGGTAACATTATTATGAGTTAAATAGGAAAACTTTGCTGATAAAAATCTCCATTTTTAGAAATTCAGAAATATGTATTTGACCTAGTCAAAGTCCTATTTTTATATATCTCTGCATAAAGTAAAACAAACCAAATAAACAGAAACTTGCTACTTTCAGTCAAGTTTTCCAACATTATATTCTGTAAAAAATAAATGTGCATATCGTAACTTGACTTATCGCAGTGAACATTGTGAAGTGTATAGAAATATCAAATCAGTGTGTTGTGTAACAGGAACTAACATAGTGTTGTAGGCCAGTAATACGCCGCAAAGAAACTCATAGAAAAAGAGATCAGATTTGTGGTACCAGAGACAGGGGCAGGGGGAATTAGATGAAGGTGGTCAAAAGGTACAAACTTCCAGTTATAAGATAAATAAGTACTAGGGATGTAATGTGCAACATGCTTAATATAATTAATACCACTGTACGTTATATATGAAATTTGTTAAGAGAGTAAATTCTAAGAGTTCTCATCACAGGGAAAAATATTTTTTTAATTTCTTTAATTTTGTATCTTTTGAAATGATGGGTGTTCACTAAACTTATTGTAATAATCATTTCGTGATCTATATATGTCACATAATTATATTGTACACCTTAAGCTTATACAATAGTGCTGTATGTCAACTATATCTCCATAAAACTAGGAAGAAAAAGTTTTTAAATAAATGGAGAAACTTAGAACACTTCATCTCTCCCAACAACTTACCACTACGTTATTCAAGGCATATTTATAGTAGTTCCTTTTTCCTGGTATTTCATGTCCATTTATCAAGAAAAAATTATAAGGCAAAAATGGTATGCACAAAAAAAAAATCACAGTTTTAAGAGACAGAGCAAGTATTAAAACCGCAGTCAGTCTGACAGAAACGTTGGTATTGTCAGACTAGGAATTTGAAACAGCTATTATTAGTATACTAATTTGAAATTAAAAACACAAAACCATTTACATGAGCAAACTAAAAATGAAATAATTGGGTGAAAATCTAATAAAATATATACAAGATCTATATGAAGAAAGCTACAAAACTCTGATAAAACAAATCAAGCAACTAAATAAATGGAGGGATATTTCATGTTCCAGGGGTAAGATTCAATATTGTAATGTGTCAATTCTCTGCACTTTGATCTATAGATTCAATGCCATACCAATCAAAAAAATCTACAGATCAGATTCAAATTTTAAAATTAATGTTCAGAAGGAAAAGACCCAAAATAGCCAACACAGATTAGGAAAACAAAGTCAGAGGATGGACATTATCCAACTTCATGACTTATAATAAAGCTACAGTAATCAAGACAGTGTGTTTTGTCAAAAGGATAGATGGATGCATGGAACAATGGAACATAATAGAAAGCTCTGCATTACACTCACATAGATATAATCAACTGATATTTGACAAAGGTACAAAGGGAATACACTGAAGAAAACATAACCTTTTAAACAAATCATTCTGGAACAACTAGACATCTATGTAGGAAAATAAATCTAGACACAGACTTTACGTCCTTCAAAAAATTAACTAACCTAGAGACTATCATACAGAGTGAAGTAAGTCAGAAAGAGAAAAACAAATACTGTATGCTAACACATATATATGGAATCTAAAAAAAAAAAATGATTCTGAAGAACCTAGGGATAGGACAGGAATAAAGACACAGATGTAGAGAATGGACTTGAGGACATGGGGAGGGGGAAGGGTAAACTGTGACGAAGTGAGAGAGTGGCATGGACATATATACACTACCAAATACAAAATAGATAGTTAGTGGGAAGCAGCCACATAGCACAGGAAGATCAGCTCGGTGCTTTGTGTCCACCTAGAGGAGTGGGATAGGGAGGGTGGGAGGGAGGAGATATAGGGACATATGTATACGTATAGCTGATTCACTTTGTTATATAGCAGAAATTAACACAGCATTGTAAAGCAATTACTCCAATAAAGTTAAAAAAAGTATTGGTGAAAGAAAATTTGAAAAAATTAAAGAGCTAGAGCTTGGAAAAATGAATTAACTAAAATGGATCAAGGACCTAAATGTAAACTGCAAAAATGTAAAAATTCTAGAGGATAACATAGAAGAAAATCTAAGTAATTTTGGGGTTGGTAACAACTTTTAGATACAATATCAAAGGCATGATCTATGAAAAATTAATCGAAAAGCTGGGCTTTATTAAAATTAAAAACTTCTGCTCAGAGAAACTCACTGTAAAGAGAAGGAAAAGACAAGCGACAGGCTGGGAGTAAATATTTGCAAAAGACATATCTGAGAAAAGACAGTTACCCAAAATGTACAAAGAATTCTTAAAACTCAACAGCAACAACAAAACCTGATTTTTAAAAAATAGGCAAAAGACTTTAACATATACCTTCCCAAAGAAGATTTATATTTGGCTAATAAGTATGTGAAAAGATGCTTCACATCGTGTGTGATTAGGGTAATGTAAATTAAAACAACAATGAAATGCCACTACGAGTGTATTAAAATGGCCAAAATCTGATACACTGACAACACCCAATACTTGTGAGGTGGGTAGCAACAGGAACTCTGATTCATTACTAAGGGAATGTAAAATGGTACAGACACTTTAGAAGACAGTTTGGCAGCTTCTTAGAAAACTATATATACTCTTATCATATGATCCGGCAATGTATTCCTTGGTACTTTCCAAAGGAGTTGAAAGCTTAGGTCCACAAAATAAGCTGCTCATGATGTTAATAACAACTTTACTCATGATTACATAAGCTTGGAGGCAACTAAGATGTCCTTCAGTAGGTAAATAGATAAGTAAACTGTGGTACATCCTTGCAATGGGATATTATTCAGTGCTAAAAAGAAATGTGTTATCAAGCCCAGAAAGTATATGGAGAAAACTTAAATGCATATTACTAAGAGGAAAAAAAGCCAACCTGAAAATGCTGCATACTGTATTATTCCAATGTATGACATTCTGGAAAGGGCAAAACTATGGAGACAGTAAATAAGATTAGTGGTTTCCAGGGGTTAGAGAGAGTGAGGGATGAATAGTCAGAGCAGAGAAAATTTTAAGGGCAGTGAAGCTATACTGTATGATACATGTCATTATAATTTTTTTCAAACCCATAGAATGCACAATAACAAAGTGGAACCACAATGTTATCTGTGGACTTTACATTATAATGATGTATCAGTGTAGGTTTATCAATTATAACAAATCTACCACTCTAGTGGGGGACACTGATAGTGAGAAATTCTGTACATGCGCGGGTCATGAAGTATATCAGAAATCTCTTACCTTCTACTCAATTTTGTTGTGAACCTAAAAAATACTGTTAAAAAATAAAGTATGTAGATAGATAGATAAACGTCTTGATTCGTATCCAGTATAGCTCATTATAAAGCAGATAGTTAAAATAACACTAGCCCAAACTTAATCAGTTATATGTCATAAAAATGACTTTTTCTGGGAGATAGCAGAATTCATGTTTAGAATAACACGTTCCCTAATATCAGAAAGACTTGGGATGTAAATTTTGACCTTGGGACCTATGGCATGTCTCCTTCCCTAGCATCTGCTTCCTCATACGTAAGGCAAATAATATATATCTCAGAGATCATAAGACTATAAGTGTATAGTTTCTGCCATTAAGCAACCTCTGAAAAGCATTACTTTGCGTCTATTCTGAATCAGCAGATAATTTGTTTTGTCTACTGGAAATATTAGCCAACAGAATGCAAATATGTGAGTCTCTTCTGACTTACTCTAGTTATTATAATTAGGATCATTATGTATCTACAGCTATTCTGTAGCATTTAGAAAAGGAAGTATTTTTCATGGTTTCCAAATCTAAAATTTTTAAAGTGAAATTTAAAATTTTATGAAGTATGGAATTTTGTGGCTAAGGAGTTATTGTTTTCTCAGAATATAAAAAGAAATAGATAGCCATGATGACATATCAAGTCTTAGTTCTCTTTATGGAATTGTATCTGGGTGTTTGTTGCTTTGAATTAATGTCTATGGATTCTCCCCTCTCTTCCTTTTTCTGAAGTTCACTGTCAAATTGGGTTGCTAATTGTAATGAAACAGACCCCTTAAAGTTGAACTAGGTGTATAATTTAGACCAGTCCCATGGCCTCTCTGGGCCTCATCAATATTAAATATTGAAATAAAATGAAAGGCTAGATTCTGAGTTGCATCATGTATTTAGAATTAATTATTCTATGTGTATTAACTTGTTTTGTTTGTCAGCTGTTTCCTAACTTACAGCTTTAAAAAACATCAGATCTCAGTGTAATCAATTGTGAACATATTTTCACAGAATGGGAGGAAATGTAAAACTTATCTAAATCCAGGTTGTGGGAGCAGCTAGCTTTCTTGGAAGGTAACCCCTGGGAACAGATTTGAGGGAGTGAAAGTGAAACAGAGAAAGGATAAAATTTTTTAAAAAAGTTTGTTAATGTGGTAATAACTACGGAAAGGGTAGGCTTATTCTTTCTGTGGACCATTTGGTTAACTGTGGAATGCATCTTAGAATTGTTACAGGAGAGAGCAAGAAACCTGGAGAATTTATCTACCACCCTATATGCTCTATATGTTAATGGTTCCTTCTGGAGTTATCAAATCTCCCACACTTTTGGAGTGTACCAGTGTTGAGCAGAGGAGATTTTCACAGCTTTGAAGAAAGTGGCAGGTGGGAGACCAGAGTGCATAGTTGGTGTGGAACTCTGGGGCAAATGTAGGGAACTGTTGCAGCAGTGCTATGTGGCAAACATTGAATATTTTAGAGGCAATAAACATTTTACCTAACTCACACAAAGAGAAACATACAAATATCATCTCTTTTATATCATCTCTTTTTTTAGATGAAAAAACTAAGCCACACATAAACAAACAAAAACCTAAATCACATAGCTAGTAAAGGACTTAATCAAAGTTTAACCTCTAGCAGTCTGACTCTTGCATTTTCAGTAGTTAGACAATACCAGCCTTAAAGACTTTTTAAAAATATGTTTAATATCATTGCTTATAAGCAGTTTTCCTTGAAATAAACACCACTGAAAAATTGTTGAATCTTAGATAATCTGGTATGTATACCCATGGTTTCTTACAACAGTGTCAACTTCTTTTCCATATGTGATCCACAAAATTCTGTAGGTCAAAGAACAAGAGTATAATTTATCATAGTGGTTTGCCAATAGGAAAGAACATTGCCCATTAAAATTCAGTAGCATAAAACCATGTATTCTTTGGAGAAATGTCTATTCAAGTACGTTGCCCATTTTTAAATTGGGTTACTTGTTTTCCTTGATACTGACTTGTAGGAGATTCTTAGATATTTGGGGTATTAACTACTTATCAGATAGATGGTTTGCAAATATTTTCTCCAATTCCAAGTGTTTCATATAAAAAATCTTACCAGTTAATATCCAAAATATATAAATGACTCTTACAACATTAACACAAAAACAAAAAAATCCAATTAAAAATGTGCAGAGGAAACGAATAGATGTTTTTCCAAAGAATACTTGCAAATGATCAATAAGTACATGAAAAGATACTCAACATCATTAATTATCAGGGAAGTGCAGATCAAAACCATAGTGAGATAGCACCTCACACCTCTTAAAATGGTTATTATAAAAAATACAAGAGATAACTAGTGTTGGCAAGGATGTGGAGAAAAGGGAACCCTTGTGCATTGTTGGAGGTAATGTAAATTGGTACAGCCAGTATGGAGGTTCCTCAAAAAATTAAGAATGTCTGCACTACCATGTATATTGCACCATTATTCACAATAGCCAAGATGTGGAAACAACCTAAGTGTCTGTCAATGAATGAATGAACATATAAAATGTTAACACACACACACCCGCACACACACAGAGATATTCAGTCATGAGAAAGATGGAAATCCTGCCATTTGTGGCAGCATGGGTGGATATTGAGGGCATTATGCTAAGCGAAATAAGGCAGAGAAAGACAAATACTGTATGATACCACTTAAATGTGAAATTTTAAAAAGCTGAACCTGTAGAAACAGAGAGTAGAATAGTAGTTACCAGAGGCTGGGGAATGGTGAGACGTTGGTCAAAGAGTATAAACTTCCAGTTAAGAATATGCATAAGCTCTGGGGATCTAATGTACAGCGTTGTGATTATAGTTAATAATACTGTACTATATACTTGAAAGTTGCTAAGATTGATTAAATAATGTTTTCACCACAAAAAAGAAATGGTAATTATGTGACAAGACAGAGGTGTTAGCCAAGGCTATGGTGGTAGTCATTTTGCAGTATATAAATGTATCAAATCAACATGTGGTACACCTTAAACTTACCCAGTGTTATATGTCATTATATCTCAATAAATCTGGAAAAAAATATTTTTTGGAAAGATAACCAAGAATAATCAACAAGTTTGCTTCTGGGTATTATCATGGAAATCTAGTGTAAAAAGTGGTATCTATATACATACATTAACTTTTAAAATAATAGTAACAACAAAACATACTCAACATAAAACCTTGAAATAATTCTTATAAAGTAAAATACCATTTTAATGGGCTAAAAGGGCTAAAATTTTTAAAATAAGATTTAAAAAAATCTTACTGGTGATTAATTAAAATATTCACTTTGAAAAAACAGGTTTATCTTCAATTTTGTGATATTTAATTCTATTATTTATTTTCATTTACTAATTTTGGTTTCTTTTTCTGTTTTTTTTTTCCCCCTTCATTCTGCAGTGGTACATTTTTTCATATTATAGGTGACAAAGACTCTTTGACCCAATTTGAGTGAAGCTCCCTTGAGCCTTCTTCTGAGCTAGGTCTACACTTTAGCCCACTTCCTTGCTAGGCTTACATTCCCAGTTGTAGCAAGAATCCTTCTAAGTCATGTTAGTGAGAATCTCCCCATCCTTGATATCTGATCAGCCTGGCCTGCCTTCAGCAAGAAACCTGTTAAGTTGGTTTGGCAAGAATCTCCCTACCCTTGATGTCTCTTCTTAGTAAGTTCCCATCCCCTGACTCCCTCATTCTATTTTAACAGTAAATACCCACTTTTCCTTGCTGTGTTTAGAGTTGCATTTGATCTCTCTCCTCTAATGTGATAGTCTTGACACCTGCCTCGATAGTCCTGATTAAAGTCTCCCTTACCCTTTTAACAAGTAGAAGAATATTTTATTTATTTAACATAGGGCACCTTTGTCTTCCAAGTCTCTTACACTGTCACTCATATTTACCATCAATTTTCTTGTAAAATATTCCACTTGGTCTTCTAGACTTAAGTGTTGATCATACTCTTTCTTGTTGATCTGCTGTCATTTTCATTTATGAAGATTGTTTTTATGATACTGTATAGTTCAGAAAGTTTTTCTATTCCACTCATGATATCGCCAGAAAAGTTGTCACTCTTGTCAGATTTCCTTTTGACTCATCTAAATTTTTAATATAAATAAGAGAGGGTGTTTTTAAGTTGCTGAATCTACCTTAAAATAATTGTAACTTTTCTTTCATATTCAAGGTGGTCAGTTCCCTCAGTACTTGCATATAGCAGAACATTGGTTTCTTTGGGTAAAAAGGAAGATGGAAACCCTCTGAGAGTCCTGCATTTCTGTGGCATATTAATAAAATAATATCGTACAGAAGTAAAAAAGAATGGCCCACAGTCAGGGGCCAAAACCTTGGCAAACAATTACAATTCTGCTGAATTGCTGAGAGTGGAGAGGAGGTGGAATTTCTCTACTCCCAGATCCCTCCAGCTACAGGAAGCAATTTTCTCCAGTTTGTAATGACTAGGAGAAATTCACCCTGCCACTGCAAACACCTTGACATTTTGTAATATCTGAAAAATGTGGAAGCTCTACCAAAGCTCACTGGCAGTAAGCAATGGGTGCATCATTTCTCATTTTAAATGAGAAAATATATGTAAATCTATTAGAACTATGTCTGGTACTCAACATGTTAGCTATTAATACTGCTATTAAGAGAATCCATAGATTCCTATCAGTCAGGCTTCCTCTGAAAGTTGGATAATCGTTTGTCTTCAACACAGCTGCTTAGAAGTTCATTTCATCCACAAGATTTCAGAATTTACATTTTAAAGTCACCCTCCAAGCAGAACTAGCATATTCTTTATCAGTATATTATTCTAGACAAGGAGTAGTTCAAGGAAGGGCATGTAAAAATCTATCTGCCTGTTTCCTAGAGTTTTCCTTCTTTTTTGCTTTTTTAAGAATTTTTAAATTGAATATTGTTTACATACAGAATCATGTGCATATCATAAGCTTACATGCTGATGAATTCTTACAGGGTCAAGACAACTACACAGTTACTACTGAAAAAAAGAAATAGAACGTTACCATCACCACGGAAGTCTCCCCCAACCTTCCTAGTTGTTACACATCCCCAAAGATTACCACTATGCTCACCTTTATCTCCAAAGATTTTATGGTTTTTATTTTATCTTTAACTTTAAATGAATGGAATCAGTACGTATTTTTGTGTCCTGATTTGTCATTTTTTTTAACATTTTGTTGGTGATATTCTTTATCACGACATTGTTTTGTGTATCCATTCATCATTCATTTTTACTTCTGTACAGTATTACATTTTTATTAATGTGCCACAGTATATTTGTCCATTTTCTTGTCGAATTACTTTCAATGTAAAGTACTGCAGATTATATTGTGGTGAATACACTTTTCCTTCTCCTTTGTCCAAGTATATACTTGTTTCTGCTGGTTATATATCTAGAAGAGAGTTGTTTGTTGGTAGGGCATGCATGTATTTAACTCTAGTAGATGTCATCAGTTTTGCAAAGTACCAGTTTTACCTTCCCCATCCCACAGCAATACACAAGGATTACTATTTTCGTGCATCCTTTCAAACATCAGTAAGTTTATTCTCTCTCATTAGATTTATGCCAGTGGATGTGTAGTTACCTCACATTGTTGTTGAAGGAGTTCAGAACATGTTATCCCAAAATATGCCACTCTGGCATATTGACTATTTTGAGTTAAAGGCACTTGAAAAACATCAGATGCAAGAAGAACACTCTGACTTTCCTTTTTTTTTTAAACTAGGAGATGAAATTTCTATCTGAAGGGCAATCCACCCTATACCAGAAGGAAAGTAACATTCTTAACACCACTGGCAAGTTAAGATGTAGAGAATTCTTTATAAATAAACCTTGATAAAATAATTTTTACTTGCCTTCAGCCTCCTCAAATAGATTACTTTTCTACAACTGCCTCTTCTTTTTTTTTTTCTGTACGCGGGCCTCTCACTGCTGTGGCCTCTCCCGTTGCGGAGCACAGGCTCCGGACACGCAGGCTCAGCGGCTGGCCATGGCTCACGGGCCCAGCCGCTCTGCGGCATGTGGGATCTTCCCGGACCGGGGCACGAACCCGTGTCCCCTGCATCGGCAGGCGGACTCTCAACCACTGCGCCACCAGGGAAGCCCCAACTGCCTCTTTTTATTCAACCTGGTATAAAAGCATTTGGTTTTGCCGCTTCTTTAGGTCTTCATTCCTTACAGAAGCTCCTGTGTCACATAAAACTTGCATTAAATAAATTTCTGTGCTTTTTCTCCTGTTGACCTGTCTTTTGTCAATTTAATTATCAGGCTCAGGAAAAAAAACCTAAGATGATAGAGGTAAAAATTTGCATCCCTATACTGTTTTAATATGTGTTTCCTGTATCATTATGGAAGGTGAACCACATTTTCAGTTTTTACCAGCCAATTGCATGTGCTTTCTTTTGTTCATTTTGAGTTGACTTCTTTTGTATTTATTTTGGATTAATTTATATTGTTAATAGGTAAGCAAAAAAGTTGCCCCAGTAAGATTCTAAAATTAAGTGGAATTTATTTTTATCTGGTAAGGTAGAACTTGCACAGTGCCACCATATGCAAGTTCAGGGACCTTTTCCGAGTAGAAGTGTGAAAGGGCTATAGCAAAAAGAACATGCATTCGAAATGAGACAAGATTCTAAATGCAAGCCTCAGCTCACAAGGTGAACGGTAAATTCTTTGTGACTGATTGGACATGTTCAATTTTCACATCACAGATGCTGGGAAATCTGGTTTCAAACAAGTCTGGTATGAGTTGCTTAAGAGCCAGCAGGCCTAAGATTCCTTAGGGAGTTACATATTGCTGAAGCTTAGCAGAGTTTTCATTATCAATATATTCTGGATATAAGAACTTGCTACTATATTGTTACTTATACTAGTGTCCTGAGTTGCCTTTTCACACTGCTAAAGATGTTTTGCCTTTTCACTGCTAAAGACGTTTTTTACTTTAATTAACAAAATTCTCTAGCTTTAATGTAGCCTAAATTCACAGACGTTTTCTTAATGATTAGGGCACTTTCTGGGTTCTCTTTTTTGGCGGGGTACTGATTTTAAAAATGATTCTTTAACTCAAAGTCAAGAAAAATTCTGTTTTATTTACACATTTAGATTGGAAGTCCACCTAGAGTTTAATGTTATGTAAGGGGTGAGGTAGGATAATCGTATACTTTGTCCATTTGGGCACCTACTAGACCCAGCACATTTTATTGAAAAGGATAAAATTCTCCAGTGTTATGCAGTGCCAAATTTGTCAAAAATAAGTATCCTTTCATTTGTGACTCTTTTTCTGAAGTTTTTATTCTATTTTTCTCTCTATCATTATTTCAAAATCAACCGCTTTTCCAGGCTATAGCTTTCTAATTCTTCAAGATATGATCATATAAATCCTGTTGTATTAGCAGACTTTGTATAGAAGTATAAATGTGTTTAAAAAGTATTAAAATCCTGAAATTGGCATAATTCTGTCCAAATTCTATATAACTTTAACAGACATCATTTTATTTGTATTTTATTTTTCACAATAGCACTCTGGTGTAATTTGACCTGCATCCCTATCCATTCTTCACAATTTTAAAAAATATGACCACAATTATAAAAAATATGACCACAACCAGCAGGTTTTCCCCTGATCCTTGTCTGAGTTCATTACTTATAAAACAGGAACATTATCTACTATAAGAAGGAAAGCATTCTTTGACACAGCCATATCACATTTTAAAAATATATAAAGAGATTTCAAGGAATTTCTGTTATAGTTAACACAAATAAATCATTCTAAATACCTAAGGATTTCTGTGCCTCAATTTAATCTGATAACAATAAATTCATGAGATTAAAGTGCAATTTTAGGCTGTGCTTGAGAGTGCATCTCTCAGATTTAACTGTATTCTTTAAATATTCTCTGAGCTGTGATATAGTCTCCTCTGGAAAAAAGTAACACCTTTTTTACTTTAAATCTTCCCAGTAAACCAGAGAACTTATAAATTTTTGTATAATTTGTCTAATTGTGTTTTCATCTTTTAGTTTCATTTTGTTCTGTTTTGCATAAATGTCTTCTCCCTTACACTGTTTCTCCCAAACGCCACATGACTTTAAGCTTTTCTACTTGGGGATTATATTGGGAAGTTAAAGTATAAAGGCACATGGCATTCTGAAATCAGATACACCTATACTTAATTCTCAGTTCCACAATTGGTAGATATGTAACATTGAGCAAATTGAAACTGCATTTATAAAATGAGAACAAAATATCATGATTATCTCTGAATTCTCAGAAACAAAGATGCATATTTCTTACGGTGGAAACTCAACAAATATTTTTTAAGGATTGAGTTATCATAGAATTGTCATTAAAGAGCTGTAGTATAGTTTTTGTTAAATCCTCTGGGGGCATTTAAGGTGTTACTTTTTTCCGGAGGAGACTGCAGCACAGCTCAGAGAATATTTAAAGAATACAGTTAAATCTAAGAGATGTACTCTCAAGCACAGCCTAAAATGAACTTTAATCTCATGAATGTATTCTCAGTTATCAGATTAAATTGAGGCATAGAAATCCTTAGGCATTCAGAATGATTTGTTTGTGTTAACTTCATTAACTTTTCAGGCAGATTTTTTCAATCCTCCTGTGGATAAATAGATTAAGCATCGTTTAACAGAAGACATGTGGGAAAGAAGTAAGGGCTTTCTGATCCTGGGAAGACCCAGGACAACAATTCTCCTCATTCTGCCCTGTGGAAAGAAGACTCTCAGCATGTACACCCTTGGAATGGAAGGCTTAAGCTACTTAGGTTTAACTTTTCTCCTGAACTATGAGTGCACGTGGCTTTATCTCTCCAATCCTAGTAGAACTGTAGTAACAATGTTAGGACTCAGAATATCAAGTTAATAGAGCAGATTTGGATACAGACATTTGCAAAAATTGTCCATTTTGCTCAAACTTCATTATCTCTGTATTTCTAAGTTTACTCATTTTTCATAATGTTCAAACTTCTTTCCTGAAAATGTGGGTCAAAGGAATAGTTTCTCTCCTTGACTTTTTTGCTTTCAGGAATCAGAGGAAGAGCAACAATCTAAGTATGTTTAGCACAACTATTTTATATCACTTGGAGAGATCAGTTTATTTAAAAAAAATTCTGTCAGGATCATCTTGACCAGCAAAACATTATTTTTGATTCATGACACATAATGAGCCAAAATACACTTGCCATAAGAATGCTAAACATTAAAATGACCTCGGCTCTTCTCTTACCAAGGAAACCATCTGTACAGGAAAACTGCCATATGCAGACTGGTATAAGAAGCTTCAACACGTTTTCTTTCCCCAAATGAAATTTAGATAATCACAAATAAACCCTAAAGCAAAGCATTTTATACTTTCAAAGTTCCTTAAAAACGTCATTAATTTGAAGCACCTTTAAGCTAATTCTGTGGGCCAGCCTAAATATTTCCCATACAGCATTCAGCCATTTTGTTTATTTCCAACTTTGTATTTGTATACTTATATTTTATTGAGTATAAAGAGCCAAAAATATACCCAAGTAACAGAATAAATACAATCTATTCATATACTAGTCCAGTTAACTTTAGTTAGGAATATCTTCCCAGTGTGGAAGACTATAATCCTTAAATAAATATAACATATTACTTTGAGTTTAACAGGACCATGAAAATGTTACTACCAAATTCTAGAGCCCCTGGCTTATTTTCTTATACTTCCTTTGATTCTTATTACTAAACTATTCTTATGGAGAATTCAGGCAAATGACACAGAGGCAGTCAAATAGATGTCAGGTTTATAGTTTCCTGCTGACTATAGTTGAGAGAAATCATACATTTTGCAATGTAAGATCATACCTGTAGTTGCGAAAACTTAGATGCATCTTCTCTTTTTTTGTATTTAAGCAAAGGGAAAACATACCTCCTAGTTTTAAGTAACACTTAAAAAATCATTTATGCTCTAACATATACCTTTTGTGAAAATATTTGAGATGTAAAGGAATTTTAAAAAATCAAATATGTTTACCCAGAAATATGAGATTTTTTTTCTCAGAAGGCAAGGAATTTGAAGTGATTTAAAGAAGCATCAGATATCATTTGATTTTATACTATGATTCACCTAATTCTAAAAATTTATGCTGCAATAGTTAAATATTATGACTTTTGAGAGTAAATGTTCAGCATGACTTTTAATAGAAGCCATACCAGTCAGGATCTAGTGAGCTTTTCTGAAGTTGCCCTTCATCGTATTGAGGAATTTGTCTGCTATCCTTAGTTTAGTGAAGCTTGTAGGGAATGGCTGTTGGAATTTGTACAATGCTTTTCCTGCATCAATAGAGATGATCATATATTTTAAATGTTAACGTCTTTGTGCTTTTATATTAAAATGAGGTTTCAGATAGACATCAAAGAGTTGGATTTTGCTTTTTTATCTTTCCTGATAGTCTCTCCCTTTTAATTAGGTTTAGGACATTTAAAATTAATGTGATTATTTACACGTTTAGATGTGATGGGCTGAGATGCATCTTGTATCAGGAGGATAAAGGCAATACCTTCAGTTTGGGAGGAGGAAGCTAGAAGTAATGTGGATCAAAGAAAGACACAGCCTAGCTGCCGTATCTGCCCTGGACTTCTATGTGAGTGTGAAATATCTTTTTAAAATTTTATTTCTCTTATTCTATGTACCTGTTACAGCTGAATATAAATTACATGCATATTCTAACTAATATAGCATTACCCCTAGATTCTGGAGGTGTGGCAAGTTTCCCTATTTGATATCTTCTTAGTATTTTAGTCAAAATTAGGTTGGAGAAAGTCAGACAGAGCTATTGTGAATTATCAAGAATATAACATTGTAAAAAATGGAAAGTAACAATATGGATCTCTTTATGTAAATCAACTGGTAAAAGCAATTTATTCAAATATATGCAATGACACTACTTATGCTACTTAAAGAATTGTAATGACACGTTTTGTTTTTAATATGGACATTCAATAAATGTTGCCTATAAGGAGTTTATTGACATCAAAGTTTTTGTACTAAGATTTGAAATTAGAAGTAAAATTTTCAAGTTTTCCTTTAAAAGGTAACTTGCATGCATTTTGACATATTTTTCAGAGCTACATCTTAACATTTTATGTAATACTGTCATTAGAAGGAACACGATGGCTTCCATTTTAACTACAGAACAACAAAATATTATTCACTTTGTAGTTTATAGCAATATCCATGTTATATATTACTTAAGTGGTGTCAGAATAAGACATTTATAATCTTGAATAAAGTAAGTCATTTTAAGAGTTACCTTCCTTTTCCTTTTTTTGCTATATTATTTTCTAAAATTAGGGTAACTCAATATACTATTTACACATTCAAATATAGTTTTGAAATACTTATGGAAACATTCAATCAATACTAACTAAAAATGCCAAAATACATAGCAAATAAGTTTCACTATCTTTCCAAGGTAGAATACCCCCAAAATGTACACATCACTGTTTATAAATTTTCTGTTTTAAAATAGTGTCAGTGGATACATGTGTACGTATGGCTGAGTCCCTTTGCTGTGCACCTGAAACTATCACAACATTGATAATTGACTATACTCCAATATACAATAAAAAGTTAAAAGTAAAATAAAATAAAATAATGTGTCTGATATATTGGACAAATTTCATATGACTATACAGATCCTTGAATATAATCTGTATTATATATTGTATTATTAGTAGTACCATTGAACATTAAAAATATGATCAAATTCTATTTTATTTACAACATGTAAGTTACCTATCTACCTGACTATAAATTAACATAATACTAAGTTCAAAATCTTATTTATTTTCCATGTGTTTTTATGAAGTCAGCTCTCTGAACACATGCATATAAAGAAAATATTATTTAAGCATTTAACAAATTGATAAAGATGTGGAAAACTAAAAATTAAGTTAATGTCAATAGAATAAATTTTTTTAATTCAGTTAATTTCAATAATAATGTTATTTCCAACTTTGATTTGAGACTATAAACTAGGTGCAGTTTATATAACTTAAAAGAAAATGTTAAACTTGAAGAATGAGCTTTGAAATACAGTATTGTGCCCTCTGCATTTCCTGACACTTCCATATGACCTTGATATTCTAGCCATCTAGAATATATTTTTATGGGATTAAATGCTTATGATAAAAAGGAAGAAAACAGAATCTGCTGGGTTCACATGCACTTATGTTGAAATAGCTTAGGAATTATTATTCTTATTTTTTTAGCACAACATGTATCCTTGATATGAAATCAAATATTCCTTGCACTTGCCTTGAGATTATTTAAGTAGTTTCTTTATTCTCCATTGGCTTTTTTTTTTTTTTTAATGCTATACGGTACTTCTTCTTTACCTGCACAGTTAGATTTCCAACATAGTTCCTTATAGATGTAAACCAAATATGTTAAATATATCCCTCAGAAGTCTGAAGATATTTTTGCTTCTATTTTTTTGCAATGACTTCTGCTCATAGGTAGATAAATAATTGCTGACTTCACTATCTGAGTTCTGATAGCCCAAGTATAAATCCTTCTTAGAATATTTGCTTTAAAAGGAAACAAAATCTTCTTTTCTTAGAATATTCTTTGTTGGTAAGATTCATGTTGTTTCTCTCTTGGTGACCTTTTCAGAGTTGGTCACATCTTTCAAGTTCCTCTTTTTTGAAGGTTTGCTTTTCTGAAAATATTCTCTGTATTCTGAGACATAATTCATTATTTGACACCTCAGGTGGAGTTGAAATTATATAACTAATAAAAATGGAAATTTTCTGTTGCCTTCCACCAGCATCTGCATGGTTAGTTTTTCTGTGGCTATAATTGACTTAAAATTTCCATAGAAAAATTCAAAATTGTCCTATTTTTCATTTTGTAAAAACATGTTGTGTTTTCTTTTGTTCTTGGATATCTCAAAAAAGCCCATGAAAACTCATCCTTTCACTCTCATTACATCTTAGCTGCAATATGAGCAGTTTACCTTGGCCGTTTTGGAATCTAATCCATATTGATCTCAGTAAAATGTGAATTTTATTTGAAAATGTTGTGTTAATTCAGTTGGTGATGTTTTATTATTGCCTTGATTTATTCAATAATTTTTCCATGTAATTTATAATGTTAAGAACATTATCACTGGCACTGAGTTTTGTCTAACTTTGTTCTTTACTCTCATAATCCCTTTTTGCTATCATTGTAAGATTAATCTCATTGTTTTAAGTCTTAATGGGTATCATGTTCATGGTTATAAACTTTTTAAATGCATTCATATAGCTTGTTATGTTTGAAACAATGATCAGTGACATGTCTTTACTTTTATATTCTGTGAATGTTTTTTAAAGACTTCAGAAGTTACATTGACCTCTTTATATGTTTTTTCACACTCTAATTAGGATACTAATTAATGAAATTATTTGTTTCATTTCAAACAAATATTGAGAACTGGGATTGACACAAGGGAAACATACTCATTGCCTTAGACAAATTGACAGGCTGAGTTTTGATTTGAAGACACTGAATCTCTCTGAACTCATCAACTTTAGAGCCATGAGATAATGCCTATATTTCTTCTGAAATATAGAAAAATTAATTTTCTTTTTATATAAAATTTTTCTGTAGTTATTGCAAACTCTGACATAATGTAACTTTTCATAAGGCTTTTGCTTTCATCATCATTTCAGTAGGCAAATTCTTCTTGATAAAAAGTGCATCTAGGCAATTACTCAATTATATTTTGCTTCTCCAACCTCTGAGAAAATGATGACAATAAGACCATCATATATTCCAGACAAATTTCATTGAACAGAATCTTATAGATTATATCTATACAGTTGAAGACAAAGTTACCATATCATCCTCCTTCCTCATTTTTGTAAACCATGGAATAATTTTGTTCCTCCCTTTATCTTTAAATATATCCAAAATACCACAAATTTTCAGAAAAATAGAAAAAAATGTAGGGAATATTTTCCTGTATTTCTCAAAAGTACTTTTAATTTTTTTTCATTTTTATTTCATATTGGAATATAGTTGATTTACAATGTTGTATTAGTTGCAGGTGTACAGCTAAGTGATTTACTTATACGTATACATATATCTACTCTTTTTCAGATCTCAGAAGTAAATTCATGCTGGATAAATGTGTATAAAGTTAGTGTAGAAAAAGGAAGGGGGAAATTTAATGAGTATTTATTGAACACCTACCAGGATTTTATATAATGTACTTTAATTATATTTAATTTAATCCTGATGTCTAAAGTACTCTTCATTTCAAAAAAACTCAGTTAATTTCTTTTCACCTTTCCTGTCTCAACTCAAGTGAAAAATATATGAAAAAAGTTATCTTGATTGAGTTCACAACCTAAACAAAATAACATTTTACTCTGCCTTTTGAAACCTATTTTGTCCTTTTCAACAATTGGTAGATTTCTTTAATGCCTTTATATAATAATAAATACATAGAACTAACTAGTCTACCCTAACATACCTTGATTTCCTCCTTCCCTTCATAATAGTCAATCAGAGCAACCATCAACATTACTGGAGTCTTCCCTTGAATGGGTACTGCATTCCAGGTGAATTTAGGTACTCATTAAGTGACTATATTATCATAGTGTGACAGAGATTACTAGGGTCGCATTTTCCTTAGGCCACCTGATAATCATTGCCTTCCAATTCAACAATTTAGGCAATTTAACTCATTCCAACAGTGGAATATTATGAAAATACTTCTAATACCAAATGCTGAATTCATTATTATTTAGTGTAAAAGACAGAAAATACTCTGGGTGTTTTAACAAAATTAAGTTTATTCAACTTGGAAAATCAATGCTTACAGAAATGTTTAATGGGTTGGAGGAGTGGTTTCTAGGCCAGGTCTCTAAGAATTTCCCTCTAAATTTTCACTGATCCTCTCACATCTGAAGTCTGTACTGGAACTAATGAGAAAAAAGCATACTACTGCTACAGCTATTGCTGCTACTGTGACTACTTTTTGATACCCATGAACAGATTGATTGAGTCTTCCTGACGTTTTCATAAGAGGTCTAGAAACACTCACAAAAGTGGAGAATGGAACATGGAATATGACCCATCTGACCCCAATTGCCTCTTGATACCAATAAATATGGAAAATATGCAATTAAAAGTTGCTGCAGAAAAGGTTCATATCTCCATAACTTTTCTAGCCATCATAATGACAACTAAAAGGTAGGACATTAGCCTTGACCTCATTTCTCCCTTCTAAGCCATATATTACTACATTTACTTTGTGTAACTTATATTTTCCCCACTGGTAAAAGGAGAAAATATATGGTGGACACTGCTTACTGTTACTTCCCACCATTAGAAAATAAAATACTCAATGATAAACATTCTAAAGCACTTAGGGATAAATTTTAGAAACCTTTCATAATATCATTTTGGAAAAATACATTACATAAAAGAAGATTTATATAATTGGAACTAACATACCATGTTAGTTGACATTAAAACTTAATATCATAAAGGAGTGAATTTTCCATATATGCACTTTTAAATAATAATAATCAGAACATACATTTTTTAATGTAATTTGGAAAATTTCAAGTGTCATATAAAAATGTAAAAATTCGGGCTTCCCTGGTGGCGCAGTGGTTGAGAGTCCGCCTGCCAATGCAGGGGACACGGGTTTGTGCCCCGGTCCAGGGGATCCCACATGCCGTGGGGCGGCTGTGCCCGTGAGCCATGGCCACTGAGCCTGCGCGTCCGGAGCCTGTGCTCCACAATGGGAGAGGCCACAACAGTGAGAGGCCCGCGTACCACAAAAAAAAAAAAAAAAAAAGTAAAAATTCAAGATCAGCTAAGGCAGTATTTTACAAAGAAGAATAAAGAGAAGAAAAAACCTGGAGGTATCACACTCCATGATTTCAAACTATACTACAAAGCTACAATGCTACAATAATCAAAACAGCATGGTGCTATCACAAAAGAAGGCACATAGATCAATGAAACAGAACAGAAAGCCTAGAAATGAACCCACACTTTTATGGTCAACTTATCTACAACATGGGAGGCAAGAGTATACAATAGGGAAAAGACAGCCTCTTCAATAAATGGTGTTGTGAAAATTGGACAGGTACATGCAACAGAAGCAAAATGGACTAATTTCTATGCCATATACAAAAATAAATTAAAATAGATTAAACACTTAAATTTCAGATCTGAAACCATACCTCCTAGAAGAAAACATAGACAGTATGCTCTTCAACATTGATCTTAACAATGCTTTTTTGGATATGTCTCCTCAGGCAAGAGAAATGCAAAAATAAACAAATGGGACAACACCAAACTAAAAAGGGTTTACACAGCAAAGGAACTATCAACAAAACAAAAATGCAGCCTACTGGAAGGTAGAAGATATTTACAAATTATATGTCTGATAAGGATTTAATATCTAAAATATACAAAGGACTCCTACAACTCAACATCAATAAAGCAAACAACAAGATAAAAAAAAAAAAAAAGATGGACAGGGCAGCTCAACAGACATCTTTCCAAAGAAGACATACAGATAGCCAACAGACACATGAAAAGATGCTCAACGTAACTGATCATCGGGAAAATGCAACTCAAAACCACAATGAGATATCATCTCACACCTGTCAGAATGGTTGTCAAAAAGACAACAAATAAGTGATGACAAGAGTGTGGAGAAAAAGGAATCTTCCTTGTTCAATGTTAGTGTAAATGTATATTGGTGTAGCCACTGTGGAAAACAGTATGGAGGTTCCTCAAAAAGTTAAATGTAGAATTACCATATGATCCAGCAATTCTACTTCTGGGTATTTTTCCTAAGCAAACAAAAATACTAATTTGAAAAGATATATATGTCCTGTGTTCACTGCAGCATTTTTTACAATAGCCAAGATATGGAAGCAATCTGACTGCTCATCAGTAGATGAATGGATAAAAAAGATGTGGCATACATACATATATATTTTTTTATATATATATGTATATACACATATATACAATGAAATATTACTCAGTCATAAAAAAGAATGAAATCTTTTCATTTGTTACAACATGTATCAACTCAGAGGGTATTAGGCTGAGACAGAGAAAGACAAATAATGTATGATTTCACTTAGAGGTAGTATCTAAAAACCAAGCAAATGAGCAAACATTAAACAGCAAGGAGTCGTAGATACAGAAAACAAATACGCAGTTGCGTATTTGGGAGAGGGGTGGAGGGAATGAGTGAAATAAGTGATGGACATTCAAGGGACAGAGTTCTAGTTTAGAAAAAGGAGAAGGAGTAAAAGGAGGAGAAAAAGCAGAGGAAGAAGGAAGAGGGGAAGGAGGAGGAGAAATTGCCATAGCAACACTTACGGAAAAGCATAGCAAACAAAACATTTCGTATTTGCTCGGTGGTAAGAGTAGATTTATTATCAAAACAGAGAACCCAGAAATAGATGTATGGTGATAAGGATATTTATTGTATTCTATTCTAAAATGACATTGTAAATCAGAATGTAAAGCTCTGCTATCCAAAGCAATACAAAAAGCAAAAGCTTAAAAAAGTAAGAATCACTAGACTTACATATTGAAAATAAAAGAATTAGGTACTCACCTCACATAATACACAAAATAAAATCCCACCTGAATTAAAAACTAAAATATGAAAAGAATGCCACCAATGCCACCAATGGCATTTTTCACAGAACTAGAACAAAAAATTTCACAATATGTATGGAAACACAAAAGACCCCGAATAGCCAAAGCAATCTTGAGAACAAAAAACGGAGCTGGAGGAATCAGGCCCACTGACTTCAGACTATACTACAAAGTTACAGTAGTCAAGACATTATGGTACTAGCACAAAAACAGAAATATAGATCAATGGAACAGGATAGAAAGCCCAGAGATAAACCCACGCACATATGGTCACCTTATCTTTGATAAAGGAGGCAGGAATGTACAGTGCAGAAAGGACAGCCTCTTCAATAAGTGGTGCTGGGAAAACTGGACAGGTACATGTAAAAGTATGAGATTAGATCACTCCCTAACACCATACACAAAAATAAACTCAAAATGGATTAAAGACCTAAATGTAAGGCCAGAAACTGTCAAACTCTTAGAGGAAAACATAGGCAGAACACCCTATGACATAAATCACAGCAAGATCCTTTTTGACCCACCTCCCAGAGAAATGGAAATAAAAACAAAAATAAACAAATGTTACCTAATGAAACTTGAAAGCTTTTGCACATCAAAGGAAACCATAAACAAGACCAGAAGACAACCCTGAGAATGGGAGAAAATATTTGCAAATGAAGCAACTGACAAAGGATTGATTTCCAAAATTTGCAAGCAGCTCATGTAGCTCAATAACAGAAAAACAAACAACCCATTCCAAAAATGGGCAGAAGATCTAAATAGACATTTCTCCAAAGAAGATATACAGACTGCCAACAAACACATGAAAGAATGTTCAACATCATTAATCATTAGAGAAATGCAAATCAAAACTACAATGAGATATCATCTCACACCAGTCAGAATGTCCATCATCAAAAAAGCTAGAAACAGGGCTTCCCTGGTGGCGCAGTGGTTGAGAGTCCGCCTGCTGATGCAGGGGACACGGGTTCGTGCCCTGGTACAGGAAGATCCCACATGCCACGGATAGGCTGGGTCTGTGAGCCATGGCCGCTGAGTCTGTGCGTCCGGAGCCTGTGCTCCACAACAGGAGAGGCCACAACAGTGAGAGGCCCACGTACCAGAAAAAAAAAAAAAAAAAAAGCTAGAAACGATAAATGCTGGACAGGGTGTGGAGAAAAGGGAACACTCTTGCACTGCTGGAGGGAATGTGAATTATTACAGCCAGTATGGAGAACAGTATGGAGGTTCCTTAAAAAACTACAAATAGAACTATCATAAGACCCAGCAATCCCACTACTGGGCATATACCCTGAGAAAACCATAATTCAAAACGAGTCATGTATCAAAATGTTCATTGCAGCTCTATTTACAATAGCCAGGAGATAGAAACAACCTAAGTGTCCATCATCGGATGAATGGATAAAGAAGATGTTGCATATATATACAATGGAATATTACTCAGCCATAAAAAGAAACAAAATTGAGCTATTTGTCATGAGGTGGATGGACCTAGAGTCTGTCATACAGAGTGAAGTAAGTCAGAAAGAGAAAGACAAATACCATGTGCTAACGCATATATATGGAATTTAAGAAAAAATAAAATGTCATGAAGAACTTAGGGGTAAAACAGGAATAAAGACACAGACCTACTAGAGAATGGACTTGAGGATATGGGGAGGGGGAAGGGTAAGCTGTGACAAAGTGAGAGAGTGGCATGGACATATATACACTACCAAACGTAAAATAGATAGCTAGTGGGAAGCAGCCGCATAGCACAGGGAGATCAGCTCGGTGCTTTGTGACCGCCTGGAGGGGTGGGATAGGGAGGGTGGGAGGGAGGGAGACACAAGAGGGAGGAGATATGGGAACATATGTATATGTATAACTGATTCACTTTGTTATGAACATAAACTAGTACACCACTGTAAAGCAATTATACTCCAATATAGATGTAAAAGAAAAAAAAAGAAGTGAAAATTCAATTGTAGAGATACTTTCAGTTTCAGCTCTGATATGCAAAAAGCTTGGATGTTGTCACTGTATCTTGTCCTTACAGGATAATGCTGTACAAAATGAAAATCAATGCCTTTTCTCAGATGTGATTAATAAAACATGTTAACTATGGAAGAATTTTAAAAATATACATTTACAATGGAGAAAAGGCAGTCTTCCATAAGTGGTGCTGGGAAAACTGGACAACCATATGTAAAACAATGAGATTAGAACATTTCCTCACACCATATACAAAAATAAACTCAAAATTGGTTAGAGAACTAAATTTAAGCCATGAAATATAGAACACCTAGAAGAGAATATAGACAAAACAGCCTTTGACATAAATCCTAGCAATATATTTTGGGATCTGTCCTCCAAGGCAAAATAGAAAAAAGAAGAAAATGGGACCTAATTAAAGTTAGAAGTTTTTGCACAATGTAGGAAATCATCAACAAAATGAAAAGGCAATCTATAGAATGGGAGAAAATATTTACAAATGATATGACCAACAAGGAGATAATATCTAAATTATATAAACAATTCATAAAACTCGACAACTCAACATCTAAAACAAAAAAACCTGATTTAGAAATGGCCAGAAGATCTGAGTAGACATTTTTCCAAAGTGGACAAACGGAAGGCCAACTGACACAGGAAAAGATGCTCAAAATCACTCATCATCAGGGAAATGCAAATCAAAACCACAATGAGATTTCACCTCACATCTGTCAGAATGGCTGTCTATCATCAAAAACAACAAAAATAACAAATGTTGGTGAGGATGTGAATAAAAGGTAGGAATTGGTAGGAATGTAAATTGGAAATGCAAATCAAAACCACAATGAGATTTCACCTCACATCTGTCAGAATGGCTGTCTATCATCAAAAACAACAAAAATAACAAATGTTGGTGAGGATGTGAATAAAAGGTAGGAATTGGTAGGAATGTAAATTGGTCCAGCCATTGTGGAAAACAGTATGGAGGGTCCTCAAAAAACTAGAAATAGAACTATCATATGACCCAGAATTTTCACTTCCAGGTATATATCTGGAAAAAATGAAAACACTATTTAGAAAAGATACACCCACCCCAATGTTTATAGCAGCACTATTTACAATAGGCAAGGTATAGAAGCAACTCAAGTGTCCATCGATAGATGAATGGATAAAGAGATGCGTTGTGTGGGTGTATGTATGTATATGTATATATATGTATATATATACATTATAAAATATATAAAATAATATTTCTCAGCCATAAAAAAGAATGAAATTCTGCCATTTTCAGCAACATGGCTGGAACTAGAGAATATAATACATAGTGAAATAAGTCAGACAAGAAAGACAATATTGTGTGACATCACTTATATATGGAATCTAAAAATTAATAACAAATGAATGTGTATAGCAAAACAGAAACAGACTCACAGATATAAAAGAGCAAACTGGTGTTTACCAGTGGGGAGAGGGAAGGAGAGAGGGTCAAATTAGGTATATGGGATTAAGGGATAACACTGCTATGTATAGAATAGGTAAACAACAATGATATACTGTATAGCACAGGTAATTATAGCCATTATCTTGTAATAACTTTTAATGGAGTATAAAAGGTAAAAATGCTGAATCACTATGCTATACACCTGAAACTAATATACTATTGTAATCAATTATACTTCAGTATAAATAAATAAATTACAAAAGGCATGTGGGTGGAAGATAATGTCCAACATACACATAACTCTTTTTTTTTTTTTTTTTTTTTTGCGGTACGCGGGCCTCTCACTGCTCTGGCCTCTCCCGTTGTGGAGCACAGGCTCCGGACGCGCAGGCTCAGCAGCCATGGCTCACGGGCCTAGCCGCCCCGCAGCATGTGGGATCTTCCCGGACCGGGGCACGAACCCGTGTCCCCTGCATCGGCAGGCGGACTCTCAACCACTGTGCCACCAGGGAAGCCCCACATAATTCTTTTTTAAAATGGAGAACTTTGCCCCTTTTTTACATAAATTCTAAGTGTTACCACATTCCAAACTGAGAGTCTACATTATCTATGCTAAGAAGAAGTCCAAGAATTTGTTTTGGCCTGTGGTCCCTCACTTAACCAATATTATATGAGGATGCATGCTTTTTTTAAAGATATTTTCCTGAAAAACCCAATCCACATAGAAGAGGAGCAGAGTTGATGCCCCATGACTTCTAGCCTAGAAGGAGATCACTGGGGTGTATAATAATTTCCTCCTAAAATTTGAGGAACACGATGAACGGGAATCTGGCTTACACCTGAGGAAAAAAAAATTTAAAAGGGAGAGAACATCTAGCTAAATTAACCTATAATAACAGAACAGCCTGGAATGTTAGGAGACTGCATACAAATAGACGGTTGGTCAGAAATATGTACTACAGAGTAGGTAATGGGACAAAAGTTGATTCAAGAGACAGAGTTAACCAGGAGTCTACTGGAAAGTTACTAGAAGTTCACAAAGACTATGGCAATAAGCTTTGGGAAACCATGGGAAATGTAAGATTTATAAGTGGTCAGCAAGAGTCAGACAGTTTAGAGAATCTCAGCACTAGGAGGAAATTATGAAAGACTCACTGAGCATACCAAAAGAGAGAGTCATTGTTAGATATTTTCAAAGAATGAAAGAACCAAATACTCTTTATACCTGTGCTAGTTGAGAAAGACACTTCCTATTTTATATGTTTCTCTTTTCTCACTTCAGCATTAAAGGAACTAGGAGCAGGCTATTGAACAGTGAAAGTGCTAGTCCAAGAAAACAGAAAAATAAAACAACAAAAAGGTGTGTAGCCTGGACCAAGTTCAAACTGGAGGAGAGGGATTCTAAATAACTTAGAGTTTTTAATATTTTATGAGACTACACTTATTAGTAAATAGTCTAAGACTGTTTAGGGGAGTAAAATGACCAGCCAATGTATTATTCATTTATTTATTTTATCATCATAAAATGTCCAAAATGCAATGGGACTCATTTTAGATTTGATCGAAGGAAGGCGGAAAACCAAGACCCATGTCAATGAGTTGAATGAGTAATGTGGGTAGAAGATGAGAGATTAATATGAATTCCACTATTGAATCAATAGCAATATAGACATAGTTTTTTTACATGTAAAGTATTGAAACCCTTTTAGTTTTTCTTCGATTGATTTTAGAAGCAGGACTGATAAATTTAGATTAGGTTTGCCTAATTTAAGATTATTAGGTCAGAACACAAGTCAACAATGCTGGACTCCAAAAAGGAAGGACCTGATAAATAGCCAGGACTCTTCTGCTATACCCTAGAAGTAAGGGAGGACAGGAAAGAACCAGACCTCACAAGGAAAGAAGCCTTCCTTTCACTCAGTTTTGCCTCTAGCAGAATTGTTTCTGGAGGAACATAATATCACCCAGAGCCTTCATTATTTTCAATAAAATTTGATATTCTGTCACTTTATAAAAATAAAGCAAGTATAAAAATAACTAGTTATTAAAAAGAAAATAATTGTCCAAAAACAATAAAAGACAGAATATATGTGGACCCACAAAAATGCAGATGCAGATATTGCCAGATAGAAAACTTAAAATAATTTTAAATATGTTCAAGAAATTAAATGACAATGGAAAAATAACAGAGAAGTGGAACTTGTAGAATACATATTAGTATTGTATCTGTGCTTATACTTAATCTCATTAATGGCTTGTTAGAAATTGCTGAAGAGATAATCAGTTACTAGAATACAGCTCAAAAAATGTGCAAAGTGAAACATGCAGAAAGAATATGGTGACAAGTACTGAAAGGAATTCAGGAATAATTCAAGAAATACAGTAAAAAAAAAAAAAAAGCAATATCTGTTTAAATGAAGTTCCAGAAATAGGACAGAAACAAATGAAACCACATATAAATACAAAATATGAAAATGACTGCAAACTAAAGACAAGGTAGAATCTTTAAAATAGCCAAAAGAAAAGACAAGTTTACCTTTGAAGGAGCAGCAATGAGTTTGAAATTGATTTCTCAAAAGCAGCAAGTGTTGACAGAAAATTTGGAATGACTTTTCTAAAGAAAGAAAATAACTAACGTATATTTCTTTATGTAGCAAAACATTTTACAAATGAAGTTGAAATTTTAAAAATTAGAAAAAAAAAGCTAAAAGAACTTAGCTCTAGCAGATCATTACTAAAGAAAATTATAAAGGGATTATTTCAGGCAATAGAAAAGTGATTCCAGATACACAAAGAAAGCTACATTTTAAAAAGTCATAATACATTTTGAGAGTATTTTGAGAGTCATAATACTCTCCTAAATAATAGGAGAGTTATGCCATACTAATGGATTGAAAGGTTCACTATTATGAAAATTCTCCAAGTAAATGCATAGATTCAGTTTCACCCAAAATCCCAGTATATTTTGTGTGTGTATGTGCATTTAAACTGAGTCTAAACTTTATATGGAAATACAAAGGTCCAAGGACATCTGAGATGTTACTGAAGAAGTCGGTGGATTTTTACTATGTACTATTAGTACTAATTGTACATCCATGGTAAGACAGTCTGATATTACTTGGATAAACAAATAAGACTAATGGTACAAAATACAGAGTCAAGAAACTGACTTACATATATATATATATATATACACACACACACATATATGACAAAATGATTTAGACAAAATGGCCTGGGCCAATTAAATATCTATAGGTTTATAAAAACAAAAGAATCTTGACCCATAATTCACATCTTATACAAAGGCAATTCCAGATGTACATTTAAATGTGAGAAGAAAACAATGTCAGGAGAATATCTTCATAATTTGTAGTATGTTATGTGCACTTTTGCATATATATGTTATTTTTCAATTTAAAAGTTCATAAAATATTTTTATACAGGGAAAAGATTACATATAATCATTATATATTATATATATATAACAGATAATATATAAGTATGAAAAGTTGAATGGGTTATAATATTACATGAAAGTTTAGAACACAACATTAAATATATAGCATCTGTGCTATTTCAAAGAACTGGCAAGAAAAGAAGAGGGTGCATCTTAGTACAGGTGGACTATCAATATGTAAACAAGTATCAGACTAGTTCTTATCCAGCACTGTGGCATACTCATAGCTAACTTAATCTTCATACCAATTCACTTAGCCTAATAGATATTTGTATTTCCCGCCAACATTACTATAAAACAAGCATGCACATAGCTTATTACTCAGGTAACAAGAATTCACACAAAATTACAAAAAAATCAACCAGAGTTTTAAATTGGTTTATGTAGTGTAATGTATGTCCCTTAAGTTAAAGGGAGTATTAATTATTATCAAAGTAAATTGATTGAGCTTCAAATAGCTTTTTATATATCATTTCCTGATAAAAATTCTGCACAATTCATTCAAACTTTGCTTTCTTATAAAAATATTCATGTTGCCTGCAATTCATTTCTCATCAAGTCTATATTGTTAAAAAAATATTCCTATCCTGAACTTAGCATCTACTTTAATGTGTTTTTATAACGTCATTTCATATTTTTCCATGGACACTTAGAATGGGCATATACTAACGTATAGTTGATATTGTTGTCCCATTTTCTATGCCAATACCTCATTAGGTTTGCCAATGTTAGCTGGATTTCTAAATATATTGCTCACTCAATCAGGGAAAGCCCAAAAGAAAACCTCAATCAGCAACTATGTCTCATCACTCATTTTCTAGTTGGAGGTGGGGAGCTAATATACATAAATAAAAAGATTTTCTTATACCTAGTTGAACATTTGAAATCAGTCAAAGCAAAAAAATATTACATTTTAAATCTGCTTTAATAAAAAGTGCATGTAAAAGTGTTCAAACACCATGGAAAGATAAAGTTATAAAGAAGAATTCTCCTTTCCACTAAAGCATCCACCAATAATACTATCTTGTTTATTAATAATTCAGTGCTAACAAGACCTGTAGTAGACAAAATAATGGACCCCCAAAACACCGTGCCCTAATTTCCAGAACCTGTGAATATGTTACAGTAACATGAAAAAAGAGTAATTAAGTTGCAGATCCAATTAAGAATGTTAATCAGCTGACCTTGAGATGATGAAATTATTTTTTTCCAGTTTTATTGAGATATAATTGACATACCATTCTGTATAAGTTTAAGGTGTACAGCATAATGATTTGACTTACATACATCATGAAATGATTACCACAATATGTTTAGTGAACATTCATCGTCTCATATAAATACAAAATAAAAGAAAATGAAAGAATATTTTTTCCTTGTAATGAGAACTCAGGATTTGTCTCAGTAATTTTCGTATATAACATACAGCAGTGTTAATTATATTCATCATGTTGTACCGTACATCTCTAGTAGTTATTTATAACTGGAAATGTGTTCCTTTTGACCACCTTCATCAAATTCCCCATCCCCTCACCGCCACCTCTGATAACCACAAATGTAATCTCTTTTTCTATAAATATGTTTGTTTTGTGAAGTATAATTGACTTATAACACTAAGTCGGTTAGTAGGTTTTTGGTGCACAACATTGTGATTCAATATTTCTATACATTACAAAATGATTATCACAATGAAATTAGTTACCATCTGTCACCAAACAAAAATATTACATTACTATTGACTATATACACCACACTGTTCATTTTATCCCCCTCACTTATTTACTTTGTACCTCTTAATTTCCTTTACCTATTTCACTAATCCTAGCTCCCCTCTGTCAATCACCTGTTTTTTCTTTGTATCTATTACTCCTTGCTTTTTTGTTTTGTTTGTTCCTTTGTTTTTTCAGATGTGCCACCAAAAGTGAAATCATAAGATATTTGTCTTTCTCTGTTTGACTTATTTCACTTAGAATAATACCCACGAGATCCATCAGTGTTGTAGCAAAAGGCAAGATTTCATTCTTTTTTATGGCTGAGTAATATTCTACTGTGTGTGTGTGTGTGTGTGTGTGTGTGTGTGTGTGTGTGTGTGTAACACTTTCTTTATCCATTCCTCTGTCCATGGGCACTTAGGTTGCTTCCATATCTTGCCTGTTGTAAATAATGCTGCAGTGAACATAGGAGTATGTGTATCTTTTTGAATTAGTGTTATTGTTTTCCTTGGAAAAATACCAGAAGTGAAATTGCTGGATCTTATGGCAATTTTATTTTTAATTTTTGGATAAAACTTCATACTGTTTTCCATAGTGGCTGCACCAATTTACATTTTACCAACAGTGTACAAGGGTTCCCTTTTCTCCACATACTCATCAACAGTTGTTATTTTTTTTCTTTTTGATAATAACCATTCTGACAAATGTGATGTGACATTTCTTTATGGTTTTAATTTGCATTTCCCTGATGATTAGTAATGTTTAATGTATTTTCATGTGCCTGTTGGCCATCTGTGTGTCTTCTTTGGAAAAAAAATATCTATTCAGTTACTGTCTCTACACATTTTTAATCAGTTTTTATTTTGACGTTGCATTATATGTGTTCTTTGTATATTTTAAATATTAACCCTCATCAGGTATATAGTTTGCAAATATCTTCTCCCATTAGTAGGTGGGGTTTTCATTTTGTTAATAGTTTCCTTCCTTGTACAAAAGGTTTTTAGGTTGATGTAGTTTCCATTTGTTTATTTTTTCTTTTGTTTCCCTTTCCTGAGGAGACATATCCAAAAATATATTGGTCAAAGAGCATACTGCTTATGTTTTCTTCTAGGAAGTTTACGGTTTTATGACTTACATTTAAGTATTTAATCGATTTTGGGTTTATTTTTGCATATGGTATGAGAAAGCAGTTCAGTTTGATTCTTTTGCTTGCAGCTGTCCAGTTTTTCCAACACCAGTTATTAAAGAAACTACCTTTTCCCTATTATATATTCTGGCCTCCTTTGTTGTAGATTTATTGACCATATAAGTGTCAATTTATTTCTGGGCTCTCTATTCTGTTCCATTGGTCTACGTGTTTGTTTTTTATGCCAGTACCATACTATTTTGACTACTGTGACTTCGTAGTATAGTTTGAGATTGGGGCATGTGATATCTTCAGGTTTGTTTTCTCTACAGTTTGTTTATATGGGGTCTTTTGTGTTTTCATACAAATTTTTAGAATTATTTGTTCAATTTTTGTGAAAAATGAGATTGGTATTTTGATAGGAATTGCACTGAATCTGTAGATTGCCTGGGGAGTATGGTCATTTTAACAATATTAATTCTTCCAATCCATTAGTATGGTATATCTTCCCATTTGTTTGTGTGATCTTCAATTTCTTTCATCAGTGTCTTATAGCATTCTTAGTACAGGTCTTTCACCTCCTTAGTTAGACCTATTCCTAGGTATTTTGGTTTTTTTATTTTGATGCAATTGTAAATGGGGTTTTCTTAATTTCTCTTTCTGACAATTCATTATTAGTGTATAGAACTGTAACAGATTTCTGAATATTAATTTTGTATCTTGCAACTTTACTAAATTTATTGATCAATTTTAATAATTTTTGATGGTGTCTTTAAGATATATATATATATATATATATATTCATGTCTTCTGCAAACAGTGGCAATTTTACTTTTTCCTTAGAAAAAGTAACTTGGATACTTTTTCTCTTTTTTTTGGTCTCATTGCTGTGGATAGAACTCCCAATACTATGATGAATAAAATTGTTGAGAGTGGGCATTCTTGTCCCATTCCGGATCTTAGAGGAAATACTTTTAGCATTTCACCATTGAGTGTGATGTTTGCTGTAGGTTTGTCATATATGACCTTTATTATGTTGCAGTATATTCCCCTCTATATCCACTTTGTGGAGAGTTTTAATCATAATGGATGTTGAATTTTGTCAAAAGCTCTTTCTTCATCTATTGGAATAGTCATAATTTTATTCTTCAAATTTTTAATGTGCTGTATCGTATTGACTAATTTGTGGGGCTGAACCATCCTTGCATCCCTGGGATAAATCCCACATGATCATGCTGTATGATCCTTTTAATATATTGTTGAATTAAGTTTGCTAATATTTTGTTGAGGATTTTTGCATCTATTTTCATCAGTGATATTAGTCTGTAATTTTCTCTCTTTTAATTTAATTTAATTTTACTTTATTTATTTATTTTTTGGTATCTTTGTCTGGTTTGGTATCAGAGTGATGCTGGCCTTGTAGAATGAGTTCAGAAGCATTTCCTTCTCTTTAATTTTTTGGACTATTTTGAGAAGGATTGACACTAATCCTTCTTTAAATGTTTGGTAGAATTCATTTGTGAAATCATCTGGTCTTGGACTTTTTTATGTAGGGAGTTTTTTTTATTACTGATTTAATTTCATTACTGTTAATTGGTTTGTTTATATTTTGTATTTCTTCCTGATTTAATCTTGATAAGAAAATCAATTTTAAAACGATCAATACAAAGAGGTGGTTCTTTGAAAATATAAGCAATATTGGTAAATCTTTATCCATACTTATCAAGAAGAAGAGAGGATCCAAATAGATAAAAGCAGAAATAACAGATGTCACAACTGACACCACAGAAATATAAAGAATCATAGGAGATCACTATGAACAATTATATGCCAATAAAATGGGCAACCTATAGAAATGGATGAATTCTAAGATGGTGAAATTTTCTTGATTATTTGGGTGGTCTCAGTATAATCACAGAGTCCTTACAAGTGGAAGAGCAAGGCAGAAGAGGGAGAACCAGAGTGACAGCATAATAAAGATTTGATCTACTATTGCTAGCTTTGAATATTGAGAAGTAAGGCCACAAACCGAAAAATACAAGTGGCTTTTAAAAGCTGGAAAAGACAAGATTATCTCTTAGAACGTCTAGGAAGAATAATATAGCACTGCTGACACCTTTATTGTAGCCCAGTGAAACCATTTGAAATTCTAACCTCCAGAAATATAAGGAAATAAATTTGTTGTTTTAAGCCACATTGTTTTTTGGTAATTTTTTATAATTTCTGACAGCAGCAATAGAAAAGTAATCCAGTATGTTAATAAAAAGAACATTTTATTTACACAGATCAGAACTCCATGGGGAGCAATTCACCTTACCTGGAGTTCCCTGAATTTGTGTAGTTTACAAGTTGGGAAACTACATATGATGGTGGCCATGGTTCTACTCTTCACTATTGTTGCTTATGTGATAGAGATATTCCTATATCAGTATATATAGAGCTTTTTTCCTCACTAATGATGCATGATATTCTGTTTTATGACTGTACCATAAATTAACCGTACTTTAGCCATAAATTAAAGGCATGGAATTAGAAAGTTATTCTATCATTTATATGTATAACGAATAGAACTATAATTTAACATGTATTAAAGTATAATTAAGTTGTTTCCAGTATTAGTTATTGCAAATAATGCAATTGTTCTCCTTTTTTACCATATATTGGCTTACTTTTAAAAGTGTATCTATAGGCTAATTTCTTAGGTTATAAGGACACAGCTTTTGTTTCATAGATGTAGGCAAATGACCTTGTGCCAGCCATTGTAAAAATAATCCTACCTTTCTTAAACATAATTCCAACAATAGCCCATGGATGTAAGGTTTTCTTGTTTGTTTGTTTGTTTTTTTACACACCAAAGGAAACTAAACCTCAAATATGTTAAGTAATTTTAGTATGTCCTAAAAGTTGAACAAAGTTAATAGCTCTTAAACAAACAGGTATTAAACAGTAATACTTTCACAACTAAAGTTTTCAATTTTGAAAATTCAATTAAATGTCAAAGCAACTTGAACAAATAATTTTAAGCAAATTTTTAAAAATAGCAAAGATCATTTAACACAGCAGTAAGATGATTTTAATGCTATTTTTCTAATGCAAAGAAAAATATAGCTAGATATATATTATATACAAAATATACAGTATGCATGTATATATATTTAAGTTGGGGAATATTAAAGGGAAGAACATAAATTTTTTATGTGTATAATAGCAATTTTTCACAGGCTAAAATGTTTGTCAGCCCTGGTACAAACAAAATCATAATCAACTCTGTCACTTGGGCTCCAATAGCGCCTCAAACTCTTTAAATAATTTAATTTTTACTTTCAGTCATGACAAGGTAATTAAGGTGACTTTTGTGTCCCTGCACAGATTTACACATTTCTGTTTTAATTTTCTTACATTAGGACCAAACACTTTAACCCATCCTCTTCAAAAACATTGAGATTTGTTTGTAAAGGGCACTTTATTTTTTTAACACAAATAGAGAAAGGCATGTATTAAAGATGTGGTTAATGTTGTTAAGTGTTTTATAATGGATCAATCAAATTTCAATGACACGATTATAGTCTACTTAAGCCACTTGCTCAAGTCAAAAGTAGTTTTGCGGAGTTAGCTTTACATCTTAGTTGAAAATATGGCTCAAACTTTTACATCTAAATGAATCATGACCCATAAAACTTAATGTTTAACTTCTTTATGTGTAAAGTGTATCAGATACATTTGAAACTCATAATAAGGAAGTCAGTACATTCAGTAGTGGTGGGAGATGAGGGATGATCACAGGCTATAATTTTAAAGGATAAAGCAGGAACAAAATGTTTGTTTGAAATGAGGTAGAAAATAACTGTAAATGGGAACCAAAAACAATGATGAACATCAGAAATAAAGAGATGAAAAAAGAATTACAAGACTCAAACCTCAGTTCTAGATTTAGAAAATTGCTAATATTTTATCCTCAGTTATTTCAATTTTCTTTAAATTTCAGGATCAACAACATTTTATATTTTAGTTACTGGCTTAATATAAACATTCTGGTTGCTTTTTAATTTTGCATAGCTTTATTTGCATGTAATCAGATTTAAATATTGTCAGAAAAAAAATGAGATTTTTCTTCCCTCGATCTGAAACAGTCAGGTTTCCTTTTTTGTTTGTTTTTTTCCTTTTTATTTTCTTTTCATTTCTCTTCCACTCCCCCCCCTTTTTATCTTTGTATAAGTTTTAGTGAGAGACCAATTTTTATTTTATTTATTTTTCATCTTCCGTCATAATCAGCTCTGCCTCTGGCTTGTCTTCAGAATTTCCCCACATATTTTATATAACTTAGTTCTAGGACATAAAAAGCGTATAGCTGCACAAGAAGAATATTTTAAATATTTACCACATCAAATAGCCCTAATATCTAAGGGGCTCAAAACTGGTAATATTTATACTAGTTATTAAAATACAATTGCATTAGTAAGGAATATATTTCAGTCTGAAAAAGTCCCCCTTGCTGGAATTACACTGTTAATATATATATTAAGGTGAAACTGATTCTCTTTTTATATAAACAAGTAGCCCTTTTGTTGTTTTCTCTACCCTTGGGAATAAAACAGCTTTTGGAATTATTCTGTATTGATGTGAATGAGCACAAGATGGGAAAATCATATGTATTTACAGGTAACGAGACTCTTATTATCCCAGGGAGCTTAATCTGTCAATATAAATAAGCAGACACTGGGAGAGATCCTAGTGTAAAGCCAAACTAGGCACAGGACGACATTGAGCCCAAATCCAAGGAGACAGTTGCCATTTTCAGAACAATACTGCAAGAGGATCTATAAGTCATCAGGAATCTGTAATACTATTGTTCTAGCCATTTGTTGAACTATCTTTCAGTTTCAAAACACAAAAAGTATTAAACAGCACAAAAAATATTTAATCCTGGAAGTGTTATGATGTCACACATTAGTTAATTCATTTTGGGGACACTTTCCATAAATTGTTAATCTCCTGATGAGAAATAGATTTATTAAAGAAAATAGTTATGCATTGTATCATGATCATTCTCATTTTATTATACAGTTATAATTGCTATTTAGAAATATATCATGCTAAGGGCATAATCTCATAAAATCATTTGATGAATTTTACTTGAGTTTTTACATTATACCATTGATATATTTAACATCTAAATAAGTCTGTTTCCTAAACTTTTTGACAAAGTGATCAAATTTTATATATCTAATAAACTAAGTTTTAAGAGGAACTAAGATTTTGATGATAAATTGTTACAGAGTTACAAAAGATATTAACTAAGCAGATAACTAAATTAATCTGAAAATGTTGATGCTTAATATTAGGACATACAGGAATTTCTTAAGTACTAAAATATATTTATAATAGGAATGTTTAATACATTTTGATTATAATTATTTCTTTGGTCAAGTCCAAATGAATCTTTTTAAGTAGAAATTCAGTTTTTGTTTTTTTAAATAAAATATGTTTAATGTCTGGTTATCTCATCACTGTCATACTCTAAATCAATATTTATCAATATTTGAGGCCTGGGTAAGGTGGTAGATATTTTACAGTTTTAAATTTTTGAAAATAAATTAATTTAAGGTCACTTGGTTATCTAATAAATTTAGCAATGTTGTTGCATATTTTCAGCACTTATGCTGAGTAAAAGATCTGTGGATAAAGGGGATGGTCAGAATCCCTTGCTTTTGTTACTCACTATCTAGAGTTTCTTTAGTTTTGACCCATGAAAATATTGAAATGTCAGGAGCTTTGCTATCATTATTTTATAAAGGCTCTGAAGAAATTCTAATACTGACACTGAATTATTTAGGAGACAAAATGTATCATTTTAAGAATATTGAATATTGAAGATTTTTAGCTGGCTCAGTTTCTTAGGGCTCCATAGAGAATGAAACATGTGATAAAAGAAACAATCTACATCAGCTCAGGAAAAAGGAAAAAATATAGAAATAAAGATGTAAAGTGTCTTTTAATGACAGGAGAGAACAGGAAGATAGCTGTATTTATGAATGAAGCAAAAGGGAATCTAGGGGAAAATGGTAAATGTGTTGATCAATAAGAACAGAATAATAGGAAAAATAGAAAAAAAGTCAAGGTAATTCTTCATGTTTTAAACTTTTCTAATCACATATTAGTATGATGCTGGCACGAAAACAGAAATATAGATCAATGGAACAGGAAAGAATGGAATAGAAAGCCCAGAGATAACCCCACCCACATATGGTCACCTTATCTTTGATAAAGGAGGCAAGAATATACAATGGAGAAAAGAGAGCCTCTTCAATAAGTGGTGCTGGGAAAACTGGACAGCTACATGTAAAAGAATGAAATTAGAACACTCCCTAACACCATACACAAAAATAAACTCAAAATGGATTAAAGACCTAAATGTAAGGTCAGACACTATTAAACGCTTAGAGGAAAATGTAAGAAGAACACTCTAAGACATAAATCACAGCAAAATCCTTTTGGACTCACCTCCTAGAGAAATGGAAATAAAAACAAAAATAAACAAATGGGACCTAATGAAAGTTAAAAGCTTTTGTCCAGCAAAGGAAACCGTAAACAAGACAAAAAGACAACCCTCAGAATGGGAGAAAATATGTGCAAACAAAGCAACTGACAAAGGATTAATCTCCAAAGTATACAAGCAGCTCATGCAGCTCAATATCAAAAAAACAAACAACTCAATTAAAAAATGGACAGAAGATCTAAATGCACATTTCTCCAAAGAAGATAAACAGATTGCCAACAAACACATGAAAGGATGCTCAACATCACTAATCATTAGAGAAATGCAAATCAAAACTACAATGAGGTATTACCTCACACCAGTCAGAATGGCTATCATCAAAAAACCTACAAACAGGGCTTCCCTGGTGGCGCAGTGGTTTAGAGTCCACCTGTCAATGCAGGGCACATGGGTTCGTGCCCCGGTCTGGGAAGATCCCACATGCCGCGGAGCAGCTGGGCCCATGAGCCATGGCCACTGAGCCTGTGCGTCCGGGGCCTGTGCTCCGCAATGGGAGAGGCCACAACAGTGAGAGGCCCATGTACCACAAAAAAAAAAAAAAAAACCTACAAACTATAAATGCTGGTGAGGGTGTGGAGAAAGGGGAACCCTCCTGCACTGCTGGTGGGAATGTAAATTGATACAGCCACTATGGAGAACAGTATGGAAGTTCCTTAAAAAACTAAAAATAGAACTACCATATGACCCAGCAATCCCACTACTGGTCATACACCCTGAGAAAACCATAAATCAAAAAGAGCCATGTACCACAATGTTCACTGCAGCTCTATTTATAATAGCCAGGACATGGAAGCAACCTAAGTGTCCATCGACAGATGAATAAATAAAGAAGATGTGGCACATATATACAATGGAATATTACTCAACCATAAAAAGAAACAAAATTGAGTTATTTGTAGTGAGGTAGATGGACCTAGAGTCTGTCATACAGAGTGAAGTAAGTCAGAAAGAGAAAAACACAAATACCATATGCTAACACATATATGGAATAGAAAGGATAAAAATGGTTCTGAAGAACCTAGGGGCAGGACAAGAATAAAGACACAGAAGTACAGAATGGACTTGACGACATGGGGATGGGGACGGGTAAGCTGGAACGAAGTGAGAGAGTAGCATTGACATATATACACTACCAAATGTAAAATAGATAGCTAGTGGGAAGCAGCTGCATAGCACAGGGAGATCAGCTCGGTGCTTTGTGACCACCTAGAGAGATAGGATAGGGAGGGTAGGAGGGAGATGCATGAGGGAGGAGATATGGGGATATATGTATATGTATCACTGATTCACTTTGTTATAAAGCAGAAACTAACACACCATTGTAAAACAAATATAATCCAATAAAGATGTAAAAAATAAAAGATGTGGCACATATATACAATGGAATATTACTCAGCCATAAAAAGAAACGAAACTGAGTTAATTGTAGTGCGGTAGATGGACCTAGGGTCTGTCATACAGAGTGAAGTAAGTCAGAAAGAGAAAAACAAATACTGTATGCCAACACATATATATGGAATCTAAAAGAAAAAAATGGTTCTGAAGAACCTAGGGGCAGGACAGGGATAAAGACACAGATGTAGAAAATGGACTTGAGGACACAGAGAGTGGGAAGGGTAAGCTGGGACAAAGTGAGAGAGTTGCGTTGACATATATACACTACAAAATGTAAAATAGATAGCTAGTGGGAAGCAGCTGCATCCCATGGGGAGATCCGCTAGGTGCTTTGTGACCACCTAGAGGGGTGGGATAGGGAGGGTGGAAGGGAGATGCAAGAGGGAGGGGATATGGGGATACATGCATATATATAGCTGATTCACTTTATTATACAGTAGAAACTAACACAACATTGTAAAGCAATTATGCTCCAATAAAGATGTTAAAAAAAATTTTAACTGACATATTTTCCATAGGCTTCCTTGCCTAAAAGCAAAGAGAGATTACTTAGAAAATGTCTTTTTTAAGCACTGTGGTACTTATCAGCATTTAAAGTAGAGTCTAATATTTGTTGAAAATATCATAAGAACACATCATCAGGACACTTAAACAAAATATTATTAATACTGATTGCTTATCTCTTGCTACCCCTTGATAGTAGAATGTTGAGTGATTTCAATTTCTTTGCTTTTATATATATTTTTTTTCTGTCAGATTCTTCAAAATTAGCACATTTAGTTTTTCAGTCATGGTTCAAAGCATAAAATCAAAATTTTTAAGCAGGAAACTTTTTTTTTTAATTCCCTGAGCAAATAAAATATTTTGAAGGGCAGAAGAAGCAAGTTTTAGGTTGGAATTCAGGAATGTCCCTCTAAGCAACAGAAAATGGACCCGTTAAGACATGTACTATTTCTGAGGCAACTGATATAATTGTGTGTTCCAGCCACATAGCTATGGGAAAAGGATCAGAAAATCAGAATGAAGAAAGCTTTGCTGCTGCAAAAACAGACTCTCACTGAAGGAGGCCAGTGAATTTCAGCAGAATGTTGGTGGTGCTCATTTGTTTTCTATAACTGTCAAAATCTAGTACAACCTTGATATCCTTTAATCCAGGAAATAAATGTTCATATTCACTACCACCAGCACACCAACACATATAAAAATAAGAGATGAAAAGACCATATACATATATATATACATATATATGAAGACCATATATGTGTGTTTGTCTATATATATATACACACATATATATAGAGAGAGAGAGAATGGGTAGTGTTGTCTTGGGCTGCCATAACAAAATATCATAGATATTTAGCTTAAAAAAGAGAAATGTATTTTCTCACGGTTCCAGAGGCTGGAAATTTGAGATCAGGGGTGCCAGCATGGTCGGATGAGAGCTTCCTTCCTGGCTTAGAGATGGTTGTCATCTTACTGTGTACTCAGATTAAAGAGTAAGAGAGCAAGTAGGCTCTGGTGTCTTTTATTATAAGTGCAAGAACTCCATCGTGAGGGCCCCAGCCTCTTGACCTCTTCTAAGTCTAATTATCTCCCAAAGCTCCCTTTCCAAATACCATCACTTGGGGATTGGGGCTTCAACATAATGAATTTTGGGGAGACACAATTCCATTTTACATTACCACCAACAGTGTTCAAGGGTTCCAGTTTCTCTACATCCTCAACACTTGTGATCTTTTGTTTTTAGATAACCATCGTAACAGGTATGTGGAGATATCTCATTGTAGTGTTATTTGCATTTCCCTGATGATTAATTATGTTAAGTATCTTTCCATATACATGCTCTGATACAGCAATTCCACTTCTGGGTGTATATCCAAAATAATTGAAATCAGGATTTTGAAGTGATAACTGCACTCCTGCATTCATTGTAATATTATCCACAGTAGCCAAGATATGAAAACAACTCGTGTTTATCGAGAGATGAACAAAGAAAATGTGTTAAATACATACAATAGAATATTGTTTTCCTTTAAAAAAAGGAAATACTGCCATTTGACACAACGTGGATTAACTTGGAGGACACCATGCTAAATAAAATAAGCTGACACAGAAGGACAAATACATCATGATTCTATTCACATGAGATATCTAAAATAGTCAAACTTATAGAAGATGAGAATACAGTAGTGGTCGCCATGGGCTGAGTGGTGGGAGAAATGAGGTGTAGTTGTTCAACAGGTATAAAGTTTCAATTATGCTAAATGAATAAATTCTAGAGATCGGCTGTGACTTTAGTTAACAATATGCTATTAAGCATTTCAAAATTTGTTAAGAAGGTAGATCTCATGTTAAGAGTCCTTACCACACACCCACAAAAGAGACATAAGGAAACTTTGGACAATGCTGGATATGACCATTACTTTGATTATGGTGATGGTATCATGGGTATTTGCATATGTCCAGATTCATCAAATTGTACACATTAAATGTGTGCGATTCTTTGTACATCAGTTATACCACAGTAGTAGTGGCAAGAGTGGACATCAATGTCTTGTTCCTGATCTTAGAGGAAATGCTTTCAGTTTTTAACCATTGAGAATGATGTTGGCTGTGGGTTTGTCGTATATGGCCTTTATTATGTTGAGGTAGGTTCCCTCTATGCTCACTTTCTGGAGAGTTTTTATGATAAATGGGTGTTGAATTTTGTCAAAAGCTTTTTCTGCATCTATTGAGATGATCATATGGTTTTTCTTCTTCAATTTGTTAATATGGTGTATCACATTGATTGATTTGCATATATTGAAGAATCCTTGCATCCCTGGGATAAATCCCACTTGATCATGGTGTATGATCCTTTTAATGTGTTGTTGGATTCTGTTTGCTAGTATTTTGTTGAGGATTTTTGCATCTATAGTCATCAGTGATATTGGTCTATAGTATTCTTTTTTTGTAGTATGTTTGTCTCATTTGGGTATCAGGGTGATGGTGGCCTCATAGAATGAGTTTGGGAGTGTTCCTCCCTCTGCAATGTTTTGGAAGAGTTTGAGAAGGATGGGTGTTAGCTCTTCTCTAAATGTTTGATAGAATTCACTTGTGAAGCCATCTGGTCCTGGACTTTTGTTTATTGGAAGATTTTTAATCACAGTTTCAATTTCATTACTTGTGATTGGTCTGTTCATATTTTCTACTTCTTCTTGGTTCAGTCTTGGAAGGTTATACCTTTCTAAGAATTTGTCGTTTGCAAGGCAGAAATAGAGACATAGATGTAGAGAACAAATGTATGGCCACAAGGGGTGAAAAGGGGGTATGAGATGAATTGGGAGATTGGAATTGACATATATACACTGATATGTATAAAATAGATAACTAATGAAAACCTGCTGTATAGCACAGGGAATTCCACTTCGCTGTACAGTAGAAACTAACACAACATTGTAAAACAACTATACCCCAATTAAAAAAAATTATACCACAATAAAGCTATAAAAAACAAACATCCAAGAAAACTCTTAAACTTTTGATGTCCAGTGTCTTATGGACAGGAATAAAAATGGTTTATGAGTGGATTAAAAGATGTATAAAAATGCCACACCTGCCTCCAGTTGGTACTTGGACTCTGCATTCTTCAGAAGGTCACTCTAACATTCTAAAAGGCCAGATGCTAATGGTGGCTGGGATAGAGAGTAAAAGCAGTAAAACCTGTGCTAATCAGCCCAGTGTTTCTCCTCGTATTCTAAGTTCAGTTATTTTCATAAACAAGATTTTAATTCTGTAGTGCTCCACCTCCAGCTGGTGACAACTTATCATGCAGAACCAACTGTAAAGCAGACTAAAATGTCACCTTCCACAGTTAACATATCATAGCAAACTCCCTATGAGACCATGGTGGTGAGTTGAGGGTGAGTGGCAGTGTACCAGGAGTAGGTGCTCTGGGAGCATGATCCACTAGCTTGGGCAACTTACTTGTACTTTTGAGACAGACTTGAGGCAATTCTCCTATATGACATTTTCACCTGATGGTACAGGAATACTGCTCACACATTTATGACTTGGTGGATTAGATAAAGCCCATTCATTTGTGCATGCTCACTTGTAGGCCAGTGGTGTTTAATCTTCCCTAGAGCCCAAAGGGGATTTTCTCCAAATCCTAAGAGTCCACTGTCTAATTCAAACCCTAAGAGTCCACTCTCTAATTCTCTCTGAGAACTTGCAGTAGACTGAATGCACCTCCTCATATGCTATAGAAATTCTGAGTGTTCTTAGTTCTGCCAGGACATATGGGGCAAAGATGCATTCACTATAACTTAGGCCAGCTCTTAGAGCCTTCATAAGGGCTGGACCCCAAATTCAAAACCTTGTACCCTTAAAATTTAATTTGCAAAATACAGCACATTCAATTTGTCATATACCTCTCAAGTCAAAAGAGGACAAATGAGCCATGTACCACTTTCTTAGTCCTAGGGAGTACAATGGACATCATCCTTGCCTTTTACTTTAAAGGAGAATTCTGATTAGATTCAGGCCAGGAAACACCAACAATCATAACTGCTGGAAAACTGAAATTTGATAGGTTTTATCTCCCTCTAACAAGCAGTTTTCTTGCCAAATGTTAGAGGATATCAACTATGTCTGTCCTGTCAATATGTAGACATTAATGTGGTGGACCAACATAATGTCTTTTGATATGTTGGGTTAACCTAGATTCCTCAAACTAAATTATGAGAGAGAATTATAAAGAGAAAAGAGATAATAGAGTTTTAGTGCTATCATTGCAAGTTGACAGCCAATTGCTGCTGTTTTCTACTTATTGGTAGAAAGCAAAATCTTTTGGTAGTTTGATAGGTGCCAGGGGCAAAGTTAATTGCTCCTATAAAGAGACTACACCTGGAACAATTGGAGTCATCATCAGATTTTATGTGGTTATCTCCCATTCCTGCCATGTTTCATCTGCAAAGGCCAAACAGACATGTTAAGTGGAATTGTGCTAAGAATAATCACCCTGAATCTCTGCAGTTCCCCCAGGAACCCAGCACTGCCTCTGTTATTCTCTTTTGATATGGAGGGGCAGGTTTCAGGGCAAATCCTTAGCTTCTCCTAACAACAGAATCCACTCTGAAAATGACTCAGTCCAAAGCTCTATCACCTGACTATAGGCCTTACCTCTGGTAGAACCCAGTGGTATTACAGATCTACAGAAGTTAACATTGTTTTGGAGCCAGTGACCAGTTACACCTGTAAATTATGCCCATAAATGTCTGGTGTCTCATATTCATTTAGTGTGAGCTACCTGTAAGACTGGATTTAGTCAAACAACTAAACAAACTGCTTGAACTGCTACTCCTGGCTGCTCACAACGGCACATTACAGTTAGAATCTTATGTAAGTATAGCAATATTGATTAAGTTACCCTAATCTAATGTATTATTTCCTTTCCTTTCTGGCACACTTAGAATGCAGCTCCACCTAAATTTATCAGGTTTTTGCCAGTATAAATGGTGAAATAATGTAATATTTGACATCTAGTATATTTATCTTGATCCTACTTTTATTTATCCCCTGGGACAAAATACTTTCAGAACCACCTTATTTGGCTAGAGGCTATGAGTTAGTAGGAGTGGTGCAGTGAGAATAATTGGTATTCCATTCCAAAGCAATGAGCTCAGATGAATGACTAAAAGATCTCCACCAAAACATGCACAGCCATGAGCCAGGAGAGACTCAGGGATTAGGGATAGACACAATTCATAGCCAGATAAATTCACATAAATGACCCCATTCCAATTCTCCAACTCCATTCTTTCCCAATCAATGTTCCAGCCTTCACATAAGAGACCAACAAATTTATAAATTCCATAACTGGATAAAACTGTGCATCTGATTTGTGTTTTTATTACCCTGACACTGCTAAATACAGAAAAAAATCTACCTTAAATTGTGAATTGAAAACCAAGAGCGTGCGATTGTCTTTCTTAAAGCTTTCTAGTGTCAGAGGCAGCTCGCCCACCTCCAGTGCTTGCATTCCTCATCTTCACCATAATACTCTATTGTAGCAGTAACTCTATTCAAGTGACTCTATTGAAGCCATGTCTTCCTTAGCACTTTTTCTGCCACTGCTTTTCATGGACTGTACAACTGTCATTCTCCAATTGTAACTGCCAGGTCAACTCATATACAAGCAGGCCAGGTAAAACAAAACAGAACAAAACAAAAACCAGATTCTCATCCTTGAGCATCTGTTTTTGCATCCACTTATGGTATCAGCCAAGTCAAGTACAGGAAACAGAAACCATTCTACACAGGTGGTTTTAAACAGGTTCTGTCACAAATCATAAGCACTGAAGGAGCAGGTTCTTGGATACCAATAAGAAATAACTTCCAGTTACCACAGAATTCTCTTACTACCACTGAGAACTCGAGCCATGACATCAAGCATACACCCCTGAAATTGAAGTTCAAGGAATGAAAAACCCAGTATCAAGAAGCTGCCACTTAGGGATACCACAGTTGTCTCTTAACACACTGGAAGCTGGATGAAGAGACCTGAATGGTGGCTATGGAAATCTTCAAATGTATACAACCCTGTTTGCCACCAGAAAAGACAAACATATTCAGGATATTGGCCTCTCCTTCATTTTTATCTTCCAAACCTTATGCACATGTTACTAATTTGTGGATTTTTCTTATATCCAGACCCAAAGCTGCAAGAGAATATGAGAAATAAAGTTGTAGCTTTCCAACTTCTCTAAGAAGGAAAGGAGAAATGGAAATTGAGAAAGACAATCCACAATATCTAGAATATCAAGAATAAAAACTTCGTATTAAATGCAGACATGTAAGCACACAAAAATGCAGAGAGCCACATTTTCAGTAGAATCTTTAAAATTAAACTATTTAAATAATTGGAGTTTTCAAAAATAACTGAATAAACTTTCTACTGTAATGACTTAGAGATTTAGTTTTGTATGTATTTATTTTGCACTGGAGGAAACTGTAGTCCAATTAATAAAGTCATCAGACTTTGAATTTAGAATTAGATTTCACGATTAGGCTCTGTCATACAATTCTGTCTTTTCCTCTGCATCATCTGTTTACATTTTATACTTCATGACTGTTCTTCAACTCTGAGAATTGTATATAGATATATAGGTAGATAGGTAGGTAGATAGATAGATAGACAGATGGATAGATAGGGATTTGGCCATATAGAGAAATATAGAGATATAGATATATATTTAAGACACAAGGCTATTTTCTGTGAAATCACAAAGTGAAAAAATATTAAGTCCAGCATACAGTAAAATCCACTTTGAGAATGGTAATAGGTTCTGATTCTTAAGCACAAGTGACATTTGTGCCATCAAGTTCACCTGTCAATTCATTTAAAAAGTATAAAAAATTATATATTTCACACTTGGGCCTTAAAGCTTTTTCTATAATATTAGTTATCATGCTGTATTTACAGAGACAAAAAGATAAGAAGGCTATACAGTTTATAAACAGTGTTGGAAATCAAATCGTACTCTGATATTTTGAAATTAATTGTTTTTTTCGTTTGTTTGTTTACTAAACTATACCAGAAACAGTTACTAAATTACAGCTTTAAGTTTTTAAATTTACTGTGTTATTTTGGCATGCTTTTGTTGCATCATCCAGTATGTATTGTCCTTCACCTTAGAAATGTTATTCTCTTTTGCTCTATTATTCATGTGTTTTTGTTTGTTTTTTTTTTTTGTACGCGGGGCTCTCACTGCTGTGGCCTCTCCCGTTGCGGAGCACAGGCTCTGGACACGCAGGCTCAGTGGCCATGGCTCACAGGCCTAGCTGCTCCGCGGCGTGTGGGATCTTCCCAGACCGGGGCACGAACCCGTGTCCCCTGCATCGGCAGGCGGACTCTCAACCACTGTGCCACCAGGGAAGCCCCTTATTCATGTTTTTAATCAGAATACAGAATACTTATTGAAAAGTGTACAGATGTTAAAGTGAGATGGAATTGGGTTACACACCCACATACACCCCTTCTGGAGAGTAGGACCTTAGTCAAGTGCTTTCTCTAAGTCCTGCTTCTGCATCTGCTGGAAAGGATAATAGAGGTTTGTGAGAAATGAATGAGAGGGATAATGCCTATAATTTACTCAGAACATTGTCTGTCTTGAGATGAACTCTTAATCTATTAAGTTGTTTATATTAGTTATTGTTAATTGAAATACTGCTTTTCAAATTTCATAGTCTCATTTACATTAATTGGGTATCTACTTATCTCCTTATAAATTACTTGAGTATAAAATATTTTAAGTTATTTGTGAATTCTAATATTTAGCAAAGACGTATGGCCTACATAATGTATACTAGGAATTGTGTGAGATAATGAAAAACTATTATCAGAGAGGATTTCTCTGATCATAATATCTAAGACCTTCTCTCCCTTCAAACCCTAGAACAGTTATATTAACTTCTAAGTTCTTATCACTATCTGAAAAGATCTTTTCTTCATTTGTCTTTCTCTTTCTAATAAAATATAAATTCCCAGAGATTAAAGTCCAGGTCTAGTTTTTTTTATTATTATATTAGAACGTAACGTAACAAAACATAATATGATAGGTCATACTAGATATACCTGGTAATAGTATGCATATATACTGGGATATTAAACCAGCCTCAATTTCCTGGGATGAATCCCAATTGGTTGTGGTATATAATCATTTTTATATGTTGCTAAATTTGGCTTGTTAAGGATTTTGCATCTTCTATCATGATGGGTATTAGTCCTTAGTTATCTTAACATGACTTTACCTGGTATTGGTATCAGGGTAATATTGGCCTCATAAAATCAGTTACAAAGTGTTCCTCTTTTATTTTCTGGAAGAGTTTATGAAAGATAGGTGCCTTTCTATTTCTCTTTAATTCAGTTTGGTATTTTACTTCTTTCTGGAAATTTTTGCCTGTCCTCTGAGTTGACTGTTTTATTGGCATAAAGTTTTTATATATTTCCTTAGGCTTTTTTATATTTTTATAATTTTTAGTGATTCTCCTCCCCATTTTATACTCAATTTTGTAAAACTGTATTTTCTCTTTCATTTTATTGATCATTCTAGATAATTTGTCAACTTTGTTGATATTTTCAAAGAAACAACTTTTGCTTTCATTGATTTCTCTATTGTATTTCTGTTATTTGTTTTATTGATCACAATCAACTTATAATGTTGACAACTTGAAAAATGTGAATGTACTAGAAACATAATTTGACCACTACAATGTGCCTGAAAGGTTTTTTAAACGTAAGTCCAGCATCTCTATAAACATTTTAATCTTAACATTAAATATAGAGCTTTTTATTAGTCATAAGAAGCTTCACTAAAGAGTATTATCACTAGCCTAGAAATTGCTTGGCATCTTCAAAAATAGCTAAACAAATGGCCAACAATGATGAGCATTTATGCTAACCTGTCTTCTAAGTGTTCTTCTTAGATTATCTTAAAAAGAAACTTTAAGGAAAATGTCTATTTAAAAGTTGCGAAAGTTCTGTGTCAATTATAGATGAGGGCTATTTGGGTTCATGAAGCTAAGTAATGGCTCAAATTCACCCATTTAGTAAACAGTGGAACTGGAATTCAAAAACATGAAGTCTGGCTCAAGAAATTGAAGCAATAAAATGTTTAAGAAAGTCATTGTAAAGACTACTTACTGCATTTGCTGCCTGGATATATTATAAAAAAACATTTCCAGAAGTTGACTTTATACTTACTTCTGTTAAACAAATAAAACTTTAGATTGTAATGCAGTGTGATCTCTGAATCCCTGAAGATCTAGCCATAAGATAGCTTTTCCTTTCATCTATGTCATACCTTTAGTTTTTTCAGTGATTTCTGTAAAGAAACGCTCTTCGTCATAGTACTTGAAAGAATGCAACAAAAAATTCTTATAATACAATAATTTAATGTAAATGCACGTTAGCCTTAAAAGCTCAATATAGGGAATGAATAAAATAGTAAATCACTCTGTGTGTATATACGTATGAGTGTGTATAATTTTTATTTTATAATTTAGTAATTATACACTACAACTTAATCTTTATATTATGCCCTGAGATATAAAGAAAGGTGAAAAATTTTTACATTCTTTTTATGAAGGTGGATATGTGGCCTATTAAGTTAGGATTTTGTTTTATATGAAAAGCATCATAGTGTAGTACAACCAGGGACTACATGGCTGCAACAACTCATTATCTATGTGACTTTGTTGTTTGCAAAAATGGCCACAATAATGCCCCTCTCCTTAAATGCACACTTCCTTACAATGTAGGTTTACCATACCTTCTGTAATGAGGTGTAATCTATTTTCCCATCCCTTATATCTCTATTTGCATTTTGATTTGCTTTGAACGACAGAATATAGAGTGTGTGGTATTGCTCAAGTTGCAGAGCCTAAGTCTTAAGAAGACTTGTGGTTCATATTCTCATCATGTTGGAACACTTCCATGAGACAATCCATCTTTAAAAAAAAAAAAAACTAGATCTAGCTCCCTAGGGATGAGTGTCCTGCAGAGGAGAACAAAGGAGCTGCAGTTCACAGCCAGAATCAACTGACAGTTATATATATATAACCATCTGAGACCGTGTGGTCCCAGTAGAGATGCCAGGTATTTGAAGTTGCATGAGTGACCCCAGGTGAAACTGATAAAAGAACCACCCGGTTGAGCCCAGACTAAAGTGCGGACCCACGGAATCATACGCAAATAAACAGTTTTCTTTTTAAGTTTTGGGTGGTCTGTTATGCAGCAATAGATAACTGAAAAAGGCAGATTTCTTAAATTCTCTGAGGTTTAGTTTTCTTATCTATAATACCGGAGAAATAATAGTATCTACCGCATAAGTTGGTCTTGGGTCAATGCTTGAAAAATGCTTTTATCATGCCCAGTCCATAGCAAATATTCTATATGTGATTGTCAGATACATAAATTTAGCAGAAAACGTATGGGAAAATGTAGGCAGAACAGAAAGCCATTGTCTCACATCAAGGACTGAATGCATCTGGACCAAGAGATAACAACACAGAACATTAAAAGCCTCCATAGCTCAATTTCCCATCGCTGTTTCTTGGCATCATATTCTCCCAACAGTTGTTTCCACATAGCTACAGATATGGTTGCCAGCATTATTTGCACGAACAGAAATCTCAGCTGTATAAAGAAAGTGCTTCTTGAGTATTCTCTTCACCTGACATTTTGAGGTACTACAAGAAAGCATTTTAGAAGTGATGAATGATTAAAACATCAAATGTCAGCTTTCAAGAATGACTAACAGTATATGTGTAATGCATTAATCTTGCTGCTTTGAATGCAACATTAAATATTATGTAATTAATACAGTGATATCAATATTACTTAAGTTTTTTATTAATCAAAGATAGTGTAATTCAGATGTATAATCATGAAATTCATAGTATTGGAATCAGAGAATTTATAATTTAAATCATGATGACATAAACTATCACTGTACAAGTATTATAGAAAGAAAATGATAAATGTGTCTATTTGGAATATTAATTTAATAGAAAAATATAGTTAAATTATTGAAATCTAAGTAATAGTTCCCATCCAATGATACATTGGGAAAACACACACGCATAAAAAAAGAGGAGGAACTTACAGAGAATATTTTATTTTTTTGTAACTACAAAGGTTAGATAAGCCAAGAACATAGTTGTAGTTCAAAGGTATAGAACAAAGATTGGGACATGACTATATAGGCACAGAAATATTTTCCTGTTTTTAGCCTTCTCCCTCTTTCTGCTATAACATATTGAGCAAAACTATGCAAGACAGTCTTCAGCAGTTCATAAAGGAAGATGCTCAAGTGTCAAAAAAACACATAAAAATAATCAACATCATTATTTACCAGGAAGGAAAAATTAAAAGCACAATAATATAACATGCACTCACACTAGACTAGTAATTCAAAAAAACTGAAAATGCTAGGTGATGATAAAGTTGTAGACCAACTGAGACTCATAAATTGCTAATGGAACCATAAACTACTTTACAAAACAGCTTGACAGTTTCTTGAAACTATGACCCATGCATTTCACTTCTAGTTATTTATCCAAAAGAAATAAAAACAAGAACACTAAACACCTTAAATAAGAATTTTCTTAGTAGCTTTATTTGTAAGAGGGAAAATCTGGAAATAACCAACAATAGGTATCCATCAACAGAAGAATGGATAAACTGTGGCATATTAATAAAATATAATACTACTCAGCAATAAAAAGGAACAAACTATTGATACATGCAACAATAAAAATGCAGAGATATCACTGAAAACCATTTTGGTGAGAAATAAAATGGAACACAAGAAAGAACAGACCATCTGATTCCATTATTATGAAGCTCTAGAGTAGGCAATACACATCTATGATGACAGAAATAATATCTGGAAGCAGAAGGTGTAGAGGATTGACTGGAAGGGGCGTAAAGAACAATCTTGAAAGGGTGTGTGTTACATGGCTGTATGCATTTTTCAAAACTCATTGATCTATAGACTTATCTGTGCATCTTACCATATTTATATCTCATTAAAATAAATTATTGGAAAGAAAACGACATCATAAAAACCTATGAAAATAAACAAATAGTACTAGTTTTAGATTAGATTTTGGCTCTAAAGTGAAATTAATCCTTGGAGACTTCATTGGCCATTGTCAAAGTGACCAGCATGATTGTAAACATGAATTGTAATTGCTTCCTTATTCCTGTTAGGTGACATGATTCTTAGGTGGAAGTCCTCAAGAAAGCAGGATAAGAGAGTAGACATATTCCATGTGCCCATTTTTATTTTTACAAATAAATCAACTCAGATACTGTTTCATTAGCATTATGCTTTTCTATACTCATAATGTTCAGGCAATTAAATATTGAAAAGATTGATAAATGATGATTTATTTGAGCCATTACAATGACAGAATTATCTAGACAAACTATGAAGTGACCTTTCTGTTTAAAGCCTGTCTGTTATAAGATTCATCAGTTTTCTCACTTAATCTGTCACTCACTTGGTGTAATTGGTAAATAATTTATAATACCTTTCTTGTAATTCATCTTATCACTGTTTCATTGGTTTTCAACTTTATATCTTAATTATATTAACCCATTAAGCGTTAAACTTCTAAATATCTACCAGTACTGATCAACTGTTGTAGATAGTGAGATATGCAGTAATTATTAAATTTATTAGTTTAAATGTAATTGGTTCATAAACATATAACTATGTGGCAGTCTGATGACTGAGAGATGTGATTAGTGTATTTTACATAGATTGTTTGAAATATTGAGATAAGCTAGTTGTGTTTTGCTTATGATACCTGGGAGCCAACAACAGACTTTGCTATATGGGAGATAAACTTATAGATGAGATGAAAATCTGCTGTATTTTAAGTGGTCCATTAAATCCACCACTAGACTGCAAATTGAAATAGCATCAGTGAGCAACCCCCTGAAGTAAAATGATCTGAAATCTATAATAGCAAAAGTAACAGGTTTCTGTCATTAATAAATGCATAATAAAGGCATGGGAAGGTAAAGTTATAGCAGTGGAGGTAAACTACAGGAAAATTTGTTCTTATAGGTGCTTGACCTACCATTTTACAAAGAACATGATTCAAAGTGATCGTATTTCAAGCTCCAGGAGAGTCCATAAAACATTACTTTCACCTCTTAAAACATACAGTTATGTAAGTTTTCTTTGTTATTATTTTTATTTCTGTCTATAAGTAGAGTGCTTGTATCCAAGAGTGCTATCAATACACAATAGGGAAAAATAAAACTCTTGCTTTTATCTGCTTGCTCAAGTTATCCCTATTTACAGTTATATTTTAATATATGTTTCCAGTATGTACCTAGAATTTTCGATGAAGGATGAAGCAAATACAAAACAAAACAAAAAAACCCAAACCCCAAACTATATTTATATACATACATACATACATACAAACAAACTAATGCAAGTGCATATCCATACACATATTCTCAGACATGTATTAGTTTGTCTCCTGAGGAGGGACTTATTTTTCCTCTGCATGAAAAATATATTCACTTAATGATTACTGAGGAGCAGTGGAGAAAATTACTTATAGAGAACCAAGATGCTTTCCTAGAGGGCAAGAACAAAGACATTATTACCTTTCTCCTGAAATGTTTATTTCTTTAAGCATGTGAGTATGAACCATACTGCTCAGTAATGAGTCCCCTGATAGAAAAATCACGATATAAAAACAAATGAAACCCATGGACTTGATCTTGCAGAAACAGACTAACAGTTGTGAGTATGAATCTACATCTACGACATGGTCGACACTAGGATCTAACATAGTCCATGCCTTCCTGTGGGAGTTTAAACTTAAATAGAAGTAGGTTGAAATGTCAGGCCAAGTGTTATATGAACATTCTCACCTAATCATACCACTCTATGACTGGTAAGGAGAATTTTTTTCTTTCTTTTACACTTTGACAAACTATAGAGGTGGTGATCATTTACAGTAATTGTTTGTGACTAGAGGAGACTGCTGCAGCCTCATTGGATGAGAAACAGTGTGTGCTACAGGTGACAGAGGTAGCAGTGGTCATCAGTGAAGCATTTCTTGAGACTTCTGCTTAGCTGTCTCCAAGTCAGGGGGCACAGCACAATTGGTGGTTGTGAAATACTCCAGGCTCAAAACAGGAACAAGCATGACTGATTTTTTGAATAGGAGTCAGGATTCAGGTGTCTCCTTGAATTGTCATAGCAAGCAGAAAGTCAGGCAGGAGAGGAGAACATTATAGGATAAGTGAGACTGAAAACCATCTGTAAAATACTTCGGAGCTCAAACTGGAAGAGTAGAATACATTCATTACTGATAAAGTTAGTAGAATCTTCCTAAGTTCCTACAGTGTATATTTAATTCATGAAACCTATCTTCTCCAAAAGATGGCTAAGAAGGCTCATATTAATTTTTTTTTGTAATTCAAAAAATCTACCTATTATAGAGCAGTGTAAACTTTGATATACTTGGCAACAATAACCAAATAAAGGGAAGCTGCCTTTCTAGAACAAAACCATTACTGGAGTATAGACTGGTAATAATACCACTAGGCACAGCTGAAATCCACAGATGTTTTATGTCCTCTACAACTAAGAATAATAAAGAAGGAGTTAAAAATGATTTTTTAAAGTTAACCTCAGGGCTTCCCTGGTGGCGCAGTGGTTGAGAGTCCGCCTGCCGATGCAAGGGACACGTGTTCGTGCCCCGGTCCAGGAAGATCCCACATGCCGCGGAGTGGCTGGGCCCGTGAGCCATGGCCACTGAGCCTGCGCATCCGGAGCCTGTGCTCCGCAACGGGAGAGGCCACAACAGTGAGAGGACCACGTAACGCAAAAAAAAAAAAAAAAAAAAAAAGTTAACCTCAAAGTCACCGGAAATGAATAAGCTGTTATGCTTAATTAGGCAAAAACTCTTGCCATAAAATGCCTATCTTCCTTTAGCTACATGATGTGTGTGCTAATTAATAATCAAAGTACAGCCTGAAGGAAGTTTGGTACAATAATTTGTTCAAGTAAAAGTGGAATTTGAAATGTGCTGTCAGTTCTAATTGAGTTATGACAAAATCCCCAGGATGAAGATTTTTTTAAAATAGCAGTTCAAATTTAAAAGAAATCTTTTAACAAGAAAGTAAAACTGTCTAGAGAGTAGCTTTATAAAATATATACTAGAACTTCTAACTTATTGTGATCAACAGGAACTTATTATTTTTCAGGAAAATCATTATGAATTAATGACAGCAAATAGAATGACGTTGGCTGAAGAGCCATAGCAGCACAGTAATCACTCATTTGGAGTGTCTCTCTTTCCCTCAAGGGGCAGATAAGTTGGAATACTTTTGGCACAGAGCATTGTCTGAGATGCTATCAACAGTTACCTTTGATTCAAATTCATAAATATTATTTTGTGCTCAGATTGTCCTGAGTGATGTAATGAGGAATTTTAGGAAAGAGTATAATATGTTGTCCATTCAAGAAAATTATTTTCTTCTTAAGAAAAAGCACCTTCAAATATAAACCATTTGCTAATAATGGAAAAACACAATACGTGTCTAACCATACCACAGTATGGTTAGAATTATTAGAGTACATTAGAGTTTTTGGTGGTATCATAATCAATTAGGTGAGACATTAATGAGGCCTGGAAAGATGGAAATTACTCATATACCAGAAAAGTGGTGCATATGTGAAACAGTGGGTGAAACATTGACCGTAAAGAAGAAAATGGGTAAAGTGTGTGAGATAACTCTCTGGACTTGATGAACCCGTTTAATTAGGAAAAATGAGAAATAATTTTGAAAGGATATTTTGAAATTCTTTCAGAGCCTATCTCAGCAACTTCTAATGGGGGAGCTTCTGAAAAGTGCATGTGCATAAAATAGCAATAATTTTTATTCATTTATTTATATTACTTTAATAAAGCTAATTATTAAACATAGTCTCCAATATGGATCTTAATGAAGCTCATCTCCTGGTATTCATATTCCTCTATAATCCTCTCCCAAATCAAATAGGGTCAACCTGTGTAATCCATAGAGTATTGCAAAAATGATGTGCGATTCTGAGACCAGATAATCAAAACCCTTATGCTACCTTGTGTTCTAAGGAATCACTCACTGTGGAGATATCATGAGGACACTCAACAGCCTTATGCAGAGGCCCATATGACATGGAACTCCTACCATATGCTAAGAGTCACTAAGGAAGTGAGGTTTCCTCTTAATAGCCATATGTGAAAACCCCCTTGGACAAAGGTTCTTTAGCTTTGTCAAGCCCTGAGTTGACTGCAGTCCCAGCTGACATCTAGATTGCAATCACCTATGAGATAGAACCACCCAGCTAAGTCAACTCCCAAATACCTGACCCTCAGAAATGGTGAGATAATAAATGTTTAAGCTGCTCAATTGTGGGGTAATTTCTTATGCAGCAATAGGTAACAAATGAAAAAACCTTTGTCTTAAACATTAGTGACAAATGAATGCAAAAAGGAAATAAGGAAGTGCCAACCCTCTATGTCTAGTATACTAAATATTCTAAATACTTGCTGATAATTGATGACTTTTTTCCTCATTAAAATATTTATTCTAAGGGCTAATGAATTTAGGCAATTACATGTGTTTCCCTTGTATAGATTCAGTGAGAGATTAAACAAGGAGTTATTAAGAAAAGTTATCTAATGTTAAAATCAGAGATACCAATTATCCAATATTAATATGGTCAGCATATTCCCAGAGCACCTGAACAACTCCTTTATGCTATCTTGACTATCTTGGCTAAGTCAAGGTTTGTTGATCTTAGGTAAATGCTAACCTGATGCTTTAAACCAGGGGTCCCCAATCCCCAGGCCTCAGACTGGTACCCGTCTGAGGCTTATTAGGAACCGGGCTGCACAGCAGGAGGTGAGCGGCGAGAAGAGCAAGGGGAGCTTCATCTGCAGCTCCCCATTGCTCGCATTACCGCCTGAGCTATCCCTCTCCCCTCCCTCCCCGCCTCCCCTGGCCCCCGCCCACCCCCGTCAGTGGAAAAATCGTCTTCCATGAAACCAGCCCCTGGCTGCAAAAAGGTTGGGGACTGCTGCTTTAAACAACTCTAATATTCAACTAATATTAATTGTCACATTTGAAGAAATATGAATATTCTTTATTCTGAGACAGAATAATGTGCTGCTTGAGCAGGTGGTAAAATTCTGGAGGGGATGAAAATATGCTTAACTCAGAAACTATTTTACTTATTAAAATTCTTCTTCACTGACATTTATTGTAATTTCATCAGAATAACTACAGTGCTGACAAGTTTTAAATAGCATGGAATCCGCTATTAGAGGTTTTGAAATTCTGAATGCAAAATTAAAACATTTCAAGTTTTACAGAGAGTTTTCATGTTTTACTTCAAAGTCTTATTCATTTAATCAACCTGATTCTTAGTTGTGAGGGAGGAGAGCCACTTTCAATTATACATTAATTTTTATTATGTGCTTTCACATAGAAGGATGATAAGAAGAGAAGTAAAATAATCTCCCTCTAAATATGGAGAGAATGGGCATTCTTCCTGTCTTTCAAAGAAAAGGTAATTCTCCAAGACAGATTATGAGTGCTGTCGGCATCACTTTTTCTAATACTTCACAGCTTCTCACATTCCATATCAAAATAGGCTTAGTTATTTTTTTGAGTGGGTTCAGTTATATTCATTTATTTCATATCCTTTCTATAAGAGAAATTAGAGGTAACTAATATTTTAGAATTCACAGTATCCTATCTTTCAAGTGTAAAAATGAAAATTAGTGGCAAGAAATTATTCCTATTCCATCCTTTTCTAGCCAGCATTTTTTCCCCAAGAGCTTCCTAGTTAAGTGCCTGGTTGCATAAAACTATAAAATTTAACAATCAATGCTAAAGTAGAAATTAACACATTTAGAGCCTATAAACACGTAGAGTCATGAGAAAGAATTGGTCTATCTACATTTAATATGTTTTTTGTGTGTGGGGGGGATCTTAGTTCCCCGACCAGGGATCTAACCCGTGCCCCCTGCATTGGAAGCGCAGAGTCTTAACCACTGGACAGCCACGGAAGTCTCTAATATGTTTAAATGAGATATCCTTATGAGTTGATGAGTTAATATATACGTATCCCATTTAGAATTTGGTATATATTTCAATTTTTAATTTAATTTATCTTTGCATTGTGGGTAAATGCATATAAAATAAGGCAGAAATTATAATACAAGTGTCTATAATAGCTTTTATAGAAAATTTAGGAATATAAGCAAAATTAAATTAATTGTTAGGCATATGCAATTTTTCTCTCAATATGTTGGATTACATATGCATCAATGGATTGGGCTAAGAGAAAAATGTAGATCTCATATTCATGCACTAAAGAATAATAGAAAAACTGCTACTTGAATCAAGTCATTGCCCTACTGACACATAACATGGAGAGAAGACCTTTGAAAAGAACATGTAAAATTCACTGGAAAACAACAAAATTTAATCAGAGATGAAAATATTATGGAAATCAAATCATTATAAATTTTAAAATACTACAAACTCTTTGCATTCTTGATCAATATATCTTTTAGTAAAGCTTTCATGTAATTATAATGTAATATAATTGTATCCTTACAACAATTAGAAAATGTGTTCATTTCTTAAAGTTTTTTTGTGTATTGTATATATGTATTTGTATTCTTCAACAAGAAATCCAGAAACTGGCATCAATAGAAATGAAATATAGGGTCATCTGAGCTCTCCGAAATGAACACAAGTATCATTTATATGGCGATAGTTTGACAAGAGAGAAGAAATGCATGAGGGAGCAATAAAATATCTTTTAAATACAGAGACTAATGAATTGCTTTATTGGTTACATGTATACTAAATGATGGGATAAAATGCTACATCTCTTATTTAAATTGGTCAGTTCACAGAATATGTAGAAAATTATTTTTTTATATTTTTAATGCTTTCATATAGTTAAAAAGGTAGAGGATGAGAGTACTAAATTTTTTACAGTGGAAACAAAATCAGTCATTATTGAAAGGCAATTTCATCCCATAAAGTTAATTTCAGTCACAAGGGGAGACAGAGAGGAGAGAGAATGCTATCATTAAATAAATGACAACACTGTAGTAGGTTCCAAACTCAATGTCTTCAATATTCTGAACCATCGTTCAATTACATGATACACTAGCAATATAAAAAGTAACCTAATTACTCTTGTATTTATTTTGTCTCAGAACCAAATTTTATCTGAGAAAAAGAAAGTTGAAAACTAGAATTTGGGCTGAGAGTTCAGGATAATTTCTATTTATTACAATGCAATTGACATAAAGTGGTAAATTATTAGACATTTTGTTATCTGCTTTACTTTTAGAAATTAAAAGGTTACCACCTACAATGCTATTAAAGTTTCAGTATTTGTCATCTACTCATTAGAAAGTAAACACACATTTTAAGGTTATTTTAGTTCTAAAGAGGTGAAATACAAGCTGCTGATGCATTCGATAAGGCGCAGTTTCTTTTTCATAAGCATTTTTTACTTAGAAGTACTCTTTAGTTTCTAGTTCATTTTTACAGAAAGAAAATAAAGCAAAAAAGAACAATAAAAATTATAACCTCACTGATTCACAATATTGCTTATATTTTGGTTAGAAGAATGAAACACGTTCTATGATACAAATGATCCTTCTATCATAGTTCAATAATGGCAAGTTTATTTGAAGTAAATTATTTTTAGGTTATGTTGTTTCATGAAAAATTCAAGAATACTCTTTTCTTGGTCAAACCTAATCAGAATTACATCTGGAAAAGAATTATATAAATGATGTAACCCCTGATTTATAATAATACACTGAGGTATTTATCAAGAAAAATCATATAATGGTAGAATATTTAATTTAGAAGGCATCATAATACAAAATACCTATTAATTCATGACCCAATATAGGTATACTCACTATCCTGCAAATGGAAGAGAGTCCTCTATCTACTGCTAGAAAAATCTCTGGTAATCAAGAACATATTATGATACAAGTCCAGTGTCCAGCGGTTAGGTTCATAGTTTAACTTGAACCAAAGTCTGCCTTTACCTAACTCCCAGATTTAGACTTAAGTATTATTTCTAGAAGAATATTAAATCTACTATCTCCTTTGTATACCATTTCTTTTAATAGTTGAGTGTACTCATCTTCATTTAATGCATCTAGCTCATGAATTACTTTTAAATAACCTGATTTCTGAGCTCCCTCACTTTGTTTTCATGTTTACCTTCATTCTAATTTGTAAATGTTTTTAATATGAGACATTTAAAAATGTTTATTTCACCTAACAAGATTTTTAATATATTACTCTATGCTTTGTAGTAGACTTTAGAGATTGTAATCCAAAATTGTCTTGAATTTGGTCTTTCACACAATTATTTGGTATTATTAATAAATTGATTTATTAAGTCACTCAATAATTCAGACCTCCAAAGTTACTACCACAAATTATTTAAAATGTTACTATGATGCAATATGCTACTTAAGTTTATTATAAAATTGTAACAACATATTTTTGTATCTAAGAATTTCTTTTATTATCAGTTTGTAAGGATACATATTAAGAAATATAGGTATGAATCTGGTGATGTCATCACAATGGCTGAATAAGACTCTGTTGCATGTACTCCTCCCCAACAACAATAATTTGACATACATTCACAAAAGCTTCCTGGGAGCTTTGGAGTCCAGGTAGACTTGTGAAACCTCAGTGTAGAGACCAAGACTGTGGAGGGACATTTTGAGAAGTCAGGCTTACAGCCAAATGTCTGGCTTGCCCACCCATGGTCCTGGCTACAGAAATGGAAACTTCTCCATATCTCTGTGGACTGCCACAGCCCCATTTGGCTTTGGGTCTAACACCAGTACCACATACTAAAGATCTATGAGGAGTCATGCCGACTGCGTGTTGGGCAGTCGAGACTGAATGTGGAATGGTTATGATCTTTTCAGGTTCTTCAACAGTTACATATGAACAATATTTTCAAACATGCAAGGTTCCAAATAATTGGATTTTTTTAATACTTACAGTACCCTTACTTAGGTACTGTGAGGGGAGAGCAGGATGATATATGGGGATGGGGAGGATGGTGCTTTCTGAGCCCCACTAGGCAATTGATCCGTCCTCAACCCCCAGCAGCTAGATATTTTGGAACTGAAGCAGCTGAATTTCATGATGGGGAGACCACTGGCCTCTTGGTACTTCACAAGCCTCTCAGCTTCCTGGAGCACAGGTGCTACCAAGGACCAGAATAATGGAGAAATTTCCAAAAATTCACTGGCCAAACATTAATTCTCAGGAGCTACTTTCCTGTGCAGTGATAAAAATTATTAGCAAGCCAAAACAAATACAAGCAGAGCTATTAAGGGCTCACTTATACTATTCAAGAATGAACTTGGATAGTCCTGCCAAGTTAGAAACACATCCAGATACTTCTGGTTGAGGAGAAAGGGAATATGGAATGGATAGTAGAAGTTATAAATAGTAGGAGATATAAATACCTTATGAACAATTATAGAAATGAGGAATATAGCAAATATGCTTTGTTATATACATATTTGTGTTCATTAACCCTTTTACCCTGTCCTCTGTCTCTACTATTTTTTGTAAAAGGTATTAGGAATGGTTGGTTATTAGAGTACACAATATTCAAGTGAGATTATGGCTGCACTAAAGAAGAATTACATCATCCCAAAATGGATTCAAGTTACAGGAATTGTGAGGCGCTATATTGATGAGTGAAACTGTGTCATTCCTCTTTGGGGAAAAGGTGTGTCTTCATTTGTAAAAGGGATATTTAGATCTTATTAGGCAGACATAAGATGCTGTGGTGTAGGAGGATGGATAAGAACGAAACCAGTCTAAGAGGTGAATAGTACCAGAGAGTCTGTTGATATTTCACCACAATTATTATTTCTTTCTAGGCCCTCCCCAGTGTCACAGCAGTTGGAAGATTAGAAACTAAATTTTTTGCCAGAATATTTACAGTTTAGGACTTACCATCAAGAAGAACATGTGGAATGTAGTGGGTAAAGAAGAGACCATTATAGCTCCAGCAGTGCTAGTCAGGCAAATGGGCTTCCACACATGGAAAAAGTAGGGTTTTATCTTCCTGTGAACTACACATTTTTGTGCTATACGCAGCTGGGATCATTGAACGCAACTTTCAGCAATTCCATACCTTCTGAATTCCTGAATACTAGCAAATGTGTCTCTAAACTTTATTCCTCCAGCTCTTTCAACTGTTTTTTAAGCCTCTAATTCATGATATGGAACCTCCTTCTGCTTAATATGCCTAGATTATTTTCTGTTTTCCTGAAGAAAACTCAGTGATACTGGAAATCCAGTATTACTTGAGGAAAGTTCCCTTCCTATTTTGCTCCCCTCTACAAATCCTTAGGATTGTTTACTGGACACTGAAAGCCTGCAGAAAAATTTACCTGGCTTTGTAGAAGCTTTTAGCCTTGTTCCCCATTCTGTATATTGCTCAGAATTTAGCACTATTCTGTGAAAAAACTGACCATACATTTCAGGCACTTGCATTTTCCTGGTTTTTCAAAAGAATCACTAAAAGCTCTATTGGTCTTTCTTTTCTCTGTCAGAGGCCCAGAATCTTCACCCAGAATCAGCAAATGTACTAAGGGGAAAAGTATGCTGGTAATTTTCTGCTCACCTAAGAATGTTTTTGTTTCTCTGGATTTTTTTAATCTGGTTCCCATTCCTTCCGTAGTTCTCAGAAGCCTTTGAAAGCTCTGCTTATGTTCTGTAATGTAGCTATCTTTTTCCCCTGCCACAGGAGCACTGGCAAACAACTGAACTGCCTTACAATGTAGTGAACTTTCTGTTACCAGGAATGCTAAATTGCAAACTGGATAAACATGTAAGACATTTGACATGGAGGAATGGGATTATGATCTTGATTATGGAGAGTTAATCTACTCTAAACTTGGTGTGTGTTTTCAAGGTTTCAAATCTGTGACTCTGTGACCATATTTCTAAAGTAATAACTATATTGCTACAAGTTATTAGCAGCATTGCATATCACATATGTGTGTTTGTGTATTTACATGTAATAGAGTTGAATTAATTTAATCTTGCTGGTGTTATTTTCTCTTCTTATAAATTAATTATACAAATCTTGCAAGAAAATCAAAGATGTGTGCACAGGATATTACATGTTTGGAAATCAAGACAGCACATGTTGATTTGAGAAGGTGGTGGTCTTAAATTTGAGCTTGCATCAGAATCGTCTGGGGGGATTGTTAAAACATAGATGGCTAAACCCACCCTAGAGTTTCTGAATCAGTACATCTGGAGTGGGGTCTGAAAAGTTGCACTTCTAACAAGTTCTCACATTAATGCTGCTACTGGGGAACACAGTTTGAGAATCACTGGTATCAAAACATAAAACAATTGCATTTCTTTTATTTTGTGCTTTATGTAAACCTGAAATGTGAAAAGTGCAAGTGAGGGCAGAATGACCCCCATAGCTTACAGTTCTGCTCTATAATTTCCACTTACAAATGGCCTGTCAAGTTGGTTCTATGATCAGCTATTTAAATGTTGACGAGACATTTTTTCCCTCACTGCTGTTCTCAGCTATGCCAGCTTGGCATTGTAAGCAAATCATTTTGTCAGTCTACATGCAACACACATTACTTTATTTTTCTCCCCGTCACTGTATCTTCCTCCAATAATTTACTCTAAAACTTGCTGCTTACCTCTGACAAGAATAGTGGCAGCTCAGGTCATCCATCAAACCGGAGCTCTGTGTCAGCACCTTCTCAAATGATATAAGGTGATTCTTATATGACATAACCATCAGAACGCCACAAAAAAGAAGTCACAGTTGTCAACTTGGGTCATAAACCACAGGAAATCTCAATGAGCCTTCTAGTACCTGCCAAGACTAGTATTAAAGAGACAGGAAGATGGAAAGATAACATGGCTACAAATGGCAGGTAAATATGTCTTTCAATATTAAAATGCATATATTACAGCATCTATATTATGGCCACTGTTGTTACAATTATGTCCCCATTTTCCTGATTTCTAGAAGTGAAATTTACATAAGACATAATATTCTCAGAGATAATTCACATGTGGAAAATACATTTTTAAATTACAACTACTCATTTAAGCTTAAAGGGTTTAATTAATTTCGGTAGATAAAGGTAATAAAGATGTGATTGTTTTGGGCTCATTGCTCAGGTACATATATTCCTGACTAGAAAACAGCCTTTGTTTTGAATTTTCCGCCTCAATTATATTTGATAAATTTTATTAGTCAAGTTTTATTTAGTTGTAATTGATAATTAAAAGAGAATAAGATATTTATCTGTGTTTTCTTCCTTTACATTTACCTTTACTTTTTTTTTTTTTAATTTGGCATTATTTCCAAACTAGTTAAAGAGAAAAAAAAATCTTGGGGTTTCTGTGTTTGATTCCATGGAGGACACGTTTGCCCATGCTTTGTAAACATGAGGAACATGTTTTCCAAACTCAGTGCATAGATACTATGAAAAAAGAAAGAAAGGAAGGAAGGGAGGGAGTGAGGAAGAAAAAGAGAGAGAGGGAGGGAGGTAGGAAGAAAGAAAGAAAAGGGGAGGGAAGGGGAGGGGAGAGGAGGGGGTTAGAAGGAAAGGGAAGGAAGGAGAGAGGGAGGAAGGAAGGAGGAAAGAAAGAAAGGAGGAAAGGAAGGAAGGAAAGGTGGAAGGAAGGAAGGACATGAGGGAGAGAGGGAGGGAGGAAGGAAGGAAAGAAAAAAGAAAAGAAAAGAAAAATAACAAAAACTCCCTTGACAAAAAATAGTTCTGGGCAACATATGAATTATTAAAGTTGCAGAGTGAAACAGATATGAAATGCAATTTTAATGTAAAAATAAGACTCCTTCAGAGATTTCTCCATATTATCATAATGCACAAGGAAAAGGGGGCGAGGAGGAGAGGGAAGCATGGGAAGGAAGGAGGGAGGGAGGAAGGAAAAGAAAGAAAAGAAAAATAGAAAAAACTCCCCATGACAAAAATAGTGTTGGGCAACATATGAATTATTAACGTTGAAGAGAGTGAAACACTTAGATTTGAAATTCAATTTTATTGTAAAAGTAGACTCCCGAGATTTCTCCATATTATTATAATGATCAAATTTAGATTGAACCTCTTTGTCTCGTAACCTTTCTGTAATTTTAATTTCTTTGCCATGTTTGCTATAAAGGCTGTACAATTATCTGAACATATTTTCAGGGTTTCCAATATATTTTGTTGGTGTTTGTTTTCCAATATTTTTTCATCATGGTTTTAATCTCAAAAGGCTCTTTCATATCCTTTATACTCTACATGGCATAATTTTTTTTATTTTAAGGATGTAATTCCTCTCAGATATTTTTAGCATATTTGTTAGGGGTTTTTATTTGTATTGTTCTCTTTTTCTTCATTTCCTACAACGCTTATTAAATCACTTATGTTCTTTATTTTTGAAATTATCTTCCTTTTGATATGTTTTTCTTACACAAGCCTAATTATTATCATCGATATTTATATTTAAAAGAGAGGAAATGGATAATTGGCTGGGTTTCCTGTGCTGTCCGATTAGTAGGATTGTTTCTTGATATATTTTTCCATAGGTGGTGCATCAAGAGAAGTAAGCTAAATTATGCTGTAGTGACAAGCATTAATTTTAGTGGCTTGACACAAAGATTTATTCCTTGCACGTGTTAAATTTCCATCTGGAGTTTCTGTCTAAGGTTTGTTTTAAATTGTCCTCACTTTGGGACTAGTGCTGCCACAGCAGTTACTATTTGGATTTTTATTGGTCATCATGGCAGAAAGAAAGATAGCAGTAATGACTCCTCTGTCAACAGTTAAATGCTGCAATCTGGAAGTGGTGCTAATTGTCTAGAACCAGTGACGGGCCACATTCAACCACAAGAAGGCCACAAATTGCAATCCTATCATTTGCTCCTTTAAAGTCAGAGGATAAAGACAGAGATTTATAATAGTGATTAATCACTACTATAGGTCAGAATTTGACAAGGAGCTCAAGGAATGATAGAATGCGGTATGTTGCATTTAGTTGAGAGTCTTCAATTATGATGCTTTAGTTGAGAGGCTTCTGTAAGGAAGTCAACTTTCTAAGTGCTGGAATGAGGAAGGTTTTTCTCTAGGAGACAAAATCTACACTAGATCTTCAGCTTTCTCCAGATTCTTTAATCAATTGCACTAAAGAAAAATGCATTGCTAGTTTTCCTAAATGTCAATTCTCATTGTCTCGATTCTGTATAACGAATGAGTGGAAGAAAGGGATTGGAGATGAGCTCTGTTTTCATTCCTAACTTTTACGCTTGTACAATTTTGTACTTGATGAATCAGAGCCAAGACCACGTTAGGGTGTCAGTGCAAGGACTGCATTGCAATTTCTCCTGCACGTCATCATAGCTTACATTAAACAGTAACTTTCTATGAATTTCAGCCAATAAATATGCTCCATCTAACTTATCATTTGAAGAAATTCCCTGTTATAGGTTGATTCTTATCTATTTTTACATTTTAGTCTCAATAAGGTTTCAGGAAGGAGAGTCATATGTGTCCAGTATCTCTGTCTGAAAGGAGAAGCTAAAGTGTGGGATGTTTTTTTGGTTTGGCTTTGTTATTTAATTTTTAAATGAATATTTTATTTTAGAATAGTTTTATAAAAAATGTTATGAAGGCAGAGAGTTCTCATATACCCATACCCAGTTTCCCCATTAACATTTTATTTTAGTATAGTACATATATTTGTCACAATAGATGAACCAATATTAATATACTGTTGTTAACTAAAGTCCATACTTTAAGTAGATTTCCTTAGTTTTTAGCCCAATGTTCTTTTTTTCTGTTCTAGAATCCCATCCAGGATACCATGTTACATTTCGTTGTTTTGGCTCCTTGTGCTCCTGTTGGCTGTGACATTTTCTTAGATTTTCCTCGTTTTTGATGATCCTGGCAGTCTTGAGGAATGCTGGTCAGATATTTTGTAGGATGCCTCTCTCATTTTTTTTTTCTGTTTTTTCATGGTTAGACTGGGGTTTGTGAGAGGGATATCTCAGAGAAAAAGTGTCATCTTCACAATATATCAAGGGTACATATTATCAACATGCAGTCATTGTTGATGCTAACCTTGGTCACCTGACTAATATTGGTTAAGTTTCAACAGAGTAAAGTTACTTTTTTCCCCCTTTCCACACTGTACTCTTAGGAAGGAAGTCACTCTGCATAACCTACACTTAAGGAATGGGGAGTTAACCGTCACCATCATGAGGGTGAAGTAACTACATAAATTTAGAATTACTTTGCACAAAATATTTGTCAATCATTTATTTATTATGTAAGTGTGGACTTATAGGTATCAATTTATATTTTAGGTTATGATTCAATAATACTTTTAAAAATCAGATTTTTCCAGCTTTGGTTGATGGGAATTCTGTAGTTGGATCCTGGGTCCCTTTTATATATCCCTATCATTGTGTGTATATGTGTATCTCTGTGTGTGTGTGTGTTTTCTGTTTTTAACCTTGCTCTTATTTTCTGGTACTCTAAGGTGTCCCAGGTTCATCATGCATATTTATTACTCCATTCTGAGAATCAGCTATTTCTCCAAACAGCCTTGGCTCCTTTAATTGAAGAAAGGTATTAGAAATCAATATCTAGAAAATAGATGTGCTCATTATTACTGGGGCCATAGATTCTAGGCCCTCTTAACTGACAGATAAAAAATATATATGTGTATATACTGACCCATGAATGTACATATTATCTATCTATCTACGTAATAATTTGTGTATCCACCTGTATTGATATTAAACTAAACATGGGTTCATAATGATGTCTTGACCTCTAATCTCTTAACACATGTATCATACATGGCTTAGTCCCTTGTTTGTCTGTAACCCCAGACTCCAACAGTGATAAATTCTGATTCTTTTACTTAATGTTTCAATTCCAGAGTACATGAATAGTGTTTTCAGGATTGTTAACCCATACCCTCATGGAAAGCAATTTTATCAACTACCGAACAGTGCTTATGTGCAGTTTATTTTTCCTTTAGTTTTACAGACTAAATTTATTTTCAAAGTTACTTAGATTAGCATCTTTTTCTCTCCTTTCAGTGAGGTCATTTCATATATTTGTAAAAAAAATTCATTTGTTAAATCTGCATTCTGTCCTGTGATACTTCAATGCCCTAAATATTTTTTTTAATTTGCATATACTATGGTTTACTCTTGGTGCTGTAATGTTCTATGAATTTTGACAAATGTGTGATATAATTTGTCTATCATTAGTCTTATTTCTTGACTTTCTATTCTGTTCCATTGATCTAGGTATCTGTTATTTTGCTAATACAACTTAGTCTGTGTACTGTAACTTTAAAGTAAATCTTGAAATCTGGCATTGTGAGTCCTTCAACTATGTTATTTTTCAATATTAAGCTATTCTAGGTCTTTTGTCCTTCTTTGTACATTTTAGAACATTTTGTAGAGTTCTACAAAATAGGTCACTAGGATTTTAGTTGATATAGGATTCAATCTATTAATCAATTTCTAGAAGATTGACATCTTATAATATTGAGTCCTCCAGTGCATGAACATGGGATATTTCTCAATCTGTTTAGAATTCCTTATTACTTTAATCTGCATTTTGTAGATCTATCCTATATGTACTATTTTTTATATTTATATCTCAGTATTTTATTGGTAATTTTATATAGTATTTTTAAAAATTCTGTTGTTTAATACTGGTATATTTGAAAGGAAATGACTTTTGTATATTGGTTTTGCATGCTGTGACTTGCTATACTGACTTATTTTCCAGTATTTTTTGGGTAGATTCTTTGGGAGTTTTCTACATAGATGCTCATGTCATTTGCAAAACAAAATAAACCGAAACAATTATTTCTCTTTTTCCAGTTCGTATAGTTTCAAGGAATTGCAGTATGATGTTGATTAGTAATGATGAGAGAAAACATCCTTGCATTTTTTTCTGAATTTAGGAAAACTTCTCCAGTCTGTCAACTCAAACTGTAATGGTAGCTGTAAAATTTTAGTAGATGCCCTTTATCAAATTAAGGAAATTAACTTCTATTCCTATTTTGCAGAGAGTGTTTAACAGGAATAAGGATTGTATTTTGTCAAATGTTTTTTCAACCTCAATTAATATGTTCATATGAGTTTTATTCTTTAGCTTATTGACATACTGGGTTACATTTATTGCACTTTAAACATTGAAATTAATTGCATTAATGGGATAGATCTTGTTTGTAGTGTATAATAATTTTTGTATTAATTTTGCTAAACATATTGCAGCTTTGATTCTCTGCATTCATCTGTGTCTCTAGAGTTTGGGTAGTGATTTACAATCTCAGTTCTTGAATGGGTCTAAGAAAAGTCATTGATTTTTAGTGTTTCCCTCTTTTTCTCATTGTTAGGATGAAAATTATGACATCTAGGTCTTTACATGTTGGAGTTAAAACCAGTAACCTCCCCTTATGCCCCCCACAGATAAAAAGAAATTAGTATCTTAATCCTCACAAATTATTGAATAATTGCACCCCCCTAAAATGGTTTATGTGAAATTATTACAGATTAATAATATTTCCTCTTCCAGCTTCTCCATAGTCACAGGGTTAAAAAAACACAAAAGTTTTTTCTTTCTTTTTCTTCTTCCATATTGCTCACTTTTCTATACCTTTTGTTTTAAGTGAAAATATCTAAGCAAACAAACAAAAAAATCAGTTTGGGGCTTCCCTGGTGGTGCAGTGGTTGAGAGTCCACCTGCCGATGCAGGGGACACGGATTTGTGCCCCGGTCCGGGAAGATCCCACATGCTGCGGAGGGGCTGGGCCCATGAGCCATGGCCACTGAGCCTGCGCGTCCGGAGCCTGTGCTCCACAACGGGAGAGGCCACAACAGTGAGAGGCCCGCGTACTGCAAAAAAAAAAAATATCAGTTAAATATGGTCAAGAAAACCAATCAGTAGTGCCACCAGAAACAATGTATTATTGTCAAATTATAAGTAGGTCTCTAGACATAGAATTCTCTCCTCAGTTCATACTCAGCCATGTCATTTATTACATGTATAAGTGCTGATAATATTTGCCAGTGAAAGTAAATGAGAGATTATTCTAGCATATCTGCGTCAAATCTATCAATATATCATAAAATATATAGATAAGAAGGAATGATAAGTCTAAGATAACAAAATTAAATTTAGCTGGACTGTCCTATATAGTATTCCCTCCCAGTGACAGTTACTAACAGTGAAAGAAAAGAAAATCAAATTCAGTAACATTCAACAGGCTATTAAAGCATCTTCAGTTTCAATAAAATGTCCTTTGCATGCATCACTTCATAGAATTCTTAACTACATAAAAAATATAACAGTATAATTATTGTTTTAATATTATAAAGAACCTGAGGACCCAAGAGGTTACTTTTTGTGCCTCAAAGTCAAATAGGTAGTATTAGAAAAAATAATTGAATCTATGCCATTTGAACTCACTATGCAATAATATGTAAAAATGCAATTGTTTTGTGTCACATACTTATACAAAGCTGGGTTGCATTATTTATGATTGTGGTTAATAATTTTATAGTGCGTTTGGAGAATTTCAGTACACACAGAGTAATGTATACAGGATGAATAAATACTTGGAAAGACATCAAAAGGACAATGGTTGAGGATGCTCAGAAAAGAAGGTCATGATAACTCTCCTCATATGAAAAATAAATAGCCTTAGAAGAATATTAGTGATAGAGTGGGGTTTAGATCCTTAATTTTTTTTTGTATTTTCTTTGCATGTGTGATAGGGCTGTCCTTCCACTTCATTTTTGTTTCTTATAAGACATGAAATATCTGAATACATTTCTGTCTTTTTGCTGTTTTTTTGTTCATAGAATTCTATTTGGCCAGAGTTTCTGTCTAAGCAATGGAGTGTGCTCTTCCAAGGGGTGGGGGAGAGATGGTTAAAAATTAGAAATCTTATATCAGAAATAGATAAAGAAAGACATAAAATTTGGATTCTTAATTTTGCAGTAGTATAATAGTCTGGAAAGCCTGGTAAATTATTTATAAGAGAAAAGTAAATTTATCCTTTAACATGTAGTAACAAACCAAGAGTGAGACCTGGACAACCAACCGGATTACAAACTATTTCGTAGTGTAGGAAGAAATTCAAAGACTCAAGATATATTAAGAATTTTGCTGACCTGTGGAAGGAAGAAAAACAAGAAAATAAGAGTCTGAGGTAGGAGAGGAAAGCATCAAGATTAAGATTGAACACTCCCTATGCTGATGAATTTGAGGAGGTGTTTGGTATGTTGATGAGTGAAGAGAAATACCAAGAAAGGCTCTTACTGCCCTGCTTTCCTTTTGAGACTGGGAAGAAACCTTTCAACTGGGGAGGTCTTGCACTGACAGGGGGTGGTCTCAGCAAGTAAAGACGATAGTATAGAGTGAATAAGCAGAGACAGGGATTATTTAATAGTCCCAAACTTCACTAACCTTGCTTGAAGTACATCAGCACACATGATTTGTTACATTTCCTTGATGATTAACAGAGGTCAGCCTAATTGAAAGCCTGTCAGTAAGATCTAAATGTCCTTAAATCGCCACCACCAATCCTAGTAGTCAGTGAGTTGATACCACAGCAGAGGATGTGGCATAGAAATCCTGGGCCAGAGCCTGTGGAGAGAATGTAAAAGAGGCTTAGCGAGCTTGGGGGGAAGGAGACCTAAAATGTCTCAGAGGTTTTTATAGAGGCCTAATGGGCCTTAAGCAAGACAAAAGAATGACCAGATCATGAGTTAAAGCAGCCAAGGGCTTCAGGAGCAATTAGTATCTCATCCAAGAAAGGAGCAGTCTTATCTCAGCTCTTCCTATCCAGGGAGCAACTCAAACCAGCCCCTCCACAGTGGATACTAGAAGGAACCAGTGGACCAGACATTGATATGTGGATGCCTCTCTCCTCTGATATCACAGAGTTACGGAAAGCCACTGTTTTCTCCATGTACAAGGAGCAGGGAGAGGAGTAAAATCAAACAAGAAGCATTAGAATCAAAGGAACTTATTAAGGAGAAGAAATCATCAGAGCATCTATCAAAATAATTTGCTTTCCTTTCTACTCAGTCTAAATCAAGGAAATTTTAATCTGGCTATGTCAATGTTTTCTTTGTAAAAACCATTCATATGCAGAAATATTATTAGCAATTTCCTTGTTTTGTTACTGATTTGTTTTGACTTTTTAAACCAGGATATTTTGTTTCTCTACCCTTATTGAAGTTTACAGGAAGGAATGTTAATATCAACTTCAAACTTTAATTTAATGTACTTTGAGAAAGTTTTAAACATAACATATAAAAAAAACCATATTTCCATGTATTTGTTCCTGATTTTACATTCTAAAATGTACATTTTCAGGTACCTATGTACAAAAACATATTAGCAATGCCAAGGTATCACATATATATGTTATATTATGAAAAATTAAAGTACATTTCATTTGTAAAGTTATACAAAAAACAAAATATTGACCAATTGTATTGATTGTCAGTGATTCTTCATCTTTTGTTAAAGAAAAGGCTGCTTGTTTTCTAATGATTTTGATACAGCTTGTAAAAGGGAAAAACAATGATAAGTACAAAAAGGATTCAAGGATAAAAAGGAATACAGAAAACAAGTGCTTCTTTTTGTATGATATTCTTAAGAATAATCACACAATTTAGCTCTCAGTTTTAGGATAATTTGAATATCACATGTTCATGCTTGTATTCTACTAATTACAGAAGACAACCATTCTTAGTTGATGGGTAAAATGTTATTCTTATTAAATGGACACCTGGGCTTTTTTTCCCACTCTTCCAATGTACAAAAAACAAATGACAGCCCTAATTTATTCTGAGATTTTCCTCCATTTTAACCAGCCAGCCTCTACGTCAATCCTACTCTTAATCCATAATAATGAGACTGTTTAATTCTCTAATCATGAAGAAAAAGATGTTCACCTAAAAAGACATAGCAATGTGTGCAGCACTCAGACACCTGTTCAACATTTCTTTGTGGGTGGATTTAGCATAAAAATATTCTATGACATTTGTTAGTTAAAACTGACATCTTTAAGTAAGTAGACATTGAAGGTGACATACAAGCTTCAATTAAGTTGCATGCCTCCAGATCCGCTTGTGCTCCTACATACATTGAAGTTAGGTTTTCATCTATATAATCATTCTAAATATCTTATTACTGTAAGAAATACAGTCAGGTATATTTAATTTTATTGACTCTGGCCTATGACTAGATCATTTTATGTTTTATTTAATAGTATGATACAATTATTTACCATAATAAGCTCAATCTTGTCCCAATTTCATCTGGTTGACTGTTCTGTTTTTGTTGTTACTATTTTACTTTCTTAAGTCACTCCTTATTCCTTTTTCCTTTCCCACAAGTATTTTGCTTTTATCTTTGTTTTATGTCTCCCCCCTACACTAGGAATAACATGCCCACTTTCTCCCTTTTGGAATATGAAGAATTACCATGTCATGCCTGTCTCACCATTGTATCTGGAAGCAGGTAACCATTTTATTAGCTCGTCAGCTCCACAGACAAAGAGGATTTTTGCCCCAGGATTCATCATACTCCAAGTCTCACTCATACCTGATTTATATGATTTAAGATAATTTAACAGCTGAGATTTAGGATTTATATAAGATTTTAGATTTAGAGTTGATGCTGTAATTTTTTTTTTTTTTTTGCGGTGCGCGGGCCTCTCACTATTGTGGCCTCTCCCGTTGCAGAGCGCAGGCTCCGGACGTGCAGGCTCAGCGGCCATGGCTCACGGGCCCAGCTGTTCAGCGGCATGTGGGATCTTCCCGGACCAGGGCACGAACCCGTGTCCCCTGCATTGGCAGGCGGACTCTCAACCACTGTGCCACCAGGGAAGCCCTGTAATAATATTTTGAGAATTTGGGGGATGTTTGGTTGGAGTGAGTGTATTCTGCACATGGGATGGACACAAAGATATTTGAGAATAATAACTTCTTTAACATATGGTGCAGGAATATGAGAAGAAATATCTCTAAGTCCTAACCTTTTGTACCTGAGAATATACCTTGTTTGGAAATTAGTCCTTTGCAGATGTATTAAACTAAGGATCTCAAGATGAGATCATCCTGGATTTAGGATGGACCCTACATCCAATTGTGAGTGCCCTTATGGGAGACACAAGAGGAAAAGACACAGAGATACTTAAAGGGAAAAGCTATATGAAGACAGAGGCAGAGATTGGAGTGATGTATCCACATGCCGATGCATATCAAGATGTGCCAGCAGCCACCAAAAGTTAGGAGAGTGGAACTGAACAGATTCTCAGAGACTTCGGAAGGAACCCTATCCTGCTGACATATTGACTCTAGACTTCTGGTCTCCAGTATTGTGAGAAAATAAGTTTTTGATGTTTTAAGATTCCAAGTTTGTGCTAATCGTTACAGCAGTACTAAGAATATATAATCATCTTACCATATGATCTACAATCACACTCCTAGATATTTACACAATTAATTGTAAAACTTACAGCCATGGAAAACATGCATGAAAAGGTATATAGCAACTTTATTCATAATCACCAAAGCTGGAATCAGCTGTTCAATAGGTGAATATGTACACAAACTGTGGTGTATCTATTCAGTGGGATATTTAGCAAAAGATTTTTTTAAAAAAGCAAGCAACAAAAGAAATTGATGAATCTTAAAATGTATATTAGTAAGTTAATGAAGCCAGTCTTAAAAAGCTACATACTATATGCTTCCAATTATGCAGCATTTTATAAGAAGTAAATCTATAGCAATGGTAAAAAGACTTACATTTGCCAAGAGTTTGAGTGAGAGTGGTATTGAAAGGGAATTGAATAGAAGGGGTTTTTAGAACAGCAAAACTGTTCTGTATGACATTATAGTGGTAAATACAAAGCATTAAGCATTGTCAAAAAACCCATAAAACTTCACAGCACAAAGATACAACCCTGAAATATGTAATTTAAAAAAATCATTTAGAAGTTTGAGGATTTTAAGATGGAATGCAGAATGTTACAAAACTACCAAACTGCATTATTCATTCTCTTGATAGTGTCCCATGATTCATGTAGGTTTTCTTCACTCTTTTTTATTCTTTTTGATTTTAGTATCCCTAAATGGCTAACTTCAAGTGATCTGTCTTCAAGTTGGTTGATTATATTTTTTGCATGATCAAGTCTGTTGAATTTATTGAATTTTTCAGTTCTGCCATTTAATTCTTTAGCTCCAGGATTTTTGTTTGGCCTTTTATGGTTTCTATTTCTTTATTAAATTTCTCATTTTGTTCATGCATTGTTTCCTGATTCTGTTTAGTTGTCTATCTGTGTTCTCTTGCATTTTGTTCAGTTTCTTTAAGATAATTATTTTGAATTTTTGCCAGGCCAATCATAATTTCTTTAAGTGTAGGTTACTCAAGCTTTATTAGTTTCACGGTATCATATTTACCTTATTCTTTGTGATCCATGTAGCCTTATGGTGTCTGTGCATTTGAAGTAGCAAACATCTCTTCTAGTCTTTACACAGTGGTTTTAGCAGGTAAAAGGCCTTCTCCTCTCAGATCCCCAGGGTGATGGGATTACCTCTAGAACTGCAGTCTAGATGAGTTGGAGCCAGTTAAAAGGCTGTCGCTGAGTCTGCAGTGGGGTCTTCTTGTTTCCAGGGCTCAGGTTGGTATAGATTCTATCTGGTGGGTAAATCTTCCAAACCCAGTGGCTCCTGGAGTTCAGCTGAGAGGGATAGAGCCAGCCAATTGGCCACGTCAGTATCCATACCCAGGGCCAAGTTCTGCATGCCTTTAGTGAAGCTCTTTTATGTTTTTTTTTTTCTTCTGCTTGCTAAAGAAGGGGTAAGGAGGCTATGGTGGGTGGTAGGTAGAAATAAAAAGGAAGAAGTAGTTCCCAGTAGTTTAACTGTTTCTACTAAAAAATTATGTTCCGTGTAATATGACTTCTCCTATGAATCTCCACAGTCTTCTTATTGTATTTCTTTGGGAAAATGGTGTTGAGACTAAATCTTTTGTCGAGTTTTCATCAGATTTTAACAAAGGCTGTGCACTGTATATCTTGAGTCACAACTTTTTTTTAGAAAAGTTAAAAATTTCCAAAATAATAAATAAATAAAATAGCCTTTTGATATCTGAGAGGTAGAAAGAGAAGGTATAGTATTAGCACAGGTATAAGATGATCAATCTAATGATAAGATATCAATGTATTTGTCAAATTCCAAGCACATTACATTTCTTTGATGTTAGAAAAACAACTGACAGTTGTGGAAATTTACTTGCTGTGGAAATCAAAAGTTGTGGGTTCAAATTCTAAACATATACTAGCTCTGTGACTTTGGGCAAGCTGAGTACACTTTTGAATTTCTTCACAAAATTACAATAATTGTACAAGCCATGTCTCAGGGTTGTTTGAGAAACAAATGATAAAATCATACATAAAATTATTTGGCAAAACTACAAAACACTTTTTGATGTGGGATTCTTAGAGAAAGTGATGTTGTGCAGCATATGTGAGAATAACAGGAAATTGTACACAAATAGTATGCTTTAGAATCCAATGTCATATATTTTAGCTCTGTTAGTTTGTGCTTTTCTATGAAATGAAAAGTGACTGCCACTGAAAAGTAGTGAAAAAAACATTGAATTTGATATAGACAGTTCTGGAACTGACATCTTTTTCTTTTATTTAACAGTGACTTGCTAGCTAAGCCTGCATTTTCTAATTTGTGAAATGTGGAGGGGGAGGCATGAAAACTTGTGTTGAATAGTGTTAAAGTGTATAAAGTACTAGCAGAGCTTCTAGTCCATTTCATGGACTCAATAGATTTCAGTTATTGTTATTTTTCTAGTTAATAAAATTTTGTAAATGTCATACTAAGGAAATTGGTAATCAAAACAAGATGGTAAAAATGATATATAGCATTAAAATTAGGTGCAACATGAATGCAAATTCATTTAACAAAGATCTGTTTTGCTACACATATATTTTGCTCTATTTCCAAAAGAGACTTTAGTGGCCATAACCATTGCATGTTGCATCAGTACTAATTAATAGTAATAAAACTAGTTCTCATTCAAGAGAACTTATTATTATAATTTTTGTCAAAAACAACTACTTTTTCTTCCTAGTTCAGGTTGGTATTTCCCTAAGGTAGTCTGATTTGGAGAACTGTACTTTCTAAAGGATCAATCAGCATCTTCTCTGTGAAACTGTAAAACAAATACTCTCCAACTCTCTAGGTTTATCAAGCCTTAACCAGTTCTCAATTTATTCCTTGGCTATGATTACAACCTCTGGATCAAGCAACATCCCGGCATTCTGCCACAATGTGCTTTCACTATACAAAAATGTTGCCAGGCAGTTCGTTCAAAGTGTCCCAAAGGGCAGTGTCTTGCAGCTTTTGCTCAAAAACTATTCTGAAAAAGAATATTCTCACTTTCCTCTTATTTTCTTTCATTACTTGATTTTTAAATGTTCCTATTAAGTATTGAGCAGAAACAATATATATAAACTAGGCGTAAGATATAAAGAACAATGAATGCATAATGCAAAGAATTTAGCACAGTGCTGACAAATGGAAAATGCTGAAAAAGGTGACTATTATTAGAAATTTTTTATACCTAAAAATGTATTTTCAGACTTTAAAAAAAAGGTTAGAAATATAAAGTGATACAGATACATTTGAACTTCCTCTAGTCCATTTAATCTCTTCCATTCTCCAAGGAAACTGCTATCCTGAAATCAGTATGATTTATGCATACAGACTTCTATATTGAGGTAGTTTATTCTTTATATCTGTGCATACTTTATTAAACCTAAACTAAAACAATCTTCGTTCATAAAGAATAATCTGAGGCATAGATTCAGAATTTGATCATAGTACCCAATAGTAATAATAATAGAAGTAATTATGATAGATAGCATTTATCATACGTTAGCTATGTTTTAGTTACTTCTTCTAGGTACTTTAACACAACTCTGTGATGTAAGCTTTATTATTGTGCCCATTCTACTGATGTTGTAACAGAAATCCAGACACTTTAAATGCCTTGGCAAAGAATAGAGTCTTAATGGGAACTCTGGAGTTTCAATACCAGAGCCCCCACTCCAATCTTCACTCTATATGCTTCTCAATAAAGCAAATACATAGTTTCATCAGTTGGTCTTTACTATTTACTGCTCAATGCTATGTTCTATAATTCTGATGGAAAATATAAAACAGTGATTTTGAGATGCCACTATCTATTGACCCTAATTCATCACTATTACTTCTCCCTTTAGATTTTAACGACTGTCCTCAAGCATCTCCTTTGCGGTTTTCAGAAATCAATCACACATCCTATTGCCCAAGAAACAGAGGCGTGTGGTTAGGAACTCTGTCACTTTCTTTTCCTGAATTAATAAAATTTAAAATTTTCTGTTTATTTTTTCCCTTGGCTCTTTCCTAAGAAGTACCCCTAGGCCTCACCAAAAATAAGATTTTAATTAGGCTCAAGATTAAACCAGCTCCCAAATTTTAGTAGCTGGCCTTAGTCTCACTCTTTCTCTCCAGAATTGTCCACTCAACCTTTCACCTTGGTCTGGTTTTGTATAGAAGCAGAACTCCTCTCATGGCCACATGGCCGTAGAGTTACCACTCTTCTTTTTTATAGCCAAGATTCTTTTAAGAAATGGACACTTGTTTTTTTCTTTTGTTCGTTAAATTGTTCTTGGCCACATAACTGCTTTAAAACTGCCATTATAATAATCACCTAAATTATTTTTATAAGAACTATTTAGTTAACAACCAAATACACAACACCCATCTCATTAATTTTACCTTCTCAAACACCAACATATGGTTGTTATGCAATTTTTAAATATTAACTCGTGTAGTATTCATAACAACCTTATAAGGAATACACTATTACCAACCCCCTTAATAAATGAGGAAATATCACAGGGAAATTAAATAACATCTAAGGTCATACAGCTAGCAAATGGCAAGCTAGAATTTGAATGCAATCATCTAATTCCAGAGCATTAACAGCTACTTTCAGTTGCTTCTTAAAACTTAGCATTTGAATACAATCAATAAAAAATACAGATAAGTTTAAATAACCTCCTTACTCCTCCCTCATCTCCCAGAGATAAGTAAACACGCTCTTGAATATGGTATCCGTCATTCCTTACATGGTTTTATATTATTACCAATCATGTAAGTATCTGTAAAATATACCTTATATAAATACTATGATATATTTTACAATTTCTTTTTATCAGTATGTTTTCATGATTTATACATTGACTTGTCTAATATATTCATTTTCATGGCTATATTGTTTCTGTAGTACCATAATTCATTTTTCCATTATACTGCTTAATTTAAAAATTTGTGTCAATAGTTTTTATTGTTATCGTAAGACAATGCTGCAGTAAACATTCTTCTACATCTCTTTTACACATATGTAAATAATTATTTCAGGATGCATAGGGAGAAATAAAATCGCTGAATCAAATAAAATGTATCATTTATTTAAAAGCTACTATTAAAATGATTTACAAATGGTGGTACCAATTTATGCTCTTATGAGAAGAGTCTGCATTATTTTTGCCAAGATTTGGCATTGCCAAACTTTTTACTTTTTATCAGGCTATTGGGTATAAAATGTTGAAATTTAATGAGTTTTTTAGATTATTTACAAGATTGAGCATCTTTTTCATGGGTTTACGAGCCACATGTGATTCCTTTCCTGTGAAATTCTTCTTCATGACATTTGGCAATTATTTGCTTGCCTTGTTTGTCCTTTTACCAGGTGAAATGGCGGAGATGCTTATATATTTTGCATATAAATATAATAATTTATTTTTCTTGCAAATATCCACTCACGGCTTGCCCAATTGTTCTTATTATGGTGTTGTAAAAGTAATATGATACTTTTAATATTAATGCTCTCAAAATCACCAACTCTTTATTTCCTTTTGTTATGAATTGGTTAAAAATATTTTCCAACCCTAAGATGAATAGAGCTTTCTCTAAGTTATTCTAATAAGTAAAATGTGACTTTCCACAGTTTAGCCTTTAAAATATTAATTTTTTTCATATGATGAAGAGTAGTAGATGTATTTTTCCATAGATATAAAAATTTGCCTTGGCACCATTTACCAAATAGTCTATACAGCACCCCAAAGGTTTTTGAACAGTTTTATGTAGCGTATAGACGTCGGTAGTATAGATACTAAAGACTTAGAAAAAAAATGAAAGTTCATTTGCATGTATTTTCCAATTATTTAAAAATTTTGAATAGGTATTAAATTGTTTCTTTGTTTCAGCACCTCTGATTTACAGTTGCTAAATTTAGCAAATAGAAATATGAGAGGTTCAGATAAATTTGAAATTCAGATAAACAATGAATACTTTTCCACGCTGAGCATGCCTCAAACATTGCATGGTATATACTTATACTAAAAAAATTCACTTTTTATCTGAAATTCAAATTTACACAAGAGTTCTGTATTTTATCTAGCAACATTATTCTTATTGAAACAATTATAAAATTAAAAGTTTACTTTGTGCTTCTAATTGAAAGAAAAGTAAAATTAGAAGTTAATTGTGGAAAAATTCTCAAAGCTGAAACTTTAAAATAAATTTGAATAAACTTTCAAATGTATCTTATTGGGAATTTGCTGCATTTACTACTTAATTTTGCACTGGTCTTTTGAGACATTCTATGCAAGTGCAGTTTTCTGAATTTATGGTTCTCTTTTATTGAAGTGTAGTTGATTTACAATGTTCTGTTAGTTTCAGGTGCACAGCAAAGTACATATATATATATGTACTTATGTACATATATGTATATATATATGTCTTCTTATATATATTCTTTACTGTTTTTTTTGTTTTGTTTTGTTTTGTTTGTTTTTTTTGCGGTACGCGGGCCTCTCACTGTTGTGGCCTCTCCCGCTGCGGAGCAACAGGCTCCGGACGCGCAGGCTCAGTGGCCATGGCTCATGGGCACAGCCGCCCCACGGCATGTGGGATCCCCTGGACCAGGGCACCAACCCATGTCCCCTGCATCGGCAAGCGGACTCTCAGCCACTGCGCCACCAGGGAAGCCCTATATATTCTTTTATAAATATATATATATTATTTTTCAGATTCTTTTCCATTACCACTTATTACAAAATATTGAATATAGTTCCCTGTGCTATACAATAGATCTTTGTTGTTTATTTTATATATAGTAGTGTGTTTCTATTAATCCCCAAGCTCCTAATTTATTCCTCCCCCACCTTTCCACTTTGGTAACCATAAATTTGTTTTCTATGCCTGTGAGTCTCTTTCTGTTTTGTAAATAAGTTCATTTGTATCATTTTTGTTTGTTCATTTGTTTTTTTTAGATTCCACATATGTGTTTTCATATGCTATTTGTCTTCCTCTAACTTATTTAGTATGATAATCTCTAGGTCCATCCATGTTGTTGCAAATGGCAAAATATCATTCTTTTATGAGTAGTATATATATATATATATATATATGAGTAGTATATATATGCACGCAGGTATATATATATATATATATACAGAGACATGTCATATATATATGTCATATATATATATATATATATATATATATACATATATATATATATACATACACACAGAGAGACACACACACAATGGAATATTACCTAGCTATAATAATAATGAAATCTTCACTTTGCAACAACAGGGATGGACATAATAATAATAAGCTTCATGAAATAAGTCAAACAGAGAAAGACAAATACTGTATGTTATCACTATATGTGCAATCTAAAAAGTAAAACAAGTGAATGTATATAATAAAACAGACTTACATATATAGAAGTGAGGAAGGACAAGATAGGGGTATGGGATTAAGAGATACAAACTACTTTGTATAAAATAGATAAGCAACAAGGATACATTGTACAGCACAGGGAAATATAGCCATTGTTTTGTAATAACTTTAAAGGGAGTATATAAAAATATTGAATCACTGTGTTGTGCACCTGAGACTAATATATTATAAATCAACTACAATTCAATAAAAAAGGAACTGTCTTCCTTGTCTTTTGTTAAACTTGTATATTTTACTCTCAAAAGTTTATATCAATAAACAAAATAATAATGATCTTACTAAATGTAAAGGTAAGAACTCATCTCTCCAGTTATATTAGATTAATTAGATAGTCATCCTCACCATAAAGCTTAATTAGGAGAATAATAAAGCTGGGCAAACATGTAGATAATTCAGTCCTTTGGTGGCAACTGTCTCTTAATATTCATTCATCAATGCTCCCAATGATGCTGATGAATCCTCAGAGACACCACCCCACCATGTTCTCTACTTTGTTTGTATCAATGAATTTGGTAAAGTAGCAGGATACAAAATTAATGCACAGAAATCTCTTGCATTCCTATACACTAATGATGAAAAATCTGAAAGAAAAATTAAGGAAACACTCCCATTTACCACTTCAACAAAAAGAATAAAATACCTAGGAATAAACCTACCTAAGGAGACAAAAGACCTGTATGTAGAAAACTATAAGACACTGATGAAAGAAATTAAAGATGATATAAACAGATGGAGAGATATACCAGGTTCTTGGATTGGAAGAATCAACATTGTGAAAATGCATATTCTACCCAAAGCAATCCACAGATACAATTCAATCCCTATCAAACTACCAATGGCATTTTTCACAGAAGTAGAAAAAAACATTTCACAATTTGGATGGAAACACAAAAGACCTCGAATAGCCAAAGCAATCTTGTGAAAGAAAAACGGAGCTGGAGGAATCAGGCTTCCAGACTTCAGACTATACTACAAAACTAGAGTAATCAATACAATATGGTACTAGCACAAAAACAGAAATATAGATCAATGGAACAGGATAGAAAGCCAAGAGATAAACCCAGGCACATATTGTCACCTTCTCTTTGATAAAGGAAGCAAGAATATACAATGGAGAAAAGACAGCCTCTTCAATAAGTGGTTCTAGGAAAACTGGACAGCTACATGTAAAAGAATGATATTAGAACACTCCCTAACACCATACACAAAAGTAAACTCAAAATGGATTAAAGACCTAAATGTAAGGCCAGACACTATAAATCTCTTAGAGGAAAATATGGGCAGAACACTCTATGACATAAATCACAGCAAGATCCTTCTTGACCCACCGCCTACAGAAATGGAAATAAAAACAAAAATAAACAAATGGGACTTAATGAAACTTAAAAGCTTTTGCACAGCAAAGGAAACCATAAAGAAGGTGAAAGACAACCCTCAGAATGGGAGAAAATATTTGCAAATGAAGCAACTGACAATGGATTAATCTCCAAAATGTATAAGCAGCTCATGCAGCTCAATATCAAAAAAACAAGCAACCCAATCCCAAAATGGGCAGAAGACCTAAGTTGACATTTCTCCAAAGAAGATACACAGATTGCCAACAAACACATGAAAGGGTGCTTGACATCTCTAATCATTAGAGAAATGCAAATCAAAACTACAATGAGGTATCACCTCACACCAGTCAGAATGGCCATCATCAAAATATCTACAAACAATAAATGCTAGATAGGGTGTGGAGAAAAGGGAGCCCTCTTGCACTGTTGTTGTGAATGTAAATTGATACAGCCACTATGGAAAACAGTATGGACGTTCCTTAAAAAACTAAAAATAGAACTAACATATGATGCAGCAATCTCACTACTGTGCATATACCCTGAGAAAACCATAATTCAAAAAGAGTCATGTACTACAATGTTCATTGCAGCTCTATTTACAATAGCCAGGGCATGGAAGCAACCTAAGTGTCGATCGACAGATGAATGGATAAAGAAGATGTGGCACATATATTCAATGGAATACTAGTCAGCCATAAAAAGAAATGAAATTGAGTTATTTGTAGTGAGGTGGATGGACCCAGAGGCTGTCATACAGAGTGAAGTAAGTCAGAAAGAGAAAAACAAATACCATATGCTAACACATATATATGGAATCTAAAAACAAAAATAAAATAATATTTCAGAAGAACCTAGGGACAGGACAGGAAGAAAGACAGAGAGGTAGATAATCTACCTGAGGACACGGGGAGGGGGATGGGTAAGCTGGGACAAAGTGAGAGGGTGGCATGGACATATATACACTACCAAACGTAAAATAGCTAGCTAGTGGGAAGCAGCTGCATAGCACAGGGAGATCAGCTCGATACTTTGTGACCACCTAGAGGGGTGGGATAGGGAGAGTGGGGAGGAGACACAAGAGGGAGGGGATATGGGGATATATGTATATGTATAGCTGATTCACTTTGTTATACAGCAGAAACTAACACAGACTTGTAAAGCAAATTTACTCCAATAAATATGTTAAAAAATAAAAAATAAATTACATTCTAAAGACATCAAAGAATAAAAAAAAATCACACACATACTGAAAATGATCATTAAAAGGAAATATATACTCTATAATGTCAAATCCATAAATAGTTTTTCTGAGTGAACGTCAGTGGCATATCAGATTTGACTATTTGGCTTTGAATAGTAGCTAAGTATTGATTTTGAGCAAGATACACACACTTTCACACACACAATGGATTAATAATGTCTGCATCACAGGGATGTTCTGACTAAATGCACATAAAATTTCTAGCATGATATTTTTCTCATTTAATGAACACAATTAACAATATCTTTTCCTGCCTTTAGGTAAAATTGAAAAAAAAAAAAAACCCTGAAGCATTCATTTTAACTGTCTTTTATAATACTCCTTGACTTGTGCTTGATGTAAAAAATTTCTAGGTATCCTGATTCACGCCTATATATCTTTATATATATTTCATAGAGTGATGTGATTTAGTAAACATTTTTCAAAAGGCAAATATAAAACATATTTTTATACATTAACTTGTACTTAGCTTTATGTATTATAATGATTGACTGATTAATTTGAATTTTCTTCAAGTATTATATTACCTTTTGCATTGTAATTTAGAAATATATCGATTCAGAATTCATCATACAAACTAAGTTAAGGCAAATACAATTACATTGCCAATATAGTGATAAAATAAAGTAATATAACATCATTTCCAATAGATTTTTAAAGGAAAGTAGATTTGCTCACATAATGTAATGGCTGATGGCTGTCTTCAGAGTATGAAACTCTGTGGTATTGAAATATTCCATTTCCTTTCTGGCACTTGCTATAAATGTGCATGACAACTGCTTTCATGCAGGTGAACAATGGAATTACATTTTAATCCTCACTCTAAAAGAAGGATTGGTCACAGAGAAAAGTGACTTCAATTATTTTCTAAAAAATAAAAGGTGAAGGAAATTGTACTACTTATACAATGGTCGTTTCCTACACAGTGACATTTCATTCAACATACATCATTCTAAAAAAATAAAATGAATTGACAAGCTCTTATGCTCCACATATCCTTAGAGTCCTCTCAGTTCCAAAAGGAAGACTCTTACTATTGATTTTTTTTTCTTTTTGGTAGAAGCATAATTCCATATCCTTCAGCTCTTAGTCATTATAGATGACAATAGGATATGAGGAATGACAGCAAGATGCCTTATTTTCAAAGTAATTTTCTACTTTGAATGAAAGTCTTTCAGTATCTTTGCCAGTACAGTATAGTACTGGGGGAAAGTAAAATAATAAATTAAAAAATGTTTCCCAATCCAGAATATATTATCTCTTCTGATTCTCTCAAAACCATGTGAAATAGAAAAGGCAATGATAAATGAGAACATCACATTTCAGAGAGAATGACATTCACATAGTAGCATTATACATTTTTAGAACTGTATTTTATTCTTTTTTTCTGCTGTACCACATAATTATTCTTTCTTCCTTTCCCCTTCTGCCTGAGGTTAAGCTAATATTAAAGTGGAGTATTTATACATGATCTCATCTCTAAATAGCTTTACTTTTATGTAAAATTGACATTAGATATTGTAAGAGAATAGAAAATATATACATTGATCTCTGCCCCTGGTTCCTGGCACAGAGCTCCTAAAACTCTTGTAATTTCCTAAGTGAAGCACTAGGAGCATCCTTTGTTCTAATATATGATTTTTCATCCCAAGTAAATGACACAGAGCTCCTATATCTTTTAGAATTTCCTGGGTGATAGCTGTGCCTTTTGTTTTCATGAGGTGACTCTGGGTGGGCTCCTGGATGAGGTCTGGTCACCAGAAAGGGCAAGCCATGATTAGAGGCTTAGAATTTTCAGCTCCACTCCCAATTCTCTAGAGAGGGGAGAGGAGCTGGCAGTAGTATTAACGATCAATTCATGCCTTCATGATGAAGCCTCTATAAAAATCCCAAAATTATAGGATTTGGAGAGCTTCCATTTTGGTGAACACATCTTGCCTACCAGGCAGGAGATGCACCCCATATCCATGGGAACAGAATCTCCTATACTCAGTATAGGAGCTCCCAGGCCTCCCTCTATATATCTCTTCATCTGACTGTTCATCTGTATCTTTTTTCATATCATTTATTACATAATAAATTGGTAACCATAAGTCTTTCCCTGAATTCTGTGAGCTGTTCTAGCAAATAATCAAATTCAAGGGGGAGAAAATCATGGGAACCTCAGGTTTATAGCCCAACTGGACAGAAGTTGTGGGTAATCTGGGGACCTACTACTTGTGGTTGGCATCTGAAGTGGGGGGGGGTCAGTGGTCTCTTAGGATCAAGCCCTTAACCTGTGGGATCTGATGTTATCTCCAGGTAGATAGTGTCAGAATTTATTTAAATTGTACGACACCCAGCTGGTGTCACAGATAACCACTTGTTGGTGTGGGGAAAAATTCTCACACATCTGGTGTCAGATGTGTTGTGAGTGTGAGTAGTGTGAGAGTAAAGGAGAGACACGCAGGAGAAGTGGATTTTCTTGTAGATATCGTTGAAGAACACAATAGTTCTATGCAATGAACAAATGTTTACTGAAAATTCAACGTCTGTATTAGCGTAAAAAATGTGTCTATCTCCTGTGTCTCTCTAAACTTCAGCGTCTCAAAGCCACCTTTTATTGCACTACTCAAAATATGTTCTCACATCTCTAGGACCTCATATTTATTTTCATTTCTTTTATGTCAGATTAGATGATACTCACAAAATCATGGAAATAAACTGCTCCTTGGTCTTAGCATATTTCTTTATTACTTACACATTTTCATCTCTCAACCAAAACTGTAATCTCTTTGACATAATAATGTTACAATTACTATTTGTAATTCCTAGAGCACATACCTCAAATCAGTACATAATTATTGATAAGAGGAAAATGAAAATATTTAAAAATTAATGATAGGCAGATAGATATAAAGATAGAATGAAAGGAAACTGAATGTTAATACCAGTTTTTAAGCCAGAAACTTCATGAGAAGGAAGCATATAGGATTCTCCTTGGAGAGAGGTAATCTCTGAAAATTGAGCTAGTCAAAAATCTCTAGTATGGGCTTCCCTGGTGGCGCAGTGGTTGCGAGTCCGCCTGCCGATGCAGGGGATGCGGGTTCGTGCCCCGGTCCGGGAGGATGCCACATGCCGCGGAGGGGCTGGGCCCGTGAGCCATGGCCGCTGAACCTGCGCGTCCGGAGCCTGTGCTCTGCAACGGGAGAGGCCACAGCAGTGAGAGGCCACAGCAGTGAGAGGCCTGCGTACCGGAAAAAAAAAAAAAAAAAAAAATCTCTAGTATGGCCCCTGTAACAGAAACCACTATCAATAGAGAAGAATGCGGGCAAGGAACAGAGTTTATTCATTATTTAGTCTCTAGTGTTTATTATAATATGTTATAGGCACATAAAATGTGCTCCTTTTCTAATTATTTGGTAGAAAGTTGCCACTATAACTTAATCATAAACTTTCTTAAAACCACAATTTTAAAGAAAATTTCCATTTAGCTTTAACATTACCACAGAAAAATGAAATAGCATATGCATAATATCTTGAGATACGTGGGAAATAAAAAAATTAGAGATATGTCAAGTGTTATTAATAACACTATCAATGTGTTTTTCCTTATTTGAATTCAAGCTGCTGATAGCTTAAAAAATACTATGAGCAAAAATACTAGTTTTAAGTTGATATTAATATTTATAAAGGAGTTTTCATATCCTTAATTGGATATGAAACCTAAACCATCCAAACATCATCATCATTAATTTAGAAATAAGGGAATTAACATTCAAAGAGTATGTTTCAAATGGTTAGGAATAGAGACCACGTATTGAGCGCATTTCATTATATTATTTTTCTTTCCTCAAACAATGATAGTTAGAACTGTAATAAGTGATAGACTGTGTTGACTTGATTGACTTCTTTTGTTTGGGATTATACATATTTGTAGTTTTTGATAACCAAAAATTGAATATTTAGTCATTTATATACTGTTCACTATGTGACCTCCCATCCCTATCAAATACCATATCATGTTTGAGATGATAATATTACTCAGAACTATAATAATTATTTATGAGAAGTAATAGCATTAACGCCAGGGAAAATAGAATATTTTTATTTTTAAAAATAAAACAATAAACAATAAAACAAGGATAAAACAAAATATTAAACCCAATACATATAAGGCAATCAGCATACTTTTTAAAAAAATAGGTTAAATAAATGATTTCCCAGAAAAGTCAAATTTGCAGTCATTAATTTGCAGTCCTGAATATTCTATAAACATAATCTAACAATAACCTAATCAATTTAACATTTTTCTACAAATAACCAATGAAAACTGCTAAAACATTTGTTAAATATTAGAATTAATATGAGCTGAAACACTTATTTTCATAGGAAATGCACTCATTAAAATAATAGGTTACTTTCCAGCTCTCAGATACCCTGATTTGGGCCCTATATATTAGCAATGATGTGGAAGTAATAGAATACTATGCAAATTAGCAGCGCAAAATACCATGGGTATAATAGATTATGAAGAGAAAATAATTAAAAAGGTTGGTTTTCAAGAATGATGACATTTAGAGCCCTTGAGAAACCATATTGCACTTGATATATTTATTAAAATGTAAAGTATTAATTTTAAAAACTTACATCCATAAGTGAAATTGTACTGACAAATAAGTCATGCCTTTCACTAATAAAGAGATCACTTTATCCCTGATGAAAAGTTATGAAGAAAGAACATTGAACAAATTCTTCACGTTAATGGTCATGTTATTTTCATTAGAATCTTATCACTATCTTATATCATTCTTCAACTCATGTCAGGTTTTCACTGTTACACTTCCCAGTTAACTTTATTCTTGATGTGACCATTGTAGACGCCATTTTAAAAACTGCAGAAAGCACCCATTTCAAAGAATGAGTTCAAATAACTTATTAAATCTAGCAGATGACCAATGCTCAGTACTTTTCCATGCCAGTAACACCCTTGGAAGCATCCCAGAGGTTTCACGTTGAATAAAGGTAGAAGAGAACCACACACACCTCTTCAGCAGTAGGCAGTGCACATCATTTACATTGCTGGAAAACTGTGCCATTGCATTCTGAATATACTCAGGAATATCAGTTCTGACGCTTGAGAATTCAACCCTATTTCAAAAGCACTACAATTAATTAACAAATAAAGTAATAACATCCTTTGTATGGAAAAAGGATTGCTCTTAAACAATTATCTACCTTGCATACCTGAAATTACTCTTTACAAAACTGCCTTTTACAGTGCTTTTTCCACTTAAATTATTTGACAATATAATCCATATTCATGCTGAAAACTATGGGGAAAGTGCAGAAAAATGAATAAGAAATTAATTTAGAGAAACTTTTGTGAAATAATTGGTTTGTAAGATAATAAGTATTGCTTGATAAAGATAATTTCTCATCCATTTCTAGTGTCATTAGATATGTACTACCCAGAATAAATTACAGCTTTTGTCTTTATAACTTGTAAAATACTTTCTTGGTATTAAAATGTGATTGTAGGACTTCCAGTTTTAGCCCAGCCTGTATAATACTTGGAAGTTATCATTTCATCATTATAGGAAGATAGCTGAACAAAATGAAAAGCAGTGACTTCTATTAGACTCATCAGAAATTTGAGATCAGTGGAAAAATTACCATCAAGACTCTGGAGAGGCAGGCAAATACAGTGATTAACAGTCTATATCAACTTACCTGACTACCTCTGGAATCATAAACTGGTAAGAAAACATGTGGTCATTTTGACGAATTGACTGAGACTGAGTGTGGACTACCTTGAGAAATTGTCCAAATTTTTGTGGATATTACCTGAAGGAATCCTACCAGGTTCTCATGTTTAAGATCCAATAAAAATGCCCTCACATTCTGGGCAGAGGAAGAGGAAAATAAGCAAAATATTCCTAGAGTATTCTCCACAACAAGATCAACACTCCAAGGGAAAATATGTTACTAGAGAGCATTATCAGGGGACGAGCAATTAGGTAACTCCAACCACACCCCCACCCACACTCCCCAGCCTTCCTGTCTTATGAAGGGAAGGGGGAAGAAAAAGCTAAAAGATACTTGTGAAAGTCACAGCTCAGGGACACAGGCCCACCAAAAGACAGAAATAATCGTAAGATTATAGAACAATTTCCCTCCACACACCCTACCATCATCCATTTCAACAGGGCTCGAGTGTAACAACAGAGAATCATAACTGAAAGATCTGCAAGACACAATCTTTATTTAAGAAGGAGTTCTTAGGAAAATCCAAAGACAAATAAAAATGTTTTCAAGCAAACAAACCTAGGGAGATTGTTGCCAGTAGACCGGGCTTGCAAGAAATACTAAAAGTTCTTCACAGTGAATGAAAATCATATGGATCAAAATTTAGATCTGCATAAAGAAAAAGTGTCAGAGATGAAGGTAAAATAAAATGTTTTATTTTCTTATTCGTAATTGATCTGATAGGTACCTATTTAAACTAATAATATTATCAATGTTTGAGTATTTGTAACATGCAGAAAAGTGGTTTGAATGACAGCAATGTTATAATAGGAGGGAGGATGGAATTAGAAATTCTCCTTTAAAAATTACTTACCCTGTCACTGAAGCTGTATACTGTTATTTGAAAGTGAACGTAAGGTGTATATTGTAAACTCCAGAGTAACCAGTAATTTAAAATAGGTGTATATAATTCATATACTAATGGACTAGGGAAAATTGACTAATACAAAATTCTCATTTAAAACCCCAGAAATTAGAAAAAGTGGGGAATAGTAAAAAACAGAAGAAACAAAGAACAAGTATAACAAATAGAAAACAGTTATAAACAGGGTAAACGTTGCTTCAACTATATAATCACTTTAAATGGTGTAAATATAGCAAGTAAAATACAGAGACTCTTAAGAGTGGTTAAAATAACAAGCCCAACTATATTCTTTCTGCAAGAAACCCTCTTTAAATATAAAGGCACAGATAGTAAAGAGATGAAGAAAGATAATATGCTAATATGCTAATACTAATCAAAAGAAAGCTTGAGTGACTATATTAATTTTAGAGAAAGCAGACTTCAGAGCAAGGAAAATCATCTAGGATAAAGTGTAGCACTACATAACGATAAAGGAATCAATTCTCCTGGAAGACAAAATTTACAATGTGTGTGCATGTAAAAACAGAGCATCTAAATAAGTGAGACAAACAGTGATAGAACTACATGGAGAAATACATAAATACACCACTATAGTTGGAGACTTCAACACCCATTTTTAAGCAATTGATAGAGCCATCAGATATAAAATCATCAAGGCCATAACTGAAGAGAACTGGATCTAACTGATATTTATAGACTACTTCATCCCACAGCACTTGAATACATTTTCTTTTCAAGCTCACATGGAACATTTACCAAGATAGATCATATTATGGGCCAGTAAAACACACCTAAACAAATTTTAATAAATAGAAATTATATAGATTATGCTCTCAGACTACAATGGAATACAAAATAAAATTGAATTCAATTACAAAATGTTTTCAATAACAGAAAATCTCAAAATATTTGGAGAGTAAAAAACACACTTCCCAATAACACTAGCGTCAAAGAAGAAATCTCAAAAGAATTTAAGAAATACTTTGAAGAAAATGAAAATACAATCTATCAAAATTTGTGAGATGCTGTGAAGGCAGTGTTTAGAGAGAAACTTATAGCATCAAATGCATGTATTATAAGAAAAGACAGATCTAAAATCAACAATCAAATCTATTTTAACAAGTTAGAGAAGGAGAAACAAGGGAAATTTAAGCCTAAAGCAAATAGAAAGAAATAATCAAATTTAGAGCAGAAATAAATGGAAACCAGAAATCACTGAAGCACAAAGCTGGTTCTTTTGACAATATCAATAACATTTATGTAAAAAATTGAGCCAGGATAACCAAGAAAAATGTGAAAAGACAAAAAATACTAATCTCAAGTTGGGAGTGTCCATCACTAATAATCCCATAACATTTAAAAATAACAGTAAAGGAATATTATGAACAACTCTATGCTCACAAATTTATTATAGTAATTTGAGAGCTAAAATTATAACACCTTTAGGAGAAAATATAGGAGAAATACTTGTGACTTTGAGTTAGGCAAATATTTCTTAAGACAGCAAGAATAACGCATATATTTTAAAAAGTAATAAGTTAAGCATATCGAAAGTTTTTGAATGCTCCTCAAGATGCACCATTAAGAAAGTAAAACAAAAAAAAAAGAAAAAAAACAAAAAAAGAAACCCATAAGCTGAAAGAAAATATTTGCAAACCATACATCTGAAAAGTGACTTATCTTTAATAAATACTAATTCTTATAATCCATTAAAAATTGCAAAAACCAAATAAGATGTATACCAGCCCTTATAAAATATATGATTTGTGCTTATTATAAAAAAAGGTGTTCAACATCAGTTATTAGGTCGACAACATAAAAGACTGACAATATATCATTCTGGGAAAGATGTGGAGGAACTGGAATGTTCAGACATTGATGATGGGAGTGTAAAATAGTACATCTGCTTTAGAATAGAGTTTGACAATTCCTTAAAAATTATACATATAAATATCAAATGACCCAACTTTTCTACTTGTAGATATATACCTTCAAATATATAAAATTATATCCATACAGCTACATGTACATGACTGTTCATACCAGCATTATTTATACTAGATAAAATCAGGAAATAATTCAGTCAACCAACTAGTGATAAACAAAATGTTTATCCTTATATGCTATTCAGCAATAAAAATGAATGAATTACTGATTTATGCAGCATCATGGATAAGCCTCAAAAACATGCTAAGTGAGAGAAGTCAGATCAAAAAGACTACAGTCTTGGAAATTTCCACTAATATAAATGATGTGAAAATAAAATGTAATGGCCTGTTTTTACAAGGGATATTTTCTCAAGGTCTTCCTCTGAATGCTACTTAAGATTTCAGATCAAGTTTTCTGTTCATTCCTGTGTGATTCTTCAGAGAATTGATATGTCACCCTCTGGAATTACTAATAATTGTTCAATAGCTTCTGAGTTTCAGAAATAAAAAATTCCTCCATTTTCTCTCACTAAAATTTGTTCCATATCTAACAATTTGCTGACTCAAATACCTCTGAAAACTATTCTTAGGTAATAGTCAGTAAATGATGAATTAAATGTGATTCTTTAATACCTAACCAAACTAAACTGTATATAAATGTATAATTGTACCATTTATTTGACAACATACTAGTGAAATCACCAATGTCATTTTCAAATATTCTGCAAATATCCTAATATGTAATTTTTAAAGTAAAGTAACAGAACATGGCAATATCAAGACCAGAAGAATCCAAGTCATTTGATTTATTTAGTAAGTAAAGGACAAGTGGTTGAACAGCTTAGTATTTCTGAAGGGAAAAATCATTTTACACAACTTTGAACTTAGATCAGAGCAATACAGTGTAGGTGAGAAAAAGTGAATCAGATAAATTCCTGAGTGTCTCTGGAGCGAAGATAAGCACCACAGATTGTCTCCTTTTGAGAGAGGAATATTGGGGTGAGAAGGTCATAATGATCAAACCCCATCAGGTGACTGACTATTAAATTCAATAGCCTCTGCAGTTTTCTTATCAACTTCTCAAATCTCCATTAAGGAAATGTCTCAAGGGAGAGAGACAAATAAACCATAGGGAAAGTGGTTTGAAATAAAGCCAGCTCCAGGATAAATGTCTAGTTACCAGTGAATGTGAAAATAAAAACAGCTACAAAATATAAGCAGGTTAGTGTTATTTAAATCATTACAAATGCAGATTTAAATGGGCCAGTTCTACTGAACCAAATAATCACTTGATGTTGGAAATCCTATAATTAACATATAAAGCATAGACATTTGGAACAGTTAAATTCTATCTGAAGATCCAGTCTCTTGTTTAGGGTGTAAAATCATGCATTGTGTTCTTAGATATATGGACCCCTCTAATAAAGTGTTATAAATAAGGGTAGAGTCAGGAACATTCCTGATTATTTTTGTTTCTTTCATATGATCCTTCCTTATGGAAAATGGGACTGAAACAATCAGAATTTCTAGATGAATCTGTCTCCCTCTGTCTTTAATATTTATATTAGAGTGGCATATAAATTTAATGCCAATGAAAAGGGGTGTGTGTGTGTGTAAGCAAGATTTTCAATAAGTCACAATTTGACTCCAACTTAATAATTTTCAATAGTACAAAAATACTCTAGTGATGGTAAAATAATCTAGACATAGAGTCCCAACTTTTTCTTTTTGCAACATCTTCTATCCCTAAATTTTATCTGGAAATACATAAGCACACTATTCATGGTATGGATGACACATTGTTCACATTGTCAATGTCATGGAACACTTGTAAGTTCAGCAGCATTCTAAAGTTCCACAAAACAAAATAACTATCTTGCTCTAACTCATCTCCATTGTAAAGATTATAGAGAACTAAAAAAGAGAGCTTTAGAGAACTAAAAGCTCTCAAATGGGACCAAAAAAAAAGTTTTGGGTTTTGATCATCTTGTAATTTTGAGTTACTGCAGTATAATCTAAAATTTAAATGTTGGCACATTTAATAACGTATCATTATAATTAAAGTGTATAAATTAGATATTTATGCATTACTTATTTGTGCCTTCTAAAGGAAGCTATTACTTAATAAATTCAATAGAATTCTTTAAGCTACTCTAAGAAACTATACTAAAATCTGACCAGCCATCTGTCAGTAGACATACAGCTGTCTCAAGTTTCTGTAGCTTCACTGTATTTTGAGAGATGTATGGTGTATAGATCTTGGCTCCCTCTAACTTTTCCACTGATCCTTCTACACAGTTGCCTATATGATGATTTTCATCTATAATTATACTCCATGTGTATATAGTAATCACAAATATTTTGTTATAGTATTTTGAGATCCTGTTTTCTTATTTGAAGAAATAGTTGTAAATAAAGGTTTCTATAATGAAAGAAACATTTTTATAATTACTTTAATACTTTAAATAATAAAATTACTTTAAATAACAAAATTGATACAATTTAATATGAGTGTGAATAAAACATTTATAATTACTAAAAAAAGTCAATAGCTCTTACATCCATAGCTTTAAGCAAAACCTGCCAGATTAAATAATATATATGATTTCATCTCTATAGAAAAAAATCTGTAAATACTCTTAAATGTTACAGTAGTATTTATCTTGTAGTCTTGTGAAGTCTGCTAAGGACACACCTATGAGCTCTGCAGTCTTTGAAGCCCTAGGAACCTCTGGTCAATACTGCAGTTATAGTGGTGGAGTCGTACAGAACACAGCAGAGTGAGGGTCCAGGTAGGAAGCACCTTGGCTCTTCTCAGCACTAACTTCACATTAACGTGTTTTCGAAGCTGTCTTCTCCCCATGGAGCTACCCTACCTGTCCTGAGCTACACTACCTGTCCTGTATATCCCATGAGGTCCTCTAATTCCTCCATCTACTGCCAACACATTTTCCCACTGGCTTTCCTTCCAGTTGTTAGTACCATTCTGATTTGTTTCATGAAGGTTAGTTATAGTTACAAAGATTCAAGGGGTATGCCTGAAGTGTCAGAATTCAGAGAGTGTTACATTTATGATGCACACTCTTATATGCATGTATATTGATGAAATTTAAAAATTCAAGTAACCAAGAGTAAGTTTACTAAATGACTTGAAAGACCTCAACACCAAAAGCAACACATCATTACTGAGAGAAATTAAAGAATGTCAAAGTAAATGGAGGGTTATACAATGGTCATGGATTGGAAGACAATAATAGAAAGACATCAGTTCTCCTCAAATTGACATTGCACTAAGTAAAAACCTTAGCAGATTTTTCTATTGAAAGTGGCAGGCCTATTTTAACAGTTGTGGAGAAATGCAAACGTCTGAGACTAGTCAAGGCAATGAAACTTAAACACTTCTAGGTATTAGAAGATTATAATGACAAAAAGTATGGATTTTATACAAGAGTAGAAAAATAGACAAGTGGAACACAATAGGTATTCCAGAAAAAGTTATAACCACATACTTAGTCTTGATATGTGACAATGTTCACAGCAGTTCAGAAAAAAATTATATTTTTCTTAACAATAAAAATAATTAAAAAATAGTCTTCCTTTTCCGATCCCATAGCGACTTAAAGTATGATTACTTACAATAGAATTGTCTAGCATATTTTGAAAATGAAAAATTGTATTATATCACAACTGTTTGAGAACATGCATTGATTAAATGGTCATTAAATGCTGAATGTAGAGAAAGTAACTTTGATTTGTCAAAATAAGCAAAGGATGATAAAAATAAATACAAAAGGCATATATATTACTTATTTGAAATGCTAATACATCTGAAATTTGTAGTTTCAAGGAAGTATCCTAGATCACCATAGCTAGTCACTCCCTGAATACTTTTTTAATGTATATGTTTGTAGAAAACCTGGGAATTTCTCCACCTTAAGGGTCCTTGATGTTCCTTCATGCTACTACTGACTTCTCAGTTACCAAAAATTATATGTTGAATTAAGGAGAATACATTATTAAGTACTTTCTTACACCATTAACAAGATTAAGTTGATGTTTGTGTCAAGGTTTGTTTTGAAGCAGATTCAGAAAATCTTGTCAGCAAAAACGATCTTATTTTTCGTGTGGTTGAGACAATTTGTGACAAATTTCCAACTTTCAAATGTATCAAATTACTACAGTTTACCCTTGAACAGCATGGATTTGAACTGCACTGGTCCACTTAGATGCAGATTTTTTTCATTTCTATAGTACTACATGTTCCCCTGTTGGTTAAATATTCAGGTGTGGAACCACAGATATGGAGGACTGACTATAAGTTATACCTGAATCTTTGACTTCAGGGAAGGTCGGTGACCCTAGCTCCCACATTGTTCAAGGGTCAACTGTATATTTTAATTTTCCCCATTTGGCTAGGTTTTTTTTTTCTTTTCTTCAACAAATTTGTTCTTTTTAGTACTCATTATAGACCAAGATGGATATTTTATTTAAAGGAGTACTGTTGAAATGTTAAACCAACAGAACTATATTTTTAACACTGAATAGCTCATTGCTTTTAATTGAAAACAGAATAAATTATTTGACTAATTTATGCTTGTAAAATAAAGTTAAATGCCACTTAAATATTATAAATATTCATTAAACAGATATAAATATTATAAATGTTTATATGTACTAAGTCTTTCATCGTAAAAGTGACACAAAAGGGGTGGAGTTACAGTTACCTTCCCCAAATTTGTCCTTAAATTGATCAAAATTTCCAAGTGTATTTATTTATGAAATGTATGCTTTTTTAACGGTCTCACCCAAGCCAGACACACTAGAAATAGCTAATTTGTCTGCGAGATGCCTAAGATAGTAGTAATTGATCAGAAATAGTACCCTCTCATATCTTACTAAGCAGAGATGTCTACCACATCCTAGTAGAGGAGAAATATGTGAAATGATGTAGAGTTTTGGAAGAAAGTATGATATTTAGGGTAACAAGTTTGATATCATATAGACAAAAGCAAAGGAGGTGGGGAGAGAGGATCAAGAAGAGAGGGAAGGAGGCTAGATTTTCCTAAGCACAAATCATTAAAGAACTTCCTGATCTGCCATTCTAAGAAATGTAGAAATCTTCTATAGGCAGTAGGGACCTATATAAGATTTCTGCCAGAGAAACAAATTGAGCGGATTTCGATTTTTGAAAGAGAATTCATGGAGTTGTAAAGAATGGAAGTCAGTTCTTCACAAAGGAATATTGTGTACTAGAAGACAGCTGATTACTGTCTGTGCTGCTTTCACCTATTTTTTTCTTCAGGAAATGGCTACATAATATAATTTTCTATCTAGATTCCCTGTAATGTCCTTAAACCTATTTGAGTTTGCTAGAGTCTGTAAATAATTGTTTACCATCTCTATATGCCTAAATATAATTAAAATGCTTAAGTGTCCTAGGAAAGTTATTTCATCTGTAAAGTATATCCAAATGACATTCCCATCATTTGATAACATCGTCTCCCCTTGCAACCATTTTGTACCATGTTTCTACATATCCCAGTGTTAACTCTTCTTTGTGTAAAATTCTACACTTGGCTGAACTGATCCTCTTTATTACTTAGATAAAGAGGGATTAAAGGTCCATATATTTTCCTACTAAAAGAGAGTAGTTGGCTCTGCTGTGCCTCAGCAAAGATATACTAGAACTGTTCAACCCTGGCAATGTTTGTAAATCAACAGCTCTAGAAACACACAACCTCAAAACGTTTCCAAAGAAAAGTTGTGACATTTTATCTGGCCCTGTATACTCCAATATGACTAACAAGTCATTTTTAACAAGTTAAAAAATGGAAATAGCCTAATATAATAAACTTGTATATCATTATTCGCACTATTTTTAGAAGAAAATTATATGTTTATATACTTTTATATTATATATTTATTATATATATACATATATATATATATATAAAAATTCTTATATGTCCAGTTGCCATAAGCATTTTGGTAATGGAAGCCTAGTTACAGGAATCTTGGTAAAGGCCAGTCAATGATTTCTTTTTTATTTGGTGTGAAAAGTAATTTATTATGTCACTCTTCTCTGGCTATTCAGTAACACAGACCTCATTTCAATGCATATGTTGCTCAGCTAAAGGCTCATGTGCTCTCCTTAAATAGTTCCTGTTAATAAGGTTTTGAAATTTACACTCTAAAGGAAATATTATATAATCCCTGGAATTTGTAGATGATAATACCTAATTATTACAACTGTGACACAATGTGGATAGTCCTGTAAAGTTTTTTTTTAATGTTGTAGAATATACATAATACAAAATTTACCATATGACTACTTTTAATTATACAGTCCAGTTGCACTAAGTACCTCACAATGTTGTGCAATCATCACCACTGCCTCCAAAACCCTTTCATTAACCCAAACTGAAGCTCTGTACCCATTAAATACTTCCCCATTCTTCCCTCTCCCCAGCCCCTGGTAACCACCACTCTACCTCTGTCTCTATGAATTTGATTATTTTAGGTACCGTATATGAGTGCAATTGTACAATATTTGTCCTTTTGTGACTAGCTTATTTCATTTAGCATAATTTCTTCAAAATCATTCATATTGTAGAATGGAGCAGAATTTTACTCATTTTTTAAAGTTAAACATTATTCCATTGTGTGTATGTACCACAGTTTGTTTATGCATTCGTCTATTGATAGATTCGTGAATTGTTCCCATCTTTTGGCTTTGGTGAACAATGCTGCTATGAACAATGGTATATAAATATCTATTTGAGTCTCTGCTTTCAATTCTTTGGGGCATATAACAAGAAGTGGAACTGCTGAATCATATGGTAATTCTAATTATTTTCAGAAGCACCACACTATTTTCTACAGTGGCTATACTTTCTTATATTCTCAACAACAATGCACATGGATTAAAGTTTCTCCACATCCTTGCCAACACTTGTTATTTTTTGTTGTTTTATAGTGGCCATCTGATGGTCTGTAGTGGTATCTCATTTTGGCTGATTAAGTTTTTAACAGATTTACTTTCCCAAAACAAAAGCAATAGTAAAGACATCAAATATTTCCACAAAAGGCCCTTTTACACACTACAATGGTTCAAAAGACTAGTTTTCTATGAGATACCTATCTCACCTGTCATTGGCATGTCACCACTTCCTATAATCTCAATATAATACTGTTTCATGGAAGTCTAAGGATAAATATGAAAGGAAACAGTAAAGAGATAAACGTTATCAATTTTAACTTTGTTAATATTTCTTCAAGAGAGTATTTTATCATCAGTTTTTCCCCTACATAAAAACATTTGTGGGGCTTTCCTGGTGGCGCAGTGGTTGAGAGTCCGCCTGCCGATGCAGGGGACACAGGTTCGTGCCCTGGTCCGGGAGGATCCCACGTGCTGCGGAGCGGCTGGGCCCGTGAGCCATGGCCGCTGAGCCTGCGCGTCCGGAGCCTGTGCTCCGCAACGAGAGAGGCCACAACAGTGAGAGGCCCGCGTACCAAAAAAAAAAAAAAAAAAAAAAAAAAAAATTTGTGACATAAATGCCATACTTACTACTGTAAGTGATTATCTCTTTTTAATATAGTTTTTCCTGATGTATAATCATATGTAACTGGAATAAGAAAGTCAGGGATTGGAGAGAATGATACACAGTGAGACTTCTAAATAATGAAAATCACCATCTATGGCCCAGAGAGAGAGAGAAAATTTCATTTGAATGACTTCTAGGAGTGTCCTTCATACTCAATATAATATAATATGTAATATAAGACATCTGTTTATAATAATAGAATGTGATATCAAGTAGCATTTAAAATCTGGTACATATCAAAATATGAGGAGAATAAAATCTTCTGTGACAGATTAGTAGATGTATAATTTATTAGTACTTGTTCTGATAAAGAATGCAAGAAATAAATTTGATAAAGTTAGCAAGGTAATATCTTTAATTGAAAACATAAGAACCTAAACAATACTGTGTTAAAAGTATGTATAAAAATCAACATAGGTTTTATAACAGATATTATACTTTTCAATGAAAGAGTCTAGGCCTGGACATCAAGAACAATATCACAGGAACATCAGGAGACACAGATACTCATGAAAGAGATTCAGAAATAATAAATCTGGAGTATAGTTTTTACTGATTTTTACTTATTTTAGAGCCCTGAAATATTCACCTTTCAATTTTTAGATTTTAGATTTCTCAGTATGAAGCATACAGTGATCTTATTTATTATAGTAAATCTGATTTATCATTAAATTTTAAAAAAGCCACAGGGAAAATTGTTTACAGTAGAAATTGTTTAAATCCTTCTGAATCTTGGACAATAGTCTGAAAAGTAATTTGTTTAAATAGCTCAGATACTCTTCGATATTAATTAAAATTTAATCAGTCCATTCTGTCTACAAGAAAACGTATATGTATATAATGAATTACAAATGTAATGAAATATGTATACAATGATATCTATACATAGAAATAGATATGTATTTTCACAGCCAAAGACCCTAGCTAAACATGTGAAAACATAGTGAGTTTTTTTCTCAATAAACAAATATTTTGAAGTTCAGTTTAATATTTTACAAGATAAATTATCAAGCTTTATGCATAACTTTTTTCTTACTGATGATTTTTACATCCCATTCCTCTAACCACAAATATAATTATATCATATACAAACAATTTATATAAAGTATTGGTTTACTGACATTTTCTGACTCTAGACAGACTTTCCCAGTAGGACAAATAGCATATGATCTTAATGGAAATTATTCAAACAATACCACCTAGTAAATCAATGTAGGAAGAACCAGCAACATATAACTCTTATATGTTATCCAGGACTTCCACTGCCAGCCAATTTGAAATAATATGGGACAAATGTAACCTCTTTCCTGAAATAACTGAATATCAGACAAAATATCTGAAACAACAGTTTTTAAGATACTGAACATCAGGCAATGAAGAACAGTGATCCCTGTGAGACAAGACACAAACAAGGTGAATCTTATAATTGCCTAAGCTTACTGCATTAAGTTTCCAGGTGGCAATAGTGAGGGAGGGCAGAGAAAACCTACTTCCTAATTAAGAAAATGGAGTTGAGATTCCAGGAGATAAAGACAGCTAGAATTTGTGGATGATGTATCAAAGAGGAAAGAGCTTCACAGACAGAGAACTGTGGAGATCTGCAGAGCGTCCCCCTCAAATATTCAACAGGGTATTGATCAGCACATGGCCTCAAGAAAATGTTTTAATATTGAGGAAAGAACTACCTGAAAGAATTAAAAGTAACAATATCTGGCACTCACACAGGGCTGAGAATAATACCTGTTTCCAAAGGATTGTACTGGAAAATTTCATAAATTACTGAGCACTTGTTATAGTACTCAGAAGAGTCTTGCCTTAGGTGTAAAGAATAATAAACTCTAAGCTAAACACTGATTTTGTCCTGCCTAGCAAATCTTAAAAGCAAGGCTTGAAAGGATCTACCTCTTTTCTAAGTATTGAGTTGGCCAAAAAGTTCATTCAGTTTTAAGTAAAAATAAAAGGCACATATTTCATTTTCAACAAGACATTTATTGAACAACGTATTCCTTAACAAATGAACTTTTTGGCCAACCCAATATATTAAATGCACCCTAGAACAAACTCAAGAATATTTTAATTTTAACTTTTTTTTTTTTTTTTTTTTTTTTTTTTTTGTGGTACGCGGGCCTCTCACTGTTGTGGCCTCTCCCGTTGTGGAGCACAGGCTCCGGACGCACAGGCTCAGCGGCCATGGCTTACGGGCCCAGCCGCTCCACAGCATGTGGGATTTTCCCGGACCGGGGCACGAACCTGTGTCCCCTGCATCGGCAGGCGGACTCTCAACCACTGCGCCACCAGGGAAGCCCAAACTCAAGAATATTTTATAGGATTATAAATATATCCAGCATGCAACAAAGTAAAAAAACCAAAACTGTCTCCAATACAATATAAAATTACCAGACTACCAAAGAAGTAGGAAAATATAACCCATAATGAGTAGAAAACTCAGAAAAATCAATTAAAACAGTCCAAGAATTAACACAGATGTTACAATTAGCAGACAAGGATTTGAAATATTTCACATAACTATTATAATTCATATACTCAAAAAGATAATTAGAGACATAGAAGATAAAATATGAACCAAATTGAGTTGTGGAGATAAAAACTATAATGAATGTGATGAAAAATACACCAGATGATGTTAATGGCAGATAAGACACAGCTAGAAGCTATTCAAAATGAAACACAAAAAGGAAAAAAAAAAAAACTAAAAAGATTAATAGAGCTTCAATTGACTGCCAGAAAACTTGAAGCAGTCTAATATATGTGTAATAGGAATCCCCAGAGAAGACATGGTGGAGAAACTGAAAATAATATTTGAAAAATTATGGCTAATAACTTTATAAATTTGATATAAATTATATACCAACACATCCAATAGTTCAGAATATTTCAGGCACAAGAAAGAAGACATATTCTAATAATACTTTACTTGTCTGAGATTCTTCATCCCCATTCTTCAGGCATAGCTTAGATTGGCAGTTGTTTGCTCCCCACCCCATGGCAATTTGAATATGTTATACCACTGACTTCTTGCATGTATGTGGATGATGTGAAATAGACTGTCAGTGTAAATCTTAGCTTTTGGAAGTGCTTTGCAATTTCCTTTTTTATCTTCTATGATTTTAAGATTTATTTTCTCTTTTTTGTAATTTAGGATTTTCAAAATACTATATTGACCTGTGAGTATTATATGGAAGACTTGTCTTCTGTCATTCCTAGAAAATTTTATGCCATTATATCTTTGGAAAATAATTTCCCCAAATTCTGTTTTTTTAAAATTCCCCATAAGATTTAAGCTTGTTTATTATGTTTTAATTCAGCAAGTATTTTTTCCTGTGAAATATAATGTAAAAACTTAAAAAACAAAAACCTCAATTACATAGAGTCAGGAGGTCAGAAGGGGAAGCTTTCATGCTCTGCAAAGATAGCAGAGTTCAACAGGAAGAAGCAAGATGCCTTTTCTTTCCTGGCAAGGATTCAGCCAATGAAGCCATGGACTCTTTGTTTACTATACCCCTCCCAAATTTCTCTTCCCCCCCATAAAAATGTTCTCCTTCCCTTGCAGTGTGGGCACTTGTACATGACTAACCATGGTTGCAGACCCTGAACTGCAGTTCTCTGCTGATCCCAAATAAATCTGCCAATGAAAAAAATTAATCAACAGTCTATGGAAGAAATGGAAAATTTTATTCAGGCCAACCTGAGGATTATAACACTGAGAGAGTCTTTCAGAAAGCTCTGAGGATTGTTTCGTCCATTAGAGGTCAAAGCACAGTTATATAAGTTTTTGAGACAAAAGGTTATAGGTCCAATGACATATTGCCGACAATTTACATGATCCATACCTATACATACAGAGCAAGTAATGGGTCATGGGCTATCCTGGTCTCTTACAAGATTAAGAAGGAAGGTTATCTCCTAAGGAAGTCTGGTTACTGCAGATGCACAATACACATTAAAGGGGAGGGAGGAAGCCCAAATGGGCAAAGAAAAATTTTATGCTTAAATTCTTCTTGTCTTACTATAAAATATGAATTTTATTTTTTATTATTTTTTTCATATTTTTTCCACTATGGTTTATTATAGGATATTGAATATAGTTCCCTGTGCTATACAATAGGACCTTGGTAATCCATTCTATATATAATAGTTTTCATCTGCTAGTCCCAAACTCCCAATCCAACCCGAATTTTATTTCATCAAACCCATCTTTGCTGGAGAAATACCTGGCAGTCTGTTTGTTTAAGGTCAACAATAGTATCCACATAGTCTTTTGAAGTTAGATAAATAGATGATTCAAAAATAATATAAAGAATGAGAATTAAGGCAAGCACAGCATGGGACAAGAAAGAGTAACAACAATAAATGTTGGGAAGAAGAGTGTGATACTGTGATTTATAGTAAGAAACATATATTTGTTTTTCATCCCTGTTTCTGGTAAAAAGCATAGATAACCTTTGGAATCTCCTAGGTGATGAGAGCTTTAAAATGTCTTTTGTTATGTTAATGAGGCAACCTTTGGAAAGCCCCCAGGAAACCTAAAGATGTGGACTATTTGCCAGGGGAGCCAACCTCGTGATTAGAGGGTTGAAACTTTCAGTCCCACCTCTGACCTCTTGGGAGGAAAGAGGGAGTGGAGATTGAGTTCAGTCATCAATAGCCAATGATATAATCAATCAATCATGCCTATGTGATGATGCTTCCACAAAGACCCTAAAGGATAGGGTTTGGAAAACTTTCAGGTTAGTAAACATGTAGAGGGAGGTTTAAGGTGAGGAGTATACCTAAAGAGATCATGACAGTTTCATGCCTTTTCCACATGCTTTTCCCTATGCATCTCTGGCATCTGACTGTTCCTTTTATTATAACCAACAATCTAGTAAGTAAAATGTTTCTTTGAGTTCTGTGAGCTGCTGTAGCAAATTAATGGAAACTGAGGAGGAGATCATGGGAACTTCTGGTCTGTATCCAGTCAGGTAGCACAGGTGACAGTGACAATCTGGACTTGTGTTTGTCATCTGAAGTAGAAGGGGTGGGCAATCTTGTAGGACTGAGACCTTAACTTGTGGGATCTGATGATATTTCCAGATAGATAGTGTCAGAATTGATTTGAATTGTGGGGTAAGCAGCTGGTGTCTGAGAATTGCTTGGTGTGTGGGGACACTCCACATTGTAAATAGTGATCAGAATCATTAAAGGGGAACCCCAAAAAGGACAGAAAATTGATAGCTAGAGAATTAGAGTAGAAATTGAATGAGGGGTATTCCTGAAGCTAAAAAATACATGGTTTTTGAGGGAGAAAATTTTTACTTAAGAGTCTAATTCAAACATAGTAAATGGAAAAGTGTATATAGGATTTAGAAGAATTGTGAATCTTGACAAAAGCAGTTTTTGTGAAATGACATGTTTGCAAACATATGGCAATGCATTAAGAAGGCAGTGAGATTAAAATAAATAATGCAGATAGTTAATGTGGACAACCACTCAAGCATTATATTATGTCTCGCCAAAATTAAGAGAGATTATTATGTTATGAAGTTGAGAGGGATTTTTATCATTGTTGTTGTTGGAATATAAAATTGACTTGAATGTATGTAAATACTACTAGAAGAAACCTATAAAGATAGAGAGCTCAAAGTCTCAGGAAAGACATAAGATAATGAATTGATTATGTTGTACAATGGGTTGCCCCATTAAGCAGCCTCTAAGATGAAACTTAGAAGGCAGGATGTTTATTAAGGACTACCCATGGGATAGGCACCTGTGGAAGGAAGATGAATTGTGCAGAAGGAGACATCAGCTGAGATACAGACCCAATAATAGCCTCAAGCAATTTCACTAGGAATTCTATAGGTATAATAGCCTTTCATAATCGTCCCAAATTAGGCTAAGATGGCTAGGTCATCATATTCTTGCACAGATCAGTTATTAGATGTGTGCTGGCCTGGAAATCAGTGTATCTTGAGGCAAGGATGTCTAGAACTGAGGCAGTCGTTATAGGTAGGAGCAGCTGAAGGCTGCCTTCCAACAATAATCCCAGTAGCTGGGTCCTAGAAAAGAAAGAATGGTTGTGATCCTAAGTACAGAAGAAATAACTGCTTTGTATAGGTTAAGAGAACACTTTTACACCAAGAGTAAAACCAGCCTTACGGATGACTTGAAAAGACACAACTAGTTCTTGGTTTACGTGGAAAAGAAACAAACTAGAATCAAATCTCCAATAGCTAGCCAAATAACCCAGAAATAATAATTTGGGAAGAGATGATAATCCAAAGTCCAAAGCAGTAGTGAGGGGTCTGTCATCTAGTGAAGACTGGAAGTCAAATCAGGTAAGGTAATCATCGGGTCAAATGTAGATTAGCAACCCTAGAAAGACTATGGAGAGCATCAAAGAAACTTGACTAGTAAACATGAAATGGGGAAAAGAGTGGCTACATTCATTTAGAGTACCTTAAGTGATAGGGACTATGCTAAGTATTTTATGAGAAATGACATAGCATAGTGATTAAAAGTAAAAGCGCTGAAGCCAGAGAGCCAAGGTTAACAATCCCATATTGCCACATACAGCCTGGTGACCTCAAAGAAGTTACTTAGCATTTCTGTGTATCAATTCTCTCTTCTGTGAAATGGAGTTGAAAATAATATTAAATTTACTTGGATTGCTGCAGGATTTTGTGAAAGTTTATATAGGGGCATTGTTAATGAATGGGTGATACCAATCATCACAATAATCAAAAACATCTGAGGCAAAGCAGAAACCCCCAAAACTCAATTGTGGGATGAGACACAGGAATCAAAAGAAACAAATACTCACTTATTGACAATAAGATGGAAGTTAAAATTGGGAATTGAATGAGGGAAATTTTAATGCTGAGTCATTGAGATTTGAGCATAAAGTTCCTTTTATTAAACATTTAACTGGCAAGATGAGCTCCAGAATGTGAAATAGGTTTGAAATATATATATGTGGATTTTGGTTGACTCTAATTGCAACAAGCCAGAAAACTAGTTCACAGCAAATTCTAAGGTGCATAAGGGGTAAGACTAATATTCATCAAGAAGTTGATATATGTCAGTCATTGTTAAAAGTACTCTATGTACATTATTTCATTTAATTCTCACAAACAACATGTGAGTTACTTATTTTAATATATATATATAATATAATTAAGATAGGGAAATCATGAATGATGATTACTGGTAATAATTACTCTATATATGGTGATAATAGTTCAAATTGATGAAATTTGAATTCAAATAGAGGTTTGTCTCGTTTCAAAGCTTGCACTGTCACATGTTGTGTTGCATGTGTGCTAATCTCACTTCAGGTAGCCTCAGGTAACTGGAAATGAGCATGCATCCAAAAAATAAGAAATAAAAGAGAAGATAAATAGGGATAAACAGGAACATAATTTTATTAACCCCCTCAAAAATAATTAATTTACATATATAAAGTCATATATAGACATAGTCCTAGTTACAAGAAATAAAAATAAGGTTTGCGTATTTTCTGGTTTGTCTCCATTTCCATTAATTATTAATAAACTACATAGTGTTTATATACATTAAAAAGTCTCTTTGACCTTATCTCACATAGAAAGAAATGGGAAATTTCCATCAGCTTGAACCTCCACCTGCAGAGTGAGGATCTTGGCTGCTGTAGAAGTCCTCTCAAAGTATTTCCAGGACTTAGTAGAGGGTGCTTTACAAGCGTTTGTGTATGTGTCCTCTATGAGTAGGCCTTGATAATTGCTATCATGACAACTTTTCCTACTATGTGTGGTTGTAATTCTATATCAGCAAAGAAAGCCAGTGACACTTCTTCACTGGGTACCTCAGTGTAGCCAGACTCTGCTGTACTTGACAAGGCCACGTTGTGTCCTCTAATCTTTTCTCCGTTCTGCATGATCACTTTCCCACTCTTCTGTGTAGCACAGTTCCCACTCAGACTGCTGCTCACAGACCATTAAAGAGCAGTGTGAGGGGATGGAATCAGTACCTCTTTACCTTTGGCTTCAGTTTTATTACAGGATTCCCAAAGTAGGGCAACGTGTCCCAGTTCTTCATGAGTTACCTATAGCACTCTCTTGTCCTAGGCCCTGACCCTGGAAACAACTGGTGTGACAGACAATATGATCTATGACAAATTATTACTTCCGATAATGAGTAAAGGTTCACATTGGGTTAAGCCTATTGTTCCTGGATTCTTCCCGCAGAATGATGTATATACTCAGTTTTCATACAAAAGGACCTAAGTCTCAGGTCTCCCAGTTGTAGCAAGAAATATGTCTGAATCCCAATGTTTGATGTCTGTGTTTGTGTGTGTGCATATGTATATAGTATAGTCAGCTGTCTTGTGATACTCTTTTAATGTGAATAAAGAGATTCCTTGATGTAGTTAAATTATAGAGATTTAACACTGCTCTAAGACTTTACCAGACAAAAACAATTTAAATTCTCCTGGATTCAGAATGGAAATTACAATTAGCAGCACATTTTGGGTAATGGCATCTATGATGCCACAGTCACAGACATCCCGCCAGAATGTGGGTGGCTTGATTGGAGCCATTCATTGCCTGGCTCCATCTACACCCTGCAGAGCAATTTAGCTCTTTAAATAACCATACTGCTGAAAGCAACTATGTGCTGTGCAAAGTAAATCAACATACAAATCATTTGCTTATATCAACAAATCCTTAATTTGCTTCATCACAAGAAATTTCTAATAAATCTTAATTGAGATCTTATTAAGAGTGAATTTGATCTACCTTAAGATGAGAATATTCCCGAAGAAGATTTCATAAATGACATATATACTAGCATCATAAAGTAAGAGTGCTAATTGAATTTTTATAAAAGCAGCTTTTTAACCATTTTAGGAGAAGAAGTATCTTCAATCAGTGTCCAATTTATAAGGGTTTCCTGTGAAAGTCAGTCAGTGCATAATTTATTTCCCCAGCCTACTCATGGAAACTTCAAATCGTTATTGTAATTTGTAAGGTATTGGGACTTGCCCATCATTTTTGTGTTCATGCCTGAATTCAAATGCTTAAATTTCAGAACTTGGCTGTAAATTTATTATCCATTCAAACGTGAAGGCCTCAGATAAAAGTTAAGATTTTGTACTTAATTTACCCCTCAATTTTTCATATCATAAAATCAAATGACATCATTCTTAGATGTAAAGTAACATGATCGGAATGCACATTGGTCTACACTAACATAATCTTAATAATTTATTAACTTCAACTGCATCAGAGATACAACAGTATAAATAATTTAATAGTTATTTGGTAAATGGATTTCAAAGAAGATAATGGTGTAAAACTAATGTGTACCTTAGGTTCTTCAATTGTATCTAATGCATAACATCTCTTTTACATAAGGGTCTGAAAAAATTTTTTTAAATACAAAGGAATGGTAGAAGGAGATCAACACAGTCAATGTTATTCACACTAAATCTTAGGTTAGATGAAGTAGCAGTTCTAATACGGAACTCCAGAAATAAGCTGATTTACCCACCCAGTTACAGGCAGCTGTAATTAGGGCAGGCCTCCCAGTACTGAACAAGAAATTGCAAAGATGAAGAAACAGCTCTGTAGATTAAGTTCAGTGATTTTTTTCCAGATTTAACAACTAAGTATGTCAGTCTATTGTGGAGCGAACAAAGAAGATAAAAGATGTCATAATTTGTGCTTAGAGAAAGTGACTCATCTAGGTAAACAAGGGTATAAAAAGCACAATTACTTTTTTTTTTAATTGAAGTATAGTTGATTTACAATGTTTCAGGTGTACAGCAAAGTGATTCAGTTATACATGCATATATCTATTCTTTTTCAGATTCTCTTCCATTATAGGTTATTACAAGATATTGAATATATTTCCCTGTCCTATACAGTAGGACCTTGTTGTTTATCTATTTTATACATAGTAGTGTGTAGCTGTTAATCCCAAACTCCTAATTTATTCCCCCTCCCTTCCCCTTTGGTAACCATAAGTTTGTTTTCTATGTCTGTGAGTCTATTTCTGTTTTATAAATATGTTAATTTGCATCATTTTTTAAGATTCCACATATAAGTGATATCATATGGTATTTGTCTTTCTCTGTCTGGCTAATTACTTCACCTAGTATGATGATCTCTAGATCTAACCATGTTGCTGCAAATGACATCTTTTTATGGCTGAGCCCATTCCTTTGTTGATGGACATTTACGTTGCTTCCATGTCTTAGCTATTGTAAATAGTGCTGCTGTGAACATAGGGGTGCATGTATCTTTTCAAATTAGAGTTTCCATCTTTTCCTGATATATGCTGAAAAAAAAGCACAATTCCTCTAAAAATTTTGGTCCTAAGTCATATTTTTCTCTTTAACAAAATAAAAATCTCAATAAAGAATTACAACTTCAACCATAGTGAAGTTTTTGCCTTTGTTACTTCACAGTCTAATTACATGTAATATTACCAAAATTCCTAGAAAAATTGGTCAAATAAGCATTTTTCAAAATCTATTCATATCTTCCTAAAATCATGAATTTATTAAAAATGTACAAATTTAATTATTATCAACTTATTAAGAGTCAACTTTATTTTGCAAGCTTGAATACTCTGGTAACTTATAGATAGACACTAAAATTGCTACAATGGTGACAGCATTAGCACCTGTCTCAGAATGATTTTTGAAAAATAAAAGAGTTTATCCATATAAAGTACTTAAACAATGTCAGGTACATAATAAGTGCTCTTTAAATATTTTCTATAATTGTTGTAACAATTATAATAATAGTTAATAATTATATTGCATTTGATATCTATTATTTTAAAAAGGAATACAAACTATTATAGTATGACACAACACTAAAGAGTGTACAATTTTTAGAAATTATTCTGTGATATTTCAGTTATTCATCCAAAACCAGAGAATTGTTCAGGATGTATTTATATTTTGCTTAAGAAAATATTCTTGCAAATGAATCCACTTGCTTTTTTTTTGTCATGAAACTCAGCACATTTGATAAACCTTTTTAATGATTGTCTTTTTCAGGATGTCATAAGCATTATAGAGTGCAGGGCAACAGGATGAATCTAATAATTACCTGTTGACTAAATGAAGGTTTTACTGAAAATAGCAGTAAAATCAATTGTCTTTAAGTGAATTAAGCCTAATACATCGTCTGAAACAGGACACAATCCTTTTGATGATCCTATTCATACAGTCTTTGGAGTAAGTGCCTGGGTTAGAAATGCAGATCTTAGTAAGAGCATGGCCAGCCAGAGAGAGCCTGAGTCCTTGACTGAAACTCTATTCAGAGACTGCAATGCACTGGCTGTGCACCAATTCAGGCAAGAGGCCTGCCAGGTAAAGCCTCTATAGTTGCCCATGGTCAGGCCTGAAAAATCATACATAGGTTTTTGAACAGGAGCTGAACTCCTCACCCACAGTGCTGTATTTGAATTTCTACTCCCTTCATAACTGATGATGCTGATTGCTTCTTTATTAACTTATGGGTAAGTGTATAACTTCCTTTTTGAAGTCTTTATTATTTTGCTGATTTTATTTGCTCATTATTGATTTGTGGGAAGTCTTCATGTATTCTGGAAACAAGTCTTTGGCCAAACACATATGTATAACATTTATTTTCTCCCACTCTGTGGCTTCCTGTTAATTTTCATACCTATGTCTGTTGCTTAACATCTTTTTTTTTTAAGTAGTTATGTATTCAGTATTTTATTTATTTATTTTTGCCTGTGTTGGGTCTTCATTTCTGTGCAAGGGCTTTCTCTAGTTGCGGCGAGCGGGGGCCTCTCTTCATCGTGGTGTGCAGGCCTCTCACTATCGCGGCCTCTCTTGTTGCGGAGCACAGGCTCCAGACGCGCAGGCTCAGTAGTTGTGGCTCACGGGCCTAGTTGCTCCGCGGCATGTGGGATCTTCCCAGACCAGGGCTCAAACCTGCATCCCCTGCGTTGGCAGGCCGATTCTCAACCACTGCGCCACTAGGGAAGCCCAACATTTTTTTTCTAAATAAAGATCTTTATTGTCAAGGCTTACTGGGTCCTCTCTAAGAAATCTTGACTATGCCAAGATTGTAAAGAGATATTGTGTGTTCTTGTAGAAGATGTGTACTTTTAGCTTTCTTACTAAGGTCAAGTATCAATCTCAAATTGTGTATGGTATGAGATAGTGGTTCATTTTCTTCACATATGAATAGCTCATTGTACCAGAACAATTTCTTGAAGGCTTTCTTTTGCCATTAAGTGGATTTGGTACATTTTTAAAAATCCATAGGCCTTATAAATACATATTTGTTTCTGGACACTTAATTTGGTTCAATTGATCTAATAATCTATTTCTATGTCAGTACCACAATATGTCTTGATTATGAAATAAAGTATGATTTCTCAAAATGTTTAAACTATTTCTTCAAAATTATTTTGGCTATTTTAGATCATCTGAATTTCTACATGAATTTTAGAATAATTTTATCAACTTCCAAAAACAATTTTTTTCAGAAATTTGTTAGAATTTGTTAATTCTAATAATAATTTCTGGGATAATTGATATAAAAGTATTGAGTCTTTGAATCCATAAGCATTGTATAAATCTCAATTTGTTTAAGTCTTCTTTGACTTCTGTCACCAAAGTTCTTTAGGTATTATTGTAGAGGTCTTATATATGTTTTGTTACATTCATCCATGCATGTTTTATATTCTTCAGCTCTTTTGTAAATGATATTTTCATTTTAGTTTCATTTTATAGCTGTTTGTTGATACAGAAACACAATTGAATTTTAGATAATGTTATTATAAAAAGTGAACTTATCAAATTAATTCTAGTAATTTTTATAGTTTTTAGGCTTTTATATGTAGAACATTATCTTTACTGTGGATAAAAATGTTTTATCCCTTCTTCTGTAAACCGTATACATTTTATTTCATTTTTTCCATTGCAGAACTTTCTAGGATCTCAAGAAAAAAGGTTGAAAGTACAAATCCTTACCTTACTCTCAGCCTTATGGGAAAAGCATTCATGTTTTCACCAACAAGAACATAAACTATGTTGTTAACTGTAGAACTTATAAATGACCTTTTGGGTTAAGAAAGTTTCCTTCTACTCCTAGTTCACTTCAAACTCATTTATAACTTTTATTTTGATTATTGTATTTCTAAAGCCAACCAAATATTAAAATATTTTGGCTAAAGAAGAGCACATAGGATAAAGTAGGAATATAAGGGGTGGTTAGGTGAAAATACTATAGATGGTAAAATAAAGGATAGCTACCATCGAACATTGAGACTTTTCTTAAGAGTATGTGTGTACTTCCAATATGGAAAACAGATACACTGTCATAAAACTGGTTTCTAGCATCTCTCTAACTAGGATCTGTATTCCTGATACCATGTTTTAGAATCAGATGGCTACTTAACATTCGTTGCTCAGTCACATTTTTTAAATAAGCCAAATTTAATACCTAGAGTTGTTGTGATAAATAAATGCAAAAAGAATATATGGAAATCTTCAATTCATCCACTGACACATAGCAACATTTTATATTTTTTAATTGCTCTAGTGGTGATATTTCAGATGATGAAGTCATAATTACATTCATCATGAAGATGATGGTGATGGCAAATAACCATTATTAAAACACGATACGTAGTTGTGTTTAATGCCCATGGCAGACTAATAAAAGAAAAACCACTGAATCTAATAGAAGGAATAAATACTTAAAATACATTGTCCTAGTGGAAAAGTAGCAACAAGATACAAGCTACCTTCCATTCAAGATGTCTCAAGGTAAAAATAACTGATATTTTAAAACATCAACATAAAACCTGGGTCTATAATGAAAACTGCTTAAGCAGTTCCTGTAATTTTTCTCTACAGTTATGTAAACTACCAGCTCTATCAATCTAGTGTTTTGACAGTATTGTTTTCATTTATTCCTTGTCTCATTCTAAATACATGATTTATTACACAATAGTTTTAGCTGAAATGATTCAAACCAAGAGAACAAGAAAAGCAAAAGTAAACTAAGTTGAGTGAGGCTTGTACACATTGTGTGTGCACTGAGGTTCTGCACTTTTGATGGAAGAGCTCCACTCTCAGTCACAGCTATATAGCACCTAAGAGCCAAGTGCAGTTCAGTGAATTCACAAACCATGAAAAACATTGTGAAACCTAGTAACATCTAACAGAGAAAATAGTAATGTAAGATGGGTATTATATTATAATTATATTATTATGGATATTATAAACATTCTTACATTACAAAAATCTAGCAATATGTTACAGAATGTCTGTCAATGATGCTCATATCATACCAAAGCAGAGCAGAGTTGAAACATTCTACCTGGAGTTGCCCAATATAATGAGATTCAACTACATGATTCTGATTTTATAAAAGTTAAGCATACTTGAATATCTCCTTACACCTTTGAAATTTTCCTCATACATTCCCTATTAGAGATTTGATCAAATTCAAACACGAGTATATGCACTTTGTTCTCAAACAATAGCTCCTTTATATTAAGGATGATTATCCCTTTTCTTCATAAAACTCTGACTGATTTATGCTTTTGACAAACACAAATCATTATTTACACAACTGTAATGCATTTTTTTTCCTTTGAAGAACTGACATAGGGACAATAGTTGTTTATCCTATCTGGATAAAATTCATCAAAATTGCCTGTGGTTTTAACAAAATGACATTGAACTTTTGAACTGATTTGACTGTAGGAAAATTGAGGCCAAAATTTGTTCAGGAAAAATAGTTAACTGAAAGAAAATACTCTATGGAATTATGTCAGATGTGTAGGTAGGAAGTGACAAATAATGCAGCTATTGACTTCTTTTTCAATAAAAAATCTATGTTATTAGTATGTAGTCTGTGAATTGATAGTTAGCATGACTGGTGAGAGAACCAGTAAAAATTCTACTTAGAAAATATTTTTCAGGATGCCTTTCTTCTTTGGTGTGTAGATTAATAATTTACTCTTTTTGTATGCAGACTTTGCCAATTTAACTGTTCATTTCTCATTCTTGAAGGATTCTGACTGATAAACTATCTTCCAGTAACACTGATTATTCAGCAATGCTGAACTTGCAAAATATAAACAAACTCTGAATCTTCTTGCAAATTTGCAGCCATATCATTGCCTTCTAAATTCAGTGTGCCTAAAGTGTATTAATACTACACTGCATACTGACCATTCAAACTCTTTATCATGTAAGGACTGAAACTAACACTAAGAAGCTCTCTTTGTTTTATGCATAAAGTATTGACATTGGTGGCAACATTAGAGCAAATAAGAGACAGTATTAACTGAAAACTGTTTGGTTTTCAATATTGGATAGAGTGCATAGAAGACACAAACTCCCTTAACTTCCATTTTAATATTGATGCTTACGTAAACAGTATGTATGAGATATTTTCAGAAGCAACTTTAAAAGAAGACAGAGTAAATTGTATTTGGTAGTACATATTTCACCATTTCCTTTGTTAAAGAGACAAGTCACTCTCAAGGTCACACTTCAGCAACAACCAAGTAAAAATTAATTTTTTTTCAGAAATGGCAATTAAGTGGCAGTATAATTATTTCTTACAAGAAAGAACAATACATCCTGCAAAGAAGAATTTCTCCCACAAAGATTCAAACTGTATGAATATTAAGTGTTTATATTTGCATTATGCAATCAATTTCAAAATAAAGTAGTATCATATACATTCCATATGTTTCCACACTTCCAAATTTCATCTGATAGAAGGACCAGGCTTCCACGAATTTTGTGCAACTGACATGATGATTTAGCCAAATTCAACCTGGAGATCCTATCAGAGAGCAACCTGAGGTAAGATAGCAGAAACAGAAACATAAAAAAGGAAGTAGGGCTATGTCACCGAGAGTGACACATGAGGTGGCCAAAGGTGAGCCTGTAGAACCACTGATGCTGCTGCCCTGCCCTTTCAGGCCCAAGTCCCTAAGGCCTGGCCACCACTGCAGCAGTGAAGAAGTTCAACTTCATGAAGCAGCTGGCCAACCAAACTGTGGCTAGAGCTGAGAAAACAGAAGTCCTTTGTGAAGATCTGTTACAATTCAAGCTGTGCATGGACATGGTTCAGTCAATGTACCACCATCCCCACAAGAGCCTGATGGTGTGCTTCCAGGGCCAGTGTGGCACCAATGCCAGGAGATACAGAAAACCCCTTTCAAAACTCAAAATATTCAAAATGCATCAGCTCAGCTAGAAGAATTTCTCTTGGGGAAGATGCTAGACACATGTGGGGATGCTGAGAATCGATTAGCTCTAAACTCTCTCAGCATGATGGAGTGCTTTTCTTTGTTGAAGAAAAGATTGTGGACTTTCTGCATGACATAAACAGAAGTGGAGCTCCCTAAATATAGAGAAACAGAGGAAATAGCTCAATAAAATGGGATTTGGTTAGAGCTAGGCGGAACTAAGCTCACAAAACTTCAGAAGTCAACTTTCAGGGGCTTCCATAAAAAATAGATACCTTAAGAGATGGTTAAAGCTGGAAATCAAGTAGAACACTGCAAAGATCAATTTGCAGCAGACATGAGCAACTGTATGGCCAAAGAAGGGCAGTATAACAAATTCTTTGTTTCATTATTAGAAGCCCCAGCAGATTACCATCAAAAAGCTTTAGCAGTCTTAGGAAGGGCCCTCCCTGGAATGTGAGCCAATCAAGGTAGGTGTGTGGAAAACCAGCTTTGGGGACTCCTTTGAAAGAATAGAGGTGGTTCTGGTTGAGACCTGTGTCATTGCTTCTCCTAGAGAACCACATAGAGAAGGGCATTTTTAAATTGGTATTGGGGCCTCCAAGTTAAAGAAACAGAGCTGTTTTAGACTGCTCTACCTCTAACCTAGATGAGTTCTATTCAGACCCCCATTCTGTAGGCTGTTGATTTAAAGTCCTAATTATGGAAATTGCCTTAAATTTTGATGACTTTTAATCTGTGTGAATAATGGACACAAGTTGCAAGTGTGTAAGATTAAGACAAAAAAACTTCAAGATTTATGGAGAACAGGTCAAAAGTTGTCACCACAAAATTTCGTTAACTTTAGGTATTTAATTAAGTTCCTTTCAGAGCTTGCTTATACCAGCAGCATTAACAAAATGCATGGCAATCATATTTGTGCCTAACTTGTTATGGGCCAAAAATGAAGGAATGCTTGCTGAAATGGCTGTAGCCACATCCATTCGCGTGGTTATGGTGATTGAACAAATCATTCAGTATGACAACTGGTTCTTCACTATAAAGGTAAAATGTAATGTATCGGAGCATTTGTACATCTCCACACAAATTCCATCACTCTTCCCACACTGGAAATGACTAACTCAGGGACCCTGCAGAAGAAGTGGCCTGCCAGTTTGGTGGAGATGGAAGGAGAATTGGCTAAGAAGGAGAACTTAAATATGAAGCTTATGGACTTCTAGGGTAGCACTCTAAAGAAAGCATATATCCCCTGCTTTCCACCTGCCTCTCCCATCTGCAGATCACATCACCTTGGCTTCAGTGGACCCAGAGCACCCTCCCAAAGCTCTACGGCTGAAAGCAGTGAAGGGGATAAGACTGCCCCTACTTTATGGACACCTTGGAACAGGGGCTGAGGACCTGGAGTCAGATAACTATTAGCCAAAGCCAGTCTCAGGCAGCTGTCAGGTCCCATCAGCTTTGGTACAGCTCACAGGTCCTCTGATCTTAGCACTCATACTTTGCTCTGAGCTGTTAAAAATCCTTCCAGCACACCTAAAACCAGGAAAACCACCTTCTGGCTACCCTGGGGGCCAGAGTTGTCCAAGAATATCTTAGCATCTAACCCATCTCTCACCAAATCCTCCTTGCACTCAACATACAGGGCAGGCTCTAGGCTAGCCCTCCGCTGTCTCCCAGCTCTCTGGGCCCTGGGGGTACTTCCATAGCCTGTCCTTTACAACCTCACAAACACCCACTGACACAGCCCCAACCTAGACCAGCCAAGTTGGGTAGCCATAGCCCTTCCAAACCCATGGCATTGCCCAGTGAACATGGACTTGAGCAATTATCTCACACTTCTCTCCAGAGTCCAACACCCTTAGTACTTCACTCAAAGAGGACAGTCCTAGATTTTAGCTTCTTAGATTCAAGCTTTGAGTAACCTTGAGACTGTACAGTTACATAGTGAAATCTTACTGAGACCAAGACAAATACCAAAGCCATGATACTGACCCAGTGTGCCCCCATCCCCTTATTCTCCTGATGCCCACTCAGTGGGGGATGGCAACCTCACCAACACAGCACTAACAGCTTTCAAAATAGTAATGGATATATGATCTTCCATATTTCATAATAACTGGGGCTTATAGTATTTTATGACAACAATTTTAGGTTTTCAGAACCACTTGGCAGCATATTTCCTGAAATACACTCATATTCAGTAAGCAAAAATTGCCCGGCTACATTTTGCTGGATATGGATGATACAGAAAGGGCAGCCTTATGAAAAAAGCTGCCTCCTAGCCCTTGACCTCTTCTTTACTGGTGAGTGGAATAGGGCAGGCAGCCATACTATGCAAGACTTTGCCTGTTGCTCAGCTTGAGGAAAAAGTGGAGGCTAACACTTAAAGATGAATGACTTGTGTCTTGAGAAGTTGAATTTACTTAAACGGGAAAGAAATTATGCCAAAAGCAAAAGCAAAACAAAATGAAATACCTAGACTGGAAAGAATATTATTGCTGAGATGTGAATAGGAAGCTTTAGTCACAGCTGTTATTGCAAGCAAGTAGTGCCAAGGCAATTTGAAATGAATAAGAAGCAATGTATAAATGATTTATTTAATAAAATACATTACTTGTAAGTTACCTACTTCCTGGCCCTTGGACTTTCATTCTTATGTATTAGGAATGAGTTGCTTCTCCTTCACTCTTGCTGCAAAATCATTTTGTATTAAGTATGGTCCACTTCTCCCCTAAACTTCTCAAACCATAATCTTTTGTGTTAACCTGACTTTCACTGGTTGGTCCTTAGTTGCAAGCAGGAGAAAACAACCAGGAAGCCAAATGTCTTTGACTATTCAGGGTCAATGTCTGCACAAGCAGTGGTTTGTCTTCCTGGGCTAGTTCCTTCAGAGGTTGTAGGTAAGAGTTCTAATTGTCATATATGGCCTGGCCATTGTTTGTATATCTATTGTCTCTCAGTCCTCATTCTGATCATGCTGTGCCTTGCAAGAAGTTGACCAGCTGAGTAAAGTCTAGATCCAGGTCTTCACTGCTTTAGGATTGTTTAGTTGTGTCCTTATGCAACTGTATGAAAAACAATTCTTGGCATTTTTGTTGTACTATCATGGTAATCATCTGACAAAAGAGCAGCTGCATAGAAGCATATAAGATCAGGGATATAATGTAGTGGAACAGCATAATGACTACTAAAATGAACGCAAAGTAACAATAATTAATACTTCATTTAAGATGCTTGGAACCAGGAGCCCAACCTCTGAACTCAGGCCAAAGAACAAGTCTCATAGACCACAAGGAGAAAACTTAGACATTCAAGTAGCTTCTTCCTTAAAGCAATAATATATAGCCTATTCTACTTTGCTTGTTTCATTATCTTTAATAACTTCTATCAGAGTTATTGATAAGTTTCCTTCACTTTTGTCTATGTGTAAGATTAGCACCAGTGGGGACACTGCTCTGATTTTTCATATTAAAAAATGAATCAGTAATTTGTATGAGTAAAATGTTTGAATAATCAAGAGTGGCCTTTTTTTGGATATTGTGCCTGGGTCAGAATTTCCAGACTTGGTTATTATAGAATTACGGTCTCTGTGTATAGAAAAATCTTTAAATTTTATTCCTAAATTTCATGAGTTATTTGTCTGAGGCAAACAAGACCTGGAACCCTGGCTACAAATAAAGTAGTACCTGCTAGGGGCACTCAAAGATGCAGAGAAACAAAGGAGTTGTCCACAACACAAAGTCAGAATCAAAGCCTTACAGTAGCTAGGTTACATATTTGGATCTCTATTAGTCTCTTTCAGGTGGCAAGTACTTGGTCTATTGCCCTGTGAAGATTGTTGAATTCAAATTTAGAATTACCTGTCATGTGATCAATAGATTTGTAATGCTTTTTTTTCTTTCTGGGATGGAGTGGCACTAGCAAAGTCACAGTTCATTTGTTTATGGTCACTTGTTCATATAGTTGCAAGTAAAAACACTATCCAGTTGTAATTCCCTGAAGTGTCACTTGATGAAAGCAGAATTGACCACAAATGTTTATCATGAGGGTCTGGTGATACATGGTATAGTCAATAGTAGGTAAAATTGAGGGCAGTAACTACATTTGGGATAATCTAAGAATTGTCTTAGAATGTGTATTTTTAAAAAAATTTCCATGCTGTACATTTTTATCCCATTTTATATTTTCCATGATATACATTATTTAAAATGTCTATGTTTTGATCTAAAAAGTATAATAAAGAGGAAAGAAAGTAGAAAAAGGGCCTTATAGGTGAACAACAATGAGGAATCTATCGAAAATGAGAAGAATGTTTATAAGTGAGAAAGTAAGAAACAAAACAGGACTCAGGTGTCAAACAGACTTAGGTTTGACATCTTGAGGGAAAGCAGTCCACTATCTGACATCATCTGCTTGTCTGGAGGTCTTGGGTCAGCTTTGTACTTAGGAAAATGAGCTGCTTCTTTAGGATATCTGTGAATCTTCACTTTGAGGTCCCCTATTGGAGTATTATCCAATTGTGTACAATTCTACATTGCTTCTTTAGTTGTGAAAGGTAAACCTAAGCATTGACTTCCTGAAATTTTTATTTTATTTGTTTATTTTATTTGTTGTTAATAGAACCTGACAAAATTGATTTCAACAAGGTTCAAGACCAGCTTTTTCTCTGATGTCTTTTCCGATACATGAGAGCTCCTTGTTCAAGATCTGAAGAAGAAAGGCAATCTTAACTTGATGGTGATAGGACAGGGTATAGTACTTAAGTCCCTTGCAATATTTTGCCTTGACTGCATGTAGCAGATCATAGGCTAGTATAAAAGAGAAAAATCTCTAAATGCATAGACATCTCAGTTACCAATTCATAGAGGGTAAATTGATGTGTCTGTGAGTGAGAGGACTATATGGCCATTAGGGCTAATTAGAGTACCTTTAGCCAAAGAAATTAAAAGGTTTTCAAAATTTTACTAATTTTAATTTAAGGATGCCATTGAGCTTTTCAACCTTTCAAGAAGATTGTGAGTGGTAAGGACAGTGTGGTTTTTGAGTAAGAGATAACATCTTATAGAGTTCTTTTATAATGGTTTCCATAAAGTATGTACATTGGACACATTATATAAATGTTGGAATGCCCCAGGTTGGAACATAAAGTCAAGCAGCATTTTAGTGACTTGTTAGGGCAGTGACTTTTTAGCAAAAGAGTTCTTCAATCTATTCTGAAAATAGACATAAACTAGCTAAAACATACTCAAATCCCATCATGAAGGGAAATTGGATAAAAGCCATTTCAGGTTGCTCAAATAGCCCTTGAGGATTTGCTTCCTGGCAATGTCCTACCCTTACAGGTTTTCCAGGATTATGTTGTTGACAGGTGATGATAAAAATAACCTCAGATGTATTATTAAAGTCTCCCAGTTGCTTTGAGATAGTAACCAATTTGTCTTTACTATGATGAATATTTTCATGGAGAAGTATTTATGGTATCTACTAGAACTCATCTGGTGCCACCAAGAGGCTGACTTGGGAGGACCAGAAATTATTTAGTGAAGGTCAATGTGAGAATGAGAAACACCAAGAGGCCTCAGTCTTGTCGGATGGAGTGGGGCAAGGCTATTTTAGCAGGAGCCCTATCTTGTGTGAATTTTCTGTCTGAGAATTTCACCAGATTCTCATAGTGAGGATTTGAGAAAGATCCCTTCATGGCACTGGAAGAGGAAAGGAAAATGTAACCATTGTGAAAGGTGAGCAGCACGTTATCAATGACAGTGACCTATACTCCAAGGGAAAGAACTTCACCAGATTGCAATTCTGGAAGCACATTCTACTGAGGCAAGATGATTTCTCCTTGTTCCGTCATCTCCCATCTTCCTGGAGGAGAAAAAACAAAACAACAAAATTCTCATTAGGGGATAGGACTTTGAAGAAATAGATTAACTCTGCAGTTAGAGAAAGGAGTAGGGTGTGAGGATAAGGAACAGAAGCACTTGTGAAAGCCACAGTTCTGCGATGCATGGCCATTAAAAGATGAATACTAAATCTGAAGTTTATAGAATGCTCCTACTAACTAACAATTTACCACCACTCCAACAGGCCTCCAGTTTCATTACAATGGATTACAGATGAAAGAGTTACAAGACACAGACTCTCTCCAAGAGCAGCATATAGGAAATCCCCAAAGCCAAAAAAGAAGACAAAACCAAAGCACACTAGAGAAATAAGTTGAAGCTTCTTGTAACTAAAGCTAAAATAAACATTAGACATATTAACGATTAAATAACACAACCCAAGTACTAGCGAAATTATCATAAGTTCATACTAAAGATTTATGTACTTCATTCTATTACCTGATAAACCTTATCCAACTGTCAACAAAAAATTCAAAAACATGCCAAAAGTCAAGGAAAAGTACAGTCTGAAAAGATAAAACAAGCATCAGAACCATATTCAGATATTAAATAGATATTGGGATTGTGAGAGAAGAAATTAAAAATAATGATGGTTAACATGGTAAGGGATCTAATACAAAGAGAAGACATATATGAACAGGTAGGTAATGTAAACAGAAAGATGAAAAGCTATGAAAGAATCAAAAGGTAATACTCAAACTATGAAATAATTGAAAAAAATCAATGCTAGAAATCAAATAAACAGTAATAGAAATGAAGAATGACTTTAATGAATTAATTGGTAGACTCAACATGGCCAAAAAGAATCAGTGATGAATAAGAAAGATCAGTAGAAACGCTATAGACTGAAATACAAAGAGAAGAAAAAAGAATGATTTTAAAAACAACAACAAAAGAAAAAAGAACATCCAAGAATTGCTTAACAATGTCCAAAGATGTAACATACCTATAAGTGGAGTATAAGAAGTATAGAGAATGGAGCAGAAGAAATATTTAAAGAAATATTGGCCAAGAGCTTTCCAAAATTGACAACGGACAACAAACCACCCATCAAGGAAGATCAGGGAATATCAAACAGGATAAATACCTCCTCTGCAAAAAAATTCCATACCTTGGCATATTATTTTCAAATACAGAAAACCAAATACAAAGAGATAATCTTAAACGAAGCCAGGAGAGGATGTGTGACACCTTACTTAGAGAGGAACAAGGATGAGAATTATAGTGGAATTCCTACACAAACTATGCAAGCAATGAGGGGAGTTAAATATTTAATGTGTTGAAAGTAAAAGGAAAAAACTAACTAGAATTTTATCTCCAGGAAATTATCCTTCAGAAGTAAAAGAGAAATAGACTTCCTCATATGAATTAAAACAGACCTGTCCTGCAGACCTGCCTTGAAAGATATTTTAAAAGAAGTTCTTCAGGGAGAAAGAAAATTCCATTGATCTGACACCGGATCTAAATAAAGCAAGAGCACGAGACAAGGAATAAGTAAAGATAAAATAAAATAGTTTTTTCTTATTTTTAAATGTTCTAAAAGATAACACTTCGTTAAAGTAATAATAGTATACATGTATTGGGTGATTATGGCTTATGGATAAGTGAAATGAATAAATCAATGCCACAAAGGATAGGAGGGAAGAATGGGAATACTCTATTACAAGGTACATGCACTACATGTATAGCAGTACAGTAGCGATATGTGTAGCAGTATAGTGTTATTCAAAGGTGAACTTAGATTGTTTTGAAATATACATTTTGAACCCTAGAACAACTACTAAACAGTTTCTAAAAAGAGATATAAATGATATATATGCTAAGGGAGGAGATAAATGGAATCATATAAAATACTCAGTTAAAACCAGAAAAGGCAAAAAAAAGGGGAAGGGAGCAACAACAAAAAATACAATGAGTAGAAAACAGACACAAATATGATAGACATTAATCCACTGTATCAAATAGGAATGTTCTAAAGACACCAGCTGAAAAATGGATGCCAAAATGAATAAACAAAGTAAGACCCAACTATATGTCATAAATAAGAAACTCACTTTAAAGACTTATAGATGAATTAAAAGGGCAGAGAATGATATACCATAATAACACTAATAAAAATACTAAAGCACCTTCCTATTCAAAATGCATTTAAAATTTACCTTAAGGTTTATCATTATAATAAATTTTTTTCTGTTATTGCTATAGATTGCACATGCAGAAATTATAATTACTTCATAGCAAATTTATGTAACTTTTACTACTACTGAACATTTGTTTTGAGGTTTCTTACATTTTATTAAAAGATTTGGAAACTTTGAGTAAAAACAGTCAATATTACTTTTAACCTTTGTGCCATACTTTGAGAAAACTTACTACATTAATAATTATTTCAGCTTTCATTTAAAGACTAAAGGATTCTAAATATTACTTAAGAAGATGTTTTAAAGAACATTCAATTACTTTTAGATTTAATTCACAAGTTAATTCTTCTAGGAGTATTTTTATTTAACAATGGATATGATATTACAGGAATATTTATAAGGCAAAGAAACCCATATCTAGTAAATGTAACTCCAAAAAACCATATGTACAATTTATTGAGCACTAGCATTCACATTCGATGTTGATATATTTTAAATAAATTTATACTTATGACAGCTTATATGCCTGGGGCAAGGTATGATGTTGTTTTATTCAAATGGCAAGGTATGAATTTTTTTATTAAAATGTACATCAGAGAAATACTCTCCTTCAATTTTAGAAATTTTGTCCACAAAGGAGGTTTTTAAGAAAAAATGTAGGACAGCAAAGTAACTTTTATCGAAATTGTGTGATGATTTTTCTCTATTTTTTAATCTTTACATCTTTATTTTTATATTTTTTGTGCAATCAATGACAATTATATTATTAGGTTATATTGACTGAGCACTTACCACATGCCAGGCTTTGTGTGAAGTGCTGACTATAGATTTTTTCATTTTAAAATTGAAGCCATAATTTATATACAATAAAATTCACACTATTAAGTGCTCAGTTCTGTGAATTTTTAAAATGTATACAGACCTATAGTTACCACTAAATTCGGGATAAGAGCAGTACATCATTTAAAAATATTTCTCATGTCTTTTTGTAGTCAACCCCTCGGCTTTACTTCAGACTCTGGCAACAATTGATCTGTTATCTATTCTTAAAGTTTGCCTTTGAAAGAATGTCATATAAATGAAATCATACAATATGTAATTTTTTGAGTCTGGATTTTTTCACTTTGCAAAATGTATTGGAGATTCATCCATATTGTCACATGTAGCCATAGTCTATTCCTTATTGTGGAAGAATAGTTTGAATTCTATTGTGGAGATTTGGATGTATCATAGTTTGTTTACTCATTTCACAGTTGAGGAACATACAGTTGATTCCAGTTTTTAGTAATTATTAATAAAGCCTCTGTACACATTCATGTACAGGTTTGTGTCAATGTAGGTTTTCATATTACTTGGTCAAATTTCTTGAAGTGTGATTACTTGGTTATATGATGAGTATATTTTTAACATTATCAGTAACTGTCCAACTGTTACTAAAGGGATCTACAAACTTGCATTCCCCCAATGATATGAGAGTTCCAATTGCCCCCCAACCTCTACCATTACTTAGTATTGCTTATATTTGTAAAGACATTCTAATAAGTGTGTTTCAATTTGCATTTCATTAATGAATAATGATGCTGAGCATCTTTTAATATGATTATTTGCCATATATATTTCTTCTCTAGTAAAGTATATGATCAATTTTTAAAATTAGGTTAGTTGTTTATTATTGAGTTTTGAGTATTCTTTATATATTGTATGTACAAGTTCTTTATAAGATAGATCAAATATTTTCTCCCAGTTCATGCTTGAATTGAGATTTTCTTAAAGTTTTAATTTCAGTAAAATCCAATTTATGTTTTATATTTTATGAATTATGCTTTAAGTAAACTAATGTCATACGATTTTCCCATATTTTCTTTTAGATATTTTTATAGTTTTAGCTTTTACCTTTAGGTGTACAATACAATTTGAATTAATTTTAAAATATATTTTTCTGTAAGTGCCTTTATGTGGTTGTCTATTCAAAAATGTATCATTGGTCTATTTGCTGTACAAAGAGTGAATGAAACCAAAATTTTCAAATATTTTCTATGACATTATAAGTAAATGTCACTGATTTTTAAAGTTAATGAAATGTGATCTTGCATGTTTTCTGAAAGTATATTTAAATTAAAATAAATGTAATTATGAATATAAATATTATATAAATATCTAGTTGAATTCAGGAAGAATCTTCTAACTGAAAATACCATTTCTATCAATTATAAGTCTATCAAATTTTAAACATGAGAAATATAATGATGCTTATAATGTAAATAATTGGACATAGATATTACAATTTTTTAAAAACACATTAAAATATAGATATAAAATTGCGTATCCCAAAGTTAATTTCTGTTCGATTGTAATCTTGAAGAAATTCACCAGGATGGTTAGCCTATGCACAATACATGTATTTGATGACTTAAATGTTCTAAAGTTGGATATGATTGCTAAAAAAATTCATTATATTTCTAAACAATATTCACTTATTTTCTCATTTGAATTTATTAAAATATGGAAACATATTAGAAATAATTCATCTTGACAAAACCCACAAAAATCATTTCAGTAAAGTTTTTTTGTTTGTTTTTATTTTTTAGCTGCACATGGAATATCTCCCATTTGCCTTCTATGAGGAAAATTATTGCCAAATAAACATTATATCAGTGATATTATATAGGGAAAGTGAAAAAAAGCAATAACTGTTGTGGATTATTAAAAAGTTTTACATTTTTCTTTGACTTTTTTATATGATATTTTTCTTACTGATTTACTTAAATTGTTACTCTGAGTAAAATGAATATGAATTTGTTTATTAACAGCAAATAACAACTTTATTAAATTATATTGATTCTTAAGTTATCCAATTAACTAAATGATAAAATTTCTCTTTTCTTTCAAAAGATCTCACTGTTATTCTCTAACACACTTACATATCCATTATCATGATAAAGATAGATTCATATAACACCTCAGCTATCAGGATGTCTCCAGAGTGCACTAGCAGTTTTATAAATGTCAGCTCCTGAGTATTACATGTGAAAATGCATCAGTGCAGTAAAGCATTGAACTGGCCTTGTTTCAATCACTGAGTATTACATTTTAAAGGTCAGATGTATATGATTATTTTACCTGAGCCACCTTGTTGGGAGGAGAGTGGCTGAGTCACTCACGAATTGCTCCAATTTTCTTAATAGTTCAAAACGTAAAGGAAAGAACCTTGGAAATATGAAGTGAAGAATCCAGACATCAAAAATGTAAAATAATTTATCACAAGACTGTAGTTTGTACACATGAGTACTTGGTGTTAAAAATTGGGGAGGATATAAACAATTTATGTTTAAAATATAAATGTGATGTAGCTTTAAAAATTGTATACGCTTATCCTAAGTAACTTGTGAAAAATAGTGGCATAAGTAATTGTTCTATATCTTATTCTATATCTCTATATATTCTACATACAATTTGACATACTTTTTATTCTTAATTTGCATAGAATTCTATTTGATCAATTTCAACTTCATGAACTCTATAAACTTGCTCCAATTCTCCTTCAAAAAATTATTGAAGGTGCATGTTGAGATTCACTAACTATGAAAACATTAATTCTTTCAGGTCGTCATGAATAAGTGGCAAATAAATCCAGTAGGCACCATTTGCATGAACAGTATCCTGACTTAGTATTGTAGTGAAATAGTTCCATATCATTTTTTTTTTTTGTGGTACGTGGGCCTCTCACTGTTGTGTCCTCTCCGGTTGCGGAGCACAGGCTCCGGATGTGCAGGCCCAGCGGCCATGTCTCACGGGCCCAGCCGCTCCGCAGCGCGTGGGATCTTCCCGGACTGGGGCACGAACCCGTGTCCCCTGCATCAGCAGGTGGACTCTCAAGCACTGCGCCACCAGGGAAGCCCCCATATCATATTTTAAAAGTCCCTGAAAAACAACAATAGTATTACCTGTAAATATTTTTCACTTTACATCATCTACAATAGAGCTACATGACTGTAACTCAACACCAGACCCAGAATAGGCAGAGAAGTAGGGCCATATCCACACACATTTATATGAATAATCATAGGTAGGGCTATTTTTTCTGGAATTTATCAGGAAGTCCACATCAAAAGATGCATTTATATAATTTTCTTCAAATACTCTGTTCATTAAAACAAAGAAGTCTAAATTCAAACCAAAAATACGATCTCTTGAGAGATCTTAACAAAAATGAGGTAGCTAATGAAGACCAAGGCACCCACTCAAATATATTAGAACACAACATTCATAGATTAAATGCTCTATCCCTTTCAATGAGATATTGGTGTATTCAATTTGTATTTCACCATTATCTCTAAATTTCCCTGTGCTGTATTCATACATATCTTCAATATATGTGAAAAGTTAGATTAAAGGTTAATCTAAAAATTAACTAATAAGAACCTAAAATCTAGAAGGAGAGGTTGTTTGAAACTATCAATGTCCATTACAAGTGAGGATTTCATATAAAATATTGCTTTTAAATTACATCCAAGAAAGATACACTTCCAGAATGGCAGAATAAAAATTAGCTTCACCGTAAAAGTGATAAGATCCCTCACAAATATTGTTAAAATAAATTAATAATCAAAAACCTTCCCGTAAAGAAAAAATCCAGGCTCAGATAGCTTCACTTGTGAGTTCTAATAGATGTTTAAAGACGAATTAACACTTATTTTTCACACACTAATCCGAAACATAAAAGGAGAGGTGCTTCATCCCAACTCATTCTATGAGCCCAGTATTATCCTGATACCAAATCCAGACAGATACCACAAGAAATGAAAACTATAGGCAAATTTCCTGTACAAAAATAAGTATAAAAATCATCAACAAATACTAGTAAACTGAATAATGCAGTATATAAAAATGATAATATACCATAATGAAATAGTATGACAATACATCATAACAAAATTGATCTCAGTAATGCAAGCTTCGTTTAACATACAAAAATCAATCACTGTAATGTGCCATATATAAAGAAGAAAAATACTTTGTTCATCTCAGTAGACAGAAAAAAAGCATATGACAAAATCAAGCACACTTTCATGATAAAAACACTCAAACTGATAAAAGGTATCTGTGAAAAATTCCCATTTAATATATACTTAATAGTGCTTTCCTCTAAATGTCTTGGGTAAGACAAAGATGTCCGTTCTCACCACTATTATTCAACAATGACCTGGAGGTTCTAGGCTGGGCAATCAGAGAAGAAAGTGAAACAAAATGGAATAAAATTAACAAAGAAGAACAAAAATTATCTCTATTCACAGATGTTATAACCTTAATTTTTATTGAAGTATATTGATTTATAATATTATATTAGTTTCAGGGATACAGCATAGTGATTCAGTACTTTTACAGCTTATAGTCCATTAAAAGTTATTACAAGATAATGTTGATTATTCCATGTATATACAATATATCCTTGTTTATTTTATACACAGTAGTTTTTGTCTCTTAACATACCACTGCCCCCTTCCTTCTCCCCACTGGTAACCACTAGTTTGTTTTCTATATTTGAGTCTGTTTCTGTTCTGCTACACACATTGGTTTGTATTATTTTTTAGATTCTATATATGTGTTATCATACAGTATTTGTCTTTCTTTGTCTGACATTGTATTTACCTAAGCTCATATTCTCTAGGTCCATCCACATTGCTGCAAATGACATTATTTTGTATGGCTGAGTAATATACTATATTATATATGATATATATAAATATATTTAAATGACATCTTCTTTATCCATTTCTCTGTTGGTAGACACTTGGGTTGCTTCCATATCTTGACTGTTGTAAATAATGCTGTTATGAAATTGGGATGCATGTATCTTTTCAAATTTGTGTTTCTATTTTTTCTGCATATATATCCAAGAGTGTAATTGCTTCATCATATGGTAGTTCTATTTTTAGTTTTTTGAGGAAACTCCAAGTGTTTTCCATAGTGGGAGCACCAATTTATATTCCCAGCAACAGTGTACAAGAGTTCCCTTTTCTCTAAATCCTTACCAACATTTGTTATTTGTAGACTTTGTGATGGTAGTCATTCTGACAGGTGAGGTGATATTTCATTGTTATTTTGATTTGCGTTTCTCTAATGATTAGCAATGCTGAGCATATCTTCCTGTACACGTTAGCCATGCCCTTCTTTGTCTTTTGTTCAGCCTTTGTTTTAAAGTCTGTTTTGTCTGATGTGAGTATTGCTACACTCACTTTCTTGTCATTTCCATTTGCATGAAATATCTTTTTCTATCCCTTCACTTTCTGTCTGTGTGTTTCTTTAGCACTGAAGTGAGTCTCTTGTAAGCAGCATATAGATGGGTCTTGTTTTTTAATCCAACCAGCCACACTATGTTTTGATTGGAGCATTTACTCCACTGACATTTAAAGTAATTATTGATAGGTATGTACTTATTGCTATTTCATTACTTGTTTTCCAGTTGTTTTTGTAGCTCTTCTCTGTTCATTCTTCTTCTTTTTGTTCCTTCTCTTGTCATTTAATGATTTTCTTTAGTAGTGTGCTTGTGTTCCTTTCTTATTAGTTTTTGTTTATGTATTGTAGGTTTTTGATTTGTTGTTATCATGGAATTCATATATGTTGACCTGTAACTATATAGACTTGTTTGAAACTGGTAGTCATTTAAGTTGAAACACATTGTAAAAATCTACATTTTTATACCCCTCCCTCACATTTTTGTTTTTGATGTCATATTTTCATCTTCATGCTTATCCCTTAACTGTTTATATTATAGTTATAGTTGCTTTAAATTTTTTGGCCTTTAATATCTGTACTGGCCTATTTAATTGGTTGATCCTCAGTTCTTATTACATATTTGCCTTTCCTAGTGTGATTTTCCCTTTCCTATAGATTCTTCTTTTTCACTGAAAGAAGACTCTTTTAAGATTTATTTTAAGGTAGATTTAGTAATGATGAACTCTTTTAGTTTTTGCTTGTCTGAGAAGTTCTTTATCTCTCTTTCTATTCTAAATGATAATCTTGCTGGGTAGAGAGTGTCCTAGGTTGCAAGTTTTTCCCATTCAGCACTTTGAATATGTCATGCCATTCCCTTCTGGCCTGCAAACTTTCTGCAGAAAAAGCAGCAGCATTCCCTTGTATATGACTCTTTGTTTTACTCTTGCTGCCTTTAGAATTCTCTCTTTAACTTTAACTTTTGCCATTTTAATTATGATATGTCTTAGTGTGGATATGTTTGGGTTCATTCCGTTTGGTACTCTCTGTGCTTCCTGTACCTGAATATTTGTTTCTTTCTTCAGGTTTGGGAAGCTTTCAGCCATAATTTCCAAAAATACATTTTTGATACCCTTCTCTTTTTCTTCTCCTCTGGGAACTGTATAATGCAAATTTTGGTAAGCTTAATGTTTCCCAGAAATCTCTTAAATTATTTTCAGTTTTAAAAAATTTGAGTTGCTTTTTGCTGTTCTGATTGGGTGATTCCCATTATTCTACTTTCCAGATAACTTATGTGTTCTTCTGTATCATTTTGTCTGCTATTTATCCTTTCAGGTGTGTGTTTATTTTTTTCTTAATTTCAGCTATCAAATCCTTTATTTTGATTGGGTCTTCTTTTAATGTTTTCTAGTCCTTGTTAAAGTCTTCACTGTGTACATCAATTTTTTCCCCCTAATTCAGTTAACATTTTTATTGCCAATGTTTTTAATTCTTCTTCTGGTTAGTTGTTTATTTCTCTTTCATTATTTATTTTTCCAGGGATTTTCTCATGCTCTTTCAATTGAGAGTAGTTCCTCTGTGTTTTCATTTTGCTTTACTTTCTCTGTCTCTATGAATTTAGGTGAAACAATTACCTATTTTTGTCTTAAAGTGGTGATCTTATGTGGGAAATCCCTATGCAGACTTTGTGTGCCCAATACCTTTGGTGGGGGAGCTGGATTTGACATGAATGCAAGTCACATCTTAGGGTGTTCTGGTGGCTATTACCTTGGTAGGGGGTGGAGCTGGAGTTGGAGGGGCTATAGCTTGAGCTGGTTGTGAGACAGGACTTCCTCTCTCCTCAGTGGCTATGGCCACCCTCTCAAGGGCATGGTCTGACCCCAAGTTGCTGGAGTGAAGCCCAGAAAGTCAGGCCTGAGCTGCAGCTCTGTTCCCTTTAAGTGTGTGTTTTTCCCTCTCTCCACACCAGGATCTTTGCCCCAGAGTGAGGGAGTGCTAAAGCAAGTGGGGTCTCTGTGACCTCTCGGCATGTATGGCTGGAGGAGAGCTGTGGTGGAGCAGCCACTGTCAGAGATCTGGGCTGCTTGTGGGGTGCTGCTTGAGTAAGCACCAGCAATGAATGCCACTCCGCACCAAGGTTTTGCCTCAGGACCAGGTCACCTCTCAGTCCCACGATTAAGTCTTTTCCCCAGTCATGGCCACCCTAGATCCAGTACTGCACTCTGTGATGTGGAGTGAGTGGAGCAGAAGGGGTCACTCGGCTTGGGCAGGGGCTTATGGTGAGTCAGTCATGGAGACCAGTCAGCCCCTGGAGCAGACTTCTCTTCTTTCTGCCTCAGGGGCAAGCCAGCACATTCGTGCTCCGCAGGAGTGGAGATCAGTCTTCCCATCCACCCTTCAGCTAGTCTCAGTGGTCCTCCAACTAGCTAAGAGGGCTTGTCTACCTTGCATAGGAACCCAGGATTCATACGCCCAATCTGTGGCACAAACCACTCATCCCTTAGGCGGGTGTCCACCTGTGTTTTCTCCCTTTTCCTCTGAGTCCTGTCCCAGGGGCACAGGTCTCAAGCTGATTGCTTTTCTTCCCTTCCTACCTGTTTATCTTTCTTATAGCCTTGGCCATAAAAGAGTCCTTCTTTCAGTTTCCAGTTGGTTTTCAGTAATATTTTTTCCACATGTAGATGTATTTTTGATGTGTTTGTGGATATAGGTGGAATCCACATCCTCTTATTCCACCACCTTAATCCAAATCCCCTGTTATAAATGTTATACGCAGAAAATCCTAATCAATCCATACACAAAAAAGTATGAAAACCAATAAAGGAGTTTAGCAAAGTTGCAGAATACAAGATCAGTGGACAAAAATCAGTTGTATTTTTATATACTGGGAATAAGCAATCTGAAAATAACTTTATGAAAGCAATTCCATTACAATAACACTTAAAATAATAAAATAATTAGGAATAAATTTCACAAATATATGTAAGAGTTGTACAAAGCAGATATCCAGGTAAAATAATTAATTTGGACCTTTACTCATACCAAATGCAAAAATTACTCAAAATAGATCAAGTATCAGAATGTCAAAGCTACTCTTTAGGAAAACTTAGGAGTATTTTCAAGACCTTGGATTTGATATTTTATTAACGAAGGCATCAAAAGCATAACCAACAAAATAAAACATATATAATTTGTAACTAATCAGGATGCCAAACTTTTGTGCTTGGAAAAACACTATCAAGAAAAACAAAAGACAGCTCAAGAATGGAAGAAAATTTTGCCAATCATGTATCTGATTGGGGTGTAGTTTTCAAAGTATATAAAGAAGTTTTGTGACTCAACAATAAAAAGACAAAAAAATTAAAAATGGGAAAATATTTTAAATAGACATTTTTTCAAAGAAAATATGTAAATAGAAGTAAACAAATAGACATCATTAGTCATTGGAGCAATGCAAATCAAAACCACAATGCGATATTACTTCACACCCTCTAGGATGGATAGTGTCTAAGAAATAAGTAATAACAGGTGTCAGCGAGGATATGGAGAAATTGAAGCTCTTGGTTTCAAATTGTAAAACAATCCAGTCACTTTGGAAAACAGTTTGGCAGTACATCAAAATGTTAAATAGACAGGTACCATATGACCCAGGAATTCTACTCTTAGGTATACATTCAAGAGAACTGAAAACATATATTCACACGAAAACTTGTACTAATACTGATAGAATTATTATTCATAGTAGTTAAAATTACTATTTTTTTACTAATTTAGTAAAAAATTACTAAATTAGTAAACCAATTGCCCATCAACTAAACAAAATGGATAAATAAAATGTGGCATGTCCATACAAGGGAGTACTATTTGGTAATAAGAAGGAATGAAGTACTGAAACATGATACATTATGGATGAATCTTGAAAACATTATGCTAATTGAAAGAAACCAGTAATGCAAGTCCACATATTGTATGATTCCATTTATATGAAATGTCCAGAATAAGAAAATTTATAGAAAGATAAAATAGATTAACAATTGCCAGAATCTAATACTGGGAAGAATATGAATGACTACTAATGAGTTTGGTGTTTCTTTTTGAGATGACAAAAATATTCTGAAATTAGATAATGGTAATGACTGCATAACTCTGTGAATATACTAAAAGAACTGAACTGTATATTTTAAATAGGTTAACTATATTTTATGTGAATTATACCTTAATAAAACAGTATTTGAGGAACAAGAAACAAAAAATGTGGGCAGATACTCTTAAATTCCGGACTATATCAAAACCCTCCCTTTTGTTAAAAAAAGAAAGAAAGAAAAGAAAATGAATAAAAGATTCCGATTAACTTAAAAACAATGCAAAGGAAACAATGTGAATAGTTCTACAATACAACTATCCTGGACTCTTCAAAATGTTTATACCAAATATAAAAAATCTAATGGAACTGTTCTAAGATTAAAAATAGAACAAAAAGAAGCATCAACCAAGTGCCAATCAAAAAAAAGTCTCATCCAAATGATTTGGGTCTTATTAACCTAATCAGTTTTTTTTCAGTGTTACAAAACCTGAAAGAAAAGAGAAAATATAAAGTGAGCTACCATGTATTAGAAAAAAAAATGGACAAATAAGTAACAAAATAATTCATACAATGACTGTATATGAAACAAATACATGCCATTCTATATAAAATAAATCCATTTATACCAAGGTAAACATAAGTATTTTACATGATATTAAAAGGGTTATGCTTTCAAGATAAAATCACTTAAAACTTTTATAACTAGAGGCAAAAATTAACAACCTCAATATAATATTAACATATTTAGAAAGATCTATTAAAGGCATTGCTATAGGACTTAAAGAAGCACAGGCAGTAGCAAAATAATATGTCTTATCCTGAATTTGGTGTATTAGGAATATTTGGGCTGAAAATATCAGAAAACTCAATTAACAATGGCTTATAAATCAATATTGTTCATTTTCCTTATAAAACAAGATTTAAGAGAGACACTTAAAAAACATCCGGCTTTTTTTCAGCTAATCAAAGACTTAGACCCTTTGAATTGTTCTGTCTACTATACAGTCGATTATTAATCTTTCACATGTGCTTTATAAAATATGAATATGGGTTTAGGATTCTACAAATACGACTTTTTAATATTTTTGTTCAATTCCTCAATATTTGTCTAATTATCTGCCCTTGCATTCATTTCTGAGAAATAAAAATTATACCCAATTCTATTTTTAATAATGATTATCTTATCCAAAGTTGTCTAATTTGAGAGTTTGGTTTGGGAGCTTGCCTGTAGTTATCATTGTAAAGAGCATACAGCAGCTGGATTTTATACTTTAGTTATTACATGTTTTACCAAACTGAGACTCTACTATAATGAAAAAAGGATTTATCTCTACTGTTTTCTTTTCACTGATTTTTTCTACTGATAAAAATACTAAATGATATTTTATATTGTATTTTTTAGTCCTTCAATGTTTTCCTTTGTTTTTTCTTCCTTTCCTTTACTCCTGTGAATTGATCTCCTTTATTCCATTTCTTTTACATTTTCCATGGTTATCTTTGAGAATTTCTTTTTTTTTTTTAATTCAGTACACGGGCCTCTCACTGTTGTGGCCTCTCTCGTTGCGGAGCACAGGCTCCGGACGCGCAGGCTCAGCAGCCATGGCGCGCAGGCTCAGCAGCCATGGCTCACAGGCCCAGCCACTCCGCGGCATGTGGGATCTTCCTGGACCGGGGCACGAACCCGCGTCCCCTGCATCGGCAGGCGGACTCTCAACCACTGCGCCACGAGGGAAACCCTAGAATTTTTAACTTGCACTTTTAATATGACAAAGTCTCAAGTCAATCAAAATTCATATTTTCCTGGTAAAAAATACAATTACAGTTAGCTCAAACAAAAGTTTAGTTGCTATTACAGAGATTCAAAAATAATAATTTTTAAAACATAGCCATCCAGAAGCATGTGAGCACATCTGAGTGGTTAAAATGATGTTCTACCATGAACAATCAGCAATATTATGGGTTTACAGAAGAACGTGCATTTGTGTCAGCAGTAACAGGAGTTTTACTAGGGTACATATTCATCTCTGAAACACAAGTATTTTGAGATAGTTGTCATTTATAACATCAACAACAAATATACACACACACAAACACATACATAATAAGATGTATAGTTGTGGCTTGAAAGTAAGGATACTGAGGGTTCAGCAGGGGCCTCCCATATTGGAAATATTCATATAAACTTACCTCAAACCACTACTTCTCTGTTTACCTTCTCAACCTTTGTTCTTCCCCCACTCACCTCTTTCTATGTATACCCTCTTGATTTCACTCCACACACCTGAACTCAAAGCCCCATCACTTCATATTAATTTTCACACACACACACATGCTACATCACACCTAAAGATTTAATGAGTAACTACCCTGGAGATTTGGAATTATACTTAGTCAAAAAATATTTACATTGAGTAATATTTGGTAAAAGTGGAAAACAGATCATTGAGCTAATTCCACATAATCATAATTGTTTAGTAATTTCCTTCTGCTTCAATTTGATGGTACACCTGCGCACAAGGGCTTGAAATGTCTTATTTTGAATAACGTAGAAGTTTAATTCCAGAATGTCTTCTGAACATGGTTGACTATTTTTATCACTCTGTACAGCTTTAGAATTGTTTTGAGATAGAAGAATTGTTTCAAGAAGAATACTAAAGTATTTTAGTTTTCATGTGGAGTTTTCATTATTTCAAACCACATTTAAAAAAATTATTTCTAAGGAAAACAAACATCTTGTGATCAAATGATATACATTTGTAAAACTTAAATTCTATCTGAAACTAGAAATTAACCCCTAAGAATCTCCATAATAATAGATTATTATACAGAGATTGTTAAGATTCATATAATATCTATATATGTCTGTATAATAATCTAGAAAATCAGGTAGCTTGGCTAGTTCTTGACTTAAGCAAAATAAAAATATAATTCTTAATTTTTGCTTAAGCATATTTTTAATCTGAGTTCTATTTGCTTACATTAGTGGAAGAGCCTGCTTCATGATATTCAAAGTGGGAATTAATGAAGAAAAGATGTATCCTTTAGTCTTGATCATAACCTTCAGCTTCAAGAAAAAAAGTAATTATGGGTCCTTGAATTTCTACTCCAAATTTATAACCTATCATTCATAAAATAACATGTGTCATGATACTTCAATATTTCATTCAATGTTTAATATATTCCTAATTATTATAAAGAAGTGATAATCTGTTTGAAGTATCAGCATTATACTGAATTGTGTATTTAAGAGTTATGGGGTAATTCATAGGAATCAATATGTCTTTTACTTTTTCAACTATACTTAATCATTTTTAAATTTCATGAATTAGTCTCTGGCTAATCAATTGTTCCAATCTATTTGTAAGTGAACAATTAGTAGATACTCTAAAATATCTAGTTTTCCACACTAAAACATTACAATTTTTGTACATTAATAGAAACCTACTTGAATACATATACCATTTCTGGGTAATCATATTAGTAATGTAAATATCATAAAACTCCACTACAAATTAAGGTTACTAAATCAAGTGATTTTTTAAATCTTTCACAATTTAATTAGAAGACTTCTTCAGAGTCACACAACAAAGAGTGGCTGTAGTAATAATGACAAAGTAACAAGCAAAGTAACTGGTAAACTTTGCAATAAATCATGTCTCAAAGAACTGATTAGATCATTGAATGTTTTTCTGAAATGTCTATAGAACATGCAGTGCCTATTTATTGAGCAAACTAATAAACAGATGTTCACTTTGGCATTGTAACATAATTCTGAGAGCTGATTAACTATTAGTTCTAATAACTCTTAGAATTGCTTTAAAGTAAATCCAACTAGTAAAAGCATTTGTCTATAATGAGTCCTATTATGTGCTTCCAAGCAATAACTTTTAGAATTTTGCTCCAACACTAGTGAAGAGCACAAGCTGTATATGTTGTCCACAAACTTCACCATTTGAACTGTACCAAAATATTTTTCCTTAAATGAAAATCTGATTACTCTAATCTAAAATGTTTTATTGTCTGCCCATCAACCAAAAGGATCAAATCCAAATGCATTAAAATGATTTATGAACCTCTTCATGATCTGATTCTACCTCATGCCCAGGCTCAACTCCTTTCATTTTCATAACAGAGACTCGATGCCAGTCATCTTGAACAGTCCTCCAAATGCACAGTGAGTCCAATGCCCATAAGATTGGCATATTCTCTCCCTTCTACTTAGATTATTCTTCCAACACTTATTTTTATAGCTGGAGAATATTTGCAAAATGTTCATATTTCAGCTCAATCCCTATTCTTTCTATGCATTCCCCATATCATAAGAACTACTTGATTACCCTCCTGCAACATGAACATATTATAACAATGCTGGTAAAATACATTGTTGAGCTCTAAAGTTAAGAATTTACTGTGGGAGCTTCCCTGGTGGCTCAGTGGTTGAGAGTCCGCCTGCCGATTCAGGGGACGCGGGTTCGTGTCCCGGTCCGGGAAGATCCCACATGCCGCGGAGCAGCTGGGCCCGTGAGCCATGGCCGCTGAGCCTGCGCGTCTGGAGCCTGTGCTCCACAACGGGAGAGGCCACAAGAGTGAGAGGTCCACGTACCGCAAAAAAAAAAAAAGAATTTACTGTGGTGTGAATTTTATATACATTATTGCAATTAATTCCATTTGCATATGATGAAATTTGAGTTTAGGGAAAATAAAGAGATAAATTTACAAGACTAGCATGTGATATAATCAGTATTTGAATCAGATATTTCTGAAGTCAAATCTCTATGCTAAAACCCACCACCTTGCTATGTTGTATATATCAGACTGTATACACTTAATGTAAATATTTATATGTTTCTCACATTGTAATGCTTTAAGGTAGAGTTTGTTCATATTTGTTTTCACAGATTCTGGCAAATAGTATATACTTAGTAGATATGTATGATACCTTTTTGTGCCATTATTTCAATCTAAGTAAAACATATATTAAGTATTTTTGTCTTATTTATGTACATAAACAATATTTGTGTATTGATATGCTATGTTTTTTTCACATAAAATACATCAGTAAGTTTACCACCTCCAAAGACAAATATATGAACCACCATAAAAAGTATACCTTGAACTTGTAGGATGATGACTGTTTAAATTGCATTTTCTACTTTGCTTACTAGAAGTTGTCCAAAAGCAGTAGTGTGCATATATATATATTTTATTTATTTATTTATTTATTTTTATATTTCATTTACAGAAACTATAGGAGAAAGTATGATCTTAAGATGCCAAAATATATTAAAGCTTGCAAATGCAGCTCAAATTAAAGCAGTGATAATAGGAAGAATTGGAGAAAAAACACACAGTGAGAGATCTCATTGATGAAAAAACTTAACAGTAGCAGAGTTAAGCATTTTCCAACAATAATGCAAAGCTCTCTCTGGCCTCGTTTACAAACCTATATTAGATAAACTATCCACCAAGAAAAAGTGATGGAGAAAATACAGAAAAATTGAGTTTTTTGAAATCATTTGAGAATTACCAAGGAAACTAAAACTTTATTGACCAAGGGAACTGAAGAGAAATAAAATACATTGTTGAACCTCACACTGTGCTAAGCTTTTCTCCTGCAGGTGTTTTCTGATTCAAAGGTTGCTGCCTAGAAGCTGAGAAGCTGAGCACAAAGCAGTGTGCTAAATGGCTGGAGGCTGAATAAAGATTTTGTTATTCTCATGAAGCTAGAGAGACAAAAATCAGAAATGAGATATCTTGAGGCAGATAGGACTTGTGAGGCCAATACAGTGGGAAAAAAGAAGCATAGAGAAGAGATCTTGACATTCAGTGTCAGTTTTCCCCTTGAGATATCTGATTATTTGTAAGCAGCTGATAAAATGTGGAGAAACCAAGCAGAACTTTTGACTATCTCCTAATAGTGGGTGACAGAATTTGGATTTTAAGTTACACCAAAGCATGTGTCACTTACTGGTAAAACCCAGGCTTTTGGTTGGGAATACTCAAGTACTATGCTACAGGAGTAATGGCTAATTGGTACTGGAATAGATTTCATAAAGACTGAAACTTAGCTCTAAATCAGCTCAAATCTCATGCTAAGAGTAGTCTTCCCTTACTCTGAATGCCTAATGTAGAAAAACAACACACAGCATAGGAAGTTAACATCAAGCAGAGCTTCTGCAGTTTTTAATACAGAATACCTAGCCTTAAATAATAAATTATAAAGTATACACATGGAGGCAGGAACAAGAGACACAAATAGAAATATAACTACAGGTGATATAATGAGGCTTTCAGACATGGACTTTAAAATATTTATGAATAATATATTCAATTGGATAGATAAAATTTTCCATTTTATCTGAGAACTGAAAATTAATATATCAAATGGAAATTATAGGACAAAAAAATCTCAAATTAAGAATTTAATAAATGGGTATTTTCTCAAAATAAGAATTTAATAAATAAGCAAGTTAGACTCAGAAGAAAGAGCTGCTAAAAAAAAATATAGGTCATTACCAGATTGAAGCAGAAAAAGAAAAATGGATAGAAGTACAAGAAAGAGAAAAATTCATATGAGACAAATTTTTAAAATTTTCTTAGGGCAACAATAGAAACCTCAGAAGAATAGGCAAAAGAGAATGCAGAAAAACAATTCTTGAAGAGATAATGACCAAAGGTTTTGAAACACTAAAAGTAGACATCATGATACAGATTCAAGAAGTACTCTAAAATCAACAAAGATAAAAAGAAAGAAAACCAAATCTAGAAGTATCACAGTAAGGCAACTTAAAATGAAAAAAAAAAAAAAAGTCATCTAGAGAATAAAGACACATTATCTTCAAAGGAACAACAATAAAACTGAAAATTACCTCACCAAAGAAATGACTGAATCCAAATGAGAAAGGCATATAATATTTATGGGGCTGAAAGAAATTAATAAATGATAAATAACTGAAATATTTTTATCAATCCAAAGGAACACAAGAAAAAAGTTTTTATTAAGGGGTACTAATAAGATGGTCCAAATAGAAAAATAAAAAGAAAGTAGACACAAAATGAACTCTGTCAATAATTACACTAAATGTAAATAGAATACATACACACATAAAATAGTAAGATTGATAAACTGGATTAGGAAAAAAAAATCATGCTTACAAAACACATGAAAAATATTTTTACACCCAAGAGCATAGTTTCCAAAGATATAGAGCAAGTTGCAAAAAGAAGAGTAAAAAGGGAAAATTCCGAAACAGTGATGGTAAATTTTAACAAATTTCTCTAAAAGGGGGTGGAAAACATAGAAATTAAATCAGTAAGAATAGAAAAGTCCTGTTAGCCTAATGATTATGTAAATTTCTTTTCAAATATTGAAGTAACATCATATATGTACAGTAAACTACACTAGGTTATAACATGGCACCTTCTTTGAATATTTCCAGATTGAGTTATTTCTGTCTAAAATGATTTGGTGAGTCCATTGGTGAATCCATCTGCATCTAGGATTTCTTTAAAATAGATATCCAGATATCTAGATTTTCAATTTTTGTCCACTTCTAACTCTGTTTAATTTTATCCTTAAGTATTTTTTCTATTTCATAGAAAAAGTTTAATGCTGAAGACTTTTTAATATTATTATTTCCTTTTTGATATCTGTAGTATCTGTAGTGGCATTTTCTTTTTTAAGAAATTTAAATACTGTCAATTAATGTTTTCTATTTTTCCTGATAATTATTACTAGGTATTTACAATTTAGTTAATCTTTTGTCTTTGTAGATTTTCACTAGGTGCATCTACATTCTATTTCAGTTTTTCTGCCTTTCTCTTTATTAATTCTTTCACTTTCTTTAGGCTGTTCTGTTCTTTTACTAGCATTATTACAAGAAAGATTAAATCATTCATTTTAGCTTTCAGCTTTTCTGCTCTTCTAACATAGAAGTTATGTTTACACATTTTCATCTAAATATTGTTTTAGCATCTTCCCACAGATTTCGATATGTAACTTCTATACTTTTATTCAGTTAATGACATTTTCTGATTTATGCTCTAATGTCCTCTTTGAACAATGGATTTCTTAGAATTGCATTGTTTCTATACAGTTGGGAATTTTCTCTTTATTTTTTAAAATGTGTTTCCAGGATAATTTAATTATGGTCAGAGAATATTCTCTGAATAATTTCAAAGCTATTAAATTTATAGAAATTTTCTTTTATGGACTCAGCATATGGTCATTTTGGTAATTTTTCCAAACACATTTGAAATAAATGTTAATTTTGTTAGCTATAATTATATATATATGATTTATAATATATATAATACACATATAATTTCTGTATTTTATATATGTATATATGTCATAATTGTAAGAAAAATTTTTGCCTATGTACCAAACTTGGCCTTTTTCCTCCTTCATTAATCTGTATAAGGGACCACCTTTGCAACTATATGCATGACCTGTGGGAAATGTTCTAAGCAATAGTTGTGGATAAGATAGGGATCTGGGCCACTGATTCAAATAGCTTAATTTTGACCATGGTGATGGGCATAAGACTACACATGGCTCAACAACATGAACTTCCCTTTACCAAGGCTGACCTTGTTAATATTACTAAAGCAGCTATTCTATCAAAAGCAGAGACCAACATTGAACCTTGACATGGCACCATTCACTTGGGAGTCCAGCAGCTCCACTGGACCTTCATCAAACCTGTTTCATCATAGAGGGGATTAAAATTCCTCCTCATGTGGATGGACACAGATTCTTTATATGGATTTGTCTTCCCTGCTTGACTGCTTCTGCCAACACAATCTATCATCGTGGTATCCACCATACCAATACTGACAAGGAGCTCATTTTACAACAAAGTGATTGAGCAATTAGCTGTTCATCTACTTAAAATGTGGCTTACTAAAGATTCTGGTATGTTGCCAGTTGGGAGAAAACCCCCCTAAAGATGGGGATTCATCTTACAGGATAGAATATATGCTTTGAATCAGAGACCATCATATAGCCATATCTCACCCATAGCCAGAATACATGGAGTCAAAATAGAAGTGGCTCCTCTTACTATTAAACTCAATTACTCACAGAATTTTTGCTTCCCATTCTGGCAAAATTGAACTCTGATGGCTTGGAGTTCTTAATCTCCAAAGTAGTAATATTTTAACAAGGAGGCATAGCATTAGTTCCATTGAATTGGAAGATGAGACTGCCACCTGGGCTTTTGTGTTTCTTTATGCCACTAAACCAACAGGCAGAAACAGGGGTTATTCTATAGGCTCAGGTGATTGATCCCAGCTATCAAGGGAAATTGGGTTATTTCTATATAATGAGAGCATCAGGGACTATTTCTGAAACTCAGGGAATTCTATGAGGCAACTCCTAGTACTTCCATAGCCTAAAGTTAATAGATAACTACAGTTAAAAAAAAAAAGAACAATTGAGGACTCAGTGGCTTTGGGTCACTCTATCACATAAAAGAACTGAGGTTCTGACTGAGTAGAGAAACATCAAATGGGTAACAGAGGAAGCCATAGCTATCAATTACAGCCTGTGACTAAATACAAAAATAAAGATTGTAGTAGTTTAGCATACTTTCTCTTTGCTTACTATATGTTTGTATTTATTTGTCTATACTAACCACTTTTTTCATCTCCTTTCTTCTTCCTTTTTTTAATATAGAAGTTGTTGGAGATTTAGTCTTTTGGTAACACAATATTCAGTGGGATTGCAATGAATTTGATGCATGATTAGTATAAACAGAACAGTGATTGTTGGGATTATGAATTTCCTTATTTGGGAGAAATAGTGAGAACTTCTTCACTTATTAGAAGGATAATTGTTTCTTATTTTGGAAATATAAAGCTATTTTATTTATGTACAGAAGTTCAAAATTAGGCAGAAGTGTACACACAGAAGCTGAGTATCCAAATAAGTGTACAGTGTCATTTATTAATTTTTTGATTCTCAACTCCAGATATACCTTACATTGCTTTCTCTGAAAAAAAGAAAAAATGGAGCAATAAATACTTCTGCTTTGCTAGCTGGCATGGTGTTAAGTTTTGTCAAAAGACGGCACCAAGGGACAATGATAGAAGACGGGATTTCTCTCCTTTGTTTTGGTGAGCTCTTCTCATCAGGCAGTGAGTAGTTTTGTTTTTTTGTTTTCATTGATTTTTTTCCCCCCACAACCTGCAACCAGGAGAATATGGTACCTTACAAAAGGCAGCTTTTCTCGAAACCCTCTAAGACAGCATTGTAGCAGAGTAGCAGAGCACTTCTCCGTTACTGATATTTCTTGGTGTGCCCTACTCAGTTGACTTTGTAGCAGAGTGTCACTGGTGGGGTACTTCCCTGTCACAGGCTTCTCCAGGTACCTTCTTAGGCAGTTTTGCAGCAAAGTGCTACCACAAGGACACCTGACTGCGACAACTACTCTGAACAATGCAGGGGAAATTTTCCCATGAATCCTTCTGACATAGAACCTCAGAACACATCTTTGCTATCCATTGAGTTATGGCTGTGCCCTTTCCAATTAGATCTGTATTTTAGTCCTGTGGTCTGTTTATGTGCTTTTTCTCAGTTCTAAGAGTAGAGGCTGCTCTTTATATCTGCTACTCTTGTATTCTTTAGGCTTTTCTTTTCCTCTTACTAGCCAATCCCCCATTACTTCATTATCTTTTCCTGATAATACTTGTGATGGGTTGAATAATGGCCCACAAAGATAGCCACATTCTAATTGCTGCAATCTGTGAATATGTGACCTTATATGTCAGATGTGACTCAACATATAATTAAGAATCTTGAGAAGGAGCGATTACCCTGGATTATTCAGGTGAGTCCTAAATGTAATCACAAGTATCCTTATTAGAGATAGGCAAAAAGATATTTGACTACAGAAGAAGATAAGACAATGTGACCAGGAAAACAGAGATTGGATTGATGCAGTCACAAATCAAGGAATCCTGACAGCCTCCAGAAGCTAAAATAGGCAAGGAATGAGCTTGCCATTGAGCCTCCAGAAGTCCTGCCAACAATTTGGCTTTAGCCCAGTGACATTGAATTCTGGCTTCCAGAACTTTAAGAAAACACATTTCTGATACTTTACAGAAGCAATAGGAAGCTAATATAATGTGTTATGTTAAACTTTTCTATTCAAATTACTGTGTGGTTTCTGTCACCTGATAGGACCCTGACTGATACAGTCCTGCATGAATATGAAGTGTTTCTAATCTTTTTTTTTCTTGATGGGGATGGAAAATAATGAAATTTACAGAGCAGTGGCTGCGTATTGTATATTGGAGTTGTTCATCTGATCTTCAAAGACACTACATCTGGCATGGAAGCTCCAGTTAGAGATACTTCTAAATTAATTGTGCGGTATAAACTTGATACGGCAGGATCCATTTGGTGTTAGCAGGTTTTGGACTGGAGAATTAAATGGGGTTATGATGGTACTACCATACCTGCATTCCTTAAAGTGGTCACTGTTTTCTGCCATACCACTGGGATATGACATTTTACTTGACTTACTCTCTTGGCCAGAATGAGGATCAAAATCAGAAACTTCCATTTGACTTTCTCCACTACAATAGCTTTTTTCTCACATGCCAAGGGCTAGTTTTTACTAACTAACAAAATGTACATTCTAATTTCACATTTTCAGAACAGGAAAATGACCACTGTGTGAGTCTATGAACTGTGCCAAGGCTCCAATTACCTCTTAGCCTACATATAATATACTCTCACTCTACTGGGGAGAGGGACATGATGATACTTCAGATCCCTGGAAATTAATGCCAACTTGAATCCTGTCTCCAATAATTCTCAGAATGTCAGGATATTTCCATTTTTCCAGATATAATTACCCAAATAAATGGCCTTAAAAAATTGATAGTATCATAACCATATAGAAGGGCTTCAGTCAAAGGTTTACAGGTCCATAAAATGGCTAAACCACAGAAATGAGTTATGAGATAACTTTAATAGTGTGATTGTCCTCAAGTGGCTGATCACACATTCTTGATTTCTTTATATTTTGTAAATTAAATAAGAACGTTGTAGGCTGCCAATCTATTCTTTTCCTAAATTCATCATTTCTATTAACCATTCCCCTAATTTTCTGTAGGTCATTCTCCTTTGGCTGCCACTTTGAACTTGAAATCCATTATAACAATTGCTTCTTTATACCTCCTGATGATTGAGTACCATGTTTTGACCTCCATTATTTCAGGATCCTATTACCCCTATTGCTAAAAGAGAGCTCAGTTGTGTAATAGCACGTCTGATTATCAGCCCTGGCCTAAATAGGGCAGTTACTACTGAGATTCTCCTGGTGCCCTTTCACTAGTATATTCCTTACCTCTTTGATAAATAGAGTCCTTTGTGTCCTGTGGATATTTTCAAGTGGTGGTTTCCAGCTTTAATTAATATATTCATACTAATAACGACTGATTATCTAACCTTTTCTATCACTTTCTCCAATTCTCTGCTATTATAGTTCTGGGGTTTCTCTATCTTTTAATGTGGGCTATCTTTCTTGCTTCAGTTCTTCATTGCCCACCTCCTTCTTCCTCTTCTTCATTTAGTGTGGACCATTACAGGATTCTCCAGAGAAACAAAACAAATAGATGTTTGTTTTTTTATTTTAAGGAATTGGCTCACACTTATATGGAGGTTGAGAAGTCTCAAAATCTCTGTAGTCAACAAGCTGGAGACCTAGGAGAGCTGATGATATAGTTTTAGATGGGGTCCAAAGGCCTTAGAAGCAGAAGAGCTGATGGTGTAAGTTCCAGCCTGAATCCAAAGGCAGGAGATTGTCCAAGCATGAAGACAGTAAGACAGTGAGAGAGAATGAATTCTTCCTTCCTCAACATTTTTGTTCTATTCAGGCCTTCAATGGATGAGGCCCATCTACATTGGTCAGAGACAATCTGCTTTACTCAGTCTACTATTTCAAATGTTAATCTCATCCAGAAACACCCTCACAGAGACATCCATGATAATGTTTAACCAAAAACTGGACACCTCATAGCCTGGTCAAGTTGACACATAAGATTAACCATCATAACACTGTTTTCTGAGAATGTTGCTAAGGTATTAAATCATATTTACAGGGGAGTATGTCCATGCTGGTAAATATTCTCTGATCCAACTTTACATTTTATCACTCTCAACATCTTAGTCCTATGCATACACTCTTTGATACTGCCAGAATATGTTGGCTAGTCCAGCAGGTACTTCAAAGGTTATAATTCCTTTCTTCCTTTAGCAACCAGAGATCTTCCATAATTGTATTACGTTGTGACTTGGCTTAATTAAGCATTTGGGAGGAATGTAGACTAGGTTCTTAGGTGAGTGCACATTGGTTCACAAGGATGAAGCTACTGTATTATCTTCAAACATGGAGAGCTTGCCCATGAAAAGAAGTGAGAGATATTTGTTCAGACTCAGAGAGTTCAGAGAGAGCTGGGGTTTCAAAGTTATTACATGCATTGACCCATATTTCTGTATCCCATGTCTCAGGATCCCAGTCTATCCAATCCAGGCCTGCCTTTGCTCTAGGGCATTTCCCAGATTGAGACTACAAACTTCCATGGTTCTCTAGTACACTAATAATTAAGTCTTGCGCCAGGTTCTTAGCTTCTTCTGTCCTCTAACTGTAGGAGAGAAGAGGGCTTTTAAAAGGTACTTCTAAGGAGAGCCGTTAACTTTCACACTTCTTAAATTGGTGAGTAATCACCCTCAGCCATTCATTGGCTTCCTCCAATGCATTGTTACAATCAGCATCAGCCACCTAATTCAAAAGTACTTACATTTACTTTCCAACCACCTCAAAAATGCTGAGATACAGCTTTACGCGTGCATTTCATCCATCAGTATCTAACCTTAGTCCACCTCCAGTGAAAGTTTTAACAATTGTACAACTACAACTTTCTTGTTTCTATCAATACTCTAACAACACCAGTTATGTGGTCCTTGTTGAGAGCTGACCAACAAGTGATCCTGTTCTGAAATCTAAAATAATAGATTGGTAATAGGTTAGAATTCCTGGGAAAGAGGCTCTGAGATAAAACTGAGCAGATGGTATATTGGGAAATACTCTTAAATACAACAGCAAGAGACTGAAAGAAACAGGATTCATCAGAGGTAGATATTGAACTCGGAAGCAATTGCAACATTGGCCTTATTCAATCTCATGGAGAATGCTGGAGCTGGAATATCACCAGAGTTGTATCTGACTTGAGATAATGGAGTTAAGTCTTTGTATACTCCATATTATCCAGTCATTGGTTATAGGCTTCTCCTGGAAAAAGGATACTTCATTAAAAAGAATATTAAAATTAAACATGAAAAGTGCTCAACTTTATTAGTCATAGGGTAAATGCAATTAAACTTGCAAAATACCAGCACACACCAGAATGCCTAAAATTAAAAAGGCTGACATGCTAAGGGTTGTCAAGGATGTGAAGGAATTAAGAAATCTTATATGCTGCAGATGTGAGAGTAAATTTGTATAACTACTTTGAAATATTATTTGGCAATATCTACCAAGTTAAATGAATGCATACTGAATGACTCAACAGTTCTAGTCTAAGATATATACCCAATAGAACTGTTCTCATATATTTAACGAAAGACATATAATAGAATGTGCCCAGCTACACTATTTATAATGGCACCAAACTTCAAAGTACCCTAAAACCATTCATCATTTGAATAGATAAATAGATACTGGTACATTGATAGGAATGAATAACCAGTTTAGATAAATGAGAATCAATGATCTACAAACATATGCAACAATATAGATGATTCTCACAAATGTTATGTTGAACAAAATAAGTCAGACATAAATATATGCATGATGTATAATTCCATTTACATGAAGTATTAATAAATCTATGCTGTTAGAATGTAGAAAGAGAAATATGAGTGCCTTTTAATGATGAGAAAAGATATATAACCTCAATAGTAATAGTACAAGTAAAAGTTACAATGCCATTATATTTCACCTATAAACTTGGTAAAAATCCCAAAGTTTGATAATGCCTTGCCTTATATAGGAAATATCTTGCTGAAAAAATATAAATTGGTACCAATCTTAAAGAGGAAGATTTGCCCATGATATATAAAAATGTTTTTTTAGGTTAGCACACATGTCACCTATCAAGCTCATTAAATGCTGATTCCTGAGTCCCATCTATGGATATATGGATTCAGTAGATCTGGGGTAGAGAGTAATAATTTTCACTTCTAACAACTTTCCAGATATTATTAATGTTGCTTCTTTGCAAATTACTCTTTAAATAATACTGCCTCAGACTCAGTTTCACTTATAAGAATTTATCCTATAGATATGTCCTTGTGAATGAGGTTTATACCAGGGAAAAAATTACCAATGTTGAAAAAATCATACTCTTTCAAATGTTTATTGTTTCACTTGGAAATAAATTCACATTCATGAAGTTTGAAAAAAATTAAAAATTTAAGAAAGACTGTACTGAAAAATTCTCTCATACTGATCTCTACAAACTATTCAGCCCCTAGACTACCATAGAGAGTGTTTACTTGGTTTATTTTAAACCTTGTGAGTGTTTTTGTATTTCCTATTCAAAATATAAACCTATATGAAACATTCTATTTTACTCAGATGCCAGATATTGTTTGTTGCTATTCAGTATCGTCTACTACTGGAAAATAAATCTTAGTAATTTATAGTGCAGATCTGGCTTCTAATAGGATTCTCTTTTATTCTAATCAATGAAAGGTATACACAAAAGATGTAGAAAATGGAAGAAGTCATTATTCTGCCAAGCAGCTAAGGCAAGGACATGTATTTCAGCAAATGGCCTTTGAGAGATTGTACCCAGAATCCTAAGGGGTCTACAAAGACCTCTTTGGCCTTACAGGCAACTGAGACAAGTGAAAGCTTCATGCAAACATTGTTCCGCCATTCCCTGCAAAATTCCTGAATTAAGCTTCTACAGTTTTCTGAAAGTTATTAAGTTATCATGTCCCTATATTAACCCACTAAGTCTAAGTAGCTAAGTAATATACTTACTCTAAGGGACTTCCGTTTCTTGACTGAGCCCTTAATGACACCTGTAGATACTCATATCCTGTTTTTGTTCTATAAAATTAAAAAGTTTAAATTTCCACTTTCTCCATCATTTGTCTCCTAGTGTTATATCATTCCTCTAATATAGCATAGTTCATGTGTGTGTGAAAAGGGGGTCAAATGTAGAATGAAATCTTGCATTGTCAAAAGTCATGCAAGAATAACTCATAAAAGCTAAAGGATGTTTTTTTCCTCTATGATCTCACTACTCTTGCAGGATAAAAGTGAGAGCATTTTTGCACTAGGTATTGTCAAGCTTTGGACTTGTCACATTATTCAAATCAGACAATAAGAATAACTAATGGATTTCATGGAAGAATAGAACTTTAAGAAAGATAATTTTTTAACCAGACACTCTATCCATTCTAATAGATTACACAATAGCCTCATCACATGTGATAGCAGTAAGATTTTCTAGGGAACTGAGATAAACGTAGTGACTGGAGAAATGACAAATTATTATCCTGAAATAAAAAGGCTATTAATTATACCATTTATGATTTATGCTACACCTGAGCTTATCTACATGAGTAAGATAAACTTGGATTAAAATGGCATTGGATACTCATTTCTGAAAACATTATGGCCTTATTTCTATCTTACTGAAAATATACATTTCTATGTCCAGGAGTCTTATAGAGGACAATGGGAACACGATCCGTGTTAATTAAATAATACTGCCAGACAGATGAAATTTCAACTAACACAAATCAGATAATTATAAATAGCCATTAAAAATGAATAGTAATAAAAGGGAAATTTTCAAATTTATATTCACCTAGTTAGTTTAAACCCTAAGCTTTACCTGAGTTCATATTACCTGAGTCCTTCAGAACATCAGAGTCACTATTTCATTAATATTTAAGGATAGTATCTTCGGCCTTTTTAGAACAACCTGTTAGTGACAGTGAGCCACTCTTCACCTTGAATACACAGGTTCTCAGAAAACTGTTTCTCCCAGACCTATTCTGCTCCGTGTCCTATTTCTACAGAGTTCTACATCTCTGTTTTAGTCTCAGTTCTTATAAATGCATCGTCATCACAAGGAGTTTTACCTTTTTTCACCTTCTCCATCTTTATTTAATTAATAAATTCATGTTTGTTATTCTTGTTTGGAGAAACTCCAGAGGATTAAATCACTGCTCAGTACAAGCTTCAACTTAAAACTGAATATTATATATCCATGTCTTAAAGATCCTCATCATGAAGACCTTCCAACTGGCTGTGTATGTCTTACACTTCTGCATCAGTCTGTCACTATCTTCTTTGTCTCTTACTGAATTTCTCTTTATTCCCCACCTCACACACCCCCACACACCTACCTCAAACACCTCACAAGATCCTTCCCTTTTCCTCTCTCGTGCATTGTCTTGAACTTTCATTAATTTCACGTATAAAATGTTTTCAGTTTCTTCCCTAGGTCCCAAACTATTTTTTGGCCTACCCAAACATTGCAAAACCATTAAGATGGTCTCCTAAACAGAGGAAAACCTATTCAGGATCTTTTTCATTATGTATTAAGAAACTCTAATTTCTAGCCCTTTATTTACTCTATCCCCAAATGAACTATAAGGCAGGGCCTCATCCACTCATTCACCAGAGTAAATCCTAAGCTATGTGGAAATTTTATTTTTTGCCTTGTGGAATGTAGGATTGATCCTAAGCAAGGTTATTTAGGGTAATCAATTCTATTCCAAAGGTCTTCAAATGCTAACTTATCACAAGTGTCTTCATTATTTTTCTTTCATTGTGAGCTCAAAATTCTTATCATAATTATTTTTTCTCCTGATGGCACTCTGTAAAATACAAAATATTCCCTATGAGAGTAGTTTATACTTAAACCACTATCTCTTTCTAAATTAAAGCATTCCAAGACCCACCCAAGAAGCAAGGAGAAATGAAGGGGATACTGTATTACCTTAAAATACATTGACCCTATTTATATATACATATGCAGATAATTTAGGAAGAAAACATGATCGCAGTTGCACACAACCTGGCCAATCACCTAAATGAATGTTAACCAAAGTACATTTCATCTGAGGATGGCAAGAAAAATAATAAGCCAAAAGCAAAATATATCCATCTAGGACTCCTGCTAATTTCTACTAATTAGGAACAGACAACTCAGATTTCACAATCTTGCAAGGGTCACAATCATCAGATTTTACATGAACTTTAACTATTAGACCATATGCCAAACCACACGAAGAGAAAGCTTTTTTTGTTTCTGCTCTTATCTTTATCTTACATGTAAGACTATAAGAGTAGCCAAGACACTTCAACACCTTAATATGTTTTCTAAAATGTTCTCTATTGCTATGACTTGTGTTACTATAGTCCTTCAGTATGTATATGTGATTTTTAAAAGAATAGTTGGGATTTTAATTAATTAATTAATTGATCAATTAGGAGGGTATTGGAAAGATTTCCTCTAATTATAGTCATGAAGATTATATTTGTCACTTATTTGGCTTTTATTGTTCAAACATTTTAGAGCACATGAAAATATTTTCAAGAAATAAAGATTGGAAAAAAGTTAAAAAAAAAAAAAAGCATGCTTAAATTGCTTAAATGTAAGTAATGGTCCTGGGCAGCCTCTTTTAAGCAATTTTAGTAAATTTTAATAGGAGATCATTTTCAACTGCAATTTGCTTCCTTAGTACCAAAGTATTCAAATGTTTAAATATAACCATTTATCTTTGCTGGTATCATTATTATTGTCAGCATCTCTTGGATTTTTACTTTTCTTTTATTGAATTTTTATTTCTATAGTTCTATCTTTCACTTTTTTCTCCCTTCATATCTCCATTTTCTAAGATCTATTTTGCCTCATTCTTATAAATTTTTCTTTAGGTCTATAAAAATATTCAGCCTTTGTTTCTTTTTGAGTTACTTTTAAGTTTATTGCTTCCCACTTGAGATCCCTTTCTTTTCTTCCATTTAAAAGAATAATTATCAACATTTTTCTGTTTCTTCCCAATAGAATATATTTTCCTTTCCAATATTTTTTAACCAGCTCTGTAATATGATTTCAGAACTTGGTATTGAAATTTATTTACTTCAGCTTTAAAGGAATGTTATAAACTATTCCTGGAAGAAAAATAAATAAATAAATAAAGCGGTTTTTTTTTTCTATGTTCTGTGTAACTTATATATAATAGCTAAACTGAGTCCTATTCAGTATATTTTAACAAATTACCCACTTTATTTATTTCTTTTTAACGAATAAGTAGGCCTAGATTCAATCAGATTTTATATAATTCTGACTTTGTCAGGATTTCTTACTGGCAGTTTAAAAAAGACTATTTATTGAGATCGACTTAAAGGATATAATTTGAAGAGACAGTAACAAATTTCTACTCAGGAATAAACAATAACTCAGGTATTGTCTCAGTCTTGCTTTAGAAAAATCGTCTTTCTTTATCATGGTTATTGGTGAATTTTAGAGGCATTCCTTCTGAATTTATTCATCATTCAGCTATTTGTTCACCTAGTTATTACAACAATTTTTGTTGTTTTGCTGTTGTTTTTCCCCATTTGCAAGCCATTTTGGCCTACCTTTAAATGATTCTCAGTGTGCCCTATTCTTTCCATTATTGTGGGTGCTTTTCCCATTACATGGTTTTGTACTTCATCTAGTGTAGTACATGCCACTGCATTTCAGTTTAGCTTTTTTTTTCTCCCTGTTAAGCTCAATGTCTTATGAGTTCAGGGTACAAATTAATTACACCTCTTTGAAAGTATAATTTCCAAGGAAGATAAAAATAAGACAAATAAATAGTGAAAAGGTATCAACATTTTCTTAAATCCCTTAATGTGAGATCCTTTGAGGTGGTATAACTACTTCAGTGAGCATTTGAGAAACTGAGTATTTATTTGTGCTCTTAAAAATTTTGGAATTAGCTTAGGTATAAAACAAGCTAATATAAATTAAACCGTACACATTGTGTTTATCTTTTCCATTGGACAAAAACTCTACAAGTTGACGTCTAACTTCATGGAGACTGGCCTTAATAAATACAAATATTAGGTAAAAGAGAGACATATCACCTAAAGGATTGAAATCTTTTTGGGCAGGCTTATTAGACATTGCTACTGTATGACATTCAGAAGACACACAACCACCTTTCTCCACATGTCTAGGTATTTGATAATTTTTTTATAACCTCTCTCTCCTCGCCAGATTCTAAACCAATTGGAAAAATTCAATAATATGTAACAAACTAGCTTTATTAGCTGAAGCCAGTAATAATTCTTACCCTCTTACCCTGCCTGAAAATACTTAAAGTCAGTCATAGCAGAAAAGCAGGATAGCTACACACTTTGCCCCAGGTGGTGAGGCTGCTCTGGTGGTGCTAACACGGAGGGGAGACAAGTACATGGAGCTTGAGAAGTAGAGGATCCGCAGGAGCCTCATTTATAGGTGAGCAGTGACCATTCTTCACTCAGACCAGGGGAGAGCAAGATTTTCCATTGCTAATTCATTGGTCTATTAATGAGAAGCACTGGGTAAAGAGAATGGAGAGATGGGGGAAAGTTCTAAGAGCAGAGATGTTCAAATATTATAGGCTAAAACATAATAACACATAATCAATGAAGTTAACTTTTTTACAGGGCAAAAATCTGCAGATCACATCTAACTTTATGGAGACTGAATCCATTAATAGTAAACAGCAAGCAAAACAGAGATACATCTCCCAGACAATTAAAATCTCTTTGATCCCTCTGACAAGCCACATATTCTCTCTTTCCTTAATGCTCACAAGATTCCTCTTTTAAGGTTTCTTACCTCCACACTGAAAAGAATCTGTTGTAACCTCACAAGGCAGATCCCAACCCTCTTGCTACATTATGACCCCATCCCATGTCCTTGATATTTGGGCCAAAGGATAGATCCAATTCCTCATTCTGTTATTTATTTATTTATTTATTCCTTTTTCTAACTTCATCACCCTTTACTATTATGGAGAAATAAGGTACCCTTTTTGGAAGAATGCCATTAAGAAATATGATGAGGGCAAGAAAATTTTTTTTCTCTGTGAGAGTTTCATTTTCTTTACTTTAAACCTTTACTAAATCCAAGAAGCAGGCTTGAGTGGCTTGAGGTAGTATACACAATGAGATTGAAATTTTAAAAGTAGAAGTACTTAACCAAGTGGCCTGTAATGATAGAGTTTTGAATTCAAGAATATCTGTTAGTGTTATTGGTATAAACTGTTAGTAACTGAAAGATTTTATCAGACCTTCAAGCAAACAAGTTAGCTTGTCATAGTTTCATGGATGCTGACAGAAGACAAAAGATTCCTCGGTCACAGAAGGACAGTTTATTACTCATAGCAATAGCACTAGTCAGGGTATCATAATGTTGATTCTTCTAGCTCTTATTCCCACAAGGCATTTGAAAGGTCATCTAACACCTGAACATGTAGTAGATTTTATTATAGGAGAGGAGTTCTGAGAATGGAGAGATGGAATATGTATTGAAGATGGGTCTCCATGTGTCTCTTGTATTTCTCCACATCTGGCAAACAGACACTGACTGTCTTTGTTCTGGACAAACATCCTTGGAGAATATCCTTGTGCCTCCCTCTGGAAAAAAGGCCAGATATACTTAGAGATTTCAAAGAGAGATAGCGTCTCTCTTTGGGGCAAAGGAAAAGCATGCTGAAAACATAACACAGGTTAGTTTCAAGAATCACAAGTATGTGGCCAGAATCAGCTGATTGAACTGTAATAGCAACACTATAATTTTAACAAGTATCAATAGCAGTATGATACCATTGATAAGCCTGAGACTGGTTTAAAGGTTCAATGTAGTCAGTCTGGGTCCATGACCAGTATGTTGTTGCCTCCTTCACCATACAACAAAAAAGTCAAGTTTGGCATAAGTCGTAAGACTTTCATTCAGTCATAGCCTCTGTATTAGGAACACAGAGTCCTTTATTTTGTGTCCAGGCTATGATATTGATGCATTGCCAAATCTTGTGCGACGATGGGTTCAAGCAAAAATATTTGCAATCTGCTGGGTATAGGCTCAATCAGCAGTTAGATTCCAGATGGCCTCATCAGACAATGGGCATGTACATTTACTTGAGTGACCCAGATGATTAGATCAGCAGCTGTGATTTGCCTTCCCAATGTGTGGCCCCAAAGAAGGATTTTTTTAATGTGCTAATCTGTAGTTGTCCAAGTGGCAGACTAGGCTACAGTTAACAAACAAAGAATTAGTAAAATTAAACAAGGTTCATCAAGAAATGTTGGTCAGACCTATGATAATCCCTTGAGTTATACCCAATGAGTGGAGCATTTATACCCATTTTTAGTTCTGCAAAGCTGGCACTGAGTTTGAATAGCCATACCAGTATAATGGATACCATCTGGTTGCAGCTTAGCTGAACCATCACTAGACCCCTACCAGGCACTTATGGGAATATCTATGACTTGAAGATCTCAATGAGCAGCCAGCTTTGTTTCAGATGGCAAAGTGGGAGATAAAGATTCCCCAAAAGATAGCTGTCACTTTGTTTACTTTCTCATGTATAGTCAAGATAACATTAGGAACAAGCTGGCAGATCCTTCACTCATACCGTTTATTTTCTACAAGCAAGATTTTTTGGCTCCAGGCCACCTTATTGGTAATTGAATATGAGCTGATCCACCTGTAATGAAAAATATCAGGCCAGAGAGTTAGCCTCCATGGGTTAAGGCATTCAGATGCAATAAGAAACCAGTAGCAATCTAACAGCTGCTTTTAAAAATCAGTGTACCTAGTAGCTATGTGAAAAAGGTGATGAATGTAAAACCTCACGTGGTATCTCTAGAGGAAGTCTGCCTCACTTTTCTATAGATGTCAATCAGCAAAGTCAGCATTCATAGAGACTTGTATCTTGAAGGCATCATTAGTGTGGTAGGAACCAAATGTACTACCACTAGTTTATATGTGGATTTTCCCAATTAGGAGACTCCCCTCTGTCATTTAAGGGGCCAGGAAGCATAAGCATATAACACATTAATTCCTACTGTACATTCATATGTAGAAGAAATAAGAAGAGTCCATTGAATTGGCTGGTAAGACACTCAAACTGTCATGTCAAATTCTCTTTTCCACTGAGAACACTGCCGAAATATTGTCAGTTTAATTTTGATAAAACTTTTCACACCTCTTGTACTGCATGGGATGCAGTAAAATGGTGACTTGGATGTATATATCAAACACAGCCATAAAAGTCTGATTGGTTTCTCTTCCCCAAATTCCTCTGCATACTTAAAAGAGCATGCATTTTCTCTCCAGTCCCCCTTGGGTTCCAAGAGAACTTAGCCTCAGATGTATTCAATTACTTTCTTAAAACAGCTGAGGTAGAGATAGTGGGGGAGGAAGCGATCAAAGGGTGTAAAGAAGAAACTTTTTTTTTTTTTTTGAGTACTGCGGTGGTCATTTATTGGTGCTCAACCAAACAAACTTGCCATGGTTTCAGCCCACCCAAAGCTTTATAGCTGGCAGAAGTGTGATCATTACTGACAGTTTGGGGACTCTTTGTCATAGTAGACAGGGACACATTGTTTTCTGCTGATGGCTATGGGATTTATGCCCTTTGACTCACATGGTTTTGATTTGCACAGTGATTACCTTGTTTGAGGAGGCATTTACTCCCTCTATTATGCAGACATTTGCTCCCTCTGTTATATCAAGATAACGTTTGTTAGATTACCTTTCAGATTCAATAAAAATACTAACAGAATTTCCCTGCTAGGTGTAGGACTAGAATTGCCCTAGGTGTAGGACTAGCCAGAAAACATTTTTTTTCTGGATTTCTTTGAGTCAATTTCTCATTCTCCAATGGTTCACCTTCTTCATCATGGAAACTATATCCAGGGCAGTAAGAGTCTGAATAGCAGTCATTGCCTCATCTTTGATTTCCCTGAGGACTTTACTGTCTCAGGGAAATCTCTCTTATAAAACTAAAACCCACTGAAAAACATTCTGAGACTTCTTACTTTCACCTCTGAATTGATCTAAGGTAGACATGATAGACTTCAGGAGGGGCTGAGCTTATGACTGCTCAGGGTTGCTATTTTTCTTAACAAACATTACACGTCTTGCCACCTCGTCTCCCAAGTGAACCAGCCAAAATTCTAATGATACAACAGGCTTTTCTCCACAGCAGGCACAAAATTTCCTGTCTTATGCTCTGTGTAGCAATGTAGGGGTGCGTCTCTGTAACTGTTGTTTGAAAAGGGAAAGAATCTTCTGCCCATTCAGGATGAATCTTGGTACTAGTTTTTACAATAAAGTGGACCTGAGACTGATCACCAGATTGATAAGAAAATTTCCCTTGTGCAGGGGAGATTTAGCAACAAATTAGATGTTTTGGGGGGCAATTGTCTTTGAATCTATTTCCTACTACTCAGCAATCAACCCCCTCCCTTACTCATCCCTATTAACAGGTAGTAGCGTGTAGAATCATTTATTGCCCCATCAACCACAAAATTTAGTCAAAGTGTTCATTACCAGTTCACATGGACTCGCTCAAATCTTGTTAACTGGCTGGATTAACATCCTTTCTCTTCCTTCCTCTTCCAGAAAGCCTTCCCTTAACAGCTAACATGTTAGTCTGTTACAGTTTCATGAAGGGTGGTAGAAGAAACAACAATTCTGGGTCACAGACATATGAATTTAGTACTCACAGCAATAGCAATAGTCAGAATATCAGCATTTTCTTGTGCTGGTTCCCTAAGCCTCAATTCCCACAAGGTTACATAAAGAGGGCCAAGTAACCCTTCAGGGCACAGTTATTTATGTTACAAGACAGGAACTCTGAGTTTAGGAAACCTGGATACTTTCATGGGGTAACTAAGCATTCCTGTCCTTTGTTCTAGAGGAAGATATTATGTCTGTCTCCTAAGGATGTTCACTATTCAAATATCCTTGAAAAGATAGTCCAGAACAAAGGTAGCCAGTGCCTCTGCTCACAAGATGGGTAGAAAAGTGATATCATATCGATGGAGATTATCTCCCAGCAAATAATAACCAAAATACAATCTGTGAGTGAGTGATTGTGGTGAAAGGCAAGAAAATGTTTTTGGCAATTAGGACCTCAAGAAACTGGTAGATATATTTGATTTATGTGCCTTTTATGTGGATATTAAATTCACCATGGATAACAACTTGACTATGTATGCATTAAAACACTGATTTGGATTTTGACATCTTCGATGAAAGAAGAAGAGTGACTGGGAGGATCATGGGAACTTATTTCTAGTGATTTCTAAATTCTTCACTTGCTAGTAGGGGAAAATTCCAAGGCATCTCTTCCCTCAGTAACTCCACGGTATTATATAAGAAATAAGTTACATTTTAATGGCTTTGACAAGTTGACTTCTGATTAAGAAAACATTAAGGTAGGGCTTCCCTGGTGGCGCAGTGGTTGAGAGTCCGTCTGCCGATGCAGGGGACACGGGTTCGTGCCCCGGTCCGGGAAGATCCCACATGCCGCGGAGCGGCTGGGCCCGTGGGCCATGGCCACTGAGCCTGCGCGTCCGGAGCCTGTGCTCCGCAACGGGAGAGGCCACAACAGTGAGAGGCCCGCGTACCGCAAAACATTAAGGTAAATTATAAATGCATTTTATGATTTGAGAAAATGTTAAATGAGAAAAAGGAGTGGTATCCAATTATATATACATTTATATACATATGCATGGAAATGTATATACATATGTATACATATATATAAGTATGCAGACACACATATAAAGTCTGTGTGTGCATGTGTATATGGACATATGTATATATATGATATGTACACATGCATAAATATAACATGTATATGTCATCTCCCCATATTATATATGTATATGCAGTATATATATGCATATTATAATTAATATTATATATAATGCAGGCAAATAATATTTGAAATAATAGTATGATGTATTTTGTGTAATATATTACAATATAACATATTTATGTAAATAATTTTTAGAGAAATGTATTAATAGTGTTTATAACCTAGAGTGATTTTTAATATCTTTCTTATATGTCCATTTTTTTCCTTTCCACAATAAATTAGAATTATATTTACTAGAACCTCAGAAATGTTTCAAAACACGTTTGTTTCTTAGACAAATAGGTAAGTAGCTTTTCCTGCATTTCTTGATGAGTCTTCCCAGACTTAGACTCTCAAAGGAGTTATAATTTGAGAATGTAACAAAACATTTAGGAGTCAATGCTAAGTACCAAGAGTACAGAGGGCAAGCTGTCACTGACAAAGCCAAATATGACAAATATGACAGAACCAAATTCTGACATATCTTTCAGACTTAGGGAAAAAAAAGAAGACCCCCCCCCCAATTATATTTAGCCTATTCTCAAAGTTTAGGATGAATATCCATCAATCTCTATGTTCTGTGGAATGGATTTTAAATCACAATTTTCAGCTGACACAGATCTGCCACTTGAAAAAGTGTAATTGTTTCATTCTGAAGAATAATAATTTTGAGTGATTACTACATCTCAGGGGATGAGATGTATAAACATTTTACTAAGAATAACTTGTTTAAATCCTCATGACATGCCAAAAAGTAGTCACTAGATTCATTCTCACTTAAGAGATGAAAAACCTGAGAGGCACAGAGATTTGAAGCAGCTTGTCCTGACACATAGAGCTAGTAAGTGGCAGAGCTGTCAATAAAACCCTGGTGACCCATGTACTTAACCTGATTCTAATTATGCCTCCCAAGAGTGTTAAGAAGACATCCTCCCAGTGGCCCAGCATGCCCAAATTCTCAGTGTGACCTGGTGATCAGTAGGTACATTTGCAAATCTTTGAGGAAGTTTGCAAGATGAGAACTATTTTCATGAAAAATAAAACCATTTTTTATCTTTTTAATACTCATTCTCTCACAGGTGTACAGTAAAAATTTTCAGAAACTTATGGCATGATATGAGTGAATGCAGAACTAGATATGAAAATCCAAATATCTTCTATTAAGCCAGAATTGCATGTAAAATTGAGCTACTCTTCTCACTATTTTCTTATTTGTTTTGGAAAATCTAATTTTTATGTGGTGTTTTAGGTTAAAAAGTTTCTTACTACAAATAGCTCAATTTCGTTTCTTTTTATGGCTGAGCTATTTGTAATGAGGTGGATAGACCTAGAGTCTGTCATACAGAGTGAAGTAAGTCAGAAAGAGAGAGACAAATACCGCATGCTAATACATATATATGGAATTTAAGAAAAACAAAATGTCATGAAGAACCTAGGGGTAAAGCAGGAATAAAGACACAGACCTACTAGAGAATGGACTTGAGGATATGGGGAGGGGGAAGGGTAAGCTGTGACAAAGCGAGAGAGAGACATGGACATATATACACTACCAAACATAAGGTAGGTGGCTAGTGGGAAGCAGCTGCATAGCACAGGGAGATCAGCTCGGTGCTTTGTGACCACCTGGAGGGGTGGGATAGGGAGTGTGGGAGGGAGGGAGACGCAAGAGGGAAGACATATGGGAACATATGTATATATATAGTTGATTCATTTTGTTGTAAAGCAGAAACGAACACACCATTGTAAAGCAATTATACTCCAATAAAGATGTTAAAAAGAAAAAAAGAAAATTTGTAACCATAAAAAAAAAGTTTCTTACTAATATTTTTGAATAGATTAAAAATAAATTTTATAATAAATAAACATTTTACATACAAAAAGATACATTAGATAGATGATAGATCTGGTAAATTTGAAGTTTAAAATCCAAATAGGCCAAAGTGTTTTGGTTCCTCAATTGTTTTTGATAGTGCAAAGGAGACTGAGAATAAAATGTTTCAGAACCACTGCCTTAATGTATGAAAGTAGATTCCTAAAACAGATGGGACATATTTTCTTCATAATCCCATTATAAATGTCTCTGAGTAGATAGCCACATCACTTCTATAATCCCTGGCATTGCAGCCTAGCTTGGGGCAGAAGAGAAGGGCAATGATGACTTGACTCTGGGACCATAAATTTTTAAGTTAGGCAAAGGAAAGGGATGTGGAAGTGTCTTCTCAAGTTCTGCCCAGAAAAGAACTACACATAGTTTTAGATTATCAATTAATAAATAACACTACAGATAATTAAACGCCAGGGATAAGAGAGCTTCTCAGATTGCATTTTCAGTTAAAGGATTAATAAACAGAAATTGAAATAGAAGCAATGGATAGCTCTGAGTGTGCAAGCTGAGTCACTGAGAAGAGGCTCTCACAGAAACAAGTGAACATTTCTATATATGAAGAAACTAGGGAAAAATTAGGGGAGTGGGGAGAAAAATTAGGGGAGTGGGGAGAAAAATCTAACAGTGTTTCTAAAAATTTTCTACTGTATTTATGCTGTAGCATTCAAAAATAAAAAAATGAAAGCATTCCTTTGAAAATGATTTGCTCTAGAAAACAGAATAGGATGTAAAAGAACATCTCTTTTCTCAATAAAATCTAGAATATACAGATAATAAATTATGAAAAGTGAGGTTACATGACAAGAAAAGATAATTTTTAAAAAAATTTGGCTGAGAGAACAAACTAATGTAGAGACTGGATAAGAAAAGAAGAGAGTATAAAAACTAATATATACTACAAATTTAGATTAATATTAAATATTGTAATGTGCAGACATAGCAAGAAAAAGAAGTAAAAGTTATATGCGAGAAGCCTTCTCACCAAGAGAAGGAAATAGGCAGGCTTGGAAATGAAAGAAGGTGATAAAATAAAATCAACATAATAGAATAAAATGAAAATGCAGTTGTGGAAATGCTGTGGCACTGGCAATGTGCTCAACATGTAGGCAATTTTTAAAAAAATGAACTAACCTCTATGTTTCCTGGGAGAAATATCTGAATTATAAAGAAAGAATCCCAATAAATATCAGAAAGGGAAAAAATAGCAAGATTCCTACAAAGAACCAAAATTCATGCTAATCATACATTTCCTCTCTACTACACATATTGTGAGAAAATAGTAGAACAGTATCTTTAAAATATTGAGTCAAAGATGTTACAAAAATATTGTGAACACACAATAATTCAGAGAGAATCAATTTACCTTTCATGAAAAAATATTTTAGCTGATTAAAAATAAATCAAATATAGAGTTGAAACACAGTTGTAACTGAGAGGAAAAGGTTTGAGAATACATTAAATAACATGAAAAGGGGCTTCCCTGGTGGCGCGGTGGTTGGGAGTCCGCCTGCCGATGCAAGGGACGTGGGTTCGTGCCCCGGTCCGGGCGGATCCCGCGTGCCGCGGAGCGGCTGGGCCCGTGAGCCATGGCCGCTGAGCCTGCGCGTCTAGAGCCTGTGCTCCGCAGCGGGAGAGGCCACAGTGGTGAGGGGCCCGCGTACTGCAAAAAAACAAACAAACAAACAAACAAACACATGAAAAGTTTTCAGTTTAATTTTCATTTAACAAATCAGTAATTGAAATAAATATACACCACAAGAAACACAGTTACTTCAGAAAGCTTGTCAATAAAATATCTTACTTCATTCCCTATAAAACTTGTAAAAAATGATTTTATAATAAATTTACACTATAAGTTCTACTTTCTAAGGCTAATTTGAGTTCTAAGTGTTTAGCATTAGCAGTAGGCAGGCTAAACAGCATAACAGATTTTAGAGAGTAAATATGCCTTTCTGTTTGACATTTCCTAATAATTTATCTAATTCAAGACCAAAAGAGGGCTTAGCTCCTTATTTATATATTCACGTATGTTTAGATATAAATATTGAATGAGTGTTCTTACATGTAATTTTGACTTTATAATTTTTCATACAGAAACAGTATCAAAAGTATTTTTGTTGCCAAAAAACTGGTAACAACTCTAATAACTAGATCCATCTCAGAATTTAGTAGTTTGCAATTTGAGTAACCATGCTGTCAACTGATATAGATATGAATTTTAATTATTTATATTTTTAATAAGTAAATCTCAGCAAAATATTTAATTACATATTGTAGTGGAAAAGGTGATAAACTGATAGTGTGGGGGTCCATATTGATTCCAGCCTTTGACACTGTTTGGCTGCACCATCCTGAATCAGTACGTCAGCCTTGTTGGCCTTGGTTCCCTGTTTCTTAAAGAAAACTATGAGACCATTTATTTCTAATGACAGTTACATTATTAAAACTTTGGATACTAATAACACTCTCCTTAGGCTCAGATAAATTGAATTCTTATGTTCTATATTATTATTTAACAATATCAGAGCTTGTGATCAAGATTGCCTTTGTTCAGTGGGGTACCATCATTAATGAGAAAGCAAGATATTTTGAAATGTTCAAAATGTTATTTTCCTTTTTTATTTACAGATTTCTAGGAGTCTCAATTTCCTTTTCTTAGTAAAAAATTCCTTTGAGATCTCATCCTACTATTTTCTCCAGTAACTTCCTTTTTTGATTGAAATATAATTTACATAATGTAAAATCATTTTTTCTTGTATGGTTTTATGAGTTTTGACAAACTCATGCAGTCTTGTGACCACAGTCAAGACAAAGATCAATTCTATTACCACAAATAATAGAACTTTCTGTCCCTTTGTAGCTATTTCTTTTCCTTCCCAGACCTTGGATACACTTATCTGTTACAATAGTTTTGCTTTTTCAAAATGTCATATAAATGGAATAATTCACTTTACAGACTTCAGAGTCTGGCATCTTTCACTTAGCAAAATGCACTTGAGACTCAAAAATATACATATATAGGTATATATATATATATACCTATATATATACTTTTTTTTTTAAGCATACAACTTTTTTTTAATTGAAGTATGGTTGACTTACAATGTTGTGTTAGTTTCAAGTTTACAGAAAAGTGATTCCATTTTATATACATATATATATATAATATTCTTTTTCATACACCTTTACAGGTTATTACAAAATACTAACTATAATTTCCTGTGCTATACAGTAGGTCCTTGTTGGTTATCTATTTTATATATAGTAGTGTATATATGTTAATCCCGAACTCCTGATTCATCCCTCCTCCTGCCTTTCCCCGTTGGTAACCATAAGTTTGTTTTCTATGTCTGTGGGACTATTTTCTGTTTTGTAAACAAGTTCATTTATACCACTTTCTTAGATTCCGCATAGAGGTGGTATCATATGATATTTGTCTTTGTCTAGCTAATTACTTCACTTAGTATGATACTCTAGGTCTATCCATGTTGCTGTAAATGACATCATTTCATTCTTATTTATGGCTGAGTAATATTCCATTATATATATGTATATATACTACATCTTCTTTATCCATTCATCTGTTGACGGACACTTAGACTGCTTCCATGTCTTAGCTATAGCAAATAGTGCTGAATGAACACTGGGGTGCACGTATGAATTGTAGTTTTCTCCAGATATATGCCCATCAAATGTCAAATATATTTTTGTGTATAGTTTGTTCTTTCTTTGTTCTTTCTTATTGCTGAGTAGTATTCCATTATATGGGTATAACAAAGTTGAAGAAACACTGGGTTGTATTTTTTTTACTGTCTTTGTTGATTACAAATAAATATTTGTATAGTCTGAAGTCAGGGAGCCTGTTTCCTCCAGCTCCGTTTTTCTTTCTGAAGATTGCTTTGGCTATTTGGGGTCTTTTGTGTTTCCATGCAAATTGTGAACTGTTTTGTTCTACTTCTGTGAAAAATGACAGTGGTAATTTGATAGGGATTGTGTTGAATCTGTAGATTGCTTTGGGTGGTATACTCATTTTCACAATGTTGATTCTTCCAATCCAAGAACAGGGTATATCTCTCCATCTGTTTGTATCACCTTTAATTTCTTTCATCAGTATCTTATAGATTTCTTCATACAGGGCTTTTGTCTCATTACGTAGGTTTATTCCTAGGTATTTTATTCTTTATGTTGCAATAGTAAATGGCAGTGTTTCCTTAGATTCTCTTTCAGATTTTTCATCGTTAGTGTATAAGGATGCAAGAGATTTCTGTGCATTACATTTGTATCCAGCTACTTTACCAAATTCATTGATTAGTTCTAGTAGTTTTCTGGTAGCATCTTTAGGAATCTCTATGTATAGTATCATGTCATCTGCAAAGGGTGACAGCTTTATTTCTTCTTTTCTGATTTGGATTCCGTTTATGTCTTTTTCTTCTCTGATTGCTGAGACTAAAACTTCCAAAACTATGTTGAATAATATTGGTGAGAGTGGGCAACCTTGTCTTCTTCCTGATCTTACTGGAAATGGTTTCAGTTTTTCACCATTGAGAAGGATGTTGGCTGTGGGTTTGTCATATATAGCCTTTATTATGTAGAGGTAAGTTCCCTCTATGCCTACTTTCTGGAGGCTTTTTATCATAAATGGGTGTTGAATTTTGTCAAAAGCTTCTTCTGCAACTATTGAGTTTTTCATATGGTTTTTATCCTTCAGTAGGTTAATATGGTGTATCACACTGATTGATTTGCATATATTGAAGAATCCTTGCATTCCTGGGATAAACCCCACTTGATCATAGTGTATGACCCTTTCAATGTTCTGTTGGATTCCCTTTGCTAGTATTTTGTTGAGGATTTTTGCATCTATGTTCATTAGTGATATTGGCCTGTAGTTTTCTTTTTTGTGACATCTTTGTCTGGTTTTGGTAACAGGGTGATGGTGACCTCATGGAATGAGTTTGGGAGTGTTCCTCCCTCTGCTCTATTTTGGAAGAGTTTGAGAAGGATAAGTGTTAGCTCTTCTCTAAATGTTTGATAGAATTCACCTGTGAAGCCATCTGGTCCTGGGCTTTTGTGTGTTGGAAGATTTTTAATCCCAGTTCCAATTTCTGTACTTGTGATTAGTCTGTTTATATTTTCTCTTTCTTCCTGGTTCAGTCTCTGAAGGTTGTACTTTTCTAAGAATTTGTCCATTTCTTCCAGGTTGTCCATTTTATTGGCATATATTTGCTGTGGTAATCTCTCATGATCCTTTGTATTTCTGGAGTGTCAGTTATTAGTTCTTTGTTTTCATTTCTAATTCTGTTGACTTGAGTCTTCTCCCTTTTTTTCTTGATGACTCTGGCTAATGGTTTATCTACTTTGTTTATCTTCTCAAAGAACCAGGTTTTACTTTTATTGATCTTTGCTATTATTTCCTTCATTTCTTTTTCATTTGTTTCTGATCTGACCTTTATGATTTCTTTCCTTCTGCTAAATTTGGGAGTTTTTTGTTCTTCTTTATCTAATTGCTTTAGGTGTAAGGTTAGGTTGTTTATTTGAGAAATTTTTATGTTTCTTGAGGTAGGATTGTATTGCTATAAACTTCCCTCTTAGAACTGCTTTTGCTGCATCCCATAGGTTTTGGGTTGCCCTGTTTTCACTGTCATTTGTTTCTAGGTATTTATTTATATCCTCTTTGATTTCTTCAGGGAGCTCTTGGTTATTTAGTAATGTACATTTAGCCTTCATGTGTTTGTATTTTTTACAGACTTTTTCCTGTAACTGATATCTAGCCTAATAACATTGTGGTTGGAAAAGATATGTCATACAATTTCAATTTTCTTGAATTTACCAAGGCTTGATTGGTGACCCAAGGTATACTCTATCCTGGAGAGTGTTCCATGAGCACTTGAGAAGAAAGTGTATTCTGTTGTTTTTAGATGGAATGTCCTATAAATATGAATTAAGTCCATCTTGTTTAATGTGTCATTTAAAGCTTGTGTTTCCTTATTTATTTTCATTTTTGATGATCTGTCCATTGGTGAAAGTGGGGTGTTAAAGTCCCCTACTATGATTGTGTTACTGTCAATTTCCCCTTTTATGGCTGTTAGTGTTTACCTTATGTATTGAGGTGCTCCTATGTTGGGTGCATAAATATTTACAATTGTTATATCTTCTTGAATTGATCCCTTGAATATTATGTAGTGTCCTTCTTTGTCTAATTGTCTTAATTTAAAATCTCTTTTGTCTGATATGAGAATTGTTACTCCAGCTTTCTTTTGATTTCCATTTGCATGGAATATCTTTTTCTATCACCTCACTTTCAGTCTGTATGTGTCCCTAGGTCTGAAGTGAGTCTCCTGTAGACAGCATATATACGGGTCTTGTTTTTGTATCCATTCAGCCAGTCTATGTCTTTTGGTTGGAGCATTTAATCCATTTACATTTAAGGTAGTTAGTGATATGTATGGTCCTATTACCATTTTCTTAATTGTTTTAGGTTTTTATTGTAGGTTTTTTCCTTCTCTTGTGTTTCCTGCCTAGAGAAGTTCCTTTAGCATTTGTTGTAAAGCTGGTTTGGTGGTGCTGAATTCTCTTAGCTTTTGCTTGTCTGTAAAGGTTTTGATTTCTCCATCAAATCTGAGTGAGACCCTTGCTAGGTAGAGCAATCTTGATTGTAGGTTTCTCCCTTTCATCACTTTAAATATGTCCTGCCACTCCCTTCTGGCTTGCAGAGTTTCTGCTGAAAGATCAGCTGTTATCCTTATGGGGATTCCCTTGTATGTTATTTGCTGCTTTTCTCTTGCTTTTTTAACATATGTTACTTTGTATTTAATTTTTGATAGCTTGATTAATATGTGTCTTGGCTTGTTTCTCCTTAGATTTATCCTGTATGGGACTCTCTGCACTTCCTGGACTTTATTGACTATATCCTTTCCCATATTAGGGAAGTTTGCAACTATAATCTCTTCAAATATTTTCTCAGTCCCTTTCTCTTTCTCTTCTTCTGAGACCCCTGTAATTTGAATGTTGGTGCATTTAATGTTGTCCCAGTGGTCTCTGAGACTGTCCTCAATTATTTTCATTCTGTTTTGTTTATTCTGCTCTGTAGTAGTTATTTCCACTATTTTATCTTCCAGGTCACTTATCCGTTCTTCTGCCTCAGTTATTCTGCTATTGACTCCTTCTAGATAATTTTTCATTTCATTTATTCTGTTATTCATCATTGTTTGTTTGCTCTTTAGTTCTTCTAGGTCCTTGTTAAACTTTTTATGTATTTTCTCCATTGTTAAACTTGTTAAACTTTTTTTGTATTTTCTCCATTCTATTTCCAAGAATTTGGATCATCTTTACTATTATTACTCTGAATTCTTTTTCAGGTAGACTGCCTATTTCCTCTTCATTTGTTTGGTCTGATGGGTTTTTACCTTGCTCCTTAATCTGCTGCATATTTCCTGTCTTCTCATGTTGCTTATCTTACCATGTTTGAGGTCTCCTTTTTGCAGCCTGCAAGTTCATTGTTCCCGTTGTTTTTGGTGTCTGCCCCCAGTGACTAAAGTTGGTTCAGTGAGTTGTGTAAGCTTCCTGGTAGAGAGGGATGGTGCCTGTTTTCTGGTGGAGGAGGCTGGATCTTGTCTTTCTGGTGGGCATGACCATATCTGGTGGTGTGTTTTGGGGTGTCTGTGAACTTATTATGATTTTAGGCAGCCTCTCTGCTAATAGGTGGGGTTGTGTGCCCATCTTGCTACTTGTTTGGCATGGGGTGTACAGCACTGGAGCTTGCTGGCCATTGGGTGGAGCTGAGTCTTAACATCAAGATGGAGATGTCTGGAAGAGCTCTCACCAATTGATATTACGTGGGGCCAGGAAACCTCTGGTGGTCCATTGTCCTGAACTCGGCTCTCCCACCTCAGAGATTCAGGCCTGACATCCGGCCAGAACACCAAGACCCTGTCAGCCCCATGGCTCATGAGAAAATGGAGAAAAAAAAAAAAGAAAGTAATAAAAATAAAATAGTTATTAAAAATTTTTAAAAATATTAAATAAAATTTTTTTAAAGTAATAAAAAAAAAGAAGAGAGCAACCAAACCAATAAACAAATCCACCAATGATAACAAGTGCTAACATCTATACTAAGATAAACATAAAAATCAGAAACTAGTCAGTCACATACAGCAAACCCTAAGTCTACATTTGCTCCCAATTCCACTGTCTCAATTTTGGGATGATTCATTGTCTATTCAGGTATTCCACAGGTTGCAGGGTACATCAAGTAGATTGTGGAGAATTAATCCACTGCTCCCGAGACTGCACGGAGAAATTTCCCTTTCTCTTCTTTTTTTGCACAGCTTCTGGGGTTCAGCTTTGGATTTAACCCCAACTCTGCATATAGGTCACTCTCTGAGGTCTGTACTTCTCCCAGACAAGAGGGGGTTATAGGAGAGGCTGATTAGGGGCCTCTGGCTCACTCAGGCCATGAGGAGGGAGGAGTACGGAATGTGGGGCGAGCCTGCTGCGACAGAGGCCGGCGTGATGTTGCACCAGCCTGAGCCATGCTATGTGTTCTCCTGGGGAGGTTGTCCCTGGATCACGGGACCTTAGCAATGGCGGACTGCACAGGCTCCCAGGAGGGGAGGTGTGGATAGTGACCTGTGCTTGCACACAGGATTTTTGGTGGCTGCAGCAGCAGCCTTAGCATTTCATTCCCATCTCTGGGGTCCATGCTGATAGCCACAGCTCGTGCAGTTCTCTGGAGCTCGGTTAGGCGGTGCTCTGAATCCCCTCTCCTCGTGCACCCCAAAACAATGGTCTCCTGCCTCTTAGGCAGTTCCAGACTTTTCCTGGACTCCCTCCCGGCTAGCTGTGGTGCACTAGCCCCCTTCAGGCTGCGTTCACACAGCCAACCCCAGTCCTGTCCCTGGGATCTGACCTCCGAAGCTGGAGCCTCAGCTCCCAGCCCCGACCTGTCCCATCAGGTGAGCAGACAGGCCTCTCAGGCTGCTGAGTGCTGGTCGGCTCTGATCCTCTGCATGGGAATCTGTCTGCTTTGCCCACTGCACCACTGTTGCTTCCCTCTCCTCCGTAGCTCCTAAGTTTCCCCCTGCCCACACCCTGTCTCTGCCAGTGTAGGGGCTTCCTAGTGTGTGGAAACTCTTCCTCTTTCACAGCTCCCTCCCAGAAGTGCATGTCCCATCCGTATTCTTTTGTCTCTGTTTTTTCTTTTTCTTTTTGCCCTACTTAGGTATGTGGGGAGTTTCTTGCCTTTTGGGAAGTCTGAGGTCTTTGCCAGTGTTCAGAAAGTGTTCTGTAGGAGTTGTTCCACATGTAGATGTATTTTTATTGTATTTGTTGGGAGGAAGGTGATCTCCATGTCTTACTCCTCCACCATCTTGAAGGTCCTCACTGGGTTCCTCTGGAGTCAGCTCTGGCAACTACTTTTGACTGACAATAAGGCTAAAGAGTGCCAACATATTGAATAAAATATGGAAAATCTACACTGTACAGCATGGAGAATATAGTCAATAATAATGAAACATCTTTGTATGATGATACAATAGTAACTAGACATTGTGGGGATATCTTGTAATGTAGAAATATCAAATCACTATGTTGTGCACCAGGAAATAACATAGTGTTGTAGATCAATTATACTTCAAAAACAAACAAACTCATAGAAAAAGAGATCAGCTTTGTGGTTATCAGAGGTGGGAAAGGGATAATTGGAAGAAGGTGGTCAAAAGGTACAAACTTCCAGTTATAAGATAAATAAGTGCTAGGGATGTAGTGTACAATATGATTAATATTATTAACACTGCTGTATATTATATATGAAAATTGTTAAGAGAATGCTGTACACCTTAAATATATACAGTGCTATATGTCAAATATATCTCAATAAATGGGAAGAAAAATAATAAAGACATGTTTTAATCAAACTTTAAAAAGTGTGGGATATCCAAACAATCAGTTAGAATTTTATAAGCAGAACACTGGATATATCAATAAACTCATTTTGCCAATAAATTTTGGATTTTGAAAGTTCAATTAGAGAATTTACTAAAAACACTACTGTGTGAACATTTAAATTTATAAAAACAGCAATTTTTTATAACTTCACTATTTCCATCTGTCTCCTGTATCACTTCTTATATTCTTTAATTTTAAATCCTGCAATAAGTACCCCATGTCACATTCATTTATGTATTAATAATAATACCTCTTATAAGTCTCACCTTGAGTTGTGTAAATGCCTGCAGTTATAAAGCAAAATATTCAGAATGTAAATTTTCATAGAATGTGATGGGCAGCACTTCTGTAACAGCACTGTTGAATAAGGAGAAACAAGGCTGGTATTTGCTGGTCAGTGCCAGGGCCAGGTGTGTGGATTTGTTCAAGTGCAAAAAGGATACCATCCACTTGTCTGCTGCAGGGAAAGGGAGACGGCAAATTGGGTGTTGTGTCACAGTTCCAATAGTAATCTGGTAATCTGCCTTAGCTATAAAGGAATAAAGAGGAAAAATGGTGAGGCACCTTGTTAACATGTGAATGAAAGAATTTGGTGTTTTGGAAAAAAATTAGAAATAGTACAATATAGGGTAGCAGAGACATGAAGCATGAGGAAAGAAAAAATTTTCATACCGAAGGGGTCAGGAAGGGAAAAAAATCACGTTCCTATAGATTCCAGACTGAAGTAGGCTAGATCTAGTGCAATGTGACTACAAATATAAAACCCTTCTCCAGAAAGGAAAAATAATATTGTTGAACTCAGACATTGGCTAGGAAAACTAATCATGAGGTGGATTAGAGGGTTTTGTTTTGTTTTGTTTATTTCCAAAGCAGTCATAAGTGATAAGTACTATTTCCCGCTACAAAGGAAGCCATAAAAATTCAAGTCTTTAAAAGTTCATAGAAAACTTGAAGTGCTTTGGAATATGCCAGCCCACAAAATTAGGAATTTGAGACTATCTTTTCTAGGCCTCTTGCAATATGGAGCCCATAAAAGCCATTAGCGGTATATACAAATAGTCTCCATTATTTATTAAATTTTATTGGTATAAAAATGAATGTTATATTTCCTCTCCCATGTTATCCTTTAAGTAAAAGAACATAAATATAATTTAATCTTCTTTAATCCTTATTATTTAATATTCTTTTACATTTGCAAATGGGGTATATTTATAAAATAAATGATTCAGTGGCCAGCTTGAAGTTATTATTACTGATCCCTTATGTCACTGTATTATTTTTATAACACTATAAAGTCGAGGGCTTGTTCAACACAATTTATTTTTTTTCTCCTCAGCCTTCTGTCTGCTTAAATAATAGAATACGAGTGAACTAAAGAGAAAATTGATAAAATTTCTTCAGTGAAAATATTCAGACATTATTCCATATCTCACAGGGACATTTTTACTACTAGAAAAAAATATATTTCAGTTCCTTTTGGTTAGTTCACAGTTTAATTGTTAGGATGTTCATATCATTGAGCAAAGAAGAGAGCAGCATGGGAGATATGTGGTAGACTAAAACCTGACATTTCTAAAAGACATGCAGTCCTTCTCACAAGCAGTTTTCAGAAGCGACATTCATTCTATATCAAAGAATCTGATGCTTGACCTAGAATAGTAAAGGAAACCCCACAAGACTTGCAAACCTACTTTCCAATACTTGAAAAGAGAAAATATGCTTTGAGCTCTACTGCTTAGAAAATTAATGAGTGATTCATCCTAGTCAAGAATGAGTTAGAGTTACTGCAACCCACTTTTCAGACCCCGACGTGTGTGTTATACATAAATAGGAGGTGAGAAGGGCTTTATGTTAATTATAACATTTAGCCTCTTAGCCTGAATTAAAATAAATAAATAATGTGTCATTGTAGGTCACTAAATGAATCCATATTTTACCTAAGAGAATAAATATAGTTTTGATAAATACAAATTTTCCTGAAGGAATTTATTTTCTGTTATGTGCACAGACACCCTATAAAGAGACAATCTTTGGCTCTGATGGAAAATCAAATTGCTAAGTTATCTTATACATACCACTTTTTCTATTTCTTCATTATTAACCAGTGAACCAAGGCAGAGATGGAAGTCATTAACTACATACTAAGATGATTAAAGCTGTTCATTAGAGTTTTAATCAACTGACCTGGGCATTTAAGTCAAGCTCGCCAATTTACATTTTATGTGTTGAGATGCCCAGAGAACATGCATTTGGAAAGTAAAACCGACTCAGTTTTAAGGAATGATTTGAAATCATTATGAACATTTGAGTAACACGATTGATTTCTTTTTTTAAATTGATCTATAGTTGCTGTACAATATTATATGTTACCAGTGTACAATATAGTGATGCACAATTTTTAAAGGTTATACTTCATTTATAGTTATAATAAAATATTGGCTATATTCCACTTGTTGTACAATATATCCTTGTAGCTTATTATATATATTAATAATTTGTACCTCTTAATTCCCTATCCTTATATTGCCCCTCCCCTATTTCCCTTCCCCACTGGTAACCACTAATTTCACTAATTTCTTCTCTATACCTGTGAGTCTGTTTTTTGTTGTTGTTGTATTCACCAGTTTGTTGTATTTTTTAGATTGGACATATAAGTGATATTATACAGTATTTATCTTCTTCTGTCTGACTTATTTCACATAGCAAACTATGCTCCAAGTCCATCGATGTTGCTGCAAATGGAAAAATTTCATCCTTCCATGTGGCTAAGTAGTGTGTGTGTGTGTGTGTGTGTGTGTGTGTGTGTGTATGACAAATATTCTTTATCCATTCATCTGTTGATGGACACTTAGGTTGCTCCATATATTAGCAGTTGTAAAAAATGCTGCTATGAACATTGGGGTGCATGTATCTTTTTAAATTAGTGTTTTTGTTTTGGATATATACCCAGAATTCGAATTGCAGGTCACATGGTAATTCTATTTTTAGTTTTTTGAAAAACATCCAAACTGTTTTCCACAGTGGCTGCACCAATTTACATTCCTACCAACAGTGTACAAGGGTTCCCTTTTCTCCACACCTTGCCAACATTTGTTATTTGTGTTCTTTTTGATGATAGCCATTCTGACAGGTGGGAGGTGATACTTCATTGTGGTTTTGATTTTCATTTCCCTAATGTTTAGTTATGTTGAGCATCTTTTCATGTACCTGGTGTCCACCTGCATGTCATTTTTTGAAAAAAAAAGTCTATTCAGGCCTTCTGCCCACTTTTTAATCAGGTTGTTGTTCTTTGGATGTTGAGTTGTATGAGCACGTTATATGCAGATTCAATGCAATCTCTATCAAACTACCAATAGCATTTTTCAAAGAATTAGAACAATTGTTTTTACAATTTTTATGGAAACACAAAAGACCCCGAATAGCCAAAGCAATCGAGAAAGAAAAACAGAGCTGGAAGAATCAGGCTCCCTGACTTCAGACTATACTACAAAACTACATTAATCAAAACAGTATGGTACTGGCACAAAAACAGAGCTATAGATCAATGGAACAGGATAGAAAGCCCAGGAATAAACCCACACACCTATGGTCAACTAATCTATGACAAAGGAAGCAAAAATATACAGTGGAGAAAAGACAATCTCTTCAATAAGTTGTACCAGGAAAACTAGACAGCTATATGTAAAACAATGAAATTAGAACATTATGAACTCTAACTCCATACACAAAAATAAACTCAAAATGGATTAAAGACCTAAATGTAAGACCAGAAACTATAAAACTCCTAGAGGAAAGCATAGACAGAACACTCTTTGCCATAAATTGTAGCATTATTATTATTATTTTTTGGATCTGTCTCCTAAAGTAAAGGAAATAATAGCAAAAATAAATTGATGCCACCTAATTAAACTTAAAAGCTTTTGCAGAGAAAAAGGAAACCACTAACAAAATGAAAAGATGACCTACAGAATGAGAGAAAATATTTGCAAATGATATGACTGATAAGGGGTTAATATCGAAAATCTATAAGCAGCTCAGACAACATAATTGATTTCTAAAAGTTACATTAGACATTATAGTAGCATTTTTGGTAGTACAGGTTAAATGCTTTTCTTCCTTGGTTATATACAATACATTCCCATTTCTCATGGCTACAGCTCCTTATGTATTATTGTTTTGTTTGGAAGAAACCACACCATTCCCATGAATTAATATGCAGAATAATAACTGTTGTTTTAAAATTTATTACTGACAAATTACAAATGTAAAAATTGGCTTTAGTTATTTTAGGGATTACACTTCTTCTCTGAGTACCTAGATGATATGTAAAAATTCTTAGACAAAACTAGTTATTGGATTCAGATTTGACAATTAGGTATGTGATGTGGCATAATTTCTAAATGACATGACCCTTCTCTAATTCCCTTTTCCTCTGTGGCAAAGTTCTCATTCTTTGAAAGAAGTTTGCAGATAAAAGGATACTTAGATACATAATAGGAGGAAAAATCTTTGGGATTCAGACTTTGCCAGTTTCTTCTCCTAGACCAGTGATTTTTAAGCTGTTTCTAAAACATATATCCTACCATCAACCCCCAAATTTTGGTATATATTACCCCCACATTCTGGTAGCAGGAAACCTACCCTCCCCATCCCTGAGCTGCAAAATATTGAGTTACAGTAGTGGCCTCCAGAGGGGGAGAACAACTTACACCAATGGATATGGAAAGAAAATATTGTGATTCCTCTATGTATTTATTTTTAGAACATTCTTTGAAGATGTTCACTTCTAATAGTTTATACTGTGTATATTACATTAGCAAATTTGTGTGTATATAGGTATTTCTTCAAAACTGGTGTGTTCATGTTAAAATAACTCCAATAAAAGTTCACATTAAAACTACTAGACCCAATGGGGATATATTTGATATGCAATGCATTTGTGTATGTGTATTTTTGTAAGTAACTTTAAAAAATGCATGCATCACCTCTCAAAGTTTCTTATAAGTGCTCTGCCAAAGTCATGGAGACATAAGTAGATATAGGTGTGAAAGTTGTTCAAATTCATATATATTCTATAGTTCACTGTCACTATATGTCACTCTTGATAAGCAATTTGTGAAACTTAAGACATGTTTTCATTTAAATTACACATCTGGCTTAGAAAAATATACATTTCTAGATATGTCTGTAAGCAGAACATACAATATGACCAAAAGCAATTCTTACTGATTCTTGAAAACCACGTGGTGTACATAATAAGTATAAAACATATAGAGAAAAGTGATTTAAGGCAGGGATATTAACCTGAAAGAAATTAGTATCAAAATATAAGGAGATTACCATACAAACTGTAAAATTTTTTGTTCTATTTCTGTGAAAAATTCCATTGGTAGTTTGATAGGGATTGCATTGAATCTGTAGATGGCTTTGGGTAGTGTATTCATTTTCACAATGTTGATTCTTCCAATACAAGAACATGGTATATCTATCCATCTGTTTGTATTGTCTTTAATTTCTTTCATCAGTGTCTTATAGTTTTCTGCATACAGGTCTTTTGTCTCCTTAGGTAGGTTTATTCCTAGATATTTTATTCTTTTTGTTGCAATGGTAAATGGGAGTATTTCCTTCATTTCTCTTTCAGATTTTTCATTTTTAGTGTATAGGAATACAAGAGGTTTCTGTACATTAATTTTGTATCCTGCTACTTTACCAAATTCATTGATTAGTTCTAGTAGTTTCCTGGTAGCATCTTTAGGGTTCTCTATGTATAGTATCATGTCGTCTGCAAACAGTGATAGTTTTATTTCTTCTTTTCCAATTTGAATTCTTTTTATTTCTTTTTCTTCTCTGATTGAAACACAAAATACCCCAAGTAGCCAAAGCAATCTTGAGAAAGAAAAATGGAAATGGATGAATCAGGCTCCCTGACTTCAGACTATACTATAAAGCTACAGTAATCAAGAGAGTATGGTACTGACACAAAAACAGAAATATAGATCAATGGAACAGGATAGAAGGTCCAGAGATAAACCCACACACATATGGTCACCTTATCTTTGGTAAAGGACACAAGAACATACAATGGAGAAAAGGCAGCCTCTTTAATAAGTGGTGCTGGGAAAACTGGACAGATATATGTAAAAGAATGAAATTAGAATACTCCCTAACAACATACACAAAAATAAACTCAAAATGGATTAAAGACCTAAATGTAATGCCAGGCACTATAAAACTCTTAGAGAAAAACATAGAACACTCTATGACATAAATCACAGCAAGATCCTTTTTGACCCAGCTCTTAGAGAAATGGAAATAAAAACAAAAATAAACAATGGCACCTAATGAAACTTAAAATCTTTTGCACAGCAAAGGAAACCATAAACAAAACGAAAAGACAACCCTCAGAATGGGAGAAAATATTTGCAAAGGAAGCAACTGACAAAGGATTAGTCTCCAAAATTTACAAGCAACTCATGCAGCTCAATATCAAAAAAACTAACAACCTGATCCAAAATTGGGCAGAAGACCTAAAAAGACATTTCTCCAAAGAAGATATACAGATTGCCAACAAACATGAAATGATGCTCAAATGATGCTCAACATCACTAGTCATTAGAGAAATGCAAATCAAAACTACAATGAGGTATCACCTCACACTGGTCAGAATGGCCATTATCAAAAATCTACAAACAATAAATGCTGGAGAGGGTGTGGAGAAAAGGGAACCCTCTTGCACTGTTGGTGGGAATGTAAATTGATATAGCCACTGTGGAGAACAGTATGGAGGTTCCTTAAAAAACTAAAAATAGAACTACCATATGAGCCAGCAATCCCACTACTGAGCACATACCCTAGAAAACCATAATTCAAACAGAGACATGTTCCACAAAGTTATTGCAGCACTATTTACAATAGCCACGACATGGAAATAACCTAAGTGTCCATCTGCAGATGAATGAAGAAGATGTGGCACATATATACAATGGAATACTACTCAGCCACAAAAAGAAACGAAATTGAGTTATTTGTAGTGAGTTGGATGGACCTAGAGTCCATACAGATCAGAAAGAGAAAAACAAATATCATATGCTAACACATATATATGGAATCTAAAAAAAATGTTTCTGATGGACCTAGGGGCAGTCCAGGAATAAAGATGCATACGTAGACAGTAGACTTGAGGACACAGGGTGAGGGGAGGGTAAGCTGGGACGAAGTGAGAGAGTAGCATTGACATATGTACACTCCTGAATGTAAAATAGATAGTTGGAAGCAGCTACATAGCACAGGGAGATCAGCTTGGTGCTTTGTAACCACCTAGAAGTGTGGGATAGGGAGGGTGGTAGGGAGGCTCAAGAGGGAGGGGATATATGTATACATATAACTGATTCATTTTGTTATACAGCAGAAACTAACACAACATTGTAAAGCAATTATACTCCAATAAAGATGTTAAATATATATATAAGGAGAAAAAGCAATGAAAATATGTTTTAAACTTTATCTTAATATTTTATAATACTCTGACTTATTAACTATATAGTTCTTTGTACTGTTTAAAATTATATTTTGTTAATCTAAAATGTAATAGTTTTCAGTCCCATAAATTTTTTCACATATTTTTTCAATCTTTATATTTATAAAAATTTAGCTGAAAAAATTATAATTATTAATGATAATATTATTTGCACTCTTTTTGTCCTCCTGTAATATATGTTTTATTAAAATCTAGGTTAACTTACATGAAATGTTATTACCAATACCCCAGGGATTTTAATATAAATTATTCCCAAGATATGTACAAAAAAAAACTTACTTTGCTTTATAACGAATGATGTTTTCTATGATTTTTTCTTCTATCTCTTGAACTGTCCTACAATATTAATTTTCTAACATTTGACTACATTCTTCCCATTTAGTAATTGTTTGTCTGTGTGTCTCTTCCTTTGCTATTAAGGAAGAACAAAAGAACAAAAATGTTTCTATCTAGTACAGTGTTTGAAACATAATAGACACATAATTAATGTGAGTAATGCAGTGATTTAAACAATGTGAAAATATAATTAACAGGAGTTGCAGTAATCAAGGCGGGTTCTATTATTTTTACACAACTCTAATTCTTATTTATATTAATGCGTGTTAAATACTTTTTTAGTCGACTTATGATTTTTCTTTCTGTGTGTGACAAACATAAAAGTTGAATAAAGAAAAAGCCAGAAACATTTTTTATTCATTTTATGTTTACACAAATAATAATGTCACTAAACTTGGGGGGCTTAGTAGGCTGCTTTTCTTTAACTGAGCATTTTTTAATTGAATAGATGAGGAGAGAAGAGGAGTAAGGCAATTTGGAAGAAAAAGTACTTTGGAATAATAAGCTTTCCATACAAATTTTATTTTAAGTAAAATATTCAGATTATTTGGTCTCCCCCCCCCCCCACCTGCCTTCTATCCTAAACACATAACACAGAATTCTTACAAGCTATTCAAATTGTAACTTTTGGATGGGTTGGTCATCTCTCTATAAGAATCAATGTGATAAAAAAAGATAGTTAGAAATACTCTCTTGTCCACTATCACAGTACAAAATGTTTCTATGATAGTGTTACCAACCTAGTTAACAGTGATGTAATTGAAAAACATTTTCTTTAATACATATCATTTATGCAATTAAGGAAGTATCCTTATCTTCAAAATTCATTTCCTCTCTGGAGTACACGTGAGTCTAAATAGTTTCAGATGACAAAATGAGCCATACGTTTTCATGTTTCTGATGTGTTTGAAAGAAGATTTGTGTATAATTTTCATAGATTCTCTCCTTTGAAATAATTTTACTTATGAAATTTGTACAGAACTAGAGTCTATTTTAGATAGCTCACTTAGGCCTGAATGCCTTTTTCCTACTTATTGTGGATTAATCATTCAGAGTCCTATAATAAAATGGTAATTACCAACATTTCATTTCATACAACTTCTTCTTTTTTTTTTTTTTTTTGCGGTATGCGGGCCTCTCCCTGTTGTGACCTCTCCCGCTGTGGAGCACAGGCTCTGGACGCTCAGGCCCAGTGGCCACGGCCCATGGGCCCAGCTGCTCCGTGGCACGCGGGATCCTCCCGGACCGGGACACGAACCCGCATCGGCAGGCAGACTCCCAACCACTGCGCCAACAGGGAAGCCTCATACAACTTCATTTTGATCATACTTCCCCCGCACAACATTGCTTAGCTTTCTAAATGCTTCTAGGGCTCATATACTTGTTGATTTGAATCCTCATGAAACTAAGCATATTATGTCACTCTAAATGCAAATCATTTTGCACACTAAGCTGTATAAAATGTAGATAATGTTGACATGTGTTTGAGAATACAATTTTCATTCGGCATAAATTTCTCTACAGGTGTGAAAAAAAACAATGTAGAGAAAATATTTTCCTAAATAATTTTCATTTGTTTTAAATATACCTGTAGCAAATAGTCTTATACTTAAGAATAATCTTAGAAATTATTTAGCTCAAGTATCTGGGTTATGAGAGGCCCAAAGTATCCAAGGAACTTGCCTGTCTAGGGTTACATAAAGTTAGAGCTAGAAAAACTGTTTCTCAATGTGCCTTAGGGTCCATTGTCTTTCTGGTTAAGGTCCAATATCTTTAAACCATTTTAAACTGAGAACTTCCAATTGTAGGTAGAACAGGTGTGAAAAGATTCAACTAATTGATATATAATCACATATTAAGAAAATTTGGATATAAAGTAAAAGGATGACCATGTGTCCTTTAAATATCATAGACTAACACAGGGGCCAAATCTGGTCCATCACCTGTTTTTATATGACCTACGGACTAAGATTGTTTTTCACATTTTTAATTGATTGAAAAAATCAAAAGAAGACTATTTTATGACATAAAAATTGTATGAAATACAAATTTCAGTGTCCATGAATAAAATCATATGGAAAAATAGCTATGCTACTTTCTTTCTGTATTATCTATGTCTTTTTTGCTCTACAATGATAAAGTTGAGTAGTTACATCAGAAACCATATATATCACAAAGCCTAAAACATTTATTATCTAAATTTTCATACACACATGCAAAACTTGATGACCCCTGGCCTATCAGTCTTACTCATATATCATTTAATTTTCTATGGGATGTACCTTTATTTGATTTACTGTTGACTATTTATTAGAGGTTTGTTTCTTAAAGTTACAGGCTAAAATGTAGGTTTTTGTCAAGAGAGATGAAAATGATGTCTGTTGAGTAGAGAAGGTGACCCCAACGTTCAGGTTTTATTGCCCTATGGGACATAAATCAATCTATTTTCCAACTTAGCAAACTTTTTCCAACTTAGCAAACTTTTCTCAAATGACTATGAAAAATTTCTCAAATGATACGATAAAGAGCTTCACATCTTGCAAGTTCTCTCTTTAATGAGTTAAATCAAACTTCAATTAATGTCTAGTCTATATTTTTATGAGAGGCATGTTTAAACCTTTTGAAAATAATGCTTTGATACATGAAATTATTTTGCTTTTCTAGATATACTCTGTTCAAAAAACTTCCCTTCTGGGTAATGAGTTCCCTGGATAACAAGTTATTATTTCAGTCAACGTTTATTATTAAGACTTAAACCTATCTATATGAACATTTCAACGTTACTTGATTCAAAGTGTCACCCTCACTCACTTCTGAAATGGGCATCACCCAGAGTCTTAGTGAGAAGAAATTTTGTAATATGTTTCCCACGCTCTCCATATCTTCTCTTCTTGAATTATGCTTCTGGCGCCAGAGAATGGAAAAGGGAAAAGTCAAGAGTTAAATGCAGCTACATATGCCCCATATGAGTTGGCAGTGCTCGTTTCTTTATAGGATGGAATATTAACAGCATCTAGTAAGTAGTAGCAAGGTTGCTGTCCTCATTCTATTGGTCATCAACCACAGAATGTGTGGCTGATATGAACTTAATTTTACACATGCCCTCAACAGTTATCAGCTGACTTCATCCCCATCTTATCCAATTTGCTTGTTTCATTTCTCCCCCTACATTTTACTGTTGTACCTTCCAAGTCTATAGCCCAGAATTTCTCATATATTTGAGTCCCTTCAGCAGGGATACTTTTCTCACACTTATCTCACATATCTCTTTAGAACCAAGAATATGAGCAAGTACGAATTATCTGACTAATATCTGTGTGCCAGTTCTCCCTGGAACACTTCCTATACCAGCCAGATAGTAAGTCTGGTGGCTAAACAGTCAGTAGTTTGAGGCACAGAGTGACAGCCTTCTCTTCTCACAAATATTCATATCAAAATTCTTTTGTCTTTCCGCCTTCCGTTTCAGGGAGAAGAAGCAGTTTAATGCCTCCATCCATCCTCCACTACAGGAAATGGTGAAAGGATAACATCTTATGGTAAATAATGAAATGTGGTTGCCAAGAGAAAAATCTTCTTTTTATGTTTGCCCTCTCCATTCCCATCCACCCCCCCACACACACCCCGATCTCTCTTCTACAAGGTTTTCAAACCAGTCCAAAAATCTTTAGTCCCTCCCTGGGTTTGTGGAAGTGGGCACATCAATAACCAGGTTCTCTTTGAATTTAGCCTTAGAATTGGTGATTATGTTCTCAATAATGGGCACTGTCTATTCTTAGAATCTCAACTGGTACTTTGCCTCATCCTCTCACCTAGATAGTACTTTTGTGTGTGTGGACATTCCTGTTATCTTAGCTCAGAAGGGGAATTGGGCAGAGTTTATTGGAAGGCTCACCAAAGTGGCAGAGGTCAACATTTCTCAAATATAGCAAAATATATTATGGCTTTGTAAGAAAATATGATGAAAAATACATGCTTTCTGAGTTTTGTTTCATGTTTTAAACATGAGGGACTGGTAAGAAAAGCTTTTATGGTCTTGTAGATAAGGAAAATGGGCAATTTTAACCATATGAGAAGAATTTAAAATCACAGATAGTTTTATGACTCAAATATATTAATTAGTCAAAACAAAAGTTGTATACTTAGAGGAAGCTCAGTAGGCTCAGAGAATGATCAGTCTCTTCCCTCTGAGATAAAAATGCAACTAGCCCGTTAGGTGCTCTTAAGCCTCGTGGAGCCTAAATGACTTGAATGTATACACTGCCAAACCCACTGGAAGAGAAATGATTACAAATTACAGATTTATAAATCATCTCAACATGTTTGATACTATGTTGTAGTTTTGTTTTAAATTGAGGAGTTGAAATGTACCTCACTGTCCACAACTATATTGAGTGATATTATGATTGTAGATACATTTTCACAGCTAAAGAATAAACAGCACTAAAACAAATATGTTAGAAAGTTAACAATCGGCCTATTTAATCTATCATTAAATGCCATCATTCCCACCACACCAGACTCTTGAATTATTAGTTAAAAAAGCAAGCAGTTCATATTTTAAATCATGTATTTACAAAATTCAGTCCTTTGTTGGTGATCACAAATGTTACATGTAGATATCAATTCAATTAAAAAAATACATTTACATACTTTTCAACCTTGAATATTTTTAAATTTAAATGGAAATAATTTTATGAATAGAATTTAAATATTCTAAATCTGTTTAACAAACACTTGTAGAATACATGATATATGCTAAAAACAGTTAAATATTTTAATTTTTTGCTTTAAGCGCATATTACATGAGGCACAATCTTAAGTATTCATTTTAAACAGAACAGCAGTGCTTAATTTGGAAATTCCAGTCACTATGACCTTTTTAGAAAGATGGTTATTAAATTATTATTTTCTGAAAATAATGCATATATGTCTTTGGTAACATAATTATGTCCTTAATGATTTGCTACACTACATAACGAAACACATTTTTTTATTAAAAAAGAATCATTTTAGTCTTTTTGTTTCACATTGACTTCTAAAACATTCCTCAAATTTAACAACCAGCTTAGACTATGAGGTAGTTGATTTAAAATAAGTTTTATTAAAATGTATAATTAAATTAAATGATATACCAAGTGAAGCTCATTCCACTTTCCAGCACTCAAGCAGCATCTACTTATTTATAGTTTTCTTTCTTAAATCTGTCATGTAGAATTAAATTACAGACAAATATTACACGTACGCAAGCTTCTAATGCACAATGGCTTATGCTTTTCCAGTAACTTCATAATTCGTGTTGACTACAGTAAAGCATCTAGTACCTTTAATTGATCTCATACATGTGAATTGCCATTTAGAAAGCTTTTACCCTTAGTACATGAAGCATTTTAAAATTTACTTGATGTAATGCAACAGAACAATATAATTCAAGTGGGTAAATTCCTTATGTATACACAGTGGAAGTGGCAAAACAAGATTTTACTCTGAACCAGTATATTGATATCTAGGAATTAGCTGCACTAAGAGTTAATACTTCTGTTCTAAAGATAGAAAGAAAACAATTCCTCACAGTCTAATTTTATGTGTTTCACAAAGTTATTTTTACCGATAGAGCTTAGAGCTTACCTGTTTAGGGTATTTAAATGTATTTTCAAGTAATTAATACATAGTTGAAAACACCATCTTCTTATAATGATATATTTGAAAACATATATTTTACTGAGTACTAGTCGCTAGTGTTTTAATAGTTTCACCTGAAACAGCCAAAATCTCTCTCAGAGGCCTCAATTAAAATTATTCCAACTCTTCTGGCATAGTAAAACATTCAAGTCTTTCTGCTAGCTCCCTGATGTCAGCCACATTGATTTTCAAAGTTTACTTTGAATTTAAGTACATATATTCCTTCTTGTCCTTTTTTTTTTTAACCCTTGCTTCTATTAAAATCTTTATATTATCAACTAGCCTTAGTGCACAGAGCAGTCGAGAAGTGTTGGTGTGAAACCAAAATAAATATTTAAAATGAACTTTTTATTCAGATCAGGTTGCTATCATGTAAATCACAGTCCCTTGCTAATTTGCATACAGGGCACTTTCTTTTCCCCCCATGACTTGAGGTCACATTGGCCTTGTGGTGGTATTATGAAGAGTGGACCAAGCATATGTCATATTGCAACTCTTTCACCTTGTCTGGGAATCAAAACTCTGCCTAGAAATGGATAACAGTAATGTTATTAACATATTAGAGATGAGTCTGATGAGTCTCAGCATCAAAATGAGAAGGTTAAGTGGTTCATATGAAGATGCCAACAGACACGTTTGAAGGACGTATATTTGTTAATGACAAATGATGTAACATTCCTAGACGTTCCCAAAGCAGGAGAAACCACAGCATGTGACTCATCTGAGCAATGCCAGATTTTCAGAACTCCCTAAATCCTTACTGGGATGCACATCAGCTGATGAAGTAGCACGTAAGGAGTATAATTAGGTCACACAGATACAGACACACACTTTTACACACACATAGATTCTAGTCTCATTCTCTGGATTCTCTCATTTGTGCCCTTTAGAATCTCCCTGCCTTCTTTAACCTGGCCTGCTGTCCATACACAATTCAGTACAGACTCCAAGTATTTAATGAGAGGCAGAGTGAATTTCTGAACAATTTCCAAGTCGTTCCTACACTTTTTCTATTCCTTAACAGAACCTAGCCTCAGTCCTCCTGGAAGCTTTAAAACTTTAAAAAACAATGACATATTTTGATTTACTGGATAGGCTCCTTTGATGTGGACCATAAAAATATTGTCTGGATGAAAATAATATTTTTAAACCGAATTTGGTGAAAGCAGGAACCGTATGGGTATACTTTTAATTGAAATTTAACTTATACAAATTTACCTCTTGCAAAATGTGTTCATGTGGCATTGTTTTCTATACCACCACAAGCTCTTAGCATACCATAATTTGTGCATAAACACACTTAATCCTGAGGAAGAAATTAAAGGTAGGAGTGTTATTGCTGATCTGTTACTATGTGCTATCAAACTTTTATAGTATTTTGCCCTTCCTTTGTTTGCCTGAGATAAAAATGCACTAAACTTCTGAGCATGACTATGTGTTTTGAGGTGAGAGTAGAGGGATTTTGTGTCTATGTTCAAAACCTGAGTGAACAAATGACTTAAGGAACAACATTATGAACATTGTCTCTTCATAATCTGATCCATACTCTTAGAACCTTGAGCTTTGTTTCTTTGCCTAATATTATGTAAATTAGTTTTTTTGCACACAAGCAGGCATGGGAAACATAAAGCATGGGGAAGAAGAATAAACACAGATTTTAAAACTGTACTCCAGCTGCATTTGAGAGGGGGAAGGCAGCTGATGCAGAATGTGAGAGCATTTTAGGGTATGTACATCATAAAGTTGTATTAGACAGAGATAAGCCCATAAAACCCATGTCCTGGGGAGGTGTCAACCAAAACTTTACTCTGTTTCAAATTTTTGTCTGTTTTTTTAGTGTCAAACATTCATGCTAAACTACAATGTTGGAAACTCTGCATAGTTAAGAAGGCAAGATATGAGTCAAAACTTTGATTCCTAATATTAAAATGTATTTGGATGGAAAGCCAGGCACAAAAGATCATTTCCTACAGAAAAACAAAACTTACCCCCATGTATCTCATAAAAATGTGATGAGAAGAGATGCTGACAATTTTCTGCAGATTAAGGCAGGGTACCTAGAAATTATCTATGGAGTAAGAATTATTATTTGTTTGTCACAAGTAAAATTTCATTAAATGCTAGGTGGCATTTGTGTTATTTTATTGATTGCCAGAAACCATCTAAGCTCTGTCAGAGTTTCACTTCTACTCTGGTTTTGCAAACTCTATGTTACAAGTAAGAGCTCCAGTATGTCCACTTTTTGATTTTTCCTAACACATTGGGTACTGCTGAAACTCGGACCTAGCACTGAGAACACATCTCCCCTAGTGAAGGGAACTAGAGCTTGGATCATTCTAGAAGACAAGAAGGGAGGGTGTCAGTTGGTTCTGTCTTTGTGGGAAAGAACTATCTGACTAGGTTCAAAAGGGAGTATGAAGAAAGGAAATCTAACTGAGAAAGGGAGTTCGAGTAGAAAGAAAAAGGAGATGTTGAGGCTGAGAGGATTCAAAAGAAATATCTGTATATTTCTTTCAAATTTTGCTAAGGCCAGCTTTGATCTTAGGGAGTGTTTATAACCCACAAAAGAGGAAAATCTTATCCTTGTTTTATAGTAACAAAAGTTTCACTTTTATACTTTCTTCTGGAATTATCTTTATGGAAAAGCCTGTAGGAAATGCTACAAACACATAGCCAAGCATATTTCTATTTAGTTTAGTTTTGCTTCTGCAGCAGTGCCTTTTTGTGTCAGCAGAAATTCACCACCTGAGCAAGGTTAATTTTTAGAAAATTGCTAATGCAGAAATATGAGTAAAAGAACATAGAATGTGATGTAACTTTATTTTCCAATGTGGAAAAAGCCCTATAATTGACAAACTTAAGCCTCTTAAAATGAAAACACGCCACGGGAAACACAAAATAGATTAATAGAGAAAGGAAATAAAAGAGAAAAAAATTTACTGAAAAATATCTTTCGAAAAGTTTTGCTTTCAAGTACAAGAGGTAAAGTTACATAAAAGTAACTTTGACAAAACATAAATGTGGCAATACCTACTAGTTTTCACATGTATTCCTTAAAAAAACTCACATTATCAAAAAATTGTTACTATAGGCAAAATAGTGGCTAGAAATATTTAGTCTGATAATAAAATTATTTCTTGAAGGCATATTAAAGTAATAAATTTTGCTAGAAAATTTTAACTATAATATCTAAATTCTATGATAAAAATTCAGATTCAGGTTATGTTTACTTTCAATTTTGAAAGCTACAAAGAGATTTTCTTATCTTCACAATTAGCCCTGCGTTTCTTGAAGAATCTCCCTAGCTTCTGTAGTATTGTGGTATACAGAGTCCAAGACTATTCAAAGTAACACACTGAGTTGCTAGTACAATATTTTATTTTTTCTCTGTGTTTTGCTATCATGTTATATAATCATCAATACTTCTCTATCAAGTATACATTATGTTTTTTAATTAATGCATTGGCTCCAATATATCCATTTCCATAACGAAAACATGTGCTGTTTCACACATAGAAATAGTGATACAAAAAACATACTCTTGCTGTCTTCCACAAGAACTACAGTAGTCCAAGTTCCTGATTTCCTAGCTTCTCTCTGGCCCCTCTGTGACCAGAAAAAAATGAGTGCAGGGGCACTCATTAGATGATTAGAGGAGAGGTTATGTTGTGAGAAGGTAGGAATAATAATTACAAGTAGAATAAAGGCAGAAAGAGAGACAAACAAACAGAAAGACTGGTAAACAGAGCTAACAAAGGAACAGATGAAGGAATGAAAGGAAGGAAGGAGAGAGAAAAGAGGAAGGAAGAAAAAGAAAAATGAAAGAAAGAAAGAGAGGAAGGAAGGAAGGAGGGAGGAAGGAAGAAAGGAAGGAAGGAAAAAGAAAAGGAAAGGAAAAAGAGAAGAGAAAAGAAACAAAGAAGATAGAGGGGGAATGTGAACATGAAATAAAGTCAGGGTAAGAAAGTTAGAAAAGAACACCACAGTTCTCTCTCTACTTTTCTCTTTCCAATACCCAATATATAAGCAAACAATATGAAAATGTATTTAGATCAATTTTAAGACTTAGTCTGACCCAGGATATAAATAAGGAAAAGTGACCAGTGAATTACTCTTTAAAATTGAAATAAAAATGATGAACATTTTAAAATAATTTCATTGATTTCAGAAAACAGGAAGTGGATGATATATCCCCCCAAATACTTATCCTTTGTGAAGATGAATTTACTATACCAAAATACTATTACATCATTTAAATCTTCATTAATATGTTACAATTAAAGTCCTGATACTTTGTTTTTTAAAATGTATAATAGCATTGATTATTTTAACTAAAATATTTTATATGCATTTGACATGGAAATTCCATTAAGCATGAAAATCCATTTTAAAAGCAGGATACATTTATATATAACCAATGTTCAGAGAATTTAGTGATTTTAAAAATAAAATTCAGGCCTGAGGTTTATTTAGGGTATCTTTGGGTCTTAGAAATTTTTGAAACTTTAGAAAATAAAAATCCTGGTAAGCAATGTTAATGTTCTTTAAAACAACATAACATACAAATGTTTATATATTTTCCTTACCTTTTTGTTTCTCCAAAACATCTTCTCAGATTAGTGTGAGGGAACTGTAGTTATGGTACTACTCACACAGTGAAGGGTACCTTTCATAATATTCATAGAATGGATCAAAGATATAATGAGAAAGTGAGAGGAAAGATATGGGAACTTAGATTTACCTTGCATGCCACTTGATTTAAAAGAGGTTCCTGGAACCCTCTGTCTTGCAGGATTTAATGGCTGCCTTTGAATTTCATGATAAAGGCATAACAGCAAATTAACAATGTCTGTCATGGGTAAGGGAAGTAAGATGAACATTTTGTGTGGGTAGGCACTTTACATCCCAATACAAGTGGAAAGCAGACAGACATAAAGGAGAACTACATAATGGACTCCCAAGTTAATAGCAATTTTCAAGACACTGCTATCCTCACCTCACATTTAAACACATGGCCTCTTCAGTAGGGAATTCTGTTGTTTTTGTACAGCATGATTTTTCTTCCCTGGTCATATATGATTGGTCTAGGCATGAGCCAATAAAATTCCTTTCCTTGGGAAACTGGAAGGGAAAGAGAAAATGAGATATGACATCTCTCTGGATAGAAGAATATGTAATATGCAAAAATAGAAACTGTTGATATCCATCATCTCTCAAGTATAGAAAGAAGGGAAAAAATCGTGCTTCAAGTTTCAAGTCTGCATATAAAGAGAAGAATAAAGCAGAGAGAAACAGAGGTTAGAGCGAGAAAAACCTTATAGGTGTCACTGTTTGTTTTTGCTTAGTTTTGTTTTTAACACAACTTGTATTTTCATTAGAATTAATACCATATTCTTAAGCTTGCTCCAGCAGGTATTCATTTTCTTTTTGCCATGAAATAATTACTATGCAATAAAATAAGTGAAGAGTATAAAACACAATGTGGAAAAGTTTTTCTTCCAATCTTTGAAGAAAGAAAAAAAGTGTTCATTAGGGAATTTATAAATATAAATGCAAGATACATACGGAAATCAGTCTTTGGTTATCAGTAATCAGGAAGGTTGGTGCTGACTCATAATTTTTGTCTTCAAAACATGCTTCTTCACATCAACCAGAGGAAACTCAGAACTTCGTCGTTTCCCCTTTGTCTTTTGTTTACTTATCCTCTTATCACTACAGATTTGAGCATTTGTTTCTGCCTTCCACATCTTGAAAAATATAATGATTAACAGATATCAAGTTGCATGTTACATGTCCATCTATGTGGAGAAAGGATGCTCATTTCTATAAGTTCTTATTCGAGTCTCCCAGGGAAGGAAGTCATAGTGGCCATCTCTCAATCAACCAACTTCCTTGGACTACACCCAGCTCTTTGCCTTCTTTGGGAGAGCGCCATGTAGCCAGTGTAAGTCACACCATTGTTCATGTCAGAGTAGCCAGACTTTCCCATTTCCGGTATATTTAACATCTTGGGGAATGTTTCTTCATTTGCAAAATGTCTCAAAGTGTCAAAATGCTCTCTAAGCTTAGCATACTATGAAAGAAAAATGCATATTTTCGTTGCTTCTTTCAAGATTTCAGAGGAAAAATACTGAAATTTTTAACACTTTAAACACATACACTAAATTGCATGCTAAAGAGCAGCCATTAAAAATTCACTTAATACTGGGTAGTTACTGTGCAGTTCTGTGTTATCTAATGATAATCAAATGCATTCTTTCTCTTTTTTTTCTCCAAGGTTCAGATTGTTATATTTTAGTATAAATCAAGAAAAAAAAAGATTCTGTAGAATCTTAAAAATACTAATATTTATAAAATATGTACACTATTTCTTATTAAATAAGACTTACTTATTTTTGTAAGTCTCCTCTGAGTTTTGTCTGACACATTTCACAATTGTTAAATGAAATAAGTGCTTTTATGAGTAAATATAAATGGGAGGCAATATTATTGGAGTCTACTTTGTGAAAATGAATGATTTCCATATGAAACTCCTACCAAAATTGGCATTAATGTATTCCTAACAAAATATCCCTAATAAACAATAGACAGTATCTATGAATCATTATTTACTAGAGATATATTCAAAATGAAAATATTAACTTTTTGTTTTAATCATCATAAACTAAAACTTACTTCATTTATTAGTGAGTTTATCCTTGAAGCTTAGTGCCTTTTACCAAAGGCATTTTATGTTTGTTTTTTGCTAAAGGAAAGAAGAAACCATTTAAGAAATCTAATGCAAGGGAAATAAATCCATGAACAGAAAAGAGAACATCCGAAAGAGGATAGTTAATATTGACAAGCTATAGGTAAAATTTGCAGTTGTGAACCAAGAAGTAATCAAAGATCTCTCTCAAGATCATCAAAGGCATTTCCTAAACACTTATAAATCTCAACTGTTTATCTCCATATCAGATGTTTGTTTTGAATTCTAGACTGATTTATCCTACCTATAACTAAATAAACATCTCCACAGGCATGATTCTTCTAGAGTAAAATTTTCAAAACAATCTAATTTTTCCACCCCTCAAAACTTGAGCTTTACCTCCTTATTCTATGTCTCTGAAAATCACTCTGCCATGAATCCAGTTACCAAAGCTAGAAACCAAAAGTGAGCCTAAGTTTCTCATTTTTGTGTATTGCATATCCAATATTCAACTTTTTAACCATTCCCTAGAACAACTTCCTCTTCTCCATTTCACCACCGTTGAGTTGATCTCAGGTTTATGTTTCATTTCAGCCATTGAAATACCAATACCCTGTCTCTAGTTTTTTACTCTTTTAAGTCCTTTCTCCACAGTTCTATCAGTATATTCTTTTCAAATAAAAATATAATCATAGCATGACCTACTTATGTTATTTGTACCTCGATAAAAATATCATTTTCTAAACATATCTGACTTTTAACAGTACTGTACCCACCTACCCATCCAGACACACTTACTGACATGCGGCTTCACATTTTATATTACATCAGTATTGAACTACTTGTGGTTTCTTGAATATTACCTTCCTTTACACCCTTGCAGCAGCCACCCCTAACTAACTTTTCAATGATCTGGTTAAAATATCTTCTCTTCTTTCTCATAATTAATGGCTTATCCTCTGCTTCAATATGTATTGTGTACATATTTCCATTGTGGAAATAAATTATCCTGGTAATACAAATAAAAATAAATAAATAAATAAATATATATATACACACAAATGCATCCACTTATATATGTTTATATGTAATACAAATCTACCTGAATATACAATAAGATATTACAGAAGCTAGACTAGTGCCTAGTATACCAGAGTCATTCATTAAATAGATGACTAGTAATATTTGAGTTTTATGCATGTTCTGATAAATACCTAAGCTGTCACAAGGAGTTATATAATATGTTGATGATGTAGAAACAGCACACTTGAACCAATAATTATAATACTTCACCTAAGAATATCAGCAGAAAGAAACATGACTGTCAGTTGAAATAAGAATGTTAATACAAAAAAGAAAGATGTGTTTTTTAAGACAATCTGATAAAGTGTGAATATCAATAATGTTTACAGGAAAGTATAGGAAGTATTAAATACCAGATGTTAAAATAATTTATATAGATTCACATATAGTTAACTAATCTTTGAGAAAGGAGCAAAGGCAGTACAATCAAGAAAAGACAGTCTTTTCAACAAACGGTGCTAGAATACATGGACATTCACCTACAAAATAGTGACTCTAGATACAGTCCTTAAACACTTCATAAGTATTAACTCAAAATGGATCAGATATAAATGTAAAACACAGTACTGTAAAATTCCTGAAAGTTAACGAGGAAAAATCTAGATGAACTAGGTCACAACAATGACATTTTAGATAAACATCAAAGTCACGACCCATGATAGAAATAATTGATAAGCTGGACTTCATTAAAATTAAATATTTCTGCTCTGTGAAAAATACTGACAAGAGAATGAGAAGACAAACCACAGACTGGGAGAAAGTATTTGCAAAAAACATATCGGTAAAGGACTGTTATCCAAAATATACCAAAAACTCTTAAAATTCATAAATAAGAAAGCAAACAACCTGATAAAAACCCAATTAAAAATGGTCAAAAGGCCTGAAAAAACACCTCATCAAAGAAGATATATAGATGATAAATGAGCATATGAAAAGATGTTTTATATCATAGTCATTAAGAAAATACAAATTTAAACAAAGATGAGATACTACTAGATGCCTATTAGGATGGCCAAAATCCAAAACACTGACAGCACCAAATGCTGGTGAGGATATGGAGCATAAGGAACTCTCATTCAATGCTGGTAGGAATGCAAAATTATATAGCTACTTTGAAAGACAGTCTGGCAGTTTCTTATAAAACAAACATTCTCTTTTCATATGATCCAGCAGTTGTACTCATTGCTATTTATTTACACAAATGAGTTTAAAATTTAAGTCCACACAAAAATTTGCACATGCAGCTTCATTCCTAATTGCTAAACCTTTCAAGCAACCAAGATGTCCTTCAGTAGGTGAACAGATAAATGGTGGTACTTCAGACAATGGAATATTATTCCATGCTAAAAAGAAATGAGCTATCAAGCCATTGAAAAGACATGAAGGGAACTTAATTGCATAGTACTAAGTGAAAGAAGCCAATTTGAAAAGGCTACATATTGTATGATTCCAACTACATGACATCCTGGAAAAGGCAAAACTATGGACACAGTAAAAAGATCAGTGGTTGCCCGGGGTTAAGGGGGAGGGTGTGACGAATAGGCAAAACACAGAGGATTGATAGGGCAATGAAACTATTCTGTATTATACTGTAATGATGGACACATGTCACTATACATACGTCCAAATCCATAGAACATGTAACACCAAGAGTAAAGGACATTGGCTGATAATGATGTGTCAATGTATATTCTTGGTTATAACAAATGTACAACTTTGGTACAGATGTTGATAGTGAGGGGGGGGCTGGTCATGCATGGGAGCAGAGGGAATATGCATTTGCTCTTCAATTTTGCTGTAAATTTAAATCTGTTCTAAAAAATTAGTCTATTTAAATGGAGAATATATGATTTACAAAATTCATATAAGTCAAATACAAAATATAGTTTATTAGATTTAAAACAAGGGACTTTTGAGTGTCAGCACATAATTACCAATATTAATATTTTAATTATTTTTTGTCTTAATAAGGTATTCAGATATATGAAATATGCTGCATTAAGTAATATATTTCTCTTGACTGCATTCATTCTTAGATTTCACAACATATTATCTGTGAACCACAGAAACACATTTATATTCTGCATTTATTCTTACTTGAATATGAAGTTATATGAGATGTTACACTTACTGGATGTCATCATTTGAGTATTAAATACCGTAAGGTTACAGTTAGTAAAATCAAATTTCAAAAAAATTTCCACATTATTAAATTATTTTAAGAATAGTGTTTCATTTTTAAGACATAGCAGGTCTGTTTCAAAATTCATAAAAGTGAATATCCCAGGCTAAAATGGTACTTAAATAGTGTCAACATAAAGCCAAACATTTATGCCAATATTGAAATTTATATATTTTTGACTGTTAAAATTGGAGTGGTATCTGTGTTTACCATTCCATGTTTCATTATGTAAACTTAATTTTTGGAGGAAAATCAATTCAACATTATTCTTCATGTTAGAATAATAAAATATATAGAAATACCTTTAAATAGATCATATAATAACCTATCACTAACTGGAAGTAAAACCATGAACAAATATGAAAGCTTGTAGTGTTTTTCAGTTGAAATAATAATATTTTCCTGCATGTTTCTAAATTAAACCATAAAATGTACTAAGTATTTGTGAATTATAAATATGAGATTCCAAACCTCAGATAGTCAGATATGCAGATACTATCACTAGCATGTCAGCTAAATGAGATATTTTTGTCACTGTTGTTCATCTATTTTATACATTATTGCGTATATCCCACAATTATAATCAGGTTTGGTACATGGTAGGCACCTGATAGATATTTACCCAATTATGCATAAATGAATGTTTGAATAAATGAATGAATGTTTATATTTATAGTCAAAATAATTGAATCAAATACCTAGTCCAACTTTTAGAATACAAACTCCAAAGAAATTAAAATCAGATTTAAACCTGAAATTTCTAGGAAGAAAATTGATTTCAAACGTCAGCAATATGGCATAGTATACATCAAAGAAAAATCTTTTGTTACCAAATTCCTACAAATGTTTGACATAATAAAATCTCCTTTTAAGTGTATAGATAAATTCATAATAAAATAAAGGTTATTTTAGGCACAAAACTGTAAAGTGGCAGAGAGGATAGCTAAAGAAGTTAGCACTGTTCTTAGGACCTTAGCCCATCCCATAATGCACTATGGAAAACCAACTGATGCTTTAAATTATGTGCATGTATAACTTTGATAAAATAAATGAAATTCAATGTAGAGTCAAGAATTATTATAAAGAAACAAAAAAATGTAAGGAAGAAATAAAGAAAGGGAAGGAAGGAAGGAAGGAAGAAATAAAAGGGGTATAAAGCATTAAAGAAAAGAAAGATTGGCAAGAAAAAGGAGCATAGTGAGGATGCTTCCCTTGTTTATAGTTTTCAGCTAAGGAAGATGGCTTTGTCTCATCATGCCATCAGGATGTGGCAGTGGGGCATAATATGTAATCTTCACCTATTAGTAATTAGTCATTATACACAAAAAAGTGTAGAACTCTATTTATTACATGTTTTTGCAGATTATAATTTTTCCTAGAGCCACAAATGGGCATGGATGACCTCAGAGAACTCTGCAGGCCTTTTACCTCATTACTATTACTTCAGCCAGAAGTATGTTTGCTCTATTTAGTCCATTCAACCAAATTACACTGTGTGCCTAGCAAGTCAAAAGCATTCTGCTAGGATCTGCAAGGCTTACACTGGTAAAGTACATTTTCTACTATCAAACTGCTCCAGTCTAGAGAAAGAGGAGACAAATTAACATGATAAAATGCTAATAATATTTGACTGAGCTAGTAAAAAATGAACTATTTCAGGGGCAAAACTAAAGGAGGTTAAGTAAAGTAAGAGTACAAAAAATTCTTCATGAAGCTAGCATTTGAGCTGAGTATTGAACTGGGAGAGAAGATAGGGAAGGTGAGTCAAGGTTTAGAAAAAAGTCTATTACCTCATTTTAGTCTGGAATGAGCTGCCTGCAAATGATTACAAATCAGGAATGCCTCTGCTCTGGCCAAAATAAAGCTTGTTACAGGCTAATCAGACTAACAGAGCCATTGAGCTGGAAATCATGGAGGAGAGCTTATAAATGGAGAGTGAATTTCTACATAGAATGAGTGTCGGTAAACTGTAATAATCAGAGGGACAGAATACCTACCAGTATTGTGTAGTGCTGTAGAAACTCCAAGCTTCACAAGTAGGCCAGGCAGGTAAGGAGCAACAAATGCTTCAGGAAATGAGTGAGAAAGGACTAACTAATGTAAGATCTTTGAATTCTGTTGTCAGTAGCTAATTGGTTAGGAAGTTTAGACAGAAGTGTCAGTAGGGATCAGAGGTAATATTGCAAGGAAATATTTAGTGAGTGATAATATCATTAACATTTTGTGTGTGTGTGTGTATGCACGGTGAAAGGCACTATTATAAATTTGTTCTATATATTAACTCATTCTCCCAAGGACACCATGAAGTAATTTATATTAGTTTCACCATTTTCTCAGTTGAGAAGATTAAAGTTTTGAGAGATGCTACGAAGGTTAGAAGCTGCATGGTAGACAAAAGGAGATAATAACCAAGGGCTTGCCATTATTACCTATATCACTCCTTCATACTTTCAGCAATACTATATGTTTAAAATTGATCCTAAATGCTGCTGTTCACTATTGACTCAGCACTTCACATGAGACATAGTGTCCCTGCCTCATATGTAGAGAAGGGTGGCAGAGTTGAACATTTAATGAAATATTTTATAAATAAACATTTTATAAAATAGGTCCCAATGACAAAGCTGTCTTTGGAGCTGATAAATTGTCTTTTCTAATTTGTTAGTGTTTCTTTGATACCACTGTTTTAAAAACACTTGAGCTTGTCTTACAGATTATAGGGCTTCTATTTTAGAAGAGAGTGTTATCCTGGTTACCTTTACTCTGTATTATATGTGTTAGAAATAAATATATCCTGATAATGTCTATATCTAGACTTTGCCTTATGGGTTTTGCGAACATCTAAGATCATCTCTAACAATTAGAATAAAGTTTTGAAGAGGCTGGAATTGAAGGATTTAGAGGCAATGGGATTGTGTTAGCAAGTACAAAGAAAGATACATTCTCAGAGTTTGGAGAAAATCAAGAGTGAGGGTGAAAGTGCAGAGTGAGATTCACACCAGTCTGACATTCTATTAGGGCTCTTCTTCAGGTAGGTGGGATGCTACTCAGTTGACCTGGGGAAAATATGGGTACATTCAATGAAATAACAAAAGTGGAGGTGATGGGACTACCTTTACTGTACTGATGGTGACTGGTCAGGAAATGGGTACTTAGCATCAGGTGATAAATAAAATTTGCCAAAATATGGTGAGAGATTAGATGATGTTATACCACATCTCTCCAATTTTAGGAAAAAAATACTGTGATTTTGCATAATAAAAACAGATAATGAAGGTAACAGATAGTGGACTCACCAAAGTCCAACAACTGGAAGATATTTGAACTACAGGGAAAAAAGGTGAAAAATATCTAGGTTTTTGTGAACCTTGCTGTGAAAGACTTTAGAGATTAGGTTGGGTAAAGTATGAGTGGAAGCCACAAGGATATTGAAAACTACTGACATCTGTGGCAGACAAGTTAATAAGGTTTGCAATAAATAAAATTAATGGGAATGAGACTGGTAGAAAGGCTTGAGTATGTAGTGAGAAAAACTATTTCAGAATTGAAAAATATAAGAAATAGGACATTTCTGATAAAGACACAGTTTAATGTTAGTTATTTTTTGGCTGCCTAAAATACAGTGAAGATTATTATAATTTAAAAAATCTAAAGAACAGTGAGACCAGAATTTTAGAAGAGTCTTCACTGTGCATTTTTAAGATTAAAAAAATGATGACAGAGGATAAGTTGAATAAGAAAATTGTAATCTATGAGCTGAAATCATTGAAGGAAGTGGATGAGTGTCATGGAGTTTGGTAAATGACCTCAGTGACAAAGATGGTAAAAGTGATATCAGGATATAAATCACTCAGACAGGGTTGTTGGGAGACAGAAGTTCTAGGGGGAAGAGAGAACCAAAACATATTCTGTTCTTTTGCTAAAGTTGTGAGTATTGAAAAAAGATTGGAAGGAAGAGCAGCTTACTTTGAAGAGCAACTCAAAAGACTAGAAAAGCTTACAATTAATGAGAGATTGTATATGAAGAGAAAAAAATGAAAGGTAGTTTGTTCATGGTAAGGGAGTTATCAGGGAGTGATTCCAAAACTTAAGCGCAAGAGAATCCTATTCTAATATACTTTATACGTTGATTTAGTACATCAAGACAAAAGAAGAGCCATTAAAATTTAGTAACTTTCTGTGCATCACTGTTTATTTTTTCATTCAAAGATAATCAGGACATAATATTCTACCATGCTCTTTATAATGTCTATCAATTATTTGAACTTTGCTACTGGCACAGTAAAAATTCAAACACATTCAAATAAATTCAAGGGTCCACAAAAAATAATACATGATTGTTAATGAGGTTTGTGAATTAAAACTGTCTGGAATCTCAATAATCTAAATCTTGTTGTTATGAGGTATTTACATTCAAGTCCTTGTAAGTCATTAACACAAGTAATCATATTCAATATACTGTTATACAAACTTCAAATACCATTCACCTGGAGCTTGTGGTTCATTGACTGTCAAATGACAAAAATAAAATATTACTGTGATTGTTAATGAATGAAGCTTAAAACAATATTTAGTATGTTAGAAAATACTTTTAATTACAAATGGCGTTTACTTATCTTGTTTTGGAAGTAGCAGATTATATATTACAAGGTTAATTAGGTAAAAATATTGGAATCTTAAGTAGCCTTATAATGTATCATGAGAGCTAAAAATAACTATCATAAGTGGTATAAACTTAAATTTTACTGAAATCATAGATACATCAGTATCTTTCAGTTATAAAATATTACGTTTCTAGAAATCAAAGGCAAATTCTTCAGTTCAAGTCAATAACTCTGTATTTCACATAATAACTCCTCACATATTTAAATGTTAACCCTTTCCCAATCCTATTCTAGTTGCCAAAGATATAAGGATGAACCAAAAATAGTAAAGATGACTTTTATTGTAAATTATAAAAATATCAACTCTTTTTTTATATTGAATATGTTTGCCAATATCAGTGCACCTGGAATAGTTTAAATAAATGTCTATTAAGTTGTCTTAGTGGGATTGTTTGATATTTGTTTAAAGTAGTGTACATTAGCTTCCAAATATGCTATCCCAGGTATGTGTGTATGTATATATATTACACAGTTGACCTGTAAACATCATGGGAGTTAAGAGCGCTGACCCACTGAGCAGTTTAAAATCCGCACATAACATTATACTCCAACTTCACATCTGATGTTCCAGATCCGTGATTAAACCAACAGCAGATGGTGTAGTATTGTACTTATTTATTGAAAAAAAATGTACATATAAGTGGACCTGCACAACTAAATCTCATGGTGTTCAAGGGGCATCTGTACATTGTTTCTACCTAAGTGCATTTTCTAAGGCAGTTCAATTTAGAGAGAAAGCACAAAGCTTAACATGAAATGATCATGAAAAAAGATACCTTAGGTACACTTTAGATATTTGTAAAATATTATTTGCAAGCTAGTTGAAGATTCAGTATAGTCTTAAATTCCATACAGGATAAATATATTTTTGATAGTAATTTCCAAATTACAATACATTGTCAGAATCACTAGAATCTATGCTATATAAAATATTGATGTGCAGACCTTTCCCCTGGAGATTTTTTCTAAACAGGTGTTAGAGGACTCAGATATGTACATTTTAAACAGAGTCCTCAGGTGATTCTGATGCTTAATAATAATTCAAAACAATTGGTCTCTGGTATGCTTTACTGATGTCATGAAATTGCATTAAATTCAACCATTTTTTCAAATATTTGCAAGGAGAGTTCCCACAAAATCTTTAAAAAAAAGAATTTGGCAAAGAATGTAATCATTTTTTACAGGATAGAACTTCTAATTTACTTCAAAAAAATCAAAAATATGTGAAATCTTATTGGGGTCAATTTAGAACCTTTAATGTGTTCAAAATATGTTAAAACAATGAGTTGTTTTTGTTTTAAATAAATCATATACTCTGTACTGTATTATTTTTATAGACATGGTCAGTAAAACATTAACCAGGACTATAGTTTCCTATATAAAGGAGATTTAAGCTATGTAAATACTTCATAAAGATTAATATTCTTAATATTCTGAAAGAAACATATCAATTTCTATATTCCAGATAAAATAGCAGTCTGGGTAAATTATCTGCATAATTTAAGATCAAGAAAGATAATTTTGACATAATTACCTACTGAAATTTTGTTACTTTAAGAAATCAAGATAATTTCTTCACGTAATTATTTTAATCCACCACTTGATTGTAGTTCTTTGCCCAATTTTATAGACACATTCATGGGAATGGCCTTAAGATGTGTACAAAAGTAGGAAGTTATAAGGAGGGAAAGCAGGAAATGAGATTAAAGTAAATATGATATAAATATTGGTGAATTTAGGAATATGGTACCACATACCTGGTACTTGCTAGATTCTGTAATACATTATTGTAGAAGAGAGACATTTTTCTGCCCTTTTCCCCTTTTGGTAAAAGAGTGTCATGTTGGGGATACATATTTAAGGGGCAAGATCTCAAGTGTAAAGTATCCTGGATCACTCTGCAACAGTTGGAGACTATCTAATCCTAGGTCCCTAGAACTTGGAAGTTATTGATAATATTAAGCTGTGCTACTCTGATTCTCCCTATTGAATATGTGTTTTTCCTCTTGTCCCTTAGGACAATGAAAAGTCTATCTTACTATGCTAAAACAATTTGGTGATTTTTAATAGAGGAGACATCTGTGTTTAAATGATACAGACACAATCAATACAAACAAACAGTTCTTATTCCATGGAGAATAAAGAAAGTCAAATAGCTTATTTAGTATTGTGAACACCAAGTCTTTTTTCAATTTTCAGGGATTTATCTGTGGACTTTGTCAAAGATAATCTGAGTAACTGAGGCTGTTATTACCTTGGCTGTACTCAAACTCCCTCTTGGGAAAACTTAGATCTTATATGAATTACAAAATGAAATGGCTTTTCCTCTGCGATGAAAATGGCATTTTCTTAACTCACAACCAATATCTATTTTTCTTTGAAATGACTTATTCTTTATCCTCTTATTCCAAATCAATCAACTGTTCATTATAATAATATTGTTTTTAAAATTAATAATATAAGAACTACTGTTTACAAAGCACTCAACATATAGGTAGTTTCTCAGGTCCTCAGAGAAATTCTGTAATTCATAGAAGAGAAGACTGAGGTTCAGAGAAGTTAATTAGACTGTCTAGGATCAGGACTCAAACTCATATCTGTCTGCCACTAAAACCATGCTCTTTACTGTGCCATGTTTTGGTGACAGTAAGACAGAACTTTATCTGTCTATACCCGGATGAGGCACTAATAGCTCTTTGGTTAAGCATTCAGATTTGGGAATGAAATAACTAGCTGTCTGAGAAAGCTTACCCTAACTTTTTCTTCCATTTCCCTCATCTGAAAAATGGAAATAACAATAATACCACCTCGTAGTATTATGAATATTAATAAGAATAAATATTCAAAAGCAATTAGAAGACTTGAGATCAGCACATAATAACAATTACCATTTACTCAGTATTTACTAGAACTTCATAGACTTTGGAGTAGGATTAGAGTGAATAAACAGGTATATAGTTAAACTACCTGGAAAAAAATAACGGTTAATAGATCCAAGTTAGCACTTAATCTCAAGAAAGATTCATTAGATTTTTTCATTGTTCCCTGGAAACTAAGTATATTATAAATTAAGTAATGATTAAGGAATCAAGTTATGAAAACAAATATGACTTCACATACCTAGAATGATTTTTATGATTATTCAAGTTGCATTAGACTTTCCAGGAAAAGACGCATGTATAATGCACCTTAAAAATTGTCAACAAAAGTTTAAGTGGAGACTATGAGTTGATTAAATATGCACATTTTCCAAAAAGTTAAGTTGTGTGTACATTAAGAGAAGAAATTCCCTATCAGTACAAGACAATAAAGTACATTAAAATGAATAAACAGGTATGTAATTAACATCATGTACAGAAACAAGTAATGAGTAAGGATAATTAAAATTTAAATCCAAAATTAATGTATGCTAGTAGGATACATTATAAGACCTGGGTGCTCTTCCTAGCAGGGCCTCTGTATTAAGGCATAAAGAAGGTAATGTGAGGCTGACCACTTATTTTTTATTTTATTTTATTTTTTACTTCAGACTGAAAAATATTTTTACTTTTATTAATTTGTTTTGAGGAGAAATAACAAAAGTAATTACCAAACACAAATGCCAATGCAAAATGCTTTACAAATTACATATTACTGCTTTTGAATTGTGACTTGAAATCAGATATTTCAAAAGCCATTATTGTGACTATGCATTTTAAAAGTTTATATTCTTTGTGACTTTTTTAATTAATTTTTTTAATTTAGATTTTCAGGATGTTTTATAGAAGCTGAACATTTATTTTAAGTGCCCAGAAATAATTATTTTTATATGCACAAAATATTGTTAAGACAATAGCTTCCCATTTGACTTTTTCAATTCACAAAGATAAAAAGAACAAATGTAAAGAATTTAAAGTCACAGATAAAATTACATCTGGATCTTACCGTTTGCAAAAGTGTCAATACCTGTAAGCAATTGTTTCCTCTCTCATGTTTATATCCAGGTACACAGTGGGTGTGGGGGAGTGATTGATGATATACATAAGCTGATTTCCACACCACTACTACTGTCACCACACCTTGCACTCAGAGACCCAAATTGAGTGGCTATTCTTCCAAACACATGTTTTAAAATGTCTCTAGATGCAAAGATCAACTAGGACAAATTGATGGAAATATTATTGAGATCCGACTTATAGGTATGACTTAATGAGCATGTAAACTCTGGCAATTTTATGTTCATGTGACATTATTACTACCTGCACAATGGGGTTACATAATTGGATAATAAACATTTATTTTTCCTAAAGATCTCTCTAATTTAATGACTATGAATTTAAACAGAATATGTTATTATCAACATCACAGAGAGTTTTGAAGATTTGAAATAATCTATACAAAGTGCTTAGAAGAGTGTTTGGAAAAGAGTTCCCTGATATTATTATTACCATTTTATAATTATTATTACTTTTATTTATTTTTGGCTCTTGTTCAATATGTTATTACCTAGGGAAGCTTATTCTGTATTTCTAGTTACTTTGAGCCCTGGATACTACTCCTGTAATAGATAAAAGAAATGTGTTTTATATTGAATAGTAGAGAACATAGATATAAAACCTAATTTTTTTTTTTTTTTGAGGTACGTGGGCCTGTCACTGTTGTGGCCTCTCCCATTGTGGAGCACAGGCTCCAGATGCGCAGGCTCAGCGGCCATGGCTCACGGGCCCAGCCGCTCCACGGCATGTGGGATCTTCCCGGACCGGGGAACGAACCCGTGTCCCCTGCATCGGCAGGCAGACTCTCAACCACAGCGCCACCAGGGAAGCCCTAAAGCCTAATTTTTTTTACAGATCATCAATACATCTTTATTTTTATTTGAAGTCTCTGCATTTAGATAAAAAGGACAGTAGAGCAGGGAGGACCTTGTATTTATAGAAAGTGTCAAAGAACAGGATCTCTTCTGTCAGGTCATTGCTTGTGATCCTAGGGAAAAAAAGCTATTGAGAAGGAAAGAAAATAACAACAACATGTCTCTAGAGGAATGTGTGTCACATGTTTGGCAAGAGACTCACTCACTGGTTCACAAGGGCTAATAAAACTGAAAGAAAATATTTTAGTGAACAGGTGCTTTGACATAGAAAGAATAATGCTGGATGCATTGATTGAAAAAAAAAATCAAGAAAATCACAGGGAAGTAAGAGGCAGTAGTTTTGAACTTATACAGCTTTAGGCCAAACATTGGATTTGAATAAGAAATCAAGTGCCCTGGACATTTTAACACAAGAAGGTAAATATAATCTTACAGTCATAGTAGATTATGGGATAGGATTTACAATTAAAACATCCCAAGGCTTCCCTGGTGGTGCAGTGGTTGAGAGTCCGCCTGCCGATGCCGGGGACATGGGTTCGTGCCCCGGTCCGGGAAGATCCCATATGCCGCAGAGCGGCTGGGCCCGTGAGCCATGGCTGCTAAGCCTGCGCGTCCAGAGCCTGTGCTCCGCAACGGGAGAGGCCACAACAGTGAGAGGCCCGCATAATGGAAAAAAAAAAAAACAAGAAAAGCAAAAAACATCCCATAGTAAATTCATACACAAATGGACTTGACAGAGTGAAGAGTAACTTGTCATGAAGATATATACTTTTACAGAAAAACATAAATGTGAGACTGCAAAGAGTAAAAGCCTCCTCTTCCAGTCTCAATCCAGTTATTTCATCCCACACCCCATGTGCCAGTGACAGAGATTACTCCCCTCCTCTGATCATGCCAAAGTGTTTTACAATCCCAAACACTGCTATAGTATTTTTCTCCTAGAATACATAGCAGTCAATACCTAGATATCCACTCCTATTTTTCATTCAGGAGCTATTGCACTAAAGGTTTTCTAATGCTTTTCTCCTCTCCAAACACAACACAACACAAGAAAAAACTAAAAAAGTTCCATGAAATGTTATGTAGATTTGATTCCAATCTTTGACACATCCATTAGTCTGCCTCTCCTGCTCAATGGAGCTTCTAAAGGGAGACACTGTCTTCCTTCGCTTCCTGTCTATTTGCATAGATATTGGTCAGACACTCTGCTAGGTACTGAAGATACAGGAATAGGAAAGATCTCAGCATGTGAGGGAAATGATGAGCCAGTAGGTTTGGGCTAAGAGAAAACATGGGTTGTTGCTAGAAAATCTTGGTAACCCATGTTAAATATTGGGAATTTTACCTTAAATGAATGAAAATTCATTGAAGTATTTTAAGACTTGAAATCCCACAACTAGATTTGCAATGGATGATGAAAAATGGATCTATAAAAGGGAGGGGAAAAGCTTGAATATGGACAGATTAATTAGACAGTGATTTTTAAAATGCTATTAATTAATAAGCTATTAATTTACAGACTGAGGACAAGATTGTGGCTGTATCAATGAACAGACAAGGACGGATTCAAGAGTAATATAATTCAAGAGTCATAGTTACAGACAATCATGCATTTTCTTATGATTCTCCTTCTGATTGCATATATATTTGGTGAACATCTAGTTGTTTTTCAAGACTAACTTCAAGCAGCGTACACAAGATTCAGTTTATGGATCATCCCAGATCTGCACACTTACCTTCTTGTCTGGTCAGGTCTGCCCTAGCATAGACTTCAGTGATTCTCATGGTCATGTGCGTTATTGCTGCTGCTGTTACTGCCGCTGAGGCGTCTCTTAGGCCATTATTCCTGATCGCTCTCCTTGCTTTCAGGCACCCCCTATGGACACAAATACTCCTGCCACCTCTTGCCTCCATGTCTGGGGCATCACTCTGATCTGGCATGACAAGTAGCAAGACTCAACAGGTGTTCAGCATGAATGCCTGGAAATGATGGAGAATTATTGCTCATGGTGGCAAATTTTTACCAATAAAGATGAGAGCCAGTAGAAAAATTTGCCTGCCTTTCTCCTTCTTCTGCTCCACAGACCATTCACAGGACCTTTGTGAAGATATCCCGGAAAATAGAGAAAATAGCTTATCAGAAAGGTGTGGCCAGCTTTTATGTGTTCCCCTCTTCCTTGTTTCAGTCTCCTTTTTGCTCCTTCCTGAGAATTGTACTCCCTAATAAAGTTTTATCAGTAAGTTTTTTCCCTTCTGTCTTTGTTTGATGGGGATTCTAGTCAAAGTCCCCAACTTTTCAGTGGCATTCATCGTTCATCATGGGCTACTCTAGATACCATGGGGCACTTCTCCTTTGTTCTTCCTTGTACAGAATCCCACATAGATATCCACACAGTATCTATAAAACTGTATTGTGACACTTTTGTTTAATTTGCCCAGCTACTTCTAAACATTAAGCTCTTTGAAGATGTTGATGTCTCTGACACCTATCAAAGGACCCCCAATACAGTAAAACTATTTAACCAATATTTGCAGAATGAAGGAATAAATATAAGAAGCAATATAGTCAGAGAAAACATTACTGTAGGGAATTTAAGATCAAATAATGGGGAGGAGCTTCAAGATGGTGGAAGTGTAAGACGCAGAGATCACCTTCCTCCCCACAAATACATCAGAAATACATCTCCATGTGGAACAACTCCTACAGAACACCTACTGAATGCTGACAGAAGACCTCAGACCTCCCAAAAGGCAAGAAACTCCCCATGTACCTGGGTAGGGCAAAAGAAAAAAGAGAAAACAGAGACAAAAGAATAGGGACGGGACCTGCACCAGTGGGAGGGATCTGTGAAGGAGGAAAGGTTTCCACACACTAGGAAGCCCCTTCTCGGGCCGAGACTGTGGGTGGCGGAGGGGGAAAGCTTCTGAGCCGCGGAGGAGAGAGCAGCCACAGGGGTGCGGAGGGCAAAGCGGAGAGATTCCCGCACAGAGGATCGCTGCCGACCAGCACTCACAAGCCTGAGTGGCTCGTCTGCTCACCCGCCGGGGCGGGCAGGGGCTGGGGATGAGGCTGCGGCTTCGGGGATCCCAGGGAGAGGACTGTGGTTGGCTGCGTGAACACAGCCTGAAGGGACTAGTGTACCACAGCTAGCCGGGAGGGAGTCCGGGAAAAGTCTGGACCTGACAAAGAGACAAGAGACTTTTTCTTGCCTCTTTGTTTCCTGGTGTGCGAGGAGAGGGGATTAAGAGCACCCCTTAAAGGAGCTCCAGGGATGGGCATGAGCCGCGGCTATCAGCGCGGACCCCAGAGACAGGCGTGAGGTGCTAAGGCTGCTGCTGCCGCCACCAAGAAGCCTGTGTGCGAGCACAGGTCACTATCCACACCTCCCCTCCCGGGAGCCTGTGCAGCCTGCCACTGCCAGGGCCCCATGATGCAGGGACAACTTCCCCGGGAGAACACATGGCGCGCCTCAGGCTGGTGCAACGTCACGCCGGCCTCTGCCGCCGCAGGCTCTCCCTGCATCCGTGCCCCTCCCTCCCCCCGGCCTGAGTAAGCCAGAGCCCCCTAATCTGCTGCTCCTTTAACCTTGTCCTGTCTGAGCGAAGAACAGACGCCCTCAGGCGACCTACATGCAGAGGCGGGTCCAAATCCAAAGCTGAACCCCAGGAGCTGTGCGAACAAAGAAGAGAAAGGGAAATCTCTCCCAGCAGCCTCAAGAGCAGCAGATTAAATCTCCACAATCAACTTGATGTACCGCATCTCTGGAATACCTGAGTAGACAACGAATCATCCCAAATTGAGGAGGTGGACTTGGGAGCAACGAGATATATATATATATGTGTATATATATATATATATATATATATATATATATATATATATATATATATATGTATATATATATACATATATATATATTTTCCCCTTTTTCTCTATTTGTGAGTGTGTATGTGTATGCTTTGGTGTGTGATTTTGTCTGTATAGCTTTGCTTTTACCATTTGTCCTAGGGTTCTTTTTTTTTTTTCTTAAAATTTTTTTTTCTTAATAATTATTTTTTATTTTAATAACTGTTTTATTTTACATTATTTTATTATATTTTATTTTATCTTTTTCTTTCTTTCTTTCTTTTTTTCCTCCGTTTTGTTCTGAGCCATGTGGAGGACAGGCTCTTAGTGCTCCAGCCAGGCGTCAGGGCTGTGCCACTGAGGTGGTAGAGCCAACTTCAGGACACTGGTCCACAAGAGACATCCTAGCTCCACGTAATATCAAATGGCGAAAATCTCCCAGAGATCTCCATCTCAATGCCAAGACCCAGCTCCACTCAACGACCAGCAAGCTACAGTGCAGGACACCCTATGACAAACAACTAGCAAGGCAGGAACACAGCCCCATCCATTAGCAGAGAGGCTGCCTAAAATAATAATAAGGCCACAGAAACCCCAAAACACACCACCAGACGTGGACCTGCCCACCAGAAAGACAGATCCAGCCTCATTCACCAGAACACAGGCACTAGTCCCCTCCACCAGGAAGCCTACACAACCCACTGAACCAAACTTAGCCACTGGGGACAGACACCAAAAACAACGGGAACTATGAACCTGCAGCCTGCCTAAAGCTGACCCCAAACACAGTAAGATAAGCAAAATGAGAAGACAGAGAAACACACAGCAGATGAAGGAGCAAGGTAAAAACCCACCAGACCTAACAAATGAAGAGGAAATAGGCACCTGAAAAAGAATTCAGAATAATGATAGGAAAGATGATCCAAAATCTTGGAAATAGAATGGAGAAAATACAGGAAATGTTTAACAAGGGCCTAGAAGAACTAAAGAGCAAACAAACAATGATGAACAACACAATAAATGAAATTAAAAATTCTCTAGAAGGAATCAATAGCAGAGTAACTGAGGCAGAAGACCGGATAAGTGACCTAGAAGATAAAATAGTGAAAATAACTACTGCAGAGCAGAATAAAGTAAAAAGAATGAAAAGAACTGAGGACAGTCTCAGAGACCTCTGGGACAACATTAAATGCACCAACATTCGAATTATAGGGGACCCAGAAGAAAAAGAGAAAAATCAAGGGACTGAGAAAATATTTGAAGAAATTATAGTTGAAAACTTCCCTAATATGGGAAAGGAAATAGTTAATCAAGTCTAGGAAGCACAGAGAGTCCCATACAGGATGAATCCAAGGAGAAACGTGCCAGGACACATATGAATCAAACTATCAAAAATTAAATACAAAGAACAAATATTAAAAGCAGCAAGGGAAAAACAACAAATAACACATAAGGTAATCCCAATAAGGTTAACAGCTGATCTTCCAGCAGAAACTCTGCAAGCCAGAAGGGACTGGCAGAACATATTTAAAGTGATGAAGAAGAAAAACCTACAACCAAGATTACTCTATCCAGCAAGGATCTCATTCAGATTTGACAGAGAAATTAAAAGCTTTAAAGAAAAGCAAAAGCTAAGAGAATTCAGCACAACCAAACCAGCTTTATAACAAATACTAAAGGAAATTTTCTAGGCAGGAAACACAAGAGAAGGAAAAGACCTACATTAGTAAACCCAAAACAATTAAGAAAATGGTAATAGGAACCTAAATATTGATAATTACCTTAAATGTGAATGGATTAAATGCTCCAACCAAAAGACATAGACTGATGAATGGATACAAAAACAAGACCCTTATATATGCTATCTACAAGAGACCCACTTCCGACCTAGGGACACATACAAACTGAAAGTGAGGGGATGGAAAAAGATATTCCATGCAAATGGAAATCAAAAGAATGCTGGAGTAGCAATTCTCATATCAGACAAAATAGACTTTAAAACAAAGACTGTTATAAGAGACAAAGAAGGACACTACATAATGATCAAAGGATCAATCAAAGAAGAAGATATAACAATTGTAAATATCTATGCACCCAACATAGGAACATCTCAATACATAAGGCAAATACTGACAGCCAGGAAAGGGGAAATTGACAGTAACACAATCATAGTAGGGGACTTTAACACCCCACTATCAACAATGGACAGATCATCCAAAATGAAAATAAATAAGGAAACACATGCTTTAAATTATACATTAAACAAGATGGACTTAATTGCTATTTACAGGACATTCCATCTAAAAACAACAGAATACACATTCTTCTCAAGTGCTCACGGAACATTCCCCAGATAGATCATATCTTGGGTCACAAATCAAGCATTGGTAAATTTAAGAAAACTGAAATCGTATCAAGTATCTTTTCCAACCACAACCCTGTGAGACTACCTACCAATTACAGGAAAAAAATCTGTAAGAAATACAAACACATGGAGGCTAAACAACACACTACTTAATAACCAAGAGATCACTGAAGAAATCAAAGAGAAAAGCAAAAAATACGTAGAAAAAAATGACAATGAAAACACGACGACCCAAAAGCTATAGGATGCAGCAAAAGCAGTTCTAGGGCTTCCCTGGTGCCGCAGTGGCTGAGAGTCTGCCTGCCGATGCAGAGGACACGGGTTCGTGCCCCGGTCTGGGAAGATCCCACGTGCCGCGGAGCGGCTGGGCCCGTGAGCCATGGCCGCTGAGCCTGCGCGTCCAGAGCCTGTGCTCCGCAATGGTAGAGGCCACAACAGTGAGAGGCCCGCGTACCGCAAAAAAAAAAAAAAAAAAAAAAAAAAAAAAAAAAAGCAGTTCTAAGAGGGCAGATTATAGCTATATAAGCCTATGTAAAGAAACAAGAAACATCTCAAGTAAACAACCTAACCTTACACCTAAAGCAATTAGAGAAAGAACAAAAAAACCCCAAAGTTAGCAGAGGGAAAGAAATCATAAAGATCAGATCAGAAATAAATGAAAAAGAAATGAAGGAAACGATAGCAAAGATCAATAAAACTAAAATCTGGTTCTTTGAGAAGATAAACAAAGTTGATAAACCATTAGCCAGATTATCTAGAAAAAAAGAGAGAAGACTCAAGTGAATAGAATTAGAAATGAAAAAGGAGAAGTAACAACTGACACTGAAGAAATACAAAGGATCATGAGCGATTACTACAAGCAACTCTATGCCAATAAAATGGACAACCTGGAAGAAATGGACAAATTCTTAGAAATGCACAAGCTTCCAAGACTGAACCAGGAAGAATTCTGGTTCATAAAGAACATAAAGAATTCTAAGACTCTATCAGAAAGCTACTAGAGCTAATCAATGAATTTGGTAAAGTAGCAGGATACAATATTAATGCACAGAAATCTCTGGCATTCCTATACACTGATGATGAAAAATCTGAAAGAGAAATTAAGGAAACACTCCCATTTACCATTGCAACAAAAAGAATAAAATACCTAGGAATAAAACTACCTAGTTGATATTTAGGGGTGACCAGATTTGGGGGCTTTGTCTGAAGTTTGACAGGGGTGCAGGATGCAAATATTAAGTTGTCATCCTAAATCCCAAGAATATGAACGTTCCTCATGATAAGTTATCTAGAGACATACCAGGACAAATATCTGAAACAGGGGCCAAGTTTGTAGTGATAAGCTGACTCTTTCCTGATAATAGCCTGATTGTCATGGTATTTGAAGGGGCTTACACTAAAAAGTGAATGAAATACTACAGTGAGAGAAGGAAGTCAACTTGAATTATATAAGCCAGTTCAAAGTAAACAACTTATATTTAAGTAGGAAATCTTCATACATATGCTTTCAAGGTTCTAACAAGCAAAGATGACAAACAAATCCAATTTCAAACATATTCTATGTTTCCCCTCTTTTGCACATATGGTAGCATAGTTTACACTTTTTTCTGCAATTTTTTAAATAAAAATTTATCTTTGAAATAATGTCATACAAATACACATTGTGTAACAATATATTGTAATTTTGATCTCTAAGTTCTTTAAATAGCACCTATAGGGAAACATTTATGTTAAACGCCCTTTGGGAAACATTTATGTTGTTTTCAATTTTTATGTATTGTAAACAATGCTGTAATGACTAGAGCATATATAAAACTGTTAAGAAGTAGAATTTCTTTCTGATCAAAGGAATGTACAGATAATTTGGGTTAATTTTCCAAATGCCCTACAATGAAATTATATTATCTCATACTTCCATCAATAATATTTGAGAGTGACCTTTCCCCTATAAACTCAACAAAGAGGAGTGTTATCATACTTCTTGAGCTCTGACAATGTTATAAGTTTAAAAATGATATCAATGAAATTTGTATATGCATTTTCTCAAATTAAAGAGATATTGAGTACTTTTATTATATATTTAGGATTTTTTTCTATGAATTAATATTCTTTGAGGTGTTTTTATTTGGTGATTAGACTTTTTTATACTTATTTATTTGAAGAAATGTTTTATCAATTGGGAAAAATGACCTTTTTTTCTGTGATATAAATTGCCAAATCTTTCTTTTATGGCCATTCACCTTTACTTGCAGAATATGTCTTCCTGTAGTTTATTAATTTTTTATGTTTTCTGGGATTACATTAAATTTCTAAAGACTTTTACACACTACAGTATTTAATAGAATTAAGAAAATAATTTTCTTACAGATTTGCCTAGTGCTTTTCATGATTTTAATTTTCATTTATAAATATTTGATCAATATGGTGTATATCCCAATGAAAGGTAAGAGGTAGGTGTCCAACTGCATTTATTCTTCCAAAAGGCAGCCCAACTGTCACAAAACTACTTACAAGAATTCTCTTAGTGTGTTTGTTTATAAAATTAACTAAACAGTAGATTTCACATAAAAAAATGGATAAATTTGAAAGAAAAGACCCACTACAATAAAAAACCCCCAAACACCTTAAAATTAATAAGAAATAAGTGAATGCTATATGAAGAGAGCTATATGTTCCTAAATCTATAAAATGACATCACATTAATGAGTGGAAAGCTGACATGTACCAAGTTCTTGGGCAGACAATGAAACATTAAAAAGACACCGATTTCCACCAAAGTAGAATTGACCTTTGAACAATGTGGGGCTTAGGGGCACCGACCCTCCATGCAGTAGAAAATATGCCTAGAATTTATAGTCAGGCCCTTCATATCTGAAGTTTCACATCTGCAAATTCAACCAACTTTGGATTGTGTAGTACTGTACTATTACTATTGAAAAAAATATCCGCATATAAGTGAATCCTCACAGTTCAAACCAGGGTTGTCCAAGGGTCAATTGTAAAAAGTTTTGTATCCCTCTGGCCTGTCAATAACCAGTGTTGCTGGACAAACCTGTGTGTTTCTTATTATGACTGCAAGATACCCTTAGCAATAACCATTAGGGAACTTTGAAAAAAAACAAACAAACAAGGTTTATTATTCATAAGTCCCAGAGGGGGTATGCAGCACACCTGGGGCCACAGAGTGAAGTTACTAGTAAAGAAAGAGAGAGAGTGGGGGCCTAAGGTTGAGAGTTTAAAGGTGGGGCCTATGGTTTTGCACATTCACTCTTCACTGGTGAATTTAAAACATAGGAGTGGGAATTAGGTGAGGGAAGTAAAGAAAAAAAAGGAAGAAATACCCAAGTGGCCAAATGGTCAGTTATCTGAATCAACCAGATCCCTAAAACAAAGGAAATATTGGTGGGAAGGGAATGAGATACAGCCTGGCTTTTTATCTAGTTGTGTGGTTGGCATGTGTGTTTTAGAGATAGCCATCTTTGAAGTAGATGCCTCTTTTTTTTTGTTTTGTTTATTAACATTGGTTTATAACATACAAGTTTCATGTGTACAACATTATATTTCTACTTCTATGTATCCTATATCATAACCCAATATAAAGAACTCATACAAATCAACAACAACAATAACAACAAAAACAACCTGATTCAAAAATGGGCAGAGGAGGTGGATGTCTCTTTGAAGCGGATGCCTTAGCAATCAAAGTTTAAGTCAAGCACTTGTATAACAACAAAAAAAAACACAACCATCAGGGCTTGCGCTACATAACACTAATATATAAACATGATCTGAAGAAAATTAAAATAGGATGTTTTTACAACTAGGTAAATTTCTATAGAAAAATAAACAAGTAATCATAGCTAGAATAAAAATCTCAAAAAGAAGAGTAATGAGAATAATCAAGACAATGAAGCATGCTGGAGTTATTATGCTATGGAGCTGAAATAAATAAAAAAGTGTGGCATAGTCATGTAATTAGAAAGGTCAGTGGAACAAATTCAGAAAATATAATAGTCGCATAATCTCCTATGGGATTTTAGAATATAAGAAAAGTGACAACTTGATTTGTGAGAAAAAAACATGCATTATTCAATAAGTCAGGCTCCATTTCAGGGGCATATCATTTCATAAATTTATATTACTATCTTTTTGTGAATTTCAAAACTAATTTTTCTCTTTTGTGAGGTATCAACCCAATTCAATTCAATTTCATAAATAATTTTGCACTCCTATTAAGTACACTGTGCTGTGCGAGGAACTATTGAGGACACAAAGAATTAGCTATCTATCAAATGAAAAATTTTATATAGCTAAGACATGTGTAAACATAAGAATTTAAATATAAATTTATATGTATAAGTCCAGTCCATAAATGTATTACTGACTGTGCTATTGTCAGGATTCAGAAGGTCTTCATTTTGTCAAATCCAATAGTCATTCGTGTGTCTTTGTAGTATGCATTGTCAGAGCTGCATTTGATGAAATTTAGCACTCCCATCATCTTTTTTTCTTTTATTTTTCTTGTGATCAAATACTCATAACACAAAATTTACCATTTAAACCATTTTTAAGTATACAGTTCTGGGGCATTAAATACATTCAGGTTATCATGCAAACACCACATCATCCATATACATAACTTTTCCATCTTTACAAACTGAAACGCTATACCTTTAAACACTAACTTCCCCTTCCCCCCAGCATCCCAGCCCCTGGAAATCACCATTCTACTTTCTGTTTCTATGAATTTGACTACCCTGGGTATCTCAATCAGTAAAATTATACAATATTTTACCATTTATGTCTGACTTATTTTACTTAACATAATGTCTTCAAGTTTCATTCATGTAACATTTGTCAGAATTTCCATTTTTAAGCTTGAAAAATATTTAACTGTATTTTTATACCACATTTTGTTTATTGATTCATCAGTCAATGAACACTTTCACATTTTGACTCTTGTGAATAATGCTGCTGTAAACATGGATGTACAAATATGTCTTAGAGTACCCACTTTCAATTCTTTTGTGTAAATAACTAAAAGTGAAATTGCTGTATCAGGTGGTAGTTTTATTTTTAATTTTTTGAGGAATTGCCATACTGTTTTCCATAGTAGCTTCATCCTTTTACATTCCCACCAGCAATGCACAAGTGTTCCAATTTCTTCTATGCTTGCTAGTACTTGTTATTTTCTAATTTTTGATAATAGCCATAACAATGGGTATGAAATAGTATATAATTATGGTTTTGATTTGTATTTCCTTATTGATTAGTGATGCTGAGCATCACTTCATGTGCTTATTGGCTATTTATATACCTTCTGTGCCAACAAAATCCTACATAGAAGAATGATTTTAGCAGTTGTATCAATACAAGATGAGATGAAGAATTCCAATTACTTTGAGAAAATACACCAGAAGAGACCTAATGCATGTTCAGGCCTGAAGATACAAAATCTGTTTAATTATGCTTCTGAGCTCTCTTTGAATAATACCAGATGCTTTCCGTGTTCTGTTTGATGTGTAGTATGTATCTGAACATAATATATTACTCAGAATTTTTGAAAATTAGAAAAAATTTAAGAGTTTCTGCCCATATCTTTCAAGGGTGAACCAGAAAGATAAATTTTTGTTTCAACTTATGTTAATTTGGTTTTAGACAACCTTTTTTCTCCCCTTTAGACTTAACATGGTTTCACTTTTACTGTTCTGGTCTAGTGAAACCCTGAATCTGTGCCTCACTTTTCTTATAGCTAATTCTGTGGCTCACATAGTACTTGGAGAAATATGTGTTTCTTCCAAACATCTTATTTATAAGAAAACATGAGAAAAACACCATGTTCTCCAATGAACAATAATCAATGACAATGTTATTCTAAAATTTATCTTCAGGTGTGAAAATATATGTTCATTTGTTGTAAATTAGAGATTGCACTTTGAACTTTTGCCAGCAAAAATATTCATGTAATCTCTCTTGAATAAGAATAATTCCAGATAAAGTTTGTTGATACCTTCCTGTTATTTTAAAAGAAATAGCAATATAAAACATATACATAGATAGTTGGCACTACACTTCCAGTTAGTCCTTGATTCCATTGTCAAACAGACTTTATATATATATTTTTATTTTCTCCCCAAGGATATTTGACTCACAAACTAATAGGATTCCCAGCGTTATTCCCCTTTATTTCATGTACCATGCACCACAATTCAGGCCATCTCATCTGTCTTCTGTGCCCCCAATACCACTAACAGTTGAAGTCACTGAGAGAAATTGAGCCTAGAGAGAACAATGGAGTTTACAGCCCTTGGAGGGGTGGGTGTATGTGGGTGTAGGTATGTGGAGGAGGTATCTCTGTGTGTGGTGTGGGTTTGCGTGTGCACATACATAAGTGATAGAGGGTCAATGTTGAGATTCACTGAGTACTTTCTTAATGCTGGAGAAGTTGAGTGTTTCTAGGTCACTACTTGGAGATATAGCTCTGTAGTTGAGATGTGGTGCACTGGCACTACTGACGCTTTGAATGTAAGAATACTTGACCTTGTTGATCTAGACATTAACTTGAGAATATGTCTGAGAGGCAGATAATAGTGAGTACAGGTATGTGGTGATGCAGAAGGAATACGTAGAAGAGAGGAACTGTAACAGACAGGCTATTTTAAAAGATAACATGTCTATGAGACAATGTGAGTGACAAGGAATTGTAAGTCAGAGAGAATTAGGGTATGACAGACAAGGTGCAGAGAAAAATCAGGCTGCAGATGTCAGAAAAGGAGTACATGTGCACGACAGCACAAGTGGGAAGCAGACAATAAAAGAAATGAGAGGAAAGCAGAAAATAGGAATATTTAGGGTTGAAGAAGACCAGAACTAGTAGGAAAATATAACTCTAGAAATTAATTTTTATGATCATGATGTTTCAGGTTAAAAACATACAAACAAAAAACCCAATTAGTTTTTTGATGATAAGAGTAATTGATTTAAATTGTATGGGGAACTTCCAGGAAACATAATTTTAGGAGTGGTAAATACAATGACAAAATAATCTTCAGTATTTTACTATCTCTGTTTATTTCCAATCACCCTGAATAATGGGAAGGAGTCATAGAAAGCCAGAAAAACTGAATTTCTTTCCAGTATTTACACAAAAGTTGTAACATTTGATTTTGGAAAAATGGCATTCTACTTTAGCTTTTCTGTGTGAAACAGATCTGATGCATTGTTTCACTGCCTAGGAAATTGATTTCCATAAAAACCTGGTGCCCTTCCTCAGTGCTCCTCAAAATTGTTTCTATAAATTCACTCTCAACATACGTGCTCGAAGCAACGAAGGTGTGTTTTCTGTTCTCTATTCCCCACTTTACCTCTCACTACTCGAGATCAAGGACTGTACCTTATTTACCATTACATCCTTTGATACTAAAAATTAATGAATAAGAGAGGAGGGAAATCCCATGTTAGATCCTGGAACTAAAGATTTTCAACTAGAACTGTGAGATAGCACACGCCCAGAGAGTGCTGGCCACACATTAGATTTCGTGGGTACAAAATCATCATTCCTGGCTGCCTGTACAAATCTTTCCTGTTAACTCGTGGTTCTGAGGGTGGTTTACTCCTCTGGATATATTCTCTGTTCATAGGCATACACAAATGTGGAAGTATTTCCCCCTTCATAATTTCAGAGATTGTATTATAACAATATTCAATCTGTAATCTTCCAAGATTTATAAAGAAACTTGTTTACAATAAAAAATAAGTAAAGCTAAGAGCGAATCTAATTATATTAGTGAGACATGAACTCCCAATTTCCCCCCATGACTATACATGTAGATAAATGTAAAAATTTGCCAGTGATTTATTAAATTGGAGACACTATGAAATATTACATATTCTTACATTCAACAAGTTATTTTTAACAGCGTATTATGTGCCAGGCTGTCTTCTAGGAGGTTTGTGTATACAGCAGTGTAAAGGATAAGTTGCTCCTCTGTAGAGAAAGCAAAATAATAGACATTTAGCAGACCATGCTATTTTTTATTTAAATCGAGAGATCCTGTTTGTCATGTCCTATAATTACAGACTGTAAAACTCATTTTAGTATATATACAATAAAAGAAAATATGTTTTCAACAATTTTTACTTTTTGCAAGTAGCATAATATTTTAGCAGAATTTTCAGAGAACAAGTTCATGATATTTTTTTAACATCTTTATTGGAGTATAATTGCTTTACATTGCTATGTTTGTTTCTGCTGTATAAATAAGTGAATCAGCTATACGTATACATATATCCCCATATCCCTCTTACATCTCCCTCCCACCTTCCCTATCCCACCCCTCTAGGTGGTCATAAAGCACCGAGCTGACTTCCCTGTGCTATGCGGCTGCTTCCCACTACCTATCTCTTTTACATTTGAGAGTGTATATAAGTCAATGCCACTCTCTCACTTCGTGCCAGCTTACCCTTCCCCCTCCCTGTGTCCTAAAGTCCATTCTCTACATCTACATCTTTATTCCTGTCCAGCCCCTAGTTTCTTCAGAACCATTTTTTTCTTTTAGATTCCATATATATGTGTTAGCATACGATATTTGATTTTCTCTTTCTGACTTACTTCACTCTGTATGACAGACTCTAGATCAATCCACCTCACTGCAAATAATTCAATTTCATTTCTTTTTATGGCTGAGTAATATTCCATTGTATATATGCGCCACATCTTCTTTATCCATTCATTTGTTGATAGACACTTAGGTTGCTTCCGTGTCATGGTTATTGTAAATAGAGCTGCAGTGAACGTTGTGGTACATGACTCTTTTTGAATTATGGTTTCTCAGGGTATATGCCCAGTAATGGGATTGCTAGGTCATATGGTAGTTCTGTTTTTAGTTTTTTAAGGAACCTCCATACTGTTCTCCATAGTGGCTGTATCAATTTACATTCCCACCAACAGTGCAAGAGGGTTCCCCTTTCTCCACACCCTCTCCAGTATTTATTGTTTGTAGGTTTTTTGATGATGGCCATTCTGACGGGTGTGAGGTGATACCTCATCGTAGTTTTGATTTGCATTTCTCTAATGATTAGTGATGTTGAGCATCCTTTCATGTGTTTGTTGGCAATCTGTATATCTTCTTTGGAGAAATGTCTATTTAGGTCTTCTGCCTAATTTTTGATTGGGTTGTTTGTTTTTTGATATTGAGCTGCATGAGCTGCTTGTCAATTTTGGAGATTAGTCCTTTGTCAGTTTCTTCATTTGCAAGTATTTTCTCCCATTCTGAGGGTTGTCTTTTCATTATGTTTATGGTTTCCTTTGCTGTGCAAAAGCTTTTAAGTTTCATTAGGTCCCATTTGTTGTCTGCCTAATGGTTTATCAATTTTGTTTATCTTCTCAAAGAACAAGCTTTTAGTTTTATTGATCTTTGCTATCGTTTCCTTCATTTCTGTTTCATTTATTTCTGATCTGATCTTTATGATTTCTTTTCTCCTGCTAACTTTGGATTTTTTTGTTCTTCTTTCTCTAATTGCTTTAGGTGTAAGATTTGGTTATTTATTTGAGATTCTTCTTGTTCCTTGAGGTAAGATTGCATTGCTATAAACTTCCTTCTTAGAACAGCTTTTGCTGCATCTTGTAGGTTTTGGGCTGTCGTGTTTTCATTATCATTTGTTTCTAGGTATTTTTTGATTTCCTCTTTGTTTTCTTCAGTGATCTCTTGGTTATTTAATAGCATATAGTTTAGCCTCCCTGTGTTTATATTTTTTACAGTTTTTTTTTTCCTGTAATTGATGTCAAGTTCCTGATTTTTAAATAACATTGTAAAAAAGCTGTAATTCAAGAGATTTGAAGGTACCCAAGAGATAGGAAACTAGGTCATGACATTCCTTTTTTACCAGGGAGGCAATCAACATAACAAGAAATTTTTCATTATATTGTATAATATCTCAGGTTGAATCACTGCAATTTATGATCACAATTACAGATCACTAAGAAAGAAAAAAGGCAAGATAAGAAAAATAATTTGGTCATAGCTATAAATTTTACAGAGTAATCATCATATTTAAAATACTGTATCCTAAGGCAATACTACTAAAGCAAATCACTACTGAAAGCATCTTTGGTATCTGAAAATCGAATCTTTGCTCAATTTTAAATTTATATGTAGTGCACAATGGATTTCCTTGTGCTGTGTATTGTAGCAATTGCCTGGCCTGTGCCTTGAATACTGCACTAATCATTTTCATATTGATGCCACTACTTTTCTTCATTTTGTCAGCTCCCTGCTTGGTATTACTTTTCTAAGCTTATTCTGGAATGTGGTCATGTCAGTAAGATGGCACAAGGAGTTTATTTCATTATTCAGAGAAAATGTTCCCCTTTTAAAGACAAATATATTTTTGTGAAAATATCATTTGACTTTAGAATTTTCTCTTTTCCTTTCACCCATTTTTTTCTTTCTTTTCTTTTTCTCTCCCTTCTTTCTTTCTTTCTTCTCTCTCTCTTTTCCACTTGATTTCTTCCCTCTTTTTATTTTTTATTAGCATTTTTAGTTTCATACTCATTGATTACTATCACTCTGTCTTGACTTTATCATCTCACTTATGGTTTAGGTTTCTCATTAGAGGCCTCAAAAGATTTTTTGCCCTTAGTTTGTCTATACTACTATACACATTTTCTATGTATATACCTAATATTTTTTCACTTTAATTATTTTACTCTGTTTGCTACAGGAAACAAAGCATCTTTTACGTTCCCACAATTCTCCACAATACATAAAATATGTTCTCTTTTTCCCAGAGAAAAGAACTAGTGTGTGCAGGTGGAGACAATTTCAGAAGTATGCATGCCATTAATATGAGAGTAAATGTTATAGGAACAAATCATCTATCTTAGGATGTCTTCCCTCTCCTCTCTATATACCAGAAGACAGTCAAGGACAAGAAATGCTGAAAGGACCAGAAGGAAAAGGGGGAAAGAGAGTAAGAAAAGGAGAGCAAATTCACGGAAATAAATGTTGGAAACTTTCTTCTCACACATTTTTCTTCCTAGAGCAATAACTAAGCCTTATTGTTCTAAAGACAAGCTCTTTTAACCACCCTGAGTCAATGGACAATGAAAGACATCTCCCAACACCACCTTTTGCCTTTGAGTTTTAAGATTAACTCCATAAAGAATCAGGCTCCTGTAGTGGATGAGGATAAGAAGCGAGGCTGGTGACTTGAGTGGGAGAGGAGGAGGTGTGGTCAGCCCCTAGGGGAGGATTCCTTAGACTGGACTCTACAGGAGCGGACAATTCCAAGACCAGGAGAAACATCCCATGATTCTGCCATTGGCAGGAATTGAGACACTCCCACCAAGTGCCTCAAAGGTGGGGAGAGGATGTGTGCATGTAAGAGGTGGCAGGTCCTAAAGCCCAATGAACTTGAGTACATTTGTGAAGGAGCAAGTGGAGAGCACAATGCCCAACAAATGGAAAACATTCTCAGCTGGAAGCAGCAATACTGATAATAACAGCAACCACTTAAGCCTAAATACTAAGCCCGTCTTGTCTAAGATCTTGAGATTCCATACATCTGGCTGTAGGCAGAAAACTGCCCTCTTTTCAAAGATGCCCACATCCAGATTCCTGGTAACTATGACTATGTCACTTTACATGGCATAGGAGCATTAGGTTGTAAATAGATTTACAGGTTGCAATCCACTGTTTTTAAAATAAGGAGCGTATCCGGCGTTATCCAGGTGGGTCCAATGTAATCACAGGCTCCTTAAAAGTAGAAAAGGGAGGCAGAGATGATGATCAGGGTCAGAGTGATGGGATGTAAAAAGAACTCAATCTGCTCTTGGTTTTGAAAATGGAGGACGTCTATGAACCAAAGAATGCCAGCAGTCTCCAGAAGCTGGAAAAGGCAGGAAAATAAATTCTCCTCTACAAAATTTCTCTCCTGCAAGAAATGCAGCCTTGTCAACACCTTGATTTTAGACCCATGAAACCTGTGTTGGGCATCTGACCTACAAAACTGTAAGGTAATAATTTGTTGTTTTAAATCACCAAGTTTATCTTAAGTTGTTACAGCAGAAATACAAAACTAATACCTCAAAAGGAAAAAAGAGGAGCATATTGAAAATTTACTGTTAGCATTCACCATCAACTTTAATTTGATTTACCAAAATAAGAAAAGTAATATTACACATATGTGAGTATTATGGAGCAAACTCACACCTATCTTATAAATCCTTGTCAAAAATAGTCACCCATATGTAAAAGCCTCACTTAATGTTGAATCACACAAGTATACCTCCTTAGGAGCCTCAACTCAAATGTTTAGATTAAATGTGTGTTCCTATCTAACAAAGAGAAAAATTGCCTCCAGCAAATAAAAGACTTTGCATATATGTATCCTGAAAGGAGATGCACTGGAAATTTAAACCCCCCCAAAGCTGAGGCCATTTATAATGGAGCCCAGGAGAGCATTTAGCCTGGCTCAGCTCACCAGGGTCAGTGTTATGATTGACCCCAGTCAAGTCTGCAAGCAACGCTGGGGAGCCCTTTTATTGCTCAACTGTCAGCTGCAGAGAGCTTTGCAATATCCTGTAAATACCGTATACTGAGGAGATTTTGTTCTACGGTGTAGCTATTACATGGACAAGAACTATAGAAATCCTGTGTTTAGAATGAAGGTCAAATTCTCAGCAAGTAAAGCTTTGTATTACCACCCTCCTAAGCATAAAAGAAAAGTGAAATACTCTTAACTTCCCCACGATATGTTTTCCTTCCTGTCAGGTTTCTGCCTAAAATACATCCTAGTGACTGGAGCTAAAATACAACCAGGTGCTAATATTGGCAGAGGGCTAAAGGTAATAAAGTTCTACCCAGAGCAGAGCTGCTGGGCAGCAGATGGAGAGTGATTCCATGCAGATCCTGGCACATGATCCTTTATACACAATGTAGCACATCTCATAGGTGCTAGAAGTGTGAGAAATATTTGCTTAGGTCTGGGTGCATTCACCCATAAACTGATGCTTAAGAAGGAAAAAACCTCCATGAGAGGAGAAAAAAAGGACTACAGTATAATTCTATCATATGCATGATGGGATATTTATAATGCAGTCACCACAATTTCCCTCTTATTTCATTTTTATATGAAAAAAATTATAATCTACCTCACCAAGATCCATTTTCTGTTTCACTCTAATCAAAGTCGGTGCCTGATAGAGTCACATCCCTAAGAACTGTGAAGGGCCACTCGATGTCAAGAGGGCTCACTCTGCTGATCCTCTCCAACAACACAATGTTGAAGTATTTTGTCAAAAACAGAGAAAGAGAGCCCATAGAAATGTTTTTCTTTCCAAGGAGGAAGTAGAAGCTTTCCTCTCCTGGGGAAAACTAATATTGTTAATCCTCCTCACATAAGAACACAAATACTTTATTCTTTGAAGAGAATGCTAGAGAATGGCTTAAGTTTAGGTATTCATTCTATATCCTTTATGAGTCCACATAACTAGGCCTGGAAGGCCAATTCCAATTACATGCAAGGAAGGTCTAACCTTGCAGACTCCGTTAACTCAGCAGCCTTCCTAAGTGAACCCAGGGGTTCACCAATCTTCATACTCCTGGTATCAAAGCTTGCATCAATGTAACAGTTATAACTCTGTACCAATGGGGGCAATTTCTTATTTGAAAATTTTCTTTTAAGTGACTAAGGAAGAAAAAATTTGTTGACACATTCACAAGGAACATATATAATAGAAAATGCTTGGCATGGGACTGCAATTTAGAGATATGTTATTTAGTGAGGAAGGGTTAGCTTTCAAGATACAGTGGAATTAAATGTCTATTAGTTATCATTTTTACTAGTGCAATTAGATAAACATGAAATCCGCAAACCTCTAAAAATATAATATATAACCAGTTATATCACAAATCCTAACACTAGTGAATTATTGCAGAAAGTAACTCACAACATAAAAGAAAATATATCATTTCACAGGAAACTGATGTTTAGCTAATGACATAACCAAAGGCTAGAATATCTTTTTATGCACATGTGTAAGTCATGATTCTTTTCAGTATATATATTTTTTCAATATTCAATGTTAAGAGAAGACATTATTGCATTTCAGTTTTTTAAAAATCTATATAAGTAAGGTTTAGCTAAATGTGGAACAAGAATAAATAAAATCTAATCATTTAGAATTAAAATGATACATTTAACAATAGGTAAAAACAGACGTGTAGATTGCTAAGGAAAATGACACAGTGGAATTATTTTTTCCTTTTGTCCAGAGAAAACTTGTATGAAATAAAAATGGGGAAAAGGCCTAACAAGTATATATTTTCAAAGACTTTTAGAGCAGTATCATATTCACAGCAAAATTGAGAGGAAGGCAGATATTATGACAATAATGAGTACATGAAAAAAAAAATATAAAAACACAATAGTGCCTTCCCAACTATGGCTTCCCACATCTCAGAAAAACTAAACTATTTGGACTCATTAATATATGACTTTTGGTGCACAAAATTAGTTTTATTTTCAAAGTCTGAAAAAAAAAAACTGAGTCACTACATTAATTTACTGAGGATTTAATATAGCCTATTAGCAAGTTATAGTGTATATATGTGTAAGGTGGATTTATTTTCTCTATCATACAAACATCAAGAAGAAACATGGTTAGTATCTATATTTAGTGCTAACAATTAGGATAGAAGAACTGGAGTCACTACAGAGACACTTTCCATGGAAAGGCCTTGCTTCCACAGACAGATGACTGAACCAGGAGGCTTCATGACCAGTCGGCAAGGGGCAACACTCATTACAAATGCTTCATCAACAGCTGGAATTCTGGGGGCTCCTCTTAGGATTTCTAATCTCTCACCCTGCCCAGCTTCCACTCTGAGGTCCAAAAGATGGAGAATGGAATTTCAACCAATCTGTGTATGTTAGTACTAGAAACTTACACTAGTTAAGTGTAAGAAAATTTAGAAGTATGGCATTATTTGCACTCTAAAGGAAAAGGAGCAAGCAATTCTTACCTAAGATTTCCTTCTGGACAGCTCCAGTGTGAGTTCAGCCAGCAGCCTGTTTAGCATGTCACTCGTCATCTTTTTCTTTCTATATAAAAATATTCTTCCTTTTCATTTTCATAACAGGCAGAACTTTTAGAGAAATTTTATGAGAGACTTAGCTAAAAAGTTATTTGTGCTTTTTTTTTTGTCATTTTACTACTTTGGAAATAGTGAAGAAATGTCTCTAACAATGATAGGAATGACATATTTGGAATGTTTTATAAATATAAAAGATCTTTCTATTTACCCAGCTCATGAAGTCTAAAAAGGACTGTATGGTTTGCAGGTAGAGAATACCTGACAAGGGGATAAAGGGAAATTGACATTTGGAAAAAATGCCAGGAGAAAAATCAGGAGAAGAAATAGAAAAGATAGCATATCCTCACAATCTGTTTTACCCTCTCTGTTGGTTAATTTTATGTGTCAACTTGACTAGACTAAGGGATGCCCAGATAGCCGATAAAAGCTTATTTCCGGGTTTGTCTGTGAGAGTGTCTCTGGAGGAGATGAACATTTAATTTGGTAACCTGAGTGAAGAAGATTGCCTTCACCTATGCAAGTGAGCATCATCCAATCCAGAGAAGGCCTGAATAAAACAAAAAGTAGAGAAAGGGTGAATTCACTGTCTCTGCTTGAGCTGAGACATCGATCTTCTTATGCCCCTGGACACTGGCACTACTTGTTCTCCAACCTTCCTACTCAGACCAGGACTTACACCATTGGTGCCCCCTTCTTGGGCCTTTAGACTTAGACTTATACCTTTTGCTTCCCTGCTTCTTAGGCTTTTAGACTCAGACTGGATTACACCACAGACTTTCTTGGTTCTCCAGCTTGTAGGTAGCAGATGGTGAGACTTCATAATTGCATGGGTCAATTATATATATAATATATAATATATTATATATATATTATATATTATATATATATATATTTCCACAAGTTATGTATATAACTTATATACATATATATGTGTATGTATATATATATATATATACACACACACAGATATCACCCATTTCCACAAGTTATTTGGTTGAAGAAGCATGACATAACAATGAGACAGCTAAATTGACATCTTCTTATATTGTCATTGATGGCAGATATTAGAAGAAGGTAGCTCCTGGATTGTAGCCATAGAAAAGACAAAGTTCTCTTCTTCTCAGTTAAAACACATCTTCCATTTTTTTCCCTTCAATACCATTTTTCTTCAAAATGAATACAGGCCTGGATTTATTAAAGTTTTAGAGACATAAATCTAGAGAAACATGTTATACTCAGCTGAAAGATGTAGCTTGAAGTATTTTTGAATGCAATGTGTTGGTGGGAATCTTGGAGGGAAGTTCAGGGATTGAAGGATATATGAATGATGCTTTTACCACACTCCAATGCTCTTTTTAAGTAGAAGAAGCTACCTTCATGTAACAATACTGACTTAGATCCATTCATTTACCCACTACAAAGAGGGAAAAATTAAATGGCTTATGCGATTGGTAAATTTAGGATAAAGGAAGGGCATATGTTGACCAGACACTTTCTCATTACTCTCAGTAGTGATTTACCCAGAGGGAATATGAGTCTGCTTTTCTCCTCCAAGTGTAGGATCTATCCTTAAAAAGAGATGCCTGTATCAAGCTAAGTCTGCTAGGAATGCCAGTCATAAGCATAAAACTCAGTACTAGGAAAACCACTCACCAATGTCTGCTTTGTCTTCAATATACATGTTTGTCATTGTTTCTCAACTAGTTTAACATTGGGTAGAGGAGGGTAGTGCTATAAATTGAGCCTCCTTTTACCTCAACATGTAGTGCATGGCTGAAATGTGTCAGCAGTAGAATATGGAGGAGCAAAATGAACATTACAGAAAGATTATTGTTGAGATGAGGTACGTGTGTGGTGCCCAGAACTTATTTTTATCTGGAAAGAACATTTCGAATCTGCTGTTTGTAGATGCCTACTTCAAGCAACTAGGCTGGTTTTCACAACGGTATAAATGTATGGTTGTTACAATTGACTTTTACAGGTTTGCCTAGGCAAGAGATAGGAAGCCTGAGGCTTCTTAATGTTTTATCTTGGCAGGTCACTGCAGCTTATTGATGCTTTATCCCCAAGTGAGTGGCTATTTCTCTGGGTCATCAACTGTTTCTCAATATTTAGGCTGCATGTGTCAGACCATAAATAAATGGTCATGGGTCTCAGCAATCACAGGAGACCTACAGACTTCAACATAGGCAAAAGAATGACACATGTTTGAATGTGGCTAGAGGTTGACTCAAGCAAATTTGAAGTGCCAGCGTAACCTCAACAAGTGCCAACCACAAGAGACTTGGCAAGTTAATGCCATCTAGGCAGGCCTCCACAAAAGGGGTGGGACTTAAGCAGGCTCAAATAGCTTCAGGATGCAGACTACTGGTGCTTGACCATGAATTAATTATATGCTTGTAGCTTTTCTTGTCTCAATTATAGGGAACAGAATCTTCCACATATAAGTCTTTCATATAATAGGAACTAGAAATTTGTTCCTTCAGAATTTTAAGGCACCTAAGTTCTGAGTGTACCGTGGAATACTTAAGAAGTTCTAGCTTTAAATAGTTAATATCAGGCCTTGCTAAGCATTTATAGATTGGTTGTCCGCAAAATCCATTCTCCATTTAAACCATGAGGGATTTCTGAGCATGTAGTTTACCAACATTCTCAAAAGTCAAAATAAATTTAACTCAAAGTATTGAACAGTGAGTTCCAGGGCCGTACAAGTATTTTAAATGAGTACAGCAATTGCCTATTCCCTAAGAAAAAAGTCCAAAGTAATTCCTGAAATTAATACTCTAAAGAACAATGGGGAGGCACGTGAGGGCAGTATCAGGAAGTATATTAATATATTGAGCCCAGATCTGGATTTGATGCTGGTTGACATTTCTCAATTCAAGAAATTGAAGGTAGGTAAGATTCATTGTCACTAGTGAATATTTTATGCAGATCCCCTGAGACAAAATCTACAAGGTTATGTTACCAGTACAGGTCATTAAGAAAAGGGAAATAAAATAGAGAACCATTTTGTGAATATTACTAGCCTTATATATATCATGGCAGGTAAAGGACAAAATTAAAAAACATATTAAACTGCTATTCAGGGATGTCTTTCTGAAGTGCATGAATGAACTAAATAGAAAGGAATAAAATATGACAAATATACCACATTGCTGCCAAAAAAGCAGCTTTCTGCCTCATAGGATAAGGAAGCATTTTATATACTGCTATGATATAATGAAAGTGGACAAAAGAAAAGTACATAGTAGTATGAGTAGAAGGATATAGTAATTGCTCATAACCTAAGAAATGTATTTGGGACAGTGCAAAAGAAATTGATAATCTGGAGAAGCAAGGTGAATGCTTGAAGGAAAAGGAAAGGAATGAGCCTTTATACAATGTATTCTTTTGTACCCTTTGACTTGAATATGAATGTTTATTGAAAATAAATGAAAGACCCCAAAGAACACATGCAAAAAAAAAAAACCTGTTAGAAATAATGAACAATTCAGCAAATTTCCAAGATCCAAAATCAACACACAAAAATCAATTGTAGTTTACACACTAACAGTGAATAATCCAAAAAGAAAATTAAAAAAATAATTCCATTTTTGATAGCATTAAGAAAATATTTAGGAATAAATATTTTTCCTAACCAAGAAGATGAAATAGGTATACACTGAAAGCTACAAAATATTGCTGAAAGAAATTAAAGAACATATAAATAAATGAAGACATTGCATGTTCATGCCTTGGAAGATTTATATCATTAAGATGTCAATACTATTCAAAGTAATCTACAGATTCAATTCTATCTCTACCAAAATTCCAATGAATTTTTTTAGCAAATTTATAGGGAAATAAATTTGGTTACTCTTTTATTTTATTTTTCATTGAATTATAGTTGATATACAATATTATATGCTACAGGTGTACAATATAGTAATTCACAATTTTTAAACATTATACTTCATTTATAGTTATTATAAAATACTGGTTATATTCCCTGTGTTGTGCAATATATCCTTGTAGCTTATTTTATACATAATAGTTTGTACATCTTAATTCCCTACTCCTATATTGTTCCTCCCCCATTCAATCTTCTCACTGGTAACCACTAATTTGTTCTCTATATCTGTGAGTCAGTTTCTTTTTCATTATATTCAATAGTTTGTTGTATGTTTTAGATTCTACATATAACTGATACAATATTTGTCTTTCTCTGCCTGACTTATTTCACTTAGCATAATACCCTCCAAGTCCATCCATGTTGTTGCAAATGGAAATTTCATTCTTTTTATGGCCGAGTAGTATTCCATTGTGTGTGTATGTGTGTGTATATCTATATATACACACACACACCACGTCTTGTTTATCCATTCATCTGTTGATGGACACTTAGGTTGCTTCCATATCTTGGCAGTTGTAAATAATGCTGCTATGAACATTGTGGGGCATGTATCTTTTTGAATTAGTGTTTTTGTTTCTTTTAGATATACACCCAGGAATGGAATTGCTGGGTCATACGGTAGTTCTATTTTTTGTTTTTTGAGAAACCTCCATACTCTTTTCCACAGTGGCTGCACCAAATTACATTACCACAAACAGTGTAGGAGAGTTTCCTTTCCACATCCTCACCAACATTTCTTATTTATGTTCTTTTTGATGATATACATTCTGACAGTTGTGAGGTGATAACTCATTGTGGTTTTGATTTGCATTTTTCTGATGATTAGCAATGTTGAACATCTTTTCATGTGCCTGTTGGCCATCTGCATTTCCTCTTTAGAAAAATGTCTGTTCAGGTCTTCTGGACATTTTTTAATTGGTTTTCTTTTTTTTTTTTTTTTTTTTTTGCGGTACACAGGACTCTCACTGTTGTGGCCTCTCCCGTTGCAGAGCATAGGCTCCAGACGCACAGGCTCAGCAGCCATGGCTCATGGGCCCAGCTGCTCCGCAGCATGTGGGGTCCTCCCAGACCGGGGCATGAACCCGTGTCCCCTGCATCAGCAGGCAGACTCTCAACCACTGCACCACCAGGGAAGCCCAGGGTTGTTTGTTTTTTTGATGTTGAGTTGTATGAGCTGCTTATATATTTTGGATAGTAACCGCTTATCAGTCATATCATTTGCCAATATTTCTCCCATTCAGTAGGTTGTCTTTTCATTTTGTCAATGGTTTCCTTCGTTATGCAAGAGCTTTTAAGTTTAGTTTGGTTCCATATGTTTATTTTTATTTCCTCTACTTTTAGAGACAGATCCAAAAATTATTGCTATGATTTATGTCCAAGTGTGTTCTGCCTATGTTTTCCTCTAGAAGTTTTATTATTTCCAGTCTTACATGTAGGTCTTTAATCCAATTTCCATTTATTTTTGTGTATAGTGTTAGAAAATATTCTAATTTCATGTTTTCACATGTAGCTGTCCAGTTTCCCAGCATCACTTGTTGAAAACATTGTCTTTTCTCCATTGTATATTCTTGCCTCCTTCACTGTAGATTAATTGATCATAAGTACATGAGTTTATTTCTGGGCTGTCTATTCTGTTCCATTGATCTATGTGTCTGTTTCTGTGCTAGTACAATAGTGTTTTGACTATTGTAGCTTTGTAATATAGTCTGTCTCCCAAGACTGAACCAGGAAGAAATAGAAAATATGAACAAACCAATTACCAGTAATGAAACTGAATAAGTAATTTAAAAACTCCCAACAAACAAAAGTCTAGGACCAGATGGTTTCACAGGTGAATTCTACAAAACATTTAGAGAAGTTTTAAAACCTATCCTTCTCAAACTATTCCAAAAATTGCAGAGGAAGGAATACTTCCAAACTCATTCTATGAGGCCACCATCACCCTGATACCAAAACTGGTTGGTTGTGTTGTAGAGGGTTTTTTTTTTTTTTTTGCTTATTTGTTTAAAAGAAGAGAGTTTTAAATATATCTACTCTTTTCCTTAAAAAATTATACTTAGGTATGAGCTAAAGCATCAGCAAATAAATTATACTAGAAAGCTAAAAGTCAGGTGAATGCTGTCCCATTTCTGGGGAGTAAATCAATGAAACTGAACAGAATTGCTCAAAGATCTTTGTGGTGGCACATTTATTTCTGAAATGTAGCTGAAAACTGAGCCTTGTGTCTTCTTGCTTCATTTGCAGCTGATTGGGATCAGATGGGAGTAGGGGATAAGGATTTTTGGGTCCACAGAATCTTAGGAGCTCCTTCTGCCACTCTCTGGAGTTAAATATGGATCCTGTAGAGACAGCTCTTGTTTCTTCCAGGGATAATTGAAACTGCCAACACTTATTGATCATTCATTCAGTAACTGTTGAACAAATATTTATTGAATGCCTCCTATATAACATTGATTGTGCTAGGTGCTGGTAATACAGCAAAGAAGAAATGAAGGGATGATATTTCCAAAATGCTGAAAGAAAACAATTGCCAACCAAGAATACTATACCCAACAAAACTGTCCTTCAAAAATGAAGGAGAGATAAAGACATTGCCAGACAGACACAAGATAAGGAGTTCACTAGACCTGCCTTACAGGAAATCTCAAAAGGAGTTATTCAAGTTCAAATGAGAGGACACTAAATAACAACATGAAAACATATAAAATATAAAACTCACTGGTAAAGGTAAACATATGATATAATTAAAAATACCCTAATACTGTCATGGTACTGTGTAAATCCTTTGATCTCTAGTATAAAATTTAAAAATTAATAATATTAAAAATAAATATAGCTACAAGAATTTGTTAATGAATGCACAATATAAAAAGATGTAAAGAGTGACATCAATAGCATAAAATGTGGGGGAGAAGTAAAAGTGTAGACTTTTGTGTTCAATTGCATGTAATTAACAGCTTAAAACAGACAGTTTTATATGTTTACATATATGATGTTTTATGTAAGCCTCATGGTAACAACAAAGAAAAAATCTATAATGGTTAAACAAAAGATATAGAGAAAGGAATTAAAGCATACTACTACAAAAAATAAATTATAAAGGAAGGCAATAAAAGAAAGAAAAACATTTTTAAGTCAGAAAACAGTTAACAAAATGGTTATAGAAAGTCCTTACCTATCACTAAGTACTTTAAATGTAAATGAACTAAATTATCCAATAAAAAACACAAAGTGGCTGGATAGACAAACAGAAACAAGATCCAATAACATGCTGCTTACAAGAGACTTATTTTAGATTTAAATATACACACATAGGTTGAAAGTGAAGGGATGGAAAAAGAAATTCCATGCAAATTGTGACTAAAAGAAATTAGAAGTGGCTATCCTTATACTTGATAAAATAGACTTTCAGTAAATATCAGTCACAAGAGACAAGGAAAGACACTATGTAGTGGTAGAGGGGTCAATTTATCAAGAAGATGTAATGATTGTAAATATATACATATGCAACATTGAAGAACCTAAATATTTAAAGCAAATATTAATAGACTTGAAGGGAGAAATTGACAGCAATACAATAATAGTAGAGGACTTAATTACCCTACTTTCATACTGGATAGTTCATCCATACAAAAATTTAATAAGGAAACAGTGGATGTAAATAACACCATAAATCAAATATCCTAATAGACATATAAACAACATTCCATTAAATAGCATCTTATATTCTTCTCAAGTGCACATGGAACATTCTCCAGGATAAATTATATTTTAGGTCACAAAACAAGTCTTAACAAATCTAAGAAGGCTGTAATCATAACAAATATCTTTTCTGACCACAATGGTATGAAACTAGAAATCAATAATAGGAAAACTGAAAAATTCAAAAATAAACAAGTAAAACTACATTAAATTAAAATGTTTCTGCATGCAAAGGAAACAATCGTAAAATAAAAAGGCAATATATGGAATAGGAGGAAAATTTGTAAACCATATATCTGATAAAGGGTTAATATCTAAAGTGTATAGGAAACTCAAACAACTCAATAGCACAAAATAAAAACAAAAGCAAAAAGAGAAAAGCCATACAGTTTAATTAAAACTTTGGAAAAAGACCTGAATAGACATTTTTCCAAAGAAGACATACAAATGGCTATCAGGTAAATGAAAATATGCTCAACATCACTAATTATCAGATAAATGAAAGTGAAAGCCACAATGAGCTATCACCTCACACCTGTTAGGATGGTGATTATCAAAAAGACAAGAGATAACAAGAGTTGACAAGGGTTTTGAGAAAAAGGAACGCTTGTACAGTATTAGTGGAATGCAAATTGGATGGATAAAGAAAATGTGGTATCAAAAAAGAAAAAGAAAATGTGGTATATATCAATGAGATGTTATTCAGCCTTAAAAAAAGAAGTAACTTCTGCCATTTATTGCAACATGGATGAACCTGGAGGGAATTATGCTACGTGAAATAAGACAGAAAGAGAAAGATAGTACAGTATGGTATCACTTATATGTGCAATCTAAAACATAACAAAAGTCAGACTCACAAAAGTAGAGAGAATGGTGGTTGCCAGGGCTGAGGGGTGGGGGAATGGGTGATCAAAGGGTACAAATTTTCAGTTATAAAATAAAGAAGTTCTGAGGATCTAACCAATGGCATGATGACTATAGTTAATAATACAGTATTGTATACTTGAAGTTTGCTGAAAGTCTTAAGCATTCTCATCACACACACGTTTGCTATGTCTCTTCCAAATATATTTTTGGCTTTAATATGTCTTTTAATGTTTTTCTTGATAGCCAAATGTGATGTACTAGGTAAAATGAACTGATGTAAATAAACCTTTACTAATGGGTGATAAAGTTTTGGGGGAGGGGAAGTATGCTATACTTGTTTTATTAGCTCTCAGTCTTTTAGCAAGCCTGTGTCCCTGGACTGTGAACTTGACATGTGCTTCTCAGCACTCCCTCCCCCTTAGGTGGGACAGGATGGTGAGAGTAGGCTGGATTTGGGTATGTCCCTTCCTCTATGTGGAAGGCTAGACCCACGTAGAATTGGCTATTTCTCTTCCCTCAGGTCAATTAGGCTCTGATAAATCCCTACTGGGTCAGACTCTAGTTAAATACTTTCACCTGAGAGCATACCTTGTTAAGAACAGCGTGTCCTAGAAAATTTCAAAATGGCTCCTTTTCTCCTCCTGCTGGAAGCATGAGGGTAGTTTTCTCCACTATTCACTGTGAGAACCTGGTAAAACTCACAAATGTGTGGGTCCCCCCCCCACTATGCTTTGGCCCCCCCCTGGAGTTTTCCACATTGAGCCTCCAGAATTCATCAATTGCAGTTCTGGTTTCTCTATGCCAGCGCTGGTTTCCATTAAGGTTTCAGCTTGTGGATTTCTGCTCAGGTAAGTTATGATTCTCTGTATTTGACCGTCAGTCTCTCCAATTTGAGGGGGTGGGGTAAGTTTTTGCTTACTTCTCTTATGGATCTAAGAGTTGTTGATTTTTCATGTTAGCTTTTTTACTTGCTGTTAGGACAGAATGACAATTTCCAAGCTTCTTAAATGCTTTACTGGAAACCATTAGTCCCAGCTTTTAGTTTTGAGGTGCTTCTATGGTCTGTTACTTCATTTTTTGATAATTATAAACAAGTTAAAGTAATTAAGGGGTTCTCACTGGGAAAAAAAAAACAAAACAAAAGCAAACGGCTAAGTCTTTAGAGTGTTTTTTTCTTTTAATTTTGAAGTTTTAAGAGATCACATTTTATGTAAAAATCCCTTTTTACGTCTCTCCACAGCCCCTGAAATCAATGCAATGCTTTGATTTTGACCATGCTAATCTTCATGCAATTTTTGATCAACATCCTGACTGCAATGGCTGTTTATAATCCCTCCAGAACAGCAAAGCACATCCACCTTCTTACCAGCTGATAACTATTCTGTGTTACCTTGAGTGTTTCCTTGAAATTATCCCCAAACCATTGTAAACCTTGCACTTTAATATCCAGCATGACACCCTTTATTTCTTCACAACTAGTCCGGCACTATCAGTTGCAAGTCTTTTATCAGTTATTATGGGTCAAAACCATTAGCTCAAAGACACAATTTATGGAAAGAGTGAGACATTGTGATATAAAGAACACAGGTTTTAGAACATATTGAAATTAGTGTAGTATAGGAGAGCACTGAGATCAATTTCACTTACACATACTTGTATTTGTAAGTGACAAATACAGACAAATGATGCATTGGGTAGAATTAAACTTTAATAAGTGTGTATTACTCTTTTCCCACTTCAGGTGGAGTATTTTCCTATTACACTTTGCTAGCTGGGACACCGTTTCAGAAAATTTCCTGGAAACTTCCTTTCACTGTTCTGGTACAGACTCTGGAGCTAAATTCCTCAGCCTCAGATCCTGATCCTCATTTAGTTTTGTGATTTCGGTAAGTTACTAAGTTATGTGTTTCTAAATTTCGTCATCTATATAATGGGGGTGTGTGTCAAATTTTTTTATGACAATTGAATGGGGCAAAGTAAAGAGTGTGTAATGTATTTCAGGCAAAGATCAGGAAAATGAAGAATCAGTGAGTTTAAAATACTGAGAAATGATAAGTAGAGTTGGAGCTTAGACCCAGAGCGTAGCACTGTGGAATGGAGTAGCAGATGGAACTGATGTTTGAGATTAGAGTGAACTTTATAGTCTAATGAAACTTACAGTTTTAAAAGTAGCATGTACTGCTTTGTGGAAGCAAAGAAAGGCCACTGAAGTTTTTTAAAGATCAGATCGAATATTTTAGTTTAGAAAGAATTTTGTAATTCTTGAGGATGAATTTGAAAGATCAAGAATGGAGTCAGGGAAACCAGTTGAGAGGCTAGAGATGCTGGTGGGTGTATAAGAAGGTATTTGATTAAAAAAACAACACGGAATGTTTTTTGTTTTATATAGGGTTTCATTAATAGTATATTCAAATAAATAGGAACACATTATTGATACTTATAAAAATAAATAGTAAATAAGGTATCACCTCTCTGTTTAAAGCCATTTAATGTTACTTCATTTTCTGCTGCAAGTACGACAAAGAGCTTTTACATAGCTGGTACAGCCTTTCATAATTTACTCCAATTTAGCTCTTGTATTTAACTGTAGTTTTCCTTCTGCAACCTTTATATTTAACCACCTTGTTCTACTTACAATCCTTAAATCACCATAAATTTTCAGTCCTCCATTGCTTTTGTTATCACATGAGCCTAAAGTTAATCTCTTCTTCCTTTTCATTTTTAAAGTCTGTAAAATTCCAATTTAAGCAGCATCTTTCTTTCCTTTTTTGCTTCCTCCATCCCTTCCTATCTCCCATTTCTCCTTTCCTTCCTTTTTAAAATTTATTTTTGTATTGATTTTTTTCATACCTACCACCCCTCTCCCCTGTTTTTTCATACCTAACAGTCACTTCCCTTAATATAATACCTATCACAGTGTGACATGAAATCATTTGTCACTTTTGTTTATATATTAGGAGAGTCTCCCTTTTAGGGCTTTAAGTTTGCATCAGTCTGTAATTCAAAGGGTTATTAAAATAGTTTACTTATTCAACCTTGTTATTTCTCTATTTGTGAAAGTTTAAAACATGGACAATGTTAGCGCTGACTCTTTTTCAGTTTCTGTTTCTTCATTTCTATGGACTTATTATTTATCTCCTTGTGATTTGTGTTTTAATTAAAAAGAAATAATTCAAAAAAGATGAATACATATGTATGATTTCCTCCATGAGGTCCAAATGGCTATTGGGTAATCATATCATCAAGCATTTAGAAATATGTGGACTAAATACAGTGCACTGTATAGTTAAAGAAGCCTGTAAAGGCTCAAGCAATATTGTTCCAACATATACCCACAAATCATTGCCTTCTCCATCAGTTGTGTCCTCACCTCTCAGCCTTAGAGCACTATTCATTAACAACCCCCATTGTTTTCTAAGACTTGCAAGCCCTAGCACACTGTAATGCTTGCCTGGTGGGAAGTTGATATACTCCGCAGAAATCTTAACATCGTGCAAAATCCCTTAACATTAAGCTATTGTTACTGACATTTAACTGTAAAATGTTGGGAGACAGAGAGAGAGAGAGATGGAAATGATTTGAAAGAGAGAGAAAATGAGAGACAAAGAGAAAAAAATAGAAAACAAAGTTTAAAATGTTGTTTATGACATACGTCCAGCATGACTAGATTCAGAAGATGCAAATTACAAATGTAGGGGGTTGCCTTTTGTCCATGTTGATGAAAATGTAAGATTGTGGACAAAGTTGCACTTTCACCAAACAGTATTGATGAAAGAAGCAGAGATTGTTTTTTGGAAGTTTTCATAAGATGCCTTAGATTAGGCATCCCAGCAGGATCTGAAGCTCATAGACATTAATGTCCAGACATTCCAACATTTGCTACTCAAAATTAGACAAACAACCTACTATAAGTGGAAATATTCCTCACTACAAGCTGTTGTGCATAAAAATTTTTGTCATTGGAGGTGCATTGGTTAATATGCATTCCTTCCTCAAGCCTTAGTTCAAATTCTATCCGCTCTTGAAGATCTCTGTCAGTACCCAACTAACTTTAAACTGTCTCTATTCGATTTCTTTTGCATTCAGCTCTATATATTATTTCCTAATATAAGACCTAGGAAATGTTCATTTGTTCTTCCCTAAGCAATGGACACTATAATTTTAATATCAAATAAAGGGCCCTTTCTTATAACACCCTTAACTAAAGACTTATGGCATCAATATCAGAATAAACTTCTATAAGCACTACAAGGGACCAAACTCAGAACATGTATAAGGCAATCAAATTATTTTACCCGATTAAAAAGTAAATGTAAGATTATAAGTTAAAAAATATTAAATGCATATCCTTTATGAAAAATCTCTATACTAGTTATTTAAATTGGTGTTTTGATTAGATGGGTGGTTGCGTTCCTGGTAGTTTTATCCAACAGTTCATTGAATTGCAGAAATTCTGTGTTATAGATTAAAAGCAGGTACATATACTTTGACAATTATCAGACAAGAGTAGGACTAAAATAATCCAATTCATTTTAGAGTAAATTAATTAACCAAACTGTTTATTGATTCGTTACTTCAGCAAATGTTTATTGAATGCCTAATCAGAAACCGTATGTTGTAGTGAAATGCAAACAAGAAACTTTCATGTTCATTTCTTAATATGATCATCCCAAATCACTGTGGATGTAGGCTCTAATAGTGCCAATGGAGAAAGGTCCAAAATAGTCCTTAAATACATCTCTGGTTTTTGAATCCTCTAAGTCCTGTATCATAAAATATGGTTAAAATTTTAATTGAATTTTTAAAATATTTGAAGTCTAGTAATTTATTACCATATGTATTGATGTTGAATGTACTTAACTAGTTTTTTCTGGGACATAGTGTATCTTTTCCATCTGAAGATATGTCATCTTATATCTGGAAAGTTTTGCTAAATTATATTTTTAAATAATTTTATTATTTTGCTTTTTTGGAGAGGTCAATTATGTATATACTAGATTGTATTTGTTTGTCTCTATAATTATCCTATTAATCACTTTAATGCTTACTTTTTCCTATATCATTTTACTTTATTTTTAAATTTTTGTTCTCCCTATACTTCATTTCCAGTGATTACAGAAGCATCACTGTTTTGTGCATTTCCAAATTTTTCTCTTTTTTACTGTTTATTTTTTTCCCAAGGCTTTGATGTGTCACTTTATACATCTCTTTCTGTTACCTCAATATTTCTTCCCTGTCAGTTATTTATAATTTGTACTCTAGCTGCATACAGGCCAATATGTTACTGCTCTTTATTTTAAAGTTTTAGTAATGCCTTTTTCAGGTTTCTTGTCTTTGCAATATTCTTCTACTAAGTATTCTTTTCTGTCCCTCCCTTCCTTCCTTCTTTCCTCCCTTCCCCACTTCCCCCTTGCCCCATCCCTTCCTTCCTCTCTCTTTCTAGTATAATATATTAGTATAGATCTTATCCTGGCTCCTTTTTAGATTATATATTCTTTGAAATAGTTGAGTATTTCCTAGGGCTGGCTGTAAGACAGAAGTGTATGTGTGTGTGTGTGTGTGTGTGTGTGTGTGTGTGTGTGTGTGTGTGTGTATGTATGTATGAGGTAGGAAGAGGATGGGGGCTCTTTTTTAAGTTAGATAATGAGCATTGTTCTTATGCCCAGGAGTTTTGTTGTGTAAGCCTATTGTGCATTTAGCTCAACCCCAACCCAATTACCTAAGTTATGTAGCTGTGGGGCTGTTCAAAATTCAGTCTTTTTTTCCTCTCAACTGTAGGAACAGATATTTCCTATGAACCAAATATGGCCTGCCTATGGTGTTTCTCATTTAGGTCCATTTCTGCTGCATTTTAGGCCAAAATAGCATCAGAAAATCTCCTGGAGACAATACCCACATCTGTTGTAAACATAGGCTATACCCTCACTTTTGAAAACGGTACTATTCCAGCTCTTTTCTGAGATCCTAGTCCAGAAATCCTCTCTCTGCTTCCACTTCCATTTGTCTTGTTTTATCTCCTCTGTTCTGGCAGCTCTGCCACCTAATTTGTGTTTTGTAGTTTTTAGCTCTCTTCATTTTCACTGAAGATGGTGCTTGCAGTTTTTATTCTTCTGTATAAAATAATATCTCCCTCTGCTTATAATAGCATGGAACATGTAATAAAAAGTGCTATAAAATCATGATGCAAAAACAGTGGTTTCAAACACATTTGTTTTACACTGTGTGAATTTTTTAGCTAACCAGGCCAAAAAAAGAATTTCTTAAATTTCTGTCCCCTGAAGTATACTAATATTAACATTCTATATAAAATACCAGTAATCAGGGTTCTGCATTATGTCTTTTACAATCTCTAAGTAACATGATGCAAAATTTACATTCTTTATCAAGAATAATGACTTCATAACGCTCTTTTGTATTAGTATGTCTTATTCCCCTCTAGATTATGAAGCTCTTTTGTTAAAAATAATATTTTACACATTTATATGCCTTAGCAGAGAGCTGGATACATATTTGGCATGTAAAATGTCCTTATATGTAAAGCCCTATAAATGAATGTTAAAAAGTTAAAAGCTATTTTAACAAAATATTTGAGATGGAAGACATTTATATATTCAGAGCCTCTATTCTATGAATCTAATAGGAATAGATAACATAATATATGATATTTATCACAGAAGGTGTCTAAACAATTATTATTCTCAGGATGTTTAAGGTTACAAACTATAATTTTATAGCATTTAATCTAATCTCACATATCTAAAAATTATTTTCCAAATCCCTATCCAGGTGACATTGCTCATAGATATTAATCTCAGCCCCATTGTTCAATGACACAGTGGACATCAAGGCTTGGATAGTACTTATAAAACAAAGCAAAATGAATATATAGTGATTTAACTTTGCTGTCTTTCCGAGACAGCTAAATTTGGGTTTCAGTAAATATCTCGGAAATCTTAGATGCTTATCGAATCACTTACACAATCTTTATTTTTGATACATTTTGGTTAAATAAACTTAATTTTGCTTATGTTTCAACATGTGATTTAAATTTTTTTAATTTAATATTTTCCTGTTTATCTGATGTATCTCTCCTCTTCACAGAATCCTTACTATATATTTCCCTTAGTTGCAAGTTATTTTTCACATTATACAAGCATAAGTGTGAACTATTCAATAAAAATATAATTCATGAAATATATATAATTCATCAGTCAGCCATTTGCCAAACTAATAGCTCTACCCTGACTAACTGCCTGAATACTGAAGCTGGTTCCAAGGAGCAAATAGGTTCCAATGTCCCAGATTCATAAAAGAAGTAGAGTCCAGGTGTAGTGTGCAACACAACTGCCAGACCCACACCCGACCTCCCCAAAGTACTGATCTGAACTTGTGATGCCTTCCAACTCATCAGGAAACTTAATTATAGCCAAGACTTATTCCTTCCCAAATTCCTTTATTTGTCTCAGACCAAAGGAGGTCACAATTTGATTTTTTTGTGACAAAATTATCTCTGTTTCCTAACAAGTATCTAGCCTTCCACACAAATTGAAAGCATCTACTGAAAAAAGCAATCAACTTTGAAAATGAAAACAATAATAAAACGTTTGAATAAGTAATGCATGCACATAGTACAACATTTAAAAGAGAATAAATTTTCTTCCTTAATTTTTTTTCTCTTAATACCTCAAACACTCAAGTAGAGTATGCTACATTTTTCTTCCTGTGTATACTTCTAGAAATACTCTATGTTTACAGAAACATAATGTTTATATTCTGTCTTTTACGAAAATGGTCCCATAACATACACATTATTCTTGTTTTTTCACTATGATGTATTACTATTCTGTATATGTACATATTGTAGAGTTTGGAAATTGGGGAGTAGAGGGAGAGTGCTCTGGAATATGACTCAGCCAGTGGAGTTGTCCTTCAATGAAGCAACGAAAAGGGGCGGGGGATTGGCTCTTTATACCTCAGTGTCAATCAATCCTGAGGAGAGGGAGGAAGTAACTTCCTTGAGGAAACAACTTCAATTAGCCAAGTCCAATGAGCAATCCATTGTAGAAGAAGGGCAGCCATAAGCTGTGAATATCCACATTCATAGCAACTGGAGGGTGGGTGTACTGACCCACTAGAGAGAACAGGGTGGAACATTACATTACTAGACATGTTTTACTTTAATATTTTGATAGTTTTACTCAATGCTTGCCTCATTTGTAAGTCATTAAGGGGCAATCCAAAACTATATCAAGTTGAAGGAAATCCATAAAATAGACATGAATCAGGAAGAAACTACAAGATGACCTTGAATAAGGCCTTCAACAAAACCAAGATAATACACCACGATCTCATGCATAGCCCACAAAAAACAAGAATTTAACTTAGCATCCAATCCCTCTATGCCCTCCACAGAATGTGTGGTTCTGCGTAACACAGGGCAGGGGACAAGTTCTCAATCAACAAAATAAGGACAAAAAACACAAAAAGCAATGAAACCTAAGATCACTGAGAACAAAGGAAAAGGGTTTGGATTATGTAAGCCAAGAAGAGAGTTCACAGTGCTGACAATGAATGCTTAATGCTCAGAGTCTGAGTTAGATAAGTAAAAGTGTGTTCAAGAAATTTTTGAGGAAATGAGAGAGGGTGATGAATAAGTTGCTTGTTTTTTAAAGCTAGCTGGGATCATGTTACAAAAGCAGATTTTTAAAAATGGATTTATCAAAGGATTTATGCTCAGAAGACAGTAAGTTTAATGTAAAATGTAGACGGCCTAGGCAGAGAGATGCAGGAAGATGAAGTTGGACATGTGGGTTAGAGTCGGATTGTGAAGTCACTATAAAATAACTACAGTCCTTTCAGAATCAGAACAATCAGAAATGTTATTTCAAATTGGGAACTTGCATTGATTAAAACTTGGTGATCTCTATAATGTAGGTTTTGTTTTACTGGGCTGGGAAGTCTGTTCATATGTTAATATATTAGGCTAATTCAGATTCCATAGTTTACATAATGTGTCCTGGCAGATAATTTGTACATCCACGTAATTCAGTTGTGCTCATGATATCATATTTCTAAAATGTGTTAACATTTGTTATTTAAAGATAACAAGATTTTACTTTATTGGACATTATTGCTAAGAGCCAAGATGAAATATATTTTTCCATTTTTATGTCAAAGTGACAAGATACTGACTTTTTTTACCTAACATTTAAAAAATAACCTATATTTTCTTCCTTTTTTACATATTAAAATGTTATTTATAAGTCTTTAAATTTTATTTAAAATAATTCTATACTGACAAATGTATTCTTCCTTTAGACATAACCTTAGTGAGTATTTGATGAAAATTTAGTCAAATGATTGTTGAATCATTTACATCCAACTGTATGTCAAATCTCATCTTGATCTATGGGTAGAATTTGAAGACTCTGATCACTCTTACCTCTCCAAAATTTATGAGGCTTTTAGGATAGTATGATTTCCTCATTTTCTTTTGCCTTTACTGACCCTTTATTTAATTACCTTTGCTTATTCCTACTTATCTCCCCCAACTTTTATTGCTGGTTCCTCCAGGTTTCCAATCTTGAGTCTCTTCACTTTCATGTCATTTAATCTCTTGATGATCTCATCCAGTTTCATAGCATTAAAAACCATCTGCCCACTGGGTGATCCCAAAATCACATCTCCTTCCTTGACCTTGCACATGAACATTAGACTTACATTTAAGCAAACACTCAATATCTCCTCACCATTTTCATCTCAAATTCCAACTCCATCCAAACACCAGTTGCATCTCAAATTCACCATTTTTAAAAGTGAATTCTAATCTTGGCCTCATGACTGCAAGTTCCAAAATCTCTCCATATTAATTCATGGTTGTTCCATCTTTCTGATTGCTCAAATCAAATTTTGGAGGCACCTAGAACACTTTCCTTGTCTTCTTTTTGACTTCCAATCCTTCAACAATATTTTATTGGTTCAACATTTAAAATAGGACTAGACTTTTACCTCTTCTTAATACCTCCACTACCATCATCCCAAATCACAGACACCTCTCACCTGGGAAATGGCAAATGTGTTTTAAAGCCTGATGTAACTCTTGGTCCTCTTCTGTTGATTTTCATCTCAACTGCCAGAGATATCCTGTTAAAAAGCAAATTGGAGATTTTACCACTCTGCTCAAAAGATTCCAAGGTTTCTGGTATCACTCAAAATAAAATACAAAGTCTTAAAAGCCTACAAGGCCCTACATCATCTGCGATCCCAGCTACTTCACCAAGGTTATCTTCTGACACTCTGCCACCACTTCCTATTCCCATCATGTTGGTTTCCTTGCTGTATTTCACTGCTGATTCAAATCCTTTGCACTTGTTGTTCCCTGTTGCTGAAAGTCCCTTTTCTCAGGTAACTGTATGACCCATTTTTCTGTATTTCGTATATCTTTATTCAAGTACTAACTTCTCACTAGAAAATTCTCTCCTCTGTCACTACCTACTCTTTTCTACTTTATTTTCCTTTATAGAAAACTGGGCTTCTAGTATACTATAAATTTTTATACTTATTTTTTATCTACCTCCCTTTCTGCAATATAAAATCCATGAAGTCAAGGGAGATTTTTTTATTTTTATATCTTTGCTTCTAGAACAATACATAGAATGTATTTATGCATTTACTAACATTTAATAAATAAATTAATTAAATCAATTAAATAATTATATATTAATTAATTAAATAATACTATATTAAATAACATTTAATAAATTTAATAAAAAATATTATAGTGCATTATTTCTATAGTGGTGAATAATTATAAATACATTGTACAATGTCAAATGCATCTATAATTAAATGCCATGAAATAAACAAAGACGTTCTCAAAATTGTTTTTACAAGTATATTCATCAGGGCATTATTCATAATATTTAAGCATTTAAAATGACTTAATTTTTAAGTAGTTAAATTATTGTCCCTGTTTATAGTGAAGTACAATAAAAATATTAACATCATACTATATTTATAAGTAGTAAGAGAACATGGAAAAGTCCTTCAATTCTATTTATGAACATGTTAATAGCTTAATTGTATGTCATCATAAACATGAACATGCATGTACACACATATATTTCTTTATATATATTTATATATGTATATGAAGAGAGAGAGAGAAAGGAAAGAAGGGAGGGAGTAAGGGAAGAAGGGAAAAGTTCCTCTATTATGCATAGTAAATGTTAAAAGTAATGATAGATAGATAACTATAGATAACTTAAAGATATTTTATAATTTGCCTTCAGGGATTTGTACTTTATATTAAAGAAGTATATGTACTAGAAGACATGATGTTAGTTGTTTCTTCACATATTTAATCCGTAAATAAATTTGGAAGACCATGCTACAAATTGGCTTTAAGTGTAAATTATTTTATTTAGCAATGCTTACACAGTTAGAATAAAATGTTGCAGATAATTTGAATATGTGTCAGGTTTTTGCACCTTACCAGAAGTCATTACAGTCTTTGCTTTCCTACTTTCTCAAGTATGTCACACAGCTTTTATTTTTGATACACTGAGGGCAGTTTTATGGGAAATACTGAATTTCTCTACAGGCACATCAGGTCACAGACCACTTTAGTTTTCTAGAATCATAGTGAAAATGTCCTCTCAATTTTTAATCACAAACATGGTGAGGAAAAATAATTGAGCCCAAAATTAGAAACACAATAAAGATATTGCAAAAGCAAATCCAAAGAATTGACTTTGAAATATGCAAATATGCATTCCTTCCAAATGTTTTTTTAAAAGAGTTCTTAAAAATCTGTTTCTGCTAAAACATATTTCATTGTTTTATATGCCTGTCTTCAGACAGATTCATCATATGGTCTGCAAGTACTGCGTGACCTTTTAGTTTCTTCGATGAATACTGAGGTTAAAGGATCATTCAGACCCTTGGCAATATGAAGCTTTTCTGCATTAACATGTCCTTTTGCCCTTTAATAGTGTCACTTATTTTTGCCTGGTTATCTCCTTCTCATATATGTTTTAAGTATTATATGCTGTTTTATTTCTGACTCACTTTCACATATTCTCTCATGTCATTTTTTATACTTCTGTGGGATTTTTTGTTTTTGTTGAAGTGTTTTTGTATTTTAACTACAGATAAATATTTTACCATTATAAAACAATATTTCGCAGACAATTTTCTGCCACAGGGAACAACAGAAATCCATATGTCTCTATAAAAGAAGGACTGTTTTAAGAGGGAAAATAGAGAAAAACATTTTCCCCAAAAAGGAGTTCAACTTAGTTTAAAAACATCCTCCTCCTCATCAACTTTTATTACACCTTGGGAGCCTATGATCTCATATAATTCCCATTAACCAAGATGATGATCTAAAGGTGACAGGCCAGGAAACCTGCAGGAAGTCATGAAGAACACGATTGAGTAATCTCACCTTCATGTAGTAAATGATAAGGTTACAAAGGAATCCAAATATGAAGGAAGGGTCAATATAAATTCAAATCCAATTTCTTCTAATTTTATAAAATAAATCACTCTAAAATCTCTTTGGAATATTGAGACTGAAAAATATGGTCAACTGTAACCAAGTCTGAATATCCATAAACAAAGTTAAAGGAAGAATTGAACATTATGTAATGTTTTATTCTATGATCTGGAGAATTTTATTTTCCTTCAGTTTTTTATAAACTTGGCGTTACTTAAACTCAGCTATTGCATCCTTATATATAAACTAAGCCATGAAAATTGTAATAGTAAATGCCATACATGAACAGGTAAACAAAGAAGCATAAGACCATTTATGAGTTACATATTAAATCTTCTTTAAAGTATTTATCATATGTAATAAAGTTCAGAGATACATGTACATCTAGAACAATTTTGCTTATCACATATAACAAAGTAAATAGTGATTAAAGGTATAATACCCACCTAAAAAGACACCATAAAAGATAATATTGAAGGAAAAAAAAGAAACTAAGTAAAAATCTTAATTCAATCAGGCAATTTTAAAAATAGACTTGTGAAGTTCAGTAATATTACTGTTACTTTCCTAAAATTGCTGACTACTGTTTCAGAATCTGTTTGTTTAGATATCTCTCATATTATATACATTTCAAATTGCATAATTCAAATAAGTGATTATTAATGTTTTGTTGGTTGGTACTTCACTTTATGATGTCTCGTCTTTTAATAATTTTTTATCAATATCCATCCTTTGAAAGGCACTGAGAAAAGGAAATACAAATATACCTCATTTGATTGTACTTCACTTTATTGCACTTAGAAGATTTTACAAATTGGAGACTTGTGGCAACTTTGTGTCAAGCAAGTCCCTTGACACAATTTTTCCAACAGTGTTTGGTCACTTCATGTCTCTGTGTCACATTTTGGTAATGCTTGTAATATTTCACACTGTTTCATTACTATTATATTTATTATTGATGATCTGTGATCAGTGAGTGATCTTTGATGTTACCTACTACTATGACCCACTGAAGGCTCAGATGATGGTTAGCATATTTTAGCAAAACATTTTTAATTGAGTCATGCACATTGTTTTTTAGACATAATGCCGCTGCACACTTAACAGACCATACTATAGTGTAAACATAACTTTCATATGCACTGGGAAACCAAAATATCCATGTGACTTGCTTTGTTGCAATATTCACTTTATTGTGGTGGTCTGGAATTACCTCAAAATATCTCCAAGTTATGCCTGTAGTGAATAAGACAAGGAACATGCCTGCTATCAGGAAACTTGCTTCTTTTGCAGGAGGTAATAACACAAGATGAATTAAAACAATGCATGGGGGAAAGAGCCATATAGTAGGAGTAAGAGATAAACATTTTTGGATGTTAGTGAAGGTAGAAATTATTTCCTCTTAAAAATATGATTTATGGCATTCTTTCTGCATGACTAAGAACCAAATAGAAAACATAAAATGCTATCATAATCATAACTTGTTTGATATATCTTGGTGTTTTAGTGTGCTTTATTCTGTACTATAGCCCTAAATGATTCAGTACAATTTTGTCTGAGTTGAATGTCTAAATTAACAATAACAATAATAAAGAGAAATAGGAGAGAGAGATTGAGGTACACACTTCCAGTTGCAAAATAAATGAGTCACAGGTATGAAATGTACAGTGCGGGGAATATAGTCACTAATTATGTAATGTCTTTATATGGTGACAAATTGTAACTAGACTTATTGTGATAATTTTGAAATGTGTAGAAATATTGAATCACTGTGTAGTTTAACAGGAGATAGCATAGTGTCATAGGTCAATCATAATTCAAAAACAAACAAACAAACACACTAACTCATAGAAAAGGGATTAGATTTCTGGTTACCAAAGGTGGGGGACTAGGTGAGGGGAGAGGGAATTGGATGAAGGCAGTCAAAAGGTACAAAATTCCAGTTATAAAATAAATTAGTACTAGGGATGTAACGTACAACATGATAAATATAATTAATGCTGCTATCAATATATGTTATATATAAAAGTTGTTAAGAAAGTAAATTCTAAGAGTTCTCCTCACAAGGAAAAACAACTTTTTTCTATTTCTTTAATTTTAAATCTTTATGAAATGATGGACATTCACTAAACTTGTGATAATCATTTCATGAGGTATATAAGTCAAATAATTATGCTGTACACCTTAAACTTATTTATTGCTATATGTCAAATATATCTCAATAAAAGTGGAAGGAAAAATAACAATAATAGTAAAGTTACTATTAGGTAATAGCCACTAAAATATGAGACACCCCTGAAAATATGAGATACACCTGTAAATATAGTTTACATAATTCACTACATATTTAAAGGCTGGTTTCTCAAAGTAGTTTCTTTGAATAAAGTTTATAATGTGTTTTAGAATAATTCTACCTGTTCTATGGGAAAATATAGATTCAAATACTTTGGTTATGTTTTTATTTTTAATGTTAATTTTATGTCAAATTTTATAGTATTATGTAACTTATTTTGTGACTTTTTTACTCATTTAACCTTTAAAATTGAGATATAATTGGCATATAATATCATAGTACTTTCAAATGTATAACATATCACTCAGTATTTCTACATGTTGTGAGATGATCATCATAATTAGTCTAGTTAACGTCCATTACCACACATGGTTACAGAATTTGTTTTCTTGTGATGAGAACTTTTTAAGATGCGCCTCTCTTAGCAACTTTCAAATATACAATATAATATTATTAACTGTAGTCATCATGTTATACATGATGTACATTCCCAGGACTTATGGATTTTATAACTGGAAGCTTGTACCTTTTGAGCATATTTACCCATTTTGCCCACCCCCGATCCCTGTCTCTGGCAATCACCAATCTGTTCTCTGTATCTATGTTTGGTTTTGGTTTTTTGTTTTGTTATTTTAGATTCTACATATAAGTGAAATCATACAGTATTTGTCTTTCTCTGTCTAACTTACTTCACTTAGAATAATATCCTCAAGTTACATCCATGTTGTCACAAATAGTGAATTTCCTTCCTTTTCATAGCTAAATAATATTCCATTGTATTCATATGTCACATTTTCTTTATCCATTCATGCATCAGTGGGCATTTAGGTTGCTTCCATGTCTTAGCTATTGTAAAAATGCTGCAGTGAACATGGGGAGGCATATATCTTTTCAAAGTGTTTCATATCCTTTGGATAAATACACAGAAATAGAATTGCTGGATCATATAATAGCTCTTTTTAAAATTTTTTTGAGAAATCTACATTCTGTTTTCCACACCTGCTCTACCAATTTACATTCCTGACAGTACACAAGGCTTTTCTGTCCTTCTTATTCTCATCAACAATTGTTATTTCTTGTCTTTTTGATAACAGCCATTCTGACAAGTGTGAGGTGAAAGATGATATCTCATTGTGGCTTTCATTTGTATTTTCCTGATGATTAGTGATGTTGAGCACCTTTTCATGTACCTGTTGGCCATCTGTATGTCTTCTTTGGAATAATGCCTATTGAGTTCCTCTGCCCATTTTTTAATTGATTGTGTTTTGTTTTGTTTTTCTAATAAGATGTATGAGTTTTTATATATTTTAAATATTAACTCCTTATCAGATATATGATTTGAAAATATTTTCTCCCATTCAGTAGGTTATCTTTCCATTTGTTGATGGTTTCTTGTGCTGTGCAGAAGCTTTTCAGTTTGATATAGTCCCACTTGTTTTGTTTTTCCTCTTTTTTTTTTTTTTGCGGTACGCGGGCCTCTCACTGTTGTGGCCTCTCCCGTTGCGAAGCACAGGCTCCGGACGTGCAGGCTCAGCGGCCATGGCTCACGGGCCCAGCCACTCCGTGGCATGTGGGATCTTCCCGTACCGGGGCACGAACCCATGTCCCCTGCATCGGCAGGCGGACTCTCAACCACTGCGCCACCAGGGAAGCCCCCTGCTTTTTCTCTTTTGTTACCTTCTCTCTTGATGTCAAATCCCCCCCCCCCCAAAATAATAATCACCAAGACTGATGTCACGGAGCTTACCACCTATATTTTTTTCTAGGAGTGTTAGAGTTTCATATCTTATTTTCAAGTCTAGAATCCATTTTGAGTTAATTTTTATATATGGTCTAAGATAGTGGTCCAATTTCATTCTTTTGCATGTGGCTGTCCAGTTTTCCCAACACCATTTATTGAAGAGACTCTCCTTTCCTCCTTGTGTATTCTTGGCTCCTTTGTCAAATATTAATTGATATAATTAATTAATACATGCATTTATTTCTGGACATTCTATTCTGTTCCATTGATCTATATGTCTGTTTTTATGCCAATACCCATACAGTTTTGCTTACTATATATAGCCATGTAATACAGTTTGAAATCAGTGAGTGAGACGCCTCCAGCTTGTACTACTTTGTCTAGATTAATTTAGCTGCTTGGAGTCTTTTGTGGTTCCATACAAATTTGGATTATTTGTCCTATTTTAGTGAAAAACTGCCATTAAAATTTTCATAGAGATTGCATTGAATCTGTAAATTGTTTTGGGTAGTATGGATATCTTAACCATATTAATTCTTCTAATCTATGAACATGGAATATTTTTCCATTTATCAGTATCTTCCTTAATTTCTTTTACCAGTGTCTCACAGTTTTCAGAGTATAGGTCTTTCACTTTCTTGGTTAAATTTATTCCTAGATATTTTATTATTTTTGATGCAATTATAAGTGGAATTGTTTTCTTAATTTCTCTTTCTGATAGTTAATTATTAGTGTATAGAAATACAACAGATTTTTGTATATTGATTTTGTATCCTGCAACTCTGAATATATTTATTAATTCTAACAGTTTTTTGGTTGAGTCTTTAGGATTATCTCTTTATAATATCATATTTGCAAATAGAGACATTTTTACTTCTTCTTTCCAATTTGGATGACTTTATTTCTTCTTCTTGCCTAATTGCTCTGGCTAGGACCTACAATACTATTTTGAATAAAAGTGGTGAGAGTGGGCATCCTTGTCTTATTCCTGATCTTAGAGGAAAAGCTTTCAGCTTTTCACCATTGAGTATAATTTTAGCTGTGGGTTTGTCATAAAAGGACTTTATTATATTGAGACATGTTCCCTCTATATGCACTCTGTTAAGAGTTTTCATCATAATGAATACTGAAATTTTCAAATGCTTTTTCTGCATCTATTGACATAATCATATGATTTTTATCATTCATTCTGTTAATGTGGTATATCACCCTGGTTGATTTGCAGATGTTGAACCATCCTTGCACCCCAGGAATAACTTTCACTTGATCATGGTGTATGATTACTTGTAATGTACTGTTGAATTCAGTTCGCTAATATTTTGTTGAGGATTTTTGCATCAATAGGTATATTGACCTATAACATTTCTTGTAGTGTCCTTGTCTGGTTTTGGTATCAGGGTAATGCTGGCCTTGTAAAATGAATTTGGAAGTGTTCCCTTCTCTATTTTTTGGAAGACTTTGAGAAGGATTGTATTATTTTTTTCTTAAAACTTTTGGTAGAATTGACCAGTGAAGTCATGAGGTCCTGGACTTTCATTTGTTGGGAAGTTTTTTGATTACTGTTTCAATCTCCTTATTAGTCATGGGTCTGTTCAATAGTCTTGATAGGCTGTGTGTTTCCAGGAGTTTATCCATTTCTTCTATGTTGTCCAATTTGTGACCATATAATTGTTCACTGTAGTTTCCTATGATCCTATTTCTGTGGTATCACTGTAACATCTACTTTTTCATTTCCGGTTTTGAGTCCTCCCTCTTTTTTTCATGTCAAGTCTAGCTAAAAGTTTATCTACTTTGTTTATGTTTTCAAAAAGTAACTCTTAGTTTCATTGATCTTTTTTATTGTATTTTTAGTCTCTATTTATTACCACTCTGATCTTTATTTCTTTCCTTCTACTAACTTTCAACTTTCTTCTTCTTTCCTAGTTTCTTGAAGTTTAGAGTTAGGTTCTTCAAGATATTTGTTGTTTCTTAATGTTAACTTTTTATTCTAACTTTTTGTTGCACATTGTTTACTTATTGGTTGAGACTAAACTGCTGTGACCAATGGACTATGTGTGTATTCTAGAATTATATTTCCCAGAATCCCTTTCTCTCTACTTTCAGTTAGAATTGACCTAAAGCGGAATTTACATGAGAGTTGAAAGGCAGAAGTTGAGCAGTGGTCATTGCTCTCTAAAGAACATTGCAGTCACATAAAGTGATGCAGTGACAGACAGATGCAGAGACAGGTGCATTTCATCTAGGACCTTAGTCTTCTCTTCTCTGTGTATTTTTCTTTCTGACTACTGGGGGCTGTTGAACAATTGCCACTGGCCCACAAGTAAACTGTTGACTGTATACAGACAGAGGCAGAATCTACACAGTGGCAATAGCTTCCTGTAGACTTCCTCATCCGTATCACATTTTGGAATCTGGATAGGCTTGCCATCTCAAAGTGACCCCTTGACAAATCCTCTGATTCTCCTCTCTTATGTGGACCTCCACTTCCCTATTTCCCTTCCCAAGTGTATAAATTCTAATTCCCATAATAACTTTGTCCCATAATATACTAATTTTGCTTTCCTGAATGAAACTCAACTGATATACAACTAACAATTTTCTACAACAAATATTTGCGTTGCCACATAGGTTTTAATAACTAGAAAATCACATAGTTATCACAATAGAATACACTAAAAAAACAGGTTACTGAATGTTACATTTTAGGTACTTTATTTTTAAGTGGGAAATATGGGGAAAGTGGTAGGATTATTTTAAGTTAATAAAAAAATAGAATTATCAGTAGTGACTAAACCATAAATTCCATACTTTTTTCACTTTCTATAAACATAATTAAATGTAGATTTGAAGTTACTAAGAAATTAAATATTAGTGAAAATTTTCTTGAATAGTGAACAACAAAATACAAACTTAATAGACTTAGCTTGAGGTAACATGCTTTAAGATATCAGTCAGTAATATGTCCTTATTCAAATGCTCATCTTTCTGTACCCCATAATCCTTTACTTATAATAATTGTGAGAATTGTCATCTGACCTATAACAATATACCCTGAACTGTAAAATATTAGAGTGACCCTATCTAGAATTGAAAGAAGAATATATAAGAAATTCCTGAAAATTTTTAGATTTTTTATACTTATCTAAACTAAAATATGAAGTTAAATATTCTATATATTTTGAATCATTCTCCACATATCATTCCCTTACTTTAAATAATAGAATTTTTCTAATGTTTTAGGGATAATTTGATACTTACTCAGCTGTGTGGGAAGGAAAGCATAATAAATGGCCTGTGACATTTTCCTTCCCTACTTGGAGGTGCCTAAAGTGATGAGTGGCATTGGAAATGCCCAAGAGAATGAATGATCTCCCTGCAACCTTATTATATACATTTTAATAATATTTAATAATGTAAAGACATTAGGAGTCTGCCTTAAAACTTTCTTCTTAGCAAGGTATTTTAGGCTGCTCAAATTAACTAATGTAAATAAACCTGGAGTTTATATTTTGGGACATGGTTGAATGAAGAGTGGATATTATTTACACATTCGTTTTCCATAAAACTAAGAAGCCATAAAGCAACTTTGGAGGTCAGTGTTCAGCACACATTGTTAGGCACTCATCTGTTACTTTGAAACCAAAATAAATCCCAGAACAGAAAAAGAGATAACATGGAAGCTGTATTTGACAGAATGAGAGCCCGCTCAGTAAAGCATGCTATGTTTGTGTCTATGTCTTGCTTGTAGATTTTTAGTTATTTGCAGTGTTTGCTAAAACCTATGATTTGTGTGAGCCTGCTTTGATAATTCAATAATTTCTATATGCATATATTGAATAGTTTAAACTCTCAAAAAGTAATAAGGCATAACTAAAATGAGGTACTGTTAACCTCTAGCATATAATCCAAAATTTTTGAAAATGCCCACTTTGGGTTTCCTGTGTTGAAAAACATCTGTTGAAGACTTAGGGAAACATTGCATTGAGAAACACTGACAGGCATGGTGTATTTATGATTTTCTGGAACGTGAATCAGTGATTAAGTCCAAGCCAGTTGATTATAATCCAGGGTTTGAATTGCATCTATGTTATGAAATTTTATGCTCTATTTTCTTTATTAACATCATCATGTTTTGGGTTTTGTTTTTACCATTCTTTTACTTTACCTCTTTATTTTCATCTTAACCTAAGTATTTTTTTTCTCTTCTTTATCATCCCTCAATTGGTATGGAAACTGTAGATTAAATTTCTCATCTGTAAGAATTCCTCCTTAATTTCTGTCTCTTTTTTCTCTCAGATTATGTATAAATATGTACCTATCTACAATTTATAGTGTATATGTATATATTTTATAAGATATATAACTCTATATGTACATTATACATATATATATTTAGCTATTTGAGAGGGGATTGGAGACATTGTGCTTCTCTGCTCCTAACTACTTCAGTGTGAATTTCTTAAGAACAAGGATATTCTCTTATATAAACATAGTACAAACAAGCATCAAAATTAGGATGTTTGACATTAATAAAATACTATTACATAGTTCAAAATTCATATTCAAATATTGTCATTTGTCTTAATAATGTGTTAACTTTTTCCCAGTCCAGGATGTAATCCAGGATCACAAATTACCTTTAGTTTTCATGTTCCTTTATTTAATTTAATGTGGAAAAATTACTAAAACTTTCTTTGTCTTTCTTTAACATTTTTGAAAAGTATGCAGGCCAATTATTCTGTGGACTTTCACTCAACTGAGTTTGTCAGATCATTCCTTATAATTAGATTCAGCTTACAAATTTTCAGTAGAAATATCAGAAAAGTGATGTTATGTCCTTGGTATATCATATCAGGAGCCAGATGTTGGTCTGCTCTCATATCAGTGATTTTAACTTTACCACTGACTTACAAGTCTGTCCACCAGGTTTATTTATGTCAAAGTTACTATTTTTCTTTTTGTAATGAATAAACAATTTGCAATGAGATACTTTGAGACTAGTTAAATGTATGCTTGCTCATCAAATTTTACTTACTGCTTTTAGAAACAATTGAGTTCCTGACTTCACTGTTCCTTCAACATTTATTAGTTGACATAATCAACATTCATGGAAGAGCTTTCCTTTCTTCCTTATTTATTTATTTTTCATTCATTCATTCATTTATATCATGAACTCATGTTTTCAATGTTACTATTGTATTATTATATATTTAATGTTCAAATTGCTATATATTTGTCTTCAAATTTTAATCTATAGTACACCTTAAATGGATCAAATAAAATCTACAGTTAATCAGTATACCTATCCTCACTCTTAATTTTGACGAGAATCTTATTATCAACTAGACATTATGCTCCCCAAACATATTATTAATATTTAAAGTTTTTATTCTATTCTGTCAGTAGACACATGAAATTGTTTATTATTATTATTAAGCAATAATTTACTAAAATGATTTATTAATATTTTGGCTCACTATTAATATTTTGGCTCCATGATTTCCCTCTGGGTTCTATTTTCTTTAATAATGAAATTCATTCTTTAAAATTTCACTTAGGGAGGGACTGAGGGTGTTATGATCTTAATCTTTTTTTTTCCCCTCACACATGATATATGACTTGCCTGATTTATAAAATTTAGAATGATAGACATTCTTATCCAGCATTTTAACCTATTACTTTATCATTCTCTTTGTTGATCTTAGTAAAAATTTCTATGTCAATCAAAATGTCATTTTTTGGTAGGAAATTTATCCTTTATCTCTGGAAGTTTTCAAGATTTCATTATAAATCTTGATGGTCTAGAGATTAAGTATAGTGTTTAATTATTAAGTATTGTATTAAATTATTATGTCCATTATTATGATGGCCAAATTGCACTATATTGCATTTCTTTTCAACCTTAAGCTATGAATGCCGCTTAAATGGGCCAAATGAAATCTATAATTAATCAGAATGCCTATCCTCATTTAATGTTTATATTTAAAGCTTTGTACTCAGGTCTTTAATCTCCATTGTTTCCTCAGTTTTAGAAAATTCTCAAATATGTCTTTAAACATTGATTTTGCTCCATTCTCTCATTTCCTTCAACTGCATTTTCCTTAGATTACTGCTATGGATTCTCCAAATATCTTCTACCTGTCTTCAAGGTTATCCACATGTTTTAAAAATCCTTTTATTTCTACTTTCTAAATCATTTACATGTCCTCTTAATTTTCAAAGTTACTTCACTTTTTAAAAATTTTGTTTCATTTTATTTTATTTTTTCATTGTGGTATGAACACTTAAAAAGAGATCTAAATTAACAAATTTTAAGGGCACAGCACAGTACTTTAAAATTTCTTTCCAATGTAATTGAGGAATAATTGACAAATATATATTTATTTAAAGTATATATATAACATGATTTGATGTACATATACATTGTGGAATTATTATTAAGATCAAGATAATTAACATGTCCATCACCTCACATAGTTAACTCTTGTGTGGGTTGGGGTGCGGTAAGAACATTAAAGATATACTCTCAGCAACTTTCAAGAACACAAAACTGTATTATTAACTATAGCAACTATATATTATATTAGATCCTCAGTACGTAGTCATAACTGAAATTCTGTACACTTTAACCTACATTTCTTCATTTCTCCCTCCCTGCCAGCTCCTGGCAACAATCATTCTATTCTCTCTTTCTGTGATATTGGCTTTTTTTTTTTTTTTTTTCAGATTCTATGTACAAGTAATACCACACAGAATTTGTCTTTCTCTTTCTGGATTATTTCACTTTTCAGAACACCCTCTTGTTTCATCCATGATGTTTCAAATGGCAGAATTTCCTTCTTTATCTGGCTGAATAAATTTCCATTATGTATATTTTTATGTCATATACGTAATATACAAATATTTGTATACTATATATATATGAGATTTCATACATATACACACACAAACGTATATACTACATTTTCTTTATCCATTCATTGATGACTCTCAGGCTGTTTTCATATCTTGGCTATTGTAAACAATGCTGCAATGAACATGGGGGTGCAGTATTCTCTTTGAGATGGTGATTACATTTTTTTCAGATATATATCCAGAAGTTGAATTGCTGGGTCATATGGTAGTTCTATTTTTAATTTTTTGAGGTACAGTCATTATGGAAAACAGTATGTTGGTTCCAAAATATAGTATTGTTAGCTATAGGTACAATGCTGTGCAGCAGATCTAGAACTTATTCATCTTGCATAACTGAAACTATACTCATTGAACAGCAACTCCTCATTTCCCTCTTGTATCTAGTTGATTTTATCCTATTTCTCTTTTATATCAATAACTGTATTTAAAATTTTCATATCTACTTGAATATTACTTTTTCATTTTTGACTTAATTGGTTTGATGATTTCTTTTATATTATTTATCCCTGTAAACATACTAAGATAGTTATTTTTAATTTACTGTCTGAAAATTCCTCTTTTGAATTTTAGATTTTGCTAGCTAACCTTCTTAGCATTAGATTTTATCATGCAGTTTGGAGTTTTTATTTCTAAGTTCATTTTACATAGAATCTCTCTCTTCCTCTCTCTGCCTTCCATCATTCTTTCCGTATTCCTTCCCTTCTGTTCCCTTCCCTTCCTTTCGTTGCCATCAAGTATGTCACCTTTCTATTTTATCTCTCCCTGATTACTTGTTTTGTAGCTACCGCAGTAGGCTCATATCATACTCCAAAAATGTATCTCAGATAGTGTTTCTGAGTGACTGCCAGATACTGGGAATATGGCAGACTCAAAAGCATGTTAACTCAGGTTATGGTAGCAAGACTTGCCTCCCACCTTCCTGCTCTTCTCAGCTGTACTTCACAGTGGGTTTGGATTACACCTCACCCAAATCCCTGGCTTCAGTCTGTAAACATGGTTCTGGAGCTCAGTTTCAGAACTGAGGAACTCAGAGGAGTTCTTTAGGCACCTCCATATGACCACCTGTCATGATCTTGATTCCCACATACATATAGTCTCAACCAATCTCACTGTTTTGTGAGGGAATGCTGTTTCTGGTACATGAAGAAGTTTTCTCTAAGCTATGCTGTCTTTTAATTTTTGTCTTTTAGTCTATATGTCTAGAGTAGGAAGAATTTTTTGAATTGAGACAAGAACTCACTTGTACCATTCTGATCCATAAGTCCTTATTTGGTCTTCACAAGACATATTTCAGTTAGTTATTATAAATTGTATAATGGGATAATTGAAGTCCAGAAATCTTAAATCACTAGATATTAAGTAGTGGATCTGGAATTTGAACTGAGATAGTTTCAGATTCCAAAACCCATTTTCTTTCTAATCTACCAAACTTACCCTCTCAGAAACTAAACAAATGCATTTTTATTCCCTCTTTGCAAGTAAAGCCATAGCGTAGGTATTTGATGTCAAAACTGAAATTTTTACTCAAATGTTTCTTTTAAGTTTCCAATTATCACATACCCATCTTTTAATTCCTGGGGATAACCAGGAAAATCCCTGCTGAAAATAAGAGTTCAGACATTTCATATACAACCCCAAATGCTGTCACACAAGAGTGCTATCCATAGGGAGCATTACAGCAACAAAAAAAATTTTTTTGTGTGAGGAATACATTCCATAGTTTATTCATTAAAAGATTATGTATACTTAAAACATTAACTTTCCTTGAAAATCTATTATTAAGTCATATTTATGTATGGATATGTTTCTACATATATCTTCAATTAGATAGGAAATTAAGGAGTTAAAGGATGACAAAAAAGTAAAATATCAAACAACTTTCAGTTTCTTCTTAACCCAGTAGTACTGAAGTTCTAAAAATAGCATGATACTCTGAACAAACCAGTAATATAAATTGTAGATAAAAATATAAAGCATTGTAATCAAACAGATATTAGAATTTAAATCCCTTTAAGATTTTATCCTTAAAATAAAATGTGGAAAATCTGAGAATTCATATTAGAAGGAACAGACTTCATTCACTCTGGAAAGCATTTCTTTTTTATTTTTTTTATATTACTGAAAATAGTTTAATTAAGCCAGACCAGTTTTCTTTTTCTTTTTTTTAACATCTTTATTAGAGTATAATTGCTTTACAATGGTGTGTTAGTTTCTGCTGTATAACAAAGTGAATCAGCTATACATAAACATATATCCCCATATCTCCTCCCTCTTGCATCTCCATCCCACCCTCCCTATCCCACCACTCTAGGTGGATACAAAGCACCGAACTGATATCTGTGCTATGTGACTGCTTCCCACTAGCTATCTATTTTACATTTGGTAGTGTTTATATGTCCATGTCACTCTCTCACTTCATCCCAGCTTACCCTTCTCCTGCCCCATGTCCTCAAGTCCATTCTCTATGTCTGCATCTTTATTACTGTCCTGCCCCTAGGTTCTTCAGAATCTTTTTTTTTTCTTTTTAGAGTCCATATATATATATATATGTGTTAGCATATGGTATTTGTTTTTCTCTTTCTGACTTACTTCACTCTTATGACAGTCTCTATGTCCATCCACCTCACTACAAATAACTCAATTTCATTTCATTTTTATGGCTGAGTAATATTCCATTGTATATATATGACACATCTTCTTTATCCATTCATCTGTCGATGGACAGTTAGGTTGCTTCCATGCCCTGGCTATTGTAAATAGAGCTGCAATGAACATTCTGGTACATGACTCCTTTTGAATTTTCTCAGGTATATGCCCAGTAGTGGGATTGCTGGGTCATATGGTAGTTATATTTTTAGTTTTTTTTTTTTTTTTTTTTTTTGTGGTACGCGGGCCTCTCACTGCTGTGGCCTCTCCCGCCGCGGAGCACAGGCTCCGGACGCGCAGGCTCAGCGGCCATGGCTCACGGGCCCAGCCGCTTCGCGGCACGTGGGATCCTCCCGGACCGGGGCACGAACCCGTGTCCCCTGCATCGGCAGGCGAACTCCCAACCACTGCGCCACCAGGGAAGCCCTATATTTTTAGTTTTTAAGGAACCTCCATACTGTTCTCCATAGTGGCTGTATCAATTTACATTTCCACCAACAGTGCAAGAGGGTTCCTTTTTCTCCACACCCTCTCCAGCATTTATTGTTTGTAGATTTTTTGATGATGGCCATTCTGACCAGTGTGAGGTGATACCTCATTGTAGTTTTGATTTGCATTTCTCTAATAATTAGTGATGTTGAGCACTCTTTCATGTGTTTGTTGGCAATCTGTATATCTTCTTTGGAGAAGTGTCTATTTAGGTCTTCTGCCCATTTTTGGATTGGGTTTTCTGTTTTTTTGATATTGAGCTGCATATATATTTTAGAGATTAATCCTTTGTCAGTTACTTCTTTTGCAAATATTTTCTCCCATTCTGAGGGTTGTCATTTTGTCTTGTTTATTGTTTCCTTTGCTGTGCAAAAGCTTTTAAGTTTCATTAGGTCCCATTTGTTTATTTTTGCTTTTATTTCCATTTCTCTTGGAGGTGGGTCAAAAAGGATCTTGCTGTGATTTATGTCATAGAGTGTTCTGTCTATGTTTTCCTCTAAGAGTTTCATAGTGTCTGGCCTTACATTTAGGTCTTTAATCCATGTTGAGTTTATTTTTGTGTATGGTGTTAGGGAGTGTTCTAATTTCTTTCTTTTACATATAGCTACTACAGCAAAATTTGATCCACATTTTAACACCAAAGTCACATAGCATGTCAAATGCTAGGAAGCATGGAGATGTTGTTCTTTTATTTTGACAAGCATAATCAGATGCTATAATGATAGCAAACATATATAAAATCTTTTAAAATAAAATCATACTCAATTTATTTTCCCTTTTAACAGTCCAATCATTTCATTTTTAATTAACTTGGCTACAACTTGTTTGCTTAATATTATGCAATAATGTTCTCTTAAAATTGATTGCTTTATGTCTCTACATATATATATTATATACATGTACCTAACACCAGAAAGCCCTTGATATGACTTATTATTGCATAAACATTTCTTCCTAGGGAAAAAAATTCTACAACAAACAGGTTAATTTACTCCCACATAAGGGAAGATAAATTAGTAAATTTATCAGTAAACTTAATTTTCCCTTACCACTCTTTTTATAAAAAGGCATCATGTACTTAAAGATTAATATATCTTTAAAATGAATATGGCTTCCTTCAATAAAAGCTGTAAACAAATCATATTTGAAAAAATGTATTGTTAATATTATAAGTAATTTATTATTATTATATATAATTTTTCAGAGCATCTTCTTGCAAGATTTTATACTTTTTTTTTTCAGTTTTGAAAATGCTGCTGCCTTGGAGACATTACTGATTTTCCCAAATGTCTCAAGCATTTGTCATTTGCTTCTAGGAAAAGATACTATAAAAATGAGCAGGAAAAAATTTTTTGTGAAGCTGCATTATTTTCTAGCCATTTTATTCCCAGGACACTAAACACTGAACAGTGATTCTTCATATCACATATATATTTTATATAGAATACACATTTTGTCCTCTATGTCTCTCCCTTCATTTGTTAATAAAGGTTATATACTGTATTACCTTTGCACTCTATATTTGTGTATACTCAACAAATATTAGGATAATAGTTGTTAATATGATGATAGTATAAATATTAATGCCCTGAAAACCCTTAAAAGGAAATTTTTTCCTATGACTTAGTTTTAACTCTAATTATTTAATTCATGTTTTATACATACACATCTATTTTAAAATAATATTCTTATTGATTGAAGAAATTTTAAGAGTGATATTTAGTAATATATATATGCATATACCATATATATACACATATATACATATATATGTATATATATATGTATATATATAAAAAACAACATAACTTTTAAAATGTCCTCTAACGATGTGAACTTAGGGAAATTTGTCTAAATATTTCAGTCAGACAATAAATATAAGACTAGTTAAGGAGACAGGTTTTATTTAGTGGGACCACAATTCAAGTTTAGTGCTGCCAATTACTTTTAGATCTTTGGCAACTTGATATTTCTAAACTGCAATTTCCTCATCTGAATGAAGAACAATAATATAACATATAAGGGTTTGGGGTTTTTTTAAGTGTCAAATAGGGTAACAGTTTAGTACTAAAGATACTGTTAGTTGTCTGTCTCGTTTGCTGCCATAAGGTTATGACGTAAGAAACTAAGAGCCTGGGTTCTGCAGTCATGTTGTCTGGTTTCAAATTTCAAATCTTACACTGTGTAACCCTGAGCAAGTTACAGTGATTAATAAATGTTGGCCTCAGTTTTGTTATCTGGAGCAGATGACCCATCATCAACATGGGGCAGATGATAACTATGAGCCCCTACTCATAGTGTTTTTGTGAGAATAAGATGCAGTAGTGGTTTAAAATACTTAGGAATAGTACCTGTTATTACCATAGCATATAACAGCTCCTGTCATACATACAGTAGATGCTGATTAAATTCTGTTTGCATAAATGAATAAAAGCTAACACTAATTTTTATATTTATTAATTTAATTTTATATTTTAAATTTATATTATGTTTACTAGTTAAATTTATTTAGGCATAAAAATTAAGTTCTTCCCATTTCAACAATGAAAAATTAAAATAAAATATAGGTCTCAGAAGATTCCCTAAATCTATAATCCCAGATGGAACAGAGGTCTCACATCAACTTGCTCTCTAGGCCCACCCTCATTCTATCCTCTGTTCATATTCATCTTAGTAACTGCATCACCTGACTATTTTCATATTGGCACGAGCTAACTCTGTTTCAGCTCTGGTATGCAACTGTATGTTTTACTCAGAGATAATTTGGTCATGATATATCTCTATTTGCTATTGTTTCAACTGCCTAGATGTTTACAAAGAAACAAACTCCTAATGGCTTAAAATTAAGTGTATATCTCCCAAAGTACATTAATTCATTGGCTCAGTCATGTCATCATGGGACCATGTTTTTTCCTTCTCTGCTCTGCCATCTTCAGTGTATCACCTTTGATCCTCATAGTAACTCCCATCTTGACAGGGTAACTGTAGCAGATCTAGGAACAAAATGAAAGTAGAGAGATTATTTCTGAATTATAATTTTTTTTCTGCAAAACGCTTTGTTCAAAATTCCCTCCTGTTATTTCTTATCCCAAGCATTGCTTCTTTCATGCATTCTTGACTGGAACTAAGTCATTTATCACCCCCAAAACCAATCACTTCCAGAAGGAATGATTGGCTTGCAGTTTTCAAGATCTAACAATGAGTCTGAGGGAAAAGGATGGACACCTTTGACACTCAGGGCTTTGCTCACATGAAAGATGGGAAGGAAGGGCTATTGCGTAAACTATCAACAGTATTAAACTTGAGATGCCAAGTGGCTTTCCTGGACTTCTATTATTATTATCATTTAATAATGAAAAACAGGTCTTTTCGCTCAGCCTCAAGCAGTGGTCCCTTAGTTAGCTTCAGAGAAACTATAGGCCTCAGAGAACACAATTTAATAAATTTAATAGACACTGAGGGGGGAGAGATAAATTGGGAGTTTGGGATGAATATATATATATATATATATATATATATATATATATATATATATACCACATATATATATACACACACACTACTATATATAAAATAGGTAAACAACAAGGACCTACTGTATAGCACAGGGAACTATACTCAATATCTTGTAATAACCTATAACAGAAAAAAAATCTGAAAAAGATACATATATAACTGAATCAGTTTGCTATACATTTCAAACTAAAAGAACATTGTAAATTGACTATACTTCAATGTAAAAATGCCACTGGAATAAATACCCACAGAAGTCCATTTCAGCTTTGAATCTTAGGAAAATGGAAGGAAAAAGAGAGAGAGAAAGAATAAAAGTTGAAGAGCTGCATTAGTTTCCTGTGGCTTCTGTGACTTAAAACAACAGAAATATATCCTCTCACACTTCTGGAGGCCAGAAGCCCAAAATCAGTTTCATTGAGCTAAGTTAAGTCAGTTGGCCTTGCTCCCTTTGGAAACCCTGGGAGAGAATCTGTTCCTTACTTTGTCCACCTAGCTATTCCTCTTCTATGTGCATCAATCTTCCTCTGTCTCTTTCCTGTAAGGATTTGTTTGACTACACTTAGAGCCCACCTAGATAAATCTCTGTCAAGACCCATTATTAAATCACATCTGCAAAGACCCATTTTCCTTTTAAAGTAACATTTACAAGCTCCAGGGATTAGGACCTAATATCTTTAGGTGACCTTTATTCAGTCTACTACTAGGATATATTGAATAGGACACATTAAATAGTCAAAAAAATATAAAGATTTTTCTTGAACACAAGAAAGAAAAAATAATAATGTTATAAACAATTGTGAGGCTTCCCTATTCATTGATATCTTAGAGAAATATATTTAAAAGAATCTTCATTAACAAGGCTGCCAAACAACTGATGCTTCTTCTTTAAATTAATTTTCAGTTCCATGCTATTGAATTTTAATGGAGAGGTTTGGATGGAAAAGAATATCAATAAATAAATTCTTCCTGTGTTACAAAACAAAACTGTATAATGTATTTTATTAGACTACATTTACCTTACATGTTGAACAAGTATATGTAAATATATAGATATGTATAAAGTAACTAAAATTTTGCATCAAGACACAACTTTATTTTGGTCTCCAACAATTCCTTCAAATACATTTACTGCTGTAAACTCTCCTGCCCTTTAATGTAGCCTAGAACAGGACAATAACCCCCCTGACGATTCATAGGTGTTAAAAAGCCCCCTTTTTTTTTTCTGTACGTGGGCCTCCCCGTCGTGGAGCACAGGCTCCGGACGCGCAGGCTCAGCAGCCATGGCTCACGGACCCAGCCGCTCCGCGGCATGTGGGATCTTCCCGGACCGGGGCACGAACCCGTGTCCCCTGCATCGGCAGGCGGACTCAACCGCTGCGCCACCAGGGAAGCCCAAAAAGCCCTTTTAATAATAAACAGATTTACATCTCAAGCCAGTAATTAGAACATTCTATCACACGTATGCTTACATATTGATGTTATAAATAGATTTAGAATTATACCTTCTTTTCCTTCGCTGTGCTCTTTTATGTGGTACATCTGAAGTGGAAAAGGGATCCCAACAAGTTTTTCTTTTCCACCTCTTTCCCTACACAACTCTCCTGCACTCACTAGAGCTCTTTTACTCTCAGCCAGGCTATGAGTAGATGGAGAGTAAAAAGTCAGAGGTAGGACAGTAATCCTTAGGTTAGGTACCCAGAGCACTTTGGGTCTGATGCAATTTAGGTATCTCTAAATTGCCTGGACAAGATTGTGCTAATTCATTCATGAACATGTTGTAGCTTTTCAGCAGTTCATTCCTGGACTACCTCTGCAGCAGTTTCCTTATAGGAACGCCTGTATTTTTATTCTAAGATGTAATTTCATTCCCCTTTGTGACCTACTGGGTGGTTTGGTGGAACAAAACCTCTTTGTGTTGGAACCAGCCTCTTTTTGCTAAGATTCACTTAGCCTTATTGAAAATGGTCCATGGTACCCCACCATGGACAAAAGATACAATGGAAACATTCAACAGTCCAACAAACTCTGAAAGTTATCTGGGCTCTGTTTCTAAATCAGTGAGCCCTGTAATATTTCATCTCCACCCTAGAATTCCTGAAGGAATAGGTGAGGGGTTGGAATTCCGACATCCATACATAATTCCACTATAATATTTTAAAATGTGGCTCAGCCATGAGTCCTTGATCTAGACTGCAATGGACATATTTACATGTTCTAATTTTTCCAAACCCTGATGAGTAGGGTAAGAGCCTCATAGGGCAATTTTACAAAATCTCCCCTTCTCAAATTTTGATCTCTCTTTTATATTCTTGGTGGAGGTGCTAGAACTCAAAAGTGGTGGATCATTTTCTCTGAAAAGCTCCATATGCATATTGGTCTCACAATCATTTTGGTATCTAATTCTGTCTCACTGACATTTCAAAAGAAACTGAGCAAGAATGAGTCCTTTTTAATGTCCTGTTATAAAGGTTTAAAATGCAGGAAACTGGCATATTTCTGTATGTAATGGAAATGGTTGGGAGTGCTATATTTTTAATAGACAGCAAAAATGCAAATAGAAAAAAAAGATTTCTTAGGGTTTTATATTTTACTTTTATAAAAAAAGAGTATCATATTCAGATTGAACTGAGTCAGGCATCATCACATCAGAGTTACTCCACAGAGAGGAAATTAAAGCCTGAGTATTCCAAGTAAAAGGCACATTATAGCTTTTCAAGCACCTAATTTCTCTCAGTGGTGTGGGAGATATAATGACAGGTAGCACTTCTGCAACTTAAGTTGCTCTTATACATAATCTACTTTTAAATGGTGTAAACTGCTTTGCAGTTTTTAATTTTTCAATCTTCAAGGAAGTATAAGAGTAGAGCAATCATGTACGTAAGATCATCATCATACATTTTTTAGTCTTTCAAAGCAACAGTTTATGACTCTAATAGTACAGGGTTACATTTCATGATTTTTGCATTCTTAGATTTTTTTTTCTCTGGTTAGGTAAAAATATGTTAAATTATTTAAGTTTTTTTTTATACTAGTATATACCATTGGACCATATAACTTAATTAGGGTATGATCTGTTTGCCTTTAAAAAGAAAATGATATGTGTAAGAGAAAATAATATTGAATAATAAAAATCAATGAGTACTTTTTTAATATATGTGTTATTGCCTATATGGAAGAACCTCCAATATTTTAAATGTAAAAAATTATAATTTCTATATGGCATCATCAACTAATTGAGAAAAATGAGACTGAAGATCTCTAATATAAAAGAGGCAATCCTAATGAGTGAGTGACAATGACAACACATTTTCTTAATAAGTCTTTCTCATACTATAGATTTTACCCTGGATAAATTTAGAGATCTTGACTTTGATGATAATTGAGTTTCTGTGACAACAGTTTTTACCTAATTTGTGTTTTTTGAATGGAGAAATGGTGACTAGTTTCTTTCCTTTAGATTTTCAAATATTTTTTTCTTCTATGTATTTTTAAATGGCCCAGAAATAAATTGCTTTAACACAAAGAAAATAAAAGTCTTTTAAAATTAGGCAACAAGGTAGACAACAAATCCATTTCCTATAAATAAGGGAGAATAGGCTGATCTTAGAAGAATTTTAGTGAAAAACAGTTATTGCCTGCATTTGTTCAAAAAATAATAAGTAGCTATTCTATGTCAAGCACTATGCTTGGCACTGAGACAGAAAACATGCGTTTCCTAAATTCATTCAGCTTAAAAACCAAAAAGCCTGGTGACCATGACAATTTTCCCACACATAAATAAATATACAATGACAAATTATGATAAATTCTGTGAAAAAAAACCTGAGTAACAAATGAAATACCTGATTTATGTTGGAGTGTCAGGAGAGTCATACTCCAAGAAAACCTGAAGGATAGTAGAGCATAGCCAGGTGAAGATTTGATAACCAGTCTTTCCAGTAGTAGGATAAACATGTGCATGTCCTGGAAATAGGAAAAGGTTTGGCATATTCCATGAATATGTGTAGGGAAACAGCATATACAGAGATTTTCAAGGGACTCAAGGGGTAAATCTTGAACATCTTATTTTTGTGATGAATATATGCATCTGGAACTTGGAAAAGAATGAAGGTGAGTGATAGAAATCTGGGAATCAATAACATGAAAAGACTTTACAATTTATGAGTGAATGAGGAGGAGCTGAGGAGCTATCAGGGTGAGAGGAGAATGGGTCCCTGAGGAACTCCACCATGTAGAGAGGGCAGAAAGGATGAATGTCAAGAGCTATGCAGGTTTTTTAGATTCCACATGTAAGTGATATCATACAGTTTTTGTTGTTGAATTCGTAGAAACAGAGAATGGTGGTTACTAGGAGTTGAGGGATGGAGGAATTGGGGAGATTTTAGTCAAAGTGTACAAACTTGAAGTTAAAAGGTGAATACATTCTGAAAATCAAATGCATAGCATTGTAATTATAGTTAGAAATACTGTGTTATATACAGTGGCCCCTTGGACAATAAGGGTTTGAATTGCAGGGTCCACTTATACACAAATTTTTTTCACAAAATCTGTAACACAGTACTGTATGATTTGTAGTTTGTTGAATCCAAGAATATGGAACTGTGGATACAGAGAGTCACTGTAAAATTATAGACACATTTTCAACTGCAGAAGATTGGTGCCCCTAACCCCAGCATTGTTTAAGAGTCAACTGTACTTCAAAGTTGCTAATAGACTGTACTGTAAATGTTCTTAACACTAAATGATAATTATGTGACTTGATGGAAGTGTTAGCTATCACTACATTAGGTAATCATATTGCAATATATAAATGTATCAAATCAACAAATTGCATACCTTAAACTTACACAATGTTATACATCAATTAAAAAAAAACTATGTAGGGTCCGAGATTTTGCCCCACTTACAAGCTAAATATTTAGCCTGAAAGAATTTCATTAATACAAATAGAAAACATGAGACTCTGACTCTATAAAGTCTATAAAAATACACTTTATTACCCATGTCTCAGCAAGTACCATGAGTGTCAGCATATTTACAGCAGTTCTCCTTACCCCTAAGTCCCACAGGTCAATGAGAATGGGCCCATATTGATGCCCACATATGCATTGGGCTGGGTTGCAGGTCAGAAACCCTGAGATTAGGAACCCGAATCTTTTATAAAGGATAAAATCTTCCTGCCTTTTGCTTCTGAGGGAGACAATACCTTTATTATACAGGACAATAGGCATACCTCCAATTAAGACAACATCCTGATCCTCCAAGGTTGTTTGCTATACACATATCCTTGTAAAGGTAGAGTGAAACAAAAAGAAGTTAGTGCCTCATATAAGATGTGCAGAAATGCAAAAGACCCAGGAAGAATTGTCTCTCAACAATGAGGAGACTGCAAAGGACACTTGGAAGAAGCAAGAAAAAAACAAATGTAGAAGCCAAGAGAGAGTGTTAACAGGAGGAAAAAAGCAATCTGTGGTGGCAAATGCTGTTGAGAAAAAAACTCAGATAATAACTGAAGCATCCATTGTATTTAGCAACATGAAAGTCATTATAAGTGATTCAGTTAATATCTTTAATAGAATACAACAGAAAATGACGAGCAAAAATGGAAAGTTATCATACTTCCTTTTGTTGGGAGATTCCTGGTGATGCAGGCTATCTAAATGTAATAATTAATAGCATCCCCATTAACTCTCAAAAGTGTCATGATTTGGACTATAAACTATGTTTGCTTAACAGAAGAGTTCATCAGAGTAAAACAAGAGCAGAATATCTAAGGTCAGGGATGATAGAAACATGAGCTGCCCCAAGGCCTTTCAATAGGAGGATCTTATGGACATTTTCTGGGGAGGACTGATCAATAATAGTTTTTATATCTCACTATTTAAGTGTTTAAATCCTATTTAAAGATTTATAAGTAGTTCAGTTTGGTTTAGCTGACTCTGCACTTGTTTTAATCAGCCCTACCCAGGAGATATCAGAAGGACGAAAGAAATTTTTACTGGAGGAATCTTAATGAGACTGTATCTATCTCACTTGATGTTTCCTACACTGATCATAAAAAAAGTCCAATTTAGGTGGCACTGTAGAAGTAAAAGCCAGTTTAGGTTGGATGGAAATGAGACTGGGGAAAAAAAAAAAAGAAGACTAGAAAATAAATAGGAGACTTCATATCCAGACAATTCCTACAAAATATTTGGCTCTGAAAGGGGATAGGTGAGTATATTGGCCATAAGATCAGGGTGACAATCGGTGATTTCAAGGACTGATGTAGATGTGTAGAGGTTGAAGACAGGAAAGTCTATAACAACTCATGTAACTTCTCTGAGACATCATTAGTGGTGAGGATCCATGGCACACACAGAGTGATTGGTTCTTGGCAGGAAGAAGGCATTTCATCCATTGTAACCCAACGTAGAAGAAGAACACCGCTACAGATACAGATGAGTTTAGAGATTTGATGTCAGGAAGATAAGAAAGCTCTTAGCTGATGATGTTTACTTTTTAGGTGAACTGTAAAATAAGATTGTATGCTGGGAATCAGGTAGGTGAGGGAGAGCTTTAGGATTAAAGGTAGAAAACACATGAAGTTGTTTCAGAAGCTAGAAAAATGAGGACAAAATAAAACTCTGGGCAATTCTGAGACCTCAATTCATATCAGTGTTCATAAATGTATAGTGTTATCAACTTGCCAGCTATAGGATTCATAGTGACAGTGGCCATATTTGCATCAATTCCAAACCAAATAATGGCATATGCAGTCTATTGATAGCATGTAAGATTTTAAATCCCAGAATATATGATTGTTATATCTATATTTTCTGGCTTCCTTTCTTAAAAGATATTAGTAAAAATTACTGGGTGGTTCTTTCCTTTTATATTTGAACATATGGTAATTTTAAATCTGGAGAGTAAAAATATTTTAGAAGAAATAACAGGATTATAAAAGCACTTTTGTTCTCTCCATAAGTCTCATGTCTCATGTATTATTCATAAATGGCAAGAATTAGGGAGCATTTTACTCTGCAAAACCAAAAGTTTCCAAGGGAGAACCCAGGAGAGAAGGAAATACATTGCTTATAGTGATTGTGTGGGCCTGGTTCAGAGCATTCATTTAGCAAATATTGGCTACATGAGGGGAAAAAGAGAGAGAGAGAGAGAGAGAGAGAGAGAGAAAAGAAATGTGTAAATGAGTGGGATAGAGACCAGAAAAAGAGACTAGAAGTTTATTTATTCTTTAAATTCTTATTCAGGGTATAGAATATTTATTTGGCTAGATTGTCCATTGGACACTATATCTCAGAAAGCTAAGCATGATGTTAGGTGCAGGATACAAATTTATTTCTCAACATCTTCATGCAATAATTATCCCCTTCTCTCCAGGCAGTAGTTCTTCATGGGTTGAGGGAAAAGAAGAATCAAGTCAGTTAAATTGCTATTGTAGGTCTCTTCATTTTTCTTCTCATAGGGCATGAGATTTAAGTTGTAGGAATTAATCATATTTTGTTTGAATTTTGTTGTATCATCTGTAATGCATATTTCTTGTTACCCTTTAAACTTTTCCCTCTTTGTATTATGAAACTGTCCACTTCCCCAGGAATCTATAACTTCTTCTTTAAGAAATAATCACATCATGTGAGAGTTCCCACTCAGGCCTGTGGCTGGTTGTATAAGAGTGAATTTAAAACTTATTCATATCTCTTTATCAGTATTTATTAATAATTGTTGATTTCTGTCCCCTAAAACTTATCCGGTATACATGAGAAATGTAAACTCATCTTTAGCATAATCTGAGTCTCTGTATAAAAGCTGTGATATTACTTTGCTACAAAGAGATTATGTGCTCTTCTCTGACTCTCATTTGACCACATGTCATATCTTAAGTCAAAATGAAGAGGGTAACAGATACTGGGAATAGCTACTCTGTGGCTGTGAAGTTTTCTACTTCTGCTTTTAGTGGCATATAGTTACACTTTATACTTTATCTCTTCATAGATTTATAATTAATGCAATTATTGAAACATTTTTTATTTCAATATAGCATTTAGTACTGCTATAATTCCTACTTGTGCTGTTCTTGTATCTTATCCTCCTTTGGACTGATGTGAGGGGGGTTGTCTGTTTATCTGTTAGTTTTAATTTTAACATTTCATTTCTATCAACTTGTTGTGAATACTCTTTATTGTTATTTTAATTTTTACACTAGAGATTATATTGTGCACCCCAAAATTAGTCTATATAAATTATTATTTTGTATTCTCCTAAACACAAAGATATTAGCATATTTTAACTTTAATTCTTTCCTAATTTATGTGCCACTTTTGTGTATATTTTACATATATATGTATGTGCGCGCGCACAGACACACACACACACACACACACACACACACACACACACATGCATGCACAGCCAAGCCATTACTGGTATTTTTGCTAAGTCATTTGTATGTATATTTGCCTGTATACTTATCTTTCAAATTTTTCTTTATAATTATTTTGTCATTTTTCTTAGACCTGGTGGATCTGTTTGTATCAAATTCTCTGATTTATTTTACTGAAATTAGATTCATTTTTACATTCAAGTTATATTTACTGTGTATAATATTATAGGCTGTCACATTATATTTAAGCATGAGGAATTGATTCTATTGTCTTCTATGTTCCATTGTCCAGTTGAATAACATGATCTCATTATTGTTACTTCTTTAAAAGTGATCTGCCTTTTTTCTCTGTTTTAAGATTATTGCCTTTGAGTTGACATAAGTTTTACTAAAATGTGGTTTCAAGTTGCTTCTTCCTCATTTTCTCTTGCTTATTCTTCTTTTATCCAAATACAATTAAGGTAGACTTTTTCACTATATCCTTACTATCTTTTACCTCTCTTTTGTATTTCCCACTCATGCTTCATTTGCATATTTTCCTTAGGCCTCTTTTCCTATTCATTTGAGATTATTTTATTAATCTTTATTAATCATATTTTATTATGATGTATATGTGAAAATATAAGAGAATCCACATAGCAATAGAATTTATAGGTGAAAAATAGAAGATACTACATGCAAAGTCAATCTATAAAACTAATTTTTATTTCTATTGACTAGTAGCAAACTAATATAACACTAAAATTTTAAAGTGTCTGTTAGAATAACATCAAAAATCATCAAATATAAGCCTATAAAAAGACATGCAGAATCTCTGTGCTGCAAACTAGAAAAAATTTTCTGGAAACAGTAGAGAAAACCTACATTTAATGAAGAGATACACATTCTGATATTATAATCTCTGTTCCTGATCCAAGTGCTTGGTTACATGTATGTGAAAATTTGCATCCCTACTCATTTATGATATTCATGCTTTTCTTAATCCATGTTACACTTCATTGAAAAGTTCATTAGGAAAAGCAAACAGGACATTTACCATACAGGACATATGAACAGACAATTCTTAGAGAAACAAAAAGGATTAAAACTGCAATGGATAGAGATAGATTTATAACTACAGGTATAGATATATATTCATTCCACACACTAAAATGACATGAAGAGCTTTAAAGGAATTACTTGACAGATCCCTAACTTCCATGAATTCCATTTTAAAACTGATCTACCAAACATCTGTCTTCAGCCAAGAAATTGTGAGGTTCTCGTTTTCCTCTCCCACTTAAAAAAAGCTGAAAATAGGGCTTCCCTGGTGGCGCAGTGGTTGAGAGTCCGCCTGCCAATTCAGGGGACATGGGTTCGTGCCCCGATCCGGGAAGATCCCACAGGCCGTGGAGCGGCTGGGCCCGTAAGCCATGGCCGTTGAGCCTGCGCGTCCGGAGCCTGTGCTCTGCAACAGGAGAGGCCACAACAGTGAGAGGCCCACATACCGAAAAAAAAAAAAAAAAGCTGAAAATAATATTTTTCACCCATTTTGAATTTAAGTAGCATGTATTAAGGTGTTAAAACTTCCAAAACAGCAAAGGAAAGATAACTTGAGAGATTGATATTTATAAAGCCTCCTGATCAAGGCAGCATGCACCAATTCAGCCTTCATGTCTTTCCCTGTCTCAGAAATATTTCTGTTATGGAAAGGCATTACATTAGAAACAGGATGTTTTGCCCGTAGTGGTATGTTCTGAATTCAGATATATATATTTTAACGTCTTTATTGGAGTATAATTGCTTTACAATGGTGTGTTAGGTTCTGCTTTATAACAAAGTGAATCAGTTATACATATACATATGTTCCCATATCTCTTCCCTCTTGCGTCTCCCTCCCTCCCACCCTCCCTATCCCACACCTTTGGGTGGTCACAAAACCACCGAGCTGATCTCCCTGTGCTATGCCGCTGCTTCCCACTAGCTATCTATTTTACGTTTGGTAGTGTATATATGTCCATGCCACTCCCTTACTTTGTCACAGCTTACCCTTTCCCCTCCCCATATCCTCAAGTCCATTCTCTAGTAGGTCTATGTCTTTATTCCCGTCCTACGCCCAGGTTCTTCATGACTTTTTTTTCCTTAGATTCCATATATATGCGTTAGCATATGGTATTAGTTTTTCTCTTTCTGACTTACTTCACTCTGTATGACAGACTCTAGGTTCATCCAGCTCACTACAAATAACTCAATTTCGTTTCTTTTTATGGCTGAGTAATATTCCATTGTATATATGTGCCACATCTTCTTTATCCATTCATCCGATGATGGGCACTTAGGTTGCTTCCACATTCTGGCTATTGTAAATAGAGCTGCAATAAACATTTTGTTACATAACTATTTTTGAATTATGGTTTTATCAGGGTATATGCCCAGTAGTGGGATTGCTGGGTCATATGGTAGTTCTATTTTCAGTTTTTAAAGGAACCTCCATACTGTTCTCCATAGTGGCTGTATCAATTTACATTCCCACCAACAGTGCAAGAGTGTTCCCTCTTCTCCACACCCTCTCCAGCAATTGTTGTTTCTAGATTTTTTGATGATGGCCATTCTGACCGGGGTGAGATGATATCTCATTGTAGTTTTGATTTGCATTTCTCTAATGATTAATTATGTTGAGCATTCTTTCATATACTTGTTGGCAATCTGTATATCTTTGGAGAAATGTCGATTTAGGTCTTCTGCCCATTTTTGCATTCGGTTGCTTGTTTTTTTGTTATTAAGCTGCATGAGCCTTTTGTAAATTTTGGAGATTACTCCTTTGTCAGTTGCTTCATTTGAAAATATTTTCTCCCATTCTGAGGGTTGTCTTTTGGTCTTGTTTATGGTTTCCTTTGCTGTGCAAAAGCTTTTAAGTTTCATTAGGTCCCATTTGTTTATTTTTGTTTTTATTTCCATTTCTCTAGGAGGTGGGTCAAAAAGGACCATGCTGTGATTTATGTCATAGAGTGTTCTGCCTATGTTTTCCTCTAAGAGTTTGATAGTGTCTGGCCTTACATTTAGGTCTTTAATCCATTTGGAGTTTATTTTTGTGTATGGTGTTAGGGAGTGTTCTAATTTCATACTTTTAGATGTACCTGTCCAGTTTTCCCAGCACCATTTATTGAAACGGCTCTCTTTTTGACATTGTATATTCTTGCCTCCTTTATCAAAGATAAGGTGACCATATGTGCATGGGTTTATCTCTGGGCTTTCTATACTGTTCCATTGATCTATATTTTTCTTTTTGTGCCAGTACCATACTATCTTGATTATTGTAGCTTTGTAGTATAGTCTGAAGTCAGGAAGCCTGATTCCTCCAGCTCCATTTATCTTTCTCAAAATTGCTTTGGCTATTCAGGGTCTTTTGTATTTCCATACAAATTGTGAAATGTTTTATTCTAGTTCTGTGAAAAATACCAGTGGTAGTTTGCTAGGGATTGCATTGAATATGTAGATTGCTTTGGATGGTAGAGTCATTTTCACAATGTTGATTCTTCCAATCCAAAACATGGTATATATCTCCATCTATTTGTATCATCTTTAATTTCTTTCATCAGTGTCTTATAATTTTCTGTATACAGGTCTTTTGTCTCCTTAGGTAGGTTTATTCCTAGATATCTTATTCTTTTTGTTGCAGTGGTAAATGGGAGTGTTTTCTTAATTTCACTTTCAGATTTTCATCATTAGTTTATAGGAATGCCAGAGATATCTGTGCATTAATTTTGTATCCTGCTACTTTACCAAATTCATTGATTAGATCTAGTAGTTTTCTGGTATCATCTTTAGGATTCTCTATGTGTAGTATCATGTCATCTGCAAACAGTGACAGCTTTTCTTCTTCTTTTCCGATTTGGATTCCTTTTATTTCTTTTTCTTCTCTGCTTGCTGTGGCTATAACTTCCAAAACTATGTTGAATAAGAGTGGTGAGAGTGGGCAACCTTGTCTTGTTCCTGATCTTAGTGGAAATGCTTTCAGTTTTTCACCATTGGGGCCAATGTTGGCTGTGGGTTTGTCATATATGGCCTTTATTATGTTGAGGAAAGTTCCCTCTATGCCTACTTTCTGCAGGGTTTTTATCACAAATAGGTGTTGAATTTTGTCAAAAGCTTTCTCTGCATCTATTGAGATGATCATATGGTTTTTCTCCTTCAATTTGTTAATATGGTGTATCACGTTGATTGATTTGCATATATTGAAGAATCCTTGCATTCCTGGGATAAACCCCACTTGATCATGGTGTATGATGCTTTTTATGTGCTGTTGGATTCTGTTTGCTAGTATTTTGTTGAGGATTTTTGCATCTATGTTCATCAGTGATATTGGCCTGTAGTTTTTTTTCTTTGTGACATGTTTGTCTGGTTTTGTTATCAGGATGATGGTGGCCTTGTAGAATGAGTTTTGGAGTGTTCCTCTCTCTGCTATATTGTGGAAGAGTTTGAGAAGGATAGGTGTTAGGTCTTCTCTAAATGTTTGATAGAATTCACCTGTGAAGCCATCTGGTCCTGGGCTTTTGTTTGTTGGAAGATTTTTAATCACAGTTTCAATTTCAGTGTTTGTGATTGGTCTTTTCATATTTTCTATTTCTTCTTGGTTCAGTCTTGGCAGGTTGTGCATTTCTAAGAATTTGTCCATTTCTTCCAGGTTGTCCATTTTATTGGCATAGAGTTGCTTGTAGTAATGTCTCATGATCCTTTGTATTCCTGCAGTGTCAGTTGTTACTTCTCCTTTTTCATTTCTAATTCTATTGATTTGCGTCTTCTCCCTTTTTTTCTTGATGAGCCTGGCTAAAGGTTTATCAATTTTGGTTATCTTCTCAAAGAACCAGCTTTTAGTTTTATTGATCTTTGCTATCATTCCCTTATTTTTTTTTCATTTATTTATGATCTGATCTTTATGATTTCTTTCCTTATGCTAACTTTGGGGTTTTTTTGTTCTTCTTTCTCTAATTGCTTTAGGTGCAAGGTTAGGTTGTTTATTTGAGATGTTTCCTGTTTCTTAAGGTAGGATTGTATTGCTATAAACTTCCCTCTTAGAACTGCTTTTGCTGCATTGCATAGGTTTTGGGTCATCGTGTCTCCATTGTCATTTGTTTCTGGATATTTTTTTATTTCTTCTTTGAATTCTTCAGTTATCACTTGGTTATTAAGTAGTGTATTGTTTAGGCTCCATGTGTTTGTATTTCTTACAGATCTTTTCCTGTAATTGATATCTAGTTTTATAGCATTGTGGTCAGAAAAGATACTTGATATGATTTCAGTTTTCTTAAATTTACCAAGGCTTGATTTGTGACCCAAGATATGATCTATCCTGGAGGATGTTCCATGAGCACTTGAGAAAAATGTGTATTCTGTTGTTTTTGGATGGAATGTCCTATAAATATCAATTAAGTTATCTTGTTTAATATATCATTTAAAGCTTGTGTTTCCTTATTTATTTTCATTTTGGATGATCTGTCCATTGGTGAAAGTGGGGTGTTAAATTCCCCTACTGTGATTGTGTTACTGTCGATTTCCCCTTTTATGACTGTTAGTATTTGCCTTATGTATTGAGGTGCTCCTTTGTTGGGTGCATAAATACTTACAATTGTTATATCTTCTACTTGGATCAATCCCTTTATCATTATGTAGTGGCCTTCTTTTTCTCTTGTAATAGTCTTTATTTTAAAGTCTATTTTGTCTGATATGAGAATTGGTACTCCTGCTTTCTTTTGATTTCCATTTGCATGGAATACCTTTTTCCGTCCCCTCACTTTCAGGCTGTATGTGTCCCTAGGCCTGAAGTGGGTCTCTTGTAGACAGCACATATACAGGTCTTGTTTATGTATGCATTCAGCCAGTCTGTGTCTTTGGTGGGAGCACTTAATCCATTTACATTTAAGGTAATTATCGATATGTATGTTCCTATTCCCATTTTCTTAATTGTTTTGGGTTTGTTATTTAGGTCTTTTCCTTCTCTTGTGTTTCCTGCTTAGAGAAGTTCCTTTAGCATTTGTTGTAAAGCTGGTTTGGTGGTGCTGAACTCTCTCAGCTTTTGCTTGTCTGTAAAGGTTTTAATTTCTCCATCAAATCTGAATGAGATCCTTGCTGGGTAGAGTAATCTTGGTTGTATGTTTTTCTCCTTCATCACTTTAAATATGTCCTGTCACTCCCTTCTGGCTTGCAAAGTTTCTACTGAAAGATCTGCTGTTAACCTTATGGGGATTCCCTTGTGTGTTATTTGTTGTGTTTCCCTTGCTGCTTTTAATATGTTTTCTCTGTATTTAATTTTTGATAGTTTGACTAATATGTGTTTTGGCGTGTTTCTCCTTGGATTTATCCTGTATGGGACTCTCTATGCTTCCTGGACTTGATTAAGTAGTTCCTTTCCCATATTAAGGAAGTTTTCAACTGTAATCTCTTCAAATATTTTCTCAGTCCCTTTCTTTTTCTCTTCTGCTTCTGGGACCCCTATAATTCAAATGTTGGTGTGTTTAATGTTGTCCCAGAGGTCTCTGAGACTGCCCTCAGTTCTTTTCATTCTTTTTTTTTTTTCTGCTCTGCAGTAGTTATTTCCACTATTTTACTTTCCAGGTCACTTATCCATTCTTCTGTCTCAGTTATTCTGCTATTGATGCTTTCTAGAGTGTTTTTAAGTTCATTTACTGTGTTGTTCATCATTGCTTGTTTCCTCTTTAGTTCTTCTTCCAGGTCCTTGTTAAATGTTTCTTGCATTTTCTCTATTCTGTTTCCAAGATTTTGGATCATCTTTCCTATCATTATTCTGAATTCCTTTTCAGGTAGACTGCCTATTTCCTCTTCATTTGCTAGGTCTGGTGGGTTTTTACCTTGCTCCTTCATCTGCTGTGTGTTTTTCTGTCTTCTCATTTTGTTTATCTTACTGTGCTTGGGGTCTCCTTTTTGCAGGCTTCAGGTTCGTAGTTCCCATTGTTTTTGGTGACTGTCCCCAGTGGCTAAGTTTGGTTCAGTGGGTTGTGTAGGCTTCCTGGTGGAGGGGACTAGTGCCTGTGTTCTGGTGAATGAGGCTGGATCTTGTCTTTCTGGTGGGCAGGTCCATGTCTGGTGCTGTGTTTTGGGGTATCTGTGGCCTTATTATGATTTTAGGCAGCCTGTCTGCTAATGGATGGGGCTGTGTTCCTGTCTTGCTAGTTGTTTGGCATAGGATTGTCCAGCACTATAGCTTGCTGGTCATTGAGTGAAGTTGGGTCTTGGCGTTGAGATGGAGATCTCTGGGAGATTTTTGCCATTTGATGTTGCGTGGAGCTGGGAGGTCTCTTTTGGATCAGTGTCCTGAAGTTGGCTGTCCCACCTTAGAGGCACAGCCCTTATTCCTGGCTGGAGCACCAAGAGCCTTTCATCCATACAGCTCAGAATAAAAGGGAGAAAAAACAGACAGACAGAAAGAAAGAAAGAAAGAAAGAAAAAAAGAAAGGAAGGAAGGAAGGAAAGAGAGAGAGAGAGAAAGAAAGAAAGAGGATAAAATAAAATAAAGATAAAATAAAGTTATTAAAATAAAAAATAATTATTAAGAAAAAAACTTTTTAAAGTGAAAACAAAGAAAAAACAATGGATGGACAGATCCCTAGGACAAATGGTGAAAACAAAGCTATACAGACAAAATCTCACACAGAAGCATACACATACACACTCACAAAAAGAGGAAAAGGGGAAAAAATAATATATCTTGCTCCCAAAGTCCACCTCTTCAATTTGGGATGATTCGTTGTCTATTCAGGTATTTCACCGATGCAGGGTACATCAATTTGATTGTGGAGATTTAATCTGCTGCTCCTGAGGCTGCTGGGAGAGTTTTCCCTTTCTCTTTGTTTGCACAGCTCCCGTGGTTCAGCTTTGGATTTGGCCCCGCCTCTGCGTGTAGGTCGCTTGAGGGTGTCTGTTCTTTGCTCAGACAGGACTGGCTTAAAGAAGCAGCTGATTTGGGGGCTTTGGCTCACTGAGGCCGGGGGTGGGGAGGGAGTGGTATGGAGTGCGGGGCGAGCCTGCGGCGGCAGAGGCCTGCAGGACATTGCACCAGCCTGAGGCATGCCATGTGTTCTCCTGGGGAAGTTGTCCCTGGATCATGGGACCCTGGCAGTGGCAGGCTGCACAGGCTCCCGGGAGGGGTGGTGTGGATAGTGACCTGTGCTTGTACACAGCCTTCTTGGTGGCAGCAACAGCGGCTTTAGCGTCTCATGCCCGTCTCTGGGGTCCGCGCTGATAGCCGCGGCTCGAGCCCGTCTCTGGAGCTCCTTTAAGCAGCGCTCTTAATCCCCTCACCTCACACATCAGGAAACAAAGAGGGAAGAAAAAGTCTCTTGCCTCTTCGGCAGGTCCAGACGTTTTCCCGGACTCCCTCTCTGCTAGCCGTGGTGTACTAACCCCTTCAGGTTGTGTTCATGCCGCCAACCCGAGTCCTCTCCTTGCCATCGGACTGAAGCCCGAGCCTCAGCTCCCAGCCCACATGGGTCCCGGTGGGAGAGCAGACAAGCCTCTCAGGCTAGTGAGTGCTGGTCGGCACCGATCCTCTGTGCGGGAATCTCTCCGCTTTGCCGTCCACACCCCTGTTGCTGTGCTCTCCTCCATGGCTCCGAAGCTTCCCCCTCCGCCACCCACAGTCTTTGTCCAGGGAAGGGGCTTCCTAGTGTGTGGAAACCTTTCCTCCTTCACAGCTCCCTCCCACTGGTGCAGGTCCCGTCCCTATTTTTTTGTCTCTGTTTTCTCTTTTTTCTTTTGCCCTACCCAGGTACGTGAGGAGTTTCTTTTCTTTTTTCTTTTTTTTTTTTTAAGGGCTTCAAATGCTTGGCTTTTTATTTATTTATTTATTTATTTATTTATTTATTTATTTATTTATTTATTTATTTATTTATGGCTGTGTTGGGTCTTCATTTCTGTGCAAGGGCTTTCTCTAGTTGTGGCGAGCGGGGGCCTGTCTTCATCACAGTGCACGGGCCTCTCACTTTTGCGGCCTCTCTTGTTGCAGAGCACAGGCTCCAGATGCGCAGGCTCAGTAGTTGTGGCTCATGGGCCTAGTGCTCCGCGACATGTGGGATCTTCCCAGACCAGGGCTCGAACCCGTGTCCCCTGCATTAGAAGGCAGATTCTCAACCTCTGCACCACCAGCGAAGCCCCGTGGTGAGTTTCTTGCCTTTTGGGAGGTCTGAGGTCTTCTGCTGGTGTTCAGTGGGTGTTCTATAGGAACAGTTCCACGTGTAGATGTATTTCTGATGTATCTGTGGGGAGGAAGGTGATCTCCGCATCTTACTCTTCCGCCATCTTCTCTCCAGATATTTTTTTGAGTAGGGCAACAAGTGTGATGCCAATTTTAATTTAACAACCTTGTTTTTCCATACCCTCTTCATTGTCAAAGAATGCATGGCTCCTATGGAAGTGCCCTGAGATAGTAAAAGATCATCAGAAAGACAGTGAAGATGGTGGCACTAATTGTTTGCAGATGACAAACTCTAAGCAAACCACCATGCTTGCTGTTAACCTGATGGCTCTTATCTCTTTCTCTTTCTCTTGCTCTCTCTTTTTTTCATCTAAAAACTCTCTCTCTAGTAAATAGAACGTTCAGCCTTGTAAGAAACTTTGTAACAAACATGCTGCTGGAAGATACAGACTTGCTCTCACCTTTGGTATCCACATTTTCTCCATTCCTGGGAATGAGTATCATGTTGGTGAATATTCTCATTCATTAATCACCTCTTTCGCACTTGCATATTATGTATGATTTCCAAAAGTACAATCAAGAATATAACACCCAAAACTTTAAAAAATGATATTTTATTAATTACAACAAATTCCTGTTTCTCAGAAGTCTGTATGCTGTTCCAATTTTGTCTTAAGCATAATTAAAAGTTATTAATTACTAGACATAAAATAAAACTACTATTCTAGATATACATTGTGATTTTGAAATGTCCACCTCTTTCAATTTCTCTTACCATTTTTATGCTTTTATTAAAATTGGAGTATAGTTGATTTACAATGTTGTGTTAATTTCTGCTGTACAGCAAAGTGATTCAGTTATACATATAAAAACATTGTTTTTTAGATTATGTTCCATATGGTTTATCATAGGATATTGAATACAGTTCCCTGTGCTATTCAGTGGGACCTTGTTGTTTATCCATTCTGTATATAGTGATTTACATCTGCTAACCCCAACCTCCTACTCCATCCCTCCCTCCTCTCCCCTCTCCTTTGGCCACCACAATTCTGTTCTCTATGTCTGTAAGTCTGTTTCTGTTTCATAAATAGGTTCGTATCATATTTTAGATTCCACATATAAGTGATAGTATTTGTCTTTATCTTTCTGACTTACTTAACTTTGTTTGATAATCCATAAGTCCATCCATGTTGCTGCAAATGGCATTGTTTTGTTCTTTTTTATGGCTGAGTAGTATTTTATTGTATATATGTACCACAACTTCTTTATCCATTTATCTGTTGATAGATATTTAGATTGTTTCCATGTCTTGGCTATTGTGAATAGTGCTATGAACATAGGTAAGGGTGCATGTATCTTTTTGAATTACAGTTTTGTCCAGATATATGCCCAGTGGTGGGATTGCTGGATCATATGGTAACTGTATTTTTAATTGTTTGAGGAACCTCCAACTGTTTTCCACAGTGGCTGCACCAATATACATTCCCACCAACAGTGGAGGATGGTTTCCTTTTTCCACACCCTCTCCAGCATTTTTTACTTGTAGACATTTTGATGATGGCCATTCTGACTGGTATAAGGTGGTACCTCATTGTAGTTTTGATTTGCCTTTTACTAATAATTAGAAACATGGAGCATCTCTTCATGTGCCTGTTGGCCAGCTATATGTCTTCTTTGAAGAAATGTCTATTTAGGTCTTCTGCCCATTTTAAGACTGGGTAGTTTGTTTTATTGTTGTTGAGTTGTGTGAGATTTTGTATAATTTGGAAATTAAGCCCTTGTCAGTCATGTCATTTGCAAATATTTTCTCCCAGTCTGTAGGTTGTTTTTTCATTTTGTTCATGGTTTCCTTTGCTGTGCAAAAGCTTGTAAGTTTGATTAGGTCCCAATTATTTATTTTTGCTTTTTATTTCTATTTTTGTTTTTCCTTGGGAGACTGACCTAAGAAAACATTGGTATGATTTATGTCGGAGAATGTTTTGTATGTATTCTCCTCTAGAAGTTTTATGGTGTCGTGTCATATTTAAGTCTTTAAGCTGTTGTGAGTTTATTTTTGTGTATGGTTGTGAGGGTGTGCTCTAACTTTATTGATTTACATGCAGCTGTCCAACTTTCCCAACCTGACTTGCTGAAGAGACTGTCTTTTCTCCATTGTATATTCCTGCCTCCTTCAGTGTGGGTTTATTTCTGGGCTCTCTGTTTCATTGATCCACATGTCTCTTTTTGTGCCAGTACCATGCTGTTTTGTTTTGTGCCAATACCATCAGCATGGCACTGTCTTACATCTCAGAGTTATGCCTCCTGCTTTGTTTTTTTCCCTCAGGATTGCTTTGGCAATTCTGGGATTTCTTATGGTTCCATATAAATTTTAGGATTATTTGTTCTAGCTCTGTGAAAAACATCATGGGTAATTTGATAGGACTGCATTAAATCTGTAGATTGCTTTGGGTAGTATGGCCATTTTAACAATATTAATTCTTCCAACTCTAGAGCATGTGATATCTTTCCATTTATTTGAATCATCTTCAGTTTCCTTTATTAATATCGTATAGTTCTCAACATATAAGTCTTTCACCTCTTTGGTCAGGTTTATTCCTAAGTTTTTTTGTTGTTGTTTTGTTTTTTTGGGGGGGATTTTAAAAGGGATTTTTTTCTTTATATTGCTTTCATGATATTTTATTGTTAGTATAAAGAAATACAACTATTTCTGTATTTAATCTTGTATCCCACTACTTTGCTGAATTCACTTATCACTTCTAGTAGTTTTTGTGTGTAGTCTTTAGGGTTTTCTATACGTAGTATCATGTCATCTGCATATAATGACAGTTTTACCTCTACCTTTCCAGTTTGGATACCCTTTATTTCTTTTTCTTGTCTGATTGTTGTGGCTAGGACTTCCAGTACTATGTTGAATAGAAGTGGTAACTGTGGGTATACTTATCTTGTTACAGATTTTAGTGGGAGACTTTCAGCTTTTCACCATTGACTATTATATTGGCTGTGGGTCTGTCATAAATAGCTTTTATTATGTTGAGATATGTTCCCTCTATACCCACTTAGGCAAGAATTTTTATCATGAATGGATGTTGAATTTTATCAAATGCTTTTTCTGCATCTATTGAGATGATCATGTGTTTTTTGTCTTTTCTTTTGTTGATGTGGTATATCACATTGATTGATTTGCATATGTTGAACCATTCTCTTGCCTTTTAAAGTCACTTTGGTATGTACTACAAAATTCAAATTTTGCTTAAATATGTGGTCTTTTTAGTTATGTCAAATCAAAAATATATTAAGACGAAAAATTTCCAATGTGGTTATGTTTACCATAACATCACCTAGTTATAGCTCCATCAATAAAATATCTGTCTAGATCAAAGTTTCTCAGCGTCTATATTATTGAAAATATGAGCCATATAATTTGTTGGTGTGGGGAACTGTCTTGTGCATTTTAGGATTTTTAGCATCATCCGCGACCTCTACTCACTAGTTGCCAGTAGCACTTCTTCCTTACTACTCCTCCTCCCCACCAGTATGACAATCCTAAAGGTCCCCACACATTGCCAAATATCCCCAAGTTTGCAAAATGTTCTCCCATTGAGAATCACCGCTCTATATGAAAGGTTACCAAGTAGAAGTATTAGTATTTTCTAAGTGTTAGTAAAACATTTTTTTCTCAAATATTGAGAATGTGAATGACTCTAATATCTGGGTATCAAATCCTCTTGCAAGACAGTTTCAAATTTGTTTCTTCAGCATAATGGAAAGGAAGAGCTAAACAATTTGTCAGTCAATGATCATGGACATTACTTTTTAGAGTAGGTCTTTATTGATTTATTTGGCCTATTTGCAAAATCCTATATAATTCAAAGAATGAGTTTAAATAATTTTCCAGTTCTATCTATGCACATATATGTGCAAGTTTTCCCAACACTCACATCTATAAGTATGAAAAAATAGGATTAGAATTGATTAAATGAGAATAATTGAATAAATGAGAGTAATTATTCTCATTTCAACAATAATTTAATTTATTCAAATATATGAGTCAAGTGAAGAAAACTACCTCCATAAGCTTTATAAGTACATTTCTAATAAAATGATATCCTTAATTCTTAATATGTATTAATATTAGAAATATGTTTATTTTGAGCTACTTTGCTCTAATAATGGTTATAAAAATAACTCATTTTGGAAAAATTGTTTGAACACTTGGCATCATGACCACAAGAAATAATAAAAAATGTATTTAAATTTATATATTTTTTTCTTTAGAGCTGTATGATAGTGAAATCAATGAGACTTCAGAATAAACATTAACTTTAAGATAAATGTCTGTAGGAGAAAAGGAATAAAAGTAGGCATTCAAGGGAAAAAAGAATTAAACTTTATGGCTTTTACAAAAGAACTAGTTCATGAAATTATTTGAGTATTATAGAGAAATTAACTGTTCTAAGGACTATGGAAGAAGCATGTGACCAATTATATATTTTTAGATACACTGTCAGGAACAATTGTAGGAGGTTCTGATAAGGATTTATGCAGGACAAAATGTCAGAGGAAGCTTGATAAAGAATCATGAAGCAATAGAATATTAGAGTTAACCTGATAACGAATTATGAAAAACAGGGCATCAGAGTAAACTCAAAACTACTGATATGGGCTTCCCTGGTGGTGCAGTGGTTAGAAATCTGCCTGCCAATGCAGGAGACATGGGTTTGAGCCCTTGTCGGGGAAATTCCCACATGGCACGGAGCAACTGAGCCCTGCGCCACAACTACTGAGCCTGCGCTCTAGAGCCCATGAACCACAACTACTGAGCCCGTGTGCTGCAACTACTGAAGCCCACGCACCTGGAGCCCATGCTCCACAACAAGAGGAGCCACCGCAATGAGAAGCCCGTGCATTGCAATGAAGAGTACACACAACTAGAGAAAGCCCACACACAGCAAAGAAGACCCATCACAGCCAAAAATAAATAAATGAAATAAATAAATTTTTAAAAAACTGATGCAAATTAAATATCTGCTGACTACTTACTAAAAGTGGGATATATATAACAATTGTAGCTTTAACTACATATAAATAGAACAAGAAATCTACTAAACTCCATAGAGTTTAGATTTGCTGGCCCTACATAAATTCAGGGTATCTATGGTGGTCAAAAGCAAAAGTAAAACAAAAAATTCTCAGCTAATTATATATTTTTGATGTCTCATGTTCCTTTAGAGCTTGATTTATTTTCTTTTGAAAATATCAGATGTTAAAGAATTTAGACACTATTGAATACTTTTAATGTGGCTATGAAATTTTTGTTTAAGTTATCCATAATTATAGTATACCAAAAAGTAAAGAATTTGCAACTATTTTAAATTATAATCAAAATGTTAGTTATTAATGTAGAAATATGTTAAGAAAAGGAGTGCATTCTTTTAAGGGTTATAAAAGCCAAAATGGTTTGAAAATCCTATGCTGTACCCTAACAGGCATATAAATCCTGCATAAAACCAAAACGTTTTCTCAGAAAACTTTAAATAATGAAAACAAAGTTGAAACATTTAAAGAAAATTATAGGCATATTTTATAAATAGTCCAATTACTTAAAGTAGTGGAAAATGATTTTATTGATGTAGCTATTTGATTGATATGACTGTTTTATTGATAAAACTGATTGAAATAATTTTAAATAGCTGAAAGCTTATTCCAAAAAAGATTATCATATACACTGATTATATCATATACATTATACTGATATAATCAGTGATACAGTAGAAAACACGTAGGGTTTAGACATGAGAAAGTCCAAATAGTTTTATTACCTTTTACCTGTTTAATCTTAAGCATATTTCTTACCTCTTTAAATCTTAGTTTATTACTTATAGGAAGAATAAGAATATTCTATTTGTTCTGAGAACTTTAATAAGATTAATATTGGTTCTTGTCCTTTCATAATAATCTTAAATTGTTTTGAAATTAGTGTATGTACTTAAAATCTATTCTGTGATAGAATATCTATTCTCATTTTTAAAAAATCAATATATAGGAGCAATAAACCATCTTCTTTATATTTTTACAAGTAATTTTACTGAAGGCAACCTCTTCATGCATAACTTTTCTGACCGCATCCATGCAATCCATGGATCCATGGATCCTGGGAAATCTATAGGTTTCAAAGTCTAACACTTTTCAAACATCATTCTTACCAAGAGATTATTGATAAAATATCATGCAATGTATCTTGAAAGCTACCAGAGTTGTAAGAATGCTATCTGGGTAATGTTCATATAAATAATGAGACTAATATTCTTTCTGACAACTTGCCAATTACAATGTTGGAGAAGAATGAACAAAATCTAACATAGACCCATTATTTATATTTCTTTAAAATCATTGTGAAAATAATTTGAGAAATAATTCAGGGAAAAATACAAATAAGCAAACAAAAAATTAGCCACTTGAAACTATCCAACAAATCAGTTTAAAATTTAGAGAGATAGTATAAAAGATCAAAAGAGAGAAGAATTATGAAGATAATAATATTTTTACTTTTTATCTGAGTTGATAGTTGATTTTTTATGTTTACCCATATAAATTAATAATTATATCCTGATAACCATCTAAACACAAACTATTCTCTTTTTCCCAGGTCTAGTAGAAACTATTACTATGAATCATAAATTTCAGACAATTATTAATTGTGGATGATCATATGATTCAATATATGCATGCCTCTTTATAGCTTTAAAAGATTTTTCATCTGATGTAATCATCCTAACATCACTGGGAATTTATTATTAAAATATTCTAATACATAAATGAAAAAGTATAGCTATAACTTGTAGCTAAGACTCTAAATAATGCCTTCTGCTTTCAAAATAATTTATGAATAAGTATAAAATAACAATTTTTATAAAACAGCATATAAATAGGGAAGTAGGATCTTTTCAGGAATAATCAAATTTGTTCATAATATATGTTTTCAGGATAGTACAACGTCAGCAAACTTGATTCCTTTGCAGATCAAGGAAACCTGATTTATCCATGTTTTGGTGTTCACAAAATAAAGTGCATAAATACATCTTGAAAGCATATCTTTCAGATGCATAAGGGTAACTACTATAATAACAGACTAGCATAAGGCAAAGAACAATACTAAATAAAAATGTTTCTTCAATCCAGCGTGCTCCTTCTTGAGATGTGAAATCTAGACTCCACTTTAATTTTTCTACACCAAATCAGAGAGAAAGATTATTGTATTGGGTAGGTGTAATAAGATGAAGAATACTTTTGTAATTCTCTCTCATAATATTGGAGAATTGTAAATAAGTACATTATAGTGAGGAACATGATTGTCATCTCTGTATTAACTTATTTAGAATGTATTGCAAAAATTATATTGGCATAAGCTGATCAGTAATAATGAAATAAAAATTCTATAATTGGTTCTTTTTGAATACTTTAAGAAATCTGTAATGCCAGAAATATTGTTTAACCACTAAATATCATTTTTCTTTACACTATGTAAATTAGTTATTTTCCTTAAAGATTTTCTAACCATTTGAAAATTTTGAGTTGTCTCCAATAAGTATGAATAATGAAAGTTCAGATAATTTAAAGAATTTTTAAATGATAGTAGAACAATTGAGTTAGATTCCAATTTCTTTAAAAATTACTAGTGATGAAAGACATCTCTAATAAAATATTCACTCAAAATTGGAATTTGAAAAATTTATCTGCTAAATCTATGAAAGTAAAATAAGAAAAAAGAAACAGATATGCTAAATGAATTATATGTCTAACTCAATACAATGCAGGGAAATACTATTTTAAATCAGTCAGATTAGGAAATATATTTTAAGTTACCCTGATTGTTACCTAAAATCGTAAAACTACAAAGACATCTAGACATATTTCAACATGATTCCTTTTTTGAATGATTTTACTTTTTAAAAATCTTCCTATGTAAGTAATCCATCATGATTTCCAGGAAAGTCACTGAAACTCTTTGCTTTAAATTTTGTAAAGATAGCATAAAACATGAACATAGGAGGAGAGAGCTGAAGAAGATAATGATAACACTTAATTTCAATTTGATCTAAGATGATAGTCTTGTGTGTTTACCCATTTGTATTAATAGCTACCTTTCCCTTAAAACCATCTGAGCAGACTAGTATTCTTTCTAAAACTTAGTGTAAAACATTTTTCTCATGATATGTTTTTATGACAACATTAAAGCGTCAAAGAAAGCGCTACAATTAAAATTAAAGTAAGCAAGTACTTTAGTTTTTATTTCATGTACTCACACATATAGATCTTGTGTCACTACAATCATGTACCTACTGAAATGATACCCTACAATCCCAACTGCCAGCAGCAACATGGTTTCTTGTGTATTTAGAAAAACTGTATTTTAATGTATTACAAAGGGTATATCTCCAGCATCATTACCATTACCATATTTATAATTATGGTTATAATAAGATATGGTTAATTCTCAACCATACCTTAATGTTAAACATCCTTCACTATTATGGCACATACTTCATTAAATTTGAATGTTATACCTTTTTGATATATAATTCTTTTTGTTCTGTCAATATATAATTTGTGATTCAAATTGATTCATAATGTTTTTATAAATTGTAATTTAGGATTGACTTGATGCCTGAATTGTCACCTTTGCACTTTTCAAATATTTTTGTGTAACACAAACACAATTTTCTTTACTACTTTCGATGATTAGGGCAAATTCCACAAGCAGTGAACTGAATGTGCTAGGTAGTCAGTATTACTGTTTACTAAATAATCCCAGATCTTTACTTTCCAGACAAATGGTACGTTTGCACTTTCTCATCTTTTTTTTACTGAATGTAATCATGGCCACAAATTTCGTTGGCAAGTGAAATGCAAACCATAGTGACTTAGCAGGAATTAAGTTTTGTCAGTTACAGGTGAGAGGTTTAAGAGCCAGCATGTGACTACCTACATCCTCTCTCCTCTGCTACATGATCTTGGAGGACCTACATATTGATGGGAAGCCTCAGTCAGCCTCAGTGACTACAATGAGAAGAGCCATCCTGACAAATGGATGTATACACACACACACTCATGCCCATACCCACAGTGGACATAGAGAATCCATGATATATAAACTTGACCATGTTTATCTGCTGGCACTTTTCAGTTGTCTGTTACCTCATCATAGCCTAGTATAATCTCACTGATTCACAGAGAGAAAAATTATACTGAATTTTATATATAGGATAATATAAAAGTCTTGAAAGGAATATACAAATGATTTTAATAGTTACTGGGATTGTAAAATTATTTTTCTTTCTTACAGTATGTTTCATTAAAAAATTATTTATAAATAACATCAGAAGTTATAAACACTGTTATTGTGAACATATCATAAGGTTTATAATTCACTTACACAAAAAATTCTATTTTGTGCCTACATGTGCTCATCACTGGGGACATTATGACGAAGTGAACAGATAAGACCTCTGACTCTTGGAGTTATATTCTATAGGGGAAATCAAATATGGAATGTAAGAGAACTAGTTTGTAAAATAATTTCTAGCAAAAATACTGCTGTTATCAAGGATATGTGGTCTAATTCCTACTAGTGACCATGACTTTGAAAAAGTCTATTTAATTAGTTTATGGTTGATCCTTGAACAACATGGATTTGAACTGCAATGGTCAACCTATATCTGGACATTTTTCAATAGTAAATACTAGAGTATTATATTATAGACCATATATAATCTGCAGACCAGATTATATATGGTCTGCGGTTGGCTGAATCTGCAGATATGGAGGAACCCCAGATATGGAGGGCCAACTATAAGTCATACAAGGATTAACCCTCTGTGTTGTTCAGTTGTCAACTCTACTTACTTATAAAGAAACATAATAATTATATTTATGCTCAGACATTACTGAAAACTGAACAGACCATCAAAACTCATTCCCAAATTCCATCTTTCTCCTTCTCTTCTTGAAGAGGCATTAAAATATTGATTTAAGCAATGTGCTAGGTCCTCAATTTCTATCTGTCTTTCTGCAATCTCCTTTACATCCTCTCTGGGCCACTGAAACTACTATATGAGAAGTCACTGATGACCTCCAATCCACTTGCAGACCTGGATGTATCTGAAGCCTTTATTTTTCCCCTTGGGCAACTTTATCCTGTCCCATGACTTTACCTACATCCATTCCTCGATTATTGTTTTATATATATTTTGCAAATTGAAATCTCTAGCCATAGCCTTTGTTGTGATATCCATTCTTAACCTTTCAAATGCTTTTGGACATTTTAATGTATGTTTAATGCTGAACATAATTTTAATCAAATATATTTACAAAAGAAGAATTTCTCAGATTGATTAGTTGATTAAATTGTGTTAAATTTTTAATATTAGCTTTAATGTAGAGAATTGAGGGGAAATTGTTTTGTTGACTTAATAATTTTAATTAAAATCTTATTTTTATTAATAGTATCTTCTCAGAAATTAAAGAAATAGTTATCCTCCATTATAGTTTTTACACTCAAAGATGTTTGATAACCAATTCAATTGATTCTTCTTTTAGTTAAATTAGTTCTTATTTATTCCAGACACACTCACCAAATATTTCATGGTCCTTTCCCTCACATGTACATAATTTGAACATTTTCTAAATGATCTCTCTATTCTTCTCTTTCTTCAGTATACATAAATTTATGTACAGTCCAGATTATCAAAAGCCCTATTTAACTCAGGTTCCTTTGAAGAAGATAGAAAAATATTTACAGTCTATACTTCATTGTCTAGAAATAAGTCAAATTTATGCTTAAATACTTGCACATTTTATCTTGCCAACTATACTACCAAGGCTTTGAGGGCATGTTCAGTGGTAGACTTTATTTCCTAAAGAATTTAACATCTGTCTTGCACTTTGTGTGCTCAGTAATCATTAGATTACTGATTTTTCAGTAACAGTTTTAACAAAATTATGCCATATTGTGAAAAAATATATATTTGGCCCAGATGGGGCTGGGAAAATATAACTACAACTTTTTTTCTGCATCAAGAGTATAATAGCAGTAACATACATTAACACCCACACATGAGCATGGGCACTCACACACACACACACACACACACACAGCGACACATTTTATTTAGTCAAAATAATAAAACAATATTTAGATGTAAAGCCAGCATAAAATTTCACATTTCCTTTATTGTTCTTTCGGTATTTTTATCAATTTTTTTCTTTCTCCTGTATTTGGATGCCTAAGGAATTTTATTAAACTACAGACTATAAATCACTTTCCTTTTTGTCACATGAGAGTGTATATCACTTTGTATTGCATTACTTTTGCATGGATTTTATTAGGATTAATTGGTTTGCATTTCCATTGGAATCTCCTCAGCTTGCTTAATGGATTCTTTTCTACCTAGGCCTCAACAGCTTTATCCATGATTCTATTACATGATGAAGTAATGCCTGCTGGCAGTAGTAAAATGCCCTGTGGTATTTCTATTTTTGATACCATATTTCATAGGTTTAGCACCAACCATAAATAATAGATGTGAAACTGGAAGATAAATTTTGACTTGGAATTTTTACAAGTGCTGAACTAGTTCAGCTTTGTTAAATTTTACTGCTTTTTTTTTAAAATTTGTAAATGGTAACGTGCTAATTCTGCAGTTTTATGGTGTTTATGTTAACTTTTGAGAACATACATCAGTTAATTGGGATTATATAAAGTATCCTACATTCAGAAAACAACCGTAATTTTTTTTCTTTTATTTCTGCTAAGGAAACTTTACCATAAGTTACATTGTTATTAAAAATCATTCTGTAAACGAAATTACATATTTATGTCTGTAATATGCTACGTGTTGAAAATTGCTTTTCTCCCTCACATTCCTAAATAATGTAGATTTGCATGGTATACAGTTTGGGCTTTTTTGTTCATCCTAAATATTTGGGAAGGACAGGCATGTAAATACACCAGCTGTTCAGGAGCACTAACTTTCAGATCACTAAGTACCAAACCAGCGTGGTAGTAAGGAAAGTAGAAACTACCTGATTTATTCCAGGGAATTATTATTTCATTCGATGATTTTGAATAAAAATATTGGAAATAAGATTTTTCTTGTTTGGACTATTACCTCTGTAATGAAACTATTTTAACCATAAGTTTTGATTGGGATTTTCAATAGTTTTTTAAAGCAATCTTGTATGTAAAAAAGGCAAATTATTCCTGATGTACATCAAGTAAAATCATGTTATTTAGCTTTTACCTTGAGATGATTGCTGTATATTGAAAGAAATAATATGTATATATCTAATATTTAGAAGAAAAAAATATTTTTATTGATGATCAAGGGTTAACATTTTTATTAAATACATAAATTAAATCTTCTCTATCTCTTCAACAGATAATTTTGGAATAAAAATACCAAATACTCAGACTTGACACATTTTAATAGTTAATCTAAGGGTTGTTCACATTCCATCTGGTAATCATGTTTTCTCTTATTTAGTTTGACAATAATAATATGTTAATGTCTTCCTCATAGAATAGAAATATTTACCAGCAATGTTCACTACATATGTGTTAAAGAAATACAACAATGTTTGGTACCTCTTCTACCTTTAATGAGCTTAACTAAAATTGGAGAGTGACTACATATTTGTGAAAAGCTAACCATAGTCTAAACAACAGTAATGGTATGAAACATGAAAATTCTCATATAAACTGCTGTGTATAAACCAGCAAAGTTCGTTCATCAAAATCTTGGTTGAAGATACAGCTTCTGTTGATCCAGAAGTTTTTTTCACTCTTAGCTTATGTGATAGAGAGATTCTCAAGTTTGTATGCAAAGAAATACAAACAAGGATGTTCATTATACCAATATTTGTACTAGAAAAAAATTTAAAACTGTCCATCAATGTATTAGTATTTTTAGGGCTGCAATAGCAAAATGCCACAGACTGAGTGGTATAAACATCATAAATTTATGTTCTCACAGTTCTGAAAGTTTAAGATCAAATTTCGGCAGTTTACTTTCTCCTGAGGACTCTCTCCTTGGCTTGCAGATAGTTGTCTTCTCGCTGTGTCCTCACATGGACTTTTCTCTGTGTGTTTCCTTGGTATCTCTTCTTCTTCTTATAAGGACACCAGCTATCAGATTAGGGCACACCCTCATGACATCATTTCACCTTAATTACCTCTTTAAAGGTTCTGTCTCCAAATATAGTCACATTGGGGGTAATAGCTTCAATGTATGAATTTGGGGGGGGGCACATTTCCGTCAATAACAATCAACCAAATAAATAAAAATTTTTGGTCTATATACACAGTTAAATATTCAATAGCAATGAAACTAAATTACATCAGTCAGCTTAACCTATACTTATGCTGTGCTAACAAATGATCCCAGTGGCTTACAATAAAGTTTATTACTCTCTCACACTACATCATAGATTAGCCTCTGTCCTGTTTTCCAACCTTTGCACTCTGGAAAAAAATTGACAGAGATATTTCTATAAGGATCATCAAGCTTTTCATGGAAAAGAGAAAGAAATCACAAAGTCATACCACTGACATTCATCACTTTCCTTCACATTTCATTGTCTAAAACAAATCTTATGGCCATTTCTGACATCAACAGGACACATATAATTCTCCCACTGGAGAAGCAGAAAATATTTAATACTCTACAACAGAAAAAAAATTCAGTTTCATTTTTTAGGTGTCCGTATAGATGAATCTCACATGAAAGAGTGATAAAAAGGAAGCTGAAGATGGATACAGCATAATATGGCACTAGCATAAAACACAACTGAATACTTTGAGGATATTTATTTAATTAACATCAGTATAAAGGCACGCAGGGGAAATAGTAAGTACAAAATTGAGGATATTGGTTACTTCTGAAGAGAGCATGAAGATGTGTTTGGGAAGTGGACAAACAGATGTACGTTATATTATTCTATGTATCTTCTTCATGTTTGAAAAGATTCAGTATAAGAACATTATTTTAAAAAACCAGAAATAGTTTTTATGAGGATAATGAGATCTCTATTGGATTTTCTGACATATATTAGTGGTTTATTATTATTTTTATATTGAATTAAATCTGATGGTAAAAGAGTGCATGATAAACTTTCTTAGTTGAAAACTTCTGCAATGTAAAACTTTTTACTGTATTTATGCTTGTATATCTCTTGGACTGTGTGCACTTAAGGAGTTAGTTATAGGACATAATCACTTTTACATGAACTGTGCCTAGAATGGTAAACATATAACTAGAGATAATAAAGCTTCTTTAAATTCAATTTCTTCCTTTATTCTATATTTCAAGTTTTCTAAAGCATGCAAGGATTACTTTTTAAGAGAAAAAAGTAAAATTCCATTTAAATTTCTGTCTTATGCTGCCCAGTAATCAGTGTGCTATTTTATATTTATTTCCTTGACTTTCTCATCACCAATGACCTTCTCCTCCACTTAATTTACTAGCTCTCATGAATAAATCTTCTATATTGTCATTTCTCTATATTTAAAAATATTGCAAGTCAAACATATCGCTTCTGATCACAACCTCTTCAATTTTTCACAAGTACTCAACTTTGGAGTTTTACATATGGATGTGACAAAGTGACAGAAGGGCAAGAAAGTTTAAGATATTGGCAAAAGTGCTATTAAATGGTGAACTATAGCGAATACTGTAGTTATTTAACTAGTACACTTTCCTCAGTTTTTTACTAACAAAATCTCTTTTAGTTGGAAGCAGCACCAGAAGATGAATCAAGACGGGGGTCGGGGAGAGGACACTTCTGGGAACCTTTTTTCTTTTTTACGATAGGAACACCTTTTGGCTGTCCTTTTTCTTCCTTCTTATATGAGATGTTAGTGAGAGGACAATGTTTGGGGCTGCAGGATTCTTCTTCTCACCATTAAAGAAATACCAAAAACTTTGCACAAACACTAACGCCCTGATATTATTGCACTACTGGAGGGACTCAAGTCTTTACCTCCAAATATTTTGTTGCATGAGGAAAATTAATGTACTTTTATAACCCATTCAAAGTCATGCATGAGTTTTGTGTTTAGCCATAATCTAGATTTTAGAGTCAAAGCTAATTAAGTAGGAAAATTTCAAAGGAAATAGACATGCTATACAGATTGGAAGCAAATAGACTAGGTGAAAATTAGGGGAAAGTATTGAGAGCTAGGTTCATAAAATGCAGCCAACTGATCCTAGAGTTGCTTTATAAATTAATAAAAGGCTACCAACTTCAAATGGACCAGAAATATTTCCCAAAATTCTTACTAAGTTTTTCTGTTCAACTTAGTCTTGGTTTCCACAGTGAAATCTTCACTCTCCTCAGACTTCTGTCTTCTGCTACTTCTGAATCCTTGTTTTCCTCAGAAGACATTTCCCTCTTTACAAAGAGAAGAGAAACTCTTCAATGAGAACTTTCTGAACATTGTCTGCAGATCAGTCTTAGAAACTGAGTTCCATCTTCTCCTTCCCTGCCTCCCTCTTAAAATCCAGAGACTCTTCTTTCTCTCATCTAAGAACTACTCTTCCACCATTTCTTAAGGCTCCCATTCCTCCTCATCCAGAATCAGTTTTTATGTATCCTTTCTATTTCCTTTGAAACTCCCACTCAAGTGGCTTTTTAAAAATATCATAAACTCTTTCAAGATGTATCTGACCAAATCTTTTGTCTGTTTTTCTGTTTGGTCGTCCACCTTTTGCTTATTAATTTATAGTTCTTTTATAGAGAATTGTTAGACATATTTATAGTAAATATTTTTCTCACCCTGCCCCATGTATTGCATGCTTTTTTTAATTGAAGTATAGTTGATTTACAGTATTGTGTTAGTTTCAGGTGTACAGCAAAGTGTTTCAGTTATACATATATATTTTTATCAGATTATTTTACATTATAGGTTATTATAAGATACTGAATATAGTTCCCTGTACTATACAATTATTTCTTGTTGCTTATCTATTTTATGCATAGTAGTTTGTATCTTTTAATTCCATGCTCCTAATCTATCCCTCCCCTCTCCCTTTCCCCTTTGCTAATCATAAGTTTATTTTCTGTGTCTGTGAGTGTGTTTCTATATTGGATATAGATTCATTTGTATTATTTTTTAGATTCTACATATAAGTGATATCATATAATATTTGTCTTTTTCTGTATGACTTACTTCACTTACTATGATATTCACTAGGTCCATCCATGTAGCTGCAGATGACAATATTTAATTCTTTTTCATGGACAAATAATATTCCACTGTATGTAATATATACCATATCTTATTAAGCCAATTGTCAGTTGATAGGCACTTGGGTTATTTCCATGTATTGGCTATTTTAAACGGTGCTGATGATATGAACACTGGGGTGCATATATCTTTTAGAATCAGACGTTTTGTCTTTTCCAGATACATGCCCAGGAGTGGGATTGCTGGATCATATGGTAGCTCTTATTTTTCTAAGGACCTCCATACTGTTTTCCATAGTGGCTGTACTAATTTACATTCCTACCAATGGTATAGGATGGTTCCCTTTTCTCCACATCCTCTCTAGCATTTATTACTTGTAGACTTTTTGATTATAGCCATTCTGACCAGTGTGAAGTGATAACTTATTGTGGTTTTGATTTGCATTTCTCTAATACTTAGTGATGTTGAACTTTTTTTTTTTTTTTATGTACCTGTTGGCCATCTGTATGTCTTCTTTGGAGAAATGTCTGTTTAGGTCTTCTGCCCATATTTGATTGGAATTTTTTTTTTTTTTGGTATTGAGTTGTATGAGCTGTTTGTATATTTTGGATACTAAACCCTTGTTGTTTGTATCGCTTGCAAATATTTATTGATGGTTTCCTTTGCTGTGCAAAAGCTTTTAAATTTGATAATGTCCCATTTCTTTATTTTTACTTTTATTTCTTCTGCCTTGGGAGACTGATCTAAGAAAATATAGCTACAATATATATCCAAGAATGTTTTGAGTAGATTCTCTTTTAGGAGTTTTATGGTATTGTGTCTTATATTTAGGTCTGTAAACCATTTTTAGTTTATTTTTGTATATGGTTACAGTGTATGTTCTAATTTCATTGATTTACATAAAGCTCTCCAGCTTTCCCAACACCACTTGTTGAAGAGACTGTCTTTACTCCATTGTATATTTCTGCCTCCTTTGTCATAAATTAATTGACTGTAGGTGTGTGGGTTTATTTCTGTGCTCTCTATTGTGTTACATTTATTTATATATCTGGTTTTGTGCCAATATCACACTGTTTTGCTTACTATAAATTTGCAGTACTGTTTAAGTCAAGAAGATTTATGCGTCCAGCTTTTTTCTTTTTCCTCAGGATCACTTTGGCAATTCTGGGTCTTTTGTAGTTCCATATAAATTTTAGGATAATTTGTTCTAGTTCTGTGAAAAATCCCAGAATATGGGATTTAATTTTTATTTTGTTCTAGATTCAAGTATAGAAAATAAAAATTTGAAATTTCAAACATACTTTTTAACTCCAAGATGGTTTCCTATGGTTGATTATGTACCAAATTTAACTATATTCTTATAATAGTAATCTATTAGCACAATAATGAAAGAAATACTAGTGTACCAAAATGAACCTAAGTGGTATTACAGTGAGGTATAGTAATATTTTTACACATGAGCATTGTTGTAATATGATAGATTATTTTTTAAGAATATGTTTAAGGACAGCAGCCTAACATATTTTTTTAAAGAGTAGCAAACCAGTGTGGAACAGAAAAACACTTCTGGTTATATTAAGAGTATATTCTGAGACCTTCAAGATGATGGAGGAGTAATACATGGAGATCACCTTCCTCCCCAGAAATACATCAAAAACACATCTACATGTGGAACAACTCCTACAGAACACCTACTGAACGCTGGCAGAAGACATCAGACTGCCCAAAAGGCAAGAAACTCCACACGTACCTGGGTTGGGCAAAAGAAAAAAGAAAAAACAGATATGAAAGAATAGGGACAGGACCTACACCTCTGGGAGGGAGCTGTGAAGGAGGAAAGGTTTCCACACACTAGGGAGCCCCTTCACTGGCGGAGACAGGGGAGGCAGTGGGGAAACTTCAGAGCCACAGAGGAGAGCGCAGCAATACGGGTGCAGAGAGTAAAGTGGAGAGATTCCTGCACAGAGGATCAGTGCTGACGAGCACTCACCAGCTCACCCACTGGCATGGGTGGGGACTGGGAGCTGAAGCTCGGGATTTGGAGGTCAGATCCCAGAGAGAGGACTGGAGTTGGCTGCGGGAACATTAAAAGGATCATACACCATGATCAAGTGGGGTTTATCCCAGGAATGCAAAGATTCTTCAATATACACAAATTAATTAATGTGATAAACCACATTAACAAATTGAAGAATAAAAACCATATGAACATCTCAATAGATGCAGGAAAAGCTTTTGACAAAATTCAACACCCATTTATGATAAAAGCCCTCCAGAAAATAGGCATAGAGGGAACTTACCTCAACATAATAAAGGGCATATATGACAAGCTCACAGCCAACATCATTCTCACTGGTGAAAAACTGAAATCATTTCCACTAAGATCAGAAACAAGACAGTTGTCCACTCTCACCAATATTATTCAACATAGTTTTGGAAGTTTTAGCCACAGCAATCAGAGATGAAAAAGAAATAAAAGGAATCCAAATTGGAAAAGAAGAAGTAACGTTGTCACTGTTTGCAGATGACATGATACTATACATAGAGAATCCTAAAGATTCTACCAGAAAACTACTAGAGCTAATCAATGAATTTGGTAAATGAGGAGTATACAAAATTAATGCACATAAATCTCTTGCATTCCTATAAACTAATGATGAAACTTCTGAAAGAGAAATTGAGGAAACACTCCCATTTACCATAGCAACAAAAGGAATAAAATACCTAGGAATAAACCTACTCAAGGAGACAAAAAACTGTATGCAGAAAAGTATAAGACATGGATGGAAGAAATTAAAGGTGGTACAAACACATGGAGAGATATACCATGTTCTTGGATTGGAAGAATTAACATTGTGAAAATGGCTATACTTCCCAAAGCAATCTACAGATTCAGTGCAATCCCTATCAAACTACCAAAGGCATTTTTCACAGAACTAGAACAAAAGTTTTCACAATTTGTATGGTGAGACAAAAGATCCCAAATTGCCAAAGCAATCTTGAAAAAGAAAAACAGAGCTGGAGGAATCAGGCTTCTGGAATTCAGAATATACTACAAACCTACAGTAATCAAGACAGTATGGTACTGGCACAAAAACAGAAATATAGATAAATGGAACAGTATAGAAAACCCAGAGATAAACCCATGCACATATGGTCACCTTATTTTTGACAAAGGAGGCAAGAATATACAATGGAGAAAAGAATGCCTTTTCAATAAATGGTGCTGGGAAAACTAAACAACTACATGTGAAGAATGAAATTAGAACAGTTCCTTACACCATACACAAAAATAAACACAAAATGGATTAGATACCTAAATGTAAGACCAGACACTATAAAACTATTAGAAGAAAACATAGGCAGAACAATCTATGACATAAATCACAGCAAGATCCTTTTGGGCCCACCTCCTAGAGAAATGCAAATAAAAACAAAAATAAACAAATTAGACCTAATGAAACTTAAAAGCTTTTGCACCAGAAAGGAAAACATAAATAAGACAAAAAGGTAACCCTCAGAATGAGAGAAAATATTTGCAAACAAGGCAACTGACAAAGGATTAATCTCCAAAACTGACAAGAAGCTCATGCAACTCAATATTTAAAAAGCCAGTAACCTAATCCAAAAATGGGCAGAAGACCTAAATAGATATTTCTCCAAAGAAGATATACAGATTGGCAACAAACACATGAAAGGATGCTCAACATCACTAATCATTAGAGAAATTCATATCAAAACTACAATGAGGTATCACCTCACACAAGTCACAATGGCCATCATCAAAAAAATCTACAAACAATAAATGCTGCAGAGGGTGTGGAGAAAAGGGAACCCTCTTGCACTGTTGGTGGGAATGTAAACTGATACAACCACTATGGAAAACAGTATGGAGGTTCCTTAAAAAACTAAAAATAGAACTACCATACAAGCCAGCAATCCCACTACTGGGTGTATACCCTGAGAAAACCATAATTCAAAAACAGTCATGTACCACAATGTTCATTGCAGCTCTATTTACAATAGCCAGGGCAGGGAAGTAACCTAAGTTCCCATTGACAGATGAATGGATAAAGAAGATGTGGCACATATATACTATGGAATATTACTCAGCCATAAAAAGAAATGAAATTGAGTTATTTGTACTGAGGTGGATGGACATAGACACTGTCATACAGAGTGAAGTAAGTCAGAAAGAGGAAAACAAATACCATATACTAACACGTATATAAGGAATAAAAATAAAAGGTTCTGAAGGACCTAAGGGCAGGATAGGAATAAAGACACAGAAGTACAGAATGGACTTGAGGACATGGGGAGGAGAAAGGGTAAACTGGGAAGAAGTGAGAGAGTGGCGTGGACATATATACACTACCAAATGTAAAATAGATATTTAGTGGGAAGCAACCACATAGCACAGGGAGATCAGCTCAGTGCTTTTTGAACTCCTAGAGGGGTAGGATATGGAGGGTGGGAGGGAGACACAAGAGGGAGGAGATATGGTATATATGTATATGTCTAGCTGATTCTCTTTGTTATAAAGCAGAAACCAACATAGCATTGTAAAGCACTTATAGTCCAGTAAAGATGTTTAAAAAAAAAAGGAAAAGAAAAAAATGTATATTCTGTAGAATAGGATTTAATAAATTATTTTAAGGGATTGTGGTATATTATATATCTAGAAATCAGTTTTAGAAAGGTATCAAATGAAATACATTTTCATATTTGTAGTAACATATCCATGTTTTTCATAGAAAATCCTAGTTTTCAGTTTTATAACATCTTAAAATATGGAAGTGTCCTGTATTATTCTCTTTAAAAAGTCATTTAGTTTTGGCTGAGTTCAACATGTCAAAATTATAACTGGGAAAAACATATTTTTCTATAAATAATAACCACAGTAATTTCAAATGTATTTTTGTCTGTATGAAACCTAAGAGCCAGTATTATAGGAATTTTTGAGACTCTACAACAGAAGGATAATAACATAAAGGAAAATATTCCATACCTTTTCAATTTTACATGTTCTTCATGAAATAAATTGAACTATCATATCATAGCAAAATTATTACTGTATGCTTTTGTCTATCTCTTTTTTGCAAAAGGGAAAATTATACTTTCTCCACATGCTTACAAAGATAATGTGGCATACAAGGGATAACACAAGAGAAAAAAATTCAAATCATCTGGAAATATGGAATTCTGTCCAAGCAGTTTAGATGTTACTGACTGGTAAGACTGGTTAATTGTACTGATAGTTTCTCTAAAACATTTCCAACCTGAGTGAAAATGAATCAATATTTACTGATGAAAGATTATACATCTTTGAAAGAAGCAGACAAACTCTGAAATTAGTCTCTTACTACCTGAAACAAACTCCTGTTAGTGTACAGTCTGTGGGATGAAGAATAAAATAGCATTACCTTTGACTTGTAATTGATTTTCATTTTTAGAAGATACTAAACTAATCAATAACAGTTATGATGACAGGAACTAGGGTCTCACGTTCAGAAGTTCACTAAAAAATATTCTCTATATTCAAAGGAATGTGAAGGTAATAGGCACGCGCTCTCTGCCATAAAATGCCTCTTCAAATAGCTACAGTGATGTGCAAATCAATATATGTCCAAAGCAATGGGTGATATGTAGAATCTTCCAATTGAGTACAATAGTATAAAGTGATAGTAAAATCAAAACTCTGAATTTCAGTGAGACTGCTTTTGACTGTAAGTATAGCAGAGCCAACTATAATGGATAAAATAAGAATGTATATTTGCTCAAACAACTAGAAGTCCAGAGGTATAATTGATTCAATCTAGCTAAGTCCATTGGATCTAGTCTGTATCTCTGCAATTTCCCAAACTATGAATTCATCTATCTTCATTCCTAAGGTAGTGTCCTTCATGAGAACAAAACAACTATGGAATGTCAAAGCTTCACAATCACATAGCACAAAATTACCAGACTGAGAAATTATATCTTCTGGTGGTTTATTTTAGGAAATAGAAAACTTCTTTATCTTTAGCCCCCAGCAAACCCCTATTTCACCTCTTTGTCTCAGAGTCAGCAATAAGCCAATCCTAGAAGCAAAGGGATTTTGTAGTTAATTGGTTTAGGGATTACCATTGGATTTATCAGGCTCCTCCCTCGACATGTAGATGAAGGAAGCTTTCCCTTTTCTATGAAGAAAATATGGTAACCTGAAAAAACAATGAGAGTACTCCCCAAATTAGAAATAAGAGTTTCATATATTGGCAAATAAAAATATTATTAAGCTCTATTTTTTAGCTATACTAAAACAATAAAAATTATACTCAAAAGGAAAGTATAAGCTTTGTCTATAAGAGGAATTGTCAAAAACAAAAACAAAAAACAGTGGCCAGGTAAAATCTGCTATCTATTCACACATTCATTCTTTAATGACGTCTTCTCCTCATTGAGATTATATTCTAGTTAGGAAGATAAATCAATAATTAAATGAACAAAATAACTATATAATGCTAAAGATCTATGAAAGAAATAAACCAGGAACTATGATAGAGAATAATAGGTAGAAGGTCGGACTACTTTTTCTAGAATGATCAGAGAAAGATTACCTGTGGAGACAACATTTAAACTTAAATATGAATGTTGATAAACAAATAAAGAGCAATGGAATAGAGAAGGTTGCTTGAGAAAGAGGAAACAATGGGTAAAATCTCCTTGATACACACACACATTCTGGCCTGTGGAATCAGAACTCACTCTGTTAAGGGTGAAAGTGAGGGAGGAGAGACTTACAATAACGAAACAATTCAAAATAAGTATGTAAAGTTGATCAGTGCTTTCAACAGAAATAAGTGGAGAAGGGTTGAATAAGATGGGAATGATGGGGATAGGAAAAGGTTGGACACGTTAAGAGTGATCAGGAAAGAGCTTCAAAGAAAAGGTGAAATTTGAACAAACACCAGAAAGAAATGAAAGAATATACCATTCATGGATCTAGAGGAAAACTGGCTTAGGCAGAGGGAAATGGAAATACAAACACACAAGATGAGAGCTTGCCTGATGTTTTTGATAAAAGCAAAAAGGCCAAGTAGCTAAAGCAAAATGAGCAAGTTGGGAGAGAAGAAGGAGCTGAAGTATTGTAGGACTTTGTAGGTCTTGGTAAGAACTTTCGCTTTTACTCCAAGATCAAAGCCACTGGAGGATGAGTTGAATAAGAGCAACAATGATCTACATGATCTGACAGATTTAAAAGATCACTCAGGCTGCTGTGTTGTGAATTAGAATACAAGGGGGCAAAGGCAAAATGGGGCCTTATTAGTATGCTGTTGAAAAATCTAAGTAGTAGATAACAATTGGGACAAAGCAGTAACAGCGGAGGTGGTTGGGAATGGTTGAATTCTGGATATGTATTAAAGCAAAAATGGAAAGGAAAGGATTTCCTGATGGATTAGATGTGGGTCTGAGAAAAAGTATCTAATCTATTAGGAAAAAAAATGACAAGTTCTAAATTTCTAGGGGAAATGGCTATTTCCATGTATATATAAATATAAATAATGTAACAAGATAAAAATTGCTTCATGTATTGTAATTCTTCACGTCTTTTTCAATAAATTTTATTACTTTTAACAAAGAGAATCGCATAATGGTGAGCCTAACTTTACTTCTGGAAATAAGTTATTCTGTGATAAGTAAACAATGAGCAATTATACTGGCATTATTTTTACAAGTATTATTAGTTTATTTGTTTTGTTTTGTTTTTAATTTTTATTGGAATATAGTTGATTTACAATGTTATTTTAGTTTCAGGTATACAGCCAAGTGACTCAGTTAGATATATATCCACTGTTTTTTAGGTTGTATTCCCATATAGGTCATTACAGAGTATTGAGTAGAGTTCCCTGTACTATACAGCAGGTTCTTATTAATTTATATTATATATGCCAGTGTGTATGTGTCAATCCCAATGTCCTAATTTATCCTTCCCCCACCTTACCTCCTGGTAACCATAACTTTGTTTTGTACATCTGTAACTCTATTTCTGTTTTATAGATAAGTTCATTTGTACCCTTTTTAAAATTTCACATATAAGTGATATCATATATTTGTCTTTCTGTGTCTGACTTACTTCATTCAGTATGACAATCTCTGGGTCCTTCCATATTGCTGCAAATGGCATTATTTTGTTCTTTTTTATGGCTGAGTAATATTCCATTGTATATATGTATCACATCTTCTTATCCACTCCTCTATTGATGGATATTTAGATTGTTTCTGTGTCCCGGCTATTGTAAATAGTGCTGCAATGAATATTGAGGTGCATGTATGCTTTCGAATTATGGTTTTCTCAGGATATATGCCCAGAAGTGGGATTGCTAGATCATATGGTAGCTCTATATTTAGTTTTTTAAGGAACCTCCATACTGTTCTCCATAGTGGCTGTACCAAGTTACATTCCCACCAATAATGTAGGAGGGTTCCCTTCTCTCCACACCCTCTCCAGCATTTATTGTTTGTAGATTTTTTTGATGATGGCCATTCTGACCAGTGTGAGCTGATACCTCACTGTAGTTTTGATTTGCATTTCCCTAATAATTAGTGATGTTGAGCATCTTTTCACTTACTTTTTAGCCATCTGTATGTCTTCTTGGAGAAATGTCTATTTAGATCTTTCACCCATGTTTTGATTGGGTTGTTTGTTTTTTCAATTTGAGCTGCATGAGCTATTTGTATATTTTGGAGATTAATCCCTTGTCAGTTGCTTTATTTGCAAATATTTTCTCCCATTCTGAAGGTTGTCTTTTCATCTGGTTTATAGTTTCCTTTGCTGTGCAAAAGATTTTAAGTTTCATGAAGTCACATTTGTTTATTTTTGTTTTTATTTCCATTACTCCAGGAGGTGAATCAAAAAAGATATTGCTGTGATTTATGTCAAAGATGTCTGCCTATGTTTTCCTCTAGGAGTTTTACAGTATCTGGTCTTACATTTAGGTCTTTAATCCATTTTGAGTTTGCTTTTGTGTATGGTGTTAGGGAGTGTTCTCATTTCATTAGTTTATATGTGGCTGTCCAGTTTTCCCAGCACCACTTATTGAAGAGGCTCTCTTTTCTCCGTTATGTATTCTTGCCTGCTTTGTAATAGATTAGATGACCAAAGGTGCTCTGGACTTTCTGTCCTGTTCCATTGATCTATATTTCTGTTCTCATGCTAGTACCATACTATCTTGATTACTGTTGCTTTGTAATATAGTCTGATGTCAGGGATCCAGATTCCTCCAGCTCCGTTTTTCTTTCTCAAGATTGCTTTTGTTATTCATGGTCTTTTGTATTTCCATACAAATTGTAAAATTTTTGTCCTAATTCTGTGAAAAATGCCATTGGTAATTCGATAGGGATTACATTAATCTGAAGATTGCTTTGGATAGTATAGTCATTTTCACCATGTTGGTTTTTCCAATCCAAGAACATGGTATATCTCTCCATCTTTTGTGTAGTCTTTTATTTCTTTCATCAGTATCTTATATTTTTCTGAGTACAGGTCTTTTGCCTCCTTAGGTAGGTTTATTACTAGGTATTTTATTCTTTTTGATGCAGTGGTAAATGGGATTGTTTCCTTGATTTCTCTTTCTGATATTTTGTTGTTAGTGTATACGAATGCAAGAGATTTCTGTGCATTAATTTTGTATGTGGTAACTTTACCAAATTCATTGATGTACTCTAGTAGTTTTCTGGTAGCATCTTTGGGATTTTCTGTGTATAATATCATGTCATCTGCAAAGAGTGACAGTTTTACTTTTTCTTTTCCAATTTGGATTCCTTTTATTTCTTCTCCTTCTCTGATTGCTGTGTCTAGGACTTCCAAAATTATGTTGAATGATAGTGGTGAGAGTGGACATCCTTGTCTTGTTCCTCATCTTAGAGGAAATGGTTTCAGTTTTTCACCATTGAGAATAATGTTGGCTGTGGGTTTGTCATATATGGTCTTTATTATGTTGAGGTAGGGTCCCTCTGTGCCCACTATCTGGAGAGTATTTATGATAAATGGGTGTTGAAATTTGTCAAAAGCTTTTTCTGCATCCATTGAGATTATCATATGGTTTTTATTCTTCAATTTGTTAATGTGGTGTATCACATTGATTGATTTGTGTATATTGAAGAATCCTTACATCCCTGGGGTAAATCCCACTTGATCATTGTGTATGATCCTTTTAATGTGATGTTGGATTTTGTTTGCTAGCATTTTGTTGAGGATTTTTGCATCTATGTTCATCAGTGATATTGGCCTGTAGTTTTCTTTTTTTGTGACATCTTTGGTTTTGGCATCAGGGTGATGGTGGCCTTGTAGAATGAGCTTGAGAGTGTTTCTTCCTCTGCAATTTTTTGGAAGAGTTTCAGATGGGTAGGGGTTAACTCTTCTCTCGATGTTTTAGAGACCAAATATTTAGTCCATCCTGTCCTGCACTTTTGTTTGTTGGCGGATTTTTAATCACAGTGTCAATTTCAATACTTGTGATTGGTCTGTTCATATTTTCCATTTCTTCCTGGTTCAGTCTTGGAAGTTTGCACCTTTCTAAGAATTTGTCCATTTCTTCTAGCTTGTGCATTTTATTGGTGTATAGTTGCTTGTAGTGTTCACTTATGATCCTTTGTATTTCTGTGGTGTCCAATGTAACTTCTCCTTTTCATTTCTAACTTAGATTTGAGTCCTCTCCCTTTTTTCTTGATGAGTCTTGCTAAAGATTTATCAATTTTCTTCTCAAAGAACCAGGTTTTAGTTTCATTGAGCTTTGCTATTGTTTTCTTCATCTCTATTTCATTTATTTCTACTCTGATCTTTATGATTTCTTTCCTTCTACTAACTTTGGGTTTTGTTTGTTCTTCTTTCTCTAGTTGCTTTAGGTATCACGTTAGGTTGTTTATTTGAGATTTTTCTTGTTTCTTGAGGTAGGAGTGTATTGCTATAAACTTCCCTCTTAGAACTGCTTTTGCTGCATCCCATGCATTTTGGATCATCGTGTTTTTGTTGTCATTTGTCTCTAGGTATTTTTTGCTTTCTTCTTTGATTTCTTCAATGATCCATTTAGTAACATATTGTGTAACCTCCACGTGTTTGTGTTTTTTTACAGTAGTTTTTCCCTGTATAGCATTGTAGTTGGAAAACATGTGTGATATGATTTCAGTTTTCTTAAATTTACTGAGGCTCAATTTGTGACCCAAGATGTGTTCCACGTGCACTTGAGAAGAAAGTGCATTCTGCTGCTTTTGGATGGAATGCTCTATAAATATCAGTTAAGTCCATCTTGTCTAATGTGTCATTTAAGGCTTGTGTTTCCTTATTAATTTTCTCTCTGGATGTTCTGTCCATTGGTGTAAGTGGGGTGTTAAAGTCTCCCACTATTACTATGCTATTGTTGATTTCCCCTTTTATGGCTGTTAAGATTTGCCTTATGTATTGAGGTACAACTACATTGGGTTCATATATATTTACAATTGTTATGTCTTCTTCTTATATTTATCCCTTGATCATTATGTAGTGTCCTTCCTTGTCTCTTGTAATAGTCTTTATTTTCAAGTCTATCTTGTTAGATATGAGTATTGCTACTCCAGCTTTCTTTTGATTTCCATTTGCATGGAATACCTTTTTCCGTCCCCTCATTTCAGTCTTCATGTGTCCCTAGGTCTGAATTGGGCCTCTTGTAGACCACATATATATGGGTCTTGATTTTGTATCCGTTCACCCATTCTTTGTATTTTGGTTGGAGTATTTAATCCATTTACATTTAAGGTAATTATCAATATGCATGTTCCTGTTGCCATTTCCTTAATTGTTTTGGATTTGTTTTTGTAAGTTTTTTTCTTCCCTTCCATTTTTTATTCTCTTGTAGTTTGGTGACCATCTTTAGTGTTGTGTTTGGGTTGCTTTTTCTTTTGTGTGTGTTTATCTATTGTAGTTGTTTGGTTTGCATTTCCCATGGGGTTTAGATAAAACAGTCTATACATATACAAGCTTGTTTTAGTTTCTGGTATCTTAATTTCAAATGCAGTCCCCATTTTCTACATTTGTAATTTCCTCACAGTTGTTGGTTTTGATATCATATTTGTGTTTGGATGGTTTCCCACTTTTACTCTATGTTTGTCTTCAGAGCACTTTCCCATTTGTTATTTTCTTGTTTCTAGTTTTGGCCTCTTTTTTTTTTCCTCCTGCCTAGTAAAGTTCCTTTAGCATTTTTGTTGTAAAGCTGATTTGGTGGTGCTGAAGTCTCTTAGCCTTTGCTTGTCTATAAAGCTTCTGATTTCTCCATCAAATTTGAATGAGATCCTTGCTGGGTAGAGTATTCTTCGTTGTAGGTTCTTCCCTTTTATCACTTTAAATATATCATGTCACTCCCTTCTGGCCTGCAGAGTTTCTGCTGAAAAATCAGCTGATAACCTTATGGTGATTCCCTTGTATGCTATTTGTTGCTTTGCTCTTAATATTATTTCTTTGTATTTAATTTTTGTTAGTTTGATTAATTTGTGTCTCAGCATGTTACTCCTTGGGTTTATCCTGTATGGGACTCTCTGTGCTTCCTAGACTTGGGTGACTTTTTCTTTTCCATATTAGGGATGTTTCCAACTACAATCTCTTCAAATATATTCTCAGGCCCTTTCTCTTTTTCCTCTTCTTCTGGGACCCCTATAATTCGAATGTTGGTGTGTTTAATGTTGTCCCAGAGTTCTCTGAGACTGTCCTCATTTCTTTTCATTCTTTTTTCTTTATTCTGTTCTGCAGAAGTGATTTCCATCATTCTGTCTTCCAGCTCACTTATCCATTCTTCTGTCTCAGTTATTCTCCTATTGATTTCTTCTAGTGTACTTTTCATTTCTGTTTGTTTGTTCTTAATTCTTCTATGTTGTTGTTAAACATTTCTTGTTTCTTCTTGATCCATGCCTCCATTCTTTTTCTGAGATTTGGATCATGTTTACTACCATTACTCTGAATTCTTCTTCAGATAGATTGCCTATCTCCTTGTCATTTAGTTGTTCTTGTATGTTTTTATCTGGCTCCATGTTCTGCAACATGTTTCTTTGTTGTCTCATTTTGTCTAACTTACTGTGTTTGTGGTCTCCTTCCTGCAGGCAACAGGATTGTAGTTCCTCTTGCTTCTTGTGTCTGCACCCTTGTAGGTGAGTTTGGTCCAGAGGCTTGTGTCATTATCCCCTTGATAGGGAGTTTGACTGGTGTTGTGGTGACCAGAGCCTGCCTTAGAGATTGAGCAGGGCCTCCCTTTTGCTCTGTGGTTGTCACCGCCCTGTCACGGGTGGGGTCTGCTCCCTAGTTGTTGGAGTAGAGGCCCCCAGATCTGTTTCTTAGCTGTGTTTGTGATCTGTGGTGCAAGGTAGGTTGATTGGAGCACTCCCATCAGGAGAGAAGCCACTGAGTATTCCTCCTCTGAAGCCATTCACCTGTGAATGTGCTCTGTTGTGTCCCATGTCACACATTGTGTGGGCTCACAAAGTATACTGTTGCTGGCACTGCTTTCAGTCCCACCCTAACTGTGGGTATGCCAGCAATTGGCCCTGGTGACTCTAGGGCATTGCTTTCACCAGGCCACCAGCACAGATCCACTGAGGTCAGGTCCCAGGACTGCCGTAGTCATGCACCTGGACCCACTCTGGGAGCTGTGGAGGTAGCTTAGACTCTGACCTGACCCAACCCCCAAGTTTATGTGCTCACAAAGCCCACAGCTGCTAAAGCCATACCTGTCCCAGCTGCAGGAGCACTTGTCCTTCCAGATGTTTCACAGGTGCTGAATATAGGAAGCCATCAGCAGAGGTGTAACTCCACTGTTCGTGTACCCACAAGGAGGTTTCAACTCTTCTTCCTTAGTCACACAGCCCCTGGGGCTCAGCTGGGTTTTCTGCCTCACCTCTGCATGTGTTCCTCCCACTGGAGTCTGCTCCAGATGTTGCAGGAGCACACGAGCCTGTCAGGCAGGAAGGGGCCAAGGTAGTGATTGATATGAGCAGGCTGCCCAGACGGGAGATGCTGGGGTATCAATTGGATTGTGCATGCCCATCAGGCAGCGATCAGGACTGGCAGGTTGCCCAGGTCAGGAGGGCTGTGGAGGAGGTGATGGCAGGGGTGTTTGAGCTGGTGGGAACCCTCCCTAGTGCATGTGGAGTCAGGGGTTGGCATGTGAGGAGAGAGGCTGCAATGGCAGCCTGTCACTCAGCAGTGGTGCTTTGCTTCTGTCATGGTCCGGGCTTGTCACTCAGCAGTGGTGTTTTGCTTCTGTGGCGGTCTGGGCTTCCTCCATGAGCATTTCTGGTTGAGGAGCTCCTGAATCCCATCCCTACAGGCTGTCTCCTCACAGCCAACAGCAGTCCCCTCCCCAGGTCTGCTCTCCAAACCCCACATTCTAGCACCCAGCCCCCGTGCGCACCCACAGTCACCCATCTTGGGTTGGGGCACACAGGGCTGTGGCATGGACCATCTGTGTAGGGCTCAGTCTGTCCTGCCTGCCACAGACTGGTTTCTGCACTCTCCTCTGAGCCTCCAAAGCTCCCCTTCTGTCCTAACTGTTCTCCCTGCCAGTGAGAGACTTCCCCAGTTCCCCCCTCCCAGCTCCCCACCATGGGCTCAGGTTCCATCCTGTTTCCTCCCCTCTTCCTTTTCCCTTCTTCTTTCTTTCATCCTACCCAGTTACATGGGGATTTTTCTTGTCCTTTTATGTGTCTGAGGTCCTCTGCTAGTGTTCAGTAGGTGTTCTGTGAGAATTGTTCCATTTGTAGATGGATTCTTGATGTGTTTGTGGGGAGAGAGAAACTCTACCTACTCCTACTCCCCTTCCATCTTGGAAAATCCAAGTATTATTTCTAACAAGGTAGGATGCTTGTTTGTAAAAGTTTTGTACAGATGTATAATGAATGAAAGTACAAAAGAAATGAGTGAAGAAAAAAGTGAGAAAAAAATTTTAAATGATCTTAAAATATTGACATAGACCATATATACTAAATGTAAATAAATTGAAAAGGTTTTTCTTTTTAGTTTAAGTTTTTATTGATGTATAATACATGCACAGGGAAAAATTCTTACACCATAAGCAAACTGTTAAGGAATTTTCACTTGATAAGCACAACCTTGTAACTCGTACTACTCAAAAGAAATATAAAATAAGTGATAGCTCAGAAACCATTTTGTTGCTCTTTCAATCACTATCCCATTTGGTAACGACCATCCTGACATATAGAAGTATAAATTGGTTTAATATTTTGCATATAAATGGATTTACTTAATATGTACTCTTTTGTGTCTGGCTTCATTAGCTCAACATAACATTTGAAAGATTCATCTATATTGATGGGTAGAATTGTCAATTACATCAGTGCATTTGTGATAGATTGCATTTCCAAAGATGGCCAGAGCAGTATATCCCAGACCACATAGTCTTCTGTAAAATGGGCTAACCAATTCCAAAGGATGGATTCTAATTCCTCTCCCCTTGAATCATGGTGATCTTAGTCACTTGCTTGTAATCAATACTTCGTGGCTTAAGGGATTGTGTGTGACTCGTGACTTCTAAGGCTAAGGCAGAAGAAACTTTTTAGCTTTTACATTGGTTTCTTGAAACACTACCTCTTTGAATACTCCCTCTAGGGACTCTACCTTCTTAGAATGAAGCAGAAATGCTCAGAGAGGAGCACGAGCCACATTCAGAGGTTCTAGTTGAGGATAGTCTTAGTAATGTCAATTAGACATTAAACATGTGAGTGAAGAAGCCTTCAGAAACTTTTGATTCCCAGACACTGTAGTCATTCCCAGTTACTGGAATCTTTCTAGCTGAGGACCTACACATCATAGAACAGAGAAAATCCATCCCCACTGTAACCAATTCCAATTCTTGATTCATAGTACTTGTGATCATGTTTGTTATTTTAATCTACTAAATTTGGAATGCTTTTGTAGGCAGCATGTGACAATTGGAAACTTTACTATCCATTCTTTGAATGTCCCACAATTTATTAAGTCAGCTATGGATGAGAATTTGGATTGTATCCAGTTTGTGGCCCTTATGAAAGTGCTTCTGTGAATATTATAGAGTTTATTGTTCAACCTGTGTATATATTTTCATTGGATGTATAAACAGGGATAGAATTAATAGGGTATTCATTTATCAGGTTAGGAGATGGAACTAAATAATTTTCCACAGTAGATGTAACAATTTGCATTCCTACAAGTAGTATATGAGTTCTGATTATTCAAGATCCTTGTCCACATTTAATTTTTTAAATCATTTTTAATTTTAGCTATTCTACTGGATATGGAGTGGTATCACATTGTGGTTTTAATTTGCATTTTCCTGTTGTCTTAGTTGTGAGCAGCTTTTCATATGTTAGTTGGCCATTTGGATATCCACTTTTCAAAAGTTAGTCTTTAACTCATATCTCAAAGTTTTCTTTCTTATTATTTTAAAGAATTATTTATATATTCTGGGTATATATATTACGTATAATTTCTCATACTCTGTGGGTTGCCCTGTCACTCTCTTAATCAAGTCTTGAAAGAATAAGAAATACTCATATTAACATAGTCCATTTTATCATTTTTTTCTTTTAAAGCTTTTTATACACAATTTTTAAAATTGATACTTAAACCAAAGTCATAAAGTTATTCTCCTCTAGAAGTTTTATTGTTCTACCTATCAAATTTAGGTTTTCAATACAACTGGGATTTTTGTGTTTGATGTAAGATAGAAATTCTGTGTGTGGAAAAGACAAAAAATAAGAGCTCTACTTTGCTTATTGATAACCATTTATTAAGTAGACCATCATTTCTTAATGCTCTACATTGCTACCTTTGTCATAAATCACTATTACATTTCAAAACTCCATCATTGCTCACTGGTACTTGTCCAGTAGTTCCTCACCAGTCAGCCTGGGCTAACTGCTCTCAAACTACTTCTAAAAGCTAGAAATATGACAATATCAGTCTTCTACTTTTCAGCTTTCAATGTTTTTTAATGCCTAAAACAGTTTTTCTCCCAGTGCAAACCTTAAAAATTCAAATTCTGTGAGTCTTCCATCTACCAAAATGAATCAGATGGGGAAAAGAGTTGATGGTAGCAGAGTTCTTAGGAATCTTCATTTTTAAAAGAAGTGCAAGGATGTTTTATGCACTTAGAAATATGAAAACCACTAGTTTAGCAAATTAAGACTAACTTCCAGAGTGTAAATAGAAATATACAAGGCCTTCTATGATTTAGTTCCTATTTACTTCACCTATTTTATGTTCTACTCATACTCATTTATATCTCCATTTACTCTTAATGTTCCGAAAAACACCAACAATTTTAGTGCTTCACACACATGCCATGCTACATAATCCATCTGCGTCTTTGTGTATATGGTGCCATATACGTTTAACATACCACCACCACCCTACAAAGGTCTAGTAAACCCTTGTTACATTTCAAAATCCAGTCAGTAATTATCCTTCCTGTTCTGCCTTCACTGATAATTGTTCTGTAATCTCCTCAATTCTCACACAACAATAATGTATCACTCTCACTTCTTCAGTACTCCTGCAACTTGAAAATACTTTAATTATTGCATGTGTCTATCTTTCCTATAAAATTCCAAATTCCTTGCTGACAGGGCCATGCACAATATCTGATATGTAATATATATAACATTTTTAACTGGAGCTAAGACCACATTAATGTTATTTTTATGAAAGCATATTTTCAAATTAATCATTTAGGGAAATAGGACATTGGATTAAATTTTGTAGTTTAAAATTATAAACCATTAATCTAAGAAAATAATATTAGAACATCATGGTCACATATAACACTCAGCCTATGATTAAAATAATGAATTTTATTTCTTACTGTGGAAAAAGCCACATTGTTTATAATTAACTTCTATTTGCCAGACTTATTTACAAACAGAACTGTTTTGCTTCTGATAGTTTGCTCTCTAGAGCTGAACAATGATTAACAGAAGAGCAAAATCTGTTTAAGAATCTCAGTGCTGATGAACAACTGTCTTTGTTAATCTTAACATTCTTATCCCTTTTGCTGTAAAGAATTTATTCATCTATACTTATTAGAAATTAGTAGAAAAATTCATTAAAACTAAGACTCTATACAACTCTTTTTGAAAAGATTATCCTCTAAAATATTTTTAAAAGTTATATATGGCTGACTGGTAAAAAGGACAAATCTTAGGTTTTCTTTCAAACTTTATATGCTCTTGTGTTTAAATTTTGCAGTTTAATAACTTCAGCCAAGTGGAAGCAGTATGAAGCAGGGGATTTCACTGCTTTTATAATGTGGTCAGATTCCAGTTTATCCTGTAAAACATTTCCTGAGCCTCTACAGTTTGTATTTGAGTACCTTGAGGAAAAGGAAATGAAGATTGTGCTTATTGCACCTCCTTCATATAGCACACAGCAATGCTGAACACATACCTGTCACTTAATAAACTCTTTCTTAATGAGTATTAGTTACTGTGTCAGCTGTGTACACTAAAATTATGGAGCACTGATGAAATTAATAGGAACATGTAGCAAGGGACAACATGGGTTAGAGCAGAGATTGCCAAATGACTCTCATAGTCCTTGCTTATGTGAACTAGAAGCATGTGTTCAAGATTTCTAAAACGCCATATTCATGCATGACATATACTCATGCCATATACATTTTTATTATATAGGTAATATGTGTATAGAAAGTCTGCATTCAAACGTTCTTAAATGAAAGTATGTACATTATGCAGAAATGGTCTGTCCGCCTCACCTTGCAATTCCTCTGGCAGAAGCAGATTGTAGGTAAGAGGATGTTTAGTTTGTCCTTGAAATTATGATATTCCTGCCTAGGGCTATATGCAAATACAATATAAAAACCATTTAGGAAGCTGCAATTGCTCTAAGGCCATCCTGCTTTGATTTGGCTCAGTCTCTAATCCACTCTCTTAAGGCTCTTGTGTGCAGATTTGAACCTGGTGCTCACCTGCTATCCAACCAGATGCCTTGCTTACTGAAAGCCTCTGGAAGGCTCTGTGTGGTTGTTCTAGTCCCTCTACTCCAAATGGATAAAATGAGACTGATTGAGGGAAAACAAAATACTTAGCACTGAGGCCATTGTCGAGCAACTGTTCTCATTCACATATAATTTAACTGTACTAACACCAAGTCAAAAAAATGAATATCAAACACTCATTTTATTACATACTTTTCAACATATATTATTTTATTTAATATTTTTATAAGAATGTATGGTATAGTAATACATGCTTTTTACAGCTATATAGGCTAAGGGTCAATGAAATTAAATAATAAGCTTAATATTAATAGTAAAAAAAGTTGTGTGAACAGGACTAAATTCAAGCTGACTTTAAAGTAAATAGTTAATCTGCCTCACCTCACTATTTTCTTTTTTTTTTACATCTTTATTGATGTATAATTGCTTTACATTGTTGTGTTAGTTTCTGCTGTATAACAAAGTGAATCAGCTATATGTATACATATATCCCCATATCCCTCTTGCATCTCCCTCCCACCTTCCCTATCCCACCCCTCTAGGTGGTCACAAAGCACTGAGCTGATCTCCCTATGCTATGCAGCTGCTTCCCACTAGCTATCTATTTTACCTTTGATAGTGTATATATGTCCATGCCACCTCTCACTTTGTCCCAGCTTACCCTTCCCCCTTTCTGTGTCCTAAAGGCCTTTCTCTAAGTCTGCACCTTTATTCCTGTCCTGCCCCTAGGTTCTTCAGAACCTTCTTTTTTCTTAGATTCTATATACATGTGTTAGCATACGGTATTTGTTTTTCTCTTTCTGACTTACTTCACTCTGTATGACAGACTCTAGGTCCATCCACCTCACTACAAATAACTCAATTTCATTTCTTTTTATGTCTGAGTAATATTCCATTGTATATATGTGCCACATCTTCTTTCTCCATTCATCTGTCAGTGGACACCCAGGTTGCTTCCATGTCCTGGCTATTGTAAATAGTGCTGCAATGCACATTGTGGTACATGTCTCTTTTTGAATTATGGTTTTCTCAGGGTATATTCCCAGTAGTGGGATTTCTGGGTCATATGTTAGTTCTATTTTTAGTTTTTTAAGGAACTTCCATACTGTTTTCCATAGTGGCTGTATCAATTTACATTTCCACCAACAGTGTAGGAGGGTTCCCTTTTCTCCACACCCTCTCCAATATTTAGTGTTTGTAGATTTTTTGATGATGGCCATTCTGACGGGTGTGAGGTGATACCTCATTGTAGTTTTGATTTGCATTTCTCTAATGATTAGTGATGTTGAGCATCCTTTCACGTGTTTTTTGGCAGTCTGTATATCTTCTTTGGAGAAATGTCTGTTTATGTCTTCTGCCCATTTTTGGATTGGATTGTTTGTTTTTTGTTATTGAGCTGCATGAGCTGCTTGTATATTTTGAAGATTAAACCTTTGTCAGTTGCTTCATTTGCAAATAGTTGCTCCCATTCTTAGTGTTGTCTTTTTGTGACCTTTATGGTTTCCTTTGTTGTGCAAAAGCTTTTAAGTTTCATTAGGTCCCATTTGTTTATTTTTGCTTTTATTCCATTGCTCTAGGAGGTGGGTCAAAAAGGATCTTGTTGTGATTTATGTCATAGAGTGTTCTGCCTATGTTTTTCTCTGAATTTTATAGTGTCTGGCCTTACATTTAGCTCTTTAATCTGTTTTGAGTTTATTTTTGTGTATGGTTGTGTATTGTTCTAGTTTCATTCTTTTACATGCAGCTGTCCAGCTTTCCCAGCACCACTTATTGAAGAGGCTGTCTTTTTGACACTGTATATTCTTGCCTCCTTTATCAAAGATAAGGTGACCATATGTGTGTGGATTTATCTCTGGGCTTTCTATCCTGTTCCATGGATCTATATTTTTGTTTTTGTGCCAGTACCATACTATCTTGATTACTGTAGCTTTGTAGAATAGTCTGAAGTGAGGAAGCCTGATTCCTCCAGCTCCATTTTTCTTTCTCAAGATTGCATTGGCTATTTGGAGTCTTTTGTGTTTCCATACAAATTGTGAAATTTTTTGTTCTAGTTCTGTGAAAAATGCCATTGGTAGTTTGATAGGGATTGCATTGAATCTGTAGATTGCTTTGGGTAGTATAGTCATTTTCACAATGCTGATTCTTCCAATCCAAGAACATGGTATATCTCTCCATCTGTTTGTATCATGTTTAATTTCTTTCATCACTGTCTTATAGTTTTCTGCAAACAGGTCTATTGTCTCCTTAGGTAGGTTTATTCCTAGATATTTTATTCTTTTTGTTTCAGTGGTAAATGAGAGTGTTTACTTAATTTCTCTTTCAGATTTTTCATCATTAATGTATAAGAATGCAGAAGATTTCTGTGCATTAATTTTGTATCCTGCTAATTTACCAGATTCATTGAGTAGCTCTTAGTAGTTTTCTGTTAGCATCTTTAGGATTCTCTATGTAAAGTATCATGTCATCTGCAAACAGTGACAGTTTTACTTCTGCTTTTCAAATTTAGATTCCTTTTGTTTCTTTTCTTTCTCTGACTGCTGTGGCTAAAGCTTCCAAAACTATGTTGAATAATAGTGGTGAGGGTGGGCAAACTTATCTTGTTCCTGATCTTAGTGGAAATGGTTTAAGATTTTCACCATTGAGAACAATGTTGGCTGTGGGTTTGTCATACCTGGCCTTTCTTATGTTGAGGTAAGTCCCTCTATGCCTACTTTCTAGAGAGTTTTTATCATAAATGTATGTTGAATGTTGTCAAAAGCTTTTTCTGCAACTATTGAGATTATCATATGGTTTTTCTCCTTCAGTTTGTTAATATGGTGTATCATATTGAAGAATCCTTGCATTCCTGGGATAAACCCCACTTGATCATGGTGTATGATCCTTTTAATGTGCTGTTGATTCTGTTTGCTAGTATTTTGCTGAGGATTTTTGCATATATGTTCATCAGTGATATTGGCCTGTAGTTTTCTTTTTTTGTGACATCTTTCTCTGGTTTTGGCATCAGGATGATGGTGGCCACATAGAATGAGTTTAGGAGTGTTCATCCCTCTGCTATATTTTGGAAGAGTTTGAGAGGGATAGGTGTTAGCTCTTCCCTAAATGTTTGATAGAATTCACCTGTGAAGCCATCTGGACCTTGACGTTTTTTTGTTAGAAGATTTTTAATCACAGTTTCAATTTCAGTGATTGTGATTAGTTTGTTTATATTTTCTCTTTCTTCCTGGTTCAGTCTCTGAAGGTTGTGCTTTTCAAAGAATTTGTCCATTTCTTCCAGGTTGTCCATTTTATTGGCATAGTGTTGCTTGTAGTAATCTCTCATGATCCTTTATATTTCTGCCATGTCAGTTGTTACTGGTCCATTTTCATTTCTAATTCTGTTGATTTGAGTCTTCTCCCTTTTCTTCTTGATGAATCTGGCTAATGGTTTATCAATTTTGTTTATCTTCTCAAAGATCCAGCTTTTAGTTTTATTGATCTTTGCTATTGTTTCCTTCATTTCTTCTTCATTTATTTCTGATCTGATCTTTATGATTTCTTTCCTTCTGCTAACTTTGGGGGTCTTTTTGTTCTTGTTTTTCTAATTGCTTTATGTGTACAAATACAAGGACTCTAAATGATAAGCTACTAAATAACAAACAGATCACTAAAAAAATCAAAGAAGAAATCAAAAAATACCTGGAAACAAATGACAATGAAAACACGATGATCTAAAACCTATGGGATGCAGCAAAAGCAGTTCTAAGAGGGAAGGTTATAGTAATACCATCCTATCTCTAGAAACAAGAAAAATCTCAGATAAACAACATCACCTCACTACATTGATCCCACTGATGTGACAGTGGTTTATAGGTAATTTAAATACTAAAGCTGAACAGATATGCCCTGTGACCCAGCAATCACACTTTTGGTTTACATATGACACAGAAATGTGTACATACTTTCACCAAACACATGTACATATATTCATAATAGTATAATTTGCAGTATGAAAAAGCTAGAAATAACCTAGATTGTCCAATAATAGAATCAATAAATCATCATATATTCATTCAGTGGAATATAATACAATGCAAAAAATTAGTTTATTGGCAGTGACAACCATATGGGAAAATTGACAAACCAAATGATATTGAAAGAAGCCATTCAAAATTAAAAAGTACAGTATGATACCATTCTTGTAAAGTTCCAAAATAGTCTAAACTAAACTGTGGTGTAGTGGGTGGGCTGCATCTGGTTGCTGGATTCTGGATGCTACTTCTGTGCTATTTATTGACCCAGGTTATGGTTACATGGATGTATTCACTTTGTGAAAATTCATCAACTTATAATATGTACACTTTCGTGTATGCATGTGGAATACTCATGTAAAATTTACTCCCCACTTCTCCAAAATGGGTAAATACAATAAACAGTTATAGGGAGCAGGATATTATGTGAAAGAAAATATATTTCCTCTAATTTTATTATTTTCATATACTCCTAGAAATATAAAATGATAAAGTAAAATAATAAGTATATAAGTAATTTACATAACATCTGATTAAGAATTTGTAACATAGTGATTTTTAAATAATATATCTCAGGTAATAGCTCAAGACTACTGTTTTCTGATCTAAATGTAAATGAAGTTTTGTGGGAGCTCCTTATTCTTTTAAATATCCCAACGATTTTTAGTGGTTAGAGATGACATATATTTTCTTTACTTCCATTCAATTGTCCTACTTCCTTTGAATTAATTAAAATGATAGATGCTTTCACTGTTACATCCTGAGACAAAGATACCATGGAAAACAGCTTCAGTCTTTGATTTTCCCCCCAGATAAAAACAACTCAAGTATATAAGTGTCTGTGTATTTAGTACACTTCACTGAAGATTAGCAATATGGAAAGATGAGGTGAAGCATAAATTTAGCCTTCCTTGTTTCTAAAACATCTAATATTTTTGTCAACTGAGATCTCAGCTTTTAAAGGGAAAAGGAAAGGAGGATGGGAAAGAGAGAGAGACAAGGTGGGGAGAGAGGGAAGAAGGGAGAGAGAGAAGAGACAGAAGAGAGAGACAGGAGAGGGAGAGACACACACACACAGGGAGGGAGAGAGGGAGAGAGAGAGAGAGAGAGAGAGAGATTGACAGAGAGAACCAGTTGATTTTCCTATGCAGAGTATTCTCTCTCTTCCTCTAGGTCCGATCAGATGGACTCCAAAGGAAGAACTCAATTCCATAGTGGAGCTCTTAGCCTCCCTGAGAATAGCCAAAATTCATAAGTATGTACATTTTCCCCTAAAGGATGGTCATCTATTCAGGATCTTACCCATTTTTTTTCTATTCCACTATTGAATATAAGTGAAAGGAAGCAGTAGAAAAATTATTTCTATTAATACAATTAATTATGCATAAACATTAGAAGGCAGAAGAAATTATTACCAGTTTTAATTTTAATAATTCCCCTTTGTATTTTTATTAACAGGATACAACAACTTCAACATTAATTTCTAATGGTATATGCCACCATGAGCAAATTCATTTTAGCCTTATGATAAAATGAATAGAAATAAATACATACTATATGTTTAAAAGCTATTATTAAAGTATTATAGAGAAGAATATTCTTTTCAATTATTCTGAAAAATGTATATGCTTTCATATACTTCTAAGGTTTTGTTTACAATTGCATATAGGTTTACTCAATTTCTCACCAACAATAGTAAGACAGTAAAAACTACAATTATAGACCATATTTTAAAACGTTTAATCATTATTGAAATGTAGTTCTTATTCTATGCATAAAATCTTATTTTGAGAAAATGTATGGCATACATACAAGGAAACACTTCTATGTACTTAGCGTTCAGTATTAAGCAAATATTACTATAGAAGAGTTAACTACTGGGATTTAGCAAGACATTTTGGATTCTCCAGCACTTATTTGTAATATTTGTGTTTAGGAGAGGGAAGAGGGCATTTAACATAATTTTTAAAATAGAAAATACATTCACATATTACAGAAATTAACAACTACATGATAGTGACTACATATGCACTTAATTTATCAAAACGTAATGATTAACAATACTTTGAGCAATTTATTCCTTAGTAACAAAAGGATCTTAGAAATGTTAACACCACTACTATACTCTCAGTTGATTTTGAAAAAGTATCATTATTGTAATTCTATCTGTTTTTTTAACTGCACATATAATTATCACTGTTTAATACAATTGATATTTGTTAAGATCTATTCTCAAATTTACCAGTTTATTTTTGCTCCATTTGTTCTTGTATCACAGGCATCCCTTCTGAGATCACCTTCCTTCTGCCTGAAGGACAGCCTTTCAAATTTCCTTTAATAATGGCAAGCTCTGTGTAGGTCTGAAAACATCTTTGGGAGTATAGATTTCTAGGTTGAAACTTTTTTTCTCAGTATCCTGGCTTCCATTGTTGCTGTTTAAAAGTGAGCTATCAGTCTTACTATCACTCCTTGAAGAATATTTTTTCCCTTAGACAGGTTTTAGGATTTTCTCTTTGAATTTTTCTTTTATTGTTCAGTTTCACTTTGTCATCCTTAAATGTAAATGTTTTTCTATTTATCTAGCTTGGGATTCATTGGGCTTCTTGAATCTGTGGCTTCTGTCCCTTAATTCTGGAAAATTCTTACCCATTATCTCTTCAATATTGCATCTGACACATTCTTGATATTCTTTTACTATGGTTAGGCTTTCTTACTTATTCACCATGTTGCCTAACTTATTTTAAATATTTCCAGTCTTTGTCACTATCTGTTGTATTCTGGATAATTTTACTGCTCCAGTTTTCAGGTCCTTTGTTGTATTATGAACTGTATTTAATCAGCTTGTAAAACCATTTACTCAGTTTTTCTTTTAGATTACTCCATATTTAATTTACTCAATTTCTCTTTCCTTTTTTTTCCCCCCAAATCAGAGAGGTCACTGCACATAGTGTCTATTTTCTATAGAAGTTTTGAAGACTAGAAATATTAAAGTAAGCAGAGCTATTTTGTGTGTCTGATATTTATTATATTTAAGGCTTTGTAGGTCTATGTTTGCTATCTGTTTTTAAAAACTGATTATCACTCATGGTGCTTTTTCCTTGGGTATCCTTTTACTTTTTTATTCTAAGCTTCAGGTTTTTCTTGAAAAAATTTTGTTAAAATACTTTGAGTCCTAGGATGAAGTTTTATTTCTCTAGAGAGAAACAATTTGCTTTGAGCATTTTTATTCCTTTTTAGCAAGATGGTTTGTCTGAATAAACTAGTCTGCCATAATATTGGAAATGAAAGTCCTCATGCCGTCAATTACTATATCATTAACACATAAATAAAATTTAACCTAAAAATGTATGTTGCTTTAGTGAGTACATCCTTTAGCTAATGTTCAAGTTTTAGTACTAATTTGTTTTCTCTTAGGGACATAAGAGAAAGACTTATTTGTAGCTTTTCTTTATTTTCTCTCTTACTCTTTTTAATTTGTTTTCTTCTATTTCTGTTCTTTAGGACAGAATTTTTCATGTTCTCCTTATCTGAAAACATATTCTATATTTTGAAAAAAATTTACTTTCTTAAAACAGCTTTATTGAGGCATAAATGATATTTTTAAAAAACTGAACATATTTATTGGATACAATTTGGTGAGTTTGGGGATATGATGAATATGTTTATTGCCTTGACTGGGTGTCTGAGAAGTTTTACTCTTCATTTTCACATTTCACAGTCTTACTTTTGCGATTGCTCAGAAGCTTAGTTAGTCCACTGTGGGTTTCAGTAAAAAGGTTCTGAGGCAAAACCACAAATACCTATTTAATTTCTAGGGAAACTGAAACATTCAACTTTTGTAGAAAAGATTAAAAACAACAACTTGAGGCAGCATAACTAAATGAATAAAAGAGAAAAAGTTTAAAGATGAACAATGCCTCTCTTTTCTTTTTTTAATTTATAAAACTAAACGCTGATGCTTAAAGATGGAGAGGCAGATTCAGTCGGAAGTTTGATCACAATTTTGAACATATTTTCTAACCAGTTTAATGGATTTAAATGTTTATAGCAGTATGTCTCTATAATGTTTCATTTCAGTTTAAAAGCTCATAAATATATCATTAGATCTGAACCATTTATCACTACTATCTTTCAGGAAAGTCATATAGGAAGTGAATGGAGGAAACAATGAGGACAAGTTTGAAAATATTTTTTCCTTGTATGGTAAGCAGGTGAGGTAAAGGAGAATGGAGAAGGAAGAGTTGTTAAGGCATCTAGCCCCTATTATATGCTCATAAAAATAATGTCTCCACTAATAAAAGCTTCGAAGAAAATGCAAGTTAGTATTTTGGCAAGGTCTCCATAATTAAGGAGGGAGTGTGAAATAATAGAAAGATTTCTGCTATTTGTCTGCTTGGTGATCCTGGACAGGTTAATTTTTTCCATCTCAGTTTCTTTCTGTGTAAAAGGGGAGTGATAATATTGACTTTTTCAAACTACTAGAAATATCTAAAATAATGTATGTAAAATACTATATGCATACTAGGGATTGGAGAATGTGTACCTCCTGTTATTAATGTTGATTTTCTTGTGATTAATTTGATCCTCCTGCATTTCATATGTGTATATCTCACAGCTAAAATTATATTAACTCCGTTCTCTTTCATTCAAACAGTTATTTAGTCGGTACAGTGGGTTGCATTGTGCTAGTCTAGAGCACGCAGGAGGCTAAAGAGTCAGTGCAAGGGATCTGTAATTCATACAAGGAACACATTTTTTTCTGGAGACTGAATAAGTAACATCATCCACATATAAGTACTACTGTTTTCCAATGCATGAGGTTGTGATTAATAAAGATGATTAAAGACATTTTTAAGGAGAGGGCTCTTTATTTATCCTTTGTTTTAAAATGATCACTAGAGATGAACACATGCTGGCTGAGAAGAGTTGGATGCATAAGCATATATAAATGCATATATGTTCACACGAGCAAAAAAGGGAATAAGCACAGGGAAGGAAGCTGATAGTTACAGTAACTAATCGTTACTAATCATGCAGTAAGAACATTTAACAAATATTAATTGAGCACTTTGAACCAGGCACAGAACTAAGTTCTGGTCCAAGTTAGGATTATAAATACTTAACAGGTAAACATGATTATATGTGACTCTCGGATAGGAAGAAGAGAAGAAGTGTTGTACAACTCCTATCTTTAGTTTCCTGCAGTGTTTCCTCAGGTAGTTCAATCAGGCCAGAACAATGTATCTATCCATCCAGGCCAAAGTCCATGATATGTGCTAGCAGGTGTTTGTAGCCCAGAAATTGTGTGTTAATAGCAATCATCCTCAGAGTTTCCACTTGTCTTCACACCCTGCTTATCACAGGAAGGTGAAACTCAAAACAAGAAACTGTTTTTTATACATCAGTGAATTTATTTAATTGTTTTTGAAAAATTTTACTAGTGAAACTGCTGTCTTTAGGCACTAAAATAGCATTTTTTAAAACAAGATTTGTGAATCAGTATCTTATTTTTCAAGGAATTCTAATTTGCTAGAATATAGTTTATAAACTCTTCAGCAATCTTTTCCATTGAGACTAAGGAAACTATACACACATAGATTTTTCCCTGACTCATTATGCCTACAAATCATACCTAATCTTCGGTCGTCAACTCTACTCAAGTTCCAATGTCTTCTAGCAATTGTTTAAGTTTTTTATTGAAAGATCTAAATTGTGGACATAAGCCCCAATCTTGGCTGATTTATTGCCATTAAACTTATTATGTATGGAGTTATTTAGATTTAGATGTGAAAATCCAGGGTAGTTTTATTTGAAAGAAGTACTATAGCTTCTCCCAAATTTCTTGTTTTTATATGTTCAGATGAGAATATTATCCAAATAGAGACATGTAATTCATCTGTCAGTTTTGCCTAAAATTTATTTAGAAAAACAATGAAGATATGTAACAGAATTAATATTTTTAGCTTTTTTTAAACTACATTTCCACCTCTGTCTGAAAAGAATAAAATCTATCGTTCTTCATTCTCAACCCCTTCCTCACTATCTAAATCTCCATGCTATCATTTTTTAATTTTAAAGAATGGATAAAAATTAACTAGAGTGATAGCTACAATTCAGATGGATTCATAAGGAAAGTATATCTTAATAAAATTTCACTTGGTTTCTAAAGCATTATTGTGAAAATACTGATTTTCACTGATAATTTCTATTTGCCACAAATGATTTGAAAAAAAAGTCAGCTAGTGATCAGGTAATTCTATAATTAATAAAAACTTTTAACCCAATCTTTTTGAATAAATAACTTACAAAATCCTAAACAACTACAAGGAAGTCATATACATTTGTACTCTGAATATTTTGTGGTCATGTTATCTACGTCCTTATGAGACATAATTTTTTTGCATTTTTGTTTTGTTTTGTTTTTTTACCTCTGGTGAGTTTTTTTTAAATAAATTTATTTATTCATTTATTTAATTTTTGGCTGCATTGGGTCTTTGCTGCTGCATGCAGGTTTCCTCTAGTTGCTGAGAGCGGGGGCTACTCTTTGTTGTGGTGCGCGGGATTCTCATTGTGGTGGCTTCTCTTGTTGTGGACAGTGGGCTCTAGGCACACAGGCTTCAGCAGTTGTGGCACATGGGCTTCAGTAGTTGTGATTCACGGGCTCTAGAGCGCAGGCTCAGTAGTTGTCGTGCATGGGCTTAGGTGCTCGGTAGCATGTGGAATCTTCCTTGACCAGGGCTCAAAACTGTGTCCCCTGCATTAGCAGGTGGATTCTTTTTTTTTTTTTTTTTTTGGTGGTACGCGGGCCTCTCACTGTTGTGGCCTCTCCCGTTGCAGAGCACAGGCTCCGGATGCGCAGGCCCAGCGGCCATGGCTCACGGGCCCAGCCGCTCCATGGCATGTGGGATCTTCCTGGACCGGGACACAAACCTGTGTCCCCTGCATCGGCAGGCGGACTCTCAACCACTGCGCCACCAGGGAAGCCCAGCAGGTGGATTCTTAACCACTGCGGCACCAGGGAAACTCCCCTCTGGTGAGTTTTTAAATATTTTAAATTTCTTAATTTTATTTCCCTTTGGAATTGACTATATATTTTTCATAAGTGATTTAAAATGCTTTTGTAGTTTCTTTTATGAATCATTTCCTAAGCATTCATAAATGGTGCATGAGAGAGTGGCATGAACATATATACACTACCAAATGTAAAACAGATAGCTAGTGGGAAGCAGCCACATAGCACAGGGAGTTCACCTCGGTGCTTTGTGACCACCTAGAGGGATGGGATAGGGAAGGTGGGAGGGAGACGCAAGAGGGAGGAGATATGGGGATATATGTATACATATAGCTGATTCACTTTGTTATACAGCAGAAACTAATGCAACACTGTAAAGCAGTTATACTTCAATAAAGATGTTTAAAAAAAAAGATTAAATGAATTCATGCATGTAAAGGTCTTAGAAGAATGTCTAACACATAAGTTCTATGGAAGCTTTACTTCTGTTTTACTATTAAGAATAATAATAAATAAACAATGACTTTCAGTCATTGTTCTACAAGTTAAAAAATAAATAAAATGATGCCTGAAATAATTAAGCTGTAGGGAAATGACTCAAAAACAAACAAAAAAAGATAAGCCTTTCTTATCAAAACAAGGGAAAAAAATGACAGGCAATCTACTGGTCAAAGAGAAAAACAGGTTCTTAAAGTCCAATCAAAAAGCATTTAGATGTGAAGGAAGTTGTAATATAATCAACAGTATTAATATATCAAAAAAGTAATATATTACTGTAACAAGGATGGTCAATTGAGATACCTAGAAAATAGAGTGATGAGAGAGCAACAGTTTGACACTATTTATTCAATGTATCCCCCAACCAGTTTTGAGGGATGCTAGTATTGTGAACACTCTATTCTGGGAGGTGATCACTGCTATGTGACACAAAGGGTTCACTGTACCTGTGATAATCTCACCTCCTTTTGCTCAGGCATGTTCACCAAAACAACTTTCTGATTTTTTATTCCAGTTTTTTTTAGGTTTTACAATTTTAGAAATGAAGTGCCCTGGATAGAGGGCAGAAAAATTTCAGTAATTGTAAAAGAATAATCTAGTGAGATGTTGGTATATTGACCATATAGTTTATTCATCATTCTTTTATAATGTTAAGAATTTAAGGACTTCCCTGGTAGTCCAGTGGTTAAGACTCCGTTCTTCCACTGCAGGGGGCATGGGTTCCGTCCTTGGTGTGGGAACTAAAATCCTGCATGCCATGTGGCATGGCCAAAAACAAAAAAGAATGTAGTTAAATACAACCAGTCCACACCTGTTGGCATTCAAGTGGAGTTAAGAAGCTTAATTGAGTTTTTGCACATACATGGTAAGAATAGAACTGAGACCCATGGTTAATTACTTCTACCCTAATAGGCCTTGCCCTAGATGCCAGCTAATTCTTCATTCACTTCTGTATCTAGAGCATACATATGTTATGGGCTCTAGAGTATCTTTTTATTTATTGCAATCCTGTATGCCAAAAATAAAATATTTGGGGATTCTGGAAGGTGTAAGTTAGAACTGGAACAGTGTTATGAAGCTCATAGTAGTCATTAACAAACCTATTGAAAATCACTCTGTATAACTGAGAAGGGTGGGGAGTACAAATAAATCCCAAGGTGTTTATGTCTTGGTGGGGGGGTGGGGGGTGGTGAATTTCAGAAGCTCTCCTATTCATTGTAAATAAAGTTAATCAAATAACAATTCAAAACAATAATATGAGAGGTGTCTCAAAGCAGTAGATGGTCAAATACCAATTAATGTTGTGGGACTTCAGAGGAGAAGGAGATTACATTTTATGGTGGTGATCAAAAGTAGGGTAAGATAAATTGGGTTTTAGAGAGGAAAAGTAGAGAATTTGTAGGACGAGGGCAAGATACAAATTGATATTCAACCAGGACAAAGAAGACAGATTCTGATCTGTTTCTAAACAGAGCAAACTATAATCTGTGCTAAGGGATTCACTCCCAAATGGGACACAGTGCCAAATAGATAGTCCATCTTCCTTTCTGTATCAATTTTATGATCGTGAGAGATCTTGCAGGAAGTCCTCTTCTGTGAAGTCCAGTTCTCCAAAATATTTCAATTTCCTTTCAATTTGAAAAGTATAAATCTTACATCAGCTATGGGGTACAATCTCCTGTGTATACCATGTCACCCCAGCTCCCAATAAAAATATGCTTTATTATCTAAATATACTAACCTGCCCTAATGTTTTAAATATTCTCAACTGATTCTAAGTTTTGTTTGTTTCATTTTAATGAGGAAACTGCATTTATTTATTTATCTTTTAAACACTGAAGATAGATGACAGTTGGGGGGGTGTTAATTGCAGTAAGAACATTTAACATGTGACATACCCTCTTAACAAAATTTTAAGTGCACAATACAGTATTGTTAACTACCTGCACAGTGTTGGACAGCAGGTCTCTAAAACTTACTCATTTTGCATAACAGAAACTATATCCATTGAACAGCAACTTTCATTTTCCCCTCCCCCCAGTCTCTGGTAACCATTCTACTCCCTATTGCTATAAACTTTGCTATTTTAGGTATCTCGTATAAGTGGAATCATGTACTGTTCTTCTGTGTTCTTCTGTGGCTGACTTTAGCAATAGTCAGGAAAAGTACTAAACTATTTGATGAACTGGGCCTCTGTCTCACCCAAAATTTTTTGGAGGGAATCTTTCTCCACAATACAGGAATACACCTCAAGACCCAATGAATAAGCATGAAATTTTAACAAGAATTTTTAATTCTTTCTATCCCCACCACTATCTTTTGTTATTTTCAGAATTTTCACTGAACTGACCAGACTTTTTATTTAACTAGAAACATGCTGTCTGTGTTTTGGCTACAACAGCAAGTATTTAAGCACAACTATGTTTTTTGTTTTGTTTTTACATTTCTGTGTATTTTGAGTAGAAAGAGGTAAGAAGAAGAAGTGCTATTCTGTCCCCCAAAATAGCCAGTTGCTTATTTTTATGTCTCTGTCTACTGTATTGTATAAGAGATAATCCAGGGCTCTTTGATTCCCTCAGGTCTTTGCTGCTACTAATACTCCATGATAGGAGGTAACTCTGACAGAAATATTGTTTGCTGTAGTTTATTTGTTTCACTAACACCAAAAAATACCTGTAAACGTGAAAACAAACTCTGAAGTCCTGAGATACCACATATTTCTATAAAAATATTCTTTCTTAACATTTAAACTTAATTTTCCAAGATGATTTATTTATGTATCCCCAGGTTGCTTATGTTAAATTAACAAATAGCCAACCTTAAACTTAACAAAAAGGAGCATTCCTCTATGACCTAATTGGTACAGCAAGTGAAATTTAGAATCCTTTGCTTAGATATAGAGTTACCCCTTTGCCAGTGGCAATAACCATGGAGTAGAATATTTCAGCACCTTGAGTGACATTGTGATATCTCCCGCTCTATCTGCTTTGGCTATATGTTAAGAGATTAAAAATTCTGAGAAAAAAGAAAAATTTTAAAAGTTGGCAGCCCCTGGCAATATTCATTAAAAAGCATGACACAGAAGTTGAAAAGCTCGTCTTGGAACTACAGTCAGCATTAATACAACAGGGCTTCAGCACTTTACCAGAAAATGCGACACCTCTAGGCATTCTTTGAATTCTGATTGCCGGCCAAAGCAGAGCACCAAAGGTCAAAAATAGTAAGAAAAATTGATCTTCTGTCAGCAACCTAAATGACCCCATAATCTTTCCCTACTTGAAAACTATTAGTAAGCTGTGAAAAGACTTGGGAGAAGGAAATTTGGTAGAAACATCTTTCCTGAGATCCTTCCAAGATACTCACTATTCTCAAATATCTTAGAGAATTGTGTACCCATGGATGCTTAGGGAAAATAATAAGAAACAGAATGCTTTATGTCTGCAATATAAGAGGTACTATGCTGAGCACCTTAAATGGATAATTCTATTTAGTTCTTAAAACAACACTATGAGGTAGATACTATTATTTCCCCCATTTTACAAGTGATGAAACTGAGGTGAAATGAAATTAAATAACTTGCTCAAGACTACATCGCTAGTAGATGATAGAAGTGAGGCTCAAACCAAGTAGTCTAATGCCAAATCTTGCTTACCTAACTACTATAATACATTGCCTCAAAATAACATCAAAATATAAAAATTCAAACTCTTGTCTCTCATATGCCAAAGAGAGGCTACTCCTTTCCTTTAAATATACCCCAAAATGACTATGAAAAAACTAAGTGTTGAAAAGGCTCAATCATTTGACAACAAAACAAGCAACTAATTATGTGAAATCCCCTTTCCTCAAGAATATCATTTAACCTTTGGTACTCTCTATAACCACGTAATTTCTTTCCCACAAACATTTTTCTAATTATCCCTTTTCATTGTCCTTCACCAATATGAAGAGGCTTTTCTTATTATTACTGTATTTCTCCTCAAACAGAGAGTCCTTGGAGATAGTTATGCTCCTATATTTTAGAAAGACTAGGTTCATTAAGCAGATCTTGTACATTTTCTAAGTATAACACTTGATATCATGCCGTTGATGAAGTAAATAAGGAATCCATTTGCTCTGCCAGAAGCTTCATTAATTCTTGTAAAATGTGGCAGAAGTTCAATAATACAGGGAGGCATTCTAAAGTTCTACCAGGAGATAAATATAAATACTGGATTGCATAGTTATGCTCAACCAAATGGGTTAGAACTGAAAAAAATATTTATGACACCACACCTTAGGCTAGGATTTTTAAAGATTCATACAGACATAAAATATATCTATGGAATAATTATTTTCTCATTAATTTTCATGTTTCATTTTAGGTATCTTTTTAATGATAGTCAATAAAATTAGCTCATTGTTTGAACTGGATTTTACATATGTATTTTACCAGAATCACTTTTATGATGCAAATTATTTTCTTTTAAAAAAAGTGTCAATGATTTAGCCTGACTCCCTTTACAAACCTATTTTAAATTTATCAAGGATTTGTAATTCAAAAGAGCAAGTATTTAGGTCATTGCTAAGCACATTAACAGCAGCATTATCTTGCCACCAAGTGGTAGTTTCTGAATTGCATTGTCAGAGTTTGTTGTAATTTCACAAATATGTCTTCTATATCATCTTTAATATTTGCTAAGAAATCAAACCCATTGTGAAGGTGAAATTAGCAGTAGCTAATGATATATGCTTTTCCAAAAATATTCATATTTAAGGTGTTTATGATAAAAGGACTTGGTATTCGTTCTTCCCAGTTTGTTGTGTTGACTCAAATTCCATCAAGTTTTAAAGTACCCAAGATAAACAGAAGGTGATTAGATGTAAGTACTCTAAGAGCTTCATTAAGGACTTTGAATTTGAAGGCATGGTATCATCCTTTAATCTCTGTTAAAGATTTAGTACTGTCCTTCCAAAAGATATGGTGAAGCCTTAACCCCCCCCCCCAGTACCTCAGGATATGACCTTATTTGGAAATAGAGTCATTGCAGATCAAATTAGTTAAAATGAGGTCATATTGGAATAGAGAGATCCCCTAATCCAATATGACTGGTGTCCTTACGAGAAGAGGGGAATTTGGATTAGATTGATACACCTTCAAACCATGGAATAGCAAGGATTGCTGGTTTCAGAGAGCCCTAATGAGATTGTGATTTTGGACTTCTAACCTCCAGACCTGTGAGACCACAAATTTCTGTTATTTTAAGCCACCTACTTTGTGGTACCTTGTTATAGCAGCCTCAGAAAACTAATGTAATTTCCCTTTCAAATTTAAAATATTTGTGCTGGATAACTAGTTAGAAACTGATGCTGAGAAGGCAAAGATTGATAGAAATGCTTAGTCTTAACTGAGTTTCTCAAACAAGAAACATCTTTACTGAATTCTTAGTTCATGCATTGTTATCAAGGGATAAAAATCAATACAGTTTCAGAGAAGTGAATGTCAATGTAGAACTGAGAGTGAACAAAACAACTGAGGTGACCATCTAAGTTGGCTAATTTGCTTTATCCAAAAGAAAAATAAACTTCTCATATCTTTAGTCCAAGAGGGAGTTTTGCAAATAGAAGTTAGACTCTTACCCTCCCACAAAGACTGAGAGATAGGAAGGCTATCTTCCCTAATGAGTACATTTCTAAGAGAAAGTTCTCAGGTCTTCGAGAAAGATAGCCTTGTTTCTGTAAATTGGGAAGAGGTTTTTAAAATGATTCATATCTCAAAGGGGCAGAAAAAGAATCGTGAAAAAGTGCAAGTATGTGTTTTCTAAATAAATGTTCTAAGAAAAAGGAAGACCTCTGTGGTTAGGCCTGGGTGAGAAGGAAATCAGGGGCCTAGGGCACAAAGAAGGCTTTGCCAAGTCTAGTTAAGCAGAGGGAAATGTGAAGGCCTTCTTTTCATGTCAGAGAGGAAGAAATTGTCCTCTATCTTCCTAGGTTCTTCTGGCTGGTTTATGAATTAAGTTAATGTGATACATATTAACAGGAGGAAATCATATAAAAGTTTAATACCATGTATACCTGAGAGAGATCCAGGAAAATTGAGTAACCTGCCAAAATGGCTCAAACCCTTACCTTAAATATCATCTTCAGCTAAAGACAAAAGAGAACGTTGGGGGTAGTGGTTTGGGACTTCAGAGGGGAAGAAAGAGATTGAGATGGAGATAGAAAAGCAAATGTTTGATAAACAAATGTTTGCTGGGCCATACAGAGACAGTGGGACACAGAGAGGAATTTAACAGACTTTGCTAGGTTCCTCCCTGTCTACATGCCTAGTTCATACTATAGTTATCTATGGTGATATCTCCCTTCCTGGAACAGGCCTTCTATCTACATTCTTTAGGCAGTTAGGGGGAAGGTCAAAGGTTCTTCCTGAGTCTCTCTGGGCCTTGATTGTTTTCAGCTTAAGAAAATCCACATGCCAAAATCACCTCATTTTGAGGTGAAAAGTTCTGCTCCCTTACAGTCACTCCTTATGCTTAGTTCTTTTCATACATGATAGAGGCTATGGGTATCATTCTCAAGGTCTTCTTCTCACTCAGGTTCAATCCCAAAGTCTTTGGTTTTTATCTCCCAAATGTTTACATGGTCTTTCCCTTTCAAATTATCCCCAGATTCTCTATCATTGGTCAAGTGCTCTCTCATGCTCTGGCCAGGACCATAATAATAGCCTCTTACTGATCCTTTTTTCTCTACTTTCTTATCACTGTGACTGTTTTAGAATTTAGACTTGTTTCTTGTCATTTGGTTGCTTAAAGTCTGTCACTAATACCTCATGTCAAAAGGTACAAAATCCAAGCTTTGAGGAACTTCATTAATATTGGAATATTTGTGTTCATTCCTTGCAAAACAAATGTCATTAACCATGTAAGAGGAAAGTAACCAAATACAGACTGACTTGATAGAACTGCCTTCTTATAGTCAATCTGTGCTGATAACTAACTTTATGACATTGAGGAAGTTTTGTAACCTTTGGTAACAGGACCATGTAATCAATCAAAGTTAAATTAGAAAAGGGACCTCCTGCTCTCCAATTCCACAGTTTATTTTGCCGAATGGGATTGGTAGCACAAATTTTCCTTCTTTGGTCTTTTACTTTTTGGTTAATTATGTCTCCTAAGGATACAGGAAGGCACAGCACCAAGGAGATTATATATACAATAATTTCAGGGACTTTACTTTTTTCTTAAAAGGTTTGTGAAGAAAAAAAAAAAAAGATTCACAAGGCTATTCCCTCAGGCAGTTTTCTTGACTTTTAATTACCTAGGCCATTAAAGGTGTTACTTTTACTATTGCCTATGGGTATTTGTGTGAGAATTTTTGATAAGAGAATGGAAAAGAGAATAAAGTTTATAACCCTCACTTGCTAAGACACCTACTCTGGAAGGATACTAAGATCTCTTGGGTAAATTTACTTTAAACTGTTAATATCAATTTAGTATAGTATTTCTCTAGAAGTCATTTTAAAATATGGTACAACAAGTTTTTGACCTTAAGAAGATTGTGTAAAGAGAGGAAAAAATACTGAAAGCTAACTTTGGAGTCATATTACAGCACAGAAAAAATCAGAATAATACATGTCTTAGAAGCTCAATTTTCTGTCCCAATTAAAGTAAAATGGGATTTTTAATTCAGAATGTATAAGCACCCCATATGTTTCCCATATTGTGATTGTATCAGAACACTGTCAACATATTTTTAAATTATTGCCAATTAGAAATTGTTTAAAGAAGTACATGCAAGTGTTTAACTTTAACAACCACAAAATATAAATTATTCCAGTCTTCACATAATGACAATTTAAACAATATCTCCAGGGGCTATTAATGCCTCTGATATTAGAGCAGTTTTGAATCAAATATTAAAGTTTTCACTCTGATTTTAAAATAACCAGGGGATTTTGTTTGTCTGTTTGCTTTGTATTTTCCTTTCTTGGGAGATTTTTAATTTCCTTAATATAGCCACTTCAGGTTAGTAAGTCTATAGAAGTCATCTTCCACAAAATATACGGTTCCTTATATGTGTATTATAAAGACATAATATAGCAGTAAACACTTTAGGGCAGCACGTAAATCGAATTACAATAACTATATTCTGATTTACCATTTGATAATGTGTCCTCTAAGAATACATAATACAAATAAAACTATTTTACATGCAGAAAGCATATTATACAAAATATCCTCATATTTTCCCATTTGACAGGTTTTATTAGTTGGATAGAAGTGAAAACTATACTGGACAATTAAGAGACGATGAAAATTATGTAGAAAATTAGGTTCACTGTCTTTTCTTATATTTTGCCAAGTGATTATTTGATATGAAACATTAATTTACTAAATCAACTTGAGATAATAGAAATACAATCTAAAGGTAATATATAAGCAAGACCTATGTAAATTAGTATATGCATTACATATTGTAAAATCTTATTAATTTGCTGCAAGTGACTGCACATTCAGCTTTGAATACTCGAGCAATAATACAAACATGGGAACATGATCAATTTTAAATAACCCATTTCTCAGCAGAATCAACACTATTCCTATAACAGAAACCAGAGGGAAATTTTACTTTTAAGAAATCTGAGTAATCTAATGAAAGATGTAATAAATACTTTTAAAGTAATCAAACAATGAATTTTACAGGGTTGTTTCTGACAGTAAGGACAGTAACAAGAACTTAAATAGCATTTTTATGTGTCAAGCACCGTCTCAAACTCTATATATTTTCATTCATTTAATTCCATGGTAATTCTATGGAGTAACTACTATTAATATTTTCACTTAGCAGGTGAGGGAACTAAAAATCAGAGAGGTTAAGTAACTTTCCCAAGGTCACACAGCTGGTAAATTGTGAAACTGGAATAATAAACTCAGGAGCTCCAAATTCATTGTTCTAATAGCTACATCAATTACTTCCTAAGACGACATAAAACTAAAGCACTGTTACTGAATGGAAGAAACACCAGTTATCAGGAGCTAACAACAATTAAGCCATTCAACTAGTTAAACATTTTTTAAGTACTTATCTTTGCGAGGCACTGAATCTATCCTAGAGATACAATTATGAACAGCTAGCCCAGGGGCCCATTTGTACATACAAGACCTCTGGAAGAATTTTAAAAAGAACCTGATAATTAATTGTAAAACTGTACCCCATCTGGTGGGAAACTGACAGAAAGAGCAAATGGCTTAGTAAAGAGTGGAACATAAACTCTAACAAAACATCCACCCTTGAATGGGCAAGTTTGTTCAGTATATGAACTGCAAAATCCTGCTGAATGGGCCTGAGGTAGACATAGGTGTTGCTCTCACCAAGCTCTAGTCTAACAAAAAATACAAATGATAAAAAGAGCAAAAACAGAAAGTGTAATAATAATTATAAGCAAGGGAAGGCCTGTGCTATGTGAGTTACAGTGTAAGAACACATACCTAATATGCTGAGACTTGAAAAAAAGTTAAGTAAAAAAGATAGGAGTATCAGCATTTGCAAGGCTTATAGCAAAAAGAAAGCATCAGTGGTGGGGATTTCAGAAAAAGAAAAAGTCATGATGGTGACCTAAAAGTAGTGAGGAGGGGGATGAGAAAGATAACAGATCTGACTTTATTTTAAAGAGAATGGAAATTGATTTATCTTTACAGTGCCACTGTAAAATATTAGCTTCTTATAAAATATTATAATGCCCCTAGACATGTTAGTGAGGCAATATGCAAAAAATAAAATAAGACCAAAACAAAATCATAAAGATTCTATCTAAGGTGAATATCATAATCTCATCATACTAAAAACCCACATAAGCACACTTAAAAGTGATAATTTTAAAAATGTTGAAACAGCTGAAATAAAGTACCTAATGAAGTTCAATATATTGTAGATTTATCAAATGCTTTTTCTGCATCTATTGAGATGATCACATGACTTTTATCCTTTTTATTAATGTAGTGTATCACATTGACTGATTTGTGGATGTTGAACCATCCTTGGATCCAAGAAATAAATCCCACTTGATCATGTGTATGATCACTTTCAATGCATTGTTGAATTCAGTTTGCTAATAGTTTGTTCAAGATTTTTGCATCTATGTTCATCAAGGATATTGGCCTGTAATTATCTTTTCTTGTGCCATCCTTGTCTGGTTTTGGTATTGGGGTAATGCTGGCCTTATAAAACGATACAAGTGTTCCATCCTCCTTGATCTTTTGGAAGAGCTTGAGAAAGATGGGTATTAATTTTTCTTAAAATGTTGGGTAGCATTCTCCAGTGAAGCCATCTGGTCCTGGACTTTTCTTTGTGAGAGGTTTTTGACTACTGATTCAATGTCTTTACAAGTAATGTGTCTGTTCAGATTTTTTATATCATCATGATTAATTCTTGATAGGTTGTATGTTTCTAGGAATGTATTCACTTTTTTCTAGGTTGTCCAATTTGTTGACATATAACTCTTCATTGAATTCTCTTATAGTTGTTTATATTTCTGTGATATCAGTTGTAACCTCTCCTCCTTCATTTCTAATTTTATTTATTTGGGCAATCTCTTTTTTTCTTGACAGTCTGACTAATGGTTTATCAACGTTATCTTTTCAAAGAACAAGCTCTTAGTTTCATTGGTTTTTTTCTATTGTCTTTTTAGTCTCCATTTATTTATGCTCTAATCTTTATTTCCTTTCTTCTACTAACTGTGGGCTTTGTTCTTCTTTTTCTAGTTCCTTGAGGTATAAAGTTAGGTTGTTTATTTGAAACTTTTCTTGTTTCTTGAGGAAGGCATATATTGCTATGAATTTTCCTCTTAAAGCTGTTTCCATAAATTTTGGTATGTTATATTTCCATTTTTGTTTATCTCTTCATTTTTTACTTATCTTTTGTTTTCTTCTTTGACCCATTTGTTGTCCAGTAGCATGTTGTTTAATCTCCACATATTTGTGAATTTTCCAGTTTTTGTTGTATAATTAATTTCTAGTTTCATATCATTGTGGTCAGAAAAGATGTTTGATATAAGATACTTGTGGTTGGCCATATATAACAAGCCCACAGCTAACATCATACTAGATGGTGAAAAGCTGAAAGCTTTTCCTTTAAGATCAGAAAAAAGTAAAAGATATTTACTCTTGCTACTTCTATTCAACATAGTAATAGGAGTCCTAGCCAGGCCAATTAGACAAGAAAAATAAATAAAAGGCATCCAGATTGGAAAGAAAGAAGTAAAACTGTCACTACTTTCAGATGGCATGATATTATATAGAGAAAACTCTAAACACTCCATCAAAAACTGTTAGAGCTAATAAATTCAATAAAGTTGCAGGATAAAAAATAAATACACAAAAATCTGTTGCATTTCTATACACTAATAACAAACTATCAGAAAGAGAATTAAGAAAATAATCCTATTTATAATTGTATCACAAAGAATAAAATACCTAGAAATAAATTTAAGGCAGAGAAAGACCTGTATATTGAAAACTGGAAGACACACATAAATTGAAAGATATTCTGTCCTTATGGATTAGAAGAATTAATATTATTAAAATGCGCATACTACGCAAAGTAATCTACAGATTCCTCAAATTTTCACTGGACCGCAGTTCCAGAAGAGAACATGTTTCTTCTTTAATTTTGGTGTCTACTTCCACTCTAAAGTCTACCTGTCTACATAAGGTCTACATTTTTTAAAATGTACATAAATCAACACAGGGGAGGGAAAGAAACTGAAATGGTTAATTTGTCATTCATATGCCTAAAATGTTTTCACTGGAAATGGAGAACTCAGTTACACTAAGTATTCAGGGGGAAGGACACTTGCTTTGGCAACACAGACTTGGTTTTGATTCATGACTTTGCAACTCAATTAGCTGTGTGGTCTCTGGTAAGTTATTGAAAGTTACCAATCTCAGTTTGACATTTGTAAACATAGAATGAGATTCTATTTTAAAAATTGTGTTAAGGATTGTATAACATAACATCTAAAGTGCCTAGCACTGAGCCTAGCATAAAGAAGGCACTTAAGAGATGGTAGATACTACTAAATATTTAATTTTCCTGTAATGCACTTTCCACTGTTTCATTCCACATTACCTTAATGGCTCACAGAGTAGAACTATTTTGCAGCTATGGCAAAATCTTCTGACATAGCTCTTTGCAAAAGAATTGATAGGTGTGCAAATTTACCTTTCAGTCCTGTTAAGCATTGAACTATTAAATATCTTCAGGCTATTTCTTTGAATTAAACAGTTACTCCTTATTTGAGGTACCAGCTACTAAATCACTCTCAGCAGGGGCAAATACATTTTTGCTGACACTGTTAAGTATATACAGGAAAACCAAGAAATTCATTCATACCTATAAATTTGGGTGCATTCCTTTTACCTTGAAGTCCCACCCATCAAATCTACTAACTTTCCTAAACTACCAGCAAAGACTCGGCAAGTCAAAGAATAGGTAACAGACCAGTTTCCTAGAAGGGTTTTGTAAGCATTGCTTTCACATATGAAGTGCAAACTTTAATGGCAGGCTTGTCATTCCATAATAAATGAAATCTATTCTCAAGCATGAAACTCTAGGAATGGCCTTGTTTGTACAATCAGTATGTCTAATTATATCCTAGTACAAAGGAGGACAGTTTCTTATTGAACACATGTAAATAACTATGTAGCCATTCAAAGTAGAGACTAGTTAAAAGTATTTCCTTCTCAATCCTAAGGGTTTGTCAAGAACAGGATACAATTTTTCAAATGTTCTGTTATGGTTTGCAAAACCCTAATCTACTAAAATGAGAGTTAAGTATAGATCAAGAAGAAAGAGAAAAGTCTTCTTTATAGGCCTGTCAGATAAGAAAATGTTCAAAAATCTAACCATAATACATAATAATAAAAAATAAACATATTTTTCTCAATCATTTACTCAGTCTTACATAATTAATTCTCATTCTGTCAGATCAGGCAACCTATTACTCTGAATATTAATAACTTCTTTTAAAATATAGCAGAAGTAATACAATTATAAGGATTTTTTAAACTGTTTAAGGAGTAAAGAAATTCTGTCATTTGTTATTTTTAAAAATAATTACGGGCAAGACAAATTCAGCACAAAAGCACATAAAGTTATTCTAGTATGGCAAGAAAGTTTTCATGGCTGGGCAGACTACATTACCTTTCCTTAAGAGCAAACTGCGTAATTCCAAACCAATTCGTCACTTGAACAAAAAGAAAACAAAATTCTAGTCTTGAGTAATATAAAAAATGGCAGTAAAGAGCTCATAAGATTTGATTTTCTTTAAATAATCCAATCCAAACAGAGTCAACTTTGTCAAAATTTTAGCACATTTCATTGTTTCTTTTCAGACTCATTACTTGCAGGTATTTAAACCAAAAGATATCAAGTTCACTTTCTCTTAAAACTTCTACCACTTTCTATATTCCTGCAAATTGATGTTTTAATATCTTCTTTCACCTGCTGGTACAACCACACATTTTTACTTTAAGAAAATAATGTCTTTGTTTCTCTCTCTTTTTCTTAATAATTAAGATTAAAACACACATACACTATCTTCAATGCACATTTGCATTCCTTTAATATCATTGGTTCTATTAGAGTCTTGATTATCTATATTAATCATATTAATTTTAATTGGAACTGAAACAATGATTTTTCTTATGGACATACAGAAAATAGGTATATGTTCCCCTCCAATCACGCATGCCCATTTACATGTCTTAAAGTGAGAAAAGATATAGCATTGATACTATATTAGTTTTCTATTGCTGCATAAGGAATCACTACCATCTTTCCAGCTTAAATTAACACTAATTTATTATCTCAGTTTTCATGACTCAGGAGCTTTGGCATGACTTAATTGAGTTCTGTGCTCAGTCTCACCAGGCTGAAATCCAGACAGCACTTTAATCTTAACTGAAGTTGGGGCTTTTTCAAAATCCATGCCAGCTGTTAGCATAAGTTCCTTGTGACTGTAGGACTAAGGTTCCATTCTCTTTCTGGCTGATACTAGGGGTCATTCTTAGTTCCTGGAAACTGCCCTCAGGTCTTAGCCACAAGGCTCTCATACGACATGTCATCTTACATCTTCAAAGCCAACAGAAGAATCTCCGCTCTTCTTCTCTATTGTTAAATTGTGATTTTTGTGGGCAACTGAGGACAGAGTTCCTATCCTGCAATCTTGCTGATGTGGGAAGTTCAAGGACTTTTTTATTAACTAGATTTCCAGGGAAAAACAAACCAAATCCTTAAAAATTTTAGATATACACTTTTATTATATTCTATACAAAATTTTCAAAATTAGTTATTGTTTTAGCAGCTTCGGTAAGAAGGCATTCTTCTGAAAAGTCTACTATATTTAAAGTATTAGAAGTTTAGCTTCTTTCTTCTTTTTGTACACCCAAATTGAATCTCATGAGCATTTCTATCAGATTTATTTATTCTTTATTAGCCAATCAGAATAGGAACTTCTTTAATGTTAAGAAACTTTATAATTTAATACGTTATATCTTAGGAAAAGATTTCATGTTAATATAATATTAACCCAATAAGAAATAAAGGCTCTTTTCTTTTATAGATAAAATGCCTAAGATCACAAAGAGCTTTGCAACTTCCCTTTTACAACTCTTTTTCATAGATGAAATAAAATACAGGCACAAAAAGACATGAAAACAATTCCTCTAGGGTTAAATGGACCAAAGAAAGCCCACAGAAAATCCAAAAAAAGCTTTCCAATAGGCAAATCTTTAAAAAATGGTAATTTCTTACTCTAATAAAAATATATGTATATTTTACTCTTTCTTCAATTATAAGACCTACAGGCTCCTGTGGGCCACTACTTTCCTTCCCACTTACTTTGTGATTCTAACAACCCCCCACCTGCCCCACCCAAGCCGTGAAATTCCTTAAACAAAAGAGACACTAACAGACATCTGAAAGTTCATTATTTTATTTCACCATTTGAAGATGTCACAGATTTTCACATTGAAGCAGTGGCATCCCAAACAGTATGTCAGTTGCAAAACTAAAAAGATAGGTGTCCAAGCAGAGCCAGATATACAAGGCTCTGACTCTAGAGGAAAAAAAATGCCGCCATGAACTCCAAGACCAAGTCAGACTAAATATTTCAAACTCCTATTTGAAAGATAATAGATTAATGAGGAATTGACCATCTTTTAATCAGCTGTCAGTCATTACTTATAGGTTTATTTTCTAACTTCTGGAAGATAAAGACACATTAGGTCATTAGATATTAACATATGGGAGCTCTGAAAATAAAGCCATTCTGCCACAACTCAGCAAGAACTTACTGATCAGGAAGGTCAGAGGTTACAAGTTACAAGGTCACAAGTTACACTTGTAATTTCCTTGATCCATGAGCTGTTTCCTAATCCAGCGAGTGTAACATCTTAGTGGGACTTCCATAAGAGTCAGTTATAATTCTCAAAATGTTAAAAACATAATGCTCAAACAAATAAAATGTATATATCAAAATTTCATTTACTTAATGAGGGAACCAGCAGGATGCAAGGCTAGTTCAAAAAGGATTTGAGAACTGACATTTTATACAGTCAGTGAAGAAAAGGAAAAAGGTAGAGAGATCAATAAGTTACAAACAACCGATTTTTGATAAACTTTTGAAGGGCTATTGTCTTTTATTGGACAAAAAAATCCTGCTTTATTAGTTGTATACAATTATAAACTATACAAGCCCCAAGCAATTGTTCAAAGTTGCATTCCTCCAAAGAGTGAGGCAGCCTCACTCACTCAGGCAGCCTTGTTAGAAAATGCTCTAGTATAGTCTTTAAAGATTACATAGTCATTTTTTTAATCTTAATTTAAATTTAGATAATTTTTATTAACATATACAAGTGGATATCTTTCCTTTTACTATGACAAATAATCATACACACACAATTCATGCATAATAAAGATATAGTAAGAACCCATTAATTCACAATCTAAGTTAGGTATCAGGAAATGGCAAAATAAGTATATTTTTGAATACTGTTAATACAAATCACTGATTCCAACTCTCTCTCTTCTCACCCAGAGGAAACTAATCACCAGAATGCTGTGTTTATAATTTTGTGGTTATAGTTTTTGTGCAAACCTACACATGCCCAACCACATACTGTTTAGTTTTGTATGGGTTGCTCTTTATATTTAGCATTATCATATTGATTATTTTCTTCTCTGACTGAGTAGGAACTGTATCCATTTTGATACATGCAACTATATTTCATTAATGTTCACTATATGAACATGTTGTAATTTATTTATCCATTTCCCTATTGATGGAAACAAATTATTTCCAGTTTTTTCCTATTATAAACAGAATTGCTTGGGCATATTGGAGATGTTGCCTGGTGCATAAGTCTGTTGAATATATATCAAGGATTATAGGTCATAAATTGTTTATCTTCTCAGTTTTACAAGATAATATCAAAATGGTGGTCCAAATGATTAGACTTTTTTCATTCACAAGTGAGCATTTGAGTATTGTTTTTATTTATTCCACATCTTTACATGATAATCTTGTTTTATAACATATATAGAAGAAAATATATTAAAATGTCAATGGCCTTTAACTAATGACCACCAGGAAAGCACCTGCAATAAAATACCTTGAGTTTATTACTTATTGCAATGGGGTAGAACACATAGCATTGAGAACTGTAGAGTGCATTAGTAAGAGGTTGTTAGAAAAATACTATTATAGTGTTTAGGCTTTGGTTGGGAAATTTGGGGAAGGTACTGAAGAAGCAGGGGCTCATTCTAGATTGGGTGCTGTCAGAAAGTGGGACAACTGCATGACTGGGCATTTCCATAAATGTTTTCTATAAGAAGGCAGACCAAAATGAGGATAAAACTGTAATTGGTAAAGATAGTTAGAATGAGGGATATTTAGTATTTTATGAATTTTCTAGTGACTTATATCATTATCACAGAGTAATCTCATCTGATACAGATATTCTGTCACATTGTTATGTTCAATAGTAAAATAAAATGACTAAACTGTAAGCATTAAATCATTTTGTAATAACATCAAGGCTTAGCTTGAGCATTAGACTAGGTTCTGGATAGCAGGGGCTTCTTCTTTCTTTTTCTTTTTTTTCAACAAAAATGTCAGCAAGCCTTGGAAGAGAGAAATGGAAGTATGCAGTTATGAGGTATGAGTTATGAGAACCTTATGAGGTTCTTAAGGGACCTCATAAGGGAGTATAATATCACTTAAAGGTAAAATGTGCTAATTTAAAGATATATATAAATCCTAAAACAACCATAAAAAACAAAACTAACAAGTCAACAAAGGAGATAAAATGGGATTGTAAAAGAGTACTAAATTTGTTTAAAACAAGGTAGAAAAAGAGGAAAAATGGAGCGAGAACAGATGGTGCACAGAAAACAAACAGCAAAATGATAGATTTAAACCCAGCAATATCAATAATCGATATAAAGTAAATGAGCTAAATACTCAGGTTAAGAGACAGAATTTATAATAATGTATAAAATAAAAAGTGAAGCCCAACTACATGCTGCCTGCAAGAAAACCACATTAAATATACAACTAGAAAAAGTAAAAGTAAAATAATGGAAAACTATACCATCTTTCAAAAAAGTTAGTGGTGGTCTACTAGTATCGACATAGATTTCAGAGCAAAGTATAAAGAGAGTAATGACAAGAGGATCAATTCATCAACGAACAAACAACCCCGGGCTTCCCTGGTGGCGCAGTGATTAAGAATCTGCCTGCCGATGCAGGGGACACGGCTTCGTGCCCTGGTCCGGGAAGATCCCACATGCCGCGGAGCAGCTGGGCCCGTGAGCCATGGCCGCTGAGCCTGCACGTCCGGAGTCTGTGCTCCGCAGCCCGCGTAACACACACAAAAACAACAACAACAAAAAAAAACAAAACAACCCCCTCCCCACAGTCCTAGATGTTTCTGCATCTAATAACAAAGATTCAAAATACTTAAGCACAAACTGATAAAATTAAAAGGAGAAAGACAAATCCATAATAGTACTTGCATATTTCAAAACCCCTCTCTCAAGAATAGAGAGAACAAATATATAAACCAGTAAGGATTGAAAACATTGAACAACACTATTAAACAAGTTAATCAAATTGACATTTATAGAACACTTCATCCAATAATAGCAAAATACACATTCTTCTCCAATTCACATAGAACATTTATCAAGAACATTCACTATTTTCTTTGCCATAAAACAAAGCTCAATAAATTCAAAAGGATTCAAGTCTACCAAGTAAGTTCTGTGACCATGAAGGAACTAAATTAAAAATTAATAATTGAAAGATATCTGGAAAATCCCAAAATATTTGGAAATTAAATAGCATACCTCTAAATATCACATAGGTCAAAAGAGAAATCAAAAGAGAATTTAAAAACATTTTGAAATTTGTGAAAATGAGAACGCAGCACACTTAATTTGTTGGATGCAGCTAAACTTAAAGGGGAATTTATAGCAGTAAACTAAATTAGAATGAAATAAAGGTTTCAAATCAATGTGTATAGATATTACCCTGAGAAACTAGAGAAATAAGAGTAGATGAACCATAAAGTAAGCAAATAAAAGGAAATAAAAAAGATCAGAGTAGAAATCAATGATACAGAAAACAACAAAAAAACTCAATGAAAACTAAAGTTATTTCTTTCAAAAAATTAATAAAAACAGTTAACCTTTGTCAAGACTTATGTGAAAAAGAGAGAAGACATAAATTAAAAATATAAGGAATGAGTGATGACACTTATAGCACCAAAAATACAAACTAGTTAGAAACATTTCAGGCAAAAAATTCTGAGGGCTATTTGCTGAAAACTACAAACATTGCTTAAATACATTATAGGAAACCTAAGTAAATAGTGAGATATACAATGTTTAGGGATCAAGAAACCCAAATATATTTATTATTTCAATTCTTCCTAAACTGATCTGTAGAGTCAATACAATCCCAATCAAAATTCCAGCAGGGTTTTCGTAGAAATCAATCAACTGAAATGCATATTGAAATGAAAAGGACATAGAGTAACTGTCATGGTTAAGTTTATGTGTCACTTTGAATAGACCACAGGGTGCTAGCAATTTTGTCAAACATTATTCAGGGTGTTTCTGTGAAGGTGTTTTGAACGAGACTAAAATTTAAACTGTTAGACTGGACATAACAGGTTACTCTCCCTAATATGGGTAGGCCTCATCCAATCAGTTGAAGACCTGAACAGAACAAAATGACTGACCTTCCTCCAGGTAAGAGAGAATTCTTCCTGACTACCTTAGAACTAGGATATTACTTTTGTTCCTACCTTAGGACTCAAACTGAAACATTGATTCTTTCTGGATATCAAGCCTGCCAGCCTTGGAGTCTCTGGCTTGCTGATTCAACATGCAGATATTGGGACTTGTCAGTATATATATATATATATATATATATATACATACATACATATATATACACACACACACATATACACACATCCTGTTCATTCTGTTTCTCTGAAGAGCCCTGATTAATACAGAAACCAAAACAGCTTTCATAAAATAGCAAAGTTGGAAGATGTGTGTTATAACAATGTAAATTTACTGTAATAATTAGCATGTGGTACTGGCATAAAGATAGAAAATTAAATCAATATAGAGTTCAAAACTAGACCCCCATAATTCAGAATATAAATTTCAGAACTGATCCATACATATGTGGTCAGTTTATATTTGTCAAAAGTACAAATACTCTTCAGTGGACAAAGAATAGTCTTTTCAACAAATAGTGCACAGCCCATGACTATAAAACTTCTAGAAGAAAACATAATGGGAATTTTTGTGGCTTTTTGTTAAGCAAAAAAATTCTTTCATATGACACAAAACCCATAATCACTAAAAGTGAAAATGAATAAATTGTTCTTCATAAATATTAAGAATTTTGCTCCTCAAAGATACTGTTGAGAAAATGAAAAGCAAACTACAGAATGGGAGAGAATATTTGCAAGTAATAAATCTGATAAAATACATATATTTAGAATATATGAAGACTTCTCAAAATTCAACTGCAAGAAAATAAAAAACTTAATTTTTTAAATGAATAGAAGGTTTAGTCAGATACTTTAGCAAAGAAGATAAACAGATGGCAGATGAGCACAGGAATATTTCAAAATCAGTCATTAGGAAATGTCAGTTATAGTACACTGAGGCTCCATTTTATACTGTCAATGAAAAAATTTAGTCAGTTGTTCAAAGAAAGAAGTGGAAAATTTTATTTGAACTAAATTGAACTAAATTGAGAAATTTCTGAGAACTGTTCTGCTTGTTAGAGCCTAAAGCACAGTTATATAAAGTTTTGAGAGAGAGAGCTATACATTAAATGAGGTATTATTGACAGTTTACACAATCCAGGACTACACATACAAAGTGAGTAGTAGGTCATGGGTCATCGTGGCCCCTTACAAGATTAAGCAAGATTATCTCCTAAGGAGTTACCTTGTCGATGTGGGAAAATGTTGCTCTTTATGGCTGAATAGGTATTTCTGCTGATAGAGAGGTTTGGTCAATGCATAATGCAGATACACAATGCACAGTAGAGGCGAGAGAGGAGGCCAAAGGGCAGAGAAAAATTTTTATGTTTAAATTTTCCTTGATTTGCCTTAGAATACAAATTTTTATTTCATCAACACCTATTAAATGGTTTAAATTCTAATTAACAACAACAGAATATCAAGTGTGTGGGCATATTGAGCAACCAGAACGCTCATAAACCTAAAATAGTACGATCACTTTGGGATAAGGGAGAAGGTAACAGTTTGGAGTGTCATAAAAGATAAACCTATGATTACCACATGACTGTGGCATTATATTACTAGGTGTTTACTCAAGAGAAATAAAAGAATGTGTCCATACAAAGATTGCTGTGCAAAATTTCACCAAGAATTTATTTGTAATAGTTCAGAATTATAAACAACATAAATTTTTTTCAATTGGTGAATTGATAAACAAAATGCGCTTTATACTTATGATGAAATACTACCTAGACATAAAGAGCTATAAAAACTTTGGTACATGTAGCAATATGAATCAATTTCAAAATAGTTAAGCTGAGTAATAGGAGCCAGACACACCTTCATCCCCCAAATAAAGATCGTATACTAATGATTCCACTTGTGTAACATTCTTGGAAATGCAAACGAATCTATAATGACATAAAATAGAACTATGGTTAACTGAGGACTGGTGTGGGGAGTTTGAGGGGGGTGGACATAGAGGTGAAAAGTGGTGGGATGAATAGAGGAATTATAAAGGGGCATAAGGAAACTTTTGGACGTGATAGATATCTTCATTATCTTGATTGTGGTGATGATTTCATGTTTACTAATATATCAAACTTACCAAATTGTGCACATTAAATATATTCATGTCGACTCTACTTCAATAAAGCCATTTAAACAATTTGCATTTCTTATGTGACAAATGAAGCAGAGCATCCTAGATGACTAATGAAATAAAGCATCATTTATATAGGTTTTTCCAGTTCTCTGAAACACCAGCTCTGTGCTTTGACTTTGGTTCTAAGACCAACGTGCAGTTTTCCTTTAGAACTGTAATGCCCCCAATTCTTTTTTTTTCCAGCTTTATTGAGGTACAATTGACAAGTAAAATTGTAAATGTTAGAGAGTACAAGGGATGATTTGATATACATATACATTGTGAAATGATTACCACAACATCAAGTTAATTAACACCTCCATTACCTCACATAGTTACCTTTTGTGTCTGTGTGGTGAGAATGCTCCAAATTCTGATTTGCCGTGCTAGGCTTTCGCCCTGGGGGAGCAACACCATCTTCTGCATTCATTCATTCTTTTAACTTACCTTTTACTTTCTAAAATCAGATACATTGTTTTATTGTAGGGGTATGTATGTTTGTTTGTTTCTCTTGTATGTTTCTCTTATAAGTGCTTAAAAGCTTGGCAATACATTTCTTGTAGTATATCCAGCTCCTAAATATTTTGCTTTTCATAATATCTAGAATGCTATACTATCATAAATAATGTCCTAGATAGATTTGAGTGTGTGTGTGTATAAAATGCTGAAGACTCATGTGTTTATGTGGTTCTCCTGGAACCCTGGAAGAACAGGAGACAGATCAACAAAGTCTATAAATTCATAAAAATTTCAAATGTATAACTGTAAATCTTTTCATATGAGATGATTTCCAAATTGATAATAGAGAAAATTATGTTAAAAATATTTTTGTGTTTTTTTTGTCTTTTTCTGTGAAAGATGGGAATTCACAGAGGTTGGTATGCAAGAAAGGATTAAAACTAAGAGCAGAATTATTCTAGATCATAAGGTGGGGTGACAGAGAGAGGAAGCAAGGGAGGGAGATTGAGAGAGAAAGATTGAGAGTGACTAAGAGGTTAAAAGCCAGGAAATTTGTGAAAGAGCAGATATCCAGAAAAAGAAGAATCTAAATCATGGAACCCTGATATGCTCTGAATCTCACGCTCAAGCTTTAACTCTGCCACACACTAAATGTAAATCTGGTAAAGTTACATATCAAATATGAAATTCAATTTTCCTTCTGTAAGTTGGCACTGTTAATCATGCTTAATATATAATTTTTTTGTGGTGAATTAAGTGAGATAAGGCAGTGACTTTCAAATGCTTTGCCCATGTCCTACTATACATAGTACATTATATCAAGAACAGATAGGCATGCCCACGTGTGCACACACACTCATAGAGACATAATACAAAATTGAAACAAAAGTTACATGAAGAATAATGTTTAATCTTTCTAAAAGTGATGAACTCAGAGATGTATATATTTTTTCATACTATTCTGTTAGAAAAGGTTGTCTGAAACACTAAGATGATTCCATGTTGCACTAGAGGTTATAACTCACCATTTTAAAAGCATAAACTACTTATCACAGTACCTTCCAAGAAATTTTTCACAAAGTTTTATGTCTCAGTTGTACCATATTTTTCATTCTTTTTATTTTTGTTTCTTGTCTTATTTTAATTGAAGTATAGTTGATTTATAATATTATATTAGTTTCAGGGATACAAAATAGTAACTCAATATTTTTATAGACTATACTCCATTTAAAGTTATTACAAGATAATGGCTATAATTTCTTGTGCCGTACAATATATTCTTGTTGCTTATCTATTTTATACATAGTAGTTCATATTTCTAAATCTCATACCCATAACTTGCCCCTGCCCCTTCCCTCTCCCCACTGGTAACAACAAGTTTACTCTCTATATCTGTGAGTCTGTTTCTGTATTGTTCAACTTATTTGGATATTTTAAAAATTCCACATGTAAGTGATAACATAGAAGATTTGTCTTCCTCTGATTTATAGCTTTAAGCATAATAACCTCTATGTCCATTTGTGTCACTGTAAATGGCAGAATTTCATTCTTTTTAATGTCTGAGTAACATTTCATTGCACATATATATAACACTTTATCCATTCATCTATTAATGGAAACTTAGATGGCTTCCATATCATGACTATGAAAATTGGGGCACGTGTATCTTTTTGAATTAGTATTTTTTTCTTCGTATATATACCAGAAGTGGAATTGTTGGATCATATGGTAGTTTTATTTTTAGTTTTTTGATGAACCTCCATGCTGTTTTCCAAAGTGGCTACACAAATTTACATTCCCACCAACAGTGTACTACAGCTCCCTTTTCTCCACATCCTCACCAACATTTGTTATTTTTCATCTTTTTTATGATAGCCATTATGACAAGTGTGAGTTGATAACTTGTTGTGGTTTTGATTTGCATTTCTCTGATGATTAACAAAGTTGAGCACCTTTTTATATGCCTGTTGGCCAACTCTTTGTCTTCTTTGAAAAAATGTCAAGTCTTCTGAACATTTTTAATTTGGTTGTCTGGTTTTTTGATATTGAGTTGTATGAGCTGTTTATATATTTTGGGTATTAACCCCTTGTCAGTCATATCATTTGCAAATATTGTCTCCCATTTAGCAGACAGTCTTTTTGTTTTGTTGATGGTTTCCTTTGATGTGCAAAAGATTTAAGTTTAATTAAGCCCCACTTGTTTATTTTTGCTTTTGTTTCCTTTGCCTTAGAAGACAAATTTAAAAAAAAATTGGTATGATTTATGTCAAAGACTGTTCTGTCTATATTTCCTTCTATGAGTTTATGGTTTCCAGTCTTAAATTTATGTCCTTAATCCATTTTGAGTTTATTTTTGGTGTGAGGAAATGTTCTAATTTCATCCTCTTATATGAGCTGTCCATTTTTCCCAGCATCACTTATTGAAGAGACTATCTTTTCTCCAGTATATATTCTTGACTCCTTTGTCATAGAATAAGTGACCGTAAGTGCACGGGTTTATTTCTGGACTCTCTATTCTGTTCCATTTATCTGTGGATCTGTTTTTTGTACCAGTACCATACTGTTTTGATTAATGTAGCTTTGTAGTATAGTCTGAAGTCAAGGAATGTGATACTTCCAGCCTTGTTCTTTTTCCTCAGGATTTCTTTGGCTATTTGGGGTCTTTTGTGTTTCCATATAAATTTTAGGTTTATTTGTTCTAGTTCTGTGAAAAAATGTCATGGATGTTTGATAGGGAATGCATTAAATCTGTGGATTGCTTTGGGTAGTATGGACATTTTAACAATGTTAATTTTTCCAATCCATGAACACAGGATATCTTTCTATTTCTTTGTATCATCTTCCATTTCCTTCATCAATGTTCTATGGTTTTCAAAGTGTACATCTCTCACCTCCTTGGTTAAGTTTATTCCTAGGTATTCTTTTTAAACAGGATTGTTTTCTTTCTTTCTCATTTGATAGTTCATTATTAATGTATAGAAAAGCAAGAGATTTCTGTGTATTAATTTTTTATCCTGGAACTTTACTGAATTCATTTATTAGTTTTAAATTTTTTTGGTGGAGAATACAGGAATATATACGTATATATATATATAATCTGCAAATAGTGACAGTTTTACTTCTTCCCTTCCAATCTGGATGAATCTTATTTCTTTTTCTTGTCAGATTGTTGTAGCTATGACTTACAATACTATGTTAAATAGAAGTGTAGTCATCCTTCTTTCGTCCTTGATTTTAGAGGAAAAGCTTTCAGCTTTTCACTATTGAGTATGATGTTAGCTTTGGGTTTATTATAAATAGCCTTTATCGTGTTGAGGTATTTTCCCTCTATACCAACTTTGATTAGAGTTTTTATCATAAATGGATGTTGAATTTTGTCAAGTATTTTTCTCCATCTATTGAGATAATTATGTTATTTTTATTCTTCATATTTTTAATTTGGTGTATCTATCACCTTGATTGATTTGTGGATATTGAAACATCCTTGCATCCCTAGAATAAATCCCACATGATCATGGTATATGATCCATTTTATAATTGTTAAATTCTATTTGCTAATATTTTGTTGAGGATTTTTACATCTATATTCATCAAAGATATTGGCCTGTTATTATATTCTTTTGGATAGAAAGTTCTGTAAATAACTATCAAGACCAACTGGTCTAATGAATAATTTAAGACCACTGTTTCCTTATTGATTTTCTGTCTCTTTGATCTGTCTGATGTAAATTGGGTGTTAAAGTCCCTATTATTGTATTATTTTCAATTTCTCCCATCATGTCTGTTAATATATATTTTATATATTTAGGTGCTCCTAAATTCGGATATATGTTGATGAATATATTATATATTCTCTTCTTGTATTGATCCCTTTATCATTATGTAATGCCCTTTTTTGTCTTTTGTTATAGACTTCATTTTAAAGTCTATTTTGTCTTATGTGAGTATTGCTACCCCACCTCTTGTCATTTCCGTTTGTATGAAATATCTTTTTCCATCCCCTCACTTTCAATCTATATGTGTTTTTAGCTCTGACATGAATCTTTTGTAGGCAGCATATGGGTGGGTCTTGTTTATTATTCAGACACCTTATGTCTTTTGATTGGAGCATTTAGTGCTTTAGCATTTAAAGTAATTATTGATAGGTATGTACTTATTGCCATTTTATTACTTGCTTACTGGTTGTTTTAATAGTTCTTCTCTGTTCTTTTTTTCTTCTTATAGGTTTTTCCTTTAAGTTTGATAATTTTCTTTAATGGTGTGCTTGTGTTCCTTCCTTTCTAGTTTTTGTATATCTATTGTAGGTTTTTGATTTGTGGTTTTAGTGGGGTTCATATATGTTGACCTATAACTATATACATGTTTTAAACTGGTAGTCATTTATGTACAAATGCAGTCTAAAAGATCTACTTTTTTTACTTCCCTCCCCCACATTTTGTGTTTCTGGTGTCATATTTTACATTTTCATGTTTATCATTTAACCATTTATTGTGGTTGTTGCTTTTCCAATTTTTTTCTCTTTTAATCTTTGTACTAGCTTTTACATGGTAAACCACAGCCTTTACTATATATTTGCCTTCACTAGTGAGATTTGTTTTCCTTTCCTATAAATTCTTATTACTTGTTGTAACCTTCTTTTTTTCCACTTAGAGAAGACTCTTAAACATTTTTTAGGGTCAGTTTAGTATTGATGAATTCTTTAATTTTTTGTTGGTCTGAAAAGGTTTTTTATCTGTTCTTCAACTCAATGATAATCTTGCTGGGTAGAGTATCTTAAGTAGTAGGGTTTTCCTTTTCAGCACTTTAAATATATCATGCCACTCCCTTCTGGCCTGTAAAATTTCTGCTGAAAAATCAGCTGATAGTCTTATGGGGGTTCCCTTGTGTAGGACTTTTTTTTCTTGCTGCCTTTAGAATTCTCTCCTTACCTTTAACTTTTGCCATTTTAGTTATGATATAATTTGGTGTGGGTCTCTTTGGGTTCATCTTCTTTGGGACTCTGTGCTTCCTGTACCTGGATATTTGTTTTCTTCTATAGGTTCCAGAAGTTTTCAGCCATAATTTTATCAAATACATTTTTGACCCCTTTCTCTCTCTCTCCTCCTTCTGGGATCTCTATAATGCTAATGTTGGTACATTTGGTGTTTTCCCAGAGGTTCCTTCAACAGTTCTCGCTCTCTCTTTTAAATTTGTTTTTCCTTTTGCTATTCTGACTGAGTGATTTTTGTTATTCTGTCTTCCAGATCAGTGTACATTCTTCTGTATCACGTAGTCTATTTTTAATTCCTTCTAGTGTCTTTCATTTCAATTATTGAATTCTTCAGCTCTGCCTGGTTCTTTTTTATATTTTCTCATTCCTATCAAAATTCTCACTGTGTTCATTTATTCTTTTCCATAGTTCTGTTACCATTCTTATTACTAATGTTTGAATACATTTATCTGATAAATTGTTTGTGTCTCTTGCATTAGTTTTTTCAGGGTTTTTTCTTGTTCTTTTGTTTGAAACAAATTCCTCTGTCTCCTCATTTTGCTTAACTTTCTCTGTCTCTTTGACATTAGATGAAACAGTTACCTACTGAAGTCTTGAAGAGGTGTCCTTGTGTTGGTGTGTCCCTGCACAGTTTTTGTGTGCCCAGTGGCTTTGGTGGGAGAGTAGGATCTGAAGTGAGAAGCAGTCACATCTTTTCCCACAGTGTGCTTCACCTGGGTGGGAGGTGGTACATAAATTTTTTAATTGTCTACAGAGTATTAAAAAGACAAAGTGCTTCATACTATAAAAATTATATTAAGTATCTGAATAAATTTTAAATTAAGATAACATGATGTTGCAATATCATACACTTCCTAATATTTAAAAGTACTTATTACTGAGGGAAGTAGATCAGATATTTTTGATTTCAATTTTACTCTCTACATTAAATTATTTACCAGATTTTTTTTGCCTTAATTGCTATCTGTGGAATCAAACCTGAATTAGTGGGAATTTTTTGCAACCTCACACCATTCAAATGTGTCTCATTTACGTCTGTTTCCCCAGTGCCTAAAACACAAGACATACTATGGGAGTTCAAAAACCTTCAATGTCTGGGCATTTTAAGTAAGTCCTCAAGATAAATGTGGTTTATAATTTTAATGGTACTAAATATTTAGAAAGAAGCACTGTAATTAATGTCTTAGGATAAGATCAATAAATAATCCATGCACAGTGGTAATAAATTCAAAGTTTCAATATGTGGTTTAATGTATTTTTCTTTAAATATAATTGATCCCATTGGACAAAGAACTCTTCTGGGACTGGACAGTGACTTTTTCATCTTTATATCTCTAGTACTCATCACAGTTCCCAGAACACATAAGACACTCAATAGAAGTGTTTTAAACAATGGAATCAATAGGTTTCAAAATATATTAAATAAATGGACAAATAACAGTTTAAGACACTGCATATTAGAAATCTATGATCATCAGGTATTACCAACTATTTTGTTTTGAAATTCTACCTCTAAATATGAGTCATAGGCAATATAGCAGACATTTTATTGAGTTTAAGTGATTTTTTTTAATTTTGAAAATATCTGCCAACTTCTTGAGATATATGAAATCATCTGAAATAATTCAGGGGTAAAAATATCTAGGCTTATTAATAGAAAAAAGCTAAATTTATTAGGGAAGATAATAAGTATGTGTTTTTCAATTTTTAAAAGATTAAAATTCAACAACCCACAAAAAAGACTTACTAATTTTATGGTATAATGGTATATATTTGTTCACTGTTTTTACATGGCTTTTTAGTTTGTAATAGTTTTAGATAGATGTACCAATATTCTGCATACAATTGTCAGTCCTTTTTTCACAAAATATAACAAGTGTTCTGTCATATTTTCACATGTATTTGGCAGCTGTTTTAATAACAACAAAATATTTCAATAAAATGACTTTCTATAACTGTTTAACCATTTTCTTTGGCATTTTTTAATATTATAAAGATCATTATTATTAAACTCACCAAATCTTTTTTGTCATCTCTACAATGAAAAAATTAATAGTATATGAACTGCAGTTTTTTTTAATGTAAGGAAAATTAGAAGATTCTTTTAAAACACTGAGCAGAGTGTTTGGCACACAATTTTTTTTTTTTTTTTTTTTTTGTGGTATGCGGACCTCTCACCATCGTGGCCTCTCCCGTTGCGGAGCAAAGGCTCCGAACGTGCAGGCTCAGCTGCCATGGCTCATGGACCCAGCCGCTCCATGGCATGTGGGATCCTCCCGGACCGGGGCACGAACCCATGTCCCCTGCATCGGCAGGTGGACTCTCAACCACTGCGCCACCAGGGAAGCCCTGACACAAAATTTTTAATGAATAAATGTATTGAATATAATCAGTATTACTCTAATCGTGGTTATTTTATTAGGTAAGTCCTAGACTAAACTGCAATAGTGAGAAGATTAAATGATACTGTGTTATTTTTTAACTCTCATGGAACAGACCAGACAGAGGTTGGTTTTCTAGATTTAGTAGGGTAATTAAACTTCGTGAGGTCATTCAAGGACCATAGTTTCTTCTCCTTTTTTTATTATTAAATTTATTTTTTGCTTTACTGTTCATTATCATCTGAAACCGATGAGGCTCACTAAGAGATAGTTGTTCTCTTCTGTTTGCAAAGAAATATAGTCTGTGGGTAGGTGGCTAAATGCTCAGAAGAAGGGAAGAAAGGGATAAGTGACATTAAGGAACAATTCCATCCCTCTGAACACCAACATATCCAAGGATATACGTCTTACAATACTTACACCTCCTCAAAAAGGAGACAGTGTTAAAGGGACATCCATAGATTCCATATCCAGCTGTAAACCCATGATTTCTGAGTAATATGCAGATGTGCAGGGCTCCTCCACCAGGTCCAGATATAGATCTTCATTTTCCTGTGGCCTATAAACTAAAATGTAAGTTTCCTCCCCTACACACATGCAGCTGATGTACACTACTGGTATAGGAACTGGATGACTTCAGTAGAATCCCCATTCTTAAAATATCTATTTTTAAAAGAAAAGAATGTGGTGGGCATGTTGGGGACAGAGTTAGTTTTCCATTGCAGTTATTAAAATCTGATGGATGGGAATTAAAGACTCACTGACTGGGCATATGGGCTTCTCCTTTACTATTAGCTTTTTGGAAATAAACAAAAACAAACAAACATGTCCATTGTCCTTTCTGGATTCTGGATTTGCTAGGAGCTTCTTATCAATCCATTATCCTTCATGGTCATGTCAAATGACACTGGAGTAAGTATGTATCCTCCTCTGCAATGACACAACTTCTACAGCCTGGTTTCTTGTGTAAAAGTTGTGGGCACAGAGGTTACAAGCTGTTTTAGGATTTGAAGTGTCAAAGGTATTGGAGGTGACTTTTTGGCTTCTTGGGCAATATATTTACTGAAAAACTTAAATTTTGGATGATTTGCTGTCAGAAACTTCTAAGTGTAATTTACCAAAGCCAAAATTCTCATCTAAGTATAGTTTTTAAATACAAAGTATCTCATTTATTTACTGTTTTTTCTTCTCAGTTCATGCCCCTCTTTCTCAATTTAATGAAAACTTGTGGCCAACTAAGCACTAAGTTTGAGTGGGAAGGATCTGGGGGATGAATCCCATTGTCTGATAGAGCGCACTTGTAGGGAGGTCCTTGAGAAAGGCTCTGAGTTTATCTCCTTATCTTTGTCATTGGAAAAATCTCAGTTTTTTCCCCCCCAAATTTGCAGATTTTAGTTTCTGGTAAATTTAGACTTTAGGCAGCTGACAGAGTCCCTTAGCAAAGCTAAGCAGAGGTTTGTTTGCAAACTGTGAAAGTGCTTAAGGTTTTCATGACTTTGCTACTTTTGACAATTACAGGCTACTTAATTGTAGATGGTCATTCAGTTTGGTTTTGTCTGATGTTTCCTCATGATTAGATAATGTTAGATGCCTTTCACATAGCTATTGTAGCAATTTGCTAGGGCTGCCATAACAAAGTACCACAGACTAGGTGGCTTAAACAACAGAAGTTAGTTTTCTCATAATTCTGGAGGCTAGAAATCTGAGATTAAGGTGTCAGCAGGTTTGATTTCTTTTGAGGCCTTTATCCTTGGCTTGTCGATGGCTGTCTTTTCTCTGTCTTTATGTTGTCTTCCCTCTGTAATAAGTACTTCTGGGGGTGGGGTGTTTAATCTGTGTATGTATTAGTAACCTCACTCACCATGAGAAACCTAGCCCCATGATTAATATATTGAACGGTTTTGAGACAGGTGAGGACCTGGGACCTGGGACCCTTTACCGGAGTGCTTGCACCTGGACAAATGTATCCTCCAGCAACAGAACACAAAGAAACTGTAAGGGACTGAAAATAACTGAACCCATATGCAGTTGAGGAAAAGTATGAACAATAAGATACAAAAAGGCCAAAACCCAACTGCCATTTTTGAGGTCCTGGAAGCAAAAGCAGGGTAACATGCATGATCCCTGTACTACCTCCTGTCTGATCCACCTATCAGCTCGCATCCTCACCCCATTTAAGAAACCAGCTTGCCCCAACTTGGGGAGTGAGCAAAGGAACCTCTTACTTGTTTTTACTCCCTCATGCTGCAGCATGAGTCCCAATAAAGCCTTGCCTGAATTCCTCATCTGGCCTCTTATCAATTTCTATTGATTAAAGAGTCCAAGAACCCTGGTCAGTATCAGGTTGTTCTATCTTCATGGGTTTAGGACCCAAGGTGGGTGAAGATGTAATCCCATGGAGGCATGGCCAGGACAGAGGAGCCCAAATATGGTGAAAAATGTCAATAAAAGGCAGCAGTCTGATGAGGGGAGTCTTAGTTTCATTGGGTCCTCATGGCCTGGGGTGACAGAACCCAAGTGCAGGGAGGAGGGTGTCTGGGTGGGGAGCCAGGGAGGAATCCTACTACAAGACCTGAAGCTGGATGAGGGGAACATCCATGATGGGGATGACCTTAACGAGGTATTGGAATCCTACCAGGGTGAAGAGAGCAATTGTATGGGGTGGTATGGTGGAGGGTGGTTAGAATCCAGCCTGGGATGTCAGAGCCCAAGAATGTGAGGGGAGTAGTTATGATAGAGACTGTTTGCAAAGCTTAAAATATTTACTGTACTATCTTACCCTTTTCAGAGAAAAATGTGATGATGCCTGACCTAGAAAAGAAAATTTAAACTCCAGTATATTGACTTCATTATATAACTTCCTGCAATAAATTATACTCTTAAACTTTTTACCACTCTTTAAGCAGAGTACTTATAGTTTTCCCAAAGCTATTTCTTATGATGGTGATATGCTTTCCTACATAATCCCTGTGATAAACTCTTACTACTTTTTGAGATTCGGCTTAATTATCACTTACTCTGTGAAACACTTTTTGATTATCTCCAACCCCCAGTAGAGAAATGCCCTACTCTCCTTTTGTTACTATTTTTTACTTATTCCTCTACAACTCCCTCTCACATACCACAGTTTGGGGTAAGGTACACATCCACATGTATATATACATAGGTATGCACATATACACGTTCCTATATATGCATGTGTACCTTACAACAAACTGTGATTTATATGAGAGAGATTTAAATATCTAAAAGATTTTTCTCTATTGTTTACAATGAATGATTGCTAAATACATGAGATAATATAACAACTTCTAATTTTACTGAGGGAAAAAGGCTATCCCCATAACTTCATGTTTCATCCATCTGATTTCTGCCTATTTAAGCACCATTGTCTTTTAAAATTTTACCCATTTTTCTGGTCATTTTTTTCCCTAAAATTTTATTTTATCCTTTTACTGCTTCATAAGCTGACTTGACCATAATTCGGACTTTACTTGATGACTCAGCAGTCTCATAACAATCTTTTATCCTTTTACTGTATGGCAATGTCATTCCAGAAGAACTCATTTTTTCTTCATTCAATCTTAGGACTGTCAGCTAGCTCACTTTTTACCTGTCCCTAAGAATCTCATTCTAGTGTTCTATTCCATTGGGCTATAGTCTGATACCAAATAACTAATTTTAAGAGTTATATATTAAATAAGAATTAACGAAACTCTGAATAAGAACTAATAAGTGCATTGGATATATTCCTTGAATAAACCTCATGACAAAATTTTATATATTCTAAGATGTTCTGTTGTTTTCTACTAGGTTTATGGCTTTGTTACTAAACACTGAAATGTTATTCCTGAACATGTAACCTTGAGACAGTGCTTATGTGTATATTTCGATTTAGATTAAAAACATAAGGTTTTTTAATTACATTTATTCCTCTGTGCTTTAAAATTCACTTAGAAGAAATATTTCAAATAGTCTAAGTAATTTTTACAGATGTTGAATTTGAATTCAGAAGGTTAACACTATATATATAGTTATTTTCCCACTACCAACCCTAATATTGTGCTTATACTATGCATTAGTGACTCAGAAAGCAATACTGCTGTTGTAAACTGTTCAGCTTGTGCCAAATATTCTTGCTCTTCCACCCCTGCTTCAAAATGTCATGTCTTTCAGCTGTTCAACTCCTAGCTGCCAAAAATCAACAAGCATCTGCTGGTTCCATTTTGTTATTCTAAATCAAAATCCATTGCCAACTGGAAACTTAATCAGCAATAAATTTGCCATATGATATTACTTGTGGTAATAACAATAACAAACATATCTACCAAATACATGAAGCTTCTAATTTTTTTTTCTATTTATACTTTTCAAATAGAAAAGAAAGTGAAAGAAGGTTGCTCTTTTAATCTATTAAATATCTTTGTCATATATATACATATATTTTATATATGTATGTAGTGTATATCATATCTAATATATGTAATACATATGATATCTATCTTTCTGTCTATAATCACTGTTGCATGTATTGTGGATCGCAGTCAAATGTTCAGTTGGTTTTATGGAAATAAAGTCAAGTCCTAAGTTCATTATTGTCCGACTAGTTGAAGTAACTAAAGGAATGGTGTTTTTGTCACAACAAACTCACATTCATATAACATCAATATAAACTCAAATTTGTAATCTTTTTTGTGATTTCCTTACAACTTAGCTAAAGTTTCATATAGAAAAGCAGAGATTACAGCAAATTCTGTGATTGAAAGTTTTCACATTAGTACCAGTACTTCAAATTTCTACTTTAGCTTTTCAAAAAGTGCTTTCACAAGCCTTTATCTTCAGAGACATCAAGTGCTATTTTCCACTGAAAATGCTAAAATTGTTAAATTAAGGTTGTCAATTTTTAAGATGCCTAAAATTTCCACATTAACACTGAAAGTGACCATAGATAAATTGATTGATGGAATGGATATGAGGGAAACATACTAACCCATACACATATATTTGTCACCTTTTTTGTGAACGAAAGAAAAAGACTGAATTTTTGAACCAAATTTTAGACATTTACAAAAGTAGATCTAGTCCAAGTTTATAAACTAATGCTCTTACAATGTCTTTATTAGTCTACTTCAGTATTATTTCTTCCAATGAGTAATACTTATATTAGATATATCTCTTTTGGTCTGACATCTGAAAAGGACTAAAATTAAGAGTAAGAACAATTTAGAACAGGAATAGCAATTCTTACACACAAAATATGATTTCTAATTAAGATGTTGCCCTCTTCATTCTGCAAACTCTTTGCTCTACTTATGCAATAGTATCATTTACTATCAGCTAGAAATCTCCCCTAGGCAAGACATAACAATTTATTTTAAGGAAACAATTTTGGTGTAAAAAGTTTTCTAGCTGGATTAATGAGAAGAGACCTAGACACATGGAAGTTCGCGTTTCCATTTAAAGGCTTCACATATGCTGATTTTCACTGGGTAAAGCTGAAGATTACCTATGTAAGTGTCAGAATAGTCCAGCATGTAGGTCAGGTGGCCCTGAATTAATCTCACTATGCTGAACAATACCTACTTTTCCTCAATTATTCATGATTTATTCTTATTAATGTTTGCAAACTCAACATATTGGTCAGACCTCACTAAGGTGTATTCAAGAAAATTAATGTGTCAGAAAAAGCTGTAGCTAATGTATATGAATAACACTTAAAATTTAGGGAAATTTTTAAATGTCAGGGTTTTAAGAATGGGCTTATTGCTCCACTTGCTGTTTTACAGCTCATCAAATGGCACTATATATTTATTCTATGTGTTTTTTCTTAAGGTAATAATGTCTGGATAAATTTCAATTTTATTCATGATGTAGTAATACAGATCTAAACAAGTAAACTTGACATGCTAAGTATTTATAAAACATGTTTTAATTTTCCTTTTCCAAGAGAAGCTTTTTCCCACACAATGCAGTTTTTCGTTTGAACACATTTTCCTCCATATTATTGCTGCCTATAATGATGCCAAGTGGCAGTGCCCTGAATATAGCATCTGTATAGTTATGTATTTCCAGAAACTGGCCACATAATAACCCATCACCGGTCCACTCCAACATGTCAAACTGTGATTATCTGCTTAGTTGTATCTCCCAACCCTAGCCTCCTTTCATTTTGAGCACACAACTGCACAGCTATTTACTGTTGTTAAAGCATCTGTTTGGGGGCATGTCATCAATTCTAGTGCTGTTGGCATCAAATAGTTGGCCAGATTCCCTTATGGAATTTTATAATTTGTTTTCTTTATATTTTGGAGCAGGCCAGTAACTTTTTAGAAAGGAAGATTATGGATCAGATGTATAGTTCCCCAGACATTGTTTCTGTTTTTGATATGTAAATATGTTCTTTAATCATCAAAACACCTAGGAGACATGCTCAGTTGATCAGGCATTTTGGGACAAAAAAAAAAGCAAGAGGGAAGATAGTCAATGAAAGACAAGAAACCCATGAAAAAATGAATGTTTTCCTAGAGGAAAGGCTGAAACAATTTAATTTATAATAGAAATATCATTGAGTAAATAGGCATTCAAGGAAGTGAAGAGAATTTTAGAAAAGCTAAATAGACTGTCACTGAGTGAAAGTTCCTGACTCAGGAGTCACAAAGTCCTTGGTTCAAGTCCTTAAAGCCATTTAATGCCAGCGTTGGTAGGAACAGTTCCCTTGTGTAAAATGGAGAAAATATTAGCAAACTCAAAGTGGTGTTATATAAACTAATGAGAAAATTGTAGTTGGTTAATAATTATAGTTATTTCCTTTTTTCCCCTTTAGATCCCAAGGCCTTGTCTGACTCTATTTAAAATTCTTAAAAAATATATATTTTATATGCATTAGGACATGTTCTATTTTTATAATCATTTAATCTCTTTGTCTTATTCCTCAAATTAGAGACTTCCTTAGGGCAAAAACAATATCTTATTTCTTGATTATCTGACAATGGTCTCTCTTCTAATGAATTCAAAATATTAGTTAAGCAATAGGTTTTTAATTGTTTGACATCTGGAGGGAAGGAAGACTTCCCTCTGGTGTAGAATCATTTCAGTGTTCTCAAAAAATCCTACAGAGTCATAAAATAGAATTGCAATGCAAGTTTTTCCCCATCAGCAACATTTCTGTAATTAATGCCACTTCTTTCAGTAATTTATTTAATCAGGTTCCATGGAAAAAAGATAAATAAAACACCATTATTTTGTGTTATTGATGTTATTTTATTATGATAAATAAAACAATCTGTGCCTGAAGTTCCAAGTTTAGTTCACATAGCTAAGAAAAAAAAGAATGCAATAAATTATGTAATAAATATATACACCAGTCCTAGGAGAAGAGGTAGAATTGTGCCTGTAGAAGTCTTCCTAGATGAGGTAAAAATTGATTTGATCCTTGTTGGATGCATATCAATTTAGAGATACACAAAAATGAAATTAATTTCAGATTGAAAGAAGAGCATATATCAATCAATGAAGAAGTGAAAGAGCATCAAATACACAGAAAACTACACATTTCCCAGGATTGCTGAAGTATGGAGTGAGAAGAATGGTTTGAAAGATTAGGTGCTACAGGACCTAATATGTCTTCTTAAGGAGTTTGAGTTTTTTCCAGAAATAGAATAATTTTAAGATAAGCAGAGGCTTACAAGTTTTGAAATTTTAAAAGATAATTTTATAACTGTTTGAAGGATGGGTTTAATGAAAAATAAATAGAAGCAAAACAGTTAAAAGAAGTTAAGTAAGTCTGGTATAACGTAATAGCAGTGAGGATGGGAAAGAGAGCTGTATATGAGATAAATGGCAGATTTTAATAATTGAATGAATTTAAATAAAGAGAATGTCATAGGTTAAGCTTCCCTGGAAACAGATATTGTGGCAGAGCTGTGTGTACACAAAGGTCAGTTGGGAGTGCTCTAGGAATCAACCCAATGCAGGAATAAAGGGAGGCAGGATTCTACAGAAGAGGTTGGGTTATTGATGTAGTCTAAACAGAGGTCATTCAATATGACAAGGACCTCTGAAGCTAGGATGGAAGTTTAGAATTGGGCATGGACCAATCTCTGAACTTGACCCTAAGAGTATCCTTGAAGTAAGGTCAGTGTGATGGCATTGGGGGCTTAGTTGTGAGCTGTTAGCTCCAGGGCAATAAATGTCTTCGTCTAGGCAATGCATGATTGCATTCAGTGCAGAGAAGGAAAGGGAGAGGCCAAAAATTTTTTCTAAGTTTGAGATTAAGATCATCTAAGTGTGATTTATGGACAGTTCCTTAAAAACATATATTTCTAACAATAACATTAGGTATTATATAGTACTGTTGATGTTCTTTTTGAGAACAACCAAGAGCAACAAGACCCCTTTTGTTATTGTCTTTAAGGAAATAGAAAAGACCAGTGAGAACTTCTTATGAAAAGTCATTGCAATTGTGTCTTTACTGCAGTACAGTAGGCCGTCCATATCTGCAGGTTCCACATCTGTGGATTCAACCAAATCTGGATTGAAAATACATGGGGAAAAAAAATCCCAGAAAGTTCCAAAAAGTGAAACTTGAGTTTGTCCCTAGCTGGCAACTATTTACATAACATTTACTTTGTATTGAACTGGAAGTCTGTACATTTTTACCACCTTCACCAATTTCATCCACCCCCCACTGCCTCTGGTAACCACCAATCTGTCTATATCTATGAGTTCAATTTGTTTTAGTTTTTAGATTCTACATTTCAATGAGATTATATGGTATTTGTCTTTGTCTGATTTATTTCACTTAGTTTAATGCCCTCAAGGTCCATCCATGTTGTTGCAAATGGCAGGATTCCCTTCTTTTTATGGCTGAATAATATTTCATTGTGTATGTGAGTATGTATCACATTTTTCTTTACCCATTGATGCATTGATGGACACATAAGTTGTTTCAATATCTTGGCTATTGTAAATAATGCTGCAATAAACATAGGGATGCAGATATATTTTCCAGTTAGTGTTTTCATTTCCTTCAGATAAATACCTACATGTGGAATTTCAGGATCATATGGTAGTTCTATTTTTAATTTTTGAGGAACCTCAATACTGTTTTCTATAGTGGCTTCACCAATCTACATTCCAAGTAACAGTGCAAGAGGGTTCCCTTTTTTTTCACATCTGTGCCAACACTTGTTATTTCTTGTCTTTTTGATAATAGCTGTTCTAATAGGTGTGAAGTGATATCTCATTGTGGGTTTGATTATATTTCCCTGATGATTAATGATGTTGGGCACCTTTTCATGTACCTATTGACCATCTCTATGCCTTCTTTGTAAAAATTGCTATTCAGATCCTCTGCCCATAATTAAATTAGATTTTTTTTTCTTTTTCTTTTTTCCTTTTTTTTTTTTTTTTGCTGTTGAGTTGTATGAGTTCTGGATGTACTTTAGATATTAACCCCTTATCAGATATACAATTTGCAAATATTTTCTCCCATTTCATAAGTTGCCTTTTCATTTTAATGATGGTTTTCTTTGCTGTTCAGAAGTTTTTTAGTTAGATGTAGTCCCAATTGGTCATTTTTGCTTTGGTTGTCTTTGCTTTTGGTGTTAAATCCAAGAAATTATCACCAAGAACAATGTCAAAGAGCTTACCACCTATGTTTTCTTCCAGGAGTTTAATGGCTTCAGGTCTCACATTCAAGTCCTTATTCCATGTTGAGTTGATTTTTCTGTATGGTGTAAGATATTGGTCCAGTTTCATTCTTTCACATGTGGCTGTCCAGTTTTCTAAACATCATTAATTGAAGAGGCTATCCATTTCCCATTGTATATTCTTGACTCCTTTGTCATAAGTTAATTGCCCATATATGTGTGGGTTTATTATGGGCTATCAGATCTGTTCCATTGAACTATATGTCTGTCTTTATGCCAATGCCATACTGTTTTGATTACTATAGCCTTGTAAATATGTTTTGAAATCAGGACTTGTGATACAACCAGCTTTGTTCTTCTTAAGTTTGCTTTGACTATATGGTCTCTTTTGTGATTCCATATAAATTCTAGAGTTGTTTGTTCTCTATTAAAAATGCCATTGGAATTTTGATAGGGATTATAATGAATCTGTTGTTTGATTTGGACAGTATGAAAATTTTAATAATATTAATTCTTCCAACCTCTGAGCATGAAATATCTTTCTATATACTTTTGACATCTTCAGCTTTATTTTTATCAATGTCTTATAGTTTTCAGGGTACAAGTTTTTCACCTCCTTGGAAAAATTTATTTCTAGTTATTTTATTTTTTGAATAAAATTGTAAATAGGATTGTTTTTGTAATTTTTCTTTCTGATAATTCATTATTAGTGTATAGAAAAGCAACAGATTTTTGTTTATTCATCTTTATCTTGCAACTTTACTGAATTCATTCTTTAATTCTAATAGTTTTTCTGGTGTAGAATTTAGGGTTTTCATATATATCATGTCAATTGCAAACAGTGACAGTTTTAATTCTTCCATTCTAATTTGGATGATTTTTATTTCTTTTTCTTGCCTAATTGCTCTAGGTAGAACTTCCAATCCTATGTTTAATAAAAGTAGCAATAGTGGATAGTCTTGTCCTGTCCCTTGTCTTAGAGGAAATGATTTCAGTTTTTTACCATTGAGTATGATGTCAGCTGTGGCCTTGTCATATATGGCCTTTATTATGTTGAGGTAAATTTCATGTATACCCACTTTCTTGAGAGTTTTTATCATAAATGGATGTTGAATTTTGTCAAAGGTTTTTTATATATCTATTGAAATAATCATATGACTTTTATTCTTCATTTTGTTAATGTGATATATCATGTTGGTTGATTTATAGGTGTTGAACAATCTTTGCATCCCTGGAATAAATCCCACTTGATCATGTTGTGTCATCATTTTAATATATTGTTGAATTTAGTTTGCTAATATTTTGTTAAAGATTTTTGCATCTATGTCCATCATGGATATTAGCCTATAGTTTTCTTTTCTTGTAGTGTCCTTATCTGGACAGAAAATGACACTATAAGAAAACTATAAACCAATATCCTTAATGAATATAGATGCATAAATTCTCAACAAAATCCTAGCAAACCAAATTTAATAGCACATTAAAATGATTATAAATTATGACCAAGTGGTATTTATACCTGGGATGCACCAAGAGTGCATGAGGGCTCCAATTATTGTTATTCAACCCCACTGGTTATGCTGTTATCTGTTTTGTTTAGGTTTTTATGATGGTCACCCTAACATGCATGAGGTGATATTTCATTGTAGTTTTGTTTTACATGTTCCTGATGATTAGTGATGTTGAACATTTTTTATATACCCATTGGCCGTTTGTATGTCTTTTTTGAAGTAATGTCTATTCAGGTCCTTGCTCATTTTTTTTTTATCAAGTTACCTGTTTTGTTTGTTTGTTTGCTTAGTTTTGTTTTCGCTATTGAGTTGTAGAAGATTCTTATATACTTTGGAGATTAACTCTTTATCAAATATATGATTTGAGTTTTTTTTTTCCTTTTCCACAGATTAACTTTTCACTCTGTTGAATGTTTACTTTCCTGCACAGATGTGCTTTGATGTTCCACTTGTATGTTTTTGCTTTTGTTGCCTGTGATTTGGTGTCAAATTCAAGCAATCATTTCTAAGACCAATGTAATGGTATTCTCCTTATGTTTTCTTCTAGGAGTTTTATAGATTCAGGTCTTACATTTAAGTCTTTAATCCAGCTGGAGTTGAATTTTTTGTATTGTGTAAAATATGGGTCCTATTTTATTCTACTTCTACTTCTTCCTTTTTAATTTGTATGCCTTTTATTACTTTTTCTTAATTATACTCACTAGTAGTTCCAGTACTATGTTGGAAAGAGTTGGTGAGAATGGGTATCCTTGTTTTCTTCCCTGATCTTAGAGAAATGTCTTTTGGTTATTATTATTACTGTTGAGTATGATTTAGCTGCAGCTTTTATTATGTTTAAGAAATTTTCATTATTCCTTGTTTGTTAGTGTTTTTAATAATGAAAAAGGTTTAAATTTTGTCAAATGCCTTTTCTGCATCTATTGAGATGATTATATAATTTTTATCCTTTGTTTTGTTAATGTGGTGTATCACACCAATTCATTTTTGTATGTTGAACCATTCTTCTATCCCAGGAATAAATCCTGCTTGGTCATGGTGTATGATTCTTTTAGCTAGCATTTTGTTGAGAAATTTTGTATCTATATTCATCAGGGATATTGCTTTGTAGCTTTCTTATAGTGTCTATTTCTGGCTTTGGTATCAGGATAATGCTGGCTTCATAAAAATAAGTTGGGAAATATTCCCTCCTCTTCATTTTTTGGGGAGGGTTTGAGAAGCATTAGCAATCTTCCCTAAATAATTCAGAGAATTTACTAATGAGTCCATCTGGTTCTGGTCTTTTCTTTGTTGGGATGTTTTGGATTACTGATCTCCTTGCTGAGACTTAGTCTTAGTAGGTTGTTGTTTCTAGGAATTTATCCATTTCTTCTAGGTTCCCCAATTTGTTAGCATATGATTGTTCATAGTGGCCCCTTATGAGCCTTGTATTTCTGTAGTATCAGTTGCAATGTCTCCTTTTTCATTTATAATTTCATTCATTTAAGTCCTCTTTCTTTTTTGCTTGACTAGTCTAGTTGATGTTTTATCAATTTTGTTTGTCTTTAATAAAAAACAACTCTAAGTTTTGTTGATCTTTTTTAGTCTTTCTAGTTCCTATTTTATTTACTTTTAATCTCTATTAGTTCTTTCCTTCTGCTAATTTTGTGCTTAGTTTCTTCTTTTCTAGTGTCTTGTGGTGTAAATTTAAATTGTTTAAGATCTTCATTTTTAATGTAGGTATTTATTGCTTTAAATTTCCTCCGAGTACTACTTTGCTGCATGCTATAAGTTTTGGCATGTCATATTTTTGTTTGCAGATTGTCCCAAGATATTTTCTAATTTCCCTCAATTCATTTTTTGACTTGGTTGTTTCAGAGCATGATGTTTAATTTCCACATATTTATGAATTTTCTAACTTTCCCTCTGCTATTGCTTTCCAGTTGTATTCCACTGTGATGGGAGGATATACTTGGTATTATTTCAGTCTTCTTAATTTTGTGGCCTAATATGTGATCTGTCACAGAGAATGTTCTATATGCACTTGAGGAGAGTATGTGTTCTGTTGCTGTTGAGTGCAATATTCTGTTTATGTCTGTTAGACCTGATTGGTCTATAGTGTTTAGTCCTCTGTTTCCTTAATGTTCTTCTGTCTGATTGTTCTATCCATAATGAAAATGGGTATTAAAATATCCTGATATTGGGCTTCCCTGGTAGCGCCCCAGTAAAATTTTGTAAACGCAGAGCCTGCGTGTCCGGAGCCTGTGCTCCGCAATGGGAGAGGCCACAACAGTGAGAGACCCGCGTACAGCAAAAAAAAAGAAAAAAGAAAAAAATATCCTGCTATTATTGCATTGTTATCTATTTCTCCCTTCTGTTCTTTCAATATTTGCTGACAGGGAAGGATTTACTACTGCCATCATTTTTTTTTTTTTTTTTTTGCGGTACACGGCCCTCTCACTGCCGTGGAGCACAGTTGCGGAGCACAGGCTCTGGACGTGCAGGCTCAGTGGCCATGGCTCACGGGTCTAGCTGCTCCACGGCATGTGGGATCCTCCCAGACTGGGGCATGAAACCGTGTCCCCCACATCAGCAGGAGGACTCTCAACCACTGCGCCACAAGGGAAGCCCTATTGCCATCTTTTTAATTGTCTTGTGTGTCTTGTAGCTTCTTTGTCTTCTTCTCTTTTGCTGTGTTCCTTTGTGTTTCATTATATTTGTTGTGACATGCTTTTATTTCGTTTTCATTTTCTTTTGTGAATTTTCTCTAGGTATTCTCTTTGTGATTACCATAGGACTTATATAAAGCACATTATAGTTACAAAAATTTATTTTCAGCTTATGATAACAATTTCAATCATATGCAAAATTTTACACTTTTGCTTCTTCCTCTTCCACACACATTTTATGCTATTGATGTCACAAATTATTCCTTGTTTTACCCTGTATTCATTAATATATTTTACATAGATTTTTCTTTTAAATTCTATACAGGAATTAAAAGTAATTTACATACCATCATTACAGTATTACAGCATTCTGTATTTGTCTATATATTTACCCTATCAGCATTCTTATGCTTTCATATTACTATAAGGCATCCTTTTTTTTCAACATGAAAGACTCCCTTTGGCACATTTTCTAAGTCAGAGCTAGTGGTTGATAAGCTCCCTTAGTTTTTGTTTTTTGGAGAATGTCTTTTTCTCCTTCATTATTGAGGGACAGATGTGCTAGGTATAGTATTCTTGGTTAGATTATTTTTGTTGTTTCTTTCAGCCCTTGGAATATATTATACTACTCCCTTCTGATCTGCAATGTTTTTGCTGATAAATCTACTGATAGTCATATTAGGATCTCCCTCATACACAGTGTGTCAATTTTTCTTGTTTTCAAAATTTTCTCTTTGTCTTTGACTTTGACAGTTTGATTATAATATATCTCATTGTGGATTTCTTCGGGTTTCTCCTATTTTCTGTCTGCCGAGCTTCTTGAATCTGAATGCCCAGATTTGAGAAGTTTTCAACTATTATTTCTTCAAATGAGCTTTCTCTCCCTGTCTTTCTCTTTTAACTTTTTGAGATACAATAATGTGTATATTGTATATCATATGTATAATGAGTACATATGGTGTCCCATACATCCATTAGATTTTCCTCACTATTCTTCATTCTTTTTTTCTTTTTATTCCTCTGGCTGGATAATTTCAAATGACTTGTATTTTAATTTGCTTATTTGTTCTTCTGCTAAATCAAGTCTGCTATTGAATCTCTTTAATGCAATTTTCAATGCAGTTATTTTTTTTTTGAAATCCAAAATTTCTCTTTGGGTCTTTTATTTTTTATCTCTTTGTTGAAATTCTCATTTTGTTCATGCATTGTCTTCCTAAACCCAATGAGCATCTTTATGATAATTGTTTTGAATTATTTTTTCAGATAATTTATAGACCTCTTTCTATATGTTCAATTTCTAGAGATTTATTTTGTTACTTTTAATGGTCTATGTTTTCCTGTTTGTTCATGTTTCTCATAATTTTGTGCTGGTATCTGTGCACTTTAAAAAACAGCCATCTCTCCCAGTCTTTACAGCCTGAGTTCCTATGGGAAATACCTCCTAGAAATTCTGAGGGCTTCTCATAACTTTTTGGTAGATGTGTCTTCTCTGGACTTGTACATGTAAATTTCCAGTTATAGTCTTTACCAGTTTCTCTTTTCAGAAGCTTGCAATATCTTGCTCTCTTTTGTGCTGATTTGTGGTACTGCTGGTTTTGTGGAGCAGCAGGAGGCCACAATTAAGTGGCCTGTCCCTCTTTTGTTCTTATTGGCCCCAGGATCTGGAGTTTCTGGGTGCCATCAATGCTCCCATGTAGGCAAGACAGAAACTAGTCCTTCAGACAGCCCCCTAAAAAGACAGAATATTAGATGTGTACTTCAGCTATCTCTCTTCCCAAGAAGTCAGGAGCTGGGGATTTACTCCTGTTTGCTCCATGTTGTGCCAGGAGAGAAGGGCTCTGGCAGGTGTATACATGTGTACATAGTATTCCATTGCCACCTTTGTTCTCAGTATCTCCCAACTTGATACCCTTTCCTTTCAGCTCTTAGATTTGGGAAAGACAGAAACCAGTCTCTTGGGCAGTCCTCTCCCCCAGAACTGGAAAGTTGGACACACAGCGTGCAACTGTTCTCCTTTTTCCCAGAGGTAGAATTCACCAAACAAATTGATCTCTGTCTGTTGTACCATGGGTCTTGCAGAGCAGGAACAAGCCTCAAGCAAGCTTCCCTCCTCTCTTTTGTTCTCATTAGCTCTCAGGCATCTAAAATATGCTGATCCCATCAGCACTCACAGACGGGCGATACAGAAACCAGATGAAAGAGTGGGCTTCACCCCCTCAATCCCCCCAAAACCAGAAGGTTGGACGCATGCTCCAACTTTTTCTCCTCACAAGGAATAACCAACAGTTGGGTTTTTTACTGATTGCTTTGTGCTTTTCCATGTGGGAGGGGCACTGGTGGGTGCATACCTGGTATTCTAAACCATCACTTTTCTTCTCTAGGTTCAGGAAAAATAGAATCCTGTCCCTCCAGCAGGCTTCTGAAAAGTCAGAACTTTGGATGTATGGTCCACTCTTCTCTCTTTGTCTCTACGAGAATCTAAGAGTTGGAATTTTCTTCTCTATTGCACTGTGGTATGCTGAGGGGAGAGGGTGTAGAGAGTGGGTGCCAAAATTTTCCTTCCTGCTTGAATGCAGCTGTTTTCACACTCACCTGGGATGCAGGAACCTCATAACTGGTTTCTGAATTTCTCATGAAGGGAGTTGTTCTGTATATTTTTAATTTGAAATCTTAGTAGGGAGGGTCTGAGTCTTCCTATTCTACCATCTTGCTGACATCACTCCCTCTCAAAGTCACTATTTTTAATCAAACTATGCAGTTATAAACTTTCTTCCTTTGACCTCTATATCATTTTATTTTAATATCTTTTCAAACACTTATGTTACCTTGCATGATAAATATTTAACATTTACTCTATAATCTCTTAGAGATTAGAATTTTCTGAGGGAAGCAATTATGTCTTTTTCAACTTTGTATCACCTCATTGCTTAGTAACTAATTATTAAAAGAATGAATCATGTATTCTTTTCAATTTATTTTTCTATACATATAAAATAAAAAAAATCTATGCCTTCATATTTCAACAATAAGATCCCAACCCTTTTCTTCACGTGCTTATATGTGTAGCTATCATTAGATCTTACTTGCAATTGTATTTTTAATTTCAAATTCCAATTGTTCATTACTGGTATATAGGCAATCAATTAACTTTTGTATATTAACCATTTATCCTGAAACATTGCTATAATTATTTACAAGTTCCAGGAGAATTTTATTGATTCTTTGGGATTTTCTATAGACAATCATGATATCTGAGAACAAAGACATTTTTATCTCTTTTTTCTCAATCTGTGTACCATTTATGGCATTTTCTTGTATTTTTGCAATAGCTAGGACTTCTGATACAAAGTTGTATAAAGTGGTGAGACGGGGCATTCTTGCCTTGTTCCTTGTATTAGGGGGAAAGCAACTAATTTCTCACCATGAGGTTAAATGTTAGCTGTAGGTTTGTTGTAGATGTTCTTTATTAAGTTGAAAAACTTGCTCTCTGTTCCCATTTTGCTGAGATATTTTTATCCACTAATGGTTTTTGGATTTCGTCAAAAGCTTCTGTTGCATCAATTAATATAATCAGATAAATTTTTCTTCCTTAATCCATTGATGTAGTAGATTATATTAATTGATTTTTTTAACGTTGAATCAGCTTTGTATATCTGGAATAAAACCCATTTGGTCATGGAGTATACTATTTTTTATATATTCTTTGATTTGACTTGCTAATATTTTAAGACTTTTAATTTTTTTTATGAGAAATATTGATCTATAGTTTTTCTTTCTTTTAATGTCTTTATCTGGTTTTGGTATTACTGTTGGTCTAATAGAATGAACTGGGAAGTTGGATTAGTTCTCTGGAATTGCCAAAGTAAAAAATATCACAGACTGAATGGCTTACACAACATAAATTTATTTTCTCACAGTTCTGGAGGCTAGAAATCCAAGATCGAGATGTTGGCAGGTTTGGTTTCTACTGAGGCCTTGCTCCTTGGCCTGTAGATGGCCATCTTCTTGCTATGTCCTGACATCATCTTTCCTCTGTGCATGTGCATCCCTGGTCTGCATGTGTACATAAATTTCCTCTACTTTGAAGGACACCAGTCGCATTGTATTATGGTCTACTATCACAGTCTCACTGTAACTTTACCACATCTTTAAAGACTTTATCTCCAAATACAGTCATATTCTGAGGCACTGCGTATTAGGGTCTCAACAAATGAATTTCAGAGACACAATTCAGTTCATAAGAGAAGTGTTCACCCTGCTTATGTTTTCTGCAAGAGATTATAAAGAATTGGCATAATTTCTTCCTAAAATGTTTGGTAGAATTCATTATTGAAACCATTTAGGCTTGATGCTTTTTTTTTGTGGTGTTATTATTTTTTCATTTCTTTAATATATATAGACCTATTAAGATTCTTTTTCCATATGTGAGTTTCAGTTATTAGTGTATTCAAGAATTGGTTCAATTTCATCTAATTTATGAAATTATGTCCATAGGGTTATTCAGAATATCCCTTTACTATGCTTTTGATGTCCTTGGGATCAGTAGTGATGATTTTTATTTCATTTCTAATATTGGTAATTATATCTTCTTTTATTCTTGGTTTTTCTGGCTATGAGTTTGTCAATTTTATTTCTTTTCAATAACAAATTATTGATTTTAGATCTTTCTCTTTTTCTGATATATTCATTCAAAGCTATACATATCTCAATAAGTACTGTTTTGCTCCATACCACAAATTTTCATTAAGTTCAAAATATTTTAATATGTCTCTTGAAACTTCTTTGACCCATATTTTATTTAGAAGTGTGCTGTTTAATCTCCAGGGATTTTCCAATTATCTTTTTGTTAGTGATTTCTGGTTTCATATTTGTGGCCTGGTAGCATATGTTGCATGATTTCTATTATTTTAAATTGTTTTCAGATGTGTTTTATTACCTAGAATGTAGTTTATCATGTAATGTAGTTCCATGTGAGCTTGAGAAGAATGTGTATTCTGCATTTGTTGGATGAAGCATCTATAAATGTCATTTACAGCAAGTTGATTGTTGGTGCTTTTCAGGTCAAATATATCCTGACTGATTATTTGCCTGCTTAATCTATCAGTTACTGAAAGAGGAATGTTTAAATCTCTAACTATAACACTAGATCTATTTCACCTTATAATTTTATTTAATTGTTTATTTATTTACCTACCTACCTCAGGTATTTTGACATTCTGTTGCTATGTACATAAGTGTTAAGGATTATTATGTCTTCTTAGAGAATTAACCCCTTTATTATTATGTAATCTCCCTATTTATCTGTAATAATTTTCTTTGTTATGAAGTTTGCTTTGTCTGAAATCATTAGAGCTACTTAAACTTTCTTCTGGTTAGTGTTAGCATAGTATATCTTTCTTTGTCCCTTTACTTTTAAACTGAGTCATTAAAGTTAAAGAGAATTTCTTATAGACAACATATGTTGGTGTATTTTTTTTTAAATATACTCTGACATTCTCTGTCCTTTATTTGGTGTATTTATCACACTCATATTTAAAGTGATTACCGAAATTGTTTAATCTGTACCATATTTGTAACTGTTTTCTCTTCATTTAAATTATCTCTTTTTTCCTCTATTTTACAGGCTTCACTGATTTTTATAGTGCATTTATATAATTTCATTTTATCTCCTCTCTTAGGATATTGATTATATTTCTTTTAAACATTTTTTTAGTGTTTCACTAAAAATTTTGCAGGATTCAGTTACAACTAATCTGAGTACATACTCAAATAACACTGTACAGCTTTATAGGAGTGCAAGAACCTAATAACAAATTATTCACAATTCTTCCTTCCCATCCCTTATAATGAGGGTGTCATTTATTTCACTTTTGCATATTTTATAATCACCCAATACACTGTTGTCATTCTTACTTTGAATAAACAGTTTTCTGTTAGATTAGTTCAGAATAGGAAAATAAAATATTTTATTTGACCATCATTTATTCCTTCTCTGACACTATTCCTTTCTTTATGTAGATCTGAGTTTCTGACTATATAATTGTCTTTCTTCATGAAGAACTTGCTTTAACATTTTTTTGCAGAGAAGATCTACTGGTAATGAATCCCCTTAATTTTTCTTTGTTTATAAAAGCCTTCCTGTATTTTTCATTTTAGAAGCAAAATTCTGAAGACCTCTAGGTTGGTGGTGGTGGTTGTATTTTATTTTTTCTTTTAACAGCTTAAATATTTCACTTTAAATATGTAAATAACAGCTTAAATATTTCACTCTACTTCTTATCATGTTCCTCCTCTAGTAAGGTGCTTTTTAAAAATTTTTAAATTTAAATTTAAATTTTAAATTTAAATTTAAATGTTTTTTTTAAAATTTATTTAAAAAAGTTTTTTGGCCACATGGCCAAAAACATGGCATGTGGGATCTTAGTTTCCCTACCAGGGATCAAACTCATGCCTGCTGCATTGGAAACATGGAGTCTTAACCACTGGATTGCCAGGGAATTCCCATAAGATGCTTATCTTTTTTCCCTTTCTGGCTGCTTCTAAGATTTTCTCTGCCTTTTGTTTCTTGCAGTTTGAATATGATATGTCTAGGTGTAGTATTTTTGTTATTTATCCTTCATGGTGATTGTTAGCTAAGAATCCTATATCTCTGTTTTGTTGTCTCTATTAGTCAAAGTTCTCCAGTGAAACAGAATCAATAGAATGTGTGTGTGTGTGCACACGCATGCACACACACGTGCGCACAAACATGCATGCATATGAGAGAGAGAGGGAGGGTGTAGAGAGTGAGAGAGGTTTATTCTAAGGCATTGGCTCACATGCTTGTGGTGGTTATGTCCAAAATCTGCAGGATTGGGAGGCAGACTGGACACTCAGGCAAGAGTTGCACTTTGAATACAAAAGCAATCTACTATCAGGATTCTTCTGTGGTGAGAATAGGTTGGTCTTTGTTTTATTAAGGCCTTCAGCTGACTGGATGAATCCCATTCACATATGGAGAGTAATTAGCTTTACTCAAAGGCCGTGCATTTAAATGTTAGTCTAATCCACAAAACACCTTCACAGAAACATCCAGTATATTTGACCAAATATCTAGGCACTATGGCTTAGCAAAATTGACATATAAAATTGACAATCACAGTGTCTGTCATTAATTTTGAAAAATTTGTGGTAATTATTACTTCAATTATTTCTTCTGTATCAATATATCTTTTTCTTTCTGCTCTCCAATAATATATTCAACTTTTGAATTGTCTTACAATACTGGATGTTCTGTTGTGATTTTTCTCCCCATCCTTTTCTCTTTTTGCTTTTCTTTTTATTCTTGTTTAATGCTTTTATTTATTTTTAACATTTTTATTTTACTTAGGAGTATCATTGATTAACAATGTTTTGTTAGTTTCAGGTGTATAGCAAAGTGATTCAGTTTTACATATATATGTATCTATTCTTTTCTAAGTTAGGTAATTACAGAATATTGAACAGAGTTCCCTGTGCTATACAGTAGGTCCTTGTTGGTTATCTATTTAAAATATAACAGTGTGTATGTGTCAATCCCAAACTTCCAATCTATCCCTCCCCTCACCCTTCCCCCCGGTAACCATAGTTTGCTTCCTACATTTGTAAATATTTCTGTTTTGTAGGTCAGTTCATTTATGTAAATTTTTTTAGACTCCACATGAAAGCGATATCATATGATATTTGTCTTTCTCTAACTTATTTAGTAGGATAATCTCCAGGTCCGTTTATGTTGCTGCAAATGGCATTATTTCATTCTTTTTAATGGCTGAGTAATATTCCATTGCATATATGTACCACCTCATCTTTATATTCATTCACCTGTCAATGGACATTTAGGGTGCTTCCATGTCTTGCTATTATAAATAGAACTGCAATGAAATTGGGGTGAATATATCCTTTTGAACTGTGTTTTTCTCTGGATATATACCCAGGAGTGGGATTGCTGGATCATATGGTAGCTCTATATTTAGTTTTTTAAGGAACCTCCATAACGTTCTCCAAAGTGGCAGTACCAATTTACATTCCCATCAACAGTGTGGGAGGGTTCCCTTTCATGCACACCTTCTCCAGCATTTATAGTTTGTAGACTTTTTGATGATGGCGATTCTGACTGGTGTAGGTGATATCTCATTGTAGTTTTTGTTTGAATTTCTCTAATGATTAGCAATGTTGAGCATTTTTCTTGTTCCTCTTGGCCATCTGTATGTCCTCTTTGGAGAAATGTCTATTTAGGTCTTCTGCCCATTTTTTGATTGGGTTGTTTGTTTTTTTTGATATTGACCTGCATAACGGTTTGTAAATTTTGGAGCTTAACCCCTTGTCGATCTCATCATTTGCAAATATTTTCTCCCATTCTGTGGGGTTTTTGTTTTTTTTATGGTTTCCTTTGCTGTGCAAAAGCTTTTGAGGTTAATTAGGTCCCATTTGTTTATTGTTGTTTCCATTAATTTTGGAGACATATCAAAAAAGATATTGCTGTGACTTATGTCAAAGTGTGTTCTGCCTATGTTTTCCTCTAAGAGTTTTATAGTAGCCAGTCTTACATTTAGGTCTTTAATCCATTATGAGTTTGTTTTTGTGTACAGTATTAAACAATGTTCTAATTTCTTTTTTTACATGTAGCTGACCAGTTTTCCAGCAGCATTTATTGAAAAGACTGTATTTTCTCTACTGTATAGTCTTGCCTCCTTTGTCACAGATTAATTGAGCATAGGTGCGTCAGTTTATTACTGGATTTTCTGCTTGTTCCATTGATCTATATTTGTTTTTCTGCTGTTTTAATGACTACCATATTGTTTTAATGACTAACTTTGTAGTATTGTCTGAAGGCAGGGAACCTCCTCCAGCTCTATTTTTTTTTCACAAGATTGCTTTGGCTATTCAGGGTCTTTTGTGTCTCTATACAAATTTTAAGATATTTTGTTCTAGTTCTGTGAAAAATGCCATTGGTAATTTGATAAGGATTGCATTGAATCTGTAGATTGACTTGGGTAGTATAGTCATTTTGACAATATTGATTCTTCCAATACAAGAAAATGGTATATCTTTCCATCTATTTGTGTCATCTTCGATTTCTTTCACCAGTGTCTTTTAGTTTTTTGGAGTACAGGTCTTTTGCTTCCTTAGGTAGGTTTATTCCTAGGTATTTTATTCTTTTTGATGCAATGGTAAATGGGATATTTTCTTTAATTTCTCTTTCTGATCTTTCATTTTTAGTGTATAGAAATGCAGTATATTTCTGTGTATTAGTTTTGTATCCTGCAACTTTACCAAATTCATTGATGAGCTCTAGTAGTTTTCTGGTGGCATCTTTAGGATTTTCTATGTATAGTATCATGTCATCTGCAAATAGTGACAGTTTTACATCTTTGTTCCCAATTTGGATTTCTTTTATTCCTTTTTCTTCTCTGATTGCCATGGCTAGGGCTTCCAAAACTATGTCGAATAAGAGTGGCAAGAGTGGACATCCTTGTCTTGTTTCTGATCCTAGAAGAAATACTTTCAGTCGTTCACCATTGAGTATTATATTACCTGTAGGTTTGTCATATATGGCCTTTGTTATGTTGAGGTGTGTTCCCTCGTTGACCACTTTCTGGAGAGTTTTTATCATAAAAATGTTTTGAATTTTGTCAAAAGCTTTTTCTGCATCTATTGAGATGATCATATGGTTCTTATTCTTCAGTTTTTTTAATGTGGTATATCACATTGATTTGAAGATTTTGAAAAATCCTTGCATGCCTGGGATAAATCCCACTTTATTATTTTATATGATCCTTTTAATGTATTGTTTGATTTAGTTTGCTAGTATTTTGTTGAGGATTTTTGTGTCTATGTTCATCAGTGATACTGGCCTGTAATTTTCTTTTGTGTGTGTGTGATATCTTTGTCTGGTTTTGGTGTCACAGTGATGGTGGCCACATAGAATGAGCTTGGGAGTGTTTCTTCCTCTACAATTTTTTGTAAGAGTTTCAGAAGGGTAAGTGTTAACTCTTTTCTAAATGTTTGATACAATTCACCTGTGAAGCCATCTGCTCCTGGACTTTTGTTTGTTGGAAGATTTTTAAATCGCAGTTTTAATTTCAGTACTTGTGATTGGTCTGTTCATATTTTCTGTCTCTTCCTAGTTTAGTCTTTGAAGGTTCTACCTTTCTAAGAATTTGTCCATTTCTTCTAGGTTGTCCATTTTATTGGCATAAGTTGCTTGTAGTAGTCTCTTGTGATCCTTTGTATTTCTGTGGTGTCAGTTGTAACTTCTCCTTTTTCATTTCTAATGTTATTAATTTGAGCCCTCTCCCTTCTTTTCATGATGAGTCTGACTAAAGTTTCATCCATTTTGTTTATCTTCTCAGAGAGCCAGCTTTTAGCTTCATTGATTTTTTTCTATTGTTTTTATCACCTCTATTTCATTTATTTCTGATATTTATGATTTCATTCCTTCTATTAACTTTGGGTTTTGTTTGTTCTTCTTTTTCTAGTTGCTTTAGGTGTAAGGTTAGGTTGTTTATTTAGATTTTTCTTGTTTCCTGAGGGAAGATTGTATTTCTATAACCTTCCCTCTTGGAACTGCTTTTTCTGCATCTCATAGGTTTTGGATCTTCATGCTTTCATTTTCATTTTTCTCTAGGTATTTTTTGAGTTCCTCTTCAATTTCTTCAGTGATCCATTGGTTGTTTAGTAGTTTATTGCTTAGCCTCCACATGTTTGTGTTTTTTACAGTTTTTTTTCCTGTAGTAGATTTCTAATCTCACAGCATTGTGGTCAGAAATAATGCTGGATATGATTTCAGTTTTCTTAAATCTACCGAGGCTCACTTTGTAGCCCAGCATGTGATCAATCCTGGAGAATGTTCCAGGTGCACTTGAGAAGCAGTGCATTTTGCTGCTTTTGGATGGAATGCTCTGTAAATATCAATTAAGTCCATCTTGTCTAATGTGTCTAAGGCCTGTGTTTCCTTATTGATTTTCTGTCTATATGATCTGTCCATTGATGAAAGTGGGGTGCTAAAGTTCCCCACTATTATTGTGTTACTGTTAATTTCTCTTTTTGTTGCTGTATTTGCCTTATATATTGAGGTGCTCCTATGTTGGGTGCATATGTATTCACAATTGTTATACCTTCTTGGATTGATCCACTGATCATTATGTAGTGTCCTTCCTTGTCTCTTGTGACAGTCTTTATTTTAAAGTCTATTTTGTGTGATATGAGTATTGCTACTCCAGCTTTCTTTTGATTTCCATTTGAATGGAATACCTTTATCCATCCCCTCATTTTCAGTCTGTATGTGTCCCTAGATCTTAAGTGGGTCTCTTGTATGCAGCATATATATATATGGGTCTTATTTTTGTATCCTTTCAGCTATTCTCTTTTAGTTGGAGCATTTAATCCATTTACATTTAAGGTAATTATTGATGTGTATGCTCTTATTACCATTTTGTTAATTATTTTGGATTTGTTTTTGTAGGTAATTTTTCTTCCCTTCCTCTTTTGTTCTCGTGATTTGATGACTGACTTTACTGTTTTATTTGGATTCCTTTTTCTTTTTTTTGTGTGTATCTATCATAGAGTTTTGGTTTGTGATTACCATGAGGTTTTGATATAGCAGTCTATTTATAAACAAGATTGTTTTAAGTTGCTATTCTTTTAATTTCAAATGCATTTCCAATCTCCTGCATTTGTGCTGTCCTCACAATTGCTTGTTGATATCATATTTGTGTGCAGATGATTTCCTACCTTTACTGTATATTTTCCTTTACTGGTGTGTTTTTCTTTCATAATTTTCTTGTTTCTAGTTCTGGTCTTTTCCAGCTAGAGAAGTTCCTTTAGCATTTGTTGCAGAGCTGGTCTAGTGGTGCTGAATTCCCTTAACTTTTGCTTGTATGTAATGCTTTTGCTTTCTCCTTCAAAAATGAATGAAAGCCTTGCTGCGTAGAGTATTCTTGGTTGTAGGTTCTTCCCTTTCATAATTTTAAATATACTGTGCCACCCCCTTCTGGCCTGCAGAGTTTCTGCTGAAAAATCAGCTGGTAACCTTATGGGGATTCCTTTGTATGTTATTCATTTCTTTTCCCTTGTTGATTTTAATATTTTCTTTGTCTATAATTTTTGTCAATTTGATTACTATGTGTGTTGGTATGTTCCTCTCTGGGATTATCCTGCCTGGGACTCTCTGCACTTCCTGGACTTGGGTGATTGTTTCCTTTCCCATGTTAGGGAAATGTTCAGCTATTATCACTTCAAATATTTTCTCAGATACTTTCTCACTCTCTTCTCCTTCTGGGACCCCTATAATGTGAATATTGGTGAGTTTATTGTTGTCCCAGAGGTCTCTTATTCTGTTCTTATTTCTTTTTATTCTTTTCTCTTTATTCTGTTTCATGGCAGTGATTTCTACCACTCTGTCTTCCAGCTCACTTATCTGTTCTTCGGTCTCAGTTATTCTGCTATTGATTCCTTCTAGTGTATTTTTCATTTCAGTTATTGTATTGTTCGTCTCTAAAGCTATTTGGACTGTCAGTATCCTGGTTGAGATATTATACTATTGTTTTGCAAGATGTTACCATTAGGGAGGCTGGGTAAAGTGTACATGGACATCTCTGTGTTATTTTTTACACCTGCATGTGAATCTACAAATATCTAAATTTTTTAAAATGGGCTTATCACAATATCTTTGTTTAAATTGTCATATTGCATTTTACAATTGAAGCACTAACATGTTTCTTAAATAATTGAAGTACTAACATGTTTCTTAAATAGTTTTAAAATCATTAACTAGTAAATTAGGCATATCCTGTTCAATTCCTTTGTATTTCTCTTTTGAAAGTTTGTGTACTTTAGGATAGTAGAGGTAATACTTTCCTACTGTAAAACAATTTATAACATAGACAGGTATAATGAATTATCCTCTTTACATCAGCCTCATCTTTTTCATTCTTTTTTACTATAATGGAATTTTTTCTTTTCTTGATATGAAGCTGGTCATTTTTCTTATGCTTTGCATCCTTCATTTTTTTCCACTTTTCGGTATATTTGAGCTGTCAGTTAACCCTTTATCTTTAAACTTCTACATAATCTTATTTTGCTTCCATTAGCAATTACATATGCTCAATTCAGTCCAGTTTAAAACACCAAGTCAAAACAAAATGACACTTTCAAAGTTACTTTCCCCCCTGCATCTGATTCTTTCCTTTTACCAAATTCCCTTTACTTCTGTACTACAATGTAGTTTCTATCCTTAAACTTCCACAGACGTTGCAATCATTAAATGCACCAATAACCTCAGTGTTATCAAAAGTATACACAAAAGGTTCTACCAATTAAAATTTTCATTATCAGAGTCATTGCTTCCTCATTCCCAAGGTAGCACTAAGCACATTATATTTTGTATTTAATCAAAAGAAGGTACATTTGGTATTTAATCAAAAGAAAGTGAAACTAATAATACTTAAGCTTTAGGATGCTTTAGTTACACTGTAAGAAACACTAGCAATGTATTCACATTTTTGTGTATTTTGGACAGTTTTGGAAAGTAAGATTTTTATTGTAAAAGTTTAACACTTTTGTCTTTTTACACTTTAAATTGCTCTCATTTACAATTCCCTTTCTTTTGAGTGGCATTGGCATGGTCTCTGACATTTCCTGGATCTAGATAAGGGGGTGTTGAGTTTGGCCATAGTGGGAAATATTTATGTGTTTCATAGTTGCCTTTGTAAGTCATTCTGATATAGGAATGACTTCCATCTTCTATCTCCCTCTGTGCCAATACATTAGATATCATGACAAGATATACCTTATTGAAATGTAAAAGAGTCTGTGACACACAATCCCAAAATATATCCAAAAAAAAAAACACACTTGAAATCAGTAAAGCCAAAACCTAATCTTTGGAAAATTCCTTAAGTAATCACATGTGAAAAGTCATAAGCAGAATGTTTGGTTCTCTTTGAAGCATGGTCCAACCAGAAGTTTTCTCCTGACAAGAATATAGGAAGAAGTGATCAAAGATTATGCATCCAAACCTTTAGAGAAAACCATGTTTGAATGGTATGTCAAGCTGTTTATTACTACAAACAATGTTGTTTTTCTGGACATTTTCAAGTTTGTGGTAATTTAGAGATTTTTTTCTTAAATTCTAACTTGTAGTGATTTTTAAAAAATTCTAAATGGGCACTTATTATGTGAATTTGTACTTTTAATTGTGTATTTTTTAAAAACAGCAACCAAAATTTTAAATACTCAGTTTTCACAAAATCTGGAGCTACCACTGTTTATTCCAGTGTTCGTTTATACTTCACAGAAGGTACATGGTTATAGAGTATCACATCTCAGCTGCCTGCCATGCCTTATTTTAGAGCACATGGCTCCTCCTCTGAGCTGATGATTCCAACTAGACATACTTGGTCTAACCTCTCATATGTATGCACATATATATGTACAGCCTTTTTGCTTGTATGTTTGGGGGGCACCAAAATTCCTCCCAAAATGGCTATACCATTCTCATTCCAGCACCTGGCAAATATTTCTTGATACTTCACAACCATCTTCCAGATTTCCCCCCATACTAGGTATAAAATCATATATCATTTTAACTTGCATTCTTAATGCATGTTTATGCATCTCTTCATGTGCTTGTTGGACTTCCACATTTCTTTTTCTGTATATATCTGTTGCCTATTTTTACAATGAGGTTGCTGTCTTTTTATTTCTGGTTTGAGTGTATTATTAGTGTATTCTAGGTGTTTGATTTTTTTTCCTTAGGCACTACATATAATCTCTCATTCTATCACCTATATATTCAATTTATATATGGTATCTTTCTTTGTACAAAATCCTCTAATGTATTTTTTAAAATAAAAGGACAGGCTACAGATGGAGCTCATTCATAGGACTTTAGAATAAGTAGCTTTATAAGAATTAGCACTGCTGAGCTGTCTTCTTGGTGTAACTCGGAGACATTTCCACTAAGCTAATTTCTAATTCAGGATCATATTCCCCATTTTCAGGCATTAAGTCTGATGATTTTTAAGATAGAGGCTGCTATTCAATCAGGCCTTGTTTGGGCCGGTTCATAGAAGGGCTATTATCTGAGTGAAGTTCACTTAAACTTCCTTAGCCTCTGCTACCTTAAGTACAGTGCTCAGGAGACTAGAAGTTCCCCATTGGGTTCTGTGTGAGGACAAATTAGTTCAGATGAACTTATTCCTAGAGATCTGTTAAATCTGATATTTTTGAATTTTTAAAACCTAGATGGTTTAGAAACACTTTTTCTATTCATATTGTACAACTTAAAAAGTTATGAATCTGAGTGGCATTTTCATACACTCTTAATACTCAGTTTAAAAAGGAGACCATATGAGCCTATCCTTATTGCTCTTATAAATGTATCACATTTTCCATGGCTTTTTTTCTCCCTTATTGTATCATTTTTTCTTCCAGTTTTATTGAGATATAATAACATATGGCACTGCATAAGTTTAAGGTGTACAGCATAATTATTTGACTTAAATACCTCATGAAATGATTGTCACAAGTTTAGTGAACATCCATCATTTATATAGATATAAAATTAGAAAAAATGTGTGTGCAATGAGAACACAGGATTTACTCTGTTAACAAAGTTATTATATAACATACAGCAGTGTTTAAATGTGTATAAATATAAATTATATTTATCATGTTGTATATTACATTGCTAGTACTTACTTATAAGTGGAAGTTTGTAGTACATTTTGACTGACTTCATCCAATTCCCCCTCCCCCCAGCTTCCACCTCTGGTAACCACAAATCTGATGTCTTTTTCTATGAATTTGTGTGTATGTTTGTTTGTTTGTGACTATAATTATCCTACAACACTATGGTAGTTCCTGTTACATAACATAGTGCTTTTTTATACATTTCAAAATAATCACCAAGATAAATCTAGTTATATGTCACCATACAAAGATATTAGTTATTGACTAAATTCCCCACACTGTACATTTCATAACTGTGACTCATTTGATGTGGAACTGGAAGTTTGTACCTTTTATTCTCCCTCACCTATTTCTTCCCTCCCCCCATCCCCTCATCACTGGCAACAACCTGTTTGTTCTCTGTGTCTATAACTCTATTTCTGTTTTGTTATATATGATCATTTGTTTTGTTTTTTAAACTCCACATATAAGTGAAATCATACAGTATTTGTCTTTCTCTGCCTTATTTCACTGAGCATAATACCCTCTAGGTCCATCCATATTGTCCCAAAAGGCAAGTTTTTCATTTCTTTTATGGCTAATATTCCATTATATGTGTAAATTACATCTTCTTCATTCATCTATTGATGGGCCATTTGGGTTGCTTCTGTATTTGGCTATTGTAAATAATGCTGCAGAGAACATAGGGGTACATATATCTTTTTGAATTAGAATTTTCATTTTCTTTCTTTGGATAATACCCAGGAGTGGAATTGCTGGATTTTATTGTAGTTCTATTTTTAATTTTTTGAGGAATCTCCACACTGTTTGCCATAGTGACTGCACCAATTTACATTCCCATCATCAGTGCATGAGGGTTCCCTTTTCTTCATGTCCTCATCAACACTTGTTATTTGTTGATAATAGCCATTCTGATAGGTTTGAAGTGATATCTCATTGTGGTTTTGATTTGAATTTTCCTGATGATAGTGATATTGAGCATCTTTTCATGTGCCTGTTGGCCATCTGTATGTCTTCTTTGTACAAATGTCTATTCAGATCATTGGCCTATTTTTTAATTGGGTTGTTCGTTTCTTGTGTTGTATGAGTTCTTTTTATATTTTGAATATTAACCCCTTATCAGATATATAGTTTACAAATACCTTCTCCTATTTAGTAGGTGGCCTTTTCATTTTGTTGATATGTTCATTAGCTGTACAGAAACCGTTTTAGTTTGATGAAGTCCCATTTGTTTATTTTTGCTTTTGTTTTCCTTGCCTGAAGAGACATATCCCCCCAAATATTATTAAGACCTATGTCAAAGAGTTCTGCCTATGTTTTCTTCTAGAAATTCTATGGTTTCAGGTCTTACATTTAAGTTGAGTTTATTTTTGTATATGGTATGAGAGTTGTCCAGTTTGATTCTTTTGCATGTAGCTGTACAGTTTTCCCAAAACCAAGTATTGAAGAGGTAATCTTTTGCCTATTTTATATTCTTGACTCCTTTGCCCTAGATTAATTGCCCATGTAAGTTTAGGCTCATCTATGGGCTCTCTATTCTGTCTCCATGGCTTTTACTCCTGTTCTTCTAGTACAAAAAACATTGTTTTCTAATATCATCAACCTATTAGGTATGACTTTATAATAATCTATGATAAACTTTGACAATAGAGACCTCAAAGAAAGATGAATCAATCTCTATCTCAAATGCTTCAAGATATTTTAGCAATTTCAATATAAAATAATGAGTCACACTTCTTCCTCATCTTTTCACCTAGATACTTAACACATTTAACATTGATAAAGTTTTTAAATATCATGGATGCTAAAATTATTATTTTATGGACTATTAATTTAAAATTAAGTGATTGTAATTTCTAAGGATATGAAAGAAAGGATACTGAATAGAAGGTGAGTACTTATTCATATACCACAGCAGAGAGGAAGAATTCCTATAGCTACTGGGTATATTTGTGTGTGTGTGATGAACACACAAAAATGGAATAACCTTGGCTTGTAGTTTATTATTAGCAAAGCAACATATACAGTATGACAATAAATAAGTAAAATAATTCAAAGAAATGAGAGGCTGGTATTTATTACATAGTAATCTAGCACATAATTAGTGCTGGCTGTTCCAATGATGCCTCTCAATCACTCTGTAATACATCATAAGTTTATGTTGTAGATAAGAAAATGAAAGCTTAGAAAGTTTAAATGATGGGTCTAAAGTTACATAAGTGGTTAGAGAGAAAGTCAGGGAATTACCCAATTAAGACTCTATGCCACACTGCCTCTAGGTAACATGATGTTAATGCAATCCTGAGAGGAGAGGAAATTGTGAGAGTTACACATTCAATCATATATAATCATTTTTCCTTTTCCTTATTGGAGGCATCAGAGAAAAATGATTATTCAGAACAGTCATTTCAAGTATATTAAACTAAGACTAGGCAAATATATTTCTCTTTTTAAAAAGAAGTATCTCTAAATAATACACTTATAAGCAATTTATATAATGGTATCAACCAAAGCTCTATCAGAATTCCTGTGTCAGATTTTTGTTAAGAAAATAAGCATAAAGGTATTCTAATCTGATTAAATTTTAAATAAATAATTGGCATTTTCATGAACAATTTTATCAGAAATGTTATATACTGTTATACCATAGAAAATATGTAAAAAATCATGTCATTAATTTGATTTTTAATTTGCAACATCTGTTTCAGCCATAAGTATTTTCTTTAAGAACAAAAGCTACCAGTATGTCATCTATTTCTGTGTACTACACCTGAAAAAACTGCTTTATGTTTCCCAAAAGGGAGCCCAATTAGTGTATCATTCTTTAGTATCATTCTTTAAGATGCTGCTCCCTAAAACAACCTGTAAAATAGATTAGACATTTGTTTTTGGAAAGTAAGTATTATCAAACAGGCCCACAAAAACAAGAGGTAAAAAAAAGTCCTAGAGAAAAACTGGTAATGCTGAGAATACAATTCCTAAAATCTGTCTGGTTAAGCAGCCATTAAAGCACCTGGATATCCCAAGAAGATTGACATACTGACTAAAGAAAGACTACCTAGGAGAGTTTTGCTCAGTTGGCCAGAGGTTTGGCTTTTACTAAATGTACTCTGACATAGAGCAGAAGAAAATCTGAAACAATTTTAAGGGATCTAAATTAAGGCTGCCTAAGCACAGATACGTATGCTTGTTTGAGGCTTTGCAAACTGGCTTAGAATATTGCAAAGCCTTGCCAATACCACTGAGAGAGTCTTCTTTGAAGCAGCAATAGTATATTGGGCTTAACTAGGCTGCCGTAAGCAAAGGGTAAAAAAAAATATTTTAGAAAACTATGGATATAGCTCAATTGACAGTTTTTCTGCCAAAAATTCATTTGTAAATTGATCCTTGGAAATCTGAATCTATTTCTCAAAATATATAGCAATGATTAGTGCATCAAAGATAAGCCACAGATGCCTAACACAATCCTTAAAATATATAAAATCTAGTATTGATTAATGCTTTTTACCCTAGCAGATATTTTTATATGGTTAAATTGTATTCTAAGTAAGTTCCAAGTAAGGTTGCCAATAATACGCATTACTAGCTGATGATGGACATACCCACAGGATCCTGCTGGCTGTAGTGGTGATCATCTGGGGCAGACTTGGGTGGACTAGGACCTCAGAGAAAACCAAGCATTGCAGATCCTCTAAGAGTCTGTTAAAAGTTTTCTAAATAGCAATCAATGTTCATTATAACACTTTATAAGAGAGTTTAATTAAAACATGTGGAATAGCCTTATAAAAAATGGGATTATATTTATGATCCTAAAGAATATTGTTTTACTGATATTTCTCAATTAATGTTTATTTATTTTTTACAATGGCATTAAATCTTGCTTGGGAAGCTTCTCATATTCATATTTAAATCACTATCTAGGAGATGTTTAAGATTTTTACAACTGGGAAGAAAATTAACATCTGGCCAAATGATTTCTTTAATTCTCAAATAATTAAATAGGTTTGTCTTTGACACATTAATGTGATTAAATCAAATAATTTTTGTAATATAGATCCCTTAAATACACATTTAGAATGTATAAAAAGAAATAGGATACGTACTTATCTTAATACCCGTATTTATTTAACATGTCAGGTAAGAACCATTCCCCTAAGTTGCCAGTTCTGAGGAAGAAATAATACTTTCTTAACACTAAGGGAAAGGATTTTTTTTTTACCTCATTTTTTGGTTTGTTTTTTTCCCTCTCTCCTCCTCTGATGTTGTTCTCTTCTACTCTTGCATACTCTGTTCTGACACAGATACTTATATGTTTTGTGCACTGTAATAGGTGTTGAAGAAATAGTGGTAACCAGAGAGGTGCGGCCCCATGACATCAACACCAGACCTCTATTGGAGACAAAAACATAGAAGTGGGATGATTATTACCACAAACATGAAATATAGGGTATTGTGGAACATATAAAATAAGTTTCTGACTGTAGGTTTATGCCTGAGATAGAGAAATGAGGAAATTTATCATATTTGGGGAAATTAGATAGTATACTTAAATTTTTTTAACATCTTTATTGGAGTATAATTGCTTTACAATGGTGTGTTAGTTTCTGTTGTATAACAAAGTGAATCAGCTATACGTATACATATATCCCCATTTCTCCTCCCTCTTGCATCTCCCTACCACCCTCCCTATCCCATGCCCCTAGGTGGACACAAAGCACAAAGCTGATCTCCCTGTGCTATGCAGCTGCTTCCCACTAGCTATTTATCTCATATTTGGTAGTGTATATATGTCCATGCCACTATCTCACTTCATCTCAGCTTACCCTTCCCCCTCTCCATGCCCTCAAGTCCATTCTCTATGTCTGCATCTTTATTCCTGTCCTACCCCTAGGTTCATTAGGACCATTTTTTAAAATTCTATATATATGTATTAGCATATGGTATTTATTTTTCTCTTTCTGACTTACTTCACTCTGTATGACAGACTCTAGGTCCACCCACCTCACTACAAATAACTCAATTTCATTTCTTTTTATGGCTGACTAGTATTCCATTGAATATATGTGCCACATCTTCTTTATCCATTCATCTGTTGATGGACACATAGGTTGCTTCCATGTCCTGGCTATTGTAATGAACATTGTGGTACATGTCTCTTTTTGAATTATGGTTTTCTCAGGGTATATGCCTAGTAGTGGGATTGCTGGGTCATGTGATAGTTCTATTTTTAGTTTCTTAAGGAACCTCCATACTGTTCCCCATAGTGGCTGTATCAATTTACATTCTCATCAACAGTGCAAGAGGGTTCTGTTTTCTCCACACCCTCTCCAGCATTTATTGTTTGTAGATTTTTTGATGATGGCCATTCTGACCAGTATGAGGTAATACCTCATTGTAGTTTTGATTTGCATTTCTCTAATGATTAGTGATGGATACAAAAACAGGACCCGTATATATGCTGTCTACAAGAGACCCACTTCAGACCTAGGGACACATACAGTCTGAAAGTGAGGGGATGGAAAAAGATATTCCATGCAAATGGAAATCAAAAGAAAGCTGGAGTGGCATTCTCATATCAGACAAAATAGACTTTAAAATAAAGACTATTACAAGAGACAAAGAAGGACACTACATAATGATCAAGGGATCAATCCAAGAAGAAGATATAACAATTGTAAATATTTATGCACCCAACATGGGAGCACCTCAATACATAAGGCAAATGCTAACAAACAGCCATAAAAGGGGAAATTGACAGTAACACAATAAGAGTAGGGGACTTTAACACCACAATTTCACTAATGGACAGATCATCCAAAATGAAAATAAATAAGGAAATACAACCTTTAAATGATACATTAAACAAGATGGATTTAATTGATATTTATAGGACATTCCAACCAAAAACAACAGAATACACTTTCTTCTCAAGTGCTCATGGAACATTCTCCAGGATAGATCATATCTTGTGTCACAAATCAAACCTTGGTAAATTTAAGAAAATTGAAATTGTATCAGACCACAACACTATGAGATTAGATATCAGTTACAGGAAAAAATCTGTAAAATATACAAACACCTGGAGGCTAAACAATACACTACTAATTAACCAAGAGGTCACTGAAGAAATCAAAGAGGAAATCAAAAAATACCTAGAAACTAATGACAATGAAATCACCACGACCCAAAACCTATAGTATACTTAAATTTGATAGTCAGTGTTATATATCAATATAATTCCTTAGTTGTTTTGTAACAATGTTGCTTTACCTTGAGAGCAATTACAGAGAAAACAAAAAGAATGATTCAGTATTGGGGATTGACATGACAAAATGATAAAGGAGTTGGATTTTGGGACTCCCAGAAAAGTCTTCCTTTAAAAGTATGGCTACAATCAACTGTCTGCCTTTCAGGTGATGTGTTATTTACGCCTGTTCACAGGTGTTTTATTCTAGGAAATGTAAAGCAAGAGGTGAAGGGAGTTGGTCTCTAATCCTCTAACATTGCTTGTTCTGCTGTTGCTAGTGCTACCTGTATCTTTCCTCTTTGTCTCTTCTTGTGTATTTTTAATTTGTAGACACTTGATGCTTAAACTCTTTTCCTTTATTTCCCTCTTCTGTTAGCCCAGGTGCCTGTGGCTGAATATCCACTGCTTTATGACTCAGCCTGTGTCTTGAATTATTTCTCTCTCTTTCACTACTAATGGTTTCCCCCATAAGTGTTCCTTCCTCCTTTAAAAAAAAATCTGTATCTGACCCATCCTGCCTTGTTGAAATCTTCACTACTTACTGATCTCATTTGACATTGGCCAACTGCTTTCCTATGTGGAACAGATTTTATGCCTTTTTCTCTTCACTTCTGACACCTCAGGGTCAGAATTCACCATGCCCATAGACTTGTTATAGCCTGCCAACTGTCCTATCTGCCATCTGGTCTGCCTGTGGGCAGTTTCAATTTAAATATTCATAGTTTTCTCTACCTTTTAACTTGATGCTTACTAAACTGATTTGGGCTGCTCTTTCACCCTTTAGGCCATAGTCTCCTGATTTTGGCCATAGTCTCCTGAGGTCAGGCTTGTTTCCATTTTAGCCACACTGAGTTCCCAGCATTTGACAAATATTTTTGAAAACTTAATTTTCTTCTTTGCTTTAGATCTCATGTTTATAAAAAATGCTTATAATTCTACACTTAAGCTTCTGCAAGTATGTTTGTTTACATTTCATAACACTTTGCTTTTCAGTCATGCATCAGACTCAGTAAGTATTTAAACCAACCTTTCCAAGGAGAAACTATGCTAAAGTTTGTTTTAGTTTTTTAGGTCACACTATGCTTACTTCTGACTTAGCTCCATAAAAATAAAACTCCCTGAGTACTAATACATTTTATAGCCTTCTTAATAAGACACATTCACCAAGGCCTCACACATTGTTTATTTTGAATTAGGTGTATCATGCATCCTCAATAGCACAAGATCACTCCTAAGGGGGAAAATCATTTTGGGTGAGGGTAAAAAAATCTTACTCTTTTTGAGGGAATTAAGAAGATGGTGGAGAAGAGAATGTGGAACTCACCTTCCTCCATGAACACAGAAAAAATACATCTACATGTGGAACAATTCTCACTGAAAACTAACTGGAAACTGGCAGAAAGACTCCTGTACACCCAAGGCTATAAGAAAGATCCACACATAATCAGGATGGAAGGGAAGAAAGTGATCAAGTAGAGACCTGGGCCCTGGGAGAGGAATGGGAGAAGATACACGGGTAGAGACCAAACCTGAGAGTGAACAGTGAGAGCCACAGATTGGGTGCCCTAGTCCTGGGGTCATACACAGGAGAGACAAGTCCCCTTGGCTGAGTGGACAACTGCTGAGACTAATTGGAGGCCTGTGGAAAGGCTGAACTCTGCTCATGAGGATTGCATGCAAGCTGGCTTACCCCTGAGGCTGGTCAGGAAGGGCAAATTGAAACAGCATGTCTGGCTGGCTCATTTTTGGTGACCTACTCAGTGCGGGCTCCAGCCCAATCCTAGTGAACCCTCAAGCCCTGCTTATTCTACATCACAGCATGCCATTGGATCTGGGGAGAAAACTCCACCATGGGACACACACACAGAGGCAACTAGGTCCCAAGGCAGAACCTGGATGGGGCAGCAGTGACCATCATTGGCACTTACTCAAGCAGTGCATCAGAAGCAGCCCAGAACTCTGGAGGTGGCTACTCCCCCACAGCTCATGCCCTGGTATACAGCAAGAGTCCACACAGATGCTGCCTGCACTGCAGTGTGGTTCCACAACAGTTGAGGGTGATGGAGGCTGTGGGGAGTGATTGGCTGTGACAGACAAAGGGGACTTGGACTCAGGACTGTGTTGTAGCAGAGTGAGTGGAAATTGCTGGTGCCTGCACAGGCATTAGAGATGGCACAGACCTCTGTCTGTGGCTGACATGGGCCAAGAGGCTTCATGGACCACTTGCTTTGGTGCTCCTCCCCTGTCACAAGGGTCCCACAACAGGGAGAGGGAAAAGAGAACAATCAAAGAAAACACAGCCATCTCAGACCTGACCCTCAAGCCTTCTGCTATAGCAACATGGGATCAGACTCCACCCTTGATAGGGCAGTGATGGCCACTGAGCATAGGAGAAGTCCTGCCTCACACAAAGTGCTAGCTCTAGCCCCTCTATCTGCAGTCTTACTCTCTATCAAGGTGATAGGTGCAGCATACCATGAGGAAAAATGTGAATAGCATCTAAATCAAATCCAGTTCTCCCACCAAAGGCACTGGGCACACACAGTTTGTATAGGGCTGTTTCCACATAAGACACACATTTAAGACCACAATAGGTAACTGTTTCACCAAAATTCATAGAGACAGAGAAAGTTAAAGAAAATTAAAAGGCAGAGGAACTGGTTTCAACTGAAATACCAAGAGAAAACCCCTGAAAAAATAAATAATAAAACAGAAATAATTTACCAGATAAAAAATTCAAAGCACTCATAATAAGATTGCTAACTGAATTAGGGAAAAGAATAAGTAAACACAGTGAGAACTTTAACAAGGAATTTGAAAATATGAAAAAGACCCAATCCAAAATCTAAATAATTTAATAGCTAAATTTTAAGGCACACTGAAAAGAATGAATAGAACACTGACTAAGTGGTACAGAAGAAAGCATAAGTGATCTGGAAGCTAGAATAATGGAAATCACCCAATGAGAACAAAAAAAAAAAAAAAAAAAAGAAAAATTTTAAAAAATGAGAAGAGATTAGGAGCTCTGTAATAACACTAAGTATACTAACATCAACATCATAGGGGTTCCAAAAGGAGAAGAGAGAGAAGGGGATTGAAAATGTATTTGAGGAAATTATGGCTAAACCTTCCCAATCTTGAAGAAGGAAACAGATATCCAGGTACAGAAAGCACAAAGCATTGGTCCCAAACAAGAGAAACCCAAACACATCCATGCCAAGACATATTATAATTAAAATGGCAAAAGTTAAAGAATAAAAGAGAATTCTAAAAGCAGCAAGAGAAAAACAAAGACTCATATACAAGGGAATCTCTATAAGTCTAGCAGCTGATTTTTCTGCAGAAACTTTCCAGTCCAGAAATTAGTGGCATGATATGTCCAAAGTGCTGAAAGGGAAAAACCTTCAACCTAGGATACGCTACATAGAAAGATTATCATTTAGAATCAAAAGAGAGATAAAGAACTTCTCAGACAAGCAAAAACTAAAGGAGTTCATCAATATTAAACATACCCTATAAGAAATGTTAAAGGGTCTTCTCTAAGAGGAAAAGAAGAATCTATAGGAAAGGGAAATCCCACAAGGAAAGGCAAATATATACTAAGGACAGAGGATCAACCATTAAATAAGCCAGTATAAAGATTAAAAGACAAAAAAATTTTAAAAGCAATATAACTACAATTAAGGAATAAACACAAAGATATAGAATATGACAGCAAAAACACAAAATGTGGGGAAAGGGAGAAAAAAATGTAGAACTTTTAGAATGTGTTTGAGCTTAAATGGCAACCAGTTTAAAACAAGTAGATATAATTATATGTCAACATATATCAACCTCATGATAACCACAAATCAAAAACCTACAATAGATACACAAAAACTAAAGGGGATACAAGCACACTACTAAAGAAAATAATCATATTGCAAAGGAAGAAACAAAAAGAAGAATGGAGAAGAATTACAAAAACAACCAGAAAACAAGTAATAAAATGGCAGTAAATACACATCTGTAAATAATTACTTGAATTGTCAATGGACTAACTGCCCCAATCAAAACACATAGGGTGGCTGATTGAATAAAAAAACAAGACCCATCTATAGGCTGCCTACAAGAGATTCACTTCAGAGCTAAAGACACACACAGACGACACACACAGACAAAGTGAGGGGCTGGAAAAAGATATTTCATGTAAATGGAAATGACAAAAGTGGGGGTAGCAATACTTAGGAAAAATAGATGTTAAAACAAAGGCTATAACAAAAGACAAAGAAGGGCTTTATGTAATGATAAAAGGATCAATATAAGAAGAGAATCTATTCTCATTAACATATATGCACCCAAATACAGGAGCACTTAAAAGGAGAAATTGACAATAATACAATAATAGTAGGTGACTTTAATACCCCACTTACATCAATGGACAGATCATCCAGACAGAAAAATCAATAAGGCAACAGTGGTCTTAAATGACACAGTAGACTGGTTGGACTTTATATATATCTACAGGACATTACATACGAAAACACCAGAATACACATCCTTTTCAAGTGGACATGGAAGATTTTTCAGGATAGGTCACACCCTAGGCCACAAAACAAATTTCAACAAATTTAAGAGGATAGAAATTATATCAAACACTGTTTCTAACCACAACAGTATGAAACTAGAAATCAATTACAGAAAGAAAAATGGAAAAAGAAAAAACACGTGGCAATTAATAATATGTTACTAAAAAAACCAGTGGGTCAATGAAGAAATCAAAGAGAAAATCAGAAAATACCTTGAGACAAATGAAAATAGAAACACAACTTTCCAAAATCTCTTGGATACAGCAAAAGTAGTCCTAAGAGTGAAGTTTAAAGGGATATAGGCCTTCCTCAAGAAACAAGAAAAATCTCAAATAAACAACCTATCTTACTATCTCAGAGAATTACAAAAAGTAGAGCAAAGAAAGCCCAAAATCAACAGAAGGAAGGAAGGAAATAATAAAGACAGAGACAAATAGAGATGAAAGAAAGAGAGAGAGAGAGAGAAAGAAAGAAAGAAAATATCAAAGAATCCAAGAGCTGCTTTTTTTAAAAGATAAACAAAATTGATAAACTTTCAGCCAGGCTCGCCAAGAAGAAGAAATGAGATGCAAATAAAGAAAGTAAAATATGAAAGGGGAGAAATAACAACTGATACCACAGAGATACAAAAATCATCAAAAGAATAACACACAGTTATATGCCAACAAATTGGACAACCTGGAAGAAATGGACAAATCTTTTTGAAACATACAACCTGCCAGGACTGAGTCAAGAAGAAAAAGACAATCTGAACATTCTAATCACTATAGTGAAATTGAATTTCTAATTTAAAAACTCCCAACAAACAAAAGTACAGTAACACATGGCTTCAAAGGGGAATTCTACCAAGCATATAAAGAACTAATACCTATCCTTCTCCAACTATTCAAAAATATTGAGTAGGAGAGAACACTTCCAAATTCATTCCACAACTCCACCATTACCCTCATACCAAAAGCATACAAAGACACTTCAAAGAATAATAATAATTACAGGCTGATATCATTGACAAATATAGGTGCAAATATCCTCAACAAAACGTTAGCAAACCAGATCCAACAACATATAAAAAGAATCATACACCATAATCAATTAGACTTTATTCCAGAGACACAAGAATGGTTCAATATTTGCAAATCAATCAATGTGATACACCACAATAACAAAAGAAAGGATAAAAATCAAATGATCATCTCCATAGATACAGAAAAATCATTTAACAAAATTCAACATCCATTCATGATTAAAAAACTTTCATTAAAGTGGGTAGAGATGGGACATATTTCAACATAATAAAAGCCATTTATGACAAACCCACAGCTAACAGCATACCCAACAGTGAAAAGATGAGAGTTTCTGGTAATTCAGGAACACAACGAGGGTGCCTACTCTTGCCACTTCTATTTAACATAGTATTGGAAGTCCTAGTCACAGAAATCAGAAAAGAAAAAGAAATAAAAAGGCATTCAAATCAGAAGGGTAGAGGGAAAAGTGTCACTATTTGTAGATGACATGATACTTTATATAGAAAATCCTAAAGTCTTCATCTGAAAGCTAATAGAACTAACAAGTAAATTCAGCAACGTTGAGAATTGAAGAAAATATACAGAAATCTGTTGCTTTTCTATGTACTAATAATTAACTATCAGAAAGCAAAAGTTAAAAGGAATCCTATTTAAAAATCACATCAAAAAGAGGAAAATACCTAAGAATAAACTCAACCGAGGAGGTGAAGGATCTATAATCTTAAATCTATAAAACATTAATGAAGGAAATTGAAGATGATTCAAAGAAATGGAAAGATATCCCATGTTCTTGGATTAGAAGAATTAATGTCAAAATGGCCATACTACCCAAAGCAATCAACATATTTAATGCAATCCTTATCAAAATACTCATGACATTTTTCACAGAACTAGAAAAAAATAATCCTAAAATTTACATCAAACCACAAAAGACCCTGAATTACCAAGGCAATCTTGAGAAAAAAACAACAACACTGGAGTTATCACCATCCCAGACTTCAGACTATACTAATATACTACAAAGCTACAGTATTCAAAACAGCATGGTACTGGCACAAAAACAGACACAGCAGATCAGTGGAACAGAATAGAGAGCCCAGAAATAAACCTATGCACTTATGTTTAATTAATCTAAGACAAAGGGGAAAAGAATATACAATGGAGAAAAAACAATCTCTTCAATAAGTGGTGCTGGGAAAATTGGACAGCTACATATACAAGAATGAAATTGGAACATTTCCTCACACTGTATGCACAAATAAACTCAAAACATATTAAGGGCATAAATGTAAGAACGGAAACTATAAAACTCCTAGAAGAGAATATAGACAGAACACGCTTTGATGTAAATCATAGCAATATATTTTGGAATGTGTCTCCTAAGGCAAAAGAAATAAAAAAAAAGTGAACAAATAGGACCTGATTAAACTTAAGAGCTTTTGCACAGCAAAGGAATTCGTCAATAAGATGAAAAGACAATCTATGGAATGGGAGAAAATATTTACAAATGATATGACCAAAAAAGGGTTAATAACCAAAACATATAAACACCTTATATAACTCAATATAAAAAAATAGAAATAAAGAAATGGGTAGAAAACCTGAATGGACATTTTCCCAAAGACTTACAGATGGCCAACAGGCACATGAAAAGATGCTTAACATAGCTAGTTATTAGAGAAATGCAAATCAAAATAATAATGAGATATCACCCCAGAATAAAAATGTTACAAGGATATGGACAAAAGGGAACACTTGTGCACTTTTGGTGGGAATATAAATTGGTGCAGCCACTTTAGAACACAGTATGGTGGCTCCTCAGAAAACTAAAAATAGAACTACCATATGATCCAGCAACTCAAGCCTAGGTATATATCTGGAAAAATTAAAACCACTAATTCAAAAAGGTAATGTACCTCAATGTTCACAGAAGCATGATTTACAATAACCAAGATATGGAAGCAACCCAAGTGTCCATCAACAGAAGAATGGATAAAGAAGAAGTGATATACATATAATAAAATATTAGCCATAAAAAAGAATGAAATTCTGCCATCTGCAGCAACACGGATAGACCTAGAGAATCTTATGCTAAGTGAAATAAGTCAGACAGAGAAAGTTCTGTATGATATCACTTATATGTGGAATCTAAAAAAAAAAATGAATGTACATAGGAAAGCAGAAATAGACTCACAGAAGTAAACTCACAGATACAGAGAAAAACTAATGGTTACTTGTGGAGAGAGGGAAGTGTAGGAGGGTAAGATAGGAGTATGGGATTAAGAGATACAAACTACTATGTATACAATAAATAAGCAACAAGGATATATTTTACAGCACAGGGAATTATAGCCATTATTTTTTAATAACTTTTAATAGGGTATAATCTATAAGAATACTGCATCACTATGTTGTACACCTGAAACTAATATACTATAAGTCAACTATACCTCAATAGAAAATGAATACAATAAAATAAAATAGAAAAAAATTGTATTCATTTTATATATAATGCACAGACATTTATACAGTACATAACAAATATATAGTATATTTGTGATACTAACATTTCATGGAGGTGATTAGGGAAAAAATGCTTAAAAAGGTTCTTTGTGGAGGGTGATAATGAAAAAAATGTTGAGGAACACTGGTAAAAAAAAGTAAGAAAGAGCTTCATATCTGCTTTGCAGAAACATCAAAGTCAACAGGCAAAACTTACCAGGGATTTACTCCTTTAAGAAGTGACGTTTTTTGAACAAATTGTAAGCACAGCCTCTAAAATGATGTGGTAGTCACAGAGGAACATAGTCAAAAGATACTTCCTGGATTACCAACTTCTTTCAAACTTGAAAAATGTTTTTCAATGTATTAGGTTCTGACAATCTTTCAAGTTTTTAATTATTTTTCCTATCAACTACATCAAATAAATATCCATTTATACACATATAACCTTTTTGCACTAATGCCATATTACTTTTTAAATGTATATAGTTATGTCAAGAACTTTTTTTAGTTTGAAGGTACAAAATCAAATTCAAAGAGATATCTCTGCTGTCTCATGAATCACAAATTCATTTAGTCACAGCTACTTCTAAGAGCAAACTATTTTCTCTAGAAATAATCCATTTCAGGTACAGCCAACCTTGCACAACCCTCATAGACCCTATATACTCTTAACAAGTGAACACTGTTCATATCTCAAGTGCAATCAGAGACATGACACCAACATTTGAAAATACTTTCTTTGAATTGATGACTTGCATTAGCTTCACCATCCCTAACCTTCCCTTCCATTGCAAATGACTTTCTCTATTGTGCCAATCAGGTCAACATACTTCAATACTTGTAATCTTGGAATTCTAGAACACTAAAATTTTATATTTATTTCTTTGGCATTCCTATTACTTGTTAAATACAATCAATCGAGTGATATCTTCTAAAATCTCACCCACTTGATCTTTTAGTAACATTTGACAGATTTTTTTATTCCTTAAAATTTCTGATTTTTGGTACAGTTTGTGGTACAGTAAGTCCCTACATATGAGCAAGTTCCATTCTGAGAGCGCATTTGTAAGTCCAATTTGTTTGTAAGTCCAACAAAGTTAGCCTAAGTACCCAACTGACACAGTCGTCTATATAGTACTGTACTGTAATAGGTTTATAATACCTTCCACACAAATAATACATAAAAAACAAACACAAAAAATAAAGAAAACATTTCTAATCTTACAGTACAGTTCCTTGAAAAGTACACTAGTACCAGCCACATCACTGCTGTTTTACTCTTGCTTCAGACATCCTGAGCTTGAGATAAAGATACTATATTACTGTACTCTATAAAGTACACAAAAGCACAACCACTTGTAGAGGATGCATGCGCATGACAATGTACGCCTGACACATGAACTAACGTACGTGATTGGACATGCGAACACACGTTTGCATCTTTGAAAGTTTGCAACTTGAAGGTTCGTATGTAGGAGACTTACTGTACTGCATTTTCCAGATTCTTCTTTGACCAATCTGAGTTCTCTTTTGAATTCCCTTTCCTTAGCCCTTCTGTTCTAAGCACACTACATTTTTCTGTCTGTAGACATTCTCATCAACTTCCATGAGTTCACTGTGTAATGTACCAAACTATATTAATGTGCAAGTTGCTAGGTATACAAAGATAGACTAAATATAGTTCTGCCTTCTAGAAGCTCTGTTAACATCTTTCCTAAATGTCATACATATATTTCCAACATGATTTTAGAAGTATTCACTTTCAAACTATGTGAACATCTCAAGCTTACTATATACAAACTTGAATTTTTTTGACCCTAAAACACACTCTTCTTCCTTGCTAAATGTCACAGTATCCACTATAACAACTATATAGTTAACTTTCTCTCCTGTTTCTTCCTTAAACCTCAAATAGAATCAGAGAGAAAATTCAATTTTGACCAGTTTCAAATCCTGGTTTCTCCACTTATAACTTGTGTGGTCTTTAACAGGACAAATAAAATCCTTGTATCTCAATTCTCTTATTGATACAATGAAAATATCCTCTAAATAATAGAATTCTGTAAGAATTACTTAAACATGTGAAAAGCATAACACATAGTATGTATTGAATGCATTTTTGTTTTCTCTTCCCCCAAATGTTTCTCCTTTTCTCATGTCACTGACATAGACTATATTTTTATTCAGTGCAATCTGGATATTCTGGAACAGATTTACATGCCTCTATTCTCTGTCAATAATTATCTAAACACTTCAATGTTATTTAATTAATTATCCTGCTGAAAGCTTTCCAGAATTTTCAATTTCCCACAAGAAAAATGTTAATTCCCACGACGTACCAAATAAGAATCTTTATCACATCTTATATACTTCTGTATATGACCAGTAGAGTACAATTGTAGGCCTACAGCAGATATTTGCCAAATGTTTTCAGGTTTTGCTTACCTCCCTTTGTAAAAACTTGTGTATAAAGTCCATGCTTAATGCTTTGTAGATATTACTGAGATTCGAAAGGAGGCTATTATATGCAAGCTAATGTTGATTTAAGAATTCGTAGAGGGACAGAGTCAAGGTGGCTAGGAGGACGTGGAATTTGCATCTTCTCACAACTAGAACATTTACCAGGCACTGGTGGGGGACAACAGATACCTAAGGGGACGGGAGGAACCCCCAAGGACCAGTTGTTTCAATTATAGTTTTATTTTTCCTAATATACACACACACACAAAATATATATATATATATATATTTTTTTTTCCAGTACCCAGGCCTCTCACTGTTGTGGCCTCTCCCATTGCAGAGCACAGGCTCTGGACGTGCAGGCTCAATGGCCATGGCTCATGGGCCTAGCCGCTCCACGGCATGTGGGATCTTCCCAGACTGGGGCACGAACCAGTGTCCCCTGCATCGGCAGGCAGACTCTCAGCCACTGCGCCACCAGGGAAGCCCCTTAATATATATTTTATATTACAAATTTTATTTTGTTTTTTATTCTTTGATATTGTACTGCTTCTTTTTTCTTTCTTCCTTTTTTTTTTTTTTATCATGCCACGAAGCTTGCAAGATCTTGGTTTCCAAGCCGGAGGGCATGCCCAAGCACCTGTGCTGGGAGCTCTGAGTTCAAGAAGCTGGACTAACAGAGAAACTCAGACCCCAGGGAATACTGATCGGAGTGAGGCCTCCTGGAAGTCCTCATCTCAGCACCAAGACCCGGCTCTATCCAAACACCAACAAACTCCAGTGCTGGACATCTCAGGCCAAACAAACATTAAGACAGGAATACAGCACCACACAATGAAAAGAGAAAAAAAAAAAAAAAGAACAAACGAAAAAAGAAATATGTCACAGACAAAGGAGCAAGGTAAAAACCTACAAGACCAAATAAATGAAGATGAAATAGGCAACCTACCTGAAAAAGAATTCAGAGTAAGAATACTAAAGATGATCCCAAATCTCAGAAACAGAATGGAGAAAATACAAGAAACGTTTACCAAGGACCTAGAAGACGTAAAGAGCAAACAAACAGTGATGAACAACACAATTACTGAAATTAAAAATATTCTAGAAGGAATCAAGAGCAGAATAACTGAGGCAGAAAAACGGTAAGTGAGCTGGAAGATAAAATGGTGGAAATAACTGCCAGAGAGCAGAATAAAGAAAAAAGAATGAAAATAATTGAGGACAGTCTCAGAGATTTCTGGGACAACATTAAATGCACCAACATTTGAATTATAGGGGTCCCAGAAGAAGAAAGAAAAAGAAAGGGTCTGAGAAAATATTTGAAGTGATTATAGTCGAAAACTGCCCTAACATGGGAAAGGAAATAATCAATCAAGTACAGGAAGCACAGAAAGTACCATGCAGAATAAACCCAAAGAAAAACACGCCGAGACACATATACTGAAGCTATCAAAAATTAATTACAAAGACAAAATATTAAAAGCAGCAAGGGGAAAGCAACAAATAATATACAATGGAATACCCATAATGTTAACAGCTGATTTTTCAGCAGAAGCTCTGCAAGCCAGAAGGGAGTGGCAGGACATATTTAAAGTGATGAAAGGGAGAAAACTACAACCAAGATTACTCTACCTAGCAAGGATCTCATTCAGATTTGACAGACAAATTAAAACCTTTTCAGACAAGCAAAACCAAAGAGCATTCAACACCACGAAACCAGCTTTACAAGTGCTAAAAGAACTTCTCTAGGCAGGAAACACAAGTGAAGGAAAACACCTACAATAACAACCGCCCCCACCCAAAAAATGGTAAAAGGAACATACATCTTGATAATTACCTTAAATGTAAATGGATTAAATGCTCAAACCAAAAGACACAGACAGGTTGAATGGATACAAAAACAAGACGCATACATTTGCTGTCTAAAAGAGACACACTTCAGACCTAGGGACACATACGGACTGAAAGTGAGGGGATGGAAAAAGATATTCCATGCAAATGGGAATCAAGAGAAAGCTGGAATAGCAATCCTCATATCAGACAAAATAGACTTTAAAATAAAGACTATTACAAGAGACAAAGAAGAACACTACATAATGCTCAAGGGATAAATCCAAGAAGAAGATATAACAATTGTAAATATTTATGCACCCAAAATAGGAGCACCTCAATACATAAAGCAAATGCTAACAGCCATAAAAGGGGAAATCCACAGTAACAAAATAATAGTAGGGGACTTTAACACTCCACTTTCACCAATGGACAGATCATCCAAAATGAAAATATATAAGGAAACACAAGCTTTAAATGACACATTAAACAAGATGGACTTAATTGATATTTATAGGACATTCCATCCAAAAACAACAGAATACACTTTTTTCTCAACTGCTCATGGAACATTCTCAAGGATAGACCATATTTTGGGTCACAAATCAAACCATGGTAAATTTAAGAAAATTGAAATTGTATCAAGTATGTTTTACGACAACAATGCTTGGAGGCTAGATATCAATTACAGGAAAAGAGCTGTAAAAAATAGAAACACATGGAGGCTAAACAATATGCTACTAAATAACCAAGAGATCACTGAAGAAATCAAAGAGGAAATCAAAAACTACCTAGAAACAAATGACAATGAAAACACAACAACCCAAAACCTATGGGATACACCAAAAGCAGTTCTAAGAGGGAAGTTTATAGCAATAAAATCCTAGCTTAAGAACAAGAAAAAACTCAAGTAAACCACCTAAACTTACACCTAAATTAATTAGAGAAAAAAGAACACAACCCCAAAATTAGCAGAAGAAATCATAAAGATCAGATCAGAAATAAATGAAAAAGAAATGAAGGAAACAATAGCAAAGGTCAATAAAACTAAAAGCTGGTTATTTGAGAAGATAAAAATTAATGATAAACTATTAGCCAGAATCCTCAAGAAAAAAAGAAGACTCAAATCAACAGAATTAGAAATGAAAAAGGAGACAACTGACACTGCAGAAATATAAAGGATCATGAGAGATTACTACAAGCAACTACAGGCCAATAAAATGCATGACCTGGAAGAAACAGACAAATTGTTAGAAAAGCACAACCTTCCGAGACTGAACCAGGAAGAAATAGAAAATATAAACAGACGAGTCACAAGCACTAAAATTGAAACTGTGGTTAAAAATCTTCCAATAAAAAGAAGCCCAGGACCAGATGGCTTCAGAGGCGAATTCTATCAAACATTTAGAGAAGAGTTAACACCTATCTTTCTCAAGCTCTTCAAAAATATAGCAGAGGGAGGAACACTCCCAAACTCATTCTTTGAGGCCACCATCACCCCGATACGAAAACAAGACAAAGATGTCACACACACAAATAAAACACAGGCCAATATCTCTGATGAACACAGATGCAAAAATCCTCAACAAAATACCAGCACACAGAATCCAACAGCACATTAAAAGGATCTTACACCATGATCAAGTGGAGTTTATCCAAGGAATGCAAGGATTCTTCAATATACACAAATTAATCAATGTGATACACCATATTAAAAAATGAAGTATAAAAACCATATGATAATCTTAATAGATGAAGAAAAAGCTTTTGACAAAATTCAACACCAAATTATGATAAAAACTCTCCAGAAAGTAGACATAGAGGAAACTTACCTCAACATAATAAAGGCCATATATGACAAACCGCAGCCAACATTTGTTCTCAATGTTGAAAAACTGAAACCATTTCCTCTATGATCAGGAACAAGGTTGCACACTCTCACCACTCTTATTCAACATAGTTTTGGAAGGTTTAGCCAATCAGAGAAGAAAAAGAAATAAAAGGAATCCAAATCAGAAAAGAAGAAGTAAAACTGTCACAGTTTGCATATGACATGATACTATACATAGAGAATGCTAAAGATGCTACCAGAAAACTACTAGAGCTAATCAATGAATTTGGTAAAGTAACAGGATACAAAATTAATGCACAGAAATCTTTTGCATTCCTATACACTAATGATGAAAAATCAGAAAGAGAAATTAAGGAAACACTCCCATTTAACATTGCAACAAAAAGAGTAAAGTACTTAGGAATAAACCTGCCTAAGGAGACAAAATACCTGTATGCTGATAACTATAAGACACTGATGAAAGAAATTAAAGATGATACAAACAGATGGAGAGATATACCATGTTCTTAGATTGGAAAAATCAACTTTATGAAAATGAGTATACTACCCAAAGCAATCTACAGATTCAATGCAATCCATATCACACTACCAATGGCATTTTTCACAGAAGTAGAACAAAAAATTTCACAATTTGTATGGAAAAACAATAGATCCTGAATCACCAAGGCAATCTTGAGAAAAGAAAAACGGAGCTGGAGGAATCAGGCTCCCTGACTTCAGACTATACTACAAAGCTACAATGATCAAACAGTATGGTACTGGCACAAAAACAGAAATATACATCAATGGAATAGAATAGAAAGCCCAGAGTTAACCCCACACACATATGGTCACCTTATCTTTGATAAAGGAGGCAAGACTATACAATCAAGGAAAGACTGCCTCTACAATAAATGGTGCTGGGGAAACTGGATAGCTACATGTAAAAGAATGAAATTAGAACACTTTCTAACATCATACACAAAAGTAAACTCAAAATGGATTAAAGACCTAAATGTAAGGCAAGACACCGTAAAACTCTTAGAGGAAAACATAGGCAGAACACTCTATGACATAAATCACAGCAAGATCCTTTTTGACCCATCTCCTAGAGGAATGGAAATAAAAACAAAAATAAACAAATGGGACCTAATGAAACTTAAAAACTTTTGCACAGCAAAGGAAAACATAAACAAGATGAAAAGAGAACCCTCAGAGTGGGAGAACATATTTGCAAATGAAGCAACTGACAAAGGATTAATCTCCATAATATACAGCAGCTCATGCAGCTCAATATCAAAAAACAAAGAACCCAATCCAAAAATTGGCAGAAGACCTAAATAGACATTTCTCTAAAGAAGATATATGGATTGCCAACAAACATATAAAAGATGCTCAACATCACTAATCATTAGAGAAATGCAAATCAATACTACAATGAGGTATCACCTCACAACAGTCAGTATGGGCATCATCACAAAATCTACAAACAGTAAATGCTGGAGAGGGTGTGGAGAAAAGGAAAATCTCTTGCACTGTTGGTGAGAATATAAATTGATACAGCCACTATGGAGAACAGTATGGAGGTTCCTTAAATATCTAAAAATAGAATTACCATAGGACCCAGTAATCCCACTACTGGGCATATACCCTGAGAAAACCATAATTCAAAAAGAGTCATGTACCACAGTGTTCACTGTAGCACTATTTACAATAGCCAGGACATGGAAGCAACCTAAGCATCCATCGACAGATGAATGGATAAAGAATATGTGTCGAGAGGGGGTAGATGGCGGAAGAGTAAGACGCAGAGATCACCTTCCTCTCCACAGATACATCAGAAATACATCTACACGTGGAACAACTCCTACAGAGCACCTACTGAATGCTGGCAGAAGACTTCAGACCTCCCAAAAGGCAAGAAACTCCCCATGTACCTGGGTAGGGCAAAAGAAAAAAGAATAAACAGAGACAAAAGAATAGGGATGGGACCCACACCAGTGTGAGGGCGCTGTGAAGGAGGAAAGGTTTCCAAACACTAGGAGCCCCTTAGTGGGCAGAGACCATGGGGTCGGAGGGGGGAAGCTTCGGAGCCATGGAGGAGAGCACAGCAACACGGGTGCGGAGGGCAAAGCGGAGAGATTCCTGCACAGAGGATCAGAGCCGACAGCACTCACCAGCCCGAGAGTCTTCTCTGCTCACCCACCGGGGCGGGTGGGGCTGGGAGATGAGGCTCAGGCTTCGGTTGGAGCACAGGGAGAGGACTGGCGGCATGAACACAGCCTGAGGGAGTTAGTGCACCACCCATAGCCTGGAGGGAGTCCGGGGAAAAGTCTGGACCTGCTAAAGAGGTAAGAGACTTTTTCTTCCTTCTTTGTTTCCTGGTGTGCGAGGAGAGGGGATTAAGAGTGCTGCTTAAAGGAGCTCCAAAGATGGGCGGGAGCCACGGCTAACACCGCAGACCTGAGAGACGGCCATGAGATGCTAAGGCTGCTGCTGCCACCACCAAGAAGCCTGTGTGTGACCACAGGTCACTGTCCACACCTCCCCTCCCAGGAACCTGTGCAGCCCGCCACTAACAGGGTCCTAGGATCCAGGGACAACTTCCCCGGGAGAACGCACAGCGTGCCTCAGGCTGGTGCAACGTCACGCTGGCCTCTGCCACCACAGGCTCACCCTGCATCGTGCCGCTCCCTCCCCACAGCCTGAGTGAGCCAGAGCCCCCGAATCAGTGGCTCCTTTAACCCTGTCCGGTCTGAGCAAAGAACAGACGCCCTGCGGGGACCTACACGCAGAGGCGGGACCAAATCCAAAGCTGAACCCCGGGAGCTGTGCAAAAAAAGAAGAGAAAAGGAAATCTCTCCCAGCAGCCTCAGGAGCAGTGGATTAAATCTCCCCAATCACCTTGATGTACCCTGCATCTGTGGAATACCTGAATAGACAACGAATAATCCCAAATTGAGGAGGTGGACTTTGAGAGCAAGATTTATTATTTTTTCCCCTTTTCCACTTTTTGTGAGTGTATATGTATATGCTTCTGTGTGAGACTTTGTCTGTATAGCTTCCCTTTCACCATCTGTCCTAGGGTTCTATCCATTTTTTTTTTTTTACTTAAAAAATTGTTTTTCCTTAATAATTATTTTCTATTTTAATAACTTTATTTTATTTTATCCTCTTTCTTTCTTTATTTATTTCTACTTCTCCCATTTTTTCTGAGCCATGTGGATGAAAGGCTCTTGGTGCTGCAGCCAGGAGTCAGTGCTGTGCCTCTGAGGTGGGAGAGCCAACTTCAGGACACTGGTCCACAAGAGACCTCCCAGCTCCATGTAACATCAAATGGCAAAAATCTCCCAGAGATCTCCATCTCAACAACAACACCCAGCTTCACTCAACGACCAGCAAGCTACAGTGCTGGACAACCCTTTGCCAAACAGCTAGCAAGACAGAAACACAACCCCACCCGTTAGCAGAGAGGCTGCCTAAAATCATAATAAGTCCACAGACACCCCAAAACACACAACCACCAGAAAGACCTGACCACCAGAAAGACAAGATCCAGCCTCATCCACCAGAATACAGGCACTAGTCCCCTCCACCAGGAAGCCTACACAACCCACTGAACCAACTTTAGCCACTGGGGACAGACAACAAAAACAATGGGAACTACGAACCTGCAGCCTGCAGAAAGAAGACCCCAAACACAGTAAGATAAGCAAAATGAAAAGACAGAAAAACACACAGCAGATAAAGGAGCAAGATAAAAACCCACCAGACCTAACAAATGAAGAGGAAATAGGCAGTCTACCTGAAAAAGAATTCAGAATAATGATAGGAAAGATGATCCAAAATCTTGGAAATAGATAAAATGCAAGAAACATTTAACAAGGACCTAAAAGAACTAAAGATGAAACAAGCAATGATGAACAACACACTAAATGAAATTAAACATACTCTAGAAGGGATCAAGAGCAGAATAACTGAGGCAGAAGAACAGATAAGTGACCTAGAAGATAAAATAGTGGAAATAATAACTGCCGAGCAGAATAAAGAAAAAAGAATGAAAAGAACTGAGGACAGTCTCAGAGACCTCTGGGACAACATTAAATGCACCAACATTCAAATTATAGGGGTTCCAGAAGAAGAAGAGAAAAAGAAAAGGACTGAGAAAATATTTGAAGAGATGATAGTTGAAAACTTCCTTAATATGGGAAAGGAAATAGTTAATCAAGTCCAGGAAGCACAGAGAGTCCCATACAAGATAAATACAAGGAGAAACACGCCAAGACACATATTAATCAAACTGTCAAAAATTAAATACAAAGAAAACCTATTAAAAGCAGCAAGGGAAAAACAACAAATAACACACAAGGGAATCCCCATAAGGTTAACAGCTGATCTTTCAACAGAAACTCTGAAAGCCAGAAGAGACTGCCAGGACATATTTAAAGTGACAAAGGAGAAAAACCTACAACCAAGATTACCCAGCAAGGATCTCATTCAGATTTGATGGAGAAATTAAAACACTTACAGACAAGCAAAAGCTGAGAGTGTTCAGCACCACCAAACCAGCTTTACAACAAGTGCTAAAGGAACTTCTCTAGACAAGAAACAGAAGAGAAGGAAACGACCTACAATAACAAATTCAAAACAATTAAGAAAATGGGAATAGGAACATACATATCGATAATTACCTTAAATATAAATGGATTAAATGCTCCCACCAAAAGACACACACTGGCTGAATGGATACAAAATCAAGACCCATATATATGCTGTCTACAAAAGACCCACTTCAGACCTAGAGACACATACAGACTGAAAGTGAGGGGATGGAAAAAGATATTCCAAGAAAATGGAAACCAAAAGAAAGCTGGAGTAGCAATTCTCATATCAGACAAAATAGACTTTAAAATAAGGACTATTACAAGAGACAAAGAAGGACACTACATAATGGTCAAGGGATCAATTCAAGAAGAAGATATAACAATTGTAAATATTTATGCACCCAACATAGAAGCACCTCAATACATAAGGCAAATACTAACAGCCATAAAAAGGGAAATCGACAGTAACACATTCATAGTAGGGGACTTTAACACCCCACTATCAACAGTGTACAGACCATCCAAAATGAAAATAAATAAGGAAACACAAGCTTTAAATAATACATTAAACAAGATGGACTTAACTGATATTTATAGGACATTCCATCCAAAAACAACAGAATACACATTTTTCTCTAGTCCTCATGGAACATTCTCCAGGATAGACCATATCTTGGGTCACAAATGAAGCCTTGGTAGATTTAAGAAAATTGAAATTGTATCAAGTATCCTTTCTGACCACAATGCTATGAGACTAGATATCAATTACAGGAAAAGATCTGTAAAGACAAACACATGGAGGCTAAACAATACACTACTTAATAACGAAGTGATCACTGAAGAAATCAAAGAGGAAATCAAAAAATACCTGTAAACAAATGACAATGGAAACACAATGACTCAAAACCTATGGGATGCAGCAAAAGCAGTTCTAAGCAGGAAGTTTATAGCAATACAATCCTACCTTAAGAAACAGGAAACATCTCGAATAAACAACATAACCTTGCACCTCAAGCAATTAGAGAAAGAAGAACAAAAAAACCCCAAAGTTAGCATAAGGTAAGAAATCATAAAGATCAGATCAGAAATAAATGAAAAAGAAATGAAGTAAACGATAGCAAAGATCAATAAAACTAAAAGCTGGTTCTTTGAGAAGATAAACAAAATTGATAAACCATTAGCCAGACTCATCAAGGAAAAAAAAGAGCAGATTCAAATCAATAGAATTTGAAATGCAAAAGGAGAAGTAACAACTGACACTGCAGAAATACAAAAGATTATGAGCGATTACTACAAGCAACTCTATGCCAATAAAATGGACAACCTGGAAGAAATGGACAAATTCTTAGAAATGCTCAACCTACCAAGACTGAATCAGGAAGAAATAGAAAATATGAATAGACCAATCACAAGCACTGAAATTGAAACTGTGATTAAAAATCTTCCAACAAACAAAAGCCCAGGACCAGATGGCTTCACAGGCAAATTCTATCAAACATTTAGAGAAGAGTTAACACCTATTCTTCTCAAACTGTTCCAAAATATAGCAGAGGGAGGAACACTCCCAAACTCATTCTATGAGGCCACCATCACCCTGATACCAAAACCAGACAAGGATGTCACAAAGAAGGAAAACTACAGGCCAATATCACTGATGAACACAGATGCAAAAATCCTCAACAAAATACTAGCAAACAGAATCCACTAGCACATTAAGAGGATCATACACCATGATCAAGTGGGGTTTATTCCAGAAATGCAAGGATTCTTCAATATATGCAAATCAATCAATGTGATACACCATATTAACAAATTGAAGAAGAAAAACCATATGGTCATCTCAACAGATGCAGAGAAAGCTTTTGACAAAATTCAAAACCCATTTATGATAAAATCCCTCCAGAAAGTAGGCATAGAGGGAATTTTCCTCAACATAATAAAGGCCATATATGACAACCCCAAAGCCAACATTGCCCTCAATGGTGAAAAACTGAAAGCATTTGCACTAAGATCAGGAACAAGACAAGGTTGCCCACTCTCACCACTCTTACTCAACATAGTTTTGGAAGTTTAAGCCACAGCAATCAGAGAAGAAATAGAAGTAAGAGGAATCCAAATCAGAAAAGAAGTAAAGCTGTCACTGTTTGCAGATGACATGATACTATACATAGAGAATCCTAAAGATGCTACCAGAAAACTACTAGAGCTAATCAATGAATTTGGTAAAGTTGCAGGATACAAAATTAATGCACAGAAATCTCTGGCATTTCTATACATTAATGATGAAAAATCTGAAAGTGAAATCAGGAAAACACTCCCATTTACCATTGCAACAAAAAGAATAAAATATCTAGGAATAAACCTACCTAAGGAGACAAAAGACCTGTATGCAGAAGATTATAAGACACTGATGAAAGAAATTAAAGATAATACAAGCAAATGGAGAGATATACCATGTTCTTGGATTGGAAGAATCAACATTGTGAAAATGACTCTACTACCCAAAGCAAGCTACAGATTCAATGCAATCCATGTCACACTACCAATGGCATTTTTCACAGAAGTTCAACAAAAAATTTCACAATTTGTATGGAAACGCCAAGGACCTCGAATAGCCAAAGCAATCTTGGGAACGAAAAATGGAGCTGGAGGAATCAGGCTCCCTGACTTCAGACTATACTACAAAGCTACAGTCATCAAGACAGTATGGTGCTGGCACAAAAACAGAAATATAGATCAATGGAACAGGATAGAAAGCCGAGAGATAAACCCACGCACATATGGTCACCTTGTCTTTGATAAAGGAGGAAGGAATGTACAGTGCAGAAAGAAGAGCCTCTTCAATAAGTGGTGCTGGGAAAACTGGACAGGTACATGTAAAAGTATGAGATTAGATCACTCCATAACACCATACACAAAATAGATTAAAGACCTAAATGTAAAGCCAGAAACTATAAAACTCTTAGAGGAAAACATAGGCAGAACACTCTATGACATAAATCACAGCAAGATCCTTTTTGACCCACCTCCTAGGGAAATGGAAATAAAAACAAAAATAAACAAATGGGACCTAATGAAACTGGAAAGCTTTTGCACAGCAAAGGAAATGATAAACAAGACCAAAAGACAACCCTCAGAATGGGAGAAAATATTTACAAATGAAGCAACTGTCAAAGGATTCATCTCCAAAATTTACAAGCAGCTCATGCAGCTCAATAACAAAAAAAGAAACAACCCAATCCAAAAATGGACAGAAGACCTAAATAGACATTTCTCCAAAGAAGATATACAGACTGACAACAAACACATGAAAGAATGCTCATCGTCATTAGGGAAATGCAAATCAAAACTGCAGTGAGATATCATCTCACACCAGTCAGAATGGCCATCATCAAAAACTCTAGAAACAATAAATGCTGGAGAGGGTGTGGAGAAAAGGGAACACTGTTGCACTACTGGTGGGAATGTGAATTGGTACAGCCACTATGGAGAACAGTATGGAGGTTCCTTAAAAAACTACAAATAGAACTATCATATAACCCAGCAATCCCACTACTGGGCATATACCCTGAGAAAACCATAATTCAAAGAGTCATGTAGCAAAATGTTCATTGCAGCTCTATTTGCAATAGCCCGGAGATGGAAACAACCTAAGTGCCCATCATCGGATGAATGGATAAAGAAGATGTGGCACATATATACAATAGAATATTACTCAGCCATAAAAAGAAATGAAATTGAGCTATTTGTAATGAGGTGGATGGACCTAGAGTCTGTCATACAGAGTGAAGTAAGTCAGAAAGAGAAAGACAAATACCATATGCTAACACATATATATGGAATTTAAGAAAAAAAATGTCTTGAAGAACCTAGGGGTAAGACAGGGATAAAGACACAGACCTACTAGAGAATGGACTTGAGGATATGGGGATGGGAAGGGTAAGCTGTGACAAAGTGAGAGAGTGGCATGGACATATATACACTACCAAATGTAAAATAGATAGCTATTGGGAAGCAGCCGCATAGCACAGGGAGATCAGCTCAGTGCTTTGTGACCACCTAGAGAGGTGGGATAGGGAGGGTGGGAGGGAGGGAGACGCAAGAGGGAAGAGATACGGGAACATATGTATAACTGATTCACTTTGTTATTAAGCTAAAACTAACACACCATTTTAAAGCAATTATACTCCAATAAAGATGTTAAAAAAAAAAGAATGTATGTCACATATATACAATAGAATATTACTCAGCCACAAAAAGAAACGAAATTGAGTCATTTGTAGTGAGGTGGATGGACCTAGAGTCCGTCACACAGAGTGAAGTAAGTCAGAAAGAGAAAAACAAATATTGTATGCTAACACATATAAATGGAATTTAAAAAAATGGTTCTTATGAACCTAGGGGTAGGACAGGAATAAAGACACAGATGTAGAGAATGGAGAGGACACAGGGAGGGCGAAGGGTAAGCTAGGACGAAGTGACAGAGTAACAGTGACCCTACAAAATGTAAAATAGATGGCTAGTGGAAAGCTGTTGCATAGCACAGGGAGATCAGCTCGGTACTTTGCGACCACCTAGAGGGTTGGGATAAAGAGGGTGTGAGGGAGACACAAGAGGGAGAGGATATGGGGATATATGTATACACATAGCTGATTCACTTTGTTATACAGCAGAAACTAACGCAACATTGTAAAGCAATTATACTCCAATGAAGATGCTAAAGGAAAAAAAAAAAGAATTCCTAGAGATTGTCACTATGAGTGAAGTAAGTCAGACAAAGACAAATATCATATGATGTCACTTATATGTAGAATCTAAAAAATATGGTACAAATGAATTTATTTACAAAACAGAAATAGAGTCACAGATGTAGAAATCAAATGTATGGTCACCAGAGGGGAAAGTGGGGGAGGGATAAATTGGTAGATTGGGAGTGACATATACACACTACTATATATAAAATAGATAACTAATAAGGATCTACTGTAAAGCACGGGGAACTCTACTCAATACTCTGTAATGGCCTATATGGGAAAAGTGTCTAAAAAAGAATCGATATATGTATATGTATAACTGATTCACTTTGCTGTACACCTGAAACTAACACATTGTTAATCAACTATGCTCCAATAAAAAATTAAAAAAAAATAATTATATGGATATGGGAGGAGGGACTGAGTTAAAGCACAGCTTCCATTGGATGTATGGAATCTAATGTCCTTTTTCCAAGTCTGTTTTGTCTTCTACTTTGTTGGCATCTTTCTGTAGAGCTTTTATTCTCTGGGAGATGAGAAAGGCCTGTAGAAAATCCGTGTAACCTACATGCTCTCTGCTGGAGCTAACAGTCTTGTCATTCTTCTCTCCTTTCTAATACTCTTCCCTAGATTGGAGGTTAAGTCTGGATAATGATGATAATAATAATTAGTAATAATAATAATGTGATGTAAGCAGACTTCCCCATTGAGCTTCACCTCTTGTGTAGTCCTGTGGTAGGTATGACCTCAATCACTGTAAGAAAATATGGGTTCCTGCTGTTGTTCTCATGTGACTATAGATCCCAACACCTTGATCATTGGATATAACGGTCAGTACAACCACAAGTTTTGGAAAAATCTCTATCTTGCTTGTGAACTAAGGACGTATGTACCACCTTTCAGTGTCGTCTTGCTATTGCTTCTAGATTTCACAAACTATGGCAATTTTTCTTTCCAGTTTGTAGTGTAATGTTAGCGGGGCTTTGTTTCTGATTTTCTCATGTCTTTAAATGCTGATTAAATCAATTTACTTGTTAACATACATAATCTGGAAATACAAGTTGTTTCATAGAGGATAGAAGAGATTTGATAGATTATGAAAACACCTGGTAGTCAAATTAACACTGTCTCCACTTCTACAGAAGTTTTCTTCAATGGTCTAGTATTATACATGGACTCTAGGAGGTAAATTTTAATTTCTAACATTTTGTATAATGTATCTTTTATAACTTCAACTTTGTTTTGCATAAGCATAGAACATTGTTTATTTTTGAGGTGGAAAATATATGTAAGTTATAATTTTTCATAATTATATTCATACAAAATAAAATAATAAAGTATAAATGTCTGGTTTCTTATTAAAGTAATATATTTATTTATAATATATTTTCAGCTCTAATTCCATTGCTCATTAAACATTGTATTCTCCAGGCAGATCAAAGTAGTGGTAAATATTCAAACACATCCTGAACTTCTACCATGTGTCTGCTACTGCCACTATTGCCTTCACCTAGAACACTCATCTTTACATCCATCCAACTGAAACTTACTGGAGTTTTACTTTTTTCTGTTTCGTCATATATTCTGTAACTCTGGTTTAGCACTGTCATATTTGAGGTAAATTACTATTGATTTTATGTGTTACTTCTATTACCAAATTGAAGACTTCTCGAGGGTAGTAATCATATCTTGTTCTTTTTGAAATTCTTAAGTATGATTGTGGATTTTTCTGTCTTCCTATATTTCTGTCAGTTGTATCTTGCTATATTTTGAAGTTCTTCATTTAGGTTCATAGATTATTAAGAAAGTTATAATTTTTTTAATAAAATTCACTCATCTGTCTTAGAAAATATCTTTCATCTCTCGTCTCTTTGCCTTCAAGTCTACTTAATTTGACATTAATATAGGCGCACCAATTTTTTAATATTTATTGTTTGCATAAAATGTAGCTTTCTACTATTTTACTTTCAACTGGTTTGGTTTCTTAATTTAGAGAGTATTTCTTCTGAACAGCATCTTATTTTTTAATCCAATCTGACAATCTCTGTCTTTAAATGGAGTGTTTAGTCCATTTACATATGATGTAAGTGTTTATACACCTACATTTAAATCTACTATGTTTGCATGTGTCTAGTTTTCCATCTGCTCTTTTCTTCCATGTTTCTTATATCCTGCCTTTTTTGTTTAATCAATTATATTTAGTATTTTAGTTTATATCTTCTTTGAAATTTTAAATATTTATTTATTTTGTTGCACCGTATCTTGGTTGCAGCGGGTGGGCTCCTTAGTTGTGGCTCCAGGGCTCCTTAGTTGAGGCATGTGGGCTCCTTAGTTGTGACATGCAAACTCTTAGTTGTGGTATGCATGTGGGATCTAGTTCTCTGACCAGGGATTGAACCCGGGCCCCCTGAATTGGGAGCGTGGATTCCTCTCCAGTGCGCCACCAGGGAAGTCCCCCTTCTATGATCTTTTAGTTAAAGGTATTTGAATTATTTTAGAGATTGCTGTAAAAATTCCAGTATTCATGCTAACTTTGCAGTCTATTTTCAAATATTAGACTAACTTTATGAACTTAAAGGTAAAAACTTGTAATACTTGAGTTCCATTTACTCTTCTCATGAACTTTGACCTCTTATTTATCATTATGTTTTCTACATATGTAGTAATCCCATGATATAAAATTATTTTCTTAAGTAACTAGTGATTATATACATATATTATATATATATTTGCATACACTTATATAGTTATGAGTTTGTTCATAAGTTAACTTGTAAAAGGTATTTCATAATTACCCAGATATTGACTTTTTTTTTTTTCCTGCAGCCAAACTTCTGTATGTAATCATTTCTTTCAGTTTGAAGAATTTTCGGTATTCCTTACAGTGCTGGTCTGCTGAAGATAAAGTCTCTTAGAAAATATTTTTTGCTTTCATATCTACACAATGTTTTCAATGATGCAATATTGTAAGTAGATGGGTTTATTTTTTCCCCCATTTTTACACTTTAACGATGTATTTTCTTTTCTGGCCTTCATTATTTCTGATGAGAAGCAGCTGTTATTTTTATTGTTTCTCTCTGTTTAGTGCATTTTGTTTTAGACTGGGTGCTTTTAAGATTTTTCTCTGTATCTTTGGTTTTCAGCAGTTAGAATGATAGAACTAATCTGGTTTTATTTGCATTTTTTGTACTTGAGATATTTTCATCTTTTTGGACCTCTGTGATATTTTTCATGTACTTTCAAAAATTTTTGTCCACTATCTTTTCAAATAATTTTCTGCCCTATTTTCTCTCTCCTCTTTATCTTGTACTCCAATAATCATATAAACACACATTTAATATTGTTCCATATATTTCCAGACAGCCTGTCATAACTTTGTTCACTTTTTATTATATGTTTCAGTTTGGACTATCTTCAGTTTTAATGATCTTTCCTCTGCTGACTCCAGAAGAGGATCAAGTGACTACTTTAAGATCTGAAGTGAATTCTTCTTAAAAATAGTATATTTATATATTTATTATAAGCATTTCTATTTGGGCTATTTTTTTAAAATAGTTTCCAGGTTTCTGCCAAATTTTTTCACCTGTTTATGCATATTGTACACTGTGATAGTTAATTTTATGTGTCAATTTGAATAGGTTAAGGGATGCCCTACTAGCTAGTAAAACATTACTTCTGGCTGTCTGTGAGAGTGTTTCTAGAAAAAAATAATATTTGAATAAGTAGACTGCTTAAAGAAGATCTGCCTTCACCAGTGTGCGTGGGCATCACTAATCCATTGAGGGCCTGAATAGAACAAAAAAGCAAAGGAAGGGTGAATTCATTCATCTTCTCTCTCTCTCTCTCCCACTCTCTCTCTCCCCCCACCCTTAATCTGGGACATCTATTTCCTAGTGTCTTTGGATATATGAGCTCCTTATTCTCTGACCTTTCTGACTCTGGGACTTAACTAGCAGCTCCCTGGTTCTCAGGCCTTTGTCCTCAGACTGTGAGTTACACCATCCACTCCTCTGATTTTCAGGCCTTCAAATTCAGACTAAATTATACAACCAGCTTTCCTGGTTCTCAAGCTTGTAGATGGCAGATTTAGGGACTTCTCAGTCTCCATAAACATGTGAGCGAATTTCTATAATAAATCTCCTTTTATATATACATATGTGTATGTATATGTGTGTGTATATAGACACACACGTGTGTGTGTGCGTGTATGTATGTATCATATTTGCTCTTTTTCTCTGGAGAATGCTGACTAATGCATACACCTTTCATGTATGCTTTTGTATTGTTATTATACTTATTCTAAATTCCCTGTCTGAAAAATACAATACCAGGGCCATCTGTGGATTTGTTTCTAGAGTATGTTTACTTTTCTCATCTTGGATCTCATTTTCCCACTTCTTCATGGAAATTAAAAAATTTTATAGTATGCTAGGCATTGTGTAAATAACATTAGAGACTAGAATAAATGATAAAGAAAAGTATGTCCTTTCCTTTGAAAGATTGATAGTGTTACTGTGTCATTCTACTCTATATTTTCAGCAGTTAAATGTGAGTGATAACTTTTTTGTGTGTGATACATAAGATTTTCAATTCACCTGAATGCTATTTGGAAGGCAGCTATGCTCACTACTATACCACCAAAGAACACATAATACTATATGATACAGAAGCAAAATAATTTACTAAAGCCACAAATTAAATTTTATATGTATGTATCTTATACATATACATATGCAAATATATAATACACACATATTTGCATGTATGTAAATATATATAATATACATTAAAAAATCAGAAACTAAAACTCTATAGGAGGTATATTTTTGTATTATGAATATCTCACACAAAAATAATCAAATGTATGACCCATTTTCCAATATGCATTTCAAAATAACACATTTATATTATGTATCATATTATACACATGCTAGATACTAATTATCATTTAAACATCACAAGAGAAAATTAAGAGGTAGGAATATAGTTCTATCCACCACAGAAATAAAGAATATGGGCTTTAGAAGAATTAAGCAATCAGGTCTCCATCACAAAGCCAATGAGTTTGTACAGCAAGGCTATATTTGCCCAGATCATTTCTTAACCACTATCCTAGGACTATACAAAATGCCTTAGGAATAAATGGATACTATTTATTGAATAGTACTAAATATTTAGACTAAATATCATGAATTGGCCACAACTGATCCTCTCACATCCTTACAAATTCTAGACCTCTCAGAGATAGCAATATAGTATGCATTTCTTTGCTAAAAAAAAGTTGCTTTTGGGTTAACTTATATATACACTACATGCAAGATATTTTGGAAGAATGCACATATATTTTTGTAGTCTATAGTACCATTGACTAAACTTGTATTATTCCTAAAAATATTTAATAAATTATTCCTACACACATAAACATTACATATATGTATACTATATATGTGTAATTCATATTTTGTTATGGTAAATCTGAGTCTGGGAATGTAAATTGGAATTGATTTTTATTGTTACATATTCAAATATAGAATTTATTATACCATATTTTTAAAAATTAGTAATGAGTTTAGGGATTGCAAATAAAATGTAAAATTTGGGATGGAAGCATTCATATAGCTATTCCAATATTTTGACCGCAAATCCAACTCCCCTGGGCTCAAATAATAAAGAACAATTTATGCTCATATAACCAGATTCAAGGCAAAGTACAATCCAGAATTGGTTAATTTAACAGCACAATCATAATATCGTGGTTCCAAATTATTACCATCTTTCCACCCTGCCACCTTCAATGGCTGAATTTGTCCTTAGGCTGCCTATTATTACCATGAGATCACAGATCACAGGTGCAGTTACAAGCATAGGATACAGATATGACAACGTCCTTCAGAGAAAGAGGGATTCTCTCCTTATTACTGAACTTTATAAGATATAAGAAACAGATTCAAGCAGCTCTCAATTTAAAAAATAAATGCTTTTATTTATCTCATTAGCCAGGATTGCATCAAAAGACCAAACTAAACCAATGCCTGGCAACAGGAATGAGCCACAAAAACGGGCTTCTTAGATTACCCATGATTTACCCTTAAAACTTGGAATTAGCTCTGAGTAAAAGAAGGGGGAGAGGGAAGACCTCAAACTTATTTGAGACTGCAGTTATAAAGGGAGATAATGGCTGTTGTCAAACATAATATCTGCTACTCAGTATTTTGTTCATGAAAAATGGTTGTGTATTAGCCCTTCAACTGCAATGAAACTGAAAATATTTCACATGATATGTCATCTTACTAAATTCATAGAAACAAAAAATAAGATGGCTTTTCCCCAAGAGTGGCTAGAAATTCCATAAAATAGTTGGGTGATGTCTATAAAATTATGTGATTTTAAAGTACAGCTGATAAATACTATCCCAGCCACTGGTTAGAGTCACACTTATGAATTTTCACTGTGTAAAGAGTGAGTTTTCAGTTAGAGTATTAACTTAATTCTGGAGCTTACATACCAAGTAATATTGTAAATGTTACATGGCTTATGGGCTTATAGAAATTGTCCAACATAAACTGTTTAGGTGAAAATTGTCTATGCTGACTTCTATATTTTTCCTTATAATTAGGGACATAATTTATTATTTGGAGAAGGTTTCCTTTTATGATATTTTTGATTTTTTTTTACTAAATAGTATTTGGGAATAAAATATTTAGAAATCAAAACAAATACTGAGGAAACAGTAATACAGCAAAAGGTAAAATAAGGATATAAGGTTGGGAGCCATCTCATTGGCTCTCACAGAATTTTATCTATATTTAATCTGATCTATGTTTATAAAAACCATTCAATATTTTTCTTATTATAAACCTACTCATAGCTCAACAATCATTTAATGAATACCCTGGTATACTGTATGACTTGATAAGAGTTACTGAATAATCTGCACTTTAGTATTTTTTAATCTATAAAATGCAAATCAAAACCACAATAAGATATCACCTCACACCTGTCAGAATGGCTATCCTCAAAAAGTCTACAAATGGCAAATGTTGGCAAGGATGTGGGAAAAAGGGAACACTTGTACAATGTTAGTGGGAATGTGAATTAGTGCAGCCACTATAAAAAACAGTGTAGAGACTCCTCAAAAACTAAAAATAGAACTACCATATAACCCAGCAATTCCACTCCTGCGTACATATCTAGAAAAAAAACAAAAACACTAATTTGAAAAGGTACAGGGCACCCCATGCAGCACTATTTACAACAGCCAAATATAGAAGCAACCCAGTGTCCATCAACAGATGAATGGATAAAGAAGATGTGGTATGCATATATAATGGAATATTACTCAGCCATAAAAGAGAATGAAATTATGCCATTTACAGCAATGTGGATGGACCTAGAGGATATTATGTTTAGTGAAATAAAGTCAGAGAAAAACAAATACTATATGATATCACTTATATGTGGAATATTTTTTAAAAATACAAATGAGTATATATGCAAAACAGAAACAGACTCACAGCTACAGAAGACAAACTAGTGGTTAACCGTGAGGAGAGGAAATGGGGAGGGGCAAGTTAGGGATATGGGATTAAGAGATAAAATCTACTACATATAAAATAGATAAGCAACAAGGACATATTGTATAACACTGCGAATTATGGGCATTATCTTGTAATAACTTTTAATGGAGTATAATCTCTAAAAATACCGAATCACTATGCTGTATACCTGAAACTAATATTGTAAATTAACTATACTTCAATTTTAAAAAATACCTATATTTTAGAGTATCAGCTAGCATTATATCATAATCATCATCATCATTGCTATCCTCATCTGGTGGCATAAAAACATACTTTATATATTTTAGAGGGAAAGATGGATTAGCTTTGGGGAGTTGGGCTGCTATTTCATAAAAAATAGTTTTGTGACTATATTTAAATATAATTCAAGTCCATCTATCATTTTTGAGATAACACTGAACAAAGAGGGGCAGATTCTATTTCCAATAATGCAAGGCATATTATAGGTTTTTTTATTATGAATATTTTCTTATAACAGTTTTTCTTTCCAAAAAATGTTTTTAGTTTAGACTGACAGACTGACCCCAAAAGCTTTGTATGTGTGTGTTTATCTTTCTTTGTTCGTTTGTTTTTGTTTGTAGAGCATATGCATTTTGGGAGTTGTGAGTGTATGTGTATCTGTGTTTAATGCTTGTCACATTAGAAAGAAATTTTAAAGAGACATATTAGGAAGAGGCTTTTCCAGGGCAAAACACTAGCTTGATTTTTCTTTACTACTGGCTCAAGAAAAAAAAATATGAAAGAGACTTCACTGGTTTAGTACTGCACTACTTGAACTATTATTACCTATATGTGAACAAATCACGCATTAGAAACATATCAGTGTCTAATGTTACTATGTTCTGAGTCTGGAGGTCTGTCCATTGCATCTGAGTAAGAAAAGGAGATATCTAAGGAAGCTGCATGTCAGGCATACTGGGAGCAAAAATAGAACTGAGGAAGGAACTTTGGTAAATTCGATTGTGACAAAATGAGGACGTTTTCAGCAAAATTAAAAATGAGATTAACCAGAAGAAGGGGAGAGGAGGAGGCTATGGGAGATTTGAGGGAGGATAGAATATACAAGATTTTGCAAAGTTATTGGCATGTGGAAGAGAATGGTGATAAGGCAGGAAATATACACACAAATATAAACACGCACATCTATATCATGCTTATAATTTTAAAGCACTTTCTAAGATATAAAAAGGCCTTTGTTATTTTATTGAAATAGATGTAGTATTAAATGTGCATTTCCTGAGTTTTCTTTTAAAGAAAATGGCTTTTCAAAACGAAATACTTCATGCAAAAATTAGGCATAATTACACGAGTCATAATTTACTTCATTATTACACAATGTAATGCTTGAAGTGGGGGTAGAGGGAGTTAAGAGTATTTCCAGAATTAGAATTCTTGGTGGAAGATTCTAAAGCAAAAGGTGTTAAAGTAGCAGATTTACCTGAATAAGCAGAAGAATTTAGTACATAATCCAGGAATTACTGGTTTTTGTCCATCCAACTTTACTTTTCATCCAGTGGATTTCACTAAAGGAAGGCATTTAGAGTTATGGTCCCATTGAAGTTTATTTGAAACAACCATACATCCTCCTTTAGATTCCATGTAAAGTGAATGCTTGGATGTAGAGTCCTGAGAGTTGCAGGATGCATATGAAAGGGCTCAATGTATCTTGTGAACTATGACTGCCTGCCTGCGGGTGCAAAACCTGTGACAAACAGTACAAAGAGCAGGTACCTATTTTCAAACACTATTTTTCCATTGTTGCAGAGCTGAATGTGAGTATAATCCTCCAAATGTGTAAAAAAACACTTGCCTGCTTAAGAAATCTGAATAATAATAAAAGATATAATTTAATTAAATAGCAGGGTATTGAGTAAGGAGGTTTATCAAGAAATTAAAGGTGAAGGAAATTTTAGGAAAGTATTGGATTGGCAGAAACACCTAGAATTACACCTGGCTCCTAATTAGCAGAAATAATCTACAAACCATTTTATTCAGTGGTGTGCCCTTTGCTGTGAATATATTTTCATCCTTACTCAGAAAGACAGTTTTAGGATTTTGCCAGTATTCTACCTCTATTCAGTTTTATATGCACTGCCCAACATTATTCACTTGGTATACATGGACAAGTTAAAGTAATTATTTAGAAGTATAACTTATTTTGTATCCCCTGTTTACAACTGAGTGTAGTAATGCCTTCCCAGACGGAAGGCAAGTGTCCAGGAATATCAATTTATTGAGTTCCCCCTACAGGGCTAAGATTTTTTATTATGTGACAGATCAATTTATTGCTGTCTTGTAACACTGATAAATTGTGATTACCAATGATCATGACAGTTGGCATTCTCAAAGTTTCTTGGTGAATGTAGTAATAAAATGACAAATGTTGTTTAGTTGTTACTCACACATGTACTTTAGAATTCTCACCCTACTACTCAGCCATGAAGTCCTGGTAACTGGTTTAGGAAGACTATTTGAGTTCAGTACTAATAATCACTCCTCCTCTTAAGCTAGCCTGTTTTCTTGAACTTAAACTACTCTACCAACAGTCTACTTTTTCTTGGTTTAATATATTACAGAGACACTCCTTAGAACAGACTCTATTTGAAGGCTTCCTATCAATTCTCTAGAAATGCTCAAATTTTGGGTGAACAGAGTAAGGATATGAACACAGGTCATCACAAGCCATTTAGCTCACTTGAATTAATAGCCACAATGTTATGCTTATGGGAACTCTTTAGAACTATGTATTCAGAAGGCAGGAAAAAAATTAGTGGAATATGCTTCTCAGAGGCATGAATAAGATAAATTGGACAACTCTATTTTTAAAGGGCAACATTCAAGAACAAAAACTACATTTGAAGCTAATGAAAGGTTACATCATATGGGAATTATTGAAAAATACTTTTTGATAGGAGGCAATTGACTAGAAATGGATATCCTAGGAAACAATGGAAGGTATGAAGCATGAATACAAAAAAAATCAATTTGAAAGGAGAAAGCGTTATAGGCTCATACCTTTGCTACTTGCTGTCACAGAGAGCTTTTTTCAGTTTTTCCATTTAAATTATATGATTGTTATAAATATTGCTTTTTTAAAAAAAATAAAATGTACTATCACAAAACTTTTTATCTCCTAAATTCAGTAATTTTTCTGAGATCTTTGGAAAGTCGAAATACAACTCTATGAAAGTCTTAACCTGTGGTTCTGCTTTATTTGTTTTCTCCATTCCCCCAAAACCTGATTTATACCTTGTTAATAATATTTTCTTCAAAATGTTCAACACAATCCAGCTGACCCATATTCTAGTTCCTGCCCTCAAATGTGAATGGGAGATAGTTACTACAGTTGTCATCTCTTCATTCTCTCATTTAGAAAAGTGTTTTATTTAATTCAAAATCATCACCTACTTTTACTAGTTTACCTGAATCCAGCATTCTGTTTATTCAAACTCCCATCCTTTAGCTATTTACTGTATGTGGTAGTTCTCTACAGTCTAGCTATTTTATTTCATTGCATTCTTGGATATATTTTAGTCATATCTTTTGAAGAAAATGAGATCATTAGAATATATTTCATCAGAAGTATCATTTATAGATAAGCAAATTGAGTACTGAAATACTTCAAACCAATATGCAGCAATCCTATATATGAGGGGAATATAAAATGTTCCTATAATTTAACATGTTAGATTTTTTTTAAAGACTTTTTTTTGACGTGGACCATTTTTTTTTTAAGTCTTTACTGAATTTGTTACAATACTGCTTCCGTTTTATGTTTTGGTTTTTTGGCCACGAGATATGTGGGATCTCAGCTCCCCAACCAGGGATCGATCGCACACCCCCTGCATTGGAAGGCGAAGTCTTAACCACTGGACTGCCAGGGAAGTCCCTAACATGTAGATTTTAATATAGTTGCTACGGTGTCTTAGACGTATTGTTATTTTCTTGATATCAGTTTAAGTGCAATTCTGAGTCCTTATTCTGCCAGATGAGTGAGTTATTCAAACAGCTACTCCAGAATTATCCCAAAGTTCTATATAGAAGCATTATGTCAGGGAAGAATCTGTGATTGACAGCAATCCCCCTTAGCTTATGCTGAGATACCCAATGTACAGTCTGTAAAACCTTTAGTCTATTACCTCTGTTGATTTCAAACCAGCTTCTAACCTCTGTGCCCATAATCCAGCCTCTGAAGGCACATCACAGAGTCAACCCTCTCCTCTACTCCAAGTCTTATCACCCCAAATATGTACCACAGGTTTGTAGACACACTTCTCATTACTTCCTCCCCACCTCTCAATTTTCAACTTCTTTGTTGTCTTTATAAGCTTTATCCTTTCCCAATTCTGTTGCCCTCCAGAGTAGGGAAGTAAGAATACACTCCCAGAATAACCCCCTCAATAAGTTTAGACTTCTACAAAAGTCAGAAATAAAGGCTCCAGGCAACTACTGTTTTCTGCTCTGCCAAAGTAATCTAAAGTAAAGAAATGCAAGGGACCTGGGCATATGCTTGGAAGGAGGAGTAAGAAATAGGGAGAAATACAGAAACACACATTTTTACCTCACTAAGTTTCCCTAACATGTAAACAAATATCTCAAATGCTTTAAAAGTTTCTTTAAAGTCTATTTTCAGGCTGATGCCTTCAAACAACTAAGATATACAGCTATGATAATGCAAATGAGGTCAATACACTATATGCCTCATCTAAGGTCAAATGGGGAAAACATGAGCAAATTGGTCTTGCTTCATGAAATTTATAACATAGCAGAGAAAATAAATATCAAATATACAGGCATACCTCAGAGATGTTGCAGGTTCAGTTCCTCACCACTGCAATAAATTGAATATCGAAATAAAGTGAGTCACACAAATTTTTTGGTTTTGCAGAGCATGTAAAAGTTATGTTTCATTATACTGTAATCTATTAAGTGTGCAATAGTATATGTCAAAAATGTATATATCTTAATTAAAAAATACTGTATTACTAAGAAATACTAATCATCATCTGAGCCTTCAGCAAGTCGTAGTAGTAACATCAAAGACCACAGATCACCACAGTAAATACAATAGTGAAAAAGTTTAAAATATTGTGAGAATTACCAAAATGTGACACAGAGACACAAAGGGAGCAAATGCTGTTGAAAAAATGGTGCTGATAGACTTGGCCGACATTGGTTGCCACAAAACTTCAATTTATAAAAGAACTCAATATCTGTGAAGTACAACAAAGCAAAGTGTAATAAAATGAGGTATGCTTGTATAGGAATACCTTTGATAAAGACAAGAACAGTGTGAGAGGGCCTGGTTTGAGTGTTAAGCCATAGATTCTATCTTGGTCTGTGTATTAGTTTTATACTGCTGATTTAACAAATTACTATAAACTTACTGCCTTAATACAGCACAAATTTACTATCTTAAAGTTCTAGAGGTTAGAAGTATAACACAAGTTGCACTGGGCTAAAACCAAGGTGTTGGCAGGGCTGTGTTCCTTTCTTGAGGCTCTTAGCAGAAAATTCATTTCTTTACCTTTTCCAGCTTGTAAAGGTATCTAACATTCCATGGCTGATGATCTACTTTCTCCATCTTCAAACCCAGGAACGTTGCATATCTCTGACCATTTTTCCATAATCACAGCTCCTTCTGACCACAGTCAGAAAAGGTTCTTGTCTTATAAGGTTTCATGTGATTAGATTAAACCCAACTGAATACTCCAGGATACTCTCCCCATCTCAATATCTTTAATGTAATAACACCTGCAAAGTCCCTTTGCAATGTGAGGTAACAAAGTCACATCTCCTGGGAATTAGGATGGTGATGTCTTTTGGTGGGGCCATTATTCTGCCTACAAAAGACTGAGTTTAAGGATCTTTGAAACAGAATTTTTCATGGTATATTTTGTACTATATTTAAAAATTCCTGCTCTCTGGTTGTAAAAGAATCATATTAAGTTTCTTCCTAAGTTTTCAGAATGGATTTCTGGTGTCATTTAATTGGTTTTAAGCTTGGGCATGGGAAGATTAGCCAGGAAGGACAGAAAATTCATTTCTGGACCCCACTAAATATTTTGATTAGAGCATAAGAGGATGAAAATTGACATAACAAGTTTCAAGTGGATAGCGCAAAGATCTTTTTCTTAATCGTTTTTTAAAAAAATAGAATCCAAGCCAGTGTGTTTCAAATAGTAATATTAAGGCCCTAAATAATTGATTTTTCTGTTGACCATATTTTGTCAAAGTGTGATCTTAGAAAGTAGCTTACTGTGGAGTGCTTAATGCTAGATTTAAATCCTAAGCAATTCAGGGAACAATTAGCAGTAACAGCCCTAACTCCAAGAGTAAATATTCTAACTGACATGAATGGTAATGCCTCTTAAGTATGGAGATAAGAGACAACAAAATGAGGGAGTAACATCTATCATTGAAATAAATTCTTGTAGATTTTCTAAGTCAAATAAATTTTTGTTTCTCAAATGAATTGCTCTTCCTGAGTAAAAATATCATATTTCTGGTTAAAATACAGATAGAAATAGGATTAAATATAATATGGGTGGCAAGAAAGTGTTATCTCTAATAATGATTTCACAGAAATAAAATGTATTATATCACTTGAGAAGTGATAAAAATGTGCTTTAAAATTTAAATTAGGTTGAAAGAAAGACTAATTTATAGGAATGTTAGAACAGTGTTTAAATGATTTATGTAGCAAAGGAAAATGCATTTTATAGAATATTATTTAAAAAATATTTTTTCCTAGGGCTTCCCTGGTGGCGCAGCGGTTGAGAGTCCGCCTGCCGATGCAGGGAACACGGGTTCGTGCCCTGGTCCGGGAGGATGCCACATGCCGCGGAGTGGCTGGGCCCGTGAGCCATGGCCGCTGAGCCTGCACGTCCGGAGCCTGTGCTCCGCAACGGGAGAGGCCACAGCAGTGAGAGGCCCGCGTACCGCAAAAAAAAAAAAAAAAAAAAAAAAAAAAAAAAAATTCCCTAAAGCATATGACTAAACTGAACAACTTAACCTAAAGCAGAAATCCCTATACTGTATTAAATAATTTTGGGGGAAAATGTTGACATAAAAGGAAATAAATGATACAAGTATGAAAAATCACATTGTTTTTAACAGTGAATCAAATTTTAAAAAGTGCAATACAGTAGTAAATTGTTTCATATATTAAAAAAGAACCTGTATATACCCAAATTACCACCTTGACAGTAACAGTTCATTGAATTCAAGCAAATAGAAGTGAAATCCTTCAAAATTCTGTGTAACTTAACATAAATTATGCTCTAAAATATTTTAATGCTCTAGAAATGCGACCAGAAGTGTATTATATGCAATAGTTTTATAGTGTAGATATTTTAAGCAATAAAAATACAGTTATAACTGGAGTTCTGTGTTGACAGTTTTGTACCTCTAAAAATATATATCTAGCATAGAGTAGAAAAAAACTCCAAAATTGCCATATGAGATTACTGTGGGACTCTGAACAGTTCAGCTTCCAATAACAAAGAAAATACTTATGAAATGAATATAGGACCCATAACCTTGGTTTCCACTTTTAGCATCTAGACTTACTAGAGTTTTCAAAATATTGGGTTGGCCAAAAAGTTCATTCAAGTTTTTCTGCAACATCTTACACAAACATTAAGATTTTTTTTTTTTTCAGATTTCCTTTGGAATTTGTCTGATTTTTTCAGAATGGGGTATGGGTTTCTGGAAGGAAGACCATGGCTTTTCATTAAAGCATATCACGTGTACATAGAATCAAAATGACTTAACATTGTAGATGTTGACCTTAATCTCCTCACTGGAGCAGCAGTGTCAGGTTTCCACACCTAACATTTTTTTTTTTTTTCTCCCTTTCCACACTGTGCTCTTTATAAGGAAGTACAGCCCAAACTTAATGGTGGGGAGTTCTACTACACCTCCTTGGAGGCAGAATACCTACATAAATTATTAGAAATTCTTCTAAGTAGGAGATTTTTCTTTTCTCCCCCAATTATCCATTTTATGGAAATGTATTTATATCAATATGTACTCATGGATATTTATTTTATACTTTTGTTTATAATCCAATAGTACTCTATTTAGTGGCTCATATTATTCACTGGTGGTATACAGAAAAACAATTGACTTTGTATATTATCCTTGCATCCTGCAACCTTGCAGTACTCAGTAAATAGTTCCAGGAAGTTTTTTCTTGATTCTTTGGTATTTTCTTGATAGATAATCATGTTATGTGTGAATAAAAATACCTTTATTGAATCCCTTCAAATCTATGTAATCCCTTTCTTTTTCTCATCTCCCTTCCAGTGAGATTTTGAGTAAGGGTGCTAAAAGAGGATAACCTTGCCTCATATCAAATCTTAAGGGGAAAATATCCAGTATTTTCACTATTGAGTGTGACATTAGCTATCTTTTTTTTAATGTTGAGGAAGTTCTTCTTAATTTTTAATTTGTCCAGAGTTTTTATTTTGAATAGGTATTGAATTTTGTCAAATGCTTTTTCCACATCTATTAATATGATCTTATGATTTGTTTCTCTAGTCTGTTCATGTATCAGATTATATTGTTTGATTTTTTAATTTTGAACCAGCCTCACAAAACTAGAATAAATCCCATTTTATCATGGGGTATGATAATTTTTATACATTCTTGAATTTGACTTGCTGATATTTTATTGAGGTTTTTTACATCTATGTTCATGAGAAACATTTGTCTGTAGTTTTCTTGTAGTATGTCTTACTTTCTTGTAATTAGGTTTAGTTTATTTTTATCTGTTTTCTTAAACTAGATCCTGAGATTATTGATTTTAGATCTTTTTTCTTCTCTTATATGCATGTTTAATGCTATAACTTTCTCAGCAGCAATTTCACTGCATCCCACAAATTTAGGTAAGTAATATATTCATTTAGTTTAAAATATTTTTAATTTCTCTTGAGACTTTGACCTATGTGTTATTTAGAAGTGTGTTGTTAAATTTCCAAATATTTGGAGATATTGAGCACTCTTTCCCTTACTGATTTCTAGTTTAATATCATTGTGGCCCTCAGACATAGTTTATATAATTTTTATTTTGTTAAATATGTTAAGATGTGTTTTGGTGAATGTTCCATGGGAATTTGAGAAAAAGGTGTATTCTGCTGTTAATTATTCTCTTATTTAATTTTTAAAATTAATAAACTAATTTTTGTTTTAGCAGTTTTAGGGTCACAACAATACTGAATGGAAAGTACAGAGAGTTCCCATATACCCCTTGTATCCATACATGCACACTCCCCCTCACTGTTGACATTCCCATCTGCTACGAGTGATGGATCTACACTGACACATCCTTATCACCCAGAGTCCATAGTTTACATTGGAGTTCACTGTTGTTATTGTACATTCTGAGGGTTTGGACAAATTTATGGGTTTGGACAAGCATGTATCCAACACTGTAGTATCATACAAAATAGTTTTCATGCCCTAAAAATATACTATACTCTGCCTGTTCTTCTCTCCCACATCCCAAACCCTGGCAACCACTAATATTTTTACTGTCTCCATAGTGTTTCCTCTTCCAAAATGTTACAGAGCTGAAATCATACACTTGTAGCCTTTTCATATTGGCTTCTTTCACTTAGTAATATGTATTTCTTTCATGTCTTTTCATGGCTTTCTCACTTACTTCTTTTTATTACTAAATAATATTCCATTTTCTGAACATACCAGTTTATTTACCCATACACCTACTAAAGAACATCTTGGTTGCTTCCATATTTTGACAATTATACAGTCATACTTCATTTTATTGTGCTTACTTTATTGCACTTTGCAGATATTGAGTTTTTTACAAATTGAAAATTTATAGCAACCCTGCATCAAACAAGTCTGTCAGTGCCATTTTTCCAACAGCATTTTCTCACTTTGTGTCTGTGTACCACATTTTGGTAATTCTTACAATATTGCAAACTTTTTCATTGTTATTTACATGTTATGGTGGTCTGTGGTCAGTGATCTCTGATGTTACTATTGTAATTGGGATTTTTTAGCAATAACGTATTTTTAATTAAGATATGAACTTTTTTAGACATAATGCTATTATATACTTAATAGACTAAAGTACAACGTAAACATAACTTCTCTATGCACTGGGAAACCAAAAAATGCGTGTGACTTGCTTTCCTGCAATATTCACCTTATTTCAGTGACCTGGAACTGAACTGGTAATATCTCTGAGGTAGGGCTGTAAATAAAGCTGTTATAAACATTGGTGTACAGATTTTTGTGAGGACACAAGTTTTCAATTAATTTGGGTAAATACCAAGGAGAACAACTACTGGATCATATGGTAAGAGTATGTTTAGTTTTGTAAAAAACTTCTAAGCTGTCTTCCAAAGTGGCTATACTATTTTGCATTACTATCAGGAATAATACTATCAGGAATAAATAAGAGTTCCTGATTCTCCACATCCTCACCAGAATTGGTATTGTTAGTGTTCTGGATTATATCTTTTTTTTTTTTTTTTTTTTTTGCGGTACGCGGGCCTCTCACTGTTGTGGCCTCACCTATTGCGGAGCACAGGCTCCAGACGCACAGGCTTAGCGGCCATGGCTCACAGGCCCAGCCGCTCTGCAGCATGTGGGATCTTCCCAGACCGGGGCACGAACCCGTGTCCCCTGCATTGGCAGGCGGACTCTCAACCACTGCGCCACCAGGGAAACCCTGGATTATAGCTATCTTAACAAATGTATAGTGGTGTTTAGTTATTGTCTTAATTTGCAATTCCATAAACTATGGGTAAACTTTATTTATTTATTTTTTTGCAATGCTCAATAAGTGATGTTGGCTCCCTATTACCTACTAGATTAAATCCAGGTTTAACTTAGCTTTCAAGAATTGCATAAAGGAGTGATATCACCAAGATGGCAACATACGTCATTCCTAACTTCGCTCTTCATAAGAAGAACAATTAACAACTATTCTTGGAGAAGACACCACTAAGAAAATCCTAGAACACAGGGTGAAACTGAAGCATTCCCCTGCACCACAGAGACTGAGACAGACCACATTAGAAGGATAAGATTAGTAGCTAGATCTGATCATGTTGCCCCTCCCCCAGGCCAGTGCAGCCCCATACTGAGAAGTCTCTCCTAAGCCTACAGTTGCTCCAGTGGGAAAAAGTACTCAGGGTGGACATCCAGTTCCCCAAGCATTGTGGGTCACTTCTTGGGAGTCCCCACTACAGTCTTACCCCATGTGAATTGCAGGAGAATCTGCAGGGCTTGACTGGGAATCTGATTTTGAGAGAGAAGGGGGTAGAGCCTTGCAACAACTAACACCCTGATCTTGGTAGACCAAGTACCTACCTAAAGCACCCAAGCAGCAGTCCCAGCCAGTGGCTTTGCTTATCTGCAGAGCCAAGATGGTGGTGCAGTCTGATCAAGGAACTTGGTGGGGTGCAAATCTGCCTGATTTGGGATATCAAATGGGGAACCTAGCCCTGCCTGACCAGAAACTCTGGCCAGAGCACCTGGAAGCTGTAATCCAGCAATATTCAAGCAAGGAGTCCAGCAGACAGAGCTGACTGACCACAGAGCAAATCCAGTATCACCTTTTGGCCAGGGAACTTGGGAGCATGAGTCAGCTTGAGTGAAGACCACAAGCAAACTTTCCTGGCCTTGGAGCTGGTTCTGCCACCCTGCCTGGGCAGGGGAGCTAATTAATAGCCTCACTCACTGATGAGTATAGCTCTTAGCACTGCCCAACCAGAAAGCTGGACTGGACCACCTGGTAGGCTGATTAGAGCCAGCTCTCCCACTCTACTTGGGGAGAGGAGCTAATTCATAGCCTTGTCCACAGCTGAGCATAGCTCTCAGCTCCACCCAACTAAGAAGCTTGGCCTGAATACCTGGGAAGCTGCATAGTGTAGTAACACTCAAATACAGAACCTGGCCAGCAGCACTGCCTCTCAGCAAAGCTTAGCAAGTGGCCCCATTCAGGCAGAGAACTTGGTATACAGTTCTGCTTGAGTCAAGAACCCAAACAAAGATACTGGTCTTGGAGCCATTTTTGCCACCATACCTGGCTGGGCAGGGGAGCTGATTCATAGCTTTACCACTGCTGATGGTAACTTCCAAACCTGCCTGACCAGGAAGTCTGGCCTAAGTACCTGGGAAATGACTGGCCCAGTAGCACTCAAGCAGAGAGTGTAGCCAGTGGTTTTACCTATCTGAAGAGACAAGCCAGCTACCCTGTCTGCCCAGAGAGTTTGGAGTATAGGTCAGCCTGGTTAGCTCCCCAAACAAGAGTCTTGTCAATCTTGGGGCTTGCTCTGCAACCCTTCCCTAGTCAGGGAAGCTATTTGGTAGCTCTGCCTACTGCTCCTGCTAACCAGGAAACCTAGCCAGAGCTCCTGGGAATCTTGGTAGCCCCCCCATGCATCCTCAATTATGGCAGCACTTGATCAGAGAACCCAACCAGTGGCTCTACACCTGCAGACCTAAGACAGTGGCCTCAATTGTCCAGGGAGCTTAGTGAGCAGGTGTCTAATTTGTTCCCCAAGGAAGAACCTTTTGGACCAGGGGTCTGTTCTGTAGCCCTAATGAAGCAGGGAAGCTAATTTATAGCCACACCCAAAGGCCAAATACAGTGTCCAGCCTGACCCAACCAGGAAACCTAACCAGAGCTTCCAGGAATTCACGTAGCCCATCTTGCAACTCTGATTATAGTGGAACTTGAGTGGAGAACTCTGTGGGCAACTCTACCCATCTGCAGAGCTAGGATGGTGACCTGTCAGGGCAGGGAACTTGGTGCATAGATCTGCCTAATTTGATCCCCAAACAAGAGCCTTGCCAGTCTTGGGACCTATATGGAGCCCCTTCTGGGTTAGGAAACTATTTTATAGCTCTACCCACTGCTGAATATAACCTTCAGCCAGCCCAGTGGACCTAATCAGAACACACAGGAAGCTTTGTGGCCCATCATACAGCCTTACTTACAGTGACACTTGAACATAGAGCACAGCCTGGGTCTTTCCCCATATGCAGAGCAAAACTGGTGACCTCATATGGCCAGGAAATTCTGCATGCAATCTAGCCTGATTTGGGTCCCCAAACCATGAGCAGTTCATGCTTTGGAATCCATTCTGCTGCCCCTTCAGGCAAGGAAGCAAGTTCATAGCTCCAACAATTGCTAAGTATACTAGTTCCTATCATCTAGGAAGTCTGACCAGAGAACACAGGCAACCACAGTACAGCCTCCCTTGGGCAGGGAACCAAGCCAGCAGGCATATCCAACGGTTTTCAGCCAGCAGCACCCTCCCCCACCCCACCAACCTCAGAACACAGGCAGTGGTCTCACCCTAAAATAGACCCTGATAGCAAGTCCCAACTGCCAAAGGACATTACCAGAACACAAAGCTGAGCAGACTGGTAAAAAACTCTCCAACAAAATGAGCTTATAAAATCTGGAAAAGGAGACTGCTTACTCAAATGCACAGATACCAATGCAAGTAATCAAGTTTTGCAAAAAATCATGTAACCATGACACCACCAAAGGAAACTAATAAAGCTCCACTACTGACCCTAAAGAAATGGAGACCTATAAAATCTCAGACAATGAATTCAGAACAATCCTCTTGAAGTTTAGTAAATTACAAGAACACAAATACAGACAACTAAACAAAATTAGGAGAATAATGTATGAACAAAACGAGAAGTCAGCAAAGAATTAGAAACCATCAAAACAAACAACCTGAAATGCTAGAAATGCCTAAATAAATAAAACAAAAACTAAGAGAACTAAAAGGATAAATAAAAAAGCAATACAATAATAGCTGAAACTTTAATATCCCACTGTCAATAATGGATAGATCATACAGAAAATAAAGAAGGAAACAGCAGATTTGAACAACGCTATAGACCAAACAGACCTAACAGATGTACATAGGATATGCTATCCAACAAAAGCAAAACACACATCCTTTTCAAGTGCATGTGGAACAATTTCTGAGTAGACCTTATGTCAGGCCACAAAACAAATCTTACCAAGCTCAAGAAGACTGAAAGCATACCAAGTATCTTCTCTGAACAAAATGGTATGAAATTAGAAATTAATAGCAGGAAGAGGACTGAAAAACTAATGAATGCATGAAAATTAAACAACACTCTCCTGGACAGTCTCTTCAATAAGTGGTGCTGGGAAAAATGGACAGCTACATGTAAAAGAATGAAATTAGAACACTCCATAACACCATACACAAAAATAAACTCAGAATGGATTAAAGACCTAAATGTAAGGCCAGATACTATAAAACTCTTAGAGGAAACATAGGCAGAACACTCTATGACACAAATCACAGCAAGATTCTTTTTGACCCACCTCCTAGAGAAATGGAAATTAAAACAAAAATTAACAAATGGGACCTAATGAAAGTTAAAAGCTTTTGCACAATAAAGGAAACCATAAACAAGATGAAAAGACAACCCTCAGAATGGGAGAACATGTTTGCAAATGAAGCAACAGACAAAGGATTAATCTCCAAAATATACAAGCAGCTCATACAGCTCAATATCAAAAAAACAAACAACCTAATCCAAAAATAGGCAGAAGACCTAAATAGACATTTCTCCAAACAAGACATACAGATTGCCAACAAACACATGAAAAGCTGCTCAACATCACTAATCATCAGAGAAATGCAAATCAAAACCACAATGAGGTATCACCTCACACTGGTCAGAATGGCCATCATCAGAGAATCTAGAAACAATAAATGCTGGAGAGTGTGTAGAGAAAAGGGAACCCTCCTGTACTGTTGGTGGGAATGTAAATTGATACAGCCACGATGGAGGACAGTATGGAGGTTCCTTAAAAAACTAAAAAGAGAACTAACATATGACCCAGCAAGCCCACCACTGGGCATATACCCTGAGAAAACCATAATTCAAAAAGAGTCATGTACTACAATGTTCATTGCAGCACTATTTACAATAGCCAGGACGTGGAAGTAACCTAAGTGTCCATCGACAGATGAATAAAGAAGATGTGGCCCATATATACAATGGAATATTACTCAGCCATAAAAAGGAATGAAATTGAGTTATTTTTAGTGAGGTGGATGAACTTAGAGTTTGTCATACAGAGTGAAGTAAGTCAGAAAGAGAAAAACAAATACCATATGCTAATGCATATATACGGAATGTAAAAAAATGGTACTGATGAACCTAGTGGCAGGGAAGGAATAAAGACACAAGTATAGAGAACAGACTTGAGGACACAGGCGGGGAGGGGAAGCTGGGATGAAATGAGAGAATAGCACTGACATATATACACTACCAAATACAAAATAGATAGCTAGTGGGAAGCAGCTGCATAGCACAGGGTGATCAGCTCAGTGCTTTGTGATGACCTAGAGGGGTGGAATAGGGAGGGTAGGAGGGAAGCTCAAGAGGGAGGAGATATGGGGATATATGTATATGTACAGCTGATTCACTTTGTTCTACAGCAGAAACTAACACAACATTGTAATGCAATTATACTCCAATAAAGATGTAAAACAAATAAAAATAAAATCCCTTTGGGATTCTGAAAAAGAAAACAAAATGAAATAGAATGATCTTAAATAAACAACCTAACACTATGCCTCAAGGAACTAAAAAAGAAGAATCAACTAAGCCCAATGTTAGCAGGAGGAAGAAAATAATAAAGGTTAGAGCAGAAATAAATGAAATAGAGAAAAGGAAAACAAAAGATTAACAAAACTAGGAGTGGGTTCTTTGAAAAGAAAAACAAGATTGACAAACTTTATCTAGACTAGCCAAGGAAAAAAGAGAGGATCCAAATCAACAAAATTATTTTTAAAAGGAGACATTACAACTGATAGCACAGAAATACAAAATCATAAGAGGCGTCTGTGAATAAGTACACAGCAACAAAAGAAGAAATGGAAATATTCTTAGAAACATACAACTTACCATGATTGAATCAAGAAACAATTTCTGAATAGACTAGCAGGGAGATTTAATCAGTAATCAAAGTCTACCAATGAAGAAAAACCCAGGATTAGGTGGCTTCACTGGTAAATTTACCAATCATGTGAAGAAGAATTAATGCAAATCCTTTTCAAATTCTTCCAGAAAATCAAAGAGGAAGAAATACTTCTAAACTAATTTTATGAGGCCAGCATTACCCGATCAGAAAGCCAGAAAAGGACACTACAAGAAAAGAGAGTTACAGGCTAATACTCCTGATAAATATTGATGTAAATATGTCTAATAAAATACTAGTAAGCCAAATTCAGCAGCACATTAAAAGGATTATTCACCATGATAAAGGGGGAATTTTCCCTGGGATGCAAGTATGGTTGCACATATACAAATAAACAAATGTGATACTTGATATTAATAGAATAAAAGGAAAAAATCGTATGTTCATCTCAATAGGCACAGAAAAAACATTTTAAACAAGATTCAATATCTGTTCATGGTAAAAAAAAAACTCTTTAAAAATTGGTTATAAAAGGAACTTACCTCAACATAATGAAGGCCATATATGACAAGCCCGTAGCTAACATCATTCTCAATGGTGAAAAGTTGAAAGCTTTTCCTCTAAGTTCAGGAACAAGACAAGGGAGGCTCACTCTCACCACTCTTATTCAACATAGTACTGGATGTCCTACCCAGAGCAATCAGGAAAGAAAGAGAAACAAAAAGCATCAGAATTAGAAAGAAAGAAGAAGTAAAATTATCTCTATTTGTAGATGACATGATTTTATATATAGACAATCCTCTTAGACTCACCAAAAAATATTAGATCTGCTCAAAAAATTCAGTAAAGTTGCAAGATACAAAATTAATATACAATAATCATTAGTGTTTCTATACATTAATGACAAATTATCTGAAAAAATAAAGAATATGATGCCTCTCACAATAGCATCAAAAACAATAAAATACTTAGGAATAAACTTAACCAAGAAGGTAAAAGATCTCTAAACTGAAAACTATAAAACACTTAGGAAATAAATCAAAGAAGACACAAACAAATGGAAAAGTACCCCATGTTCATAGATTGGAAGTAATAATGTTGCTGAAATGTCCATACTACTCAAAGCCATCCATAGACTCAATGCAATCCCTATCAAAACTCCAGTAGCATTTTTTAGAGAAGTAGAAAAAATAATCTTAAAATGTATATGAAACCACAAAGACCCCCAAATAGCCAAAGCAATCCTGAGAAAGAAGAACAAAGCAGGAGGCATCACACTTTCTGATTTCAAGCTATACGGTAAAGGTATAGTAATCAATACAGTACTATAAAAATAGACAAGTAAACCAATGGAACAGAATTGACAGCCCAGAAATAAACCCATGTGTACATATATAGTCAACTAATATTTGACAAGGGAGCATTAATACTCAATGGAGAAAAGAGAGTTTCTTCAATAAAGGGTGCTGAGAAAATTCTCATGTAAAAGAATAAAACTAGACTGTATCTTACACCACTTACAAAATTTAATTTGAAATGGATTAAAGACTTAATTGTAAGACCTGATACCATAAACCTCCTAAAAGAAAACATAGGAAAAGTGGTTTTTTTTTTTTTGCAGTACGTGGGCCCCTCACCGCTGTGGCCCCTCCCACCGCAGAGCACAGGCTCCAGATGCGCAGGCCCAGCGGCCACAGCCCACGGGCTCAGCTGCTCCGTGGCAGGTGGGATCCTCCCGGACCGGGGTACGAACCCACGCCCCCTGCATCAGCAGACAGACTCCCAACCACTGAGCCACCATTGAAGCCCAGAAAAGTGCTCTTTGACATGAGTCTTGGCAATCATTTTTGGATAAGACACTTAAAGGATGAGCAACAAAATAAAACACAAATGATTGAGACTACATCAATCTAAGAAGCTTCTACACAGCAAAACAAAACAAAACAAAACAAGGAAACCCAAAACAAATTTAAAAAAAAAAAACAAAACAAAAATAACCCACAATAAAACCCAAAAACAAAAATGGAAAAACAAAAAAAACCCAAAAACAAAAAAAACCCCACCCAAACCCAAAAATCAACAACAAACAAAACAAAACCAAAATAAAATGACAACCTACAAAATGGGAAAAAATATCTGTAAAGCATATATCTGATAAGGGGCTAATATCTAAAATATACTTAAAAAAACATACAACTCAGCAACAAAAACACCCAAATAATCCAATTTAAAAAATGGGCAAGGGACATAGACATATTTCCAAGGAAGACATACAAATGGCCAACAGATACAGTAAGTCCCCTACATATGAACATTTTGATGATGTCAATTGGTACAGCCACTATGGAAAACAGTATGGAGGTTCCTCAAAAAATTTAAAATAAAAATACCACATGATACTGCAGTTCCCTTCTAGGTATATATCTAAAGGAAATGAAAACACTATGTTGAAGAAATACATGCACACCTATGTTTATTTCAGCATTATTTACAATTGTCAAGACAGAGACAAACTAAGCATCCACTGATGGATAAAGAAAATGTGGTACTGTATATGTACACATTGGAATGTTATTCTACCATAAAAAGAAGGAAAGTAAGAAGGTATGAAGGTATTCAAAAGGCCTAAACTCCTATAAGATAAATAAATACTGGGGAAGTAATAAAAAACGTGATTACTATAGTTAAGACTGCTGTATGGTATATTTGAAAGCTGCTAAGAAAGTAAATGCTAAAAGTTCTCATCACAAGGAAAATTTTTTTCTTTTTTTGTATCTATATGAGATTATGGATGTTCACTAAACCTACTGTGGTAATCATTTAAGAAGATATGTAAGTCAATGTGATGTATGCCTTATACAGTGCTGTATGTCAATATACCCCATCAAAACTTATAAAAAGAGAACTGCATCAACTCATAACTACACCTCATTGTTTTTTGTTATTTGACAAATTATTTTTTCTGCTTTAACACATGTGGTTTGTACTGCAAATTAGTTATGTAAGCCAACTAATTACAATGTAATACGGAATATTACAAATGAATGCTGCTCAAGTATCCCTGCAAGCAACTAGAACAGCCTGAGTTGGGGTGAATGGATGATTTCCTGGAGTAGGTGACATTTTAGCTAGGCTTATATAGTAGGTACAAGAAAGTCGATTGAAGAAAATGGCTAATGGGCAATTCAAGTAAATTAAATAGCATGTATTTAGTCCACAGAGCATAGGTGAGTTGAGGATTAAAAATATAATAATAATTTTTTTAGTATACCTAAAGCATGGTATGTGGATCTAGAAATTGCAATGGGTGAAGATAGAAGAGTAGAGAAGATTAATATAAGAAAAATCATAGGTATAGTATCAAGAATTTGATGTTTCCCCTAAAGATGTCACTGGCAGATTTTAGAAAGATGTGACATTGTCAGATTTATGTTTTAAATACAAGCTGGCAACAAGAAGGATGACATAGAGAAGGGAAACACTAGATGCCGGAAAATCAGTTTAAGAGACTTACAGTATCCAGATGAGAAACAACAGTGTTCAGCTTCTTCTGCTAGATTGTTAACATCTTAAGTGCATTAAATGGCATTCTACCTATTATTTATTGAAGTCCCCCTAATCTTTTCAAGGTAGTGACTGATACATTGTGTTCTTTACTAGCTAATCTCATAGAATCATAGGAAAGAGTACAAAGAGGCCAAATGAACCCCTTTCATACATGAAGTACAAGTCAATGTCCCTTTTAAAGTGAAGGGGGAAAAAAACACCTAGGATATGCATGACATTAGACATATATATTTCTGTAGCTATTTTAGCTCTTTCAATTAACAATTATCATTTGGGGGAAGTTAACTGATTGTTGAATGAGTACAATATGAGAGGTATACTGATATTCAAAAGTCTGATTATCACTGATTACCAAGTTAATTATTGACTCAATCCAAACATTTAAAAGGTTAGCTTTTGCTTTCCAAACATACCAGATTCTGTGTCTGCCAAGCTTACAATACACAGCCATGAAATTAACATAAACTGCTCCTCTTGGCAATACATACAAGGTTCTGGAAATGAATGAGCTTAAATATGTGAAAAAAAGTCAGATTGACATAATATGAGCCAGAAAACACTGTAATGGTTAAAGGGAACGAGAGCAGCCTGTGTAAAGCTGTCCATCAAGAATTGACATGTGTTATATGCATAGCAGGACACTGAGTTTGTTGAAAGTGCTTAGAATTTGGCAAGCCTGTGCAGAGGGGAATGCAGCAAATTTTACTTTGAAGGACAAAACAGCTTGGAATGTGAAAATGCTAATGACGAGATCATTCAGTAAGAGTTACCAAGCTATTCCAAAGAGACATTTATCTAAGAGTTACATTATACTTCATATCATTACAGGCAAAAGTAAGTTTCTTCAGGAAGGAATCCTGCAAGACTTTTCTTGGTTTTTGCTCACTCTGGGAACTGGAACCTTAACTCTAATGGACAGGTAATAGATATCAGTTTAGGCTTTTGTTGTTGTTTTGGGTGGAGAAAATATAGTAAGAGTTTATCATGATAAGCCTATAATTTGATTTAAATAATGAACTTTATGTAATGATAACACGTAATTTATATATGTAGATATACATTTACATCGATTTTATATATGTATATGTTTATCTACATAAATAAAACTAGTTGATTTTGGTTTCTAACTTCAATTCTGCCTCAGTAAGGGATTTATGTTCATCCTGAACCAGAGAGGTGGTGGAGGTAGAGTGAGAATTAAGACTCTTTGCAAATTCAACCTGAAACACTTCCATATTTTCCAAGAACTGGTTTGGGTTGAAATGGCTGACTGGGCTGGTGCTTTCTGTAAGCCATTTATTGGCTTTTATTAAGAAGATTGCCTTTGATTAGGCACTTGCCCAAAGTGCTCTGTGGAATTCTTCCACTTTCCTTATAAACTACCAGCCAGAAATGATTACCCATATCTGCAGTTCTAACCTAAGAACATTGTTTCTACTCTCTTTCTACCAAAATCTGCACTTGTCTTCTTAGATGGTTGAGTTCTTTCCCCTTGCCCTGTCAAAAGGATAGTACTGAAAGCTCTTTTCTTGCTTCAGAGTATGAACTGAAAATGGACTCACATTTGACTGTTACTATAAAATGTATTCTTTAATATTACTAAATATTCTCCTACAAGGGTTACTATGGAGTTGTCCAGGACTTTATTTAGTTAATTCATGACCAAGATTGTGATGGTTACATATATAACTGAATTAATCATGGTAAGAATCAGCAGAGTCTGCAAATGGAGCCAAATTATTTTTTAATCAGCATCTGTAAAATGCATTCATTGTTTTGTGACAGAATCTACATGACACAAAATTTGACATGCTCTTTTCTAGGAGGTCAATAAATAGTTGGTAATTGGGGTTGTAACAGAAAACAGACATTTTAGCAAAGCCTGCATGTCTATGCACTTCTGAAGAGGAATTCCACAAATTTTATTACCTCCTTATATTCATGTATGTAAAGCAATTAGTTCTTTACAGAAAACCTTATCCCCTTGCAAGCACTTGCATCTTTCATAAGAAGTTTTAGACTCTGTAAATAAAGTCTTTACCAAATAAGCAGGTGGCCTTTCTTAGGTACACTTATTATGAAAGAAAAGATGAATTTACATGAGCTAAGTTCTTTCAAGTACCTGACAGAGGCAATTCTTTTAACAAGATTTATGAAAAGGGGAATATTTTGTGAAAAATCACCAGTGCAGCTTTGAGTGGTAGAGTATGAGGTCCTTTTGACCCTTGTGGTTTAGAAATAGACAGTAACTTCAAATAATCACTTAGCTCAAATAATATTGCTAAGAAAAATATGGCCCTGTGTGATCTTCATTTTGGCCTTATACTTTAAAATTATTTTAAAAAGTGAAGATGACTGTAGAAAATAACTTATTACAAAGGACACTTAAAATAAGAAAAATATAATAGAGCACTAGACAGAAAATACAAAAAGTAGGGATTCTAGCTCAACTCAACTACTTGTTTACATGACATTCACTTCACAAAACATATGTAAAATGAATACAGAAAACTCCCAATTTATAACAGGGTAAAAATGCACATACTTATTCTGAAAATGGCTAGAGAAAACAAATTACTATACAAAAGCATAAATGTTACTATCATCATCTTTTTCAACTGCTGACATTCTACCAAGATAACCAGTTGGCAAGCAAAGATGTATTTGCTACTTACTGCAGTAATAGACAACACCACCTTGACAGAGTCTTAGCAGTGTCTCTAAAAGGTAGTTAGCAAGTAGGTATAGGAATTATGCTCTGATTTAAGAGCATAATATGCTCTGATTTAATGCAGCAGTCCAAAATTCATGATATAATAATTGAGAATTGATAGAGAGTGATGAAGTTTTTGAAGATGTCTTGATGAATGACCATTCATCTGATAAGAGAATGTTTTCCCTGGTTGAGGGAGCCAGTGCCCTGAGAAGGCAGGCCAAAGGAGTAGTCTATTATTTACATAAATACATTTTCAGGAAGTTTCTGAAACAAATAATAATAATATATAATATTCATAGGCAAGAATTTCCTGAAAAAGTAAAATGTCAATTTAGATAGTCTTAGTTTAGTTTTTGATCCTATTAACTCTGTGTTTGCATGTAGTTTCTCATAGTTATCAAGTTAAGCAAATGTTATCAAGTATGAGCTATGCTGAGGCATTCTTCTATAAGGTGCTGTACATAGCAAATCTTACTTAATTCTTACAGCTAGTCTACGGTGTTATTTTCACCATTTTAAAGATCCAGAAGGTGAGGTTATGACTCTTCTTCAATGTCATTAGTCCTATTTCTTTTAAATAGAAAGAAAGCAAAAAACAGAAAATAAAATAAACAAGCAATTGATAGGGCACTGAACTTTTAAAAGATATTTGCTTTTTCATTAGTTCATTTAGGGTAAGGTTGTACATGTGTGCTCATTTCCACCCAGGAATGTTACAGGCACGGACTAGATTACTAATGCTTGTATCCCCCTGGAAGACATTAAAAAGACTGAAAAATTTCAAATCTTTTGACTCTTACTCAAGTTCTTAGAAGATGAAGGCACAACTGTAAAGTTGCCTTAACCTTCTATCATTAAGACTATAGTAGAAAAATAATGATAGATTAAAACTGCAAGGATATAAATTAGTGGCTCTCTAGCACATGAAAAAAATTGTTGTATTTAGTGAGTTAAATTCAGGGTGTATAAGTACAGAAAGGTACTGCCCATATAGGAAGTGTGAACATCTTCATCAGACTCTGAACTAAATCTCAGAATTGGATAAACTCTAAATCTGCACAAATTCCAATGACTACTTCACCCTCTAATCAAGTGTCCTCTACTTCTCATATTACAGGAGTTAGAATTATCACTAAGAAGAGGGAAAAAAATGAGTAATAAAAAGGTCAAGAATAAATAAGACATTTTTTAAAGAGATTCTTATTTAACAAAGTATTGTTTATAAGATTCACGAGTTCATATATATTTTATTTATGATAAATTCATGCAAATGATGGATTAAAATTAATTTAAAAGAGAAAATATCTCTACGGAATGTTTTGTAACTCATCAGTTTGAGCTTGATTTGTATTCCATTTAGGAAAAACATTTTCTGTATCTTTAAAAAATAAACATTTTGATTACAGAAAGCTAGAAATTTTTACTATACTAATTACTGCTTATAATTAAGCAAGCTTATTTTAGAACAAATTTACCTGAGTAAGGTGAAAATTACATATCAGCTGATCTTGAGAAAATTCATGAACTATAAAAGGACCATAAAAATATAAAAGAAAAAGAAAACTGAAAACCTGTTCTTGAATTTGCACATCAAGCAGACTAAGAACAAATTTAGTTTTCTATACTTAGAGACATACTTTGAGAGGAAATCAAAAAGCAATTAAGAATATCACCAAAGTTACAGAAACCCATTACTTATATGTTCATTATACAAAACTAAGAGATGTTGCCTTTGGCACTGCAAGATAATATATTCCTCCTGAGAACACAGAAAATAAAATATCTTAAAGTTATATATTTTTCTAATTTTAAATTTGCTCAAATATTATAAACGTTTTTTATAGTAACAGAATAGGTGCTCACTAAAAGATTATCTTTTATCTGTGATATGAAAGAGCTATATTTTTGGGGTGTCAGGAAGAGAGAACTATAGTGAAAATCTATTTGGAATATCAGAATGCATTTAAGGAAAGCATTTGCTAACCAGCATAATGTAAAATGTATCAAGAATACATCCAGTACATTTGGTTTGGAGAAACACTAAAATATATGTAAGTCTGGATTTTCATGTTTTTCTATGTGAATTGTATTTCTAGCTCTATGAAGGAGAACCCAATGTTATAAGTATAATTCAACAAATGCAAGTCTCATTTATATACGTATTGTAAGGGATAAATGATGAATGGTTTTCAGATAGGAGACTTATTTATTGCTTGAGCAAAGGTAGTCATGGATCTACAAACTATGTGAAAACTTACAAAAGCTTAATATAATTAATGAATTCAAATACAAATAGTAGAATGAAAATTATAAAATTACTAATGGTGTTTGTGACAGGCTGAAAGGTATACAGGTGGTTATACTTCTTTTTGCCTTTTAAACATATTTCCACTTATATTTAAGGAACCTGTGGTAATCTGATAATATATTTTTTTCAAGGGAAAATTAAATCTTGGAGAAATCACAATGAAGAGCATAAATATTAGCGCTAATCTCACTGCTCGAGGATACCAACTGTTTAAATTCCAAAATAAAATAGGGATTGTATATGATATATTAAAGAAAAACTTCTGTCAAAAAAGAGAAATACACCATAAGGAAATAAATTAAAATATCAATTTAGGATATTTTGAATGGCAAGAATGAAGATGAATTTTTTCTCCTCTCTATAAGAGTTAACATGGCATCTCTACATATAATCTTTTTTTTTAACATCTTTATTGGAGTATAATTGTTTACAATGTTGTTAGTTCTTGCTGTATAACAAAGTGAATCAGCTATATGTATACATATATCCCCATACCCTCTCCCTCTTGCGTCTCCCTCCCACCCTCCCTATCCCACCCCTCTAGGTGGTCACAAAGCACCGAGCTGATATCCCTGTGTGATGCAGCTGCTTTCCACTAGATATCTATTTTACATTTGGTAGTGTATATATGTCAATGCTACTCTCTCACTTCATCCAGCTTACCCTTCCCACTCCCCGTGTCCTCAAGTCCATTCTCTATGTCTGTGTCTTTATTCCTGTACTGCCCCTAGGTTCATTGGAACCATTTTCTTTCTTTTTCTTTAGATTCCATATATATGGGTTCACATATGGTATTTGTTTCTCTCTTTCTTACTTACTTCACTCTGTGTGACAGACTCTAGGTCCATCCACCTCACTACAAATAACTCAATTTTGTTTCTTTTTATGGCTGAGTAATATCCAACTGTAAATATGGGCCACATCTTCTTTATCTATTCATCTGTTGATTGACACTTAGGTTGTTTCCATGTCCTGGCTCTTGTAAGTAGTGCTGCAATGAACATTGTGGTACATGACTCTTTTTGAATTATGGTTTTCTCAGGGTATATGCTCATTAGTGGGATTGCTGGGTCATATGGTAGTACTATTTTTAGTTTTTTAAGGAACCTCCATACTGTTCTCCATAGTGGCTGTATCAGTTTACATTCCCACCAGCAGTGCAAGAGGGTTCCCTTTTCTCCACACCCTCTCCAGCATGTATTGTTTGTAGATTTTGTGATGATGCCCATTCTGATCAGTGTGAGGTAATATCTCATTGTAGTTTTCCTTTGCATTTCTCTAATGATTAGTGATGTTGAGCATCTTTTCATGTGTTTGTGGCCCATCTATATATATTCTTAGGAGAAATGTCTATTTAGGTCTAATGCCCATTTTCGGACTGGGTTCTTTATTTTTTTAATATTGAGCTGCATGAGCTGCTTGTATATTTTGGAGATTAATCCTCTGTCAGTTGCTTCATTGGAAAATATTTTCTCCCATTCTAAGGGCTGTCTTTTCATCTTGTTTATGGTTTCCTTTGCTGTACAAAATCTTTTAAGTTTGATTAGGTCCCATTTGTTTTTTGTTTTTATTTCCATTTCTCTAGAAGGTGGGTCAAAAAGGATCTTGCTGTGATTTAAGTCAGAGTGTTCTGCCTATGTTTTCCTCCAAGAGTTTTATAGTGTCTGGCCTTACATTTAGGTCTTTAATCCATTTTGAGTTTATTTTTGGGTATGGTGTTAGGGAGTGTTCTAATTTCATTCTTTTACATGTAGCTGTCCAGTTTCACAGCACCACTTATTGAAGAGGATGTCTTTTCTCCATTGTATATTCTTGCCTCCATTATCAAAGATAAGGTGACCATATGTGGGTGGCTTTATCTCTGGGCTTTCTATCCTGTTCCATTGAACTGTATTTCTGTTTTTGTGTCAGTACCATAGTGTCTTGATTACTGTAGCTTTGTAGTATAGTCTGAAGTCAGGGAGCCTGATTCCTCCGGCACCATTTCTCATTCTCAAGATTGCTTTGGCTATTCGGGGTCTTTTGTGTTTCCATAAAATTGTGAAATTTTTTATTCTAGTTCTGTGAAAAATGCCATTGGTAGTTTGATAGGAATTGCATTGAATCTGTAGATTGCTTTGGGGAGTATAGTAATTTTCACAATGTTGATTCTTCTACTCCAAGAACATGGTATATTTCTCCATCTGTTTGTGTCATCTTAATTTCTTTCATCAGTATCTTATAGTTTCCTGCATATGGGTTTTTTGTCTCCTTAGGTAGGTTATTCCTAAGTATTATTTTGTTGTTGTTGTAATGGTAAATGGGAGTATTTCCTTAATTTCTCTTTCAGGTATTTCATCATTAGTATATAGAAATGCAAGAGATTTCTGTGCATTAATTTTGTATCCTGCTACTTTACCAAGTTCATTGATTAGCTCTAGTAGTTTTCTGGTAGCATCTTTAGGTTTCTCTATATATAGTATCATATCATCTGCAAACAGTGACTGTTTTACTTCTTTTCTGATTATGATTGCTTATATTTCTTTTCTTCTCTGATTGCTGTGGCTAGAACTTCCAAAACTATGTTGAATAATAGTGATGAGATTGGGCAACCTTGTCTCGTTCCTGATCTTAGAGGAAATGGTCTCAGATTTTCAACATTGAGAACGACATTGACTGTTGGTTTGCCATATTTGGCCGTTATTATGTTGAGGTAGGTTCCCTCTATGCCTACTTTCTCGAGAGTTTTATCACAAATGGGTGTTGACTTTTGTTGAAAGATTTTTCTTCATCTACTGAGATTATCATATGGTTTTTATCCTTCATTTTGTTAATATGGTGTATCACATGATTGATTTGCGTATATTGAAGAATCCTTGCATTCCTGGGATAAACCCTACTTGACCATGGTGTATGATCCTTTCAATGTGCTGTTGGATTCTGTTTGCTAGTATTTTGTTGAGGATTTTTGCATCTATGTTCATCAGTGATATTGGCCTGTAGTTTTCTTTTTTTGTGACATTTTTTTCTAGTTTTGTAATCATCGTGATGCCAGGCGTATAGAATGAGTTTGGGAGTGTTCCTCCCTCTGCTATATTTTGGAAGAGTTTGAGAAAGATAGGTGTTAGCTCTTCTCTAAATGTTTGATAGAATTTGCCTGTGAAGCCATCTGGTCCTGGGCTTTTGTTTGTTGGAAGATTTTTAATCACAGTTTCATTTCAGTGCTTGTGATTGGTCTGTTTATATTTTCTATTTCTTCCTGGTTCAGTCTCAGAACGTTGTGGTTTTGTAAGAATTTGTCCATTTCTTCCAGGTCATCCATTTTATTGGTATATAGTTGCTTGTAGTAATCTCTTATATTCCTTTTTATTTCTGCAGTGTCAGTTGCTACTTCTCCCTTTTCATTTCTAATTCTGTTGATTTGAGTCTTCTCCCTTTTTTTCTTGAGGAGTCTGGCTAATGGTTTATCAATTTTGTTTATCTTCCTAAAGAACCTGCTTTTAGTTTTATTGATCTTTTCTATTGTTTCCTTCATTTCTTTTTCATTTATTTCTAATCTGACCTTTATTATTTTTTTCCTTCTGCTAATTTTGGGGTTTTTTTTGTTCTTCTTTCTCTAATTGTTTTAGGTGTAAGGTTTGGCTGTTTATTTGAGATTTTTCTTGTTTCTTGATGTAGGATTGTTTGCTATAAACTTTCCTCTTAGAACTGCTTTAGATGCATCCCATAGGTTTTGGGTTGTCGTGTTTTCAATGTCATTTGTTTATAGGTATTTTTTGATTTCCTCTTTGATTTCTTCAGTGATCTCTTGGTTACTTAGTAGGCTATAGTTTGTCTTCCATGTGTTTGTATTTTTTAGTTTTTTTCCTGTAATTGGTATCTAGCCTCATAGCACTGTGGTCAGAAAAAATACTGATATGATTTCAATTTACTTAAATTTACCAAGACTTAATTTGTCACCCAGGATATGATCTATATTGGAAAATATTCCATGAACTCTTGAGAATAAAGTGTATTCTGTTGTTTTTGGATAGAATGTCCTATAAATATCAGTTAAATCCATCTTGTTTAATGTCTCATTTAAATGGTGTGTTTCCTTATTTATTTTCATTTTGGATATCAGTCCATTAGTGATAGTGGAGTATTAAAATCCCCTATTAACACACTATTATTGTGTTAATGGTAACACACTATTATAGTAACACATTATTATTGGGTTACTGTCGATTTCTCCTTTTATGGCTGTTAGCATTTTCCTTATATATTGTGGTGCTCCTATGTTGGTTGCATAAATATTTACAATTGTTATATCTTTTTGGATTGATCCCTTGATCATTATGTAGTGTCCTTCTTCGTCTATCGTAATAGTCTTTAAAATCTATATTTTCTAATATGAGAATTACTACTCCAGTTTTTTTTTTGATTGCTATTTGCATGGAGTATCTTTTTCCATCTCCTTTCAGTCTGTATGTGTCCCTAGGTCTGAAGTGGGTCTCTTGTAAACAGCATATATACAGTTCTTGTGTGTGTATCCTTTCAGCCTGTCTATGTCTTTTGGTTGGAGCATTTACTCCATTTACATTTAAGGTAATTATCGATATGTATGTTCCTATTACCATTTTCTTAATTGTTTTGGGTTTTTTGGGGGGTCTTTTCCTACTGTTGTATTTCCTGCCTAGAGAATTTCCTTTAGCATTTGTTGTAAAGTTGGTTTGGTGGTGCTGTATTCTCTTAAGTTTTGCTTGTCTGTACAGGTTTTAATTTCTCTGTCAAATCTGAATGAGATCCTTGCTGGGTAAGTAATCTTGGTTGTAGTTTTCTCCCTTTCATCACTTTAAATATGTCCTGCCACTCCCTTCTGGCTTGCAGAGTTTCTGCTGAAAGATCAGCTATTAACCTGATGGGGATTACCTAGTATATTATTTGTTGCTTTTCCCTTGCTGCTTTTAATATTTTTTGTTTGTATTTAAGTTTTGATAATTTGATTAATATGTGTCTTGGCATGTTTCTCCTTGGATTTATCCTGTATGGGACTGTCTGCTCTTCCTGGACTTGACTATTTCCTTTCTCATGTTAGGGAAGTTTTCTACTATAATCTCTTCAAATATTTTCTCAGACCCTTTCTTTTTCTCTTCTTTTTCTGGGACCCCTATAATTCAAATGTTGATGCATTTAATGTTGTCCCATAAGTCTCTGAGACTGTTCTCAATTCTTTTCATTCTTTACTCTTTATTCTGCTCTGTTGAGTTGTTTCCACTCTTTGAACTTCTAGATTGCTTACCATTCTTCTGCCTCAGTTATTCTGCTACTGATTCCTTCTAGAGAATTGTTTATTTCATTTATTGTGCTGTTCATCATTGTTCGTTTGCTCTTTAGTTTTTATAGGTCCTTGTTAAATATTTCTTGTATTTTATCCATTCTATTTTCAAGATGTTGGATCATCTCTACTATCATTACTCTGAGTTCTTTTTCAGGCAGACTGCCTATTTCCTCTTCATTTGTTTGGTCTGGAGGGTTTTTACCTTGCTCCATCATCTACTGCCTATTTCTCTGTCTTCTCATTTTTCACAGGCTGAAGGTTCATAGTTTCTATTGTTTTTCATGTCTTCCCCCAGTGGGTGAGGTTGGTTTTGTGTCTTCTGTAGGCTTCCTGGTGGAGGGGATTGGTGCCTGTGTTCTGGTGGGTGGGGCTGTATCTTGTCTTTCTGGTGGGCAGTGCCACATCCAGTGGCATGTTTTGGTGTGTCTGTGAACTTAGTATGATTTTAGGCAGCCTCTTTAATGGGTGGGCTTGTGTTCCTGTCTTGCTAGTTGTTTGACATGGGGCATCAAGCACTGGAGCCTCCTGGCCATTGGGTGGAGCTGCATCTTAGCATTGAAATGGAGATCTCTAGGAGAGCTCTCGCTGATTGATATTACCTGGGGCCAGGAGGTCTCTGGTGGTCCAGTGTCCTGAACTCAGCTCTCCCACCTGAGAGGCACAGGCCTGACATCAGGCTGGAGCAACAAGACCCTGTCAGCCACATGGCTCAGAAGAAAAGAGAGAAAAAAAGAAAGAAAAAGCAAGAAATAAAGTATTAAAATAAAAAATAGAAAATAATAATAATAAAAAAAAGAGACAACCAAACCAATAAACAAATCCACCAATGATTACAAGTGCTAACAACTAAACCATGATAAACATAAAAATCTGAAAGAAATCAGTCACAGACAGCAAACCCTAAGTCTACAGTTGCTCCCCAAATCCACCACCTCAGTTACAGGACAATTTGTTCTATTCAGGTACTCCACAAATGCAGGGTACATCAAGTTGATTGTGGAGATTTAATCTGCTGCTCCTGAGGCTGCACAGAGAAATTTCGCTTTCTCTTCTTTATTCACACAGCTCCTGGGGTTCAGCTTTGGTTTTGGCCCCACCTTTGTGTGTAGGTCACCCTCAGGCATCTGTTCCCTGCCCAGACAGGATTGGGTTAAAGCAGCGGCTGATTAGGGGGCTCTTGCTCATTCAGGCTGGGAGTAGGGAGGGGTATGGTAGTTATAATTGGAATGCGGTCTGAGCCTGCAGAGGCAGAGGCTGGCGTGACGTTGCAACACGCTGAGACACACCATGTTTTCTCCTGGAGAAGTTGTCCCTGGATCTAGGGACCCTGGCAGTGGCGGGCTGCACAGATTTCCAGGTGTGGGGCTGTGGATAGTGACCTGTGTTTGCACACAGGCTTATTGGTGGCTGCAGCAGCATCCTTAGCGTTTCATGCCCGTCTCTGGGGTCCGAGTTGATAGCTGTGGCTTGCGCCCGTCTCTAGAGCTTGTTTAGGTAGTGCTCTGCCTTCTGTGGGAAGACAGGGAAGGAATCCCCTCTCCTCGCGCACCCCGAAACAATGGTTTCTTTCCTCTTAGGCAGGTCCAGAATTTTTCCTGGACTCCCTCCTGGCTGGCTGTGGCACACTAGCCAATGTTCTCGCAGCCAACCCCAGTCCTCTACCTGGCATCTGACTTCCAAAGCCCAAGCCTCAGCTCCCAGCCCCCACCTGCCCTGGTGGATGAGCAGACAATCATCTCAGGCTGTTGAGTTCTGGTTGGCACCAATCCTCTGTGCAGGAATCTCTCCACTTTGCCCTCTGCACCCCTGTTGCTGCACTGTCCTCCATAGCTCTGAAGCTTTCCCCCCTCCTACCCCCTGCCTTCACCACTGAAGGGGCTTCCTAGTGTGTGGAAACTTTTCCTCCTTCACAACTCCCTCTCAGAGGTGCAGGTCCATCCCTCTTCTATTGACTCTTTTTTTTCTTTTTTCTTTGGCCCTACCCAGGTATGTGGGGATTTTCTTGCCTTCTGGGAAGTCTGACGTCTTCTGCCAGCATTCAGTAGGTATTCTGTAGGAGTTGTTCCACATGTAGATGTATTTTTGATGTATTTGTGGGGAGGAAGGTGATCTCCACATCTCACTCTTCCGTCATCTTGAAGGTCCTCTGTTGATAACGTTTTAAAATTTCATTTTGTTTGTTTAAAACGTATAAATGCCTGTCTAGAAATAATATAAAAGATAAAATAAATCTGTTTCTTTTTTTTTTTTTGCTGTATGTGGGCCTCTCACTGTTGTGGCCTCTCCTGTTGCGGAGCACAGGCTCTGGATGCGCAGGCTCAGTGGCCATGGCTCACGGGCCCAGCCACTCCGCGGCATGTGGGATATTCCTGGACTGGGGCACGAACCCATGTCCCCTGCATTGGCAGACGGACTCTCAACCACTGCGCCACCAGGGAAGCCCTAAATCAGTTTCTTAATAAATACGAGTTGACTAAAAAAATTAAAGCATGAATGTCATGGATAATGACAGAAAGAAAAATAATAAAAACTTCCTTTGTGGGAAAATTTGGCTAAATATATAAATATGAATAAATATATATTTACTAAAATACACTACTTTTGTTTTTGATTTTTACTTATACATTTTTAGAAAATCCTTTATAATGACCCCTTTTATAGCTATACTTTTCATTTTTTTATGTTCTTTTTCAATCTTTGGTATTTTAAAAGCATGCACATAATTTCTGTGCTTCTTCACTTTATACTCTATTTCACTATGCATTTAGCTTTTGATTTACCAAACATTTAATTGATAAGTTGAATTATTTTACTTTCTTCTAGATACTATGTTTTTATGCAAATATGCTCACAGTCATTGTTAAATTTAATCTTTTTCAAATCTCTGGGGCTTTAGATGGAAAATCAGGGTGTTGGTCACATTTTAATATAGTCATGTGACTGTATTTGGGGCATATGTCAATTACCTTTGTTTCTCAGCAAAGGTCATGGTTGAACAATTTTTATGCTCAAAAGCAACTTGTCTAAAGTTGTAACGCCTACTGCCTACTGTGTGTAAAGTAAGAAATTATATATAATTATTACTATAAAAATAATTTTATATTAATAATCAACCACTAGATTTAATAATTGTGATTGTAGGAAAAATGTTTTAAAAATAAGTATCAAACAACACAAATCATATATTTTCACGATATTTTAAAATTTTATTTTCATATTTTAGGACTAATTTTTTTCTTGTGTGAATATATTAATAATGAATATATAGAGATTTAAAAAATCAATATACTATGCAATTTGAAACTAAAAGCTATAAATTCTTCAGCAAACTAGTAACAGTTTCTACACAAGAGCTTTGCATAACTGTTTTAGGGTGTTATTATCAGGCTTCTAATCACAGGTTATAGATCCCAACCTTCATCTATTCACATAAGACATTAAGAGCAATATAGTAGTGTATATTCTCTAAAGATAGTTTAAAAATATGCTGAAGCACAGACACTCAACTTCAGTGCAATTAACAGTACAGTAACCTCAAGATCAGGAAAGTTTAAAGTCAATAGCTGAGAACCACTTGAATGGACAGTGATTGATTTTGCTTCCTCTGGCCAATAGGGGAATGATTGATCTAAGCTTTATTTTGTGCTAGCCTTTTCTCTACTGCAAGCCTAATGAGGCATAAGGAGTGAAGTGAAAGTGGAAACGAAAGAAATAGATTTGTGTCTGCACGGGGCCAACAACATGGTGATGAAATAAAAAATTAATCTAACCAGCTATCTGGTATCAAAAAGCTGTACTCTCAAATTTCCAGTAACGTTTTTTCCCAAAAATTATTACTTTATTTTTCTTACATTTCAGCAGTTCAATTCTCTTCGATTAAACATATTGCAAATGAGTAACTTCTATGAACCTAGAACTATTAGAAGATGTTTAGAAGGAAAAATTTATTTAATATATTTTAAAGAAATGCCATTAAAATAGAAGATTCTGTTGCCAGAATATATAAGTATACTCTTGGCCATCAGCTATAAATAACATTTGTAAGAATCAATTCTGTTGGTAAATACCTGTTTAGAGGGTTTATTGAAGAAATTAAAAATAACTTATATTTGGGAAAAAATGATATTTGGGAAATCATGGAAAATGGTAGCTCTAATACTCCATTGGGTTCATATAGCTGCTTACACCATCAACTGATGATACCTTGAAATTTGAAACTAGACATATTTACAACTAGAAAAGTACATATAAATAGTTTTATGGAGACAGTATTTAAGATGTGAATATTTCCTAGAAGAAAAAATATATTAAATGTAATTGGTCACAATAAAGAAAGAGCTGATGTGGCTAATAAAAATTGTTGTATTTGTCTCTGGAGTATAGTTTTATAAACATAAAGTACATTATTTTATTCATTCAATAAACATTTATCATGTTCCCTCCTACTTCAGCTAATTACTTCCTATTCAGCCTTCAGAATTCAGCTTACATTTACATTTCCTCAAAGCAATTTTTCCAAACCTTTCAAGCTATGTCAGGTCCAGCCTGCTTTTTTTTTTTTTGCGGTACGCGGGCGTCTCACTGTTGTGGTCTCTCCCGTTGCGGAGCACAGGCTCCGGACGCGCAGGCCCAGCGGCCATGGCTCACGGGCCCAGCCGCTCCGCAGCATGTGGGATCTTCCCCGGGCCGGGGCATGAACCCACGTCCCCTGCATCGGCAGGCGGACTCTCAACAACTGCGCCACCAGGGGAGCCCCATCCTGCTTTTTATATCTTTATAATCTTCTAACTTTCTTTCCTTGCAGTTATTCAGTAGTAAAGATAAATAATTGTGTAATTAGTTTTTCCATGTATATGTATACTGAATAAGGACAAAACCTATTTTCCTTATTTACATCTGTATTTCCAGCACAGGGCCTTTCACTGAATAAACACTAAATTAAAACTCTGTTAAATCAGAAAGTGAATAAATCTGTCAGGTATAATTTTAGGCACTAAAGTTATAGAGTCAAGTAAGGCATGGGGAATCTATCTCCTCGGGAAGACTAGGTGTTGGGAGAGAGACAAGTAAACGAACAATTACAGTTCAATGACGGTGAAGAAGGGAACTGCTGGACTTCAGTTTAAAGGGAAAGTCTGAATGGACAAGATGGAACTCCATGAAAAGGACAGAGTAGGTATCCTTTGCTGAGGGCCAGCTTGCATAGGCACACAGAACCTTGTTTCACTTGGTTCCTCTGGGAAATGGCAACTAAATCAAAGTAATGAGTTTATTAGAGAGTCAGACCTGTGAAAAGAAAAGAGGGGGATCAGTATCAGGCAGGGGAAATTGCAACCATAATATAAGCCTGGCAAAGGCTCTGGCAGCACCATGTGGGGCTCTGGAGCAAAGATTCCTAGTTAGAGGGTCCTGCAATGGGCAGAAGTAGTAGGGCAGTAGGACCATAGTCTTACTCAGCCATTGGCTGGAGCCACTCTGAGAAGAGCATGACTCAGCTCAAAAGCAGAGGCAGACATGAAGGAGTTATAGCTGGCCACAGTCCTCCCTTGAAAGGATTCCCTGTCTGCTACCAACATGCATGGTATATGCAGCAAATGTCTCTATTCCATACACATCTAGGGTGCGCTTGTTAGGACGGGCATGAGGCTAGTGATGATGCTGGAGCCAAGACTTGAATGGTCTTAGTGCGTCTCTTTGAGGACTTTGGGTCTTATCCCATAGGCAGTGGAGACCATGGAAAAGTTTTAAGTAAGGAAGCACTGGAAGCAAATTTGTATCCTAAATCTTTTCTGCAACACTCAATGAAACCTGAATTCAGGGCCATTATTGAGGAGTTGTTGGAGAAGGCCCTGTGGAAGCAAGAACAGAGAATTTGACATAGGAATGGGGAGGAGGAGTAAATTAGAGAGACTCGAGAAGGCAGGCATCAGTCATCAGTGATAACTGATCAGACTTGGAGAGAAGGAAGAGCAAGGAGTCTCGGACACCTGATTTTTCTCTGACACATAAAATTTCTATATGTTCTGAGAATAAGCTTAGAAGAAATAATAAAATGAGGCTCATTGCAAACTTCTACCTCGCAAAATGTAAAGTTGTCCAATTAGCGCAGCCAGATCCTTGATCATCTCCCTAAAATCTATTTCTTGCTGTGATTACACAGCACTGTGTCTCAGACTGGTGCCAAGTGTCAAAGGAAGACCAATTATTAAACGTGATTTGGAGTGTGGGAGGTGTCCCAGGATCTCAGTCTCAAAGGGAAGTCTTAAGTGGGCAGAAAAAGTAAAAGCAGAGTTAACTATTACAAATACCAAAAACAAAAGAAAACAAACAAACAAAAACAACCCCCGCCACACACACGCACATACATAAAATGGAGTGCTAAATGTGATATTCACTGAAACTGAATTTGAAAGCAAAATAAAATGCTAATAATTAATATTGGGTTACCCTGTTATTTAAATGAAGTGTTTAATGAAACCTTTGTTTATAGAGTACACAGGTGAATTAAATATGCACATAAGGCCATTTACTCCCTGATCCCAAGATAGTTATCCAACCTTATTCTCCAAAAAACAAGCACATTCACAACTCTGCCTTTACTCCTGCTCTGTGGTATCTTCTCTTTCCTCTGTCCTCAAATTCACACTCATTTAACAGAGTTCAATCCAAATTTTATCTTTTCTGGGTGTTTGTCTCTCATGTTCTCCTATAAAATAAATTAATTGCTCATTCATCTCTGTTTTCATGGACATTTACATATATACATATATATGTATGTACATATATATCCATATATATATTTAAACATCTAAAAAAATCATTGTTGAATTTGTGGGTCTAGCAACACGTTTGAAAAATAAGTTACTGAGTAATTTCAATTAAGCTAATTCCATTGGATACTGCCACTTAATCATATTAAGTAGTATGCAAATGTGTAATGAAATGTAGTGTAGAGATAGAAGAAAAATAATGAAGAAAGTAAGAATAGAAGATGTCACAGTTCCTTTACAGAGTTTGGAAATTTCTTATCCCCGACTTAGCATGTCTAAATCCTACTAACACCTTAAGATGAAATGAAAATAATGTTTCCTTCAAAGGATTTTTAGATTCCTACTCAAATGAAATAATTCTTTGAACTTCCATATAATTTCAAATTTCCTTCCTCAATATCTCCATTTTATATGTGTAACTATGTATAAGTAACTATAATTAACTAATAATGGTGTCTTCTCTTATTACATTAGATTATAAGTTCCTTGAAAGCAGGTTTCTTATAGAATTCTTTCTTTGGTTCCCAACAACACTTAGTACAATGTGCTATAAGTCAGTATTAAGTGGAAAATGCATATCTAAACCAAGATCTTCCAATCCCAGCACTGTTGACATTTTGGGCTTTCCTAAAGATCTCACTGAACATTTGGACATTGTTTTGGGCTGTCCTGTCCACTGTAGGATGTTTAGCAGCATCTCTGGGCTCTATCTATTAGGTGTCAGTAGCTCCCAGCTCCTAGCTCCCTCTACACACTTGTGACAACCAAAAATGTCTCCTGACATTGTCAATGTCTTCTGGGGTGGAGAGGAGACAAAACTGTTGATAACCACTGATTAAAAAGAGGAAACTAAAATTGTATAATGACTTTTAACTTAGATAGGCAATAATCACTCATTGACCCATGTATCATGCAGGAGACATGTAAATAATGTGGGAATCCATGAAAGTGCCAATGCATATTCACCTGGAAAATGAGAAAATATAAAAGAGCCAGAAACTCAGAATCTGTAAACATTGCCACTGCATTCTTTTCATAGTAAACATTTTTGATAGTTTAATAGATATAAACTGACACAACATATTCAGGGTCAAATGAACATCTTTGTGATTGGATTTAGTAATATGTTAAAGAAAGCAAAATTTACCCCTGACCTACACAAACTATCCACCCAAATGGAAGTATCTAAGCTTAAGTACTCAGAACAAAGACATAATATTTTGAATATGCACTGTATTTTCACACTTATATGGATATTCATAAAATCTTATGAGTTAGCATTTTGTTTCATACCTTGCAATATAAGTTGGTTGGTTTCTGCTATTAGTGTCCTGGATGATTTATTCTACCTATCAAATACTTATTAACCACCCAAAAATTTTTTTAGAAGTTCTGCTAACAGCTTACAGTTGAATAGACAGGATCATAGCTCTCAAAGAACTTGCATTTAGTGGGAATAAGCAATCCTATAGAATAAAATAACAATATAATATACTTAGATCTATGATACAGATGAAAATATTGCTGACACATAGAAAAGGTACTTTTAGCTCAGTCCTAAATGCAGTACAGGAGGCACCTGATGGTTTTTAAGCAGAGAAGTGATATAGTTATGAATGTGTTGTTCATAAAGCTTCAGGACTGGAGGCAAGAAAACTACTTCAAAATCTCTTACAATAATCTAGACAAGATATGTTAAGGGATGAAATAGGCCAGTGGTAGAAGCCTGGGGAAAAAAAGACAAAACAAACAAGAAAACTTGGAGACAAATATCATTAGAGGGACTTCCCTGGTGGTCCAGGGATTCAGACTCTGTGCTTCCAATACAGGGGAGGCGGGTACGATCCCTGGTCGGTGAACTAAGATCCCATGTGCCGCATGGCCAAAACAAAAGCAAACAAAAATAAAATATCTGTTAAAATGTCAAATCCCTTTAAAGAAATATCATTAGAATTTCATGAGTACAATGACATGAAGATTTGGAGACAGAAAGGATTTAGATTGTCTGCTTAGAGTCTAGGTGACTGGATATTTAGGTGTACTACTAACTGAGATAACAGAAGAAGAAAAGCTTTAGGGAAAAAGACAATGGGTTCCCTGAATTTCTATTGTTAACAGTGTACATGGCTGAGGTGTTTTACCTAGTCCAAATTTAGAAGCTTAGAAGCAATAAAAATAAATATTAAGATTGATTCAAGGTTAAAGCGGCTTTTATTTATTTATTTATTTGGTCAGATGGGTGTAGTAGAAGGACTGGAGATGGGAGAGATTTGAGAGTGATGGCAGAAAAGTGCTTCAGGTGATGAATCAAGGGTCACAGACTGTCTAGAAAAGTGAAAATAAGAAAACCCCTCTTAGACCCTGAAAAAATATGAGGATCAATACAGTGAAAGATTGTAGAATTTCACAGAGTGGGTGTAACAGTGTGTTGTGGTATGAGAAATCTGGGTGGGAAAATTGTTTTCAGCAAGAGAGTAGCTGAAAGTTAAGATTTTTGATCTGTAATTGTACTAGGAGGTGACAAGGTTTAGGCTATCACCATGGGTGTGAGTAATACAGAGAGTCAAATTACTTAGGAAATACCTAGAAAACAGTGTTTGAATAAAACATCCACATGAGACTTGCAGTAAGTGAGTGTGATGACAGGATTTAGAGTAAAGAAAGAATATTTAATATCAATGTTTTCAATGTCTGACTGGATCTTCAGATTAAAGAGGAGTAGAAAACCACATGGAGAGGACTTCCAAAAAAATGATAGTTGTGTCGTGTTTATTTCCTCAGTAGAGGAAGACCAATTATTAGAACATGCACTTAGCACTGAGGAGGTAGTCAAGGAATTGCTTGAGGGAAGAAATATCTTCCACTTGATAGAATGACAAATTTGTGGGTTGAAAAAAAAATTGTGCAAGGAATAAAATCTGAAGCAATACTTGCTCACTGATATGAACTAACATTGATTTCACCATTGCACATTCACTTTAATGCTGTTTGGGAACTACTATATAAAGGACATAAGTCAAAATGTTCTTTAAAATAAGACCAAGACTTGGAAAGTACCATAAAATTAAATTTGTCCTGATCAAAAAACAAAGCAGATTTAGAAAGAAACTTTGTCATAAATAGTAGAGAAGAGTGTCCAAGTTTCAGGGTGCTCTTTTCTTCTAAGGTATTTATGTTCCTTAAGGCTTATATAAAGATAATGAAAATTCCATTCAACCATGCTACACTGTATAATAGTGCTGAGATGCTTCCCTAGTAATGAACTTGTTTGAAGATCCTTGGGGTCCATATGCAGTTGAAATGTTGAGAATATTTCAAGGCATGGTAATCAAAATGAAGACATAGTCCAGAGTCAGCATTAAAGGAATGAATTGAATGTATTCAGGGAAAGCAATTGAGAACAGATTATAGTAGATTTTATAACTATATAAGATAGTGTACTCATGTCTACAAAGTCTTTTAATAACAAAAATTATTGTTGGGTTGCTAAAAGTAATTGAGTTACTACAGCTGTGTAAGCATAATGCAGTGTGAGAGAAAAGCACATTTTACATTAATCCTGTGGAGGAGTGTATGCTGGCATATTCTCCAAACCCCAAAAATGGTGCTCAAAGCCCAGTTGCCATAAACAGTCTCAGTTTTAAAATTTTCCTCCTTCCTTCCTTCCTTCCTTCCTTCCTTCCTTCCTTCCTTCCATCCTCCCTCCCTCCCTCTCTCCCTTCCTTCCTTCCTTCCATCCTTCCTTCCTCCCTCCCTCCTTCCATAGTCCATGGAATAGAACCAGTAACATTCCTATTGTACAGTTTAAAAGACAGAAAGTCAGAGGATTTTCATGATTTTTCCAAGATTTTCCAAAATTAAATGCAGGTTACATTCTTTCAACTATAGCTCCAAACAACGACCACCTTACTTATGCTAAGAACTGTATAGTTCTCTTTGCAGTTATCATTTTGCCAGCTCAATTTTTCATTCCTTTTACATACACATTAACACTATGAAGTGACAGTTAGTGATAGTAAAGATCACCACTACACTAATAAGAGGAAGAAGATGATACAGGTTAAGAAAATGAAAAATAGATTTAACTATAAAAAAATCTCATTATTGAGTAGTTTTGAGGTGCTTCATCCACCACAAATGAATATAATTTAATTGGAGAATTCAGATCAGGCCTTCATAATTTCTAAGTGCTCAACCATGAGGAAAACATTCTACCCTCAAAATATTTAGAAGGCCTTTTTCTTATGCTATTCATTCTTCCATTCAACAAATATTTATTGAGCACCTACCATATGTCAGATAGTAAAGACAACACTGAAGAAAACACATTTCCCTTATTCATTTTTACAATGGAAGGTTTCAGAGAATAAACAAGATGAATATAGTAAAATACATATTATATGTAAATATTATATATAAGTATATATATTTATATATATACCTATATATAATAAGTTTGTAAAATATATTATAAGTAAAATATATATTATATGTAAGCTGGTGATAGTGTAATGGAGTAAGATAAAGGAAGGGCAATAAACAGAGTTGACAGGGGATTTTGGAATTTTAAATAAGGTCAAGCCTTAATGAGAATGTGGCATTTATATGAAGACTTAAAGAAGCTGGGGTAATGAGCCATACCACATGAGTAAAGAAGATTCTAGGCAGAGCAAACAGAAAATGCTAAGGTCCTGAGGATTCAGTGTGCTTGATATGTCCCAGAAGAGAAGAGGACAGGATGGTGGAATGGAGTGAAATGGAAAGAGAGTAACAGTGGATAAGACAGAGAGCTGTGTATGAGAGGCAACAGACCAATATCATCGAGGGCCTGTATCCCATTTTAATGAATTTAGCTTTTACTCTGCATGAGATAAGAAGTTGCCCAAAGGTTTTGAGCTGAAGTAACATTATCTAACACATTTTAACAGCCTTCCTTTGTTTAGAAGTGACTAAAGGGGGCAAGGGCCGAATCAAGGAAACTGCTAAAGACTGCTAGATTTTTGGATTAGAGTAGTTACAGTGAAGATGAAGAACAGCTGGATTCTGCATAAAATGTGAATGTAGAGCTATCAGGGGTAGATAATGGATTACATGTAAGTTCTGAGAGAAAGGAGTCAAAAATTATGCAAGTTTTTTTGCCTGAAGAATTAGAAAGATGAAGCTGCCAATAAATGAGGTGGTTAAAGATAAAGGACTATTATTTAGTCTCTGAGTGCTTCCTGTCAGTAGTAATATTTGAGGATAGCCTGCCTTTTTGTGTCTTGACATTTGGTTTTATTAGTGTTGGTTTAATTCCAAGTTTTTTCAAACCATCTCGTGTATTATATCTATTAATAATAAATATCCCCACTCTTTTCATATTTCTTCAGCACAATTATGTAATAAATGAATAATGATATTTTAACTCATATTTGATTTTGCAGTTTGAAAAAGCTCTGATAATTTTAGTCTCACCAGGGAATCAGCCCCTTGACCATAACTGTCTTTCTCTTTATTAACCCACTGATTTAGCAATTTTGCGACTATGCATAGAGGAATACACATAGCTCATTAATAAATTACAATGTATTCAACTTTTTTTTTTGCATTCATTAAAGGACAGTGGTGAACTATGTAAATAAGAAAAAATTTTAAATTACTCTGGTCATGAAGTAAATGGAGGCAAATTACATACAGGAAGGACAAAAAACCACTGATGTTAGCTATTCACTGATTGAATAGGGGCTGAGTCCTTAGATAGAGTCACATAATCTAGTTGATCCCCAGCTTTCACAATTATTAGCATGTATTTGTTGTGCTTTTTAAGGAATGAGACAATGTATGCAAACTATCTGAAGACACCTGAAAAATATTAATTGCCAAACTAATGTGAACTTATAATTCCCACAGCTTCAAGAAACACAGACCTAAGAGGAGATCAAGAGGGCAGAGTAAGAGAATGTGGAACTCACCTTTCCCCACATCAAAAATATATCTCCATATGAAAAAATTCTCACTGAAAACTAACTGGAAATTGGCAGAAAGACCCCTGTACAACCAAGGCTGTCAGAAAGAGACACACATAATCAGGTAGAAAAGGAATAAAAGTGATCAAGTTAGGACCTGTGCCCCTGGGAAAGGATTCAAAGGAAAAGGGAAATTCCATGCAGGACACCTGCCCTGAGGAGTGAGCAGGTTGAGTCACAGATTAGGTGTCCCCATCCTTGGGTCCTGGGTGGAGGAGACAAGCCCCTTGGCTGGTTGGAGGAAGGCTGCGACATATAGAATAGCTGAGGAAACCCTGGACTCCACTCATGAGGGGCACACATGTGCTGGCTAAACCCTGAGACAGAATGGAGAAAGGTCTGCTCTAGTGGCCACCGTGTTTACTGCAAGTACTTCACCATACATCCAAGCCTGAGCCTAGCAAATGCTTCAGGCTGGCTCATTCCATGCCACAGTGCAGCACTGGATCTGGGGGAGCTATGACCAGAGAAAGGACTTGACTGTGAGACAGAGGTGACCTGGTCCTGAAATGGAGCTCAGTTGGGGCAGTAGTAGCCATTATTAGAGCTTACTCAAGCTGCACCTTAGAAGCCATCCAGATCTCTGATGGCAGATGCCCCACCACATCTAACATTCCAATACATGCCAAGAGACCATGCAGGCCCCTGCCAACCACACTAAGTGGTTCCACAATGGAGTAAGGTGTCAGAGGCAGGGCAAAATGATTGGCTGTGAGGGACAAAGGGAAATTGCACCTGAGAATGTGTCTGAATGGAGCCATGGATGCCTACACAGGCAATACACTGAACCTCTACCTGTGCACAGGCAACATTTGCTTTGGTACTCCCCTCCTCTGAGGTAAAGTTTCCAGTGCAGGGAGAGGGAAAATCACAAACTTAACTGAAAAAGAGCCATCTCAGGCTTGACCCTCTGGGCTTCTGCTCCAGCAACTTGGGATCAGACCCCACCCTGGACAGGGTGGTGATGGCCACTGAGCAGAGGGGAAGTCCCATCTCATATGTGGCATTGCCTCTAGCCCCTCCATCTCCAGCTTCACTCCCTACCAAGGTGATAAACACCACACACACTGAGGAAGATGTGACTTGTGTCCATGTCAAATCCAAATCTCCTAATAAAGGCACTGGGCACAAAAAGTCTGTATAGTGTTGCTCCCACAAAAGAACACCACGTTAAGACAACAATAGGTAACAGATTCACCTAAATTCATAGAGGCAGAGAAAGTTAAGCAAAATGAAAAGGCAGAGGAACTACTCTCAAATGAAAGAGTGAGACAAAGCACCTAAAAAATAAATAATGAAACAGAAATAAACAATTTACCAGATAAAGAAGTGAAAACACTGGTAATAAAAATGTTAACTGAATTAGGGAAAGAATTGATCTAAACCATGAACATTTTAACAAGGAACTAGAAAATAAAAATGACTAAATCAGAAATGAAGAATTCAATAGCTGGAATAAAAAACACAGTAGAAGGAATGAATAGAAGACTAAGTGATACAGAACAATGTATAAGTAATCTGGAAGATAGAATAATGGAAATCACCCAATCAGAAGAGCAAAAAAAAAAAAAAATTATTTTAAAGCAATTTAAGAGATCTCTGGGATAACATTAAGCATTCCAACATTTGTATTATAGGGGTCCTAGAAGGAGAGGAGAGAGAGAAGAGGATTGAAATGCGTTTGAGGAGATTATGGTGAAAACTTCCTAAATCTGAAAAAGAAACATATCCAGGTACATGAAGCACAGAGGGTCTCAAACAAGATCAATGCAAACAGACTCATAGCAAAACATAACACAATTAGTAAGGCAAAAGTTAAAGGGAGAGAATTCTAAAGGCAGCAAGAGAAAAACAGAGAGTCAGTTACAAGGGAATCCCCATATGACTATCAGCTGATTTCTCTGCAGAAACTTTGAAGGCCAGAAGGGAGTTGTATGATATATTCAAAGTGCTAAAAGGGAGAATCCTGCAACATAGGACACTCTACACAACAAGATTATCATTTAGAACAGAAGAGGAGATAAAGAACTTCTCAGACAAACAATAAATAAAAGAGTTCATCAATACTAAACTTACCCTGACAGAAATGTTAGGGGTCTTCTTAAAATGGAAAAGAAGCAAGAATCTATAGGAAAGGGAAAATCCCATTAGGAAAGGCAAATATATAGTAAGGACTGAGGATCAACAACTTAAATAAGCCAGTATGTAGATTAAAAGACAAAAATTGTAAAAGTAACTATAAATACAATAAACAGCTAATGAATAAGCATGAAGATGTAAAATATGACATGAAAAACATAAAAGGTGGAGGAGGGGTTTAAAATATAGATCTTTTAGAATGTGTTTTAACCTAAATGTCTACTAGTTTCAAACAATAATTATAGATACAGTTCAACATATATGAACCCCATGGTAACCAAAAATCAAAAAATCCTACAATAGAAATACAAAAACCAAGAAGAAAAGAACACCAGAATACTACTAAAGAAAATTATCAAACCACAAGGGAAGAAATAAAAGGAAGAAATGAACAGAGAAGAACTACAAATCAACCAGAAAACAAGTACTAAAAGGATAATAAGTACATACCTATCAATAATTACGTTAAATGACAATGGACTAAATGCTCCAATCAAAACATAGTGTGGCTGATTGGATTTTTTTTAAAAAAAGACCCTTAGAAGAGCTTAAAAGAGCTAAACTTCAGTGATAAAGAACCACACAGACTGAAAGTTAGGGGATGGAAGAAGATGTTTCATGCAAACGGAAAAGACAAGAAAAAGCATGGGTGGAAACACTCATATCAGACAAAATAGACTTTAAAACAAAAGCTTTAACAAAAGAAAAAAAGGGCATTATAATGATAAAGGGATCAATACAAGAGGATATTACCCTCATTAACATATACGCACCCAATTCAGGGGCACCTAAGTATATAAAGCAAATACTAACAGACATAAAGTGATAAACTGAAAATAATATAAAAATTATAGGGGACTTTAACACCCCACTTACATCAATGGTCTTAAATGACACAATAGATCAAATGAACTTAGTAGATATTTACAGAACATTACATCCAAACTAGCAGAATACACACCATGGAAAGTTTTTCAGTATAGATCATATGCTAGGCCATAAAATAAGCCTCAACAAATTCAAGAAAACAGAAATTATATCAGTATTTTCTCCAGCTGCACGATATGAAAGTAGAAATCAATTACAGAAAGAAAAATGAGAAAAGGACAAGCATGAGGAGATGTAATGTGCTACTAAAAAATTAATGGGTCAATGAAGAAATCAAAGATGACATCAGAAAATACCTTGAGACAAATAATGCAATACAACACTTCAAAATCTATGGGATACAGAAAAAGTAGTTCTAAGAGGGAAGCTTATAGCAATACAGGCCTTCCTCAAGAAATAAGAAAAATCTCAAACAACCTACCTAACATCTAAAGGAATTAGAAAAAGAAAAACAAAGAAGGCCCCAAGTCAGCAGCTGGGAGGAAATAATAAAGATCAGAGAGTAAATGAATAAAATATATTTTTAAAAACTACAGAAAATATCAATAAAACATGAATATTTTTAAACATAAAGAAAACTGATAAACTTTTACCCAGGCTCACCAAGAAGAGAGAGGAGCCCCCCCCCCCAAAAAAAAAGAAATGAAAGAGGATAGATAACAACCAATACCACAGAGGTAACTAAAAAAGCATAAGGGAATACTATGAAAAGTTATATACCAACAAATTGGACACATAGAAAAAAAGTAGATAAATTCCTAGAAATATACAATCTCCCAGACTATATCAGGAAGAAATTGATAATCTGAATAGACTAATCAATAGTAATGAAATTGAATCAGTAATCATAAAACTCTCAGCAAAAAAAAAAGTCTAGGACTGGATGGCTTCACAGGGGAACTCTACCAAACATATAAAGAAGAACTAATACCTATCCTCTCAGACTATTCAAAAAAATTGAAGAGAAGGGAACACTCCCAAATTCATTCTATGATGCCACCATTACCCTGATACCAAAACCAAATAAAGACACTACAAAAAAAGAAAATTTCAGGCCAGTATCTTTGATGAATATAGATTAAAAATTCTCAACAAAATATCAGCAAACCAAATCCAACAATATATAAAAGTGGTCATAGGGCTTCCCTGGTGGCGCAGTGGTTGAGAGTCCGCCTGCTGATGCAGGAGACGCGGGTTCGTGCCCCAGTCTGGGAAGATCCCACATGCCACAGAGTGGCTGGGCCAGTGAGCCATGGCCGCTGAGCCTGTGTGTCTGGAGCCTGTGCTCCACAATGGGAGAGGCCACAGCAGTAAGAGGCCCGCGTATCACAAAAAAAAAAAAAAAAAAAAAAAAAAAAAAAAAGTGGTCATATATCATGATAAAGTGGGATTTATTCCAAGGATATAAGGATGGTTCAACATTTGCAAATCAGTCAATGTGATACACCACATTAACAAAAAGCAGTATAAAAATCACATTATTATCTCAATAGGCCTAAAAATAGCATTTGACAAAATTCAACATCCATTCATTATAAAGGTTCTCATCAAAGTTGATATAAAGGGAATACATCTCAACATAATAAAGGCCATTTCTGACAAACACACAGCTAACAGCGTACTCAACAGTGAAAAGCTGAGAGTCTTTTCTCTAAATTCAGGAACAAGACAAGGGTGTCCACTCTCACCACTTCTATTTAACTTAGTATTGGAAGTCCTAGACACAACAATCAGACAAGAAATACAAGCATCCAAATTGGAAGGGAAGAAGTAAAACTCACTTTTTGCAGATTATATGATACTTTTTATAGAAAACCCTAAAGTCTCCACCCCAAAACTATTAGAGCTAATTAATGACTTCAACAAGGTTGAAAGACAGAATATTAATATACAGAAATCTGTTTCTTTACTGTACATTAATCATAAAATATCAGAAAGAGAAACTAAAAAAAAGAATCCCATTTAAAATCTCATCAAAAATAATAAAATATGTAGGAATAAATGTAACCATGGAGGTGAAAGACTTATACTCTGAAAACTACAAAACATTGCTGAAGGAAATTGATGATACAAAAAATAAAATGATATTGCATGCTCTTGGATTAGAAGAATTAATATTGTTAAAATGAACATACTACCCAAAGCAATCTACAGATTTAACGCAATCCCTATCAAAATACCCAGGACATTTTTCACAGAACTAGAACAAATAATCCTCCAATTCAGATGGAACCACAAAATACCCCAAATTGCCAAAGCAGTTTTGAGAAAAAAGAACAAAGCTGGAGGTATTATGCTCCTAGACTTCAGACTGTATTAATATATTACAAACAAACAGTATTCAAAACAGTATGGTACTGGCACAGAAACAGGTACATAGATCAGCAGAACAGAATAGAGAGCACAAAAATAAACCCGCATACCTATGGTCAATTAATCTACAACAAAGGAATAAAGAATATACAATGGAGAAAAGATAGTCCTCAATAAGAGGTCCTGGGAAAAGTGGACAGCTACATGTAAAAGAATGGGCTTAGAACATTTCTCCATACCTTATACAAAACTACATGCAAAATGGATTAAAGAACTAAATGTGAGAACTGAAATCATAAAACCTCTAGAAGAGAACATAGGCAAACACTCGTTTACAGAAATCATAGCAAAAATCTTTTGATCTGGCTGCTAAGGTAAAAGAAATGAAAGCAAAAATAAACAAATGGGACCTAATTAAATTTAAAAGCTTTTGCAAGGCAAAGGAATTCATGAAAATGAAATAAAAAGAACCTGGGAGAAAAAATTTGTAAATGATATGACAAAGGGTTAGTACCCAAAATATATAAACAGCTCATACAGCTCAGTATCAAAAAAACAAACAATCCAATCAAAAAATGGCAGAAGACCTGAATAGACATTTTCCCAGGACTTCCCTCGTGGCACAGTGGTTAAGAATCAGCCTGCCAATGCAGGGGACACAGGTTCAACCCCTGGTCCTGGAAGATCCCACATGCCGCAGAGCAACTAAGCCCATGCGCCACAACTACTGAGCCTGCGCTCTAGAGGCCATGCTCCACAACAAGAGAAGGCCACTGCAATGAGAAGCCTGTGCACCGCAACAAAGAGTAGCCCCCACTGGCTGCAACTAGAGAAAGCCCACACACAGCAACAAAGACCCAACATGGCCAAGACATTTTTCGAAAGAAGACATACAGATGGCTAACAGGCACCATAAAAGATGCTCAACATCAGTAATCATTAGAGAAATGCAGATCAAAACAACAATGAGGTATAACCTCACACCTGCAGAAGGGCTCTCATCAAAATGTCTACAAATGACTAATGTTGGTGAGGATGTGAGGAAAAGGGAACCCATGTACACTGTTGGTATGAATGTAAATTTGTGCAGCTGCTATGGAAAACAGTATGGAGGTTCCTCTAAAAACTAAAAGTAGAACTACCATGTGATCCAGCAATTCCACTTTTGGGTATATAGCTAGAAAAAAATAAAAACACTAAATCAAAAAAAAAATAATACATGCACCCCCAACATTCATAGCAGCATTATTTACAATAGCCAAGATATGGATGCAACCTAAACGTCCATCAGCAGATGAATCAATAAAGAAGATGTGGTATATATGTACGATGGAATATTACTCAGCCATAAAAAAGAATGAAATTCTGCCACTGGCAGCAAACATGGATGAACCTAGAGAAATAAACTGCTTAGAAACAAATTGTTTAGTGAAATAAGTCAGACAGAGAAAGAAATACTGTACAACAGCACTTGTATGTAGAATCTAAAAAAATAATGCAAATGAATGTATATGCAAAACAAAAATAGAAAACAGATAGTTTGTTTTCACAGATATAGAAAACAAACTAGTGGTTACCAAAGGGGAGAGGGAAGGGGGGAGGGGCATGTTACGGTGTGGGATTAGGAGACACAAACTATAATGTATAACTAAAATGCATAAAATAGATAAGCAACAAGTATACATTGCACAGGGAATTACAGCCATTATCTTGTAATAACATTTAATGGAGTATAATCTGTAAAAATACTGAATCACTATGCTGTTCACCTGAAACTGTTATTGTAAATCAACTATACTTCAATTAAAAGAATGAAAAAATGAAAGGAACATAGAGCGAACAAATGTAAAAAGATTTAGAACACTGATAAAGAGATAGGTGGTACACCCTATAGCCTCAAGTATTAACCAATTATATTTTATTTTTCTTCTTTATGCTTCTTTATGTTTTGTGAAAGTATTTACTTCTCTACTACAAACTTCTTCATTGTCACTTCTACAAGTTTAGAGGCAGAACTCCTGCATCTACAACTTTAAACACAACAATTTAACCATGAGTAATCATAAAAATGAAGCAAATGGAAGAAAATTTTCACTCCCAGTTATGATTGTTACTCTCACACCGAACAGCCGTGGGCACTTTATTTTCACATACTATTTTAGTTTTATCTTTTCCAACTTGAAAAGATAAAATTATTATAAATTCCATATTATTAAAAAATGATGTAAAGAATACAGGCAAATGGAAGAAACAAAAAATGCTTGTACATGCATAGTTGCACAGCACTATTCTTAGATTTTTAATGACTGGATTTAGAACAAAAGAGTGTTGTATCTCAAGATTGCTTTGGCTATTTGGGGTCTTTTTTGTTTCCATACAAATTGTGAAAATTTTTATTCTAGTTCTGTAAAAAATGCCACTGGTAGTTTTATAGGGATTGTATTGAATCTGAAGATTGCTTTGGGTAGTATAGTCATTTTTACAATGTTGATTTTTCCAATCCAACAACACGGTATCTCTCTCCATCTGTTTGTATCATCTTTAATTTCTTATCTTTGACAAAGGAGGCAAGAATATACAATGGAGAAAAGACAGCCTCTTCAATAAGTGGTGCTGGGAAAACTGGACAGCTACCTGTAAAAGAATGAAATTAGAACACTCCATAACACCATACACAAAAATAAACTCAGAATGGATTAAAGACCTAAATATAAGGCCAGACACTATAAAACTCTTAGAGGAAAACATAGACAGAACACTCTATAACTTAAATCACAGCAAGACCCTTTTTGACCCACCTCCTAGAGAAATGGAAATAAAAACAAAAATAAACAAGTGGGACCTAATGAAACTTCAAAGCTTTTGCACAACAAAGGAAACCATAAAGATCACAAAAAGACAACTCTTAGAATGGGAGAAAATATTTGCAAACGAAGCAACTGACAAAGGTTTAATCTTCAAAATATATAAGCAGCTCATGCAGCTCAATATCAAAAACACAAACAACCCAATCCAAAAATGGGCAGAAGACCTAAATAGACGTTTCTCCGAAGAAGATATACAGATTGTCAACAAACACATGAAAGGATGCTCAACAACACTAATCATTAGAGAAATGCAAATCAAAACTACAATGAGGTATCACCTCACACCCGTCAGAATGGCCATCATCAAAAAATCTACAAACACTAAATGCTGGAGAGGGTGTGGACAAAGGGGACTGTCCTACACTTTTGGTGGGAACGTAAATTGATACAGTCACTATGGAGAACAGTATGGAGGTTCCTTAAAAAACTAAAAATAGAACTAACATATTACCCAGCAATCCCACTGCTGGGCATATACCCTGGGAAAACCATAATTCAAAAAGCGACATGTACCCCAATGTTCATTGCAGCACTATTTACAGTAGCCAGCACATGGAAGCAACCTAAGTGTCCATCGACAGATGAATAGATAAAGAAGATATGGCACATATATATGATGGAATATTACTCAGCTGTAAAAAGAAATGAAATGACTCAAAAAGACTCATGTACCACAATGTTTATTGCAGCACTATTTACAATAGCCAGCACATGGAAGCAACCTATGTGCCCATCAGAAGATGAATGGATACAGAAGATGTGGCACATATGTACAATGGAATATTACTCAGCCATAAAAAGAAATGAAATTGAGTTATTTGTAGTGAGGTGGATGGACTAGAATCTGTCATACAGAGTGAAGTAAGTCAGAAAGAGAAAAACAAATACCATATGCTAACACATATATATGGAATCAAAAAAAAAAAAAAAGGTTCTGATGAACCTAGGGGGAGGACAGGAATAAAGACCCAGACATAGAGAATGGAGTTGAGGACAGGAGGAGGGGGAAGGGTAAGCTGGGACTACGTCAGAGAGTGGTATGTACATATATACACTACCAAATGTAAAATTGATAGCTAGTGCGAAGCAGTCGCATAGCACAGGGAGATCAGCTCGGTGCTCTGAGACCACCTAGAGGGGTGGGATAGGGAAGGTGAGAGGGAGACGCAAGAGGGAGGGGATATGGGCATATAAGTATACATATAGCTGATTCACTTTGTTATAACGCAGAAACTAACACAACAATGTAAAGCAATTATACTCCAATAAAGACGTTTAAAAAAAAAAACATTGTAGTAGACACAGTTAAGCATGAACAGCTTAGGCTGAATAATGAAATGAACTTTTACAATTTTACTAAATCAGAGCAAAAATTACCAATATAAAAATCAGAAAACATGATTTTTCTATTTCAATGACAAATTAATATTGTAGTTTTTAGGCAAACCCAGGAATAAATTTCTTAAGTCAATGTTGAGTTATAGGTAGGTATTAGAAAATAGTGACATATCATGAAAACTAAAGTCATTTTGCATATTGACCTATATATCGTTTTCTACAAAATATGTTAACAGGTAAGTCATTTACTTGTCAGTAGCAATGAAATGCAGAACATGGGATCCCAGCACATTAATAAGAATAATTACAGAATGTTTCTCAAGAGGAAAACAAGCAAACATGAAAGGCAAATTCTTCTACTTCAAAATTTTGTCTAGGTCTAGCTGTTCCTTTTTTCCCCTCTAACACCAGAATGAATTGCAATTACATACTTTCTTTACTAATGTTTTTTCTTAAGCTAGGTACCCATATAACAATGTCTGAGAAAAAAGCCTGTCTATTGGAACAGAAAATGAAAGACTGGAAGAGTGGCACAGGGAAGGAGGGGAAGTTAATGTCTTGGTATATTATTGACTTAGCCACCACCGTGTGTGTGATCAATTCTCAGCGTTGCTGGGACCTGTTGCAGAGTCTTCGGAAAAGTATCTCCAAACCATTCCCTCCAAGGATAAAAAAGGGAAGCTTTATTGTCATTCTTTCTCCTAGTGGAATAAAAGATTGCTCCTGGGATATAAACTCTTTAGTACTTCCAAATTGTGTATGTGTGAGAGACATGAGTTTCCTGCAAGTTCTTATGTCAAGGCATCAGAGAAGAACTTGGGTAAGAAGCAAGACGTTCAGAATATATGCTTGACATGACAAACTCTCAGGCTTTACCCACTCAAAATTAGTTGCCACAGCTATGCTAGTAAATGAGATGAAGCCAAGAGGATTTGAGGTGCTTTAAAGAGGCATTTTATACAATCCAACCCATGCCCCACTCAGACATGTAGGTATGTGTTTACTCTCCATTAACCCCCATCTTAATCCCCTTCAGCCAAATCCAAACTGTATGAGGTTTCATGAAAGACAATCATTATGACTAATTGTAGTCCCTGCTCCTCCAACTCACTCTGAGTCCTTAATTAATATGCACCATTTTCCTCCTATCCTTCCCCACCATGTGTTCTAGATTTCTTGGTCTCTCATTTCTCCTATCAGCTGCTCCAGTGTTTTTTTCTGGTGATGTAACTCAGACCATACCTCAAGGAATCCCACAATTGTCTTGCCCTGTTGAGGCCATGGTTGGTGCAAGTGCAGGCCAATAGAAGTTAGGATGAATGGGGCCCATCTTAGTTCCACTTCTTGGTTCCCAGCTGAGTATTTTTTTAGGATGTAGCACAACATACCAATCATTGGTTCAACATCTATGCCACATTCTAGAAGGTAGAACTCTAACCCTCAGTGGCAGTCCCTGAGCTGGCATTTTAGCTGAAACTTTATGAGGTCAATCTATGTTTCTATCAGTCTAGATGTTTCTGGATGATGAGATATATGGGAATACCAGTGGGTCCCATAGTTTTGTGCATATTGTAGAGTCTCTTATTATAAATTGAGTCCCTTGTTCCAATGTAATGTTCTGCAGATGCCATGCTAAGAGATCAGGATTCTGAAAGCTCTTACATGGTGGTGCTGTCCAGCAGTATTTCCTATCAGTAATAGGCCCCTGTTGTCAGATGACTAGTAAATAATACAGTCCCCAAATCCTATCCTGTAGGTATGCTTTCTAGGGCTAATACCATTTTCAACCCTCTTGGCAAAAGCAGAGCCTGAAACCAAGACCTAAAGTCAGATAATTTATTTTGGAATGCCAGCAAGTTGGAGTGAGGAAAGAGAAAAACCAATAGAAACTTGGATATGACAATGACTGCAACTAAGGGTGACTCATCATTTGATGCCACCAAAAATTTCTGAGGAGGCTTAGAAACTATACCTCAAAACTATCCACCCAGGGGGCAAAGGAAGGAAGCATTTAGCTATCTGGTGGCTCCTATCCCCCACTGATAAAGTGTCAGCCTATGAAGTGTTAACTCTCACACATTTTCAAGGGGTACATTCATGAGGATCAAGCAATTTCTGAAGGATTCCCAGCTGCCTCCCTATACCATGTCTCCGGAGAAGACCTAGGGCAGGAAGTAAGAGGTACCAGGGATGCAAATAAAGGCTTGTTGAAGATGGCACAGAATAAATGCTGCATGGCTGAAATAATGGGTGAAGGCAAGAAGCTATGAAGCTGGCACAAAAGCTCTTCAGAGGTTCAGTACTGTCTACTGGTTAAGGTTGATGTATGAAAGTGAATTCTCATCATATACTTGATCAACATTGCTTTTTCTTCCTCCAAAGTAGGTCAGGTTGAGCCTTCAATATATCCCGTATATGTCCAGAACTATGCAACTATAATCTAATAAGGCATTAATTAAAATACTACCTTAAGAAAGTAAATGGCAATTACAAGAGATGTCTGTAATGCACAGTAATTTTGAATTATTTTCTTTGCCAATGGGAGGATTTGGTTCACTATGTTAGTAGATGAACTTCCTTCCTCTAAAAATAATATTAACCAAGCTATGAAAATTGGTTTATTCTCCTACATAAATACTTTAGGGAGAGTCTCAAAGCAAAGAATAGGGGTTTGGCAATTCATCTAAGGGGAATTCAAGTTTCTTAATGGTTTTGCATCAGTGGTTTTATGAAGCAGTTTGTTTTTTTTCTTATTTTCCCTTTCAGAATAAAATTAGATAAATTAAAGGCATTAATGGCTATATGTTTTTGATTTCATGGTATTTTTGTCATAATTATTGGGTGAGCTAAAACAATATCAATGGACTTAATTGATTTTTTTCTGTCTCATAGCCTTGTCATTTATCCTGATTTAGTAAAGACACTGGATGGCTTTATTTCATTTATTAGAAATGGATATTATTCACTCTTCCATGATGTACCTGGGGCAGTAAGCTTTGGGATGAGGTTTGTGAATTGAATTATTATCACAATAAAATTGTTCTCTAATACAACTTATTAGAAGTATTATAATTTTTTTCCTCAGCTAGATAACATTAAAAACAGAGTTTTAAGTAGAAACTTCCTTTTAAGGCTAATCAAAACAACATCAGTGAAATGCTTATTATGTGCCATGGACTGAACTAGATTTTGGCAGACAAAACAATAAACACAACTTAGTCCTTTGCCCTCATTTTCTAGTAAAAAATGTCAGTTCAGTTTGCAAAATTCAATGGTATCTTTGCATTAGAATTCCATAACATTGTATACATACCATTTTCTTTCATTTTCTCTGACACATGTTAACCTTGAAGCTAGTAGTATAGATTTACTAATTTTTAAGAGTGATGAATTATTCAAAGCTACCACAATGTATATACATAAATTTACATAATAAGCCAGTCTCATTAACTCTTCACTTCTCACCACAACAAAGGGTGCAGAGGAAGGAACACTCCCGAACTTATTCTATGAGGCCACCATCACCCTGATACAAAAATCAGACAAAGAAACCACAAAAAAAGAAAATTACAGGTCAATATCACTGATGAACATAGTTGTAAAAGTCCTCAACAAAATACTAGCAAACCAAATCCAACAATCCATGAAAAGGATCATACACCATTAACAAATGGGGTTTATCCCAGGGATGGAAGTATTTTTCAATATCTGCAAATCAATCAGTTTGAAACACCACATTAATAAACTGAAAACTAAAAACCATATGATCATCTCAATAGATGCGAAAAAGCTTTTGACAAAATTAAGTACCCATTTATAATAAAATCTCTCCAGAAAGTGGGCATAGAGGAAACATACTTCAATATAATAAAGGCCATATATGACCAACCCACAGCTAACATCATACTCAATGAGGAAGAGCTGAAAACATTTCCTCTAAGATCAGGAAAAAGACAAGGATGTCCACTCTTGCCACTTTTATGCAACATAGTTTTGGAAGTCCTGGCCATGTCAATCAGAGAAGAAAAGAAATAAAAGCAATCCAAATTGGAAAAGAAGAAGTAAAACTATCACTGTTTGCAGATGTCACGATACCATACATAGAAAATCCCAAAGATGCTACCAGAAAAGTACTAGAGCTCATCAATGAATTCGGTAAAGTTGCAGGATATGAAATTAATACACAAAAATCTCCTGCGTTTCTATACATTAACAACAAAAGATCAAAAAGAGAAATTAAGAAAACAATACCATTTACCATTGCAACAAAAAGAATAAAATACCTAGGAATAAACTTACCTAAGGAGGCAAAATACCTGTACTCCTAAAACTGTAAGACACTGATGAAAAAAATCAAAGATGACAGAAGAAGATGGAAAGATATACCATGCTCTTCAGTTGGAAGACTCAATATTGTCAAAATAACTGTACTACCCAAGACAATCTACAGTTTAAATGCAACCCTACTCAAACTACCAATGGCATTTTTTTGCAAATCTGGAACAAAATATCTTAAAATTGTTATGGAAATACCAAAGACCCTGAATAGCCAAAACAATCTTGAGAAAGAAAAATGGAACTGGAGGAATCAGGCTCCCTGACTTCAGACTATAATACAAAGCTACAGTAATCAAAAAAGTATGGTGCTGGCACAAAGAGAGACTTATAGATCAATGGAAAAGGATAGAAAGCCCAGAAATAAACCCATGCAGCTACAGTCAATTAATCTAAGACAAAAGAGGCAAGAATATACAATGGAGAAAAGACAGTCTCTTCAATAAGTGGTGCTGGGAAAACTGGACACCCACATGTAAAAGGATGAAATTAGAACATTCTCTAACACCATACACAAAAATAAACTCAAAATGGATTAACAACCTAAATGTAAGACCAGATACTATAAAACTCTTAGAGGAAAACATAGGCAGAACACTGTTTGACATAAATTGTAGAAAGATTTTTTGAATTCATCTCCGGGAGTAATGAAAATAAAAAAAGAAAAATTAACAAATGGGATCTAATTAAATTTAAAAGCTTTTGCACAGCAAAGGAAACCATAAACAACAACAAGAAAAAGACAACCCATAGAATGGGAGAAAATATTTGCTAAGGATAACACTGACAAGGGATTAATCTCCAAAATATACAAACAGCTCTCATGCAGCTCGATGTCAAAAACAAACAACCCAATCAAAAAATGGGCAGAAGATCTAAGTAGGCATTTCTCCACAGAAGACATCCAGGTGGCCAAAAAGCACAAGAAAAGATGCTCAACATCACTAATTATTGAGAAATGCAAATCAAAACTACAATGAGGTATTACCTCACACTGGTCAGAATGACCATCACCAAAAATCTACAAACAATAAATTCTAGAGAGGGTGTCGAGAGAAGAGAATCCTCCTACACTGTTGGTGGGAATATAAATTGGTGCTGGAGAACATTATGGAGGTTCCTTAAAAAATTAAAAATAGAGCTACCATTTATCCAACAATCCCACACCTGGATATATATCCAGAGAAAACTGCAATTCGAAAAAATACATGCACCCCTATGTTCACAGAGCACTATTCACAACAGCCAAGACATGGAAGCAACCTAAATGTCCATCGACAGATGAATGGATAAAGATGTGGTACATATATACAATGGAATATTACTCAGCCATAAAAAAGAATGAAATAATGCCATGTGCAGCAACATGGATGGACCTAGAGATTATCATATTTAGTGAAGTAAGTCAGAAAGAGAAAGACAAATATCATGTGATATCACTTATATGTGGAATCTAAAACAATGATACAAATGAACTTATTTACAAAACAGAAACAGACTCACAGACTTATGGTTATCAAAGTGGAAATGTGAGGGGGGGATAAATTAGGAGGCTGGGATTAACATATACACACTACTATATATAAAATAGATAAGCAACAAGGACCTACGGTACAGCACAGGGAACTCTACTCAATAGTCTGTAATAACCTGTATGGGAAAAGAATCTGAAAAAGAATAGATATATGTATATGTATTACTGAATCACTTTGCTGGACACCTAAAATGATAAAAAAAAGTAAATGTTGAAAATATTTGCTGAGTGAATTATTCAAAACTACTACAATGTATATACATAACTTTACATAATAAGCTGATCCCATTAACTCTTGATTTCTTAACTCAAAAAAAAGTTACATATTAGTCTGTTTTCTCCAAAGCACCAATATACTTGGCAATTTAACATAAGGCATCTTAAAATTTCTGTCATCTAGATGATATTTCTGAACAAAAATTCTTGGTAATAGTTTGAAAGAAACAGATTTCTTAAAAGAAGTTAAATGGGCAGCTACAAAATTTAAGAGAATAAAATGTCAGAAAGTGACATGTCTTTTTTTTTTTTTTTTTTTTAACATCTTTATTGGGGTATAATTACTTTACAATGGTGTGTTAGTTTCTGCTTTATAACAAAGTGAATCAGTTATACATATACATATGTTCCCATATCTCTTCCCTCTTGCGTCTCCCTCCCTCCCACCCTCCCTATCCCACCCCTCCAGGCTGTCACAGAGCACCGAGCCAATATCCCTGTGCCATGCGGCTGCTTCCCACTAGCTATCTACCTTACTACGTTTGTTAGTGTGTATATGTCCATGACTCTCTCTCGCCCCGTCACAGCTCACCCTTCCCCCTCCCCATAACCTCAAGTCCGTTCTCTAGGAGGTCTGCGTCTTTATTCCTGCCTTACCCCTAGGTTCTTCATGACATTTTTTTTTTCCTTAAATTCCATATATATGTGTTAGCATACTGTATTTGTCTTTTTCTTTCTGACTTACTTCACTGTGTATGACAGACTCTAGGTCTATCCACCTCATTACAAATAGCTCAATTTCGTTTCTTTTTATGGCTGAGTAATATTCCATTGTATATATGTGCCACATCTTCTTTATCCATTCATCCGATGATGGGCACTTAGGTTGTTTCCATCTCAGGGCTATTGTAAATTGAGCTGCGATGAACATTTTGCTACATGACTCTTTTTGAATTATGTTTTTCTCAGGGTATATGCCCAGTAGTGGGATTGCTGGGTCATATGGTAGTTCTATTTGTAGTTTTTTAAGGAACCTCCATACTGTTCTCCATAGTGGCTGAACCAATTCACATTCCCACCAGAAGTGCAAGAGTGTTCCCTTTTCTCCACACCCTCTCCAGCATTTATTGTTTCTAGATTTATTGATGATGGCCATTCTGACTGGTGTGAGATGATATCTCATTGTAGTTTTGATTTGCATTTCTCTAATGATTAATGATGTTGAGCATTCTTTCATGTGTTTGTTGGCAGTCTGTATATCTTCTTTGGAGAAATGTCTATTTAGGTCTTCTGCCCATTTTTGGATTGGGTTGTTTGTTTTTTTGTTGTTGAGCTGCATGAGCTGCTTGTAAATTTTGGAGATTAATCCTTTGTCAGTTGCTTCATTTGCAAATATTTTCTCCCATTCTGAGGGTTGTCTTTTGGTCTTGTTTATGGTTTCCTTTGCTGTGCAAAAGCTTTGAAGTTTCATTAGGTCCCATTTGTTTATTTTTGTTTTTATTTCCATTACTCTAGGGGGTGGGTCAGAAAGAATCTTGCTGTGATTTATGTCATAGAGTGTTCTGCCTATGTTTTCCTCTAATAGTTTGATAGTTTCTGGCCTTATATTTAGGTCTTTAATCCATTTTGAGCTTATTTTTGTGTATGGTGTTAGGGAGTGTTCTAATTTCATTCTTTTACATGTACCTGTCCAGTTTTCCCAGCACCATTTATTGAAGAGGCTGTCCTTTTTCCACTGTACATTCCTGCCACCTTTATCAAAGATAAGGTGTCCATATGTGCATGGGTTTATCTCTGGGCTTTCTATCCTGTTCCATTGATCTATCTTTCTGTTTTTGTGCCAGTACCATACTGTCTTGATTACTGTAGCTTTGTAGTATAGTCTGAAGTCAGGGAGCCTGATTCCTCCAGTTCCTTTTTTTGTTCTCAAGATTGCTTTGGCTATTCGGGGTCTTTTGTGTTTCCATACAAATTGCGAAATTTTTTGTTCTAGTTCTGTGAAAAATGCCAATGGTAGTTTGATAGGGATTGCATTGAATCTATAGATTGCTTTGGGTAGTAGAGTCATTTTCACAATGTTGATTCTTCCAATCCAAGAACATGGTATATGTCTCCATCTATTTGTATCATCTTTAATTTCTTTCATCAGTGTCTTATAGTTTTCTGCATACAGGTCTTTTGTCTCCTTAGGTAGGTTTATTCCTAGATATTTTATTCTTTTTGTTGCAATGGTAAATGGGAGTGTTTTCTTGATTTCACTTTCAGATTTTTCATCATTAGTATATAGGAATGCCAGAGATTTCTGTGCATTAATTTTGTATCCTGCTACTTTACCAAATTCATTGATTAGCTCTAGTAGTTTTCTGGTAGCATCTTTAGGATTCTCTATGTATAGGATCATGTCATCTGCAAACAGTGACAGCTTTACTTCTTCTTTTCCGATTTGGATTCCTTTTATTTCCTTCTCTTCTCTGATTGCTGTGGCTAAAACTTCCAAAACTATGTTGAATAAGAGTGGTGAGAGTGGGCACCCTTGTCTTGTTCCTGATCTTAGTGGAAATGCTTTCAGTTTTTCACCATTGAGGATGATGTTTGCTGTGGGCTTGTCGTATATGGCCTTTATTATGTTGAGGAAAGTTCCCTCTATGCCTACTTTCTGCAGGGTTTTTATCATAAATGGGTGTTGAATTTTGTCAAAAGCTTTCTCTGCATCTATTGAGATGATCATATGGTTTTTCTCCTTCAGTTTGTTAATATGGTTTATCACATTGATAGATTTGTGTATATTGAAGAATCCTTGCATTCCTGGAACAAACCCCACCTGGTCATGGTGTATGATCCTTTTAATGTGCTGTTGGATTCTGTTTGCTAGTATTTTGTTGAGAATTTTTGCATCTATGTTCATCAGTGATATTGGTCTGTAGTTTTCTTTCTTTGTGACATCCTTGCCTGGTTTTGGTATCAAGGTGATGGTGGCCTCGTAGAATGAGTTTGGGAGTGTTCCTCCCTCTGCTATATTTTGGAACAGTTTGAGAAGGATAGGTGTTAGCTCTTCTCTAAATGTTTGATAGAATTCGCCTGTGAAGCCATCTGGTCCTGGGCTTTTCTTTGTTGGAAGATTTTTAATCACAGTTTCAATTTCAGTGCTTGTGATTGGTCTGTTCATATTTTCTATTTCTTCCTGATTCAGTCTTGGCAGGTTGTGCATTTCTAAGAATTTGTCCATTTCTTCCAGATTGTCCATTTTATTGGCATAGAGTTGCTTGTAGTAATTTCTCATGATCTCTTTTATTTCTGCAGTGTCAGTTGTTACCTCTCCTTTTTCATTTCTAATTCTATTGATTTGAGTCTTCTCCCTTTTTTTCTTGATAAGTCTGGCTAGTGGTTTATCTATTTTGTTTATCTTCTCAAAGAACCAGCTTTTAGTTTCATTGATCTTTGCTATTGTTTCCTTCATTTCTTTTTCATTTATTTCTGATCTGATTTTTATGATTTCTTTCCTTCTGCTAGCTTTGGGGTTTTTTTGTTCTTCTTTCTCTAATTGCTTGAGGTGCAAGGTTAGGTTGTTTATTCTAGATGTTTCCTGCTTCTTAAGGTGGGCTTGTATTGCTATAAACTTCCCCCTTAGAACTGCTTTTGCTGCATCCCACAGGTTTTGGGTCGTTGTGTCTCCATTGTCATTTGTTTCTAGGTATTTTTTGATTTCCTCTTTGATTTCTTCAGTGATCACTTCATTATTAAGTAGTGTATTGTTTAGCCTCCATGTGTTTGTATTTTTTACAGATCTTTTCCTGTAATTGATATCTAGTCTCATGGCGTTGTGGTCAGAAAAGATACTTGATACAATTTCAATTTTCTTAAATTTGCCAAGGCTTGATTTGTGACCCAAGATATGATCTATCCTGGAGAATGTTCCGTGAGCACTTGAGAAAAATGTGTATTCTGTTGTTTTTGGATGGAGTGTCCTATAAATATCAATTAAGTCCATCTTGTTTAATGTATCATTTAAAGCTTGTGTTTCCTTATTTATTTTCATTTTGGATGATCTGTCCATGGGTGAAAGTGGGGTGTTTAAGTCCCCTACTATGAATGTGTTACTGTCAATTTCCCCTTTTATGGCTGTTAGTATTTGCCTTATGTATTGAGGTGCTCCTATGTTGGGTGCATAAATATTTACAATTGTTATATCTTCTTCTTGGATCGATCCCTTAATCATTATGTAGTGTCCTTCTTTGTCTCTTTTAATAGTCCTTATTTTAAAGTCTATTTTGTCTGATATGAGAATTGCTACTCCAGCTTTCTTTTGGTTTCCATTTGCATGGAATATCTTTTTCCATCCCCTTACTTTTAGTCTGTATGTGTCTCTAGGTCTGAAGTGGGTCTCTTGTAGACAGCATATGTAAGGGTCTTGTTTTTGTATCCATTCAGCTAATCTGTGTCTTTTGGTGGGAGCATTTAGTCCATTTACATTTAAGGTAATTATCGATATGTATGTTCCTATTCCCATTTTCTATATTGTTTTGGGTTCGTTATTATAGGTCTTTTCCTTCTCTTGTGTTTCTTGCCTAGAGAAGATCCTTTAGCATTTGTTGTAAAGCTGGTTTGGTGGTGCTGAACTCTCTCAGCTTTTGCTTGTCTGTAAAGGTTTTAATTTCTCCATCAAATCTGAATGAGATCCTTGCTGGGTAGAGTAGTCTTGGTTGCAGGTTTTTCTCCTTCATCACTTTCAGTATGTCCTGCCACTCCCTTCTGGCTTGTAGGGTTTCTGCTGAAAGATCAGCTGTTAACCTTATGGGGATTCCCTTATGTGTTATTTGTTGTTTTTCCCTTGCTGCTTTTAATATGCTTTCTTTGTATTTAATTTTTGACAGTTTGATTAATATGTGTCTTGGCGTATTTCTCCTTGTATTTATCCTGTATGGGACTCTCTGTGCTTCCTGGACTTGATTAATTATTTCCTTTCCCATATTAGGGAAGTTTTCAACTATAATCTCTTCAAATATTTTCTCAGTCCCTTTCTTTTTCTCTTCTTCTTCTGGAACCCCTATAATTCGAATGTTGGTGCGTTTAATGTTGTCCCAGAGGTCTCTGAGACTGTCCTCAGTTCTTTTCATTCTTTTTTCTTTATTCTGCTCTGCAGTAGTTATTTCCACTATTTTATCTTCCAGGTCACTTATCCTGACATGTCTTTTTATTCATGAATCTGTCAAGAAATCTCCTTGTCCCATTTCAGACATTTAGTATATTTGTACAAGGCAACACCTGTACATTTAAGAAACACAATTCAAAAATGCCAAAAGAAAAAAGTGCCAATTTAAAGGTATCCTAAAAGGAAAGTTTTGAAATACTGTCTTTGATCACTTCCTATGACCAATTTTTTTAAACTGACATATTTCTTTGAAGTTCTTCTATTCAGGTCCCTAATAAAATACTACCTGCAGGTAAAGCTAGGTAGAGAAACATACAAAGTGGATAGAAATTCATTAATGCAAATTCAGGAAAAATACACCTATGCACATACACACTATTCCTGTCATGTATGTTTAGGATACAGTTTGATAGTTACTATCAGTCCTGACAGGTGATTAAAGGTATTTGGAAAGCCTATAAAAAAAAAAAAGAATAAAGAAAGAATCAAGGGACCAAGTCATGTCAGATTAAAAGATTACATTACCCAGAAGGCTCTTCAGCTTTCTGTCTGAGTGTTTGGAAGTCAATCACACATGGGGTTAGTAAGGTTAACTCAGATCGGTATAGGCCATAAATAGTAACTGGTCAGAAAAGCAAATATCTGGGTAAATACGATTGTCGGCATTCATGGCAGGTAAGAGTCAGCTATGAGACTGGCCAGGAAAATCACAGCCAGCACAGGTATAATCAGCATTATAAAATTAGCAAGAAGCTGCATCATGAGAGAATCAGGCACTAGGGTTGCCACACCATTGAGCAATGGGACTGGAAAGTCCAAAAAAGCTGAAGAAACATAATAGAAGGCATGTGAGCATGTTAGTATCAAGAAGTCATGATTTAATGAGGCAGTTTTCTTCTTCCTGCCCCCAGTTTATGGCTGTTTTTATATGATCAACAGAAATATATGTCCAGATGAAAAGGACAAGGTGAAGTTTGAAAGGCGTATTTTAGTTTCACCTGCCTCAGCTGAATGCTAGATTTATTCATTAAATATGTATTTACTAAATAAGGTTGACGTTTCTTCTCTTCAATACCGAGGTGTTCAAATAACTAAAAAGGAATTTGGGGGGCTTCCCCGGTGGCGTAGTGGCTGAGAGTCTGCCTGCCAATGCAGGGGACACGGGTTTGTGCCCTTGTCCGGGAAGATCCCACATGCCGCGAAGCGGCTAGGCCCGTGAGCTATGGCCGCTGAGCCTGCGCGTCCGGAGCCTGTGCTCCGCAACGGGAGAGGCCACAACAGTGAGAGGCCTGCATACCGCAAAAAAAAAAAAAAAAGAATTTTGTTTCTTCTGTAATGATATTTTAATTACTTAACCCAAAATTTAAAAAATAAATTCCATTTTCATATTCAGATACTAAATAGATATATTTCTTTGCTCAGTGCAGCAGAGTCTGCTCACTGCTGTCTATGAGGTCCTCTTCTTCTTCCTCCTGGGCACACATCAGGATTACAAAATTTAGCTTTCTTTCAATTAGGTATGTCCAGGTTACTAAACCCTAGGTAATGAATAGTGAGTAGAACTATGTGTGTCTTTTCCAGATCAAGACAGTTATGAAGTGGTTGTGTTTCCTCCATATTTTCTCAACCCTTTTCTAGTTAGATGAAGACAACAAGACCCTAGATTTATACTATGTCCAATATGACAGTCACCAGTCACATGTGGCTATTTATATTTGAATTAATTAAAATTATATATAATTATTATTCAGTTCCTCATGTTACACTAGCCACATTTCAGGCACTCAAAAGCCACATAGCTAATGGTTACTATCACATATCCATCATTGCAAAAAATTCTATAGGCCTGTGCTGCCCTCGACAATGGTGAAACAAAAGTACAGAAATAGACTGGGTCCCTGAATCACCACAAGGAAAACCACACAAAAGCCAGTGCCATCTACTTGTGACTATTCTGTGAGTGAAAAATCAACTTGCACTGTTTGAGACATTCTTCAGTTTGGGCCTTATGTTGCTACAGCTGCTAGTTACCCTAACTAGTACAATAAGTATGATATATTTATAGAAAATGGAGTTCCAATTAACCCAAAAGATAGCAGCACATTACCAGACATAAGCAGAGAACTGGCGTCAGGCGAGCAGGATGATATTTAATTTCTAAGGCAGAAAACCTGATGCTCAGGTAGACACTTAGTCATTTGTAAGCAAGTGTAACTTCAGCATTCAGGTGGAACTGATATCAAGGAAGTCAAGGCAGTTCCAAGTTTCAGTACATGTGGAAAATGGGTTTATTTTAAAACCAACACTATTTCCATTACACAGGACAAGAGATTCTCATTAGTAAATACGGGAAGCTGCTCATCTACTGGCTGCTAGCCAATTCAAGGACAAACAGAAATTAAGACTATATAATTTCTTCAAGACAGCAAGCAATAGCAGATTTACACTCACAAATCTACGAAAGGTAAGGAAGAAAATAGCTAAATACTCACTGAGAATAGTAAGAACATTAAATGGATGCAAGGACTGAGAAAAGGGTCTTGATTATTTATTAGGAAAGCTTTATGACCTTTATCAAGGGAGTACTTTTTATGTTGACATTCTTTGTCCTGCATATTGAAACTACAGTTTGCATATAATTCTTTGGCCAACGGCAAAGAAAACTGACTACATCAAGGAAAAATACAAAGAGACAAAGTATCCCTCATCTTATTTTTATTCCTACAAAAAAGTGGTGCTTAGAATAACAGTAAAGAGAATGTTGTGAAATATGAAGTACATCTTTTCTCCTGTACTGAAAGAAAAACTTCAATAGAAGTATAAATCTTCAGAGGATAAAAAATAACAGATTCTATTCAGAGTGAAGTTTTTGTTCTTGTTTTTATTTTTTCCCCCACAGTAAGTAATAAGAAATATGAAGAGGTTTCCATGAGATCTTATTAAATAGTAAAAAATAATCACTCTGGAATCACTAAGCAGTGATATGCAGGAGAGTAATTTACTCTCTGAGCCTTTCACTTAGGGCAGAAGGTACATTTGTAATAGCTGCTTAATCTTAACCTCAGGATTTTACAGCTCATGAACTTTTGTATTGATATTAATAAATAGTCTAGACAAGGTAAAATACTGATCAACACAGACATCTTGGTTTCTTCAGAAAATTAATAAGGAGAGCTCTCTGGATGAGAATTTATTGTGAGTGCCTTAAGACTTAACTGCTGTAATGGTAAGTGGTGATTGAAAGGAAAAAAAAAAAAAAAACATTTTGTAGGTGATGGTGTGGGAAACTACCATACTATATCCTTTCCAAATTTCACTACTTTTGTTTTTCCCTTGCCATTACTTAAGCAATGAGTGCTGAATAAGATGGTAGATTGGCATTTAGAAATTGGAAACCTTGGGAAAGAATCCAGTTCATTAGCAAAGTAATTAACTATTTCTTAACATAATAATACTGCAAGGAAGAGTAATTAGTGGCACTAAACTTATTGATACCAAGAAATAGAATTTTCTGGGTGTAACACATACAACAAGAATCTATTCTCCTTGCTCTTTCATAAGAAGGCACTATCTACAATGTGTAGAACTCCAGCCACTTGGACTTTAACCGTAACTATCCTCATGTTCGAATAAGGATTGGATGCAGAACAATGAATAAGCAGTTTGTCTCTTAATAACCTCAGTGCCAAGTAAATATACCTGCTTGGCAGAGTCAATGGGTAGTAGAAATTGAGCAGCTTTGCCCTTCATTGGCTGTATATCTTCCTAGACCATCTTCCTAGACCTAGGCCTGAGAATTCGATTGTATTTTTACCATGAATGCTAAAGAAACAGAATTCTTGACAGCTGCTATAAGGGTACAGCAACACTAAGTGATCCATGTTACCCAGTATTTTACTCACTTTGGGCTGCTATAACAAATTACCTTAGACTGAGTGGCTTATAAAAAACAAAAATTTCGGGCTTCCCTGGTGGCGCAGTGGTTGAGAGTCCACCTGCCGATGCAGGGGATACGGGTTCGTGCCCTGGTCTGGGAAGATCCCACATGCCATGGAGCGGCTGGGCCCATGAGCCATGGATGCTGAGCCTGCGCATCCAGAGCCTTGCTCTGCAATGGGAGAGGCCACAAGAGTGAGAGGCCCGTGTACCGCAAAAAAATTTTAAAAAAAATTAAAAAAAAATTTCTTTCTCATAGTTCAGGAGGCTGGATGTCCAAGATCAGGGTGCTATATTGGTTGGATTCTGGTGAGTACCCTCTTCCAGGCTGCAGACTTCCAACTTCTCCTTGTACCCTCACATGGCAGAAAGAGGGCTAGGAAATTCTTTAAGGTCTCTTTTTATAAGGGCACTAATCCCATTCATCAGGGCTCCACCCTCATGGCCTAGTTACTTCCTAAAGGCCCCAACTCCTAATATCCTCACAGTGGGTGTTAGGATTTTAGCATAGGAATTTTGAAAGGACACAAACATTCGGTCCATAACACTCAGTTATACTTTCTGTGGCCAGAGTTTGACAAAAAGGTTGAGGCCATGTTGTCTGCTGGAATCCTATTTTTGTTTTAGAAAGAGCAGGTTAGACAGATGAAGACTATCAGAGGCTGAGTAGAAAAGTATGAAAAAGTCTGAAAATTGATATAGGAACAAAAGTAGAGCACAAGTTAATGTTTTGGCCATTCTGTATTGTAAAATTCCATTTTGATTTCATGAATGAAAGTCAACAGTTATGTTTGACAGAATAAAATATTGTCATGATCTTGTCATAAAAGGAGACCAGAAATGCAGCTGTTCTGTTAATGTCTATTTGACATTTTGGGAATAAAATTTCAATATAAATACTTTGAAAAATGTAAATAAACTAGCCCTCTCTCTACACCAACCTGCAAGGAATAACAGACCTCCATAACTGGACATCTCAGAATCTGTGTGATAGACATCTTTTAATCAAAGTAGGGACCAGAGTCCTGATTGGAAGACTCAGATTTTCTCAACCAACATTATCATTATCTGCTTGTATAGACATTTGGCCCTTGGTATTTGGAAAACAAAATTGACATTTGTACTTGAGATTGGTGGCTATCTTAGGGAAAAAACAAAAAACAAAGAAGTATACTTCATTTGTTCTAGATTATTTTTCCTCTGCCCAAGATGGTGAAAAGCACATAATTAAGACTTTCAGTATTGCACTCTCAGGACAAAACCATGTGTGACTGCTGTCCTTTTACTGGGCATTGCAATGCCCACCTAAGCAGATTTGATTTAGTTTTAGCTCCACTGAAGGAAAGTTTGATTCTCTGCTCTGGAGATTCTCTGCTCTCTTTCTTAGTGCTGCATAATCCCACTGTGCATTTTTTTCCAAACCTTCATTCCTAATTGGTTCCAGTATTTGCAGGGACCACATATTTGATTGACTCAGCAGCTTCAAACTTTCTGTCATATATCCACATTTTTAGAATCCCAAATTCCATGAAACCCATCATTCAGACAGTTTCAATATCATATGAGGATAGCCTAAGAAAGAAAGAAAATTAGCATCTGAGCTCAGAAGTGAGCACTAAACTGCTTGGGAGAATCTAGTTTTGCATGGGTGAGACGTTAATCTACAGCCAGAATGGTACAGAGCTCCACGAAAGAAAGTGAAAGGCTTTTACTCCTTTTTTCTTTCATTGTCCTTACATGACAGTTTATCTCTTATCATCAATATGAAAAAAAAATAAAAATAAAAAGCCTCAAAATATGTAATGAACATAGTGAGAGGAATTAAGAAGCTCCTGGTACCACAGGGTTCATGGTACCAAATCATCCTTATCTCCTACTAAGTTTCAAGGGTTCAGAGGGCCTGGTTTCTCTCTAATCATCATGCTTCCCCTCCTATAGGCACTCTCCAGTCTCGAACTAATAAAACCGTGCTGGTTCATTAAAGGGATTTGCAAGTCTGCATTTATTTGCCCAAACTCCTACACACCTTACTAAACATTCAAAAAGAGTTTTAGGGCTTCCCTGGTGGCGCAGTGGTTGAGAGTCCGCCTGCCGATGCAGGGGACACGGGTTCGTGTCCCGGTCTGGGAGGATCCCACATGCCGCGGAGCGGCTGGGCCCGTGAGCCATGGCTGCTGAACCTGTGCGTCCGGAGCCTGTGCTCTGCAACGGGAGAGGCCACAGCAGTGAGAGGCCCGCATACCGCAAAAAAAAAAGAAAAAAAAAAAAGAGTTTTAATTTTCTAAACTAGTGGGATTAATCCATTTGGAAAAAAAAAGAAAAGATATTGTCAGGATTTGTTCTCCAAACATTTTGCCCACTCTTCATTGTTATAGTTACACACTAACATCACATGGCAAGTTTTGTAAAAATATAAATTCCCACATCTCACACCCAAAAATACTAGTTAGCAAATAAATAAACATGTAAACTGACAGTGTTACATATAACTGTAATGTATGTAAATATATCACTTATCTATTTTAAAATATCATTTGGAAAAGGATTTTAAGCATATCTGGTTCAAATAATTCTATTTTCCTGTTAACAATATCAGAAAGCCAGGTAAAATTTAAGTCAGTACTAATCTTCCAATGACTTTATATAAAGACATTGGAATGCATTTCCCAAACTTTTTTGTAATTTATTTACAATACTGATATTAATCAATGTTAACTTGCTTTTTTTGCTACAACATTGACCAATATTTTTTGTTTAGTTCCAGAAATTATATTTGATACAATGTATTTTATATCATGTTTTTTAGGTTGGTAAATTGTTTATATCATCAATTAAAAAAAATAATATAACCTCAAACCTGGATAATGATTGAATAGAATGGCTTTTCTCTTATATAATAGAAAATACAAGTTTTCTATCATGTGTTGCACAGAAATTCATGGTTGACTTCTATTCAAAGAATAGACACAGTGGTTGTCTCACATTCAGATATAAATCTCTTGCTAGTAGGATTATGATTTTATATTTCATTATTGTGTTTTACGGTAAATTTATTAATTTTAAAAGTCAAGTTCCCAAATTATAAAGAACTTATTTTACATTAAGACAAACTCATTTGTGATATACATATATATATATATACACACACACACACACACACACACACACACTTGGTTTGAACTCTCTCCTCTGGCCCATTTTTCAATTTATCTATTCTTATGTAAATTTATATATTGTTTAACATATATAATATATATACTAATGCAAATATATAAATACATATAATGATATATTTATATACATGTATATACGTTTATATATTTACAACACAAACAACTTACTATGTGAATCATCATATATTGGTAATAAGTCTTGGTATCTTAGGAAAATTCAACTTCCCTATTCTTTTTCAGGTGAATTTTAGGTCTTTCACATCTACATGTATTTTATCATATCTCAGGAAAATACCCTGCTGGTATTTTTATTGCAAATAATAATATAAAGACCTGATTCAGGAGAATTGATATTATTAAAATATTGACTCTTCTTACCCATGTACATGTTATCTTCAATGTTTTCCATGAAATTTTAAAATTTTTCTGGTAAAGTTTTTACATCTTTTTCTTAAAAATATTAATTTGAAATATATAACACTAGCAATAAAGATGTAAGGTATTTCAGCATAAATATAATTTTTATTGCTTGTGTATAGAAATTCTATTTATTTTGTATATCCAGATGACATTTTACCCTTTTAAAATATTGTTTTCCTGATGAGTATTTGTATGTAGACAACTGCATTATTTGTAGATAATAAAAATTTTGTTTCTTTCTTTTTGATCTTTATATCCTTTATGTCTTTTGCTTACCTACTGCCCTGATTAGGACCACTGTACAATGTTGACTAAAAGGGGTGATATAATTGGCATGCTTGTAGAGTTTGATTTTAAGTTAAATGGATCAGCATATAGGATGATGCTAAACTTGCTTTTATTTTTAGCTTTTCCAATTAAGGATATTCCTTTCTATTCTGTTTCCTAAGTTTTAAAAAAATAAATGGGTGATGATACTTTTCAATTTTTTTTCCTTCATCTATTGAAATTACACTAGGCTTTTCCCTTTTAATCTGGTAATGTATTAAATTGATTTTCTAAGGGTACTACCCCTGTTTCTGTAGGGTAAATCTAATTGGATATGATATATCTTCTTTAAAGGTTGCTGAATTGTGGCCTATAATTTAAGGTTTGTCATATAATTTTATTTTCTTAATATTTTGAATTTAGTATTTTGAATTGAATTTCATGCAACAATTTGGGGGAAAGTGTTCATTTTCTATCCTCCAGAAAAAGTTTTTGAGACTTAAGACATCAATTTACTGAAAATGTATTTAAAAACTTTTCTCTCTGGTGGGCTATTTTCCCTTGAATTGATTGTCAAATTTAATTTTTCCAGCAATTTTACACTTTTGTCTAAATTTCAAACTTTTGATCTTCCTATTAATAGCTTTTTCTGCTTCATTTTTCTCAGCAAAATTTTTCATTTCTGCCTTTTTTCCTTATATCTATCTCATTAAGACTTTCATCTATTTATATTCTAAAATACCAACTTTTTGTTTTGTTTCCTCTCTGTCTTGTATTTTTGTTTTCAGTTTTATTAACAATGCCTTATGGCTATTATATTCTTACTTTTGTACTTATTCCATTTCTTTTTGGAATTATTACTCATTTTACTTTTGACTTTTTAATTTAAATTTTTAAATCATTTATTTTTAGCCCTTTTTCTTTTTTATAAGCATTTAAGGGTACAGATTTCCCTTAAAGAGTCTACTTCAATTTGTTACACAAGCTTTGATAACTAATATTTTTATTCACTTACTAGTATTTTTCCTTACATTAATATTTTTACTGAACCATGAGTTACATAGGACTATGTGTTATTCCTAATTCTTGAGTGTTGAAAATTTATTCTTTATTTATTTATTTCTAATTTAATTGTATTTAGTCAGATGACATGGTCTGTTTTATATACATTCTTTGAAATACCTATCTAATTCTGGTTTTATTTAGAAAAACTCATTTTATGTCTAGGTGAAGTCATTTTTAAAAATATTATATATCTACTTAAGGCAAACAAGTTATTTCCTAAATAAAAGAATTATTAGTTGCAGGTCTATATATGTCAATTAAATCAAGCATTTTGAGAACTTTTTTTACCTTACATAGCTTTTTTGAATATTCTATTTATTGATAGATCTGTCAATTTCTTCCTGTAATATGCTGTCAATAATCAGCTAAAAGACAAAAACTACCTGATTAGAAAAAAGAAAAGACAGTAACAATATATTGTCTACAAGAAACCTAGTTTAAATATAAAGACACAGATTGATTAAAAATACAGAAATGGAGAAAGATATACCTCACTAATATTAATCAAAAGAAAGCTGAAGAAGTCATTTTAATTTTAAAAAAAAGCAAACTTTAGAACAAGAGATATTATCAAGGATAAAAAGGAGAATTACACAATGTAAAAGGACCTAATTTTCCAAGAATATATAACATTTCTTAACATGTGCTCATCTAACAACACAATATCAAAATATATGAGGCAAAAACTGTCAAAACTGTAAGGAAAAATAGACAAATCCACTATTATAGGTGGAGACTTCAACACCCTTATATCAGGAATTGGAGACTCAGCAGACAGAATATCAGAAAGGGCACAGTTGATCTGAAAATCACCATCAATCAACTGAATCTAATTGATAGTTGTAGAATACTACATACAATAACAACAGAATGTATATTATTCTCAAGCTCAGATGGAGAATTCTCCAAAACAGAACATATTCTAAGCCATAAAATAAATTTTAACAAATTAAAAAAATAGAAATCATGTAATATATACTCTTAAAGTATAATGGGATTAAACAAGATATCAATAACAGAAACATAGTTGAAAAACCCCAAAATATTTCAGAATAAACAACATAATACTAAATAATACATGGGTTAAAGAAGATATCTCAGGATAAATTAAAACCTATTTTGAACTTAATGAAAATGAAAATACAACTAACAGAAGTTGTGGAATGCAGCAAAAGTAGTGCTTGGAGGGAAATTTATAGCATTGGATGCGTGTATTAAGAAAGAAGAAAAGTGTAAAATCAATAACTGCAGCTTCTACCACAAAAAAACTAGAGAAAGGGCAATCTAAGTCTAAGTAAGCAATATAAAATAAAAAATAAAAATTAGATCAGATATCAATACATTGAAATCAGGAAAACAATAGAGAAATTAATGAAAATATAAAGGGCTTCTTTGAAAAGGTAAAAATTGACAAGACACTATTCAGAATAACCATGAAAAAAAGAGAGAAGACACAAGTTACCAATACTGAGAATGAAAGAGGAATCATCACTATTAAATCCATGGATAGTAAAATGATAATAAAGGAACATTATGAACAAATCTGTACCCACAAATTTGATAACTAGATTAAATAGACCAATTCCTTGAAAGACACAGACTGCAAAAACTCACACAGGAAAAACAGATTATATCAGTAGGCCCAACTCAATCAAATAATTTGAATCAATAATTAATTAATAAGCTATCAATAAAGAAAACACCAAACCCATATAGTTTCACTAGTGAATTCTATCTAACATTTTAGGAAGAAATTACACCAATTCTCTACAATCCTCTTCATAAAATAAAAGTGAAGACTTCCCAACTCATCCTATCAGTCCAACATTACCCTAATACAAAAACCAGATACAAACCTTCAAGAAAAGAAAACTAATAATAATTATCTAATTAACATAGAAAAAGCTCTTCAACAAAATATCAGTGACTTAAATCTAATGATATATGAAAAAATTTATACACCACAGCCCAGTAAAATTTATTCTGGGTATGCAAAACTGGTTCAACATTTGATTATCAATAAATGTAATCTATCACATTAATGGGCTAAAGAAGAAAAATCATATGATTTTAGCAATAGGTACAGAAAAATCGTGTGACAAAATGCAACACTCTTTCAGGATAAAAACTCTTTAGTAAATTAGGAATATAGGATACAGGGACATTTCCACAATTGATTAAAAAGAAAAATCTACACAGGCCTGAGCTGACATCATATCAATAGTGAGAAATTGAATAACTTTCACTAATTATAGGGAATGAAGCAAGGATATCTCCTTTCACCTCTCCTATTTAATGTTTTTTTTTTTCTTTTTTCTTTTGGATTATAGTTCCTTTACAATGTTGTGTTAGCTTCTACTGCACAGCAAAATAAATCAGCCATACATATACATATAGCCCCTCCCTTTTGGATTTCCCTCCCATTTAGGACACCACAGTGCATTAAATAGAGTTCATTGTTCTATACGGTATGTTCCTACTCAGTTGTCTATTTTATACATAGTGTCAATAGTGTATATGTGTCAATCCTGATCTCCCAATTCCTCCCACCCCTCCTCTTTCCCTCTTGGTATCCATACGTTTATTCTCTACATCTGTATCTCTATTTCTGCTTTGCAAATAAGGTCATCTATGCCATTTTTCTAGATCCCATATATATGCGTTAATATACGATAATTGTTGTTCTCCTTCTGATTTACTTCACTCTGTATGACACTCTTTAGGTCCATCCAGGTCTCTACAAATAACCCAATTTCATTCCTATTTATGGCTGAGTAATATTCCATTGTATATATGTACCACATCTTCTTTATCCATTCCTCTGTTGATGGACATTTAGATTGTTACCGTGTCTTGGCTACTGTAAATAGTGCTGCTATGAATACTGGGGTGCATGTATCTTTTTTTTTTTAGATGTTGGGGGTTTATTAATTAATTTATTTATTTTTGCTGTGTTGGGTCTTCGTTTCTGTGCGAGGGCTTTCTCTAGTTGTGGCAAGTGGGGTCCACTCTTCATCATGGTGCGCAGGCCTCTCACTATCGTGGCCTCTCTTGTTGCAGAGCACAGGCTCCAGACGCGCAGGCTCAGCAGTTGTGGCTCATGGGCCTAGTTGCTCTGCGGCATGTGGGATCCTCCCAGACGAGGGCTCGAACCCGTGTCCCCTGAATTAGCAGGCAGATTCTCAACCACTGTGCCACCAGGGAAGCCCTGAATGTATCTTTTTGAATTATGGTTTTCTCTGGATATATGCCCAGTAGTGGGATGGCTGGATCATATGGTAATTCTATTTTTAGATTTTTAAGGAACCTCCATATTGTTCTCCATAGAGACTGTATCAATTTACATTCCCACCAACAGTGTAAGAGGGTTCCCCTTTCTCCACACCCTCTCCAAAATTTATTGTTTGTACATTTTTTGATGATGGCCATTCTGACCGGTATAAGGTGATATCTCATTGTCGTTTTGATATGCATTTCTCTAATAATTAGTGATGTTGAGCAACTTTTCATGTGTTTGTTGGCCATCTGAATGTCCTCTTTGGAGAAATGTCTATTTAGGTTTTCTGCCCATTTTTTTTATTGGGTTTTTTTTTTTTTAATGTCATAAGCTGCTTGTATATTTTGGAGATTAATCCTTTGTCAGTTGCTTCATTTGCAAGTATTTTCTCCCATTCTGATGTTATCTCTCTGTCTTATTTATGGTTTCCTTTGCTGTGCAAAAGTTTTTAAGTTTAATTAGGTTCCATTTGTTTATTTTTGTTTTTATTTTCATTACTCTAGGAGGTGGGTCATAAAGGATCTTGCTGCAATTTATGTCCAAGAGTGTTCTGCCTATGTTTTCCTCTAAGAGTTTATAATGACTATACTACCCAAAGCAATCTATGGATTCAATGCAAACTCTATCAAATCACCACTGGCATTTTTCACAGAAGTAGAACAAAAAAAATTACAATTTGTATGGAAACACAAAAGACCCCTAATAGCCAAAGCAATCTTGAGAAAGAAAAATAGAGCTGGGATATCAGGCTCCCTGACTTCAGACTATACTACAAAGCTACAGTAATCAAGACAGTATGGTAGTGGCACAAAAACAGAAATATAGATTAACTAATTGCTATTTTACTGGAGAGAATAATTGTGTCATTAAAATCTTCCCACTGAGATTTCTCATTAGTATAACTTACAGTACTATACTATTTACCAATTAGTAACAGATTTATATCTAGGCCAAATAGTTACTTCCTTGATAATTTATCAATAGTTTACTTATTTTTTTTTTACTCCAAATAAGTCACACTTTGTATATTAATTAATGTAATTCCCCACCCCCATATTTATTTTGTACCTACATTACTGTGATAAAGGTATGGTCTTAAGTTTACACAGGTGAAATGCTACCTGACTTTTACTGGTCACTAAAATCTAGAAGTGTATATGATGTTTTCATCCATAGAAATTTTCTCTAGCAATCCCAGATATTGTCACCTTTATTTTATAGGAGAGGACATTTAAACTCAAAGAAGTAAATTTGTAAGTAGTAGAGTTGAAATTTATTTATCATGTTGAAATTTATTATCATTATTTATCATGTTCCCTCTGAAACAAACAAAAGAATCTATAACATTTTCATTACAGTATGATACTCTTTTTTCGTAAAGTTAGAGAGAAACTCATACAATTATAGAACTTCTGAGATTAAAAACTAAAATATGAGTCAAGAGAGCTGAAAGTGTCTCCAATAAACAATTCTGACAGCATAATCTCAAATGAACTCTATGAGAAAAAAGGGGATCCCTGGAGAAATTGACTGATTTACATGGAAAACTTGAATTATTTCAGACCTGAGACACTTATACAATAGACAAAAAGAAACATGATAAAATACTGATGAAAGTGGGCACCATGGAGCTAAAGAAATGATGTGAATGGTAAAAACTCTAATAAAGCTTGTAAACATACTACTATCATAAAAGAAGAAAGAGAAACAAAAGAAGAAGGTCATAGTGTAAGTCTGACGGATGCCAAAATCTGCCTTCTCTTTTCAATCTAAAATGTACTAACTGAACAGTGATAATAATAATACATAGCAGAAACCAGTGAAAGGTAGAGGAATTATAAAAAGATCTGAACAAATTGAATTTATTTAATTTAACTTAAAAGCTCTTGGTCTACATATATTTTAATTTGTGGTACTGACTGCTTCAGAAAATAAAAACTATAGGACTGATAATCTTTGAGAAATTATAGAATGAGCAAGAGCTGATGAAAACTGGAGACTATGAAAAGTTGTTCCAACTTTTTAAGAGTGAAAATACATGGATTTTGAAAACTATAAATATGTAAACTTGATATCCATTCAAGGCAGATCTGCCAAAAGAATCCCTGAGAAGATTAGGAATTAGAAATACCAGTTTGTATAGTGGTTGGACATGATAATAGGGTTAAAAATAGTGTAATATGTTTAAATATTTATGTAAAGAAGTCAACACTCCTTACCTCCTAATGCCCTTAAACAGAACTCCTGGTAGTTACCAAATTTAAAGAAAAATAAAGGAAAGCAAAAGAAAAAAAAAGAGTATTCTGTGCTAGAGAATGATTTCAATACATAGTGTACACTGATGTTTAGGGTTAACTCAGTATAACTCCTTCATCATTTCAATCTTCAGTCTATCTGTTAATAAGATGCACACAAACTAAGAGCCCCAAACCATGCTTTCTTGTTTTGCTTTTTTAATTATTAAACCATAGATGGACAATCAAGGACCATTGTCCACATATTTGAGAAATACTCTCATGTGAAATAGAAAATGAGCAAATAAAAATATGTATCATGAAAGAAAGAAAGCATAAATAAGGGAACACAAACAAACCTTTACAGAAAATATAACACCTCACAAAACTTCAAATACTAACCTCAGAGCAAGAGAAGACAATTCATAAAGTGGGAAGAAAAAGACCAGAAAAATTTTAAAAACGTTTGCTAAAATCTAAAAACTTGTAGAAAGATTGGAAAGTAATTAAGAAAACCTAGTTACTTAATTTAGAGGGTTCAGCATCTGATTAATAGATATTATAAAGGGGGAAATGAAAAGATGAAAGGTAGAAAGAATTTTTTATATGATGCAAGAAAATTTCACAGAAATGGAATATATGCATTTCCAGATTAAAATGACCCATTGAGTTATCCCTTGACAAAATGAGAATGAAAATTAGAAAGACACACACTGCCACCTTCCAGCAGGTTTATGAAGAAAGGGAAGGCCACTTATTTATCAGGGTGACATTTTACAAACAAAGGAAAAGAGACAAATGTAACATTAGCAACATGAGAATAAAAATTTGTTGCCTATAATAAAACACAGATCAGACTGACATTAGATTTTTCTTCAGGAATAATGAATACTAAAAGCAAAGGAGAAACTGCTCAAACTAGAAGGAAAATGTAAAATTTTTATATTAAATTGTGTTTTTCCCTCCTGAGATCACCTCTGCTGGACAGCTCTAAGACCAACTCTAAGGACAACTTAGATTTTACATTTAACAGTTTGTTAGATTCTTCTGTTCCAGACAGTTTAATTTCAATTTCTTTTCTTTAAATAAACATTATGTGTGTGAATGGTAAGACAGAGCTAAAGTTTAATCAGACTCCTGGGTTCATGGCACATTACATTGTCAGTCAGCATAGGTGTGTTCCTGGTAGTCTTTGGCTGGAATACATTGACAATACCATTGCCTTCTTATTTGCACCAACCTATAATCACCATTTGTACGCATATGCTATAATTTAGTTATTCAGGTTATCAATAAGTATACTTTGCTTCCAACTCTTTGCTACTACCATCACTACTGAAATGAGAACTCTGATACATTTACCTTAAGGAAAGAGATCCAAGCAATTCCATACTCAGGAGTGCAATGAGAAGATTGAAAAATACTCATTATGTGGTACACATGAAACTAATATAATCTTATACGTCAACAATGCAATCTCAATAAAAAAAAGAATGGAAATTATAAACTGGTTTTCCTCTACTGAACAAACACCCAAATTTGTAGGAGCTTATTGAAAGAAGGAAATTACCACTTGCTACAAATGGAGTTTCAAAATTGCCTTTTCTTTTGACTTTGTGGTCACGGATAAATTTATAATTTGTTTGTAATCATATTTATCAAAATTTCCACCATGGTTTCTGGGGTTTATATCTTGATGAGAAAGACCTTTGTCACCCTGATATAATAAATAAGATTATCCATGTTTCTACAAAGAAATAAAAGAAGGACACTCAATTTTGTTGAGGAATGACAGAACTCTGGCACCGGTCCACACTCCTGTCAGTAGTGCATGTAGATTCCCACTGGCATTTCACTGTATGTGATGTTCTATTTTTTAACAACCTGATGTTCTATTTTTTAACAACCTGATGTTTACAAATAGTCCTTATAGCTTCTAATTTCTACTCTATAACTATTAATAAAGTTAATAATTTCTAACTATATTTCTTAACTATTCAGGTTTACCCAATTTCCATCTTTTAATTTTTTATTGTATTTTCTGTTTCTGTTATTGAACTTTAGTAATGCTTTCTGCAACCAAGTTACTAAGCTCTAATCAGTTTAAGCTATGCAAACCATACATAGTCTGCTTTTTAAAAAATATATAATTTTGTCCATGGAAGGCACTGAAATCAATTATTAATTTCTTCTCCTTTTTATAATTTGGGCTTCTTGGTGGTCTATTTAAAAAATCCTTGTGCAAATAAAACTCAGAAGAAAATTTTCCCAAACTATGTTAGTTTTATTATTTGAACATTTACATTAAACTTTCCTGTTTTTATTTGTTCATAGTATGAGGCAGTGTTTTAACTATTAAGGAAACTTTCCCAACACCAATAATAAACAATACTTCTTTTACTCATCTATATGTTGCTTCTCTCATATTTTGATTTCTACACATATTGGTTTAATTGGACTATTTGTATGCACTGATGAATTCACCTATATCCTCATTACAGTTTTGCTCTATTTTAAAAGTTATTTTAAATATCTCTCAACTTGTATTTTTCTTGAAATATATTAGTATCTTTGTCAAGTTCTCTACAAAGTGGTACTCAAATTTCAAGTAGAACTATATTTAATTGGTAGATAAACCCTGGGATCATTGATATTTTAAAAATTTTAGTCCATCAATATCAATTATTTCTTGGTTTATGGATTTATAACGTTGTGCACTTTTGTTATGACAGTATGTAGATACATAGCTTTTACTTGCATTATAAATAGTAAATTCCCAGAATATTTTCTACTTGGCTACTAATGAGATTTAAGAATGTTATTGACTTTTGAGTGTTGATCACATGTCTGAAAAACTTGTTAAATTCTATTTAAAAGTTTCTTTTCTTTTTTTTTTTGTCTCTCTTACATTTTGTTGTACATGATCACTTCATCTACAAATAGTGAAAAAATTTTCTCTTACTTTCAGTAGTGGATACTGTGGTGTGCCACCCAGATCCTATGCTTTCAGGACAATGACACTACACTAATTTCTCCAGTGCTGGGAGGAGTGTTGGAGGACAGCTCTAAACTAAGTACCTCTCTGAGAATTGACTTTGGATGAAGAAAACTCCTTTGTCTGAGGTCTTGTCCCCTTCCCAGAAGCAGTCCACATCTCTTAACTGGTCTTTCCAGGGATATAAAGACCTAACCTGTTTGCTTCATTTCCAGGCAGTTCTGAAGGATGGCCCCAGCTTCAGTTACCCATGGGATTTGCCTTAAGCTATCAGATCCATTTCAACATTCGAATTTTAGGGGAGACAAAACATTCAGACTATATCAACATATTATTCTTTTTATACATCATTGGATTTGATTGCTAATATTTTGTTGAGAATTCTTCTGTCTTGTTAATAAGAATTATTGCCTTTGGTTTTCTCAATTATAAAGGGGTCAATTCTTCAAGAAGACAGCAATACTAAATATGTATGTGGAGGATAAGAGTGTTTAAGAATATCTGAAGAAAGACTAATGGACTCAGTGGATAGACAAATCTACAATTAGAGTTAAAGTTTTCAACACTCTTCTCTCTCTATTTGGTAATCAGAAAGAATATAGAAGACTTGAACATTATTAAATCAATGATCTAATTGATATTTATAGAGCACTATCCTCATAATAGTCAAATGCATATTTTTAAGAACACATCCTTAAACTTACACAATGTTATGTCAATGATATCTTAATAAAGCTGGGGGTGGAGAGGAGAACACATCAAACTTTCACTAAAATACACTATCATGGAGGGAGTAGACATAAACCAGTGTCAAAATTTAAAATGTTTGAAATCATAGAGAGGCTTTGCTCTGATCACTGAAATAAGAGGTCAATAACAAAAGATATATGAAAATAATCTCCATTTTAAAGTTAAACAGCAAAAATTTAAATGATCTATGGGTGAAAAAAAATGAGAAAGTGAGAAAACATTTTGAACTCACTGAAAATAAAAACATGTCAAAATCTAAGAGATGCACTTAAAGGACTGTTTAAATGGAAATGTATAAGTTTAAATGCATATATTAGGAAAAGAAAATTATATTTAAAATTAATGATCTAAGTTTCTACTTTATGAAGTTAGGAATCAGTTGATGTAAACACAGATATTTTATAAAATAAAGACATTGGGGTCAACTTCTTTTAGTAGAAGAGTTTTCTAACATAAGACCAACTTTAGCTTTAAAAAAGGAATAAATAAATTATTAAAGAAAACTCTTGGATGCTATGCATTTCTTATTAACAGTTTTCTATACCTTTTGAGTACTTGTAAATATGAATCAATTTTAATGCCTGTTGTGCATTTCCTAGAATGTGGATTACTTTAGATTCATATAGTGTTTAGATATAACTGCATATCTCTGGAATTATATTAGGAATTCTTCATATTAAAGAAATCATGTCCTAGTGCCACAGCCTTCACTATGGAGAAAGCCTGGACACTGTTGTTGAATTTCAAAAAAGAATTATCCTGTGTAATATATTCTGTTCCATTTTTAGACATATTTTGAAACTATAAATCACAATGAGAAGGTTGTCAGAGATTCAAAGAAAAATCTTCAATAGAAGTGAGTTTTGGTTTAATAGTGTCTGCTTTTACATGACTAGCTGTTAAGAGCCCACAGATTTCCTTGGAAGGCTTCTTGTGTTTATTTAGAATGTTTCTCCTTGGAGAATGCAAGTCTGATTTCTGAAAATGGCTCTCAGTATTCACTGTGGAATAGAAATAAATGAACAACTAAGCCCAAACTCAAAGCTTATCAGAGGAGAAAACTTCACTGAATTCAATGCTGAAGTGAAAATGTTTGCCAAGTCACTAAGGATTTATTTCGTTTTGCTACATCCAAAAGGTGCCAATTCTAAAAATCCGTTTACATGTTAGTGCTATCAAAAGTCCTTTTGTAACCTGTATGGATTCATTTCCCATTACTTATTTATAAAAGTAAGTGCATGAAAGTGGTAATAGACAAATGGGTTTTGTTGCATTGAAACTGTCAGCGACTTTATTTTCAAGCAAAATAACTTCTCTTTTTAAACTTTATTTATCTATTATAACCAGCTGAGCCTTCATCATTTCACATAAAATAAAGCCATTTTTATAAAATATGAAGGCTAATACTTTCCATTTTTTAATAAAACTCATGGGTGTTTTATTATGATTTTTATGATAGTTTTAACATTTCATAATAATTTTGTTTATTAGAAAAAAGGGAATGTTATTTATAAATGGAAAATATAAAGTGCAAATATCTTTGACATTCTATTAATTAGTCATCACTAAAATGATTTATCTTAAGAGCTCATGTATTAAAAGAACTGATTTCCATAAGAAGAATGAGATTTGGAAATTTTACAAATCAAGACAATTAGACCATTCCTTTAAAAGCACTTAATTTAAATGCATATCAGGTCTAAAGATAATTGTAGCAATTATTTCCTTATGAAGAAGAACCTAGATTTCATCCTATAATTAATCACCTTCCCAGTCACTGAAATATATCATATTATTTTTAATACTGGGATGCCATTTTTAGTAGTTATAAAATGTGTGATCAAGAATAGAAGCCTATAAGTAGATAAATGTGAAGCTAATGAAGCTTAACTTTCAGGGCTGTTCACTTTCATGGGCCCCTTCTTGGACCTTGGAAGAAACACTAGCACTGTGTTCATGTGATCCTATGTTTAAAAGAAATGGCAAGAGTAATATTTTAACTTCAATCAATAGAAGTCCTATATTTTATAAACAGTCATATGTTGCTGGAATGGTTGTGAGAATTTTGGGGATCTAGGAAAGGGAAAGGTTAATCTGTGTTATATTTAGTTGGGTTGTAGAGGAGTGTCTTTATGTAAATTACAGTGATTTCAGTGTCTATTACAGTGATTTCAGTGTCTATTCAGTGTTTATTGGTAGCCATCTACCATAGAGATAAGTTCCACTTTGCCAACTTACCTAGCATAACAACACAAAGATACAGATGCTGTTACAATGTGCCCCATGGTAAATCCACTGTATGGGATGTATGTATTTACAGAGTGGAAGAGAAAAAAGTTTTGAAATGAACAGAGTAAGAAGTTATAGAAATCTTTCCAAACATGCAAAATTAAAGTGGAGGATTCAATTCTAATCAATTCCTAGTCAAATTCTCCTATCAGTCATATACTTGATAATGTATATGGAATTATGCATACACAGAACTTTTTTGTTTATCTTATCTGATGGGAATCATGCAAAATAAATTATCAGAATTTCCACTTTGTATAACACACATCTGTAGTGGTGCTACAAACAATGGACAAGCCCATGTGTGGGGTCAAATCTTAATAATAAACAAATTTTGATCAACTATAATGGAGGAAACACTGAATTACCTTTTAATTTTCTCTATGGAAAATTTTATTACAGAATTGTGGTCACATGAAGAGGAAATCTGAATGTGTAAGCTAAAAATATGGGAACCGTTAGAGTTGTGTCAGGAGATTAATATTTTTTCTGGATTATATGATGTTTGTGGTAAAATAAATATTTTACAGTTTGTAATTTGTTGCCATTTTATTTCTCAGTGTAATAACAATAAGGAAACAAATTACCAAATTTATTATTTATAATTGTATATCCTGTTTTTAAAAGAGATATTAAAATTATAAAAATTTTAGGCTCCAAAACACCTGGTTTGTCCTTATTAAAAAATTAATCTTCATATTTGAACAATTAGATCAATACTTTTAGAAATTATGAATTTTTCCAAAGCAAGTCTATTGCCATTCTCCTAAACATAAATGTCTGGAAAATTGCATTACTAAGTTTCTCATTTGTCCCGCGGAGAGTCCACTATGTAAAAAAAACTCACATATTGCTTGTAGCAAGCAGAGCTTCCCAAGAAGCTAGGTGGGTTAGGGGAAAAAAGAACCCTAAATTTCTGTGCAATTGTGTGGATTGAAAAATAAGTTTAGCAGAATATTTATGAAAGATAATTTAACAAATGTAGGGATATCATTCAATTTTTGTAAAAAGTTGTTTCTCTTGCTATCATTTTGAGTACTATATAATAAATACAAATCCTATTACATAAGAAATCGTAAACTCATATGGTTTATATAATACAAAAAAGTGCCTTTAAATAGTAAGCCACTCTACAAAAAATGGGTAGAATTTTTTAAATGTCCCCAAATAGGTTGACTCTAGTTAGACAATCATAGTGCTTAAAAACATTACTGCTCTGTAAGTCTTCCTCTTTTTTGCTCAAAGTTCTTGTGTTCCATTGAAACTTTTTCTTCTGTTTACTATAGAGTTCATATGAGAAAATGCTGTTCATTGCCTATATTATTGTTTTGCTTTCTTCTCCAGAGATATGTGACAATGAGAAATCTCATTTTAAATGGAAATAGGAGGATTTCTCTGTATTTTCTTTCATCATCTCAGAGGTATGACTTAAGATACACTTGAATGTCACAGGAAAGCATTTAAAAATAGTCTATATAAATTATTTAACTATAAAATAAAATGCATTAAATTATTTAACTATAAAATAAAATGCATTAAAATAATCAGAAGTTTAAAATTTAATATTCTAAACACCATACTGTTATTAGAAAGTCTGTCATTTTTCTCTCTTCACTAGTTTAATTACATGACAGGGATCTTAGGATCAATGCTTAGCTCACCATTTATTTTAATTAAATGCTCTTTCATTCCCACTCTAATATCTATACAAAGAACTATTTCTTGTATCTTTATATTTTTGCAATAGGGAAACATTTTGTCAAACACAACAATATTTTATATAATACACATTAGATATTCTTTGTAAATAAATGACTTCTTGTAAATGACTTGTATAGGGCTAGTAAAGCCATGCTTAGCAAGGGTGTCAATATTGTAAGCTAAGAAGGCTTTGGATGAAGAATGCACCCTGAGAAGTAAAATAATGTCTCATCTTAGAAGGATTTCTACATAGAGGGAGCTAGATGGGTACTTATAGAGGCTTTATTTTCTGTCTTTGAAATTAAATAGTGATATGTGGAATAAGTATCATTTTTCCCAATTTTATTGAGATAGAATTGGCATGCTACATTGTATAAGTTTAAGGTGTACAAAAAATAATTCAATATCTGTCTATTTTATGAAATGATTACCAGAGTAAGTTTAGTTAATATCCATCACCTCACATAGTTACAAAATTTGTTTTTCCCTTCTGATAAGAACTTTCAAGATCTATGCTCTTAGCAACTTTCAAATTAACAAAACAGTATTGTTAACTTTAGTCATCATGCTGTACTTTATATCCCTGGAACTTATCTTATAACTGTAAGTTTGTGCTTTTTGACCACCTTCACCCAAAACTTGCTCTTCATAACAGATTCAGGGGGAAGAAATATACTTTATATTTGGAAGAAATATACTATGTCCAATTGAAATCATTTATCATATTCCCTTTGTTAAAAATTTCTTTCCACTAATTCTTCCTCAAAAATCTCCTCGATTTATCTTTCCACTATGTGAGTGGACATATTTCATTGCAAGCTCTTTGTCTCTTCTAATTTTTTAAATTGCTTTATTCCTTAGGCCTCTCTTCTAGGTCTTCTCCACTTCTTTTATAAATTCTCCCCATGGCTTGAATTCACACATAAATCTCAATGAAGAGCAATTCTATATCTCTAGGTCACCCTTCCTTCCAAGTTCCAGACATATGTATCCACCTCTTTCTTGGATGTCTTTATTGAATATCTCACAACATCAAACTCAACATGACAACAATGAGCCATTCAGACTTCCCTAATTTGAATGTCACAATAAATTTAATCTATAAATTTAAGACAAGAATTCATTCATTCTGTTATATAACTAGATATCAAATTCTGTCAATCTACATCTTTAAATATAATTAACCTTCTCACTGACACTTTAATACAATAGCCTACCACCATCTTCCACTTTGCAGCCAGAGTAATTTTCTAACACTCTTGCTTATATTCTTTAAATGTTTCCCCATTTAGCATAGAATATATACTAAATAATAAAGCATGGTGTCTTAGTCTGTTTGGGCTTCTATAAGGAAATAAAACTGACTGGGTGGCTTAAACAACAGAAATGTATTTTCTCACAGTTTTGGAGGCTAGAAATCCATGATCAAAGTACTAGAAATTTTGGTATCTTGTGAGAGCTCTCTTCCCAGTATATAGATGGCCACCTTCTCACTATATCCTCACATGGACTTTTCTCCATGCATGTCTACCAGAGAAAGATCAGCTCTCTGGTACCTCTTCTAATATGTACGCTAATATTATTGGATCAGTGTCCCACCCTTATGACCTCATTTAATCTTAATTACTTCATAATAAAGCCACACAGGGGATTAGGGCCTCAAAATGTAAGTTTTAAGGAGACATGTTCAGTCCATAATACATAGTAATGAATCAAGAGCTGGTTTCTGCTGTACAGTCTTTCTCTCTATGCTAAATTTTTTCAATCTATGCTCAACTTGAGTAAATATTTTCATGTTCCTTTTATTCCACGAGTTTTTTTGTTTGTTTGTTTTTTGGAGCAGCTACAATGTTCTAGACAACATTCTCATTATATGGAGCAACATCTGAAGGGAAAGCAAACACTGTTTCTGTTTTCATAAAGCTTTCATTCTGGTGGGAAAAGACAGTAAATAAATAACTAAAAGCAATGTCTCTAAAGATATTTCCAAGCTGGAATATCCTCTATCTCTTTACCTCCCCTGAGCCAGTCATTCTCTCTCTCTCTCTCCCGCTCTCTGTGTACATGTGTGTGTCTCTCTTTCTGCCTCTCACTTGCAAACACACACACACACACACACACACACACACACACACACACACATCCCTACCTACTCATATTTCAGAGCTTACTTTAGCTCTCTTCTAAAAATCCTTTTCTGGTCACTTCAGACTGAATCAGTTTGCACCTGGCACATGATGTCAAATCACACTATGGCAATAAAACATGCTCACGATTTATTTCAGCAGCTTATTGAATTGACTGTCTCCAGGAAGATAGAAATGATGTAGACCTGTCTGCATCATTGCATGCCCAGTGCAGGAGAGCATAATTTGCCATCCCAAAATGTCTCTTTGACATACGGATTGTTTTGAGCTGAAAACAACTGAGGTCCAAAAGAATTAGGAAGAACCTTTGACCTTCCCCCTAACTGCCTAAAGAATGCAAATGGAGGGCCTTTTCCATGAAGGGAGCTATCACCCTGGATAACTACAATATGAACTAGGCATGTAGATAGGGAGGAACCTAGCAAAGTCTGTTAAAATTCCTCTCTGCATCCCACTGTCTCTGTATGGCCAAGCAAACATTTATTTACTAAACATTTGCTTTTCAGTCTCCATGTCAATTGTTTTCCTCCCCTTTGAAGTCCCAAACCACTACACCTAACATCTTTTGCCTTTAGCTGAATATGATATTTAAGGTAAGGTTTTCAGGCATTCTGGCAAGTTACTCAATTTTCCTGGGTCTCTCCCTTGTATACATGCTATTAAACTTCTGTTTGATTTTCTGTTAATTTGTCTCATGTCAATTTTTAGACCAGCCAGAAGAACCTAAAAGGTAGAGGAAAATTTCTTCCTCCTCAACATCAGCATGTAGCAGTGACTGATATATAATGGACATTTCATAAACACTCATTGAGTATTGTTGAATATTATAACACATTTCTTATATAACACTTCTGAAAATATCTTGCTAGGAACACTAATTATTTGGACTAATAATGGGTGTTATCAAAAAAAAAAGTTTGGTAGCTAATCATTGAATTTAACAATGTTCAACTATTTATTTACTATAGAAGTGCTTACTCAGAGCACTTAATATGAAAATGTGAACCATGGATCATGAAAACACAGTATCCTCTTTCTCCAAATGATTTTATTGTATAAACTTTCTTTCTCATAGCATCTCTTATAATGATTAATCAGTATAGCTAATTTTAGTCAACAGTCTTCTACAATCTTTTTATTTCTCCACAGTTGGGCCAGAGGTAAGCCTTCCTGCAAGAGTTAATAGGGCACTTTACTCTCAACATTTGTAGGTTAATGAGTGACAAAATTGTAACACTTCCATAGATCAAAGAATCACATGGAAGTCTTTTTCCAGAACTATTTTATACTAGCTCATTAATACTCACCATCAAAGGCACATGTAGAATATAAAGGTTTATTGTGAAAAGAACTAAATAAATAACCTCATTAAAATTTAACTGAGAGTGCATGTATTAAAGAATAATTAGAGTTTTCATGATAAACACTTTAAGTGATAATTGGTTCCAATGGGAGGTCTTAAGATTACAGTTTCTTTGAAACTTCTGGGCTGCTGCAAATAATGTCCATATACATACAATAATAAAAATAATAACAAAAACATTAATATAAAACATATGACCATAATGAATATGAACAATATCATTAAACTGAACTTTGCAAGGTCTATAGTCAATCACAAGGCAAATAACAATCACAGGCAGTAACAAAGAATGATTCGTATGCTAACACATATATATGGAATTTAAGAAAAAAAAATGTCATGAAAAACCTAGGGGTGAAACAGGAATAAAGACACAGACTTACTAGAGAATGGACTTGAGGCTATGGAGAGGGGGAAGGGTAAACTGTGACAAAGCAAGAGAGAGGCATGGACATATATACACTACCAAACGTAAGGTAGATAGCTAGTGGGAAGCAGCCGCATAGCACAGGGAGATCAGCTCAGTGCTTTGTGACCGCCTGGAGGGGTGGGATAAGGAGGGTGGGAGGGAGGGAGACGCAAGCCGGAAGAGATATGGGAACATATGTATATATATATAACTGATTCATTTTGTTGTGAAGCTGAAACTAACATACCATTGTAAAGCAATTATACTCCAATGAAGATGTAAAAAAAAAAAAAAAACCTGAGAAACAAAAGCACTCTACAAATGCAAAAAAAATTTATTCAAATAACTTTCTTCTTACCCAATTTCTTTTTTGCACATCATTCAACAGCAGGTAGACTGGCTTATCTGTCAGGAGCAACAGCCCTGAATTAATCCCATTCACGTCTTTGAAGTGTTCTTACCAGTATCTGTAAGAAAAAAATCATACTTGATTAACCAAATAGTGTTCTTTAATGTTCATTATAAATAAATGGTATCTGGTCAATAACAGGTTCTCAATAAAAATTTGAAAAAAAAAAAAAGAATGATTCTGAAAATGTAGCTGTAAATCATCAGAATTAAAGGCTTATTAAACTTCTGATTAGTCGCTATAAGACATACGTTCCGGTTCAATAAATCTGAGATAAGGAAAGCCTGGGATTAATTATTAAAATGCCATAAATAAGATATTCCCTAACTTTCTCTATTCTCAGCACCCTTAGTGTTTTATTTTGTTTTATTCCACAGCACCTTCAGGCCAAAAGAAATACATAACCACTTGTTTATTGAGTGGTTAGGTCTAAACTACTTAATAAGTATTTAAGTCCTAAAAAGTTAATAACCATTTAAAAAAAAGAATACAAATCGAGATAAAAGTAATCTTTTATATCATTGTTAACTAACATCTGTTACTTACTGGGATGTATGCAAGCAATTGTTGGGCGCCGTAGGACTTCTCAAATTTTGGAATCAGATTGGACACTATCACCCTTATTTCAGATTCGACATTGACTTTTGTGCAGCACTTGCTTCTCATCACATCAATTATCAAAAACCAAACTATTGACTTGATATTATTTTTCCTACCTTAACATGAATGACTCATTTTCAGAATCTGCTTTTTCAGAGCCCTTGAGATGCTTTTGCAATAGCAGAAAGGTATTGGTAGCAAATAGGGTGCTACCACAGGTATTGAAGCAACAGGTATAAGAAGAGCTCCACTCTTATTTGTATATGACTATTACATGATATAATTTTTAAGTTATCTACAAACCAACTCTAAAGGACCTACATTTCTGCTCAGTTATAGCATGCTAAATAATTTTTACTATAAATAAAATTTTCTTATATTTTTCATTTATATCACATTCAATATTTTAAAATATTTCAATGTGTAGGTCTGTTTAGGTAGAAAAAATAGGTAGGTTATTTAGGTAGTGTAATGGTTAGATATATATTGTGTCAGGGGTCTCCAAAACCACATTAACTCACAGAAATCAGAAAAGCTGTTACATTCACAGATATGGTTTACTACTGCACAAAAAAATTCATTAAAGTCAGAAAAGGAAAAAAGCATTGAGTGAAATTATGGGTAATCAAGAACAAACTTATGGAGTCAAAGAGATGGTGTTTATTTCTCTGAGCAGCAATGTATGACAACAGGTATTACCAATCAGGGAAGAATACTGGACCATTCTCTTAGATGTTCAAGCTGATTGACCCCTCGACTGTGAGTGGAAGGGTCAAGCTGATACAGCTCGGCACAAAGCCTCAAGCATACAAAAACAGGCATTCACCATTAACCATATTATTAGCATAAACTCTCAGGTTTGGCCCAAGTCCTCAGACATACAAAAGCATTTATCAGGCAGAATATCCCAAGGCTCAGAGCTCTATCAAATTCTACTTCTTTTCCTTGAAATATACAAGGTTTGAGTAACACAGGCCTGCTGAATTAACCCTTTACTGCACATTTATAATCTGGTTTTCATATTGATACCAACTGTGTTTTTCTTCAGATAATTTTTTTTGTCAGATCATTCTTTCAATCATATTTGTCCCCATTTCATTTTAAACTCTCAGTTTTGTATCTCTTTTTTATCTAAAAACTCTATTTCACATCTTCTTCACTCTTTTTGGCATTAATTAGCTAACTTAATCTTTTTACATAAAAAGATTCTCTTTCAAATTCATCAGGTATATTGATATATAAAAATATATCTCACATTGTGTGTATAAATAGAATTGGGAAAAATCAATTAAGTGTATTTTTAAGTCTCTCAGTATTGAACTTCAATATGGGCTTAAACAGAAAGATCCTCTTCAAACATATGACTTCCTCTTATATTTTTCTTTCTGACTTGAATGATAAATGGAATTGTCATCCTCCAAATTCTTAACACTAAAAACAACCCACTGAATTCAATTTTGAAGAGAATCTTTTCCTAAGTCAACTGCTAATTAGCTAATTCTACATGTCAATTTGGTTAGTAACACTATGTTTTTATAGTTTTATGTACTTATAGAAATTCATTTGTTCATATAGGTTGAATAAGGTATTTAAAACTGAATGTAACTCAAAGGTCCTTCTCTGTGATCACCTTATTTTACACACTAGGAAACTAAGAGATGAAATAACTGGCAAACCCTTCAAAAAGGGTTTTATGAGAAAATATCCAAGAGAAAAAGTTCATAACTTAGAAACAACAACAAATAATACATTAAGCATCAGATAAATGTAAATTAAAACCACAATTATACACCACCACCAATCACAAGAATGGTTAAAGGGAAAAATGATGGAGAATACCAAGTGCTGGGGAGCACTGGGGTTAATGAAAACTTTCATATACTGTTGCTGGTGGTGGGTACTTAATTTGACAAACATTTTAGACAAATGTTTGTCAGTATCTACTAGAACTGAATATATGCATACTCTATACCCCAAATTCTACTTCTATAAATATAACCAACTAATATGCTTAAAACAAAAATTTCATGTATATGTTCCTAAAACTCATATTTTAACATCCCCAGTCTGGAAACCACTCCAAAGCTCATCAGATATAGAATAAATGAATAATTCCCATTATGCTCACATTGTGGAATACTACACAAAATTGGGAATAAATATATACATACAGTCACTTTGGAAGACAGCTTGGCAGTTTCTTACAAAACTAAATGTACTTTTACCATACAATCCGGCAACTGTTTTCCTTGGTATCTACACAAAGAAGTTGAAAATTATATTCACATAAAAACCTGCACACTTATGTGTACAGCAGGTTTTATTCATAATTGCCAAAACTTGGAAGCAACCAAGATGTTTTTCAGTAGGTGAGTGGATAAATAAATTGTAGTACATCTAGACAATGTAATATTACTCAGCACTGAAAATAAATAAGCTATCAAGCCATGAAAAGAGGTGCAGGAAAATTAAATGTATATTGCTAAGTGAGAGAAGTCAATCCGAAAAGGCTAAATACTGTATGATTCCAACTATATGTCATTCTGGAGAGGCAAAAGTATGGAGACAGTAAAATAATCAGTAGTTGCCATGGGTTGAGGTTGGAAGGAAGAGAATAGATGGAGCACAGAGAATTTTTAGGACACTGAAACCACTCTGTATAATACTGTAATGGTGGATACATGTCATTATATATTTGCAAAAGTCTATAGAATGTACAACACCAAGACTGAGTCCTAATTTAAGCTATGGACTCTGGGTTGATAATGATGTACCAATTAAAGTTTATCAGCTGTAACAAATGTGCCACTCTGGTTGCGGATGTTGATAATGCTATGCATATATGGAAACAGGGATTATAAGGGAAATCTCTGTATCTTCAAAAAGAAAGTAAATATATGCCTCCTTCTCCTAATTTTGACAAAGAGAAATAAGCACCCATATTACATGTAGAGTTTTGTAGCTCTCTGCAGCTCTACCACCAATGCCTGGTCCCTGGCTTCTCTACTCTTTTTACTTTTGAATCTAGTGCTATTCTGAGTGTTGAGAAGCCTCATCCTTGCTGAGGCCCAGTCCAGCCTGCGGGTCCATGATTTTTTCATAGACCTATAAACTTCCTTGGGTGTGCACACCAGCCATGTAGCCCATATTTTGGAGGACAGACCCAGAAATATAGGCTCCTGACCCAACACAGGACCCTGAAATGGGTCCAAGGCCATTTGGGCAGGAAATACTGATGTGTGGTACAGAATCAGGATGGGTAACTCCATTGGCCCTTAGAATTCAAACTTTAAAGTTGGGTTCAGCCAATGGAGGCTCAGAGTGAGTTTATCTAAAGTATACAGCATAGGAGGGAGACGCAAGAGGGAAGAGATATGGGAACATATGTATATGTATAACTGATTCACTTTGTTATAAAGCAGAAACCAACACACCATTGTAAAGCAATTATACTCCAATAAAGATGTAAAAAGAATGGTCTTTCAAATGGTCCTATTTCTGAGGCATATAGATTGGAAGTAATACATAATACACCAGTAGCTCGGGCTCACCCCATACCCTCACAGTTCCATCAGTATTAGCATGATTATGCCATCCAAGGATCAAAATCACAAGTAGCGGACCTCATATCTGAAAAGTAACCATAGGCTTCCAAATGCAAAACTCCTTCAGATAGTCAGAAAATTACATATCTTCATCCCAGCCATAGGGATGAACATTCTTTCCCTTTCCACTCGTCTAACAGATGCAGAGAAAATGATTCCTATTTATCCTATCTTGGAGATCTGTGTAGGATTGACATCTTCAGTCATACTTTAAGTTGTCTCAGTTTCCTTTAGTATGTGTGAGTGAACACAAACTATGAATTGTTAACTCAGACTTTGACAGTATCAAGCTTTATAATAAGTTCAAGGATATAAGAAATCAAGAGGCACAGATGAAGTAGAGAAAGGCGTTAGGACACATGGCTCCTCAGATCACTGTCTATGGCCCAGAGTCATAGATGACATCTTAAATGAGATTTGCAGGTCATTTCACAAAGTGGAGAGTATTTAGCATGTGAAACATGTCCATTTTATCTCTACATGTTCACCTAGTTTATGTGACAGTTGTCAGGGAGCTATGCCCCCTTAATTCATAGATCTTGGGTTTGCTTACCATAAGCAATCCCTAAACCAAGTACATCCTGTTCAAAGCATTCTATAGATGAGGACTCCCATCCTAGCAATGCACTTTTTTAACTTCTACAAAACAGAAAGAGTAAACAAAATGGGGTCCTTCTTCCTTAAAAGATAATGTGGGTTTTTAGAGGTTTTTTGAATGTTTGTTTATAATCTATGTTTTGGAACACTATAGGAGTTCATTTTCCCACATATTGAATACAATTTTTAAAGCTGCAAAGTAATGTATAAGTATTCTTTGTTTAATCTACTTTATGGATGTGGAAACTGAAGGAGTGAAGTAAACTGTCATTCAACTCTATAGGATCTGCTTTCTTAACACTTTTTATATAGTACCTAGTAACTCAAATAATTTCTGAATTTGCTACTGTGCTCTCCATATTGCATTCTACTACTTAGTTGCTCCTAATTCAACATTTCAATTTTAATTAATTAGGATTTATTTTATTTAAAAAGCTCTGTGCATTCAATCTGCGTATCAATTGAATATTATAAAATTGTATGCATATTAAGCAGTAGAGAGTGACAATTATTGTTTTTAAGAAACTGAAGGTCAATTTAACATGTTTTAAAATATTGCATTAGATGGTCTAAAATTCTCGTCTCCTTTTTAATTCAGAAATGTCACAAACTGAGGATTTCTACAAAATGAAAAGATGACTGACTCAACTGAAATTTAAATCAGTCAGAGAAAGAGTAGTGGAATTCATGGAAATTCTCATTAACTTAAAGTACTTATTAACTTTCTATTTCCTTTGTATAAATGTACCAACTACAGTGATGCTTCATGCATTATATGCATCATCCTTCTGGTTAATTATATTCTAAATTAATCTCTAATGACAGTATAATAATGATACTGTATAATTATAATGTCTATTTTCAGACAACACTTCCACCTTAGAATCAAATTCTTATCCTCAAAACACGTTTGTTTCTTTTCTTAAGCACATAAATTAAATAGATTCATATTTCTAAATTTAGTTGGAATATTTGGGTAAGTGAACATAAACTTATGCTATTGGTAGGAGTTATCCTGCAAAGATCAAATAGCTAAGATGAAGCACTTTGAAAAATTATTCCAAAAAATTGTAAAAAGAAAATACAGATATATAATTCAGTTGGACCTGGCTTTGTTTCTCTGGATTTATATTCATTCAATACCTAACAAATACTTATTTAATATCTGTCACGTGATGAACATTACATCATGGGCTGAAGATCACAGAAAATCAAAGTTTTATTGTCAGAGAGCCACTGTCTCAGTGGCAGGCACAGGCCAAAATTTCCAACTGATAATATAGTAGAATAAGTCTAAGTATTGTGTATGTGCAGTGTCCTATGAGAATAGCTAAAATCATCTGGCAGGCTGGTATCAAAGTAAATAAGATTTTGCCAAAGAGAGCATTTTAAAATAAATAAATTGTATTAATTTGAAACGGTGTAAAATTATAGATAACTTTGGAATCTAGTTGCTAATCAAGAAACGAGAGCACTCCCTTCGACAGCTCAGCTGGTACTGTGGAGGACTGTAGTACTTCCCAGTATAGTCATCTTTAGGTCACCAGTTCGATTCCGGCTTGAAGGAGGAGTTGATGTTTTACTAACACAACACTGTAAATCAACTATATTCCAACAAAAATTAAAAAAAAACCCACACTTTACATATGGAAAAAAAAGAAATGAGAGTACTTCAAGCATCTGTGACTTTAGAATTTCACACTGAAATTTCTAAGTGAGTATCAATTTGTAAGTATATAACACAAGAAACAAGGCATGGGATATCTACATAGACTCTGTTCTATCTATATTTTTTCTTTTATTTATCTAAATATAATTATCAAACAGTAGATCAATACAGAAATAATCATTAGAGTGAATAGCTTTTGGTTTTTGACTTTCATCATTTTAATAATTCTGATGTTAACATATGACTATGGTGTAAGACACCATCTGTTTTCAGTTTTGGAAAAATTCCCATATCCATACACTAAAATTATTAAAATTTTTAAAAAATAATAATCTGGTAAGATTGACTCCAAGATCAATTTTGGTCTTCAAGTTTAATGTCAAACTTCTAAAAATTAGTTGCTCTTCTGTGAGCTCAATAATTTCTACTTTTCCAGTAAAATTTTAAAATTTGGATGGCTTTACAGTCATGCTGATTGGAAATGCTGACTTTAGGACCCAGGACACACATAACAAATAATTGCCTGAGTTTAAAGCACAATGCTATTTCCTAGTGATACACTAACCACTTCCAACTCTACAGAGATTGGCTTTAGCAGCAGTACCATGAAAGTGTACAGTGATGACTGTCTAGTGAAAACTGAGCAGTTTAACACATCTCTAAGTATGATTTTTCTAAATCACTGATGTTGTAATGCAATCTCATATTTAGCTATTATTCTTTCAAATAAATGTGTTCAATTTGGAGCTTTATATACTTGGGGTAATAAAAATTACATAAAATTCAAAATTCATATAATATAATAATATGAATATATATATATTCATGACTAAAATATGTCTCGTGAATGACAATAATGACCAATCATTAATTTATACTTGAATTTTTAGTTTCCTTCTGTCATTTAAAAAGGAATTACATTTTTGTTTGAATCTTAATAAGCTATTACATTGCAACTCATTATAATTTCAGCCTCTTTTTTAAATCATGATTTGAAGGAGGATAACACATTAATAAAAGACTAGGTTTTGGAGTTTGAGAGCCCTAGTTTGGAGTCAAATTTACATTAATTACCAGCAATGTTGACATTGGAAAAGTTATATAACATATTTAGGCTACATCAACCATAAAATTGTAAGTTTGTTTTTATAATCATTTCTGAGCACAAAGTAAATACTCAGTAAATGTTAGCTTTAAAATAGTTTACTAACTCAAATAGCCATGGCTTCTTCCTTCAACGTAATATCAATTATATTTGAACATCAGAAATTTACAGGATGAATCAAAAGTCACCCTCAAACAACAGAAACTCATCCCCTTCCAATCAATAGAAAACACAAAGTCACTTCAACTAAATCAAATTCAAAATCTAGCATCATCTACTTCTACTTTGGTAGTATTAAGCCTCAAGAAAAAGTCACTAACAAAGAACAATCTAACAACAAGAACCACCTGGATAATCTATAAAATCGTATTTTTTTCATCCATCAGAGAGCTTAGAATGCAAGGTCACTTGAACTAAAATCCAAAGAGTGACATACCCCTCTATGCAGATATGGTTCATATGGATTGGCAGAGCATGAAAAGAAGGGGTAGTCATAATAGAGGCTCGTAGGAAAACAGCTGAATTTTTAAAAAATTCTGAAAGGCCAAGTGGAAGCTAGTATGAAAGTTTAAAATCTCTGGGAAACCCAGAAACAAGGTAACTCTGTACATACCTGCTTGCCAACTCTTTTACATAGTCTTCCACTAACTGCTAAGAGGAGAAGTGGGGAAGAAAACCCCCTGAGGAAAGAGGACTATGAGATGGAGCTTACCTGTCTAGGCAATGTCACCTGCCAGCAAGGTGAGAAGAGTGCTAAAGGACAACAGTGGTTTGGGGTATTTTAAAGCTACAGAATTTATCTAATCTATGGCTAGCAGATGTTGGGTGCAGTTTCATGGGGCATGAAAAGTAGGCAGGCTCTAAACTGATTTAAAAATATTCTAATTGAGCTATATTTAAAGCAGCTTGATGTGTAGGATTTGAGTTTGGTGCTGGTGGGCTTTGAGCTAACAGTCCTAGCCTGCTATGAAGAAGTAAACAATATAGATATCAATATGCATGGACCAATTAGCCCATATATAAAAAAGCCAGAGAAAGCTATCTGCCCTCTGGGACCTATATGAGTACCAGTGGTTTTCTATTAATGGCGAGTGGAGAGGAAATCCTACTGTGCCCTTGACCCTGCTCTGATTTTTGTCAGGAGTTGTGTGTGGATTTGATAGGTGTTATTTCCAGACAAAAGGTTTTAGGAGCCAGTGCATGATTTTTGCTCTTTCCATTGCCATGATGCTAGTCAGTGTTCAAGATGAAGACTCAGTCTGCTTCCATGAGTGAGCTCAACAGAGAACAGAACACCAACTAAGCCAAGATGAATCTACAATGTGAGCAATAAGTTCATCCTTGTTTTAATTTACAAAGATTTGGGGGTTGTTTATTGTCACAGCATAAATTAGCCAAACCTGACTAGAACACTGCAAATGAATTTTGCTCCTAATTCTGATTTGGTCATTTGTTCATGAAAATTATATTTGCATTTTACTGAGAGGATGTGATTTCTAATGAATTACCCATAATTGAAATATTTTGTGAATTCATTTTTGAAATAATATTGAAGCAGGCATTTTTTTTATATAAGTGCTAGTCTTTTTTATTGACTCAATCTCATTTCACCATTAAGGACATTATATGTCTGAGCTTACTTTCTCAACTTTGTGTTACACAAGTGGCATCTTGAGCTCAGACCAGACACAATTCTGTCTTATGCCTACTCTAAATTTGTATCACAAGTCACAGGTTGTTTGGTCATGAATTCATCACTGAATAATATTTGTATCTTCAAAACTGTAGTATAATTAAAAATAAATATTAAGATAGTTTAGAAATCCACATATTATATATTACAGTGTCACTATAATTTTATTGGTCTTAAAATCCTACAATTTTTTAAAACAAATATCTCTTACATTTATCTCTTTCTTTTCATGCTCATCTCTACCTCCTTTTTCCTGCCCCTTTTATCTTAAATCTGGAACACAGAAAGAGTTCACTGTCTCCTTAATCTTCCTAGTGAAACATTCCTATCTACCTAAACATCTTTTAAATTTCAATTCCATATTGAATTATTTCTAATAATTACTGTAAGATAAAACCCAGTTGGAATCTCTTCCCCCACCCCTTCTAACACTAGAAAATCATAGCCTATCACTTTTCACAATGAATTTTCCTTTACAGAAAATTTCAGTTTCCTTCTCCCAACATCCACTCAAAATCCTCTCCATTTTACAAACCTGTAAACTCCCTGATGTTAGGAAGTCTAGATTTGCCAGCAGAGCGTTTTATAGGTCACTGATGTTCAGTACACATATGATTAGATCTCTCTATACAGAATACCCAGAAGCTCTAAATCTTACTTTATCTAATTTCAGAGTATGAATTGCCCCTATGGGTATCATGCAGAAATGGCATAGTCATTATGCTACTGGTGCAATGGTTAAATCACTCCTGGATGTTACTTAATTTATAAATTAGATTAAATGCTTTTTCTATGTGATATATTCTGTCCTTTTCTCAGAACTTTACATTTTTTTGTTTAGTTGTTTCAGAGTCAAATTCAAAACTATCATTCAGAATATCATATATGTATGGATGTATATATACATACACACATTATTTTTTAGAACAATTTTAGGTTCATGGCAAAATTGAAAGGAAGGTACAGAGATCTTTTACAGAATACCTTTTTATAGAATGACTTTTTTTACAGAATATCTTTCAACACTAATAATCTAGAAAAAGGAAAGCATCTGCTCTATCTTGAAGCCAGTCATGCTTACAGTTTTCATATAACGTGTCTTATAGAAAAACTCTCTGTTTACCATCCAGTAAAATGTATCAGGCATGTTAAAATACAATTGTAGCTAAAGGATAAACCCTTCATTTCTCTCAACAAGAAAGCTTGTTGAAGGAAACTATCATGTGGAGCTGAAGAAAATGTAAGATCCTGCTTTGAGGTATAAGATGCAATATATAATGCTAATCAGAATATCAGAGGAAAATAAAAAAGAAAATAAATTCAAAAATAAAGGGTGCTAAACAAGTGTCAAGAATTTTGGGCAGTAGATCATGCCTAAAAAATTGATAAACTACTTTATATTATTGTCATGAATTTTAAGACCTAGGTGTTTGTTTTTATATTTTAACATCTCTGAAAACATTTGGTTTCTTATAGTTCACGATTCATTGATAATTGGATGCATTCTTTATTTCTTGGTGGTACATAAAATAATGGCTTGTGTTATTATAAACTGCAAATAACATTTCATGAAATATGGTAAATATAGGAAATGTTTTAAGGTGTGTAGTAAAAATCTATTTTACAATTGATATCATGATTCCATTCAGAAGTCATTCATTTCCCAAACATCTAACTTAATATTATATTATGAAATGTGTAAAACTTACATGATCAAAGGGAATTGTCAATAATCCTAAAAGCACTATTCCTACATATATATTAAACATTCCAGGAAACATTATCACTAGAGCATTTCTGAACCATCTTTTAAAATATATATATATATAGTAGTATGAAATGTAGCATTTACATATTTTATACTTTGGTATTATGAAATATTGATACTCACTCTCTCACAAATGGAAAGAATAAGGTCAGCAAAAGCTGTGAAAGACAAATGCCTCACTTACAAGACTGTCTTGGAAATAAAATGTGAAAATTTTTCCCCACAAAATAAATTAGTACATGAATTCACTCCATACATTGAGATTTAAATACTGAAATTTGGCTGAAAAATATTCATGTTTTCTGATTTTAGTTTAGAGGGTTATCTTTCTATTATTATAATGTACCTTAAGTTTAAAACTCATGTTTTTACATACATAGATAGCCATCTACTATTTTTAATACTAAATAGTTAAGTCAGATTCTCAGGCTGTGGTGAATGTTTTTGTTATTCTGATAGTTTTGACATAACAAAAGATTTATATTTCTGAAATATATTGGCACAAAACCTCAAATACAAGTAAATAAAAGGTCCATGATTTTAATTTAATTTTATTTTATCTATTAAAGCTGCCAAAGTTCAATCATACATTATTTATATCCAATTATTTTATACTGCAGTTTTCATAACCATACACTTATATAAAGTAATATGGACACTTTATATATAAAAAATAATAAAACAATCATGTACCCACTAAAATCAAGTGAATAGCATTAACTTTGAACTCCATGAATGTACCTTCAGAAAAGCATTGTTCTCCCTCTGCCCAGAAATGTCTGCTATTCTGAAATTTTGTTAATAATTTCCATGTTCCTTTTCAGTCCCCAAATGGCATACTATTAAATTTTGTAGATTTTGACCTGTATGATTTTTTTCATTAAAAAATATTTAAAATTATACTTCTATATAATAACAGTAGATCTACTATTCCTTCATAAAGTTTCTTGCTTCTCACCCACCTCTAATTGTTCATGTACTTCAGCCTTATCACCAAAGTGAAAAATCCCTTGCTAAATGTCAAGAAGAAAGATACCTAATCTATATAGCATGAACTGCTGTTCATTGCCATTGCTTTTGTTCATCCACATAGAGTTGCTGGTGAAAACTGGTCCAGTGCAGCCTAATGCACTCTTGTCCACTGCTACAATAATGATAGAAATGCAATGGTGTGCATTTCTTTAACGCAGATCATGGAGAATACACATGAGTTTAGTTGGATAAGGCAAGTTACAACTCAAGGAATTTCAACACAGACAATGGCTTCAGCTTTCTGAAAATTAGACCCTTCACAGAAGCAATTACATCAGAGAATACAGGCTTGTTTGCCAGCTGGACGTGTGTTTTTTTGTTATTTGGGCTTTCCAATTCTATACTTCTGCTGTTGTAAAATGGAAACCATTGTGAAGAAGAGTAAAATTTTGATTTGCCCTCATAAAGGCATGGACAGGAATAGGTCCAGCATTGCTCTTGCATTTCACTTACCTGACTTCCTTATTGACTTCATCTATTTTCATTTTTTCTTCTGCCTTTTGATACTGATTAAGTATGTTTTCTCCATATAATTATGTTATCAAATTTTTAATCATTAAGTTATGGTGTATTAATATATAAAATTGCCTAAAATTTTATTCTGAACTGTGTAGTAGACCCTTCTTAGAGATATACTTTTCCTCTGAATCTTCTAGATTAAGAATCAATAAACTTTTTCTGTGAAGGTGCAGATATTAAAATTTCTAGGCTTTTCACGCCATACAGTTTCTATCCCAACAACTTAACTCTGCTTGTGTAATACAAAATCTACCACAGACAATACCTGAATTAACAAGAGTGACTGTGTTCTCATGAACATTTATGTATGAACACTATAATTTGAATTTAATTCTATAATTAATTTGTATGTGTCCTGAAATAGTCTTTGTTTTTTCTTCAATTCTTTAAAATTGTAAAAACAAGTCTTAGCTGTGAGCTGTGCAAAAACAGGCAGTGAGCCAGATTTTGCCCATAGCAGTAGTTTTCCAGCCTCTGTTCTAGATCTGTACTCCTCAATCCTAGTTGCATATTGGAACTAGGGCCTAAACATCAATTAAATCATAATCCCCATTAATAGCGTCTCCTAGTCTTCGTTATATTTTAGAAGTTTCCTAGGTGATTTCAGTATTGAGATTCTAATCTATGCTAGTAAAAAGTCTTAAAAAAAAATCCACTGGTTGATTTTCTCCCCTCTCTATTCATTCGCAAGTAATAGTTACCTAAACTCAATTAGTTTGTGTGGCAAAAGTGTGAGGGAATTGCAGATTGCTCTGATCACTCACTCTCCAGTCTGTGAGGAGGTGAATATTCTTCTTAGATCTGGAATTGGACGTCCAGTTGAGGTATACATGTCTTAGTCCTAGTCTCCTTTTCTAGTAAGATATGGTAGTATCTTCTTCCTATCCCTAACCTCCTGGTGGTCTGATGCTCCAAGACAATGTAATACATTGAAAACTGCTTTCAGGTATAACTGTTACCCTGTTCTCTTTCTATCTGTCTCTTTCTATCTATCTCTTTCTATCTCTTTCTATCTATCCCAACCGAACTTGACTCACAAAATCTAAAACCATAGATTATATCAATCCATCTCCCTCACAATCCTTTCTTCATGTTCACTTATAGTCTAGGATTTGCGGTCTCCATCTGGGTGCAGTAAGATTTTAGCACAGCTGAAGGTAAGGTGGCAGCTGTCAGATGCCAAATGTCTCCAAAAGATCACTAGAAAAGACTGCTGACCAAGAAAAGCTGTGTAGTAGCCTTACTGCAGTATGGGGGATGCTATTTTGACTGAATCTTAGTAGTATCTCAGAAGTGTGAAGTCACAGGAGTATACTTAAATGATCTTAGGGACTAGGTTGAATGATTTTTAAGGTGGATTTTGCAAGGTGGAAAACTCACAGTTAGGAAGTTTACACCGTAATAGTTTTAGCTTAAGACTCATGGTGAGGTGTCTTTAAGTGAGCCTTGATGATCAGAAAAAAGTTTTGAAAAGTAAGGTATTTTAGTTCTTCTCCCAATCTTATATTCTAGAAACAAGAACTTTTTAGGGCAAATTGCTAAATTGTTTTTGCCAGGTCACAGTAGTATTTAGTTTAGGGACAGGAAATTATGTTGCTATCAGTTCTCAAGGCAAATAGAATAGAGAAAACAGCATTCTGCTTACTTTATAAAGCAACTCTTCAGAAAAGTGAGTGGGCAATGCAGTTTTAAGTTTGTTTAGGCCCTAAAAGTCTGAATCACAGAGACCATGATGGAAAGTTACAAAGCACGTTTTGTGTTCTTAGGTCAGGTTTGTTTCATATTGTAAAGTATCAATTCCAAGAGTTAAAATATGAGAGTGGCATGGACATATATACACTATCAAATGTAAAATAGATAGCTAGTGGGAAGTAGCCGTATAGTACAGGGAGATCATCTCAGTGCTTTGTGATCACCTAGAGGGGTGGGATAGGGAGGATGGGAGGGAGATAAGAGAGGGAGGAGATATGGTGATATATGTATAGGTATAGCTGATTCACATTGTTATGCAGCAGAAACTAACACACCATTGTAAAGCAATTATACTCCAATAAAGATTTTAAAAAAAAGATCTTTTAAACCTATTTTATATCATAGTTATGAATTATTCCTGATTCTATAATTAGGTGGTCTGATGTGTTTTTTTAATACCAACAAGAAACTTTCCAATTTTTAGCAGATACTGATTGGGTGTCCTACAAATCTAACTGCATTCTCACACCATCTAGCTGGAGATAGTGTCACATCCCACGGGTTAAGTGCTCAGTCTTACAAGAATACCTCCATTTCAGATGCCAGTCATAAGTACAGATTGGTAACCTATGCTTCTAACTAACTGGCCAAAAATCAGAGGTTCCCATGACCCCCTCCCTCAGGTTCAATTAATTTGCTAGAGTGGTTCACAGGACACAGGAAATCTGTTTACTTACTAGATTACAGGTTTATTACAAAGGATATTAATGGATACGAATAAACAGCCAGATGAAAAGATACATAGGTGAGGTCCCATTGGGCCTATAATATGGAACTCTGTCCTTGTGGAATTTGGGGTACACTACCCTCCCAGCAATAAGATGTGTTCTGGTTCACCAGCCTGGTGAACCAAGCTCTCGAAACCCTGTCCCTTTGGATTTTTTATTAAGGCTTCATGACATAGGCATAATTGATTAACTCATTGGTTACTGATGATTGAACTCAATCTCCTACAGTCCCTCTCCCCTCCTGGAGTTGGTCAAGGGGTGGGACTGAACGTTCCAATCCCCTAATCACATGGTTGTTTCCCCTAGCAACCAGGCTCCATCCTTAGGTTGCCTAAGAACTTTCCAAAAGTCACCTCATTACAATACAATAGACAACTTTATTGCTCTTATCTCTTAGGAAATTCCAAGGGTTTTAGGAGCTCTGTGCCAGGAATAGACACAAAGACAAAACATATTATTTCTTGTTATAAATCACAATATCACAAGTTGCCTGTTACTGCTTTTATTGTAGAGAGTTTTCTTTTTATATGTCTATTTATGGGTATCTTATAAAAAGTTAGGGCTTCCCTGGTGGCGCAGTGGTTGAGAGTCTGCCTGCCGATGCAGGGGACACAGGTTTGTGCCTCCGTCCGGGAAGATCCCACATGTCACGGAGCAGCTGGGCCCATGAGCCATGGCCGCTGAGCCTGCGCGTCCGGAGCCTGTGCTCCGCAACAGGAGAGGCCACACAGTGAGAGACCCGCGTACCGCAAAAAAAAAAAAAAAAAAAAAGTTAGAAGTCTGCTAAATTGTATAACATTTTGAAACGAAATTGCCTATGTAATAACTTGTAAGATCATACACATACAGATTACTAACAGTCCAGTATATGTAGGCACAAAACCACTGGTGTGGTAAGTAGTTGTTATGTGAGAGTAGCTCTGTTGAGAAGAATATCAATGTCATAGATAAACAACTCACACTGACCTGGCAGTGAGGGAGCAACGGGAAATGAATACCCCAACATCACTCTCCTTCCTACTTTCAACCTCCTGGTTTCATGAGCTGAAATAAACCAGAAATCAGAGTTGATTGAAGAAGCCCATTCTTGCTAGCCTCCTGTACCATAGAATGGCTAGAGGAGGGTTGAGAAGGGATTTGAAAGGGCAAGTGAGAGATGTGCAGGACAACCCCTTCCACACAGTTCTATGTGGGCATGATGTTTGCACATAAAAACATCAGACAAGAAGGAAACCAGCATCATACAAATATTAGACCAGAAGGAAAGATGTCACAAAAACCCTAATAGTGGCACGGAAAGCAGATAAAATAACCCTGGGATATTGGGGACAATGCTGAGCTGCAGAACCAAAACTGGAACCACCTACCTACAAATTATCTGCATGAAAATAATCAATGTCTCCTAGAAAAGACCATAAGACCACCTAGATAACCTTGGATATGTCAATGACTTTTTAGATTCAATTTAAAAAAGGTATGATCAATGAAAGAAATAATTGACAAACTGGACTTTTAAAATTAAATTAAAATTAAAATTTCTATTCTGGAAAGGTAATGTCAAGAGAATTAGAAGATAAGCAACAGACTGTAGTAAAATATTTGCAAAAGACACATCTGATAAAGGACTGTTACCCAAAATGTACAAAGAAACCTTAAAACTCAATAATAAGAAAACAATCCAATTTAAAAGGGCCCAAAATCTTAACAGATACCTCACTATAGAAGATAAACAGATGGAAGACAAGCATAGGAAAAGGTGTTCCACATCATATGTACCAGGGGAATGCAAATTAAAGCAATGATGAAGTACCAGTATACACTTATTAGAATGGACAAAATCCAGAACACTGACAACTCCAAATGCTAGCAAGGATTTGGAGCAACAGAAACTCACTCATTGCTTGTGATAAAGTAAAATGATACAGCCACTTTGGAAGACAGTTTGTTGGCTTCTTACAAAATTAAATATACTCTTCTATATGATCCAGCAATTATTCTCCTTGGTATTTACCCATAGTTGTCGAAAACATGTCCACACAAAAAAACCTGCATAGTGATGTTTATAGTAATGTTGCTCATGATATGATTGCAAAACTTGGAAGCAAACAAGATGTCCTTCAGTAGGTGAATGGATAAACTGTGGTACATCTAGACAATGGAATATTATTCAGCACTAAAAAGAAATGAGTCTTCAAGCCATGAAAAGACATGGAAGAAACAAATGCATGTTACTAAGTGAAAGAATCCAATCATAAAAGGCTACATACTGTATGATTCCACCTATACGAAATTCTAGAAAAGGCAAAATATGGAGGCAGTAAAATGACCAGTGGTTGCCAAGGAGTTGAAGGGGAGGGAGGGATGAATAGGCAAAGAGGATTTTTAATGCAGTGAAAATATTATACCGTGATGATAGATATATGTCATTATACGTCTGTCCAAACCCACAGAACACACAAAGCTAAGGCTGAAATGTAATGTAAATTATGGGACTTTGGGTGATTACAATATGTACTGTAGATTTATCAATGATATCAAATGTAGTGTTCTGGTAGAGGATATTGATAATAGGGGAGACTAAGCCTGCGTGAGCAGGGGCTTGTATGGGAAATCTCTATACCTTCCCCTCAATTTTGCTTTGAACCTTAAACTGCTCTTAAAAAAAATAAAGTCTTAAAAAAAAAATCAGTGTCTATGTTATAGAAGCCACCATTCGGTATTTGTAGTTGAAAGTATCTTAACTGATACACTGCCTTGTGAGGCAATTACTGTTGTTATTTCTATCATCCAGATTTTTTTTTTAATGTAGTCATAAAAGGAATTGGCAACTTGACTAAGGTCACATAGCTGGTAAGTATCAAAGCCAAACTATGTCTGATTCCAGTTCCCAACCTATTAAATACAGGGCTATACAGCCTCTCATACTACTATACATGTAATTAAACATGCATGTCAAAATAATGATTTACATTTGAAAGCAGTTCTGTTATAGGATTTGGAATAAAGAGACATGTATGCTTTTTCTTAATTTGTGAACATGACCTCAATGAGCTTCATTTCCTTATCTATAAAAGTGAAACAAACAAAAATACCAATCCTGCAGGCACAGTTGTTATTTTACTTAAATAACATATTGAAAATATTTTGAAGCAGTAAAATCCTATAGCAACATGCAACTAAATATTTATTAAGGTACGTTTTAAAATTTTATATCTACCTGTATCTATGTATTTCTCTACCAATTAATCAATAGATCTCTCAGACAAAAACCTCTCTCTGTTTCTACAAACATTTTTTCAGTAGCTTTTTACTGTTACTTTTCTACTGTTCCTTGTCTCTTCTAATTTAATGTAAGCTCTTGAAGCTGAGGATCATGATTTCACAGCTTTCTATCCCCATAGACTTGTGAATCATAAAGTGATACGCATAATAGAAGTTCAATAAATTTTGTTGAATGAACATGATGGTCTTTTTATTCGTTCACATACAGAATATACTTTTCCCATTATATCCCATAAAGTATAAGATGATGTTTATCTCCAACATTAACTAAAAATACAGTATCAACAAAAAGCAACATGTCATTCTATAACTCAGGTTAGGAGAAATGCTCTCATTTGTTATTCTTACTGAATAAAGCAAACCCACCAGATGTGTCATTTCTGAATTCACTTCAATTGGCTCAGATTTTCAGACCAGCTGAAAAGTTTGTAATAAGAATAAACCTGCTAGGAATCAATAAAGTTTCATTTCCACTTCCAGCTTTTTTCTACATTTTTTTCTTCCAAACTATCTATCCAACCATCCACGGTCCACAGGACACTGAGAGCATGAATTTACTAGAGTTCGGAGAATGCATTTGGAAGCACAGCTTTCTTACTTATTCTTACAATTTTCATTGTTAGAGTATATCTTTTACTATAGAATTCTTAGAGTTTTAATACATTCTTCCTACTAAATGAGCAAATAATTGACCTACACTAACCCCCCAAATGGATAAAATGTAATATTGATGCTTGATGCTTGTGTGCCTCACCTTTTAAATATGTTACCATCCTTTAACAGAAAGAAAATCAAATGAAGTAGGCAGATGGTTTAAATTGTTTAAAACTTTTGACATAATTTCTGCAAAGGAAGATAGCACCTATTGTCTAAAACCAATTTGTATACAAGTTATTCATCACGTTTCTTATTCGCCATTGTCAAAACTAAGATCAGATATTAGAATACATTTATACATAAGCCTATGAATCAGGAATAAATTATATCAAATGTTTATTTAATCCTATGTAACCTAAAAAGAGCGACTACTTAAGGTATGTGAATATGATTTTTTAATATAAATAACTATTAATCACTTACTACAATTGAAGGAATATATTAAAAATAATTTATTATTTATTTCAATAACGATTCTCTAATATAGATAAAATAATGACAATTTTATAGCTTAGAAAGCTAGGGTTACTGGACAAGCTTTCATTACTCCGTTTCTAGGGCTTTTGCAGATCTTCATAAAATGCACAGGCTTCCTGATTTAACAGTCAAATAATAATCAAGGTCTTGCTTCTATGATCAATCATTGTATAGCCTTAAGCAATTCACAACTACTCTGTGCTATTGTACCTGTCCTAAGAAAATTATAATTCATTTACCCATTCTTTCTTCCCTATATTATTCATTGATTCATTTATTCAATCAATCAATATTTATTGAGCATACAGTATCTATTTAGCCTAGTCCTTGCTCTCAAGATCTAGAAGTATAAGAGGCAAATCCTGCCTTAAAAGACTCCAATGTATTGGAAGAGACAATTTAAAAGTCTAATTGCAATGCAGGGAGATAAATGCTGTAATAGTGGCATGCACTCGATTCTAATTAGAACACAAGGAAGGTGCATTTAATTCAGTCTCAGTCTTTTATCTGGAAAAGCTTCCCAGAGGTAGTACCATTTGAACTGAGTAGTTGTGATACAATACCCTCAAGCTAGTATCCAGTCCCTAAAGTAAAGTCATTGCTTGTAGCACTCAGTAAAATTTTCCCTTATCATCTTCATTTGCTGGGTCAATTAAAATAAGCACTTAGCTCTTAACAAGGTCCATTTTTGGTATTGAAAGATGGATGAGGAGTTACTGCCCCTTTATTACCCTCTTAGTTTTAGACCCAGAGGACATAATAGGAAAGAAGAAATCAGGCATATGTGTCCTTCTGATGAGGAACAAGTGAATGAAATAAAGGAAAAAGCTCTTTGATATTAGGACAGAAAGTAAGCTATCAATGAGCACGAATTTCTTAGATGCTATAAAGTTTAGATTCTATATGATTCCATCATCCATCCTCCTAAGCTTTATCCTCACTGGCCAGTTTCTCATAATTAGAGAGAGGAAACAATTTAAGATTGGCCAATTCCTCAAGTTTATGAGATTGAAGACAATTCCAGACAGACTGTCTCTAGTCTTCTGATAAATAGGCTGATAAATAGAGTTTCAGGTCCTCAGCTTTCTTCAATCCTTGGCATTGCAAGTGGCTTAACATTTCTAGAAATTCAGACTTCCTATTGTATATTCCAGTAAAGAGGAAGGAGAATGAAAGAAAAAAAAATCCTCAAAAGCCTTATTTCTTTTTGAGTCAGCGCCCTTAAATAGCCTTTCTGAAATTACCACACAATACTTCTATTTACATATTATGCAGGCACTTCTAGTTACAAGTCAAGTAATAGTAACAGAAGTAGTAGTAGTCATCATCTTGGCAATGTAGTTTGGAATCAGGATATGTTTTAGGGGCAGGGTCAGCAAAACTTAGTAGTGATGTGCATATGAGAATTGAAGAAATCAAGGAATTAGGGTAACTTCCAGGTTTTGGACCTGAGAAAATGGGTGTCTATAAATAACATTAAAATTGAGAAGGAAAAAACAGATTTGGGGTCAGAGAGAAAACTCATAATTTTTGTTTTGATATTATTAAGTTTGCAGTGCTTATATATGTGTTTTTAAAAGTTGGTATAAATTTAAGAGAGAGGTTAAGATTAGGTTTATAAATTGAGAGTCATTCATATAATGATATTTAAAACCGTGGAACCAGATGAGATCACCAGGGAAACAAAGTGCTGGGAAATAATTCTCCAAGACAGTTCTTTAGTTTTTTGTTTGTAACTTTTTCAAGGATGTTTGTGAAGTAAATTGCCTTGGAAGATAGAGGTAGTGTATCAACCTGGAGCAGAGATTAAATTTGCTTCCTGACCCAGATAATAAAAAGAATGACTCCACCCCAGACAGAAGTTGGGCATATTGGCTAGTAGCCTTTAAAACATCAGTTCAGGAGTTTTCTGAACATGTGGTGGATTTTTACAATAGCATCCACCTGGGTCACTTCTGCATTATCCCTGTGGGCCTTGGAGGAAAGGGGAAAATAATGGAAACATGAAGCTCCTGCTACCTGTTATATCATAAGCAATAAAGTCCTTTGTCTATGACTCAGGAGTTTGGTGTCTTTTGCTAGCATCTATAGAATTTTGGCAAGCCAATTTGTTAGCTTGCAATTAAGGTAAAACTTCAGAGTCTTCACAGTTTTTAAAAATATAAAGAAGAGAAAAAGAGTAATATCTTGAACTAGCCAACATGTACAGGTCAAGAGAGATTGAGAATCCAGGAAAGGAAAATAAGAAGGAATAGCCAGTCATATCAAAACAAACAAGAATTTTTTTACTTTTTTTCATGGAATCCTATATTTAAGATATATATTTCAAATAGGATGAAATTTTTGTTCTGATGTCAACTGTTTGGAAAGATAATTGACCACTGGATTCAGCAAGTTTTAGGAACTAGTTAAGGAACTTAACTAGACCTACGACTAGTAGAGATTTATGTTGAGAGATTAATAATCTATACCACTGTCTATAAATTATTTATGTATATGTGAAGAAGCAATCTCTTTAATAAACAGTGCTAATGTCACACAAATAATACAGATATTTATGGCCATCTGGGAAGGTTATTTTTTAAACCTTTTTATTTTGAAATAATTATAGATTCACATGCAGTTGTAAGAAATGATATAGAGAGATCCTATTCTACTTCACTCAGTTTTCTCCAGTGTTAACATCTTGCATAACTGTAGTAAAATACATAACCAGGAAATTGACATTGAAAAAAATTCATTGACCTTATTTGGATACCACCAGTTTTACATTCATTTATGGGTGTGAGTGTATTTAGCTCTATGCAATTTTATCATATATGTAGATTTATGGGATCACCATCACATAAGATTCAGAACAGTTCCATCACAAGAATCCCTTGTGCTACCCTTTTATAGCCATAGTCAACACCTTCCTTCATCAAATAAAAATTAGCCAAATGAAACAGAGAAAGAGAGAAGTGGGCAGAGAGAGAGAGAAAGTTATGTGGCATGAGAATGTGTGACAAGCATACAAAACAGTAACTTTAACTCTCTGTTGTTAATTTATGTTCCTTTGCTTTATTATGAGTATACTTATTTGCTCTGTTTTGGGGGGGAGAAAAATTTGTATGGTAGATAGCTAGATAATAGATGGATGAATGATCAATGGCTCAAGCAATAAAATAAGTACTTTTGAAATTTTCAGCCTCTTATTTTTATCAGTTGTAATCAATCCTCAGCAATTTGCTATACATATGTTAAGTGTCTTCCATTTATTTAAAAAAGCTAAGTTCCGATAAACGAAGACTATATGATCAATGCAAATACCATCTTTTATCCTGTCCCAGATAGCTGGTTATAAATCATGATATGACTGGATCCAATGGTGTGATTTAAATGACAGTGCTTTGTAAATAGACCACTACTATATAAATATTTTTATTATATAACTTAGAAAGGAATATATTCCATAAGTCAGATAAAAAGCCATGTCAGTTCAAAGTGAGAGAGAAAGAGGGAGAGAGGATACTTCGCTGGAAGATAGAAGAATATAGTACAGAAGCCATAACTCACATCTCCAACTTTTCTTTCCTCCTGCCCAAGGGAAGTTCTCTTTGACATACAGCAGGGAAATAAGATTGGACAGCTTTTCTTGTGTTCATCTAGTTCAGAATCCTTCTTAGCACTGATAGTCTTTTGCCAGTGATACCAAATTTTTCATCAACAACATTCCTGTATGTCTGGTCACCAGATAGAACCCAGATTCATGATTAACTACTATTCTACTGGAGTCGGTGAGGAGATGAAGTGAGAAGGACCTCCAATTCTATATTTCTCTGACCCTTCAGTCTCCTCTGAGATTATCAAACCATGTTGTACAGAAAAATGGAACAATTCCAAAGGGAAAGTACAATGGAGAAGTAAGAAATTAGTCTCTCCCTACTGTAGCCTACACCTTAGGTCTCAAAGGAAAGGAATCTTTGAGAGTTCTTCTAATCCATCTGCTCCTCTCTACCTAGGTTCGCCTTCCTTGGCTTTATTCTCTCTTTCCCTTCTTCAAGTCTCTTCATCCAAATCTCTACCTACACTCCTGGAAACACAGCTTCTTCTCCTGTAAGAGGAAATCTTGTTCTCTTCCTGCACTAGATTTGAGTTGGTCTATCAGAAGGAATCCCTGAATTTCAGCAATGATGTCTTTTTACTCCCCAAGTTTACAAATGAGTCAGGGACTCTAGAGCCCCTTCTGTAAGGTCTTTATGGATCATCTGGTCAGGATCTCTATTCTCCCAGCCATGTCAGGTAAAGATATGCCAGTTCCCTTAAAGTTTCTGTTCAGTTATGCACATGCACATTTCCAAGTATAAATATTAATTTTCACGGATGATACAGTTTACATCCTTATTAAAATTTTTTGTTTTATCAGTTAACAAATCAACTGGCCCTTTTTCTAAAGTCATGAGGTCCACTTAATATAAAGATTAACCTCAAAAGCTTCTCCCTTTGCAGACAGTCCTACTCTGGTATAAAATGGCAGTGGAGAAGGGGTAGCCTGTTCTTCTCTTTACAGTTGCCTTATGAGCTGATGTCAAAGATGGGCTATAGGGGCTTCCCTGGTGGTGCGGTGGTTGAGAGTCCGCCTGCCGATGCAGGGGACACGGGTTCGTGCCCCGGTCCGGGAAGATCCCACATGCCGCGGAGCGGCTGGGCCCGTGAGCCATGGCCGCTGAGCCTGCGCGTCAGGAGGCTGTGCTCCGCAACGGGAGAGGCCGCAACAGTGAGAGGCCCGCGTACCGCAAAAAATAAAAAAAGATGGGCTATAGAAATGGAGCAGGATTAGCATTCCTCGAAGGTGAAAAACATGAGCACCCACATATAAAATCAGAAAGTTGTGGGAATTACAAGGAAGCAGTGAATAATTCTGTTTTGCCAGATGATAGTGGCATGGAAAACAGTGAACTCAAAACCTAGGAAACAAGTCGAATTACTGAAAACTTTTATAGAAAAGACAAGATTATAATTAGTCTTTAGGAACCCAAAGGAAGCAGCATGCATGAAAAGGCTAAAAAGGACTGAAGTAAAGTGAAACTGGACACAGTGAGATGATTAAAACAATCCTGGTGAGAGAGCCCTGGAATATCTTTCGTTCATATTACCCCCAAGAAAAGAAATGTCTTTCTACTGAATAGGAATACAAAATAATGACTGAATTTTATAGCCAGATTCTGAACAAGTAAACATACAAAACAAAACAATATGAGAGCTAGGGATTTTGCAAATTGTTAACTTTCCCAGAATACCAAGATATAACCTTTTAATATATTAAAGGAAAAAAAAGATATTATCTGAAATATTTATCTTTATTTTCAGATAGCACCCAGGTCTTAAGAGAATATGGTGAGGCATGCTAATCAGTTTAGATAAACTTGGTAAAATATATTTTGATTCCTTTGGTTTATCTGATATGAACACTGACATTCAAGTGTACTACTGTAATTATTGAGCTATAAATAATATATTCTGTACTGCTATAAATATGTTAGGGGTTTATAAAATTCCTATTCTTGCTATGAAAATTATAATAAAAGTTGCTAAAATATATTACTCATAATAACTTTAAAGCAATGAGTGCTTTTTGTTCCATTTTACAGATACAGAAAATGAGGTTCCCAGAACCTGGGTAAATTATCCAAGTTAATAAGGGGGGGGTGGGCAGAGCTGTGGTTTCAAAATGGTTCTGTCTCCAAACAGTGCTAACGTTTATAAGAAGAGTTATGTATCAAAATTGTTATCAAAGACATGTTAATTTTAAGACTTAGCAACTTCATTCAAAATATCAGTTTATTGGGCCTTCAAAGCAAAGACTCACTGTTATTAAAACCATCTGTGAAGCTGTTTAAAATTACAAACAGGAATAGATGCACTCTTCGTAGTATATTTGATTTAGTTCAGGAAGATATTTCCAATCTGAAAGAGAACCTGTGTTATCCAGTCTCAGGCTGGCAAACGCACAACATTGTTGCTCCTTCTTACTCCAAACGTGACTACTATTTAAATCCACTGCTCAATAATACACTCAATTATTTTGGGTGGATAAATCAGCAAAGCAAGAATTGGATCTTTCTCCTTACCCCCGTTTTTTCAGGTTCATTACTAAACTGCATCAGAAGATTTTTCCCATTTTCCTCCACCCTCTTAAGGGCAATTTATTCTAACTTTTCTTCAACTGAGGTAATACTTCTTTCTTTGAAAGAGAACTCTAGAAAACATTAAGACATAGGCAGCCATTTTTCCATCAAGTCCAACTCATAACTTACAATGCGAGTCTTCCCATTCACCCTGTCATCCTTAACTATCAACATCGAAATGGGATTTCAGGTGAGGATCTAATACACAAATACATTAATGTATAAAGAATGTATTATATGCATTTTAATAGAAGGTAAAATGCCTAGGCCTCAGAAAAGGATTTAAATTATGGAATTTAGACCTTGGAAAGATAGGGAGAGCTCTTTTGGGAAACGGAATGCAGTATAGAGAGTAAAGTCATGGATATCTTTTTATTCCCTCTAAAGTCGCCAAACTATGCAGACAATTATATCCCTTAAAAGTAAATGAAGCCCTGGTGATTTCAAAGTGTTGACATAGGCTATTCCTGCTAGAAGAAACTTTGCTGACACACAGAACACTAAGTCAACTACAATAATTATACTTTTAAAACCTTAATCCACTTCCTCACAAGCCATCCAGATAATCAGTAAAACACTAGGAAATGAGCTTTAGGAGACAGCTGCCTCATCAGAACACTGATAACAGAAACACAACTTTAATTTTAAAAACTAAGAAAAGCTTGATAGAAGTTAGCTGAAAATAAACCATATGTAGGACAACATATGAAATCTATTTTATGACCCATGAACAGTGGTCAATGAACTCTTTTAATAGAAGAACCATGTATTTATCATTGAAAATATACTTTCTGTGTGTAGAACATTTCTTATGCCTCTTCTCACATCAGTTAGGCTCATTTTTTTTGCTTCAGCCATTGCTGTGGAACCCAGTTGTACACAAATGCAACCCAACCTCACCTAGCTTGAGCTAATATGATTGGACCTCTTGTTTTCTGCCCTGGGGCATATCCACCACCATCATACAGGATTCAGTAGCTCAATTAAACATTCTAGCCCATGCATAAGACAAAGCTGGAGGTATGAGGTGTTTACGCTCCGTAGGGTAACCCCTGACAAATGGGGGAACTGAATGGAGCCAATACAAATAGTCCCTCATTCATGTCTCAGGCAGAGATGTAATGCTGAATAGAGGGCCTTGAGTTGGGTTGAGGCCCAATCACCCTCAGTGGTAACCAGCTGAATGGTGTATTCTTGAATAGCTTTCTCTCCTTCCCTGTGTCATTCTTTCTAGATCCCCTTCTTGTTTGTAACCAGCAAATTTCTTGCACACAAGGTCTATTCTCTCATTTGGAAATAGCTGGTTTTAGGAGTGTCCCTAATAGTAGCAAACAGACTGGTCACTTGTCCAGCGACCTAAAGAAGAAAGATCAGAAGATGGAGGGCAAGGAGTTCTGGGAAAGAGACATTATGGATGGATGGATGGGAGTGGGTAAATGTGAAGATCTTTAAGCATATGTGAATTCCAACAAGAAAACATCTAGAGTAGAAGAGACAATAAACAACCAGTGCATAAGAACATATATCAGAAATACATAACAAACATGTCCCCACGAAGAAGAGCATGCTTTTCCAATAGAACTTAGAGCCTTGTTTGGTAGACATTTGAACCTGTAATTATAGGCACACTCAACACCTAAATGTCTATACATGTTCTCAAAGGGAAAGAAAATCCTGTAATGACTATTTCACAGCACCTGTTCCCTTTTTCTGCTGAAGGCATTAATTTTTGGCATGCCTGACACAAAATCTCTGAAAGTTTTAGAGATATGAGATGTGATGCCTTAGTGCACCTCCACACACACACTCACAATGTTATATTTCCTTGAATTATAGAAAAACACAAAGCAACATAGATCTGTGTGAGAAAATCTATGCAGGTTACTCACATTTAAGATTTGAAAGAAGGGAAGGATTATTGGGGTGAGATTAGAGATAAATTTCAAACTGGCTTTCAAAGGAAAGGAAGAATTTGCAAGAGCAAATTCAAGGGCAAGGGCAAAGTTAAAGGTACACAGGAAGAGATTAGCATGTGTGGTGGAAAAGGAGAGCTAATATGTACTGTGCTCTTTGGATGAGACAGGTTATATCCTTGGTCATATCCAGTCCATGCCCCTCTGCAACTGAAGTCCTACCCTTTGTCTTAGCCTCTCTCATTTCAAAAATTGTCAAATTTATTCTTATAGGTGCTCAGGTAAAAATTTGGGAGGGCTAGCTATCTATAAATCTTATGGGCTCTGCTTTCAATATATATCCTGAGTCTAGCACTCTCTATCACATCTACCACAAGTAGTCTCCTCTAACCCACAATCATGTCCCTCCTGGACAATTGCTACAGTCTCCCAGTCGGTATTACTGCACCCTCCCTTACTCTCCTATAGTTTCTTCTTCCACAAGAAGCCAGAGGAACAATTTCTTAAAATCCCAAGGCACATTGCGTTACTGTTCCACACAAAACTCTCTAATGGCTTCTCTTCCTGACTAAGAGTAAAATCCAAAATCTTTCCTATGGCTTCACAAGGCTTGGCACTCCCCCCATCCCCTCAGCTACCTCTCTAATCTAATCACTGACCACTGTCCTTTTGCCAACTTTGATCCAGACACGGTTGCCTCCTTGCTATTCTTTAAACCTGTCAAGCACACGCCTGCCTTAGGGCTTTTGTACTCACTTATTGGTCTCTCTAAAAAAAACACCACTCTTCTCCATATGATAACCACTTGGCTAGTTTCACTTTATTGAGTCTCAACTCCTCTCTCAAATACCACCTCCTGAGAGATATCTTCCATGATAACTACATCTAATATAGCAGTTCCATTTACTCTCAATGCCTTTACCTTGCCTTATTCTCCTTTAGAGAATTTATTACTGCCTCTAATGCTATGTATTTTTTTATTATTTATCTCTTCTCACTAGAATTTCATCTCTATAAGAGCAGGGATTTTGTCTATATTTTCTTCATTGCTGTATGTCCAGAATCTACAATGGGATTTGGCACATAGCGGTTAGTTTACAAATATTAAGTGAATAAACATTACTTTAGTTCTTTCAAAACCTTATGAGATAGGTAGCATTCCCCATTGTGCTAAGAGGAAACTGTACACAGAAATATTAAATGCCTTTACCACAGTCAATAGCTAATAAGACTTATAATTCAGATTTATATGTAGGCTTCAGAGTCTACATTTTTAATGACTCCTTTACACTGCGTTTCGAGGATGGGACTATAAGAAGAGGAGGTATAAATGAGCAGAAGCTGCATATTAGCAAGTAGTAAAAGGTAAGGTTTGATAAATTATATTTTCACACTAGGACATAACATAAAATTCCCCACATTTAAATTCCTCATCTATTAATGCTTGACTCAGGGTTACAGGAAGTTTATTCCAACCCATAAATATAAATTTTAAAAGAAATTAAAGACAATTACTGCTGAGATTTTAAATGTTACACATTTTATTACTTTATTACAATAGCATGAAATAAATATCTTGAACATGTCTTCCATTAAAAAGACTTCTAGGGCTTCCCTGGTGGCACAGTGTTTGAGAGTGCCTGCTGATTCAGGGGACACGGGTTCGTGCCCCAGTCCGGGAAGATCCCACATGCCGTGGAGCAGCTAGGCCCGTGAGCCATGGCCGCTGAGCCTGCGCGTCTGGAGCCTGTGCTCCACAACAGGAGAGGCCACAACAGTGAGAGGCCCGCATACCGCCAAAAAAAAAAAAAAAAAAAAAAAAAAGACACCTAGTATTTAAGTCTTGCAATTTCTCACAAGAAAAAAAATTAAGAGTAACAGATTATGCTATTGCCAGAGAAAAAAAATTACTGTAAATATAATTTAGGAACTACTATTTGCTAACAGCTGTTATTTGGAAGTGCCGATGTAAGAAACTATTCATTTCCAGAGTCAGTATCACACACTTCAGAATGATGTCAGTCAGCCTGATGAAGACTGGGGCTGTAATCTGAACTCCCATTATTAACTAGAGTCACTGCTAAATATTTAGTACTGAATGATTCTGCTAAATTGTGGTCATTTAGCTGAGAAAAATCATCTGAAAATGCTAGCATGCATGCAGGTGGTGTAACAATGACTAATTTTTTTAATCCTAAAACATTTGTTAAATAAATCAATAAACTGTTAGAAAACTTAGAAGCTATTCTCAGTTACACTGGTAACTATAAGGTGTTTTTTATCAGTGTTTTTTCATTTATAAAATAGGACAATTTAATTAAATGCCTTCATTTTTTGCCCTGGTCACATGCTCTGCATGCTTATCTAGACTCTGAAGTACACAATTTCTTATACTGAAGTGTCTTTAGAAGCCATTCTTTACTCTCCAAATTTCATCAGTAGCTAATGTTTTTTTAGTTGTCCCAAGAAAATCAGCTTTGTCTCTGCATAAACACGATAAGCTTCACTTGGGCTTAAATTCTGTTTGATCATTCTTTGTAACTCTAACAGCACAAAATTCAGTAGTCTATGATTTGTTAAAAAAAAAAAAAAGACGTGAATATTAGCTTTTCTTAAGTTGCTCTATATGAGGAGAAAGGTAGCCAAATGAGATTTAATTTAATTAGCACCTATGAAAGGAGGCCTAATATCTCTTAATTGGAATGGAATAAAATGATATACATACCTAAAGAGTTGGTATGTAACAAATCTCAGCGTGATGCTATGTTAACAGTTTGAAAACAATATACAGAAAAGAGAATCAGTGATCTTAAAGATAATTAATAGAAATTTCCCAAACTGAAATGCAAACAGAAAAACAATGACAAAAACAGAACGTTCAAGAACTATGGGAAAATTGCAAAAGGTGTAGCATACACATGGTTGGAATACCAGAAAGAGAAGGAGCACATAACAGAGTTAAAGAAATCAATGAAGTAAAAATGGACAATTTTTTTCTAAAATTAATAGTAGACCATTCATCCAGAAAGCTCAGAAAGTACCAAGCAAGATAAATATTTTAAAAATCTACATCTAGGCATATCATATTCAAATAGAAGAAAACCAAAAACAAATAGCATCACACTACTGTATTAATCCTCGTTCTGGTCTAAAAAGAGGTTTCTAAACATTTTCAAAAAGAGTGCCTTCTTGAGATTAAATCTGATGGAAACTCAACTGTAAAACATAAGAATGTATAACAGAAGAGCTGCACTTGTGTAAGGGAAGTTTGATATGGGAAGGATAACACTGCGGACTTTCTGTGCACACACCCATATTCTAGGACAGCTCTGTCCAATAAAACCAAGATGTGAGCTATATGTGTTATTTCAAATTGCCTAGGCACCACCATCTTGGTGAGTTTCAGTGTCTTCCTGTTGATTTTTCAGCAGTTAGTTGTGATTCGAGTGCTCTCACAAGAGGGAGAGAGTGCACAGCCTTCAACTCTGCCATCTTCTACATACCCATGTTCTTCTAAACATAAGTTTTTGAAATTAAATTGACTAGCCATTTTTAACTTTTGACTTAAATTAAGTAATGTTAAAATTCTAACAAAATTAAAATTTTATGTAAAATAAAAAATTCTGTTCCATAGTTTCACCCGCCACATTTTAATTGTTCAATATTTATGTATGGCTAGAAGCTGTCATATTGGACAGTGAAGTTCTAGAGTTTCACAGAATACACTTTAAAAACCACTGGCCTAATCAAAATATTTCTCAAGACTATCATTCAAGAGACTAATACCTTGCTCACCAAGAAGCATTCTTCTTCGTATTTGGCATCTGGGTGCACTGATAAAATCTTGTTCCTAGACCTATAAGGTGGAATTTCAGACCAGACTTAGTTAAATTCACTGACATAGTAATATCCTGTGAAGTATCTTGGAATCCAGCTAGTTAACTAAAATTGCCCTGGCAATGTTCCCTTTCAGCATGCAATATTACTTTCAATATGTCAACATAACATCACTCTGAGATTTGTTCATCACACAGATGGCAGTGTCAGCTCCTTAAATTAATCAGCCTACCCCAAAAGACATAATAAGTATGAAATAGATTGGGCAGGAGTTATTCTCCAAAGGCTTGTCAATCCACCAGCTTAAAGCAAAGCTGATCACTGCTCTAATAGTTGCAAGTAGTTGCTGAAGATAGGCAAATAACTCCCAGATGGACTGTTAAAAGGAGGAAGAACTGAATCTGCAAAAGCATAATTGCAAAGTGCATTATAATTTCAAGTAATGTAGAGCCAATAGAGGGTACAGTAATATGAAGTGAAGCAATCAAATGAAATTAATGCTATCTTAACTTAGGTTACTGTAGTTCGTGAACTGTGAAAAGTAATTCTTCAGGAAGCACTAAATCTTGAAAATGGTGGGAATCTTTACAAGGATGGGCTTCACTTGGAATTTTAACTGGTAAAATCTTGGATACTGGACATGGATCTATTAGTAAAGGAACAGAGAGGAGGAATTCACTATGGAACACTCTTCTTTCTTTCCTCTTCTTTTCTGTCTTGGTCCTTCTATAACCATAGAGAGTGCAAATGAACTTAGACATGGCGACTTAACTTGCATTTATTTCACTTGAACACAATCTCCCTCAGTTATCCCTGTGTTTTACATAAATTTATAAGTATTGTGAAAAGAAGTTCCACTTAATGGAATTAGAAATCATATAGTTTAGATATAAGAGGAACAATAATAGATTTCAAAGATTAGATAGTATCCATGTGATTTCATTTGCTCTATTATAATCATAATTTTCCCCTAGCCATTTTGGACACTTACATCAAATAACAAATCCATGCACTACTTTAACATTAGAGTTACTTTTTAAAAAAGTAATAATTACAGTATTTGATCATGTCACCTACTTCTCATAAAAAGAATAAATTCCCCCCAAATCCTGAGTAGCATGGTCAAGGCTTTTCACAATATGTTTTTAATTTTTCTTTCCAGATATATCTTCCATTCTAATCTATGTACCCAGGGGTTAAACCCAAAATATATAACAGCTATGGTAAATTTAAAAATTGATCCTAGACATCTTTGGTCTGAACCAGGCTCTTTGAGATCCTCTGCTATGCCAGGCAAGTTTTCCTTTAACTGTTAGATCCTGAGAGGTACACTGAATCCCAAGAACTGTCCCAAGCTGGACGAAGCAGAGTGACATATCTGAAGGTCTAGGGCTGTGACTATTTATCAGATGAAATCACAGCATTTCAATATTTTAACACCCAGAATGTATCGTTGTGTATCAGCTGAATGTCTGAAATTCACCTTGAATTACAAATTTCCAGCTTCTAACCATTCCTCATGCATGGGATCAAGAAAGAAAATATTTCTTGAACTGAGTGAAATTAAACTATGCTATGAATTTTCTTATTTCTCAATGTTTGCTCATAAGATTTCTCTTAGATTACTTTTTAGTTTTTCCACAATCTACCTTCAACTCATCTTTTGTGAATCAGCTACAACACCAGCTCTGCTCTTAAGCCTTCCCAGAATCCTACAGTTACAATTAAAGGCTGCCTTCTCCTCAGGATAACAATAATTAAAGTATACCCCTAATGACAGCTACCATAGGAAGACTTTAATTATGCTTACTTCTAAATGTGTTATGATAGTGTTTCTGACTTATTCACTTTGTAAATCTATAATGGGAGCCTAGCTGAGTGCCTTTCCATAATAATAGTGCCAAATAAAGAAATTTAAGAGGAGGCCACAAATACTGGATGAGTAACCATATTGAAAATTTATATCCATTCAAGAGTGTACAAATAACTCTTTTATGTATATTAAACCTAATGAGTTTATTCTCTCAGGAAAAGATAAACAATTGCAAGCACAAAGAAGAGAAATGCAGAACTAAGTTCTTCTCTTTAAGATGAGAGCTATATGCTAGTACTAAGCCCAATTTTTATACTTTTATATTTCACCCTCAAACTACTTTAATAATTCAGAATGGTATAATTTACTTTCAATAGTGGAATAAATACTGTAATGACCCTTCTACTGGAAAGGAAAAGAAACATAATTTTTTTTGCATTGTAATACTGTTTTTTTCTTGACTTCCTGCTGAATAGGTCATCCAAGGGCAAGATCAAGTAACTTGAAGTCAAACTTTGTTAGTGCAGTGATGTCAATTTGCAAGAAATCTGTAAATCTCATTATGCTTTCTTTTCAAGATGATCTTCCTATAACTCCCATTTTGCTTTTATATTTTCACATATTTTATGTATAAAGATTCACTGAAAACTATAAGAATTATTCCAACTTTAGGGCAAAATTGCTCTTTTAGCTCCATACAGAGAAAGAACATGGCAACCTCATATCCATTACAGGCTTACTTTCCACCTCTCTTTCAAGATATTCACTGCATCAAAGATTAGAACTCACTTTCGAACTAAAGTCCATAAATGCAATACACAGTTCCTATTCTAGCCAGTATATCCTCAGCTTCTTATTTATTTGGTTCTAAGACAGAATAGGGTAATTCATTAAAAAAGTGCTCTATCTTTTCTTTCTCATTGATTCTTCATTTGTTTCCAATCTCTGAGTTTCCCAGCTCTCTGTTATAAATGTCTAACTGTGAATGATCAATCTCTTATTGCTACTTTCTATTTTCTAATTTTTGACTTTTCATTTCAATGTAATACCTTTTAATAAGGACTATTATATACCTGCATGCAGTTTCCACCAGCCTAGTTGGTAGAAGTGACTTACAGTGTTCGTTCTATCATCCATACCAAGAAATTTCTTTACCATACCTGTGCCTCCTTCCCCTTTCACCTCTGATACATACACACACCAAATAAGGGAACAACTAATGTTCCCCTAAAAAGTCTTTCAATATCTCATTTTGTCAATCCTTTTGTTTCACTATGATATACTGTTACTAAAGTAGTTACAGGGGCAAGTACATAAGCTAGTGAATCTTTTCTAAAGTTGGTGCACATGTATTCTTTAGTTTTTAGTTCATATTTTCACTGAAAATTAATGGAATCACAACATATTTGGTATATTTTTGTAGCTCATTTCATGTATATTTAACTTTCATGTTTTCAACAGTTTAAATTATTATTTTTTTTTTAACATCTTTATTGGGGTATAATTGCTTTACAATGGTGTGTTAGTTTCTGCTTTATAACAAAGTGAATCAGTCATACATAAACATATGTTCCCATATGTCTTCCCTGTTGCGTCTCCCTCCCTCCCACCCTCCCCATCCCACCCCTCCAGGCTGTCACAAAGCACCGAGCCAATATCCCTGTGCCATGCGGCTGCTTCCCACTAGCTGTCTACCTTACTGCGTTTGTTGCTGTGTATATGCCCATGACTCTCTCTCGCCCTGTCACAGCTCACCCTTCTCCCTCCCCATAACCTCAAGTCCGTTCTCTAAGAGGTCTGCGTCTTTATTCCTGCTTTACCCCTAGGTTCTTCATGACATTTTTTTCTTAAATTCCATATATATGTGTTAGCATACGGTATTTGTCTTTTTCTTTCTGACTTACTTCACTCTGTATGACAGACTCTAGGTCTATCCACCTCATTAAATTATTTTTATTTTTATTTCTCTGAGGCATTTAGAAAACAAAGTGAGAAGGTTGGTGGGAGGGAACACCTTACAATAGATTTATGTTTGGGTAGCAAAGTAGGAACTAAAAGGCATTTTATGTCTAACTCATATTATTTTTGCTGCAAGTTAAGCCTTTCTCCACTTGTTTGTTAAGATGAAAATAATTTAAATTATTCTCTAAAGACATGTGCCAATGTAGAAAACGTTAAAAGTTTTCCTGGAACAGATACATTTTCTTCCATATTCCATCTTCTATACTTTCCATATACTTTATCCTGAAAAGTGACAAGAGAATAAAAGAGACTCTAAAAATTATTTGTACCAGTGAGTGCACTAAAACAAATGAACGCTTGTTAAATCTTGGTCTTGAAATTTTTTTTTTTTTTTTTTTGGTACACAGGCCCCTCACTGCTGCGGCCTCTCCCGTCGCGGAGCACAGGCTCCGGACGCGCAGGCTCAGCGGCCATGGCTCACGGGCCCAGCCGCTCCGCGGCATGCGGGATCCTCCTGGACCGGGGCACGAACCCGTGTCCCCTGCATCGGCAGGCGGACTCCCAACTACTGCGCCCTTGGTCTTGAAATTTTATGAAAAAGCATAAAAATAATTTATATAGATATGGCTATAATTACAGATTACAAATGTCAAAAAATTTTCTAGCCTCAAGTCTTCCTTAAGACCCAAAAGTGATACATTATAATTTTCCTTCTAGCAAAAAAACTAGAAATTTCAAAAATTACTCTTGCTTAATCTTTCCAGTGGTTTACAATACAAGTCAGAAAAAATAATTGTTATGACTTACACAAGTTCTTTCTGCTATACTTTAAACTTTTAGCTTCTTGTTTTTTACTGAGATGGAGACAATCACCACCCTCCTAGAGTATTTTATTAGATACTTAGACGAAATAAAACAATTACCTAGGCATCTTTGTTTGTTTTATTTTAGTAGACCCAATATTCGTATTTTGACAGCAATCCCCTGGACACTTTCTCATTCATCTTCTGATTTCACACTTTTTCACTGCATACTGACTTAGGAGTGAAGGCAGATTTCTCTTTTAGAAGATTTACGGGTGTTTTATTTTGTTTTTGTGTTTGAGGTCCAGCTAGTTGAAGACATCTCATCCCACAGGAATGGGTTAATCTATAAACATATTTTGAATGCTTTTTCCCCCTCTTTGTTCTTACCCGATTTTAACTCTTATACCCCACCTCATTATAGAAAGCAATGAAAAGAACATTTTAAGAAACACCTTTTCCATTTTTTATGGAAGCAAAGAAAAGGAAAGAGATTACCAACAGTTTATGACATTTCCTAAAAACAAGTCTAGTCTAATCAAGACATTTAGCTTCCAGGTAATGCCCAGGGCTCTAGATTCTCAACATTCAGAAACAATGTGTCTGATCAGGACCCAAGGGACCAGCCTGGCTTACATACAATCTGTAGGCAGCTGGACTAGCCTGAGGATAAATTTTGATATTCAAGTTCACTTTGCAATGGATCTAGGTGTCTTAAATCTCTGTAATGTTTTTGAAATTACCTAAATTTCTCAAATTGTCTCAGAAATGAATAAAATTTCCTTGATTTGCTTTACCCTGATAGCAGATCCTTGATTCTTTCCATCCCATGTCCAGTTTTCTAAAATGTACTGGAATTAGACAAGTTTCCCAGACAAGGATGTGACAAGTACAATCAGTAGACTGTAAGTATATCAGAACTAAGGGCTCAATAAATACTTAAAAAAATAATTTATTGTATATATAGTTTCAATTTATAGTGCCAGAATACAAAGACCCAGAATAGGCCTTTCATTACAGGCATATACACCAATATACAGTGACACCAAGCACGTGAATTTTTTAAGCTGACAAAGGAAATTACCATTTCTACCTGATTTCTAAAATAGAAGTCATGAAAACAAAAATACATCTCCCACCATTTAATAACTTTGTTTGAAATACATGTCTTGAGCTTGTCTTTCAACAAACTGGGAAGAACAATTTCTCTTCTATATTGGGCTCTATCTTCTGTCTTGGTGACTTTGTATCTTTCAAGCCTTTCTTACTCCTTCTTGCTCCCTAGCAATTTCCTCACTTGGCAACACTCTGGGAAGGCCCAGATATTTTCCTGTTTGACAGACCAAGGTACCTTTATTCTGTCATCTTAGGGAAAGTGTTGAGTAAATGAATGGATACAGCTCAATGTGATTTTCTCCCAAATGATTAAAACAGATAAAGTATATAAAGATTTATGAACTGTAGAGTTCATTCATTCAACAAAAATGTACTGAGTCTATTATCTACCAAACCATATGTATTCCCATAAGTATGATCCACAAAGAACATTTAGGTTAGGAAGATTACCATTGAATAGAATGTTTTGGAAAACATATTAGTACCTTTCAAATTTATTACAAGTGTTAATGCTTCATACATGAAAAATCTATGTATAATATCATAAATGTGTATAGTTTATAGTTAAAAGGGAATTCTTTCCTTATTATCTTGCAAATAAGTATCACAGAATATTAGGGCTGAAAGAGGCCTAGATATTACTAGGTCTTACAGTTTAACACATGAAGATATCAGGTAGAAAAGGTAAATGTTACACAATTAATTATTGAAAGACTTGGAACTTAATCTCACATCTCTTGATTCCAAGCCCAAATTCTCTTGCAAAAATAATAAAAACAATGTTTTCTAACAGGCTATTTTATGATACTATATGCTATTTCTCAACAATAATTTAAAATTATTAACAATGAGATTTTTTTTCATGACTCTCAAAAGTACACAATTTTATCAGCATTACCCTGGGTAAAAAATTCAGAACAAAATTTGGACTAATAGTAGTCTATAGTTCAATGAAAGTATTTCATATTTTAAAAGCCTTTCTGTTGTTATCAGTTTAAATAAGGTCAAACCTTACACATTGCTTTGGTATCAGTAGACTTTTTATTTTTTTAATGCTACTGTTAATATAGGAGGTTCAATCTGATTGACAAGGATAGGGGAACATGAGATGCCCTTTGAAATTACTTAATTCTCTCTTTTTAAGTCAAGAGAGAATTAATCATAGTCTTTATTTAGTAGAGAAGGTAGATCATCGACCTTTCTATTTTAACAGTCTCACCTTATGACCCAGCTGAGAATCTTGCTCCACAATTAACTATGTTAACATGGGGCAGCACAGAGTTACCATGCTCTGTCATATGAGAAGGCACATGTCTTCCTATTTGGGAACATTTTCCTGTGCTGAGTAGTCTTCGTGCCATTTAGGTTAATGAATTATTACCATCTAGGTAAACTACTGGGACTTTATAATAAACATGAACTTCGTTTGATCTTCTCTCAAAATTAAGCCATATATATTTTTTATTTAAAATTAATTTCCTCTAGGATTATGAGAAATATTGTTGATGGCATTTGATATCCAGACGTCTTTACCTTTTAATACCATATAACAGCAAAGCATCATGGAATTAGATTCCTCATCTTATGAATAATTAAGCTCCTTTTTTACCAATCTAATTTGTCTCAATACTGAAGTCTCTAGATTTAGCTACAAAAAATCTAAAATTATCAAGACAATTATGCAGCAGGAAAGAGCTAATATTTCTAGATATTTAGGTGAAGCAAAAGGTGAGCAAAATTTAGGTTAATGAAAGTCAAACTCAAAATGAAATCAAAGAACTCAGAATCATAATGGTGTAATTGAAGGAATTTCAAGAAATGAAATATATGTATTTTCTCACAACCATTACAATGATAAAAATAAAGTATTACTCCATTGACAATCACATCTTGACTACTATGCAATGCTTGGCGATGTATTTGCTCAATTAATCTCATTATAATTTTTTTATGAAATACTCATCAATAGGTATATAATACTATCATGTGAAACTTATAGGCTTAATTTTAAAACATATACATTTAAAAAAGAAAATATTTTACTGATGCTATATGTTTATTTATAATTATCATATATAAATATATATAATATTGATGAGAAAGTAATTTTATTATATTCAAGAAGAAAAATATTAGCTGTTAAAATATTCTTGTTAGTTTAGTAGTAAAAAACAAATCAGTAAATTAAGGGAAATATGTATAGATTAGCAGAACATTTTAAAGAAAAAGAACAGCTCTACTGTAGACCTAGGAAAACAGGGGCTCCTGTTCTGGACCCGGTCTTTAGAGTTTCCAGTTCTGACCTTACCGTGGCCATGCCTCTCCCCACTGGGTGAGGAGTCAATGCAGCCAATGGGATGTGCCCACATTAAGCCTTTTACCTAGTCTAGGCCATGCTCTGGATTCTAAGACACTGGAATATCTGCTCAAATTGACTATGTTCATTTCTAGGGCCTATGCAAGTTTCTTTCTGATTCTGTCTTCTTGAGGAACAATGAAGCTGTTCATATGCCTAGCCATAGGTTACACTTGATCTTTTGTGTTACACACAATTACTGTCAAATGCAATGGTAGATTGGTAAGCAAAAGGAGGAAGGTGGAAAATGAGTAAGGATAGTGCAGACATTCACAATGTACAGTTCTTATCTTTTCTACCAGGAGACAAAACAAAAATCCCTCTCTTTGCCTCATTGGCATCCACTATCATAATCTGATGATTAGTTTGTCATAAATTGCCTTAAGGTATGATGTGTTATCCTTTGCTGAAATCATACTTTAATTTTAACTAGAATTACCAAGTTTTAACTCAGGGGTCTATATATTATGAGAATCTGTGAAGTCAGGAATTTTTTAGTAGCCCTTCATATCACATTAAATAATGTTATGATTTGTAGACAGCCAGAAAGCTCTAGGAAAAGTATCTACTAGACTGCATTGCCTTGACAAAGTATAATAAAATATGCTGTCTCTTTCTGCATGCTAAATGCCTTGCTGCACTTATTTTTCTTAGTATGATGGTTGGCATTTTACGTCGGGCTTTATTTTGTGTACAAAATGAAATCCACATGTATTAGGTGTCATTCTCAAAAGTCTTCATATTTTTTGAGTTGATCAAAGAATCGTATTAACAGATAGTCCCCACTGTTCTAAATTATACTGTATGATAATTGACCACAGTTGGAGTTACTTGTAATGGCTACAATACAAGAGCAATTAGTGGGCAGTAACACTTACAGAGAGAGCAACATGTGCTGCAAGAAAGTGCTTTTAGATCAATACAGCTTTTAAAATCTTCTGAATTTTAGGGGAGAAAAAGAACTTGTGATGAACAGAGAATGTTCAACCACTTATAAACATTCCCATCACAATAATATGAACATGCCAGGGTGCTGGTACAGAAAGAAGTTCTGGTTTAATTGAGGAAAGGTTATATTTCTAATTATGTTTAACGTTTTAACTGGTATTTACTTTATAAGACAGTGCTTGAATAGTGGGCAAACTGTATAACCAAAGGTAGCTTCTCTGGTCAGTATTCTCATCCTTTGCCCCTACTCAGGAAATTTCCAAGTTAAAGGAGAATTAAATGGCATAACTTCCATTTTGTCTCATCAAATTAATTTCTACTATAGCTTATGTTGGAAATAAAGAAGGCAAAATGGAAGCTGAATGTATAATTTGTAGATTGGACTCAGTCAATAATGACATTAAAAATTTTAATACAATTAAGTTTGCCCTGAAAATGACTACATTTTTTATTTTAGATATTAATTTGAATATTATTATCTAGGCACATAAATTGGTTTAATCTAAGGCATAAAGATTTCAAAATAAAAGTTTACTCCAGCATAGGAATATGTCTATGCCCATTAAGGTTTTGTTTAATGATGATAACCTTCAGGTAAATTATTAATAGCTTTAAATGAAATCCAGTATGATGCAATCATTTCTCTTGATTACTTTTACATTTACTAAAGGATTGAAATAAAATAATCTTAAGTTCAGGAAAATATTGTTTGACAATATTAGAAACTTTCGTATTACACAATCTAAAACACAAGTGGGGCATAAGTACTCCTTGACTGATATGGATAAATGTTAGAATATTATAAAAGTCCAAATGATGGGAAAAACTTTTAATATTTCTCATTCTTCACATCATGAAAGTATTCAAGTATACCCACATTTATAGTGGAACTCTTTTCCAAAGCACCAATTCTGAATTAGGTCAAGCGTCTGAAAAATAGTTCCTATAGATTATATTAAAATTACCTTAATAAGAGAATGGTCACAAAAGTCTCTTTTTAGTTATGATGCAAAAATAATACACCTTTTTTTAACCACAGTGTTACTTAATATTTATGGAGAATATTATATTATATTAGTATTATCTTGGTTATAATGTGTGAAAATTAAGATATTATAAACAGATTATGATTATTTTTCTCTTTTTTTTTTGCAGTACGCGAGCCTCTCACTGCTGTGGCCTCTCCCGCTGAGGAGCACAGGCTCCGGACGCGCAGGCTCAGCGGCCATGGCCCACGGGCCCAGCCGCTCTGCGGCATGTGGGCATGAACCCACGTCCCCTGCATCGCAGGAGCACTCTCAACCACTGCACCACCACAGAAGCCCTATAATTTATATTTTTAATAAAATCTCAATTTCCACTTAGGCACAAAATGTTAGAACCCCTAAGTGAGCATCCTGTATTTTAATCAATTTTTTTCAATAGTAATTTTATTTTAAATATTAAATCATTTTTGATTTGTTCTTTTTTAAAAAAAAAAATTACTTGGAACTTCCCTGGCGGTCCAGTGGTTAAGACTCCGTGCTTCCACTGCAGGGGGTGTGGTCAGGGAACTAAGATCCCTCATGCTGTGTGGCATGGTCAAAATAAATAAAATAAAATAACTTGAATCTAGTGACAGAAATGATATAATTTTAGCATTAATACTGTGACTAATTACTTTCCAAAACTGTTAAGATTGGACCAACTGATGTATTAGTAAATTCTTTGATAACAAATCCCAATTATAATAGTTCGATTGAGAGTGGACTACACTGTCAAAAGACTTCAATAAAACATCCCTCCTTAACTTCATTTCCAGAGCTATGTACTAAGAACTGTGTAGATTGGCAGAGCAGTCTTTTAAGTATTCATAAATGTAAACATCAACTTCTTTTGCATGACTGCATTCCCTAATTTTCAATTTAAATACTCTTAACAAAGAAGCCTAAGACTTTGCCCCTACAATTATCCTTTATTTTGTTCTATGGGTGAAAAATGTATGTCTCATTATCCTTCTGAGAGTCTGTATAATGTTGACAAAGATGTTTAATGTTTGCACACTTCTGACTCAGTTCATGTGCCTCCCTGGGATTGGCTCAGCTCCACCCACTCCTCAGGTGTTGGCTACTTGCTTAGTAGATGAGGCCACAAAGGCAGCTGGCCCCATATCACCTGTGGTAAGGCCAGGCTTCAGGCTGGCCTCCGTGTGCCTCCATGGCAGGATTCACGACAGCTCTGTTGCCCACACTCAAACTCTGCACGTGATCGGAGGCAGTGGTTCTTCCCACTGTTCTGTAAGATATGAGACCTGGCTTTCCTAATGCCTGCTTGGGAGGTTCAGGAAAATAGGGGATACAAAAAATCCTATATTTGTAAGCACTAGTTTTAACAACCACAGCAAATACTTTGTGAGAAGTTATATAAACTACAAACTATTTCAACAACTTTTGAAAGTATTTTTCATGTACTTTTTAAAGCAGTCTCAAGACATATATCAACAATCTGTTGAGTAGAATACCTAATTTTCATAGGAATTCTTCTAAATACTTAGTAAAATATGATCAACAAATAAGACTTAGTCCCTCACCTCTTTTAGACTACAATTCAGGTTCAGGGAGGAAGACACACAATTAGAAAAGCAATAACAATGCATGCAGCACAATAATTCTTATTATGAGGAAAGCACATCATGAGACCTGATTAGGTAAAACTTGATGGAAAAAGTGATAACTATACTGACTTCTAAAGGAAAATTAAGATGTAGATAAACTGAACAAGGGCTCCATTCATTAATTTATTTATTCAACAAGTATTTATAAATACCTACCATTTACTGTGAACTTTTCTAAGCAGTAGAGAGAGATCACTGAACAAAAGAGAAAGAAACAATCCTTTGTCTTATAGACTTTACATTCTATTGGGTAGACACAGAAATTAAAAATAAGTAAATATATAATAAGTTAGGTGATAAATGTTATGGATAAAAATAAACCAGGGAAAGTGTTCAGTCGGTGCCAGGGTAAGAGCGATGGGCAATTTTAAAAAGATTGGTTAGGAAACTGTTCAAGAGGAGGTTGTATTTGGTAGTGTATTTAAAGGAGGTGAGGGAAAGAGTCCTAAATATATCTGGGGGAAAGACATTCCACGCAGAAGGAACAGCAAATGCAAAGCTCCAAAAGTAGAAGTATTCCTAACAGACCTCAAGCACCAGCAAGGAATGTAGTGGAGAGATAAAGAGAGGTCAAGAAGAATACTGGAAATGAGTCAAGGGAAGAAACAAGGAGTCAAATAATGTGGATCAAATGGAGATGTGAATTTAAATCTATGTATGAGAGTGAGATCACCAACAGATTGAGAATATGTACATAGAAGAAGAGACAACCAAGGACTAAGTCTGGAACATTTCTTTGTTAATACTCTCAGAGATAAACATCTTACAAAGGAGACTGACAAACAGACTGATGAGATGGGAGGAAAACAAGGGAAATAAATTTTTCTAAAAGCCAATAAAGAACATGTTTCAAAGAGAAGAAATGACAGTTTTGATGAATTCTACCAAAAGGTCAACATAATTTTATATGAGGATTGACCATTGAACGCAGCAACGTGGAGATCACTGGTAACTTAGAAAAGGTTGGGTTTAGTGAAGAGGTGGGGAACAAGATAAGGTGTGAAAGGAAGAAACTGAGGCAGCTTTTCTGCAGGGAGATTTGATGCAAAGGGAAACAGATAACTGGGAAGTAGCTACAGGGGTAAATGTGGCCAAGTTTGATGGCAGATGAGAATACTCAATAATAAAGAAAAATCAGTGATTAGCTTGATAGTGAGGAGATTTACTGAAGGAATGTCCTTGAATAAAAGAAAAGTGATGGGATATAGAAAACAAGCAGAAGTTTCAGCTTAGTAGAGGGGAAATGAGGAATGACATGGAGGTCTGTGCTTCTTGTAGTGATGAACAAATATGAGACAAGTGCACAGTGAGAGCAGTGGTGATGGTTGAAGGCAGTAAGTGTTGGGATATATGTGTGGGGGCCTGCTGTCTCTTCCACCTTGTCAAGTAAAGATCTGGAAACTGAGCTGGGCGAATCCAGGTTTGGCCTGTGTGTGAGATGGTGTAGATTTCTCTTAAGAGCTGATGACAGAAGTTTAGAGGTGTAAGATGAGAAAATCATATTTCCAGCTTGCAGCAATCTCTGTAAATTCCTTCTGATGGAGACATAAATGCCAGGGAGAGATTTCAAGCATCACAGGAATGTTTGCTGGCAAGAGAAAGCTTAAAACCTAAAAGGAAATACAACACAGAAACACATATGGCTGGTCCTAATTCTCAATGAGGAAAGTGACACGAAATTGAGATAAAGTGACAATATATGAATAGAACATGAAGGAACTTGGAACACATTTTAAACACCTTGGGCTTTTTCCTGATGGAACTGGGAGAATAGCTATTACAGAGACTTAAGCAGAAGATTGCCATGGATAGATTGCAGTGTGTGCAAACATATCTTACCTACAATATGGATAATGGATTGGAGACTTAGGTGGGATTTATATAGTTTCATTTAACTAATCTAAAATTTTGAATATGAAAAATGTTTTAAAAATCATTCCGATATAAGAACTATCAGAAAACTAAACATGACTTGTTCCTAATGAGAGTCAAGGGTGTTATACATAAGGTCCTCTCCTTTTGAAACCTTCTGTATGCCCATCCCCTCCTATTTCCTTTGCCTGTGCTTTTAAAGAAAGAGCTCAGGGATTATTTCCCCCTTGGACTTCCTCCCAGACTGCCAAAGCTTTTTCCTCTTCTACCGAAGCAGTTATTGCACGTTACTCAACAGATGATTCAAACATTTCCCTCCTCTCCAAAACCTAAACTCCTCAAAATCAGGGACTGTAATTTATGTATTTTTGAATATTGAATAAGTACTAACACATAGTACTTACTCAGAGATCTTTCGAACTTAATTTTTGTTAAATTTTCAGGGTGAGTTTTATGGATTATCTAGTTATATATGCAAATCTCTGGCTCCCCTTTACTAAGAACAAGAAAGAAAGAGCCATATGTTCTCTTTAAAGATATTAAAAATCAGTCCTGTTTTATATTTAATGTATGTCTCCAAATGTTCTTTTGCTAATGAAAGACAAAAGCAGCAATGATGCAAATCAGTGATTTCTTTTAAACAAACACACATCTCAACTGACATTAGCACTTTGTCAGCTAAGTTTTGATCTAAAATGTGTTCACAAATAATATTTGTATGTATATGTACATATGTATGTATACATATATACACAAATATGTAATGTACACATGTTTACATGTGTGTATATATATATGTATATATATATATTTCTTTGAGGACTTTAATCTATCATAAGAGTATATCCTACAGAGTTGTTTAAAAAGTTTCTTTTAAGGTGAAATTTGAACAAACATTCAATGACAAAAATATTTCTAGCTTTTAACATTTTACTCCTCTGAAGTCCAAGATTGGGATAAGATTTGTTAACAGCATTTTCAAAACCTCAAAAGTCACTCTTTGTTGGCATAGCACAATTTTAATTGTTTGGATATAGATTTTAACTTATTACTTTTAAATCTCAAATAACTTATTGTCAGCCAGCAAGTCATTGGATTTGATTCCTTACCCCAAAATATGTGTCAACTAAGAAGAAGTCAACTTTTTTAGTAAGTTCATGAAAAAAGTATTATTCACTTCTAAAATAGTAAAGGATCACTTCTGCTTCAAGGCAGGATGTTGGAACAGGGATATGATTTATTCTATCTTAAACAACCAAAAAAATTAGTTGAAACATATGAAACAATGGTTTTCAAGACACTGGTCATCATACAACAAAGGACAGTGATCCTTGAGAGAAAGGACAAAAGAAAGCTGCCCAGTGACTCTGCAGCTTACTGCTTTAAGAGAGTTTCCAGGTCATGACATAGATGAGGAAAACCCATGTGAAAGGGATGGACTTCCTGAGTTGAGAATCCAAGACCAGGGCAGAGAACCACAGAGCAAAGAACTGAACAGAAAGAATTGCAAAGATCTGGAGTGGGTCTCCCATGGGCATTTATACTGATCAACACATGCATTGAGTAAACTACCAAAGACCGAGAAAAGAATCACCTAAAAGGAGTTGAGGAAACAATAGTGGATGTTCCCACAGGGCCAACCAAACTGAAAAAAAACCATCAAAACTGACATGGCATTGGATAAAGCATCTGGACTCATTATTAGGACACAATTAGCTTTAGTCTAAATGCTGCTCTAGTCCTGTCTAACACATTTTAAAATTAAAAAACTGAAAGGATCAAACTGTTTCCAAGTAATTTAATTGCATTTAAGAACAAAGCGCAAATATACTTATAGGAATATAAAAATATCCAACCACCAAAAGGTAAAATTCAAAATGTATGACATTGGAACCAAATTTCCAGTCAGCAAAGGATGCAGGAAAATATGAACAACAATGAGAAGAATCAACTAATTTAAACAATCCAGAACTGACATAACTGCTAGAATTAGCAACAAAGGACATTAAAACAATTATTAAAATATATTCCATATGTTTAAAAATTAGTAAAAATATTGAACAAGTATAGTCATGGGAATTAGAAAAGAGACTCAAATAGAGCCTCTACAGATGAAAACTACAAAGCCATAGATGAAAAATACACTGGATGGAATTAACTGCAAATTATATATCACAGAAGAAAAATAACAAACATGAAGACATAATATAGTTAATCCAAAATGAAAGAAATATACAAAAAAAAGATCAGAGAATCATTGAGCTGTTCAAGATACATAAAATATATACAAAAGAGAAAAGAATAAAGAAGAAACACTAGTTGAAACCAGATAATACTGGTATTATATCATTACTTTTACTTTAAAAAATTTTGTTGGCTATTCTAGGTCCTTTGCATTTTTTATGAATTTTAAAATTAGCTTTTCAGTTACTATGAGAAAGCCTCATGGGATTTTGGTTAGGATTGCATTGAATCTATATATCAAATTTGGAGAGATTGACATCTTCCATTTGATTTTTTAATCAATGAATACAGTATAACTTTCTCTTTATTTAGGTCTTCTTCAATTAGTTCTTCAACTAATGTTTTTTAGTTTTCAGTGTTTGGGTCATACACACACTTTTTCAGATTTAGTCCTAAGTATTTTAGATTTTTAAAGCTATTGTGAATGGCAGTGATTGTTTAATTTTGATTTCCAATTGTTTGTGGCTGGTATATTTAAATACAATTGATTTTTGTATATCAATCTTATATCCTCCAACCTTGCTAAACACGCTTGTTAGTTCTTACAGTATTTTCATAGATTCCATTGAATTTCAACGTGGATGATCATGTTATAACAAGGACAGTTTTACTTCTTTTTTTCAATTTAGATGTCTGTTATAGACACAAAGACAGACATGCACAGAGGGAAGATGATGTGAAGACACAGAGAGAATACCATCTACAAGCCATGGAATGCCCAAAGCTAAGAGAAGCTTAAGAGAGAGGCATGGAACAGTTTCTCCCTCACAGCCCTTGGAAGGAAACAAGCCTGCTGACACCCTGATTTCATACTTCTAGCCTCCAGAATAATGAGACAATAAATTTCTGTTGTTTAAGGCACCCAGCTTGTGGTACTTTGTTCTGGCAGCCCCAGGAAACTAATATGCTTTATCAGCTTGAGGAATTCTTATATAACCGCACTTTGCTGAAAGATTTATCAAGAATGGATGTCCGATTTTGGCAAATGCCTGTTCTTTATCTATTACTTTGAGCATATGGTTTTCTTTATATTTTGTTGATCTGTTTAACTGTATTAACTGATTTTCAATCGTTAACCAAACATTGTATTCCTAGGATAAATGTCACTGGCCGTGATGCATTTTTCTTTTTATATATTATTGAATTAAATCTTCTAAAATTGTGTTTACTAGGTGTGTAGTATGTTCTACAATTCTTAATTAACTCAACACTTTTATAGGAACTGCAGGAAAAAATGTTTCTAAATCAAAAATACTTCTGTATAGTTGAAATATTATTAATCTGTGCACATGTCAGAAGTTGTACACTTACAGAAAGGATTAGAAGGTGTGTAAATCTGGTAATGCTATCACTGTCCATAACACGTTCTGACCCCCAGGGGAATCAATGAAATCCTGATGAACAAGTTGTGCATTTTACTCCAGCAAAGAATTTTAGTCTTCTTCCTTCTTTTATTATGTGTTATTATATTATCTGTATAATAGTTGTGTAAAGAAGTCCCTGAGGAACTATTATCAGTTGTTATACTAAAAGGACACTTTATCTGGTGACATGAGTCAATAGGTCTATCTCAAGCTACTTAGACTGAAGGTGAAAGTGTATGTTACTGAGGATATTTATAGGACAGAGAAAAGAATATATAGTCTGTGAGTGAAATTCTGAATATGATTGAATGTATGAATGACTAAAGGAATGAATAGAGATGATATAGTCAGACTTGTTTAGGTGATCTCAGAGTTCAATTTTACATGCATGAAATATACCTGCTAACTTACATCTACATCTACTAACACATCTGGTAACAGAATATAAAAATCTGCAAAAGGAATAAAAACATTTCAACAAAATGTTTATCAAATTGAAAAAAGTGAAGAAGGCTATCCTCACATTTACTATTAGCATTTAGCTTAGATTAATGAGTATTTCCAAATAGCTACATTTCTGAAGTCATTTTTATTGAACCATTTGTTGCTTGACATAAAATACATGCTAAAAGTATTTTTGGCATCAATAACTAATTCATTAAGTCCTAGGCTTATATCATTGTTGCAGCTAGTGTTCTGTGGTATCTTTAAAATGTTACAATGTATGCTTATATTAATGAAGACTGTTTAAATGATTTAGCTATAACAGCATTAATTTGTAATTGTTCATTTAAGTGAACAAGCTGAATGGATAATGATAGCATTTCAGTTATTTAGAATAAGACACATAGTACAAGGACATTTTATTTAGTCATTAGCAGTCATCCTATAGTGAAATAGTTACTGCTGTGCACCATGTACAACTAAGTGGAAACATAAGTTTTAAATGATAAATATAGCTGAAATATAGTACAATTTCATCTTGTTCTTTTTATGTCTGTGTGCACAACATATACAAAGTGAAGAAGAATATACATGGAGATATTAGTGTAGTTATTTTGGGGAATTGAATTTGGAATGTTTTCCATTTTTCTTCTTTGCTTGTATGATACTTTTCTCTAAACATTTAACAAGTAACGTCTGCATTTTATTTAAATAAAATATATTTTTATTCTGAATTATATTCTCAAACTGCTTCAGTGAAGGACAGACTGGATTGATCATGTATATAGAGACTTCCATATGATCATGTATATGGAACTACCTGTATGTTGCAGGAAGTTTCCAATTACTCAATTGCTCAATCTGTCTTCCAACAACTCCCCTGAGAGTTCCGCTTTAAATGAAATATACTTAATTTATCTTGAAAAAAATTCAAATAGCCATTACTTTTTAACAGATTTCTTTTCCCTCTTTGCCAAGTATTCACTTGAAGGGTTTCATTGTACCATGTTTCTATATTTTGTCAGACAGGGAACAAAAGGATTTATTCTTTTAAAAGTTCTTTGTCTTTGGTAGGTATTCTTTTCAGAGCAGACTACCACACTGAGATTTTTCTCCAATCAAGTTCCACAGTAGGAAAAAAAGAACAAAACATTAAGGAAAAAATAGAAAAGCTATTAACTTGGAAAACGGGTTCCTGGCTGAAGTGTTATTGTTTTAGTCCTTCACATAAAAAGAATTTTGTTGAAGAGTCAAAGTCAACTTTTCTCCTTAGTTTTAGAAATTCTCAAATATTCTTCAGTGGAAGAAAATGACAAAGACTCGCTTTGCAAATACCTAGTAAACAATGCACTGTGTCAACTGGATTCAAATCCCAGCTCTGTCACTAGCAGTTTGTGCCACTTGGGCAAATTAAACAACTGCTCTGTGCCCCAGACTCCATATTAAACTCCAGATAGATGATAAAAGCACCCATCTTAGAGGGCTGTGGTGAAGATTAGGTCAGATAATTCATGTAAGGTGTCAGAATAGTGCCTGACCCACTATACTTACTCAATATATATTAGCTATCACAGTATTATTATATTATCAGTATCATGTAATCAAAAACATTACTCTTAATGTTATCATTGCTATAATAGCACTTTAAGCATTAGGGGTTTTTTAACTAATCTACTGAAAATATATGTGGTATGAAGTTAAGATGGCCTAAGTTGTTATATTATCAGAAGACAATATCTGTTAAAAACTACTTATTGATGTCAGTAAATCAATGTTTTTCTCTTCAATGACAGCAGACTATACCCCTTTTATTTATGAGTATAGCCAATTCATGATAATGTTTATCGGGGAGGTAGATTAGAAACAAAAGATTCATAAGGGTAAATGAATCGTCATTATCTGAAAATGCACCTCCAAATATTTATTGTGCATTTACAGCAATAATGTACACTTAACTATCAGGTATTAGAAGAAATTCAAGACAACATATTTGACTATTAGTTTACAAGTAACTCTTCAAGTATCTATATGTATTATTTCTGGAAACAAGCCCAGCACAATGAAATGTCATCACTATTACATATTTTGATGTCTATATATGTGTCTAAATATACACATATATACATATATGAAATATTACATATATCTACATACTCACATATATACACATAGGCTTTATTCTTCATTTAGATTATTTCCTTAGAATAAAAACTAAAATTAAATCAAACAGAAAATAATTATGAGTTTATACATGTTTTTATATTTGTATCTACTTTTCAGAGGGCCATATTGACCTACTGGCCTACAACAATGTAGAAGTATAACATCTTCATGAAAAACCTTCAGCATTCTCACTAGGGGGAAAATATGCTATTTAATCAACCTAAATAATATGATATTGCAGTCTCAATATCCAATGTTAACTCTAAGTAACACTGATGATTTCTCTATGGGTAATCAAGTGCATTTTTTGTTATTTATCTTGTTTTCATGTCTTAGGGTCAGGAATTTTCCTAGGAACAGCTCTGTCCTGTGGATCCTGGACTTTGACTCCCTCCCTTAATTTTTGTTTGGAAGATCAACAGTAGATTCATGTCTTATTAATTTTCTTTTTGAGAATGTTCTTTGATACTCTAAAGCTGCTTATTTTTCCACTTAAGATGCGAATTTATATCAAATTAAAACAAAATCCAATTCAAGTTTACTGAAAGTTCAATAATCTTATGACCTACATTATAAATGATTGATATTTTGATAGTCAGACACTGAAAATCATTCATTTCATTATATTTTGTTTTACTTTTAAATAAACAATGATTATATATATGTATAAACAATGATTTCATATGCGCGCACACGCGCGCACACGCGCGCACACACACACATTTTCTTAACTCTAATTCATTATGAAGTATTCCAGTCAAATCAAGAGGTATAAAGTAAGAAACATTCATGTACCTATAAGCCAGCAGCATACTCTTGATGCCCCCTAAATATACCTCCTGAAATCCATCTCTATCTCTTCTTTTATAGAAGTGTATTATATCCTGATTTTAGAGTTTATTATTTGCATGCATGCTTTTATGTTTCTGTAAATAGTTTATAATGTTATTTTCCATTTGTAACATTTGCATAAACTGTGTCATCCTGTATATATTCTTCTGAAACTCATTTTCACTTAATGTAATATATGAAGATTTAACCATATTGATAGGGTTTTCTTAGATCATCTATTTTTACTCCTGTTTAGTCTTTGACTGAATGTAACATTACTTATTATTTTGGTTGATATTTAAGCTCTTAGTTGCTTTCTTTTTTCCTGCTATTACAGATAGTGTTTCTGTGACTATTCCTATTGATAGCTCCTTGCGTGAGTGGACATTTCCTTATTTATATCTATAGGAATAGAAGAGTGCTTCTTTGGAATGATTTCTTTAACTTTTCAAGAAACTCCAAATTAAGTTTTGTTCCCACCAGTTGTGTATGATAGTTTATTCTTCCGCATCTTCTTAAGCATGTGGTATTTTCAGGTTTTGAAATATTTTTCTATGACTATGAGTGAAATGGTATCTTCAGGCAGGCTTGTTTGGCAATTCCTTGATCACTAGTGAATTTGAGCATTTTTTTTTTTATGAACCTATTGGCCATTTATGTTTTGTCTTCATTTGTTACCCATCAGTGTACTTAAAACCTTTTGCAATTTTGACTGAGGCACTAAGATATGTAGAAATGAAACACTAAGGTGAGATGTCAGGTGACTAAGACATCCTTAATATTCCCCTCAGCTTGAGTAGACTTCAGACAGGTATCTTCCCAACTATAGGCCCCTGATCTCCCTTTTATTAAAGCATTTACTTTAGAAAACTTGCCATTGTAAACATTTTCTCTTTCTCTTTAAGATGTAAATCTTCTTCCAGCCTCTTGCTAGTTAACCCAGGACTAACTTTCTCAAGGACCTGGGAGCCAGCCCTTTGAAATGGGACCTAATTAAACCTAAAAGCTTTGCACAGCAAAGGAAACCATAAACAAAATGAAAAGACAACCTTCAGATGGGAGAAAATATTTGCAAATGAATCAACTTACAGGGATTAATTTCCAAAATATACAAACAGCTCATGTAGCTCAATATCAAAAAAACAAACCTAATCAAAAAATGGGCCAAAGATCTAAATAGACATCTCTCCAAAGAAGTCATACAGATGGCCAATAGGCACATGAAAAGATGCTCAACATCACTAATTATTAGAGAAATGCAAATCAAAACTACAATGAAGTATCACCTCACATGGATCAGAATGACCACCACTAAAAAGTCTACAAACAATAAATGCTGGAGAGGGTGTGGAGAAAAGGGAACCCTCCCACACTGTTGGTGGGAATGTAACTTGGTACTGCCACTATGGAGAACAGTATGGAGGTGCCTTAAAAAACTAAAAATAGAGCTATCATATGATCCAGCAATCCCACTCCTGGGCATATATCTGGATAAAACTATAATTCAAAAAGATACATGTACCCCAAAGTCCATTGCAGCACTATTTACAATGGCTAGGACATGGAAGCAACCTAAATGTCCATCAACAGAAGAATGGATAAAGAAGATGTTGTACATATATACAATGGAATATTACTCAGCCATAAAAAAGAATGAAATAATGCCATTTGCAGTGACATGGATGGACCCAGAGATTGTAATACTGAAATATCATATGATATTGCTTATATGTGGAATCTAAAAAAGGGTACAAATGAACTTATCTACAAAACAGAAATAGAGTTACAGATGTAGAAAACAAACTTATGTTACCAGGAGGTAAGGGAATGGGGTGAATAAACTGGAAGATTGGGATTGACATTACACACTACTATATATAAAATAGATAACTAATAAGGACCTACTGTATAGCACAGGGAACTCTACTCAATACTCTGTAATGGCCTATATGGGAAAAGAATCTAAAAAAGAGTGGATATATGTATACGTATAACTGATTCACTGTGCTGTAGCTGAAACTAACACAACATTGTAAATCAACTATATTCCAATAAAATTTTTTAAAAAAAGATAGTGCCACCCCAGTCTCCTAGTCTCTGTGGGATTTTAAGGGTGAAACTTCTTGCATTAGCAAACATAATTGGCCTAATCACATTGACCAACATCTGTCCTAATGTCCTCCAATACTTTTCCACTAGTTCATACAAAAGCTCAGGCACTCTCCTGCCTTTTGTTTCTGCAGAGTTCAGTCTCTCAGCCCTAGAGCATTAGTCTTGTCCTCTATTGCAATAATATATTGATGTCTTGAATAACATATCTTCTTTGTCTATTTAACCCATCTGGTACAATTTTTCTTTGACACAGATTAGGATACATATTTTCCAAAGGAACTCTGAGAACTGATATTATAGCTCAAAAACCTCTCCCTCACAAGAATAAATAGATGGCATGGATTTTAAGAAGATAATTTAAGGAAATCTTCTTTGGAGATAGTTGCAGTGTGACTACCATTAAGCTTCACCTATAGCATCTGAAACCAGATCAGACCAGAGGGGTGGCAGCAGGCACTGTGGATGGACAAGAGGGAGGGATTACAAAGGTACATAAGAAGACTTTAGTGAGAAATGCTCATTATCTTGATTGTGGTGATGATTTCCACAAATGTAGACATATATCTAAACTCATCAAATTGTACACCTTAAATAAAAGTGGTTTACTGTGTGTCGAGAACATGAAAGAAAAATAAGAAAAGGAAGAAATTAAGGAAAGAGCAAAGTCGAGGAGACAGAATCACCCTGTCAGTTAATCCAACACTAAAGTAAGGTGATAAATAACTGATTGGATACTTTTGTGTTTTTGTTCTTGTTGTCATTGTTGTTTTTAGAACTATGTGTCTAGAGGAAATGAGAATAGCAGAGGGGGAGAGAGAATGGGTTGCAGTAAGTCTAGCAAAGATGGCGACATTCCAGACCTAGGCCGAGGGCATTTAGAGAGGTATATATATTGAAAAGACATGTTGATGAAAACTGGTTGGATTTAGAAACCAAATGAATTTAAGTGATGAGGGAGAGATCTTAAAAGATTTTTCCTTTTCTATCAATGGACCACAGTTTTGCTTTTACATAAACCACTTTCATCTTGACTTTTATAGAGAAAAATTCTAACTGGGCACAAGTTTTATATTCAGCAGTATTATCTTTATACTATTTTATCTCTTAAATAAAAATTTGGAATCATGAGCTTAAAAATAAAGTCACATTTATCAAGTCAGAAATACATATTTTCTTTTGTAACAATTTATGAATTCAATGGAAAAGAATCACACCTCAGAAAATACCTATAAATAAAGCATCATTATCTCCTTTTTAACCACAAAAAGTGTAGATGTCTAGTTGTGATATAATCCCAAACACAAACACAAAATTAATAAAATCATCTGATCAAACTATTATAAATTTCAACTGAATATAAAATAGATTCAAATGGCCCAATAGTCTCTTCAACATTAAATTCATTAAATGTTTAATAAAGAGTAAATTTTTTTTTACTTGCAATTAATAATATGAGCCAAGAGTTGTTAGCCATAGATATACCTTACTGGAGTTATTTTCTTTTTTCCAGGAAAAAAAATTACCATTTATTTATGAACATTTTCTTTCCAGATGGAAGTATCTATTACATAACACCATTCAGGATTCCACTTTTTTTCTAACCAGATATCAGACTCTCTTTAAGCCTCTTGTAAAGGAATAAACAGAACTGAACTTTTGATACAAATGCATTTATATGAAGATTATAATTTTCTAGCCTTTATTTGAGATATATATGGCCCCATATATTTGATATTTATTATTCTTCCTAGTCCCTGTTTCTCTGTGCTACTAATTTATTTTCTCTAAGCAGTAACAAGCCCCTTACTTACTTTCTTATGTTTCAAAGTAAGTTTGCTGCATAGAAACTTGTTCTTCATTTCTATGCTTTCCAGGCATAAGAACCAAAGTTTTGGGGTTTGTTTCCAGTAGAAATCCGAATTCTACTGAGAATAATGAGAGTCATGTTATCTACCTCATTGTACGTTAATTATGTACTCTCATCTTTCAGACATTCATCATTCAAAAATGATGAATGATGACTATTTTCTTCAGTGATAGATTAAAAGAATATTTATTGAATTTAAAGAGTATACAATAAAAATGTAATTTATATATTGTCAGGTTGGATCATCTGTAATTATTTCTAGAATATTCAGGGAAAATCTCATGATATTTATGCCAAATTTATTTAAGCTGTATTATTTCAGTAGGTAGAACTGGCATACAGTCTCATAAGGATTGAGAAAACTATTTCTGTAAGCTTGGTTTTCCCATTATTTCAGTTACACAGGAGGTAATAATCATCTTGGAACTATGGTAAACAGAAAGTCTCTCCTTGATTCGAACTTCTAAATGGATACATATGCACTACTACCAAAGTCTAAACATATCTTAATATTTATGTATTATATACATATTTTCTTGTAAATTCTAGATAATTACAAACATCTGTTTCCTTGTATTTAAAAAAGGTTACATGCTGAACACTGAATTTTAAATTCAAGGCCTCTCTTTTGTACTCTACCTACATCTTCCTTTGGCTTCAGTATTGATACTACAAGTCCTTTCCATACATCAGTTCATGTTTTCCCAGCTCATTAGGCCCTTCTTCCTTCACTGTAAATAGCCTCTGAAGCACTCTCTCCATGGGCTCATTGTCCTTACTCCAAACCTATTTTGTTCTGTCACACTCAACCAACACCTATCTCTGGATCAATTCTAAAAAGCAGCTTCTTTCTTTTTCTTGAGTGGTCCACAAAGAAATGGTAAGGAGAAAGAAAAATAGGAGGTTTGGGTTGATAGCCCTTCAAATCTTCATTTTTCCATGTTCTTCAAATCAACTTAGGTCTTCAATGTCCCTCCATAATTTTGTTACCAATTTATTTGTTCTTATTTGACTATCTTTTGAATTCCCTTTCATGGCTATGGTGAAGATGGAGTGCTAGTTTAAAATGCAGATGTCACGTCCTGCCCAATCAAATGTCTGGAGAGGGACTCAGGCCTCTACATTTTAAAGAGGTCCTCAATTGCTTCTTACAGACACTAAAGTTTGAGAACTCCAATGGTGAAAATAATATTAAATAAAATAATAATAAAAATGTATAAAAACTTAAACGTTAAAATATGTATAAAACCAAAACATGGAGGTGGGTAGGGTACAATTAGTATTAGTGAGTTAAATTCTCCATCTTTCATAGTGGCAAATCAATTGCTTCAAAAAACTAACATATTTTGTTATTACCCACATTCATATTTACTTACAGATGAGGGTAATAGTTAATAAATTGTTGTCTGTCATTGTTCATAAACACATGATTTGAAGTATGAGAGGAGTTAGAACTATACAGATAGTTTTGAAATATTAAATTTTGTATTTTTGGAATACATTGATTAGCTAATTCCTAACAAAGAAGATTTGTGGTCGGATACTTCCTGCTCAAGTTAAATTACCATCCACTCGTCCTACTTCCCCAAACCCAATTTTTTCTAGCCTTATTTACTCCTCCTTATAAAAGAAAACTGCATTTACTTGCCCTCTGAGGTGTTTGCAAATCTTGTGGTCAGAGTGTTTTCCCTAAGTATTAGTCTTTTGAAATAGTCTCTCCTTTAAATCTAGATTTTTTTTGACAATAAAACTCCCATAAACTTTCACTCAGCTACCTATACCTTAGTAACAGGCATTATACTTCTGATTGTTTCTTTTCCATCTGAGGTATACAGATGAGTGTTTTGATAATTTTCCTACCCATTGATTAATTTTGATGAAGGTACCTTGATAAACACTGTTAACCAGAATATTCTAATGACATTCAGCAAGGAACAAGTATTTGATGAGCACTGTTGTGTAGAAGATACCTGAGAACGGATTACAATAGTTATTTTACAAAGAAATGCTTTGGGTTAATTGTTTAATAATTTGGCAGACATGAAGGTAGTTTTTAATCCAGTACCTTTCCTCCTATCCACTGACATTGCCTTTTATCTTCAAACGTGCTGGTCACAGGGTTTTGAAAATCTGTCTATTAAAAAGATACTGACTGAATAAAGTTATATCTAATATTCATTTTCATCTTGCTAAAGAAGGAAAGACTTCCAAAATTATTCTTCTCCTCCTGAATTGCTATTCTCTATGCTTACTAACAAAACAGAGTGACTATGAAAAATGCATGAAGGACAGCTTCCAGATGCAGGAAAAATTACATGAGTAAACATAGGAATACATAGGAATGTGATGAAATACAACAGACTGTCTTACTTATCACACCACATCTTGAAATCTAAACTATGGTCAACAGCAAGAAAACCAAGATGATAATTTTCCATAATTAACTGACTCCCAATTCCTGGTCCTTAAATCACAAGGATGTTATAGGACAGAAGCAGTGATACCATGAATTCAACCTGTATTATTTATTAAGTGTGACACTTGAACACAGCTCAAACAAATTCATCGCAGGTAACAGACACACTGTTTTTAAAATCATTTGCAATATTTTTTAAAACCATTGCTTTATTGAACACAAACAAAAAACTCTTTACTCACCAAAGTATCTATTTTACATAAACTTTTTAATAGATTGTATTTAGCCTTTAATCATGTGGAAGCACATTTAAAAAATTAACTAGCATATACTCCTGTCAAAAAATTTCATAAGCAGAAGAGAGCTTAAAAGCCATAATTTAGATATGATTTCAAATCAACTCTAAAGGCCCATATTTAAAAAGCTTCTACTTTGAGGACTTTTTGAAAAGTAATAATCTAAATAAAATGAAGCATTTTTTAAGAACAAGTTTCTAGATACATATGATTCATGTGAGAATGGGCAAGTGTGTTTATTGGAGGTAAGTTTTTCAATAATTTTTTTAAACAAGTATACCTTACATAGATAAATGACACAAAAATGTTGGCATAGAGTAAATTTCCAATTCTTATACCTATTTAATTTGGAAGGACTCAACTATAAAACCACTAAAATTATTTTCATTAAGAAACAACTAAAATTGGGCTTCCCTGGTGGTGCAGTGGTTAAGAATCTGCCTGCCAATGCAGGGTACATGGGTTCGATCCCTGGTCTGGGAAGATCCCACGTGCCGCAGAGCAACTAAGCCCACGTGCGCCACTATTGAAACCTGTGCACCTAGAGCCCATGCTCTGCAACAAGAGAAGCCACAGCAGCGAGAGGCCTGAGCACCGCAATGAAGAGTGGTCCCACTCATCGCAACTAGAGAAAGCCCTCACGCAGCAATGAAGACCCAATGCAGCCGTAAATAAATTTATTTAAAAAAAACAAAAAAACAACTAAAATTAAAAAAACATTTAAAGCCCTTAGCAGAATAAATAAAATATTTTTCCAACATATAAACAAAAAAGCACTTGTCTTGTTGATGTATAAAATTCTGATTTCCTTATGCCACTCCATGCAGCTTTTAGATAATGTGGGGGGGAAAAATGGTTCTTCATCAACAGGATCGTGTTAGAGGAAGATAGTACTGTGGCCAGAAAATGATCATTTAAGTCATTTAAATGGATATTATGTCTTCTATATACTTCAATTGGTTATGATCAAAGATATTATTACAAGTCCCAAGTTGATTAATTATACAGAAATAATATTATTATAGAATAATGTGATTAATCTTATATTTTATTACTCAAAATATTTATTTTTGATTCTTAAATGAATGGCTTTACTTTCTTATTTCCCTGGTAAGCCTGAGATATAAAATCAGTTTTCTGCAATTAACTATTTTATTTATATTTGGCTTGCATACTATGAAACTCAGTTAGATTTTTGATTTTTTTCATTCAAGTAAATGAGTATTATCTAGAAAATTAGCATTCATTCTATTTAGTTATTCTTAGTAATAAGATAATAGTTGTAAAGCTTCTTTGTAAAATATAAAACAGTTAAAACTAAAAGGATTATAATAGAAATTTCTATGAGGTAATTAGTGATAAAGTATTATTACTAGCCATCTTCAAGTTATTAGAAATAGCTTCATTATAACTGTAATAAATACTCATATTTTAATGAAGTAGATTACATTTACATGATTTGAATATAAAATAAATATTAGTGTTTATTTGGTTAATTAATTTTTTAGTATTTTATTTACTTTATAGGAACTTTTCTTAAATGATTTTACATGTAAATTAAATGTAAAGTATTATTAATAACAAAAATAGATATCATGCTGGATTTACTCTATTTGTGCTTTTATAGCTACTATTATTCACCATCCTCCTCTCTGATGTCTGTAGGCTGACTTGCATAGACTTCATGAAAGCGTTCTTTCCCTCTTGTTTTCTTATTAGATATGAGGATCAGAGGGTAGAAGAACCCAATTTAGGAAGAGAATTAGGTTAGGTAGGGAGCCTAGGGATAATAAAGGCTTCCTATTTTTGCTAGCCCCTGAATAACACATTATCTTATTGATTTTCCTAACTTCTGCCCAAACCTTGGCAGAATTTTTAAAACTATTCTCAATTAAATAGTTTTAAGAGTGCGTCTTGCTCTTGCAAGGACCTTGATGGATGGAAAGATCACCTGCATTATTAAATGGAATCAAGAGATCAATCAAGATGGCAGAGTAGGAAGATGCAGAACTCATCTCCCCCCATGAACTCATCAAAAATACATCTACATGTGGAACAATTCTCACTGAAAACTACCTGGAAACTTGCAGAAAGACTCCTGTACAACCAAGGCTATAAGTAAGATCTACACAGAATTAGGTAGGAAAAGAAGAGAAACCATCAGGTTGGAACCTGTGCCCCTGGGAGGGGACTTAGAGGAGAAGGGAGATTTCACTGGTGGAGACCTGTCCTGGGGAATGAGCTGTTCAAGCCACATACTGTGCACTCCAATCCTGGGGTCTGACACAGGAAAGACAAGTGCCCTTGGCTGGTTGGAGGGCTGGTGAGACTAACAGGAGGGCTGTGGGAAGCCTGGACTCTGCTCATGAAGAGCTTGAGTGCTCTGGCTGGCTCCTGAAACAGGGCACAGAAGGTGGATTGAAAAACTCCTTGAATAGCTGCCCATTTTCCATGCAATTACCCCCACCCCCCACCCCCGGCACGTGCCCCAGCCTGAACAGAGCGAATGCTCCAGCCTCACTTACTTCACATTGCAGTTGCACATGCTAGAGTGAGTGCTGCCCTGACCCCACACCGAGGAAAGAGGCTCAGCTCTTAGACGCAGAGGCAACTCAGACCTGAAGCAGTCTCTGAGTAGGGTGGGGACAGCCAATACCGGCTCTTACACAGGCAGCACATCAGAAATAGCTCTGAGCTAATGGCAGCTGGACCACTACAGCCTGTGCCCTGACACATGCCAAGAGCCCGTGCAGGCCTGCCAGCCTTATGGGGGGGGGGGTGCTACACCAGAGTTGGGGGGGCAGAGGCTGAGGGGAGAGATCGACCATGAGGGACAAAGGAGGCTCAGACCTGAAGAGGCAGCTATTGATAGAGCTTGCACAGGCAGCATCAGAAGCAGTGTGGACCGCCGTTTGTGGGTGGACTGCTGCAGTCTGTGCTCCATCAAAAGCTGAGAGCCCACACAGCTTTTGCTCTTGCTACAGCATTGCTCCCTATAGGTAAAGGGTGCAGGTGCTGGGAGAGGCAAGAGTACACACTCAAGGGAAACAGAGCCAGGTCAGACCCTACCCTCAGGGCTTCTGCTCCAGCAACTTGGGATTCAACCCCACCTTCAGTAGGGTGATGACGGCCACTGAACAGAGGGGAAGCCCTGGCTCACACCTGGCTCCAGCCATAGCCCCTCCATCTCCAGCCCTACCTCCTACCAACATGATAGCTGTCAGGACACCCTGAGTAAAGACGTGACTTGTGTTCACATCAAATTGAGCTCTACTACCAAAGCCACTGGACACATGCAGACTATATAGGGATGCTCCCACATAAGGACAACACTTTACGGCTGCAATAGGTAAAGGTTTCACCTAAACTCATACAGACAGAGAAACTTAAGCAAAATGAGGAGAGACTGGAACTGATCTCAATTGAAAGAGCAAGAGAAAACCTCTGAAAAAAAAATTACATAGAAATAAACAATTTACCAGATAAAGAATTCAAAGAATTAGTAATAAGGATGCTAATGAATTAAGGAAATGAATAGCTGAACACAGTGAGAATTTTAACAAGGCAATGGAAAATATAAAAAAGAACCAGTCAGAACTGAGGAATATAATAGCTGAAATGAAAAACACACTAGAAGGAATTAACAGAAGACTAAATGATACAGAAGAACACACAAGTGATGTGGAAGACAGTGTAATGGAAATCACACAATTAGAACAGCAAAAAGAAAAACAAATTTTAAAATATGAGAACAGTTTAAGAGATGTCTGGGATAACTTCAAGTGTACTTTGCATTTTTGTGGTCCCAGAGGAGAAGAAAGAGAGAAGGGGGGTCAAAAATGTATTTGATGAAATTATGGCTGAAAACTTCCCAAATCTGAAGAAAGAAACAGATAACCAGGTACAGAAAGCAGAGAGAGTCCCAAATAAGATGAATCCAAACAGCCCGCACCAAGACTTAAAATTAAAATGTCAAAAGTTAAAGGTAAAGAGACAATTCTAATGGCAGCAAGAGCAAAACAAAGAGTATTATACAAGGAAACCCCTGTAAAGCTAACAGCTGATTTTTCTGTGGAGACTTTGCAGAAAAGAAAGGAGTGGCATGATATATTCAAAGCACTGAAATGGAAAAAACAGCAAGCGAGGATACTCTCCCCAGCAAAATTATCATTCAGAGTTGAAGGACAGATAAAAAACTTCTCAGAAAAACAAAAACTGAAAGAGTTCATCAGTACTAAACCTACCCTAAAAGAAATGAAACAGGCACATAAAAAGGTGCTCAATATCGCTAATCATTAGAGGAAAACAAATCAAATCCACAATGAGATATTACCTTATACCTGTCAGAATGGCTGTCATCAAAATGTCTACAAATAACAAATGCTGGAGAGGATGTGGAGAAAAGGAAACCCTCATATACTGTTGATGGGAATGTAAATTGGTGAAGGCACTGTAGAAAACAGTATGGAGGTTGCTCAAAAAATTAAAAATAGAACTACCGTATAATCCAGCAATTCCTTTCCTGGTTACTTGTCCAAAAAAAACCAAACCAAAACAAAAAAACACTAATCCAAAACAATAACACGCACTGTAATATCATAGCAGCATTATTTACAATAGCCAAGATATGAATGCAAACCAAGTGTCTATCAACAGATGAATGGATAAAGATGTATACACACACGCGCGCACACACACACACACACGATGGAATATTACTCATCCATAAAAAAAGAAAAACTCCTGCCATTTGCAGGAATGTGGATGGACCTAGAGGGTATTATGCTTAATGAAATAAGTCAGACAGAGAAAGACAAGTACTATATGTTATCATTTATATGTGGAATCTAAACATAAAATAATCTACATAAACTAATATATAAAACTAATCTACATAACAAAGCAGAACCAGACTCATAGATATAAAAAACATACTAGTGGTTGCCGGTGGGGAGAGGGAAGCAGGGAGGGACAAGATAGGAGTATGCGATTAAGAGATTCAAACTACTACATATAAAATAGATAAGCAACAAGCATACATTGAACAGCACAGTGAATTATAGACATTATTTTGTAGTAATGTTGAATGGAGTATAATCTGTAAAAATACTCAGTCACTATGCTGTATACCTGAAACTAATATTCTAAATCAACTATAGGTCAATAAAAAACAAATAAATAAAAAATAAAAGGAATAGTTACTAGTAAGTTTCATAGATCAGCGGTCCCCAACCTTTTGGGCATGAGGGACTGGTTTCGTGGAAGACAATTTTTCCACGGACGGGGGCAGGGTGGGGGCGGATGGGGGTTGGTTCAGGTGGTAAGGAGAGCGATGGGGAGCAGCAGGTGAAGATTTGCTTGCTCGCCTGCCGCTGAAACTAACAGGACCGCTATCGGTCCACAGTCTGGGAGCTGGGGACCCCTGTCATAGATGACTTAACTTCTATAATTTACAAATATAAATGCCTGTAAATCAATTAACTGCAAAGAGGAGAAATGTGATGTTATAGTCTGCTTTCATTTCCTAAAATTATAAATAATGTTTAGATATTTTTTTCTGAGAATACACTCACATATAAATATATCTTACAGACCCAAGTAAAAGAGATATTAGCTATCATGGTGGACAATTTAAACTACACGTTTATAAAAGATGCAAGAACTCTTTAAATGGATTCTTTTTGTGTTTCTAGGAAAGATGGTATTAAATCATATCTCAGTGATTTTTTTTAAACTGCAAAACCAGAATTGGACACATGCACCTTGGTGACTGAGGAATTGCTCTTTTTATGTCAGATTAGTTCACTGTTTTGCCATATGTCTAATGCAACTGCTCTCAGTTCTCTTTCAGACATTTTCCACCACTCTAGGAGACAGAACATAGATATATAGACAGAGCACAGCTACCATATTATATCGCAGATAAAGAAACTTAAGGCACTGCTATTTTGAAAACATATGGCAAATTAAATGCAGAAACTGAAGAGTATTTGGCAAAATTCACACAAGGTCACGGGTTTTGTTTTGTTGCTCTCAAGAGCATCAGAAATTCTGTCAGTTTTTTGGGGTCATCTCGTTACCTTTTATTCTGACAAATTTGCCCTTGAATCTTCACTAAGGAACTCTCCAAGATGAAAGAAATATATGATGATTTAATCATTTTCAAATGCATGATTACTTCTGTAGCAGTTTTATTAAATTCTGTCAGTATCCAAATATGAACAACTTACTAATGTATTATGCAAAACAAATATAAAATAGCAAAAATAACTATTTCAGTTTAATACCTGTCCAAGTGTATAAGCTACTGTTTCTTTCCCACAAATGTTTACTATACGGGCTGCATTTCATTTTTTAAAACTCTAACTATAAGAAAGGTATTTGCTAAATTGAGGCTTAATCTATTGTATTGGTCTCCTTGAGCTGCCAAAACAAAGTACCACAGACTGGGTGGCTTAAACAATAGTATTGTCTCAGTTCTGAAGGCTGCAAGTACATGATCAAGGTGCTGGCAAATTCAGTTTATGGTCGGAGCTTTCTTCATGGCTTTCAGTCATCTTCTCACTGTGTCCTCACATGGCAGACAGAGAGAGTGCTCTGGTAATAAGGATAATAGTCCTACTGGATTAGGCACCCACCCTTATGACTTCATTTAACCTTAACTATCCCCCTAAAATTATCTCCCTATCTCAAAATACTATCACGCTGGGGGTGAGGGCTTCAGAATATAAATTTTGGGGGGGTCACAGCTCAGTCCATAACATCTGTCTTCTGTGTTTTCTAAACATCATTCCTTGAACCACACAGATTAAAATTGTCTTATATACTAACAATATTTTAATAATATGCATTATGCTATTCTCTATTCCACCTATGTCACAAGTCTAATCCTTGCTGAAATATCTCCAATTACTTTAACTATGCCTTTTATTAAAAGTTCTGATTATGGCTTCCCTGGTGGCGCAGTGGTTGAGAGTCCGCCTGCCGATGCAGGGGACACGGGTTCGTGCCCCGGTCCGGGAGGATCCCACATGCCGCGGAGCGGCTGGGCCCGTGAGCCATGGCCGCTAAGCCTGCGCGTCCGGAGCCTGTGCTCCGCAAAAGGAGAGGCCACAACAGTGAGAGGCCCGCGTACCGCAAAAAAAAAAAAAAGTTCTGATTAAAATGGATGTGTTTATTGGGAAAAATATTCAGTTTCAGGCAAGCTTTTGCCTAATAACAATTCAAATACATGTATATTAGGAAAAAATACCTATTAGTAGAATAATTTTATTTAATGTTGCATGTTAGGAGTGATTATCTGAGAATTGCATATGGACTAATATCCCCCAAATTTCTGTATATGAATTTTACTTACATAAATAAGACATTTTTAGTTTTCTAAAGTAGTTTTTTCATATTAAAAATCATAATGAAAGTGTTTGGTTTGTATGATATATTGTGTTATTGTTCACAATATTCACTCCTCCAACCCCTCCCCCAAAAGAAGCTTACTTTCTCTTCTGACATGTATTTGGCTTGGCCTTATGACTTGATTGAGCAATGAAATTTGAGGAGATGTGACACATCCTAGATTTGACCTGAGATAGGTCCTTAGAGAAAACCACTTGAAATCCTAGGATTGGTCTTCACTGGCATTCTCTGTGTTATGAAGGAATGGTTTTTATCTCATTCCTCAATTAAAAAACCCCAGCAAGCACCTATTGCCTTCACAGACCAACTTACTTCGCAGGGACAAACAAAAGGAAGCTTTTAATCAATACCTCTTTTCAAAATCACTGTGAAAAGAAATTACTTAGTGACCACCATTTGATCAAATTGATTTTTCTTGTTACATCCTTCAGCATGATTAAGATTAGGGAAGACGTTTTATGGCCAGTAGCTATTCATTGTGTGGATTGTCATTTAGATGCAATTTTGCTTATTCAAGTAACAATGTCCTGCTTTACAGTACACTCACCTGAGCCCATCATAAGTAGTCTCATACCCACCACTCGTAAAATTGTATTAACTAAATTATCAATCTCTTCTTCTGTAAGAGAGCAAAAAGTTGTTAAGCATGCCTTCCTTTCGAAGTGGCACACACATGGTAAGTGAAGATTTATCCTTTTCTCAGTAAATTTATCCAACTGGAAAGGCAAATTTCTTCAAGCAGGCACACATGGTAGTCATTGTCCCTCCACATTGTCTGCTATTGATATTATGGGCATCTAAAGTTGTCACATGATAAAGAAATTATATATGTGTGTGTGTATTGGATCCTTTTGTCTTACATATTTATGGTAAAAATAGATGTTATTGTCTTTGTTATTTCCATTCTGTTCTGTTTGATTTCCCCAAGTATGTTTTCAGTAGCATACATTCTATGAATGTCATTTGTAATACAGTTTTAATTTATTTATGTGTTCATTTTCTATTCTTGTTAGTTCCCTGATCTTTTTCAGATTACATTTTGTTATATTATCTTTTACAAAGTACTTTCTTTAAAAGTTTTAATAATTTCTTTAAATTCCTGTCAATTTGAAAGTATGTTTCTATTCTTTTACTGTATCAGTGTTTTATAGTGGTTCTTTTCAGATTATTATTCTTTTTTGTTTAGGGCTAGATATTTGTTGAGGAATAGTTTTAAAAGGGGCAGGAAAGTAACCTGAATTAGCTTTGTGTTTTATTAAGCTTGCAATCAGTTACTGTCTAATAAAAGTAATCATTTTCCTAGAACTTAGAACATATCTCCTGATTAAAGTTCTCCTGGCTAGAGAACTAGTTTAGATGGCGTGTCAGCATGGTTTCCCTTTTTTTTGTTTTTTTTTGTGTTTTTTTTGCGGTACGCGGGCCTCTCACTGCTGTGGCCTCTCCCGTTGCGGAGCACAGGCTCTGGACGCGCAGGCTCAGCGGCCATGGCTCACGGGCCCAGCTGCTCCGCGGCATGTGGGATCCTCCCGGACCGGGGCACGAACCCGTGTCCCCTGCATCGGCAGGTGGACTCTCAACCACTGCGCCACCAGGGAAGCCCTGGTTTTCCTTTTAACATCACCTTTCCTACTAATCTATGTTATTGACTTAGGTCTCCATGCTGTCCTTTAATCCTATGACCCAGCCACAAATTTTAAAATATGGTTCTAATCAAGGCATCTTCAGAACCATGAGCCTACCTTTTAGGGAAATTTGTTTTCTGCTTTAGGTAATAGAAAATGTGTGTAATTATGAACGAGATTTTGTAGTAGCATCAAGTATACATTTTTTTCCGTATGATTTTTATTTTTCATTGAGTATGGAAGGTTTATACCCTCTCGATTTTTCATTCTTTGTAGGTTATTACAGATTTTTGGAGGAAAGTGTGTTAAAATATCTTTACTTCACCTTCTTTAAATTGCAGACTTTCACATACTTTGGGATGTAAAGAGATGGGGAAACTAATTATGCCCTCAAAACATTTTGTATGATACAATATTTTTAAGTGAAATCTCTACTTTTTACTCATTTATTTAAATATTTTATGATGAATTATGATATGTCGGGCTTAGTACTAGACAGTAGAAATATACACAAATGAGTAAGACAAGTGAGGAAGTCAGAATGCAGAATGATAAATGTGATTTCAGTAGACATATGTAGAGACACTGTGGAATCTGGTGGAGGGATGACTCATTCCACCTGGGTTGGTAAGAAAAGGTTGATTAATGAGGTGACATTTGAGCTGAATTCTTGAAAAATGAGAAAACTTTCACACGTGGAGAGTGGGGAAGGAGAATTAAAGATAGAGTAAAGAGTGTTCAGCCCTGGTGCTGTGAAAGACACAGTAATTCTGTAGAACTGCCAATATTCAGTGTGGCTGGAGCACAAAGTGCCTGTTAATCAGTGGATCTCTTCCACTTGAGGACTTTGTTCAAGTAATTGACATCTCTTCATGCTACTTCAATTTTTCCTCTCTACTAGATCACTTTCATTAATTTACAAACAAAGCAAAATAACCAATCCAAAAATGCTGACCACCAAAAAAAAAAAATCCTCAATATAGATAAACATAAAAACCCCTGTCCTTGGCCACATTATTCGCTCCATCTACCACCTATCTCTCTTCTGTTTTTACAGCAAAACTATTTGAAAGGGCTGGATATACTTATTTCCACTAATTACACCTAATTCTTGTTCTCGAAAATTGTGTTTAATGTAAATTGCTTAAAAACCAAAAGAATATGTATAAATAAATTTTCTGTATAATATACACATAATAAAAATAAAAGAACACCTACATGGGTTCCAGTTCAAAGTGGCAACATAGGAAGATCCTGAACTCACATTCCTTCACCGACATACCAAATCTACAGCTACATATGGAATAACTTCCTCTGAAAAAAAAAGTCAAAAACTAGCTGAGGGACTGCTATACATCAAACAAATGATAAAAAAAAAACCCACATCAAAGTAGGTAAAAGAGGCTAAGATACAATCCTGATATAAACCCCACCCCTGGTGCTGCAACCCACAAGTGAGAAGGAATTCAAAACTCCAAGCTTCTCCCTGAGGAGCAAAGGTTTTGAACCTCTTAAAAAGCTGGGGCTCCAGGTTTTAAGACCTCCACCTGAGAGATAAGCCCTCAAAACATCTACTTCTGAAAGCCAGTACAGCTCCTGTCAACAAGCCCCACAAGTCTATAGCAAACTGAGAAACAGTTCTTAAAGGGCTTGAAAGTGTAGACCCATCCACCTCATCCTCAGAGACCAGAGTGGAGGCAAAAAAGCACTCAGACTTTCTGTGTGAAAGAGGCTCACTTGCTTATCTTTTTTTTTTTTTTTTACATCTTTATTGGAGTATAATTGCTTTACAATGGTGTGTTAGTTTCTGCTTTATAACAAAGTGAATCAGTTATACATATACATATGTTCCCATATCTCTTCCTTCTTGTGTCTCCCTCCCTCCCACCCTCCCTATCCCACCCCTCTAGGTGGTCACAAAGCACCAAGCAGATCTCCCTGTGCTGTGTGGCTGCTTCCCACTAGCTATCTATTTTACATTTGGTAGTGTATATATGTCCATGCCTCTCTCTCGCTTTGTCACAGCTTACCCTTCCCCCTCCCCATATCCTCAAGTCCATTCTCTAGTAGGTCTGTGTCTTTATTCCTGTCTTACCCCTAGTTTCTTCATGACATTTTTTTCCTTTAATTCCATATATATGTGTTAGCATACGGTATATGTCTTTCTCTTTCCGACTTACTTCACTCTGTATGACAGACTCTAGGTCTAGCCACAAAAATAGGCTCAAAATGGATTAAAGACCTAAATGTAAGGCCAGAAACTATCAAACTCTTGGAGGAAAACATAGGCAGAACACTCTATGAGATAAATCACAGCAAGATCCTTTTTGACCCACCTCCTAGAGAAATGGAAATAAAAACAAAAATAAACAAATGGGACCTAATGAAACTTCAAAGCTTTTGCACAGCAAAGGAAACCATAAACAAGACCAAAAGACTTGCTTATCTTAAAGCACTGACCTGAGGAGCAGGCATCTAATTTAACACACCTCTAGGGACCTACTGAAATACTCTCTGGGGACAGAGACCAGCGGGTGCCATCTTTGCCTCAGCTTGCTGGTATCTCCCCAGAAGGAGCAATAGCCTTGTTTGGCACCCTGATTTTTGCAGTTGCCACCCAGGGTACACATCTTAGTTGCCTGGCTCTGGTGACCAGTAGGGCTTATACTTGTGGGTCTCACAGGACTATAACCAAAGGACAAAGTTCTTAATCAGCTACCACTCACAGGGCACAGCAGAAAGGTTACAAACTAAGGCATCCAGTCTTTCTGTGAAAGAGGCCTATTTACTCATCTTTATAGCTGTGTCCTAAGGGGAAGGCTTTTAATTAAGTACACATATAAGGGCCAATTGCAATCCTATCCAGAGACCTTGGAGGACAGGTGCCACCTTTGTGCTCTTTCTCTGCTGAGCTCCAGAGCACTTGAATCTCCCAGAGGGGAGCTTGTTCATACAACCGGTGCCCCAGCTTTTACTTCTGCTGCCTCAGGGGACACCCCTTGATTACCTGGCCTGGTGGCCAGCAGGGCTTGAATTCCTAGGCCCCGTGGGACTGTAACAGAGAGACGGTAATTGGCCAGCTACCATTTCCAGGGCACAGCACAGACAACAGACAGACTAAAACACATCCCCAATCTTTCTCTTCCAGAGGCTGATTTGCTCTCCTGCAACTTCACCCTGAGGGGCAGGCTTCTGGCTTGGCGCACATCTAAGGGCTTGCTTAGATGTACTCCAGGGACAGAGGCCAGTTGATGTCATCTTTGTACGCTCCCTCTGCCTCACTCCAGATCACTGGTATCTACCAGAAAGAAGTTTGTACCCTTGTCTGGCACCCCAATTTTCATCGTTGCCACCCAGGGGATACTTCTAGATCACCTGGTACTGGAAGCCAGTGGAACGTACACCTGTGGTCCTACAGGACTGTATATATTTGCATAGTTTAAAAGCTGCTGCCTGTGGGTCTGACATCCAATCAGCCTGAATCTAGGTACAGACCAAGGTTCTTCCCCCTTTGGAACACTGACAGGTCTTGGTACAGCCTCAAATACCAGGAACAACTAAAATAAAATGGGCTGCATGGATAATCACAAAGGTTTGAAAGACAACCAAGAACTAGGGCAAGGTTGAACAATAAAGTTGATATCCTCCATGCGGCCTCTTCTTCAAGACTGGGAGAGGTGGATCTTTCTTTCATCTAATGCATAGAAACCAACACAGAGACTCAAGGAAAATGAAGAAACAGAGGAAAATATTCCCAACAAAAGAAAATGATAAAACCTTAGAAAAAGACATTAATGAAATGGAGATAAGGGATTTACCTGATAAAGAGTTCAAAATAACAGTCATAAAAGTGCTCACTGGACTTGGCAAAAGTATAAATGACCAAAGTGAGAACTTTAAGAGAGAGAGAATATAAGAAAGTACCAAACAGACGTCACAGAACTGAAGAAACAATAACTTAGCTGAGAAATACACTAGAGGGGTTCAACAGTAGACTCTATGAAGTAGAAGTAAGAAGTAAGGATCAGTGAACTTGAAGATAGGGCAGAAGAACTCACTCAATTAAAACAGAAAAATAAAAGTGAAGATGGCTTAAGATCATTATAGTACAACTTCAAGCATCCCAACATTTGAATTATAGGAGTAGCAGAAGAAAAGAGAGAAAGGAAGAGAACAGTTTTTTTGAGGAAATAATGGCTAAAAACGTCCGTAACCTGGGGAAGGAAACAGACATTCAGATCGAGGAATCCCAGAGAGCTCCAAATAAGAGGAAGCCAAAGAGACCCACACCAAGATACATTACAATTAACGTGCAAAAACTTAAACACAAGGAGAGAATCTTAACAACAGCAAGAGAAAAACAACTTGTTAGGTCCAAGGGAACCCCCATAATATTATCAGAATATTTTTCAGCAGAAATTTTGCAGGCCAGAAGAGAGTGGCACTATATACTCGAAGTGCTAAAAGAACTTCTAACCAAGAATACTCTATCTAGCAAAGTTGTCATTCAGAATTGAAAAAGAGAAAAAGATTTTCAGATAAGTAAAATGTAAAGGATTTCCTCACCGCTAGATCATACTTACAAGAAATGTTAAAGGGACTTGTTTAAGCTGAAGCAAAATGGCACTAATTAGTAACAGGAAAACATGTGAAAGTATAAGTCTCACCACTAAAGGTAAATATATAGTAAAATTCAGAGTAATCTAATGTCACAAATTTGATGGGTTAGTTACTTATAAAACTAGTAAGAAGGTTAAAAGACAAAAGTGTAAAAATAACTATAACTACAATAATTTGTTAGGGAATACACAAGATAAAAAGATGTAAATTGTGACATCAAAAACATGCAAAGTGGGTGAGGGGTAAAAATATAGAGCTTTAAAATGCATTCAGACTTAAGTTGTTATCAACTTAAAATAGACTTTTGTGTAAATGTAAGTTGTTTTATGTAAGCCTCATGGTAACCACAAATTAAAACAGTAGATATACAAAAACTAAAGAGCAAGGAATCTAAGCATACCACAGCAAAAACTCATCAACTCACAAAGAAAGTGATCAAGAGAAGAAGAAAAAATCAAAGAAACCACACAACAGCCAGAAAACAATTAACAAAATGGCAATAAGTACGTAACTATCAGTAATCACTTTAAATTTAAAAGGACTAAATTTTCCCATCAAAAGACAGAGTGGCTGAATGTATAAAAAGCAAGACCCATCTATATGCTGCCTACAAAGGACTCACTTCCACTTTGGATGTAAGGACACACACAGACTGAAAGTGAACAAATGGAAAAAGATATTCTGTGCAAATGAAAACCCAAAGAAAACTGGGGTAGCTACAGCATACCTCAGAGATATTGCAGGTTCAGGTTCAGAAAACAACAATGAATTGAATATCACAAAAAATCAAGTCACACAAATTTTTTGGTTTCCCAGTACATATAAAAGTTATGTTTACACTATACTGTAGTCTGTTAAGTGTGCAATAGCATTTGTGTTAAAAATGCTTAATTAAACATCTTAATTAAAAATAGTTTATTGCTAAAACATACTAACCATCATCTGAGTGTTCAGCTAACTGTAATCTTTTTGCTGGTGTTCATGTTGATGGCTGCTGACTGATAAGCATGGTGGTTGCTGAAGGCTGGAGTAGCTCTGGCAATTTCTTAAAATAAGACAACAATGAAGTTTGCTACATTGACTGACTCTCCCTTTCACAAGTAATTTCTCTGTAGTATGCAATACTTTCTGATAACATTTTACCCACAGCAGAACTTCTCTCGAAGCTGGAATCAGTCCTCTCAAACACTGGCACTGCTTTAAAACTAAGTTTATGCAATATTCTAAACCTTCATTGTCTTTTCAATAATCTTCACAGCATATACACCAGGAGTAGATTCCATCTCAAGAAATCGCTTTCTTTGTTCAGCCACAAGAAGAAACTTCTCATTAATTCAAGTTTTATCAAGAGATTGCAACAAGTCATATCTTCAGGTTCTCTTCTAGTACTCTTGCTAGTTCCAGCACATCTGCAGTGACTTCCTCCACTGAAGTCTTGAACCCTTTGAAGTCATCCAAGAGGGTTGAAATCAACTTCTTCCAAACTCCTGTTAATGTTGATATTTTGGTCTCTTCCCATAAATGTTCTTAATGGCATCTAGAATGATGATTCTTTTCCATAAGGTTTTCAATTTACTTTGTCCAGATCCATCAGAGGAATTCCTATCTATGGCAGTTATAGCCTTACAAAAAGTATTTCTTAAATGATAAGACTTGAGAGTCAAAATCACTCCTCGATTCATGGGCTTCAGAAAGGATGTTGTTCCAGCAGGTATGAAAACAACATTAATCTCACTGTACATCTTTATCAGAGCTCTTGGTTGACTACGTACATTGTCAATGAGCAGTAGTATTTTGAAAGGAATCTTTCTTCTGAGCAATAGGTCTCAACAGTGCATTTAAAATATTCAGTAAACCATGTTTACAGACAGACATGCTCTCATCCAGGCTTTATTCTTCCATTTATAGAGCATAACCAGAGTAGATTTAGTGTAATTCTTAAGGGCCCTAAGATTTTTCAGAATGGTAAAGGAGCATTGGCTGCAACTTCAAGTTACCAGCTGCTTTAGCCTCTAACAAGAGGGTCAGCCTGTCCTTTGAAGCTTTAAAGCCAGGCATTGACTTCTCTCTAGCTATGAAAGTCCTACATGGCATCTTCTAATATAAGGCTGCTTTGCCTACATTGAAAATCTGTTGTTTAGTTAACCACCTTCATTAATGGCCTTAGTTAGATCTTCTAAATAACTTGTTGCAGCTTCTACACCAGAATTTGTTTCACCTTGCACTTTTCCGTTATGGGGATGGCTTTTTTCCTTCAATCTCATGAACCAACCTCTGCTAGTTTCAAAACTTTTCTTCTGTAGCTTCCTCACCTCTCTCAGTATTCACAGAATTAAATAATTTGCTTTGTCTTGCTTTGGACTGGGCTTTGGCTCCAGGGAAAGTTGTAATTAGTTTGATCTTCTATTAAGACCACTAAAACTTTCTCCATATCAACAATAGGCTGTTTCACTTTCTTATCATTTGTGTGTTTACTGGTAGCACTATTCATTTCCTTCAAGAAATTTTTCTTTGCATACACAACTTGGCTAACTGTTTGGCACAAGAGACTTAGCTTTCAGCCTATCTTGGCTTTTGACATGACTTCCCCATTAAGCCTCATCATAACTAACTTTTCAGTTGAACACTTACATGTCATTATAAAGTTACTAACTGACCTAATTTCAATAGCATTTTGTCTTAGGGAATAGGAATGCCTGAGGAGAGGGAGAGAGATGGGGAAATGGCCATTGGTAGAGCAGTCAGGGCACACACACTTATCAGTTAAGTTTGCTATCTCATATGGGCACAATTCATGGCACCCCAAAACAATTACAACAGTAACATCAAAGATCACTCACTGGTCACAGGTCACCATAACAAATATAATAATAATGAAAAAGTTTAAAATATTGTGAGAATTACCAAAATGTTACACAGAGACATGAAGTAAGCAAATGCTGTTGGAAATATGGGACCAAAGACTTTCTCTACGCAGAGGTGTCACAAACCTTCAATTTGTAAAAAAAAAAAAAAAAAAAAATCAGTATCTTTGAAGCACAATAAAGTGAAGCACAATAAAATGAGGCATGCCTGTACTTATACGAGTCAAAATAGATGTTAAAAAAAAGACTGCAATAACAAAGAAGGTCATTACCTAATGATAAAGGGGTCAAACCAACAAGACGATATAACATTTGTAAATATTTATGTACCAATTACAGAAGCGTCTAAATATGTAAAAGCAAATATTAATGAAACTAAAGAAAGAAATAACAATATGATAATTGTTGTGGACTTTGATACCCAACTTTCACCAATGGATAGATCACTCAGACAGAAAATCAGTAAGGAAACATTAACCTTAGATGATATGTTAAACCATGTTAAACCATGGACTTAACAGACATATACAGAATATTCCATCCAAAAGTAACAAAATACACAATCTTCTCAAGATCACATGAGACATTCCCCAGAAAACAACAGATGTTAGACCACAAAATAAGTCTTAATGAGTTTAAGAGGATTAGAATCATATCAAGAATTTTTTCTGACCACTGTGGTATGAAACTAGAAGTCAAATACAAGAAGAAAACTAGAAATTTCACAAATATGTGGAGATTAAACAATCTGCTGCTAAGCAATCAGTGGGTCAAAGAAGAAATTAAAAGAGAAATCAAATGCCTTGAGACAAATGGAAATACAACATACCAAAACTTCTGGTATGAAACAAAAAACATTTCTAAGAGGGAAGTTCATAACAGTAAGCAAAAAAGATATCAAACAATCTAACTTTACACTCCAAGGAACAAGAAAAAGAACAAAGTCCAAATTTAATAGATGGACGTAAATAACAAAGATCAGAGTGGAAATAAATGAAATAGAGATTAAAAACACAATAAAAAGATGAATTAAACTATGAGCTGTTTTTTGAAAGGATAAACAAAATTGAAAGAACTTTAGCTAGACTCATCAATTAATAAAAACACAGTACTCAAATAAATAAAATCATAAATTAAAGAGATGTTACATCTGATACCACAGAAGGATCATAAGAGACTACTATGAACAATTGTACCCTAACAAATTGGACAACACAGAAGAAACTGATATTTTTCTAGAAGCTTACAACCTTCCAAGACTAAATCATGAAGAAATAGAAAATCTGAATAGACTAATTACTAGTAAGGAGATTGAATCAATGATCAAAAACTTCCCAAATTCCCAGGATTAGAAGCCTTCACTGGCAAACTCTACCAAGCACTGAAAGAATTAATACCAATCCTCAACCTCTTCCATAAATGCAAGAGGAAAGAACACTTCCAAACTCATTTCATGAGGCCAGATTATCCTAATAACAAAACCAGACAAGGAAACCACAGGAAAAGAAAATTACAGGCCCATATCCTTGATGATCATAGATGCAAAAATGCTCAAAAAAATATTAGCAAGCCAAATTCAACAGTACATTAAAACAATCACACACCATGATCTACTGGGATTTATTTCAGGGAGGCAAGGATGATTCAACAACTACAAATCAATGTGCTGTATCATGTTAGTAAAACTGAATCATAAAGATCATATAATTTTATTAATAGATGCAGGAAAAGCATCTGACAAAATTCCATATCCATTTATGATAAAAACTTTCAACAAAGTAGGTAGAAAAAGAATGTACCTCAACATAATAAAGGTCATATATGACAAGCCCACAGCTAACTCTATACTTAATGGTAAAAAGCTGAAAGTTTTTCTTCTAATGTCATAAGCAAGATAATAATGCCCATTTTTACCACTTTTTTCAACATAGTTACTGCAAATCCTAGGCAGAGCAATTAGGCAAGAAAAGGAAATAAAAACTTTTTAAATGAAAAAGGAAGAAGTAAACATGTCACTATGTGCAGATGGCATGATATTATACATAGGAAAACCTAAAGCCTCCACAAAAAATAAATGTTAGAATAAACTAATTCAGTAAAGTTGCAGGACACAAAGATCAATATACAAAAATCTGTTGCATTTCTATACACTAAAAATGAACTATTAGAAGAGAAATTAAGAAAACAATCTGATTTAAAATTGTATCAAAAAATAAAATACCAGGAATAAATTTACCCAAGAAGTTGAAAGATCTTTACATTGAAAACTATAAGACACCAATAACAGAAATTGAAAAAAACACACAAAAAAATGGAAAGGTAATCATTTTTGGAGTGGACTGGAAGAATTAATATGTGAAAACATCCATCCTACCCAAAGCAATCTATGGATTTAATGCAAATTCTATCGAAAGTCCAATAGCATTTTTTTCACAGAAATAGAACAATCCTAAAATTTGTATGGAACCAAAAAAGACCCTGAATAGCCAAAACAATCTTGAGACAAATTACTCACACTTCCTGATTTCAAAGCTATAGTAATCAAGAGTATGGTGTTTGTATAAAATCAGACACATAGATCAATGGAACAGAATAGAGCCCATGAATAAACCATCTCATATATGGTCAATTTACAACAAAGGATCCAAGAATATACAGTGGGGAAAGGACAGTCTCTTCTATAAATGATGTTGGGAAAACTAGACAGTCACATGAAAAAGAATGAAACTGGACCAATATCTTAGATCATACATGAAAATAAACTCAAAATGAATTAAAAACTTGAAACATAAGACCTGAAAGCATAAAACTCCTAGAATAAACCATAGTAACTGTTTCACATCAGTCTTGGTGATTTCTTGGATTTGACACCAAAAACAAAGACAAAGGCAAAAATAAGCAAGTGAGACTACATCAAATAAAAAGCTTCTGCACAGCAAAATTAAAAGACAACCTACTGAATGGGAGAAAATATTTGTAATCATGTATCTGATAAGGAATTAATCCAAAATACATAAAAGCTAATATAACTCAACAGCAAAAAAACCAAAGAATTCAATTAAAAATTGGGAAGAGGATCTGAGTAGACATTTTCTCAAGGAAGACATACAGATGACCAGTAGGTACATGAAAGGCACTCAACATCACTTATCATCAGGGAAATGCAAATCAAAATCACAATGAAATATCACCTCACACCTATCAGAATGGCTATTATCAAAAAGATAAATAACAATTGTTGGCGAGGATGTGGAGAAAGGGGAGCCCTTGTGTACTCTTGGTGGGAATACAAATTGGTGCAGCCACTATGGAAAACAGGATGAAGGTTCCTCAAAAAATTAAAAATAGAACTAATATATGACCTGGCAATTCCACTTCTGGGTTTTTATCTGAAGAAAATAAAAACAATAGTTCAAAAAGATATCTGTACTCCCATGTTCATTGAAGAATTATTTACAATAATCAAGACATGTAGGCAAACTAGGTGTCCATTAATAGGTGAATAGAGAAAAGATGATACCCACACACAGGCATATTACTCAGCCATAAAAAATGGTCATTTGTGACAATGTGCATGGACCTAGAGAGTATTACACTAAGTGAAATAAGCAAGACAGAGAAAGACAAATACTGCATGATCTCACTTATATGTGGAATCTAAAACAAAACAAAACAAGCAAACAAGAAGCACATAAGTACAGAGAAGAGTTTGGTGTTTACCAGAGGCAGGGTGTTTGTGGTAGGAGAAATAGGTGAAAGTGGTCAAAATGTACAAATTTTTAATTATAAAATAAATGAGTCATGGGGATGTAATGTAGATCATGGTTACCATATTTTTAAAAATTTTGTAACTATGTTGGTGATGGATGTTTAACGATTAATTTTGGTGGTCATTTCCCAATATATGCAAATATTGAATCATTATATTGTACACCTGAAACTAATGTTATATGTCAATTATATCTTATTTTTTTCAATTTACAAAAAAACACCTGCATGCATCCATGACAGATAAAAATATGAAATACTAATGTATCCTTGAAGTCCTAAATGTTCTCTCCCTATCCCATCTCCTCCCCAGAGATAAATTCTTTCTAGAATTTTTTTATTCATGTCAAGTTTGCTGACCTCTTTATTTTTATTTTTTATTTTATATTGGAATATAATTGATTAACAATGTTGTGATAGTTTCAGCTGTACAGCAAAGTGATTCAGTTATACATATACATGTATCTATTCTTTTTCAAGTTCTTTTCCCATTTAGGTTGTTATATAATGTTGAGCAGAGTTCCCTGTGCTATACAGTAGGTTCTTGTTGGTTATCCATTTTAAATATAGCAGTGTGTACGTGTCAATCCCAAACTCCCTAACTATCCCTTCCCCCCAACTCTTTCCCCCTAGTAACCATAAGTTCGTTCTCTAAGTCTATGAGTCTGTTTGTTTTGTAAGTAAGTTCATTTGTATCATTTCTTTTTAGATTCTGCTTATAAGTGATATTATATGATACTTCTCTTTCTCTGACTTACTTCACTATGACAATCTCTAGGTCAGTCCATGTTGCTGCAAATAGCATTATTTCATTCTTTTAAATGGCTGAGTAATATTCCATTGTATATATCACATCTTCTTTATCCATTCCTCTGTTGAGGTCATTTAGGTTGCTTCCATGTCTTGGTTATTGTAAACAGTGTTGCAATGAATGTTCAGGTGCACGTATCCTTTAGGACCATGTTTTCCTCCGGGTATACACTCAGGAGTGAGATTGCAGGATCATATGGTAGATCTATTTTCAGTTTTTTAAGGAACCTCCATGCTGTTCTCCATAGTGGCTATACCAATTTACATTCCCACAAACAGTGTAGGAGGGTTCCCTTCTCTCCACACCCCATCCAGCATTTATTGTTTGTGGATTTTTTGATGATAGCCATTTTGACTGGTGTGAGGTGATAGAATTTTGAATTTATCACTCCCTTGTTTATTTATAGCTTTACCATAAATGTAGGCATCATCAATATATTACTTTTGCATAGATTGAAATCTCATGTAAATTGGATTATATCAAATTGTGTGTATTGTGACTTTTTTTTCAACTTTTCATCTTAAGTGATGCCGGTAGCTATAGCTCATATACTTTAACATGTGCATAGCATTCCACTGCATGAATAACCAGGAAATTACTTAACTGTCCGCCTCTCAGAAAAAATTTGGATTGTTTCTAGCTTTTTCTATCCCATGCAGTGCCACTAGGGTTTATTCTTTTTTTTTTTTTTTTTTTTTTTTTGCGGTACGCGGGCCTCTCACTGTTGCGGCCTCTCCCATTGCGGAGCACAGGCTCCGGATGCGCAGGCCCAGCGGCTATGGCTCACGGGCCCAGCTGCTCCGCGGCATGTGGGATCTTCCCGGACCGCGGCACGAAACCGTGTCCCCTGCATCGGCAGGCGGACTCTCAACCACTGCGCCACCAGGGAAGCCCAGGGTTTATTCTTAAACATCTCTTCTTGAGCCTATGCGTTAATTTTTCTAGGGTGCATTTGTATTTGTTCAACTCCATCAAAAATGATAAATTATTTTCAAAAATAGATGTACCAAACTGTACTCTTCTAGTAGTGTGTAAATTGCACTGTTGTATTACATTACTCCTAGAACTTAGAATTACCAGAATTTTTAAATAAGCTTGTAGCTTTAAAAAAACTCATTGGAAATTTAATTTCTATTTCTACATTTATTACTGAGTTTGAGTATATTTTCATACATTTATTGGTCTTATGTGTTTCTTCTTCTGTGTCAGTTCAAGTTCAATATTTATCTATTGGGTTGGCCAAAAAGTTCATTTGGGTTTTGCCATAAGATCCGAACGAACTTTTTGGCCAACCCAATATTTGCTAAATTATCTGTGTTTGTGTTAGTTTCATCTAAGTTTTCAAACTCCCCCATTTTTGAAACCCTTTTTTGGAAACACTACCCTGCAGATAACTGTGTGGGTCCTGTTGCTCTATCTTAAAGTGGCTTATTCTCTCTCTCTAAAGTAACAGGGCTACACACACTCCCTCCCTACCCCCAACATTTTTGTTTCAGAAATTATATTGTATCTCAATGTCATTTTGTATTTTTTCTCAAAGCACCTATCACCTAACATTACATAATACACCTATTCACTCTTTACACATTTTTGATAGAATATAAGCTCTATCAGGGCAAGAATTTTATTTTAATTTTAGTACTGTGTCATCATTGACTAGAAAGAAAACTGGAATATGTTATCCACTAAAGTCATTCACTGTTGAATAAATAAGTGTATTTGACCAATCATGTTCCTTTGTAGAACCTCTTCCACCTTTTTAAGCAAATAAACAGGAAATAACTTTTAAAATGTGGTATCACTCAAAATAATAGTTTAATGGTGAAAACAGCATGTTTGTGATTTATAATCATAAAATCTGAATTTGCTTCTCCATCATATAGATTACTCATCCACTCTGAAACTTGTTAGCTAATAATTGTTCTTAAAAGTTTACTATGAATCTTAACGAAGAATGTATATAGCCGAAGATCTATAAACTGGAAAATTCTTTCCTAATGTTGGGTCTAATTAAACACAAATTTTAGCAAAAATATTCTGTTAGAAGATGTTGGAATTACATTAAAAGATGAATTATAATAAATATCTTTAATTTGTTCAAACTATTAAGGAGACCCCAACAAGAGATGAATAAAAGATAACACTGTGCTTTGAATTTGTCTCACAAATTACTGGTCATAACGTTAGAAAAAGGAGAAACTTGAATCATAGAAGTCTAAGGCTACACAAAAGTGAAATCAAATAAGTTGGAACTGTGTTTAATTCTGCATCAATTTGGATAGTTGTCTTAATGGAAGATCACAGGACCATTAGATTATCTCATTATCAAGGTTTTTCTTCTTTTAATAAATCAGAATTATTTGTCAAATCACAGCAAAGACGATTGTTATGAACTCCCTAAAGAAGTATTTACCAGGCTTTTAATGAATGCAAATGGAAGTACCTTGATATTGAAAACATTTTCTGTTAGAGCAATTGTTTCTGTTAGCAGGCCTGTGCTGTTAGCAGTTCTGCTATAAGAAAGTGGTCTAAAGAAAAAGTATTTAAATAAATTTATGGATTTTTGATAGCCTTATAAAGATCATAAAAATAATGTTCCGTTTGAGGCAGAAGATAGATGGGCCCAGGCTGAACAGCCGGAGTTTGTCCCCTGTGGACAGATACTCCAAGATGAAGAGGAGGAGGAGCTAAGCCCTGCCCAGATAAGAGACCAAATATTTCTCATTCTCGAGGTCAAGGAGAACTTCCTGACTACACATGCACAGAAAGGCTCCTTGGAGGTCAAAAAGGGAGGGGGTCCTACCCCATAGTAAGTGATGTCAATCTACCCACAGACTTCTTCACTAGAATCCATCTTGGCTAAGAAATGTACCTGCACACATGGGATGACACTGAGATATACTAAATACGGACTGAGAGCCAGGCAAAGCAAGATGACTGGCCAGAGGAAACCCGGAAGAAATGCCTCACATAAGTGATTTAAACTACCACAATGACGCGACTCTCTGAGCCTGCCCATGTGTCTTTCCACATGTACCCTTTTTCCTCCTAATAAACACTTGTTTTGCTACTTTCCATCTCTATGTGGAAATTCATTTCTACACAGCTGATGGGCCAGGGCCTTGTCACTGGCCACTAGTCCCTTGTGGTCTATTGGTTAGGATTCAGCCCTCTTGCTGCCGTGGCCTGACTTCAATCTCTGGCTGGGAACCAAAATCCTGCTTCAAGCCGTTGCAGGCCAAGGCCATCCGAGATCACTTTTAACTATGACCAGTTTATGTAAATTGCAATAGCTGGCAAATTCCACAGATTATGTACCAATTGCCGTAATTCAGTTGCTTATTTTGAAAATTACCAAAAGCATTTCCTTAAAAGTCACTTCTAATAAGCCCAATTAATTAAATCAAACAATTACCTTAAGTTTTTATTAAAAAATAAAAATTTATAAGATACTATTTTCTTATTACATTGGTCATTTCTATGAGTGTTTGTTTTTTCAGCACTTTTTCATCTTAATGAGGTGTAGAATTTTTTAGAGGATTTAGAGTTGTTTAATAAGCTTCATAAATCACGTGCTTTTATATTTTTCTTTTTTTCCTACTTACTATTCAGCAAGTGGTTTTAAAACTCCAGAAATCTGTTTTCTAGATTCTATATCAGAGAGGTAAGCAATCCATTGCTGGTTTATGATCATTAACTCATATGCTCAGTGCCTTTCACCATCTCATCTCATGTTCTTTTGAGAGCTTGAAATCACCTATCAATTCTTCACAACATGAGTCTCTGGAAGAGGCAGAGCATTTACCCACCATGACAGTGCAAGAGAGAGATTTTCTCCTCCTTATACCCTACAAGCCAAAGGAAAGGCAAATAACTTAGGGTAAGCCAATTAGTTGACCCATGGGTATCAGAAGGCAGAAGATCTTATTGGTATTCAAGGACTGGAATGTAGCAGCAGAGGGGAAACAAATAATTAATCACCTATAGTTACCTGAAAATGAATTAAACAAAATATTTAGGGAGTCTGGGAGGACCCTGCAATAAGAAAGTATGAATGGTAGGAAGGGCATGTGAATTTCATGGACATGGAATGGAATAACTCCTTCTAATGATGGGTCATATTGACTTTCTAATAGAATTTATTCCTTCTCCACAGTAGCCAAAACCAAAGTTTGATTCTTCAAGTTGTGAGATTACAACATCTATTGAATCATATCTCCATATTTCTTATGAGAAATTTAGAGCATTCTCCAGGAAGTAGAGAAAACACAAACACTGCAATGGAGATATACATGAAAATTCAGAGTCCAAGAATAACCCAAACTCCCAATGCCCAGTGAACTTCCCTGGTCAGACTAGTAATATTCCCGTATCTATGAGGCATAATAACACCAATTCTTTTCTATTTTAGGAAGTCAGTGTTCCTCATGACCTATTTTAGTCTACAGACATATATCTGGAATCACATTCCAACATACCTATATGTGGCCAACTGCAAAGTCAAAACATGGAAGACAAGGCCACATAAAAGAACTGCAGGACTTTGCTAATCTCCAGCAGCAAAAATCTGGGTCTTTTATCTGAGAATAGATTCCAAAGGTATATGGAACATAACTTTAGAATGGGATGAATTTTTAGGAGTACATTTACCAGTGACTCTGCATTAGATATACTCATTTACAAATATAGGAATAATTAAAATTGTTTGCTTACTACTTTATGGAAACCTGGACTCAAGAGTAGTGTATACTAAACACAATTGAGAGTATATGGCATAATATGAAGAATTCAAAAATTTCTGGGGCATTTTAATTTTATCAATGTATGTGTGGAAGAAAAATATATGTGGATATTGGATAGTAGTCAAAAGGTAGACCTAGTGGACATTTGTCCTGGATCTGAACCCTTATATTTTGGAGGAATGCTCCCTTTTCTAAATCTTGGTGACAGGTAGGATGCAATTTCTCACTCAGTATTGAGGAGGAGGGCATAACCTATTGTTAACCATTTTCTGCTTTGTAGAAGTTTGAGTCTGAAGCAAATAATGTAAAGAAAAATGGACAGGGTGATTAGACTCAAGGCAGAGGGTTGAACAGCAGTTGCACCCAGTGGCAGTAGCAACATCTACTGTATCCAGCATAGAGGCCTGTGTAAGGCTCCAGGGACAGGGAGAAGTGACAGCAGCATTCTGATATGTTCTGTCTCCACTGCTTTCTTCCTTCTCCCAAACCTGATTTTTTACATATTGTTGTTGTTAATCTGTGATATCTCTCAAATCTTTCTAATAAATTATCTTTTCGGTTTAAGTTAGTCACTTTCACTTTTGTAACATGTCACCAAAAATTATTAGTTCAAATTTCAAGCACAAATTTTGCATATTCATTGCAGTCTATTTTAGGTGTTGGAAGTGCCATGCGGGAGCTCATTCTTGGAAATATAGCTGGGATATCATTTTCTAAGTGCAGAGCAGTGATGGCGGGGTGTGTTAGAGTTGGGGTCATTCCAGACATTTTTTCTGAAAAAAGGCAGAAGAAGCCAGAAACAAGACCAGAGCCCTCAAAACGGGCTGACATTAACAAGGAAGTCGTCTTGGATAGATTTTTTTTTTCTGTTTCCTCACAGTTTCCTGATTAGTTTCCTGCATAGGGATAAAGTAACGCTGACTTTGAGAGTTCTAAGCCAAACAAGTCATATAGGGGACCTGGCTGTTCCAGAATAGTGAGAAGTTGGAGAATGGCAAGAGACTGTGTGATGTGAAGGTTGACGATTTCAGACTGAGACTTAGAAAAGGTGTTCCTGAAACTTACTGGTCTCAGGAAGAAGGTTCTTGATATGCTAAGCAGTTTCACTCCTTGTTTCCAACCGAGAGATTACAAACAGAAAGTGGCTGGGTATTCAATCTGAAAAGCTGGAATGGGGCCTGATATGTGGTAGGCTGAATCTGACATTCATTCTCCTATATAAGCAGTTCAGTTTCTATCCTACTCTCCATTCAGACAAGAATTTTTATGACTCCTTCAGTATTACATATACTTTCCAGATGCTAGCATTTGTTCATTCATTCATTCATTTTTATTAACACTGTTCTTTGTTTAGAAAGCACTCCCTTTGTGGCTTTGTCTACCAAAATCCTGTATATTATTCAAAGCCAAGTTCAATAGTAAATTCTTCCACAAAGTGTTAGCTGATCTGCCCAGCTAGAATCTCTTCCACTACTAAATTCTCTCAGCATTTTGCAGTAGGATGAATACTGTGGCATTGGTTAAGTGGCAGGTTGAAATCTATTGATGAGTAGCAGAAATCAATCAAGGCAAGGAAACATTCTGGTGTTTGGATTAACATAAGGACTTGTCTTACCCTGGTAGTAAAAATTCAGAACTAGAAACCTCAGCTCTGGGCCTGTTAGCTGGGTCACTGCACATAGTCTAGGGAAAGCAGTCTAAAGCCAGGTATGGATGAGGCACCCAGGGGCATCCCAAACCATGAGCACAGCTTATTTATTTCTTTGTCTCACTAGTAAATGGAAATTCTTGCCATTCTCCTAAGCCTGCTTCTCTAGAAGAAAAGTAGGACAGAACTACATACACACACTTATTATTACTTGCATGTGGGTGGAGTAGGGCAGGCAGGGATTGAGTATATAGCTCACTTATGGTGCATATTTTATCGCTACTATTGTGTAAGTTATAAAGGCAAATAAAATTTCTCTTTCTTTTGGGTTTCCCACAAAGCATAATGCTATGTATGTAGGATAAGCTCAGTAAAACTTTTTAAATAAATAAATGGACAATTACCACTATAAAATATCTATCTATTTACCTAGTATGTGTAACAATGTCTACTCAATTCCTCCATAACTCCTCTTTAACCTCTAATACTGTCATCTATAGAAATTATTTATCATGTCTATTTAGATTTAATACTCAGAAAAATATCACTCCAGTTCATTTAACCCACATTATTTCTATTTCTTGGTCAGTATTTTGATGCACTTCTGTGATTAAATTTTAGTAGCAGAGTTAAACTTTTCTTAAGTATACACTCTTTATCACATCAACCCCAAAATCTACGGTATTTGACTGATTTCCACTGTATTTCTGTAAATTACTAGGGATTGGTAATTATATTTCACACTTTAATGTAATAGCATCCCAAATAATAAAATCAGATACTATGGAAAATGTACTTAAGTCTTCACAAAAAGAAATTTTAATGTCTTAAATCAAAAATGCATCTTCATTATTTTATTGCTTGTGTTTGGAGAAAATAAATGGACCAATGAATTATGTATTCCTGAAGTGCATACCTTTAAAGTATAACGCATAATCAGCTGATTGATTTTGCTCCAGGCAATTAGGTTGAAATGGTCATCATGATATAAAGAGTGATTAGTTTTCTTTTTTTAATCAAGTCTATATCAGGCATATCAAAAACTGAGAGAAAAGATGCAACTGAACTATACTATAAATCCATGAAAATTAAACATTAAAAAATGAGAATTTTCATTTGACATTATGACTATTTATAGCCCAAATACTAATTTAACTTTAAATTTAATTTTATAGAAAGTATTCTAAAATGATAAGTTTTCAAAAAATGATTAATAATATACCTAGATGGTGACATATACCAGAATTATTCCATTTCTATTTTGGCAGAAATGGAATAATTAAACTCAAACTTAAATAAATTTGAGTTGTACTTCAGATTCTATTTCAATCTAACTTAAAATACTGAAAATCATATCTAAATGCAATTTTCTTATTTACATACTTATTCAACTGTACTTGGATGTATTTAATTGCATTTCAAAAGACTTAAAAGGACATTCTCAGTGTGTCAGGCAGTGTGCTAGGTAATTGAAAAGATCGATGTTCTTTCATTTAATCCTTGCAGTAAGCTTGTATGAAAAACCTCAATTTCAAAGCAGTTGAAAAACTTGCCCAAAGTCAAACAACTTGTGACATAACTTGAAATTATGTTCTCTGACTAAAATCAGGCAATTTTTGAAGACACTTTGTTATATTTTATTCATGAATTTTTTTTGATGCTTCAACATGATCCTGAGATTTTATAGGGAACAGTAATGTTGTCATGCATTAAGTGATATTGATGGTCTAGTTATCCTCACTTTAATGGAACCTGGACTATTACATTTGTTTCTGATATTTTTTAATACTTTATTGATGGCTCATTGGCTGTTTATTTTGGTTGTGAGTGTGCCTGTTTGCTGAGATGCTTCATTTTTGTACGTCCAACTGGTTACTTGGAATTTGCAGTATGCAGGAACATGATTTCAGCTAGCACTTTAAACTGCATCTGAAGTATAAATTAATTAGCCCTGTGTGAGGGCCTAAACATCTCTTAAATGAAACTTCTTCAGTTCAAGGTATGCTCTTCAGTGCAAGACCACTTTCATAGTCCATTTATTTGCACCTTCAATCATTCATTTGCAGATATTTAATGAGCAATTATGATGTGCCAGAAACAGTCCCAGGGGCTGGGAAATCAGCAGTGAACAGGAAAAGGTTTAGAGCTTTAAAAGCTCATATTCTATTGGGAGAAACAGGCAATGAAAAATATTAAAAAATAAAATGTATAACGTTTAACGATGCTAAATAGTATGGAGAAAAACTGCCTAAGAAAGAAGGATAGGGAAAGTTTGGCGGGGAGGGGATGCAATTTTAGATGGAAAGTTCAAAGAAGGCCAGACTGAAGAGGGTTATCTGAGAAAATAACTAAATAAAGGTAGGCAAAAAGAGTTGGTCCTCAGATCCACTGCTCAGTCTTCCCCTAGTCTGCTTGGTATTTCAGGGATTCTGACCTAGGCTAGTAGTAACTAGCTGGTTCTGGCTAATGGGCAGAAATCAAGAGTAGATGGAAGGAAGAAGACCATGTTTCCCATTTCCCCACTCTCTGCTTTGGGCAGTGCCTCCAGCAGCTGCCTTGCTTTTGTGGCTCTAACTCCCACTGGGTAGGCTAACTGTAGTTCAGGATTCTTCTGGTTGACTCCAGGACATAAGTTCTGATAACACTGCCTCTTTCCTTGCTCTCTCTTGCCCAGGGCTAGATGGTTTCTTCCTGCTGCTAACCCGTGGGTTCTTAGCACTCCCATCACTTGTAAAACCAATTCCATGTGTTAAATCTTCTTCTTAAATACTTTTTAAGAGTTTACAAATAGAGCTTCCCTATTTTTGATGCAGTGGTTAAGAATCTGCCTGCCGATGCAGGGGACACGGGTTCGAGCCCTGGTCTGGGAAGATCCCACATGCTGCGGAGCAACTAAGCCAGTACACCACAACTACTGAGCCTGCACTCTAGAGCCACGAGCCACAACTGCTGAAGCCCGTGCACCTAGAGCCCGTGCTGTGCAACAAGCCACCACAATGAGAAGCCCGTGCACCGCAATGAAGAGTAGCCCCTGCTCACAAAAGAAAGCCCCTGAGCAGCAACAAAGACCCAACACAGCCAAAAATAAATCAATAAAATAAATTTATAAAAAAAAACAAAACAGTTTACAAATAATATTTAGACCCTGATACTACAGAGGTGAGAAAGCAAGATTCATGGCCATATAGGTAAAGATCATCCTGGACCATGGGAACAGCAAGTCCAGCTATCTGGGAGAGAGCTGCCAGCAGTGCTCATGACACAGCAAAGAGTACAGTGTGGCTGCCACTGACAGGGAGGAGGTGAGTTCAGAGATGGTAAAAAATGGGTCAGAGAAAAGAAGGGATTGAGGATGAAACACATCTTCCAGGATCTAGTAGGTCATCTCTCCGATTTTTGACTTTTACTCTAAAAGAGACGGAAAGTTATCAAAGGCTTTTTAACTGCAGAGTGAGATGATTTAATTTTCGTCTTAACATATCCATTCTTTCTTGAAAGGGACAACAGCAGAAGTAGGAAGACAGATTTAGAAGGTAGTGTAACATTTTGGCAAAACAAATGGTGTGGCAGGAAAATAGCAGTGGTGGTGATGAGGGGTTGTCAGGTCATGGGCAGGTTATGATGGTAAAGCTAACAGGATTTGAGGATGAATCACACGTGTTAAACGAGAAAAGAATACATTGAGTTTCAAAATTTATTAAGATATTTAAGTGGAGATATTGGGTATATGAGCATGAGCTATATAAGTATGAATTCAAGTGGAAAGGTCTGACCTATAGACATAAATTTGGAAATCACCATATATACATAGTTTTCTATTCCTTGCTTATTTGTAGTGTTTTGGGATAGCTGAACTTCTCAAAAAAATGATTACATAATCTATAGATTAATAATATAGAAAATATAAATTGTTTTTAAGCAAAACTATAGAACCTTTTAATTGTTCTTGCTAAAGTATTCACAATGTGGAGCCATACATTTAGTCCAAGTATTTTTGAACTTGTCTTTTAAACAGTTGTATTATTTAAGTTACAAATCCAGCTCATGCTAAGAAGGGACTTGATAAGATACTTGTGGTGTCTAAAAGAATCTTATGACAGCATTCTCAGGGCTTGAGCACTGAAGGCTCATTTGTGTTTCCTGCCTTAGAGGTTGCATGTATGTCCTCTACATTTTCCCCTTTCACTGTAAGCCACCTTTATCCACATGGCAGAAAGTATATTCACCAACAATTCTACATCTTTACACCTAATGGCTTCTATGATTCAGAGAAAAAACAGTTCTCAGAATAACAAGGAAGAGGGAAAGCACCAGAAAAGCTGTATGTTCAGTATAGTTTTCAAAGCCAATTTAACAGTCTCTTAAGAAAATGTATTATTCATTATTTTCATTCATTTCCTATATATATATATATATATATATATATAACATGAAGTTATTACTATTTCTCCTTCAAAAAGATGAAAGGGTAAAGATAACAGCAGCATTAGAAACCATTTTCATTTAATACAATTTTTTTTATAATTCTATGTACTTTATCCCAGATCTCATACAGAAAATTAAAACTGATGTAACAATTTATCTGCAATGTGTTTGATCAGTATACAACAATAAAGGTTAGTATTGGTGATATTTAAAAGATGATATTCAGTAGAGAATTACATAAGAAAAGATTATGTAGTTTTAAGCCCAACACTCCATGCCACATTTTAGGATTACTTAGATAACTACAGCAAAAAAAAATTTTTTAAAGACTTTGAAGCTATGAAGCATGCTAAACTTACCAGAGTATGATGTGATAATAAATTATTCAACACTGCATGTGAAAATAGATCTAAGAAATAGAAAAGAGTTACATTTCTGTCATTTATTTATTCAACAGACATTTATTCAGTTGTCTCTGCTTTTCAAAGGATAGCAGCATCTGGTTCTACAGAAAAAATAAATAAATAAACTGAAAATATAGGAGATTCATTTAACTGCAATTATTTCAGAAATAAGCACTTTAAGTTCATTAATTAGGAGCCCAATCAGCCTATCAGTCAATATATTCAGAGTTGCTTCCACCACTGGTACCACATAGTTTAACCCCTATCATCTTTTCCAATGACCAATGCAGAAAGTAGAAAAAGCCTTGATCCTACTCTTGCTATACTGACTATCCTCCACACAGAACTCAGATCCATCCTTATAAAACAGAAATCAGATTGAGCCACTCTTCGTGTCAACCCTCTGACTGCTTTTCTACATCTTTAGAACCAAGTTCCTCCTGTGGCATACACCATCTGGTCCCTAGCTCACTCTTACAATCATCCTCAATTATCCTACTTCTCCTCCTCTTACTTGCTATGATCCATGCTTTGGTCATTTTGCTATTCCTTGACCATGTCACCCATATGCCTACCTAAAGCATGTAGACTTGCTCGTCTTATTGCTGGAACTCCCTTGATCCACGTATCTACTCTGGTCATTCCACAGAGCATTCAGGTCTCTATTTAAATGTCACCTCCTCACAGAGCTCATTTTAGACCATCAATTCTCCATCCTTTGGGTTACTTTAATTTTCTTCACAACATTTACCTCTAACTGGCAATAATGTGTATATTTATTTGTCTAATATTTCCATCCCCGAATAAAATGTAAATCTCAGGAGAGCAGAGATTTTGCCTCTTTGGTGTATCTCAGGACTTAGAAGTGCATGGCACACAGGTGATGTATAATAAATTCCTGTTTAACTCATTAATTTGTTGATTGTATTGTACCTATACATAATGTCATGTAAATGGATATGAATCCCAGCTGACTACTTTTTAGCTCTGAAAGCTTGGGCAAGTAAGCAAACTATTTAGCTAAATGGTTGTAATGACACATTTCATGAGCAAAGTGCTTATAATATTGCCTGGCCCATTTAAATTCTCACTGAATGTTACTTACATTTTAATTTTATTTTATTATGTTATTGTCTACATTTAAAAAACTGTGTTTCTGCATTCATGTAAGAGAAATGCATGTATATAAAATGTGTATAAATATAGGGTCCTCATTATCCTATCAGTATTAGACTCCTGGCTGTAATGAGGTTTCTTGGGGAGGCAAAAGTCCTTATTACACAAAAATATTTACTTATGAAATGACCAAAACTTCCAAAAAAGTATCTGATATATTCTTTAAGTTATAGTTCATATTCCCATCTAAATTTTATAACAGTTCAAAAAGTATTTCCATAATATTGAGTTTCAATTTTCATTTTTCTCTTCAAATTGACTTTTTCCAGTAACAATTATTCTCCAGTTACACAAATCTTCTTTGATCTTTTGCTCGTTTTCAAGGACCAGAGAAATAAACATATATGGATAATGTTTAAGATGAAATAAAGTTAAATGTGTCAATGATCTTTCATTATTTTATTATCAATGGCAGAATAAACCTTAATGAATAGAATTTACTTTTTTGTGTACTTTGCTTTTGAGTGGAAAAGATAAAAGACATGAGAGTATGACATCAGTGTATGTCTTAGGATCAGTGCATATTCAATCTAATCTCCCACACCTTTTCACATACAGTCCTCTGCAATGATAACATTGTCTAGTGATGGATCTTTGCACTATGTTAGAAGTTCCTTTGATATGCTACCGTATTATTCCATATGGATCCAACCACAACAAAACCTTATCACCTGAAACTAAGTTTTTGTTCTGCTACAAAAATAATTGAGTTTGAACATTTAATCACATGGTTTATGCTGACCTAGCAATAATATTCAAAGGATAGATTCATTTTGCTGAGACCAATTTTCCTGGCACTCAAATATTAAAATGGAGCTCTATAAATAACATCAGTGTACTGTGAAAAGGCAGTAAAAAATAGCATCCATATCATTAGTCTAATGTCAATCAACTTAATTACTGCTATTGCTAATGCGAAGGTATCTTCAAGTACTTAAATTTTTCCAAGTTTGTTAACAAGCATAGCTCAAGTCCCTGTATTTCCAGTATACAGATTACCAGACAGTTTTATTGGCATTGGATATGGATTTATTTCAGATGAGTTTAAGCAAGGTGTGGACAAGAATCTTAAAGTTGTGGGCTTCCCTGGTGGCGCAGTGGTTGAGAGTCCGCCTGCCGATGCAGGGGACATGGGTTTGTGCCCCGGTCCGGGAAGATCCCACATGCCGCGGAGCGGCTAGTCCCGTGAGCCATGGCCGCTGAGCCTGCGCGTCCGGAGCCTGTGCTCCGCAACGGGAGAGACCACAACAGTGAGAGGCCCGCGTACCGCAATAAATAAATAAATAAATAAAATAAGAATCTTAAAGTTGACACCATCAGGTTAATTATTAATTTTACAGGATGAGAGAAGATATTTACTATTCACTAAAATATATGCTGGAGATCTACCAAGAGGACTCAGGATGTCTCTTTACTCAGTATGTCATTGCCTGTTTAAACAGAAAATACTACTACTAATAAAAACAATTACCTCTATATTTGTTATTTTGCTATGAACCAAGTAAATAATATTTTTTAGTTTGCTGTATAAATTATCTTATTCATCATAACAACAATGTTTAATACCTCTGTTTACAATTGTGGAAACTGAGGTTCATGGAACTTATTTATTTTGTTCACATGGTGAGTAGGATTTATAGTCAGATGTATCTGGCTCCAAGGCTCATTATTTTTATGATTTAAATATACTGTCTATTGAAATAGCCTCAATTTCCTTTATTCTCTTAATGAGAAATATTTTAAATAAAAAATTTCTTCTAAGCATACTTTATCTACCACTGGGGCATAATTTACATCGAAAAGAGTTGATATTTGGAAGAATATAACCAAACTAAGGAATGTTTCTTTCTTGTAATTAAAGAATTGGAGTCTATTTCATAAGAAGTTCAAGTAGATTTGGACAGAGTGACATGAATAGATTGACAACTGTGAAGATGTTATAAATTCAGGTGGATTTGATAGAAGAAGAAACATTAAATTCCTCAGAGTAGAACTGTCTATTGTTAATAATTAAACTATATAATTGAATAATCAACAGAAGAGTGTGATAAACCATACAAGTAATCAGAAAGTATAAAAACTGAATTAGCCAGTATGACAAAACTCATCAGCATAAGCCGAGCAGTTATGCTTGTTGTTATTGGAGTACATAACAACAAGTTATACCCTGGGAGAAAAATGTGCTGAACTTGAAGTTGGATATAAAAATAACCTTTTCCAAAGACTGTTCAAATTAAAACTGTTATACAGTACACACACGAGCTTGATGCCATCTCTAGCGCAGAGGTTCAATGGTTATTTTAAAGAAGTAAGGAGGTAGTGGGAACATAAATATTACTGGATGATAAATTCCCCCTATTTTTAACAAAGTTGTCACTGGTTATTATTTTATACAATTAAGAGTACCTTCTTTTTCTTCTCAAATATATTCTTTAAATAGCTATGAGTCACTGTAGCAAAATATCATAAAAATTATAAAAAATGATGCTAAAAATCTTGTAACGCATTTCCTATATCCCATACATTCCATATAAATGATGCTGTTTTAAGTAAAATATTTTAAAACAAATTCTTTATGTATAATAAAGATTGTTTAATCAAAAACCAACCACACATTATTTCAAGTAAAAACCAAATAATTTTAAATGAAACAGGAACTACACAGGGATGTTACTATCACTATTACTATGTAATATTTCTTGGAGTATCTAGAAAATGCAGAAAGGACAGATAATGAAAATCTGGCAGAAAAAGAATTTAAAAGAAGAACTAAAATTATCTCCTTTTGCTGGCGATAGGACTGCATATACAGAGACCTAAAAAGGGTCTAATAACATTATTTTTTAATTACTAAGGGAATTGTTAAAGTGGTCAGTTATAAGTTTTACCTATTCAAGAAAAAAAATGTAGACTAGGAATTAGAAAAAAATATTACATTGAAAAAATTATGACAAAACAATAAAATTCTCATAAATATACATATATCTTAATGTACAATGTACTCATGTATAATTCTGCTAGTTTTGACAAATGCATGTAATCAACATATAGAATAGAATCTTCACCCTCCAAAATTTCTCCTGTGCCCCTTTCAGTCAACAACTCCATTACCCTAATCTTTTATAGAGACTGTTCTGATTCTTGTCCCTATCATTTTGCCTTTTCCAAAACGTCATATACATTAATATAATATGTATTCTTTTGAGTCTGACTTCTTTCACTGAGCATAACACATTTGAGATTCATCGACATTATTGTAGGTATCAGTAGTTCATGTATTTATAGCTGAGAGGTATTCCTTTACATCTATATAGCATTCCCCAGTTAAAGAATTTTAAAAATGTGACACAATGGATGAAGGTGATTAAAATGTACAAACTTCCAATTAGAAGACAATAAGTACTAGGAATGTAATGTACAACATGATTAATATAATTAACACTACTGTGTATTATACATGAAAGTTGTTAAGAGAGTAATCCTAAGAATTCTTGTCACAAAGAAAAAAATTTTTTTCTTTTTTTTTTCTTTTTTTATCTATATGAGGTGATGGATGCTCACTAAATTTATTGTGGTAATCATCATGATGTAGGTCAAATCATTATGCTATATAACAAATTTGTACAGTGCTGTAAATCAATTATATTTCAATAAAGCTGGAAGGAAAAAAGTCTCAGATAATAGTAAAAAAAGACAAATTTTCTAAAGAAATTAATTATAATTATAATAAATTATATAAAAAGAAACTATAGGAACCATCAACCATATAATCCAATCTGGCATTTAATCTAAGACATGAGAATAAGTAGGAATTAGCTGAACATTTAGGAAGGTCAAAGGACATAAAAGGTCCATAAACTTAGGCAGACCCAATAGAAGAAATTAAACTTTAACCAAAAAATTACATCCAGAAATACAGCCACATAAATAGTCCAATTAATCTTTGACAAGGGAACAAAGGCCATACAATAGAGAAAAGACAGACTTTTCAATAAATGGTGCTGGGACAACTGGACATCTTCATTCAAAATAAAATGAATCTAGACAGAGACCTATGTCCTTCATAAAAATTAACTCAAAATGGATTATAGACCTAAACATAACATGCAAAACTATGAAACTAGAAGATAACAGAGAAAACCTACATGACCTTAAGTATTGTGATGACTTTTTAGATAGAACACCAAGCATACATTCTATGAAATAAATAACTTATAAGCTAGACTTCATTAAAAAATTTTTTTTTTTATTTTGTTCTAGGAAAGACACTGTCAAGATAATGAGAAAACAAACCACAGACCAGGAGGAAGTATCTGCAAAACACATATATGATAAAGGACTATTACCCAATATGTACAAGTAACTTTTATTTTTTTTTCTTTTTTTTGTGGACCCTGGGCCTCATCTGTCCCTTGCATGACAAACCACCCTGCTGTTAGGACCTTGTCTACAATCCAAACAATAAATGTCTTTTCCTGACTTTCTGCTGCTCCGGGTTGGGAATGCTAGGAATATTTTGACAGAGTTCACGCATCAAGAAAAGGCAGCAACTCCTCATCACAGCCCATGAGCACAAATGCAGTTACAGCCAATATAAATCAGCTCCAGGGAGGGAGGGGAAGTTTGGTGTTGAATAAATGAATAAATGAGTGAATGAATGAATGAATGAGGGAAAAATTGAATACAAAGAACTCTTAAAAATCAAAAATACAAAGAACCTGATTAATAATGGCCTAAACACCTGAACAGATACCTCACTAAAGAGATAAACAATGGCAAATGAGAACAGGAAAAGATGCTCCACATCATATATCAACAGGGAAATGCAAATTAAAACAATGAGATACCAAAAAATAAATTTATTAGAATGTCCAAAATTCATAACACTAGTCCCACCTAATGCTGGCGAGGATTTGGAGCAACAGGAACTCTCATTCATTGCTGCTGAGAACGTAAAGTGGTACAGCCACTTTGGAAGATAGTTTGGCAATTTATTAAACTAAATGTACTCAACATTTGATCCAGAAATCATGCCTTTGTATTTACACAAATAATTTGTAAACTATGTCCACTCAAAAACCTGCACATGGCTGTTTTATAGCAGCTTTATACATAGTTGCAAACAACCAAGATGAACTTGGTTGAAAGGATTAAGAAACTATGGTACATACAGACAGTGGAATATTATTCAGCATTAAAAAGAGATTAACCATCAAACCATGGAAAAACTTGGAGAAACTTTAAATGCACATTACTAAAGGAAATAAGCCATTCTGAAAAGACTATGTACTATATGATTCCAACTAATGACATTCTGGAAAAGGCAAAATTATAGAAAGTATAAAAAAAAGATCAGTGGTTGCCTGCGGGTGGGGGGAGGGTGGGAGGAATGGGTGAAAAACAGAGGATTTTTAGAATAAAATTATTCTATATGATATCATAATGGTGGATACTTGTCACTATACATTTGTCAAAACCTATAGAATGTAAAAACACCAGGAGTGAAACTTAATATAAACTATGGACTCTGAGAGATAATGATGTAGGTTCATCAACTGCAATAAATTTTTTTCATAAAAACCATTTATTTTAATAATAAAGATGGGAAAGAATTACACTGAAGTATTTATTTCCATGTTATATAATTATAGGCAGTTTTTCTGCTTCTTTACTAATTTTCCAAATAAAATGTAAAAGTATAAGCTTTTACTGTTTTTATAATCTGATAACTGTTTTCAGAAAAAATCATTGAAAAATTGAAAGGGAACAAAAAAGACAATAAAAAGATGAACAAATTATATTAATAGGTGATTCATCTCACTATAACTCAGAAAAATATAAATAAAAATAAAAATGAAATACCCATTTATACCCATCAGATTGGGAAACACAAAATGAGTTAGTAACATCCAACAGAGGCAAGCATAGAGGAAATGAGTAGTGTCATCAGTTGCTGGTGGGAATATAAATAGCTTCACCTCTAGGGAAAATAATCTGGAAGGTGCTATCAAAATTATAAATGTACACAACCTTTAACCAGCAATAGCACCCATCTATTTTCTGTGTTCCTCTCTACTATGTATTTGTCTGCCATGTGGAACTCATAATTTTATTTAGTTTTTCTGGATCTATTCTTCCAGCATTGCAGACAAGAGGGGAGCAAGTTAACTAAGGAAATGTATTCAATACTGAATTGTATTTAGTGCCCCTAGGATATAGGTGGTTTATATTTCATGAATGATGTCACCAGCATGCTCAGCTGGGTGGTTTTCTAAAGCCTGGTTTAGTTGCTTAAATATAGGCATAGAGAGAAAACAGCTTGCTTAAACATTGTGTTTGTTTGGTTTGATTTTCCCAAGAAAAATGACAAAAGGAGAAATAGGCAAATGATAATAGTAATGACAAAAATGTAATTAAAAGACAAGTTATAGCATGTTAGGTAGAAACAGGAAACTAAGGGAAAAAAATCATGAATAGGGAAAGAATAATTGGGTCTGTGGGCTAAAAGTCTTCTTGAGGTCAAAGGACCTCAGTCAGAGTGGGAATTGTTGGACTAATAAAATGTAATAAGATCATCAGAGGAAGACATTTCTGCATTAATTATTCTATAACTTCACATTTTTGATGACAAAACTGTCTGATTCTATCAAGGACCAGCTCTAATCTGTGACATGCTGGCTTTTCTATCTCACCAGAAAGGGGTTAGGAACACAAAGTAATTTTTTTCACATGTACAGTTTTACAATGCAATTTATATGAAGGAGAAAAAGGAAAAAAAAATAAAAGGTCCTGGAGCATGACTGTGGGAGTGGGTGGTTGAGGTAGGCTAGGCAAAATGGTGGTTAGAGAAGAAGAGGTCAAGGAACCAAAATGCCAGATTGTTGGAAGGATTATCAATAAAGACATCAATATCCCTCAGTATGATTGTAGAAATTAGAGGGCTATAAGATTGAGAAGCCAAGACCAAAATCATCAAGAAATGCAGGAGACTGTCCAAAAGGTCATTAGGTATCAGTAATCAATAATAGATGTAAACCCATATATCATAATCCCTAAAAAAATGGGTGTATTTTACAAAGAGATGGAGGAATCTATTATACATTTGATAACACCTCAGCATATCAGAGAAAATGAGGTCACAGGTTTTTAAATCATCTTAGAAAAGAAACTGAATGAGCATGGAGATTAAAATGTAATTAGCCTACAAAATTAGATGATGACATGGTCAGTGTTGGAGTCTCAAATGACTTTCACTCTGGCCAGATAGTCTCATTGAAATGAAAAATTGCTGTCAAAAGAATTAAAAACCAAGGGAAAACTGAAGGTCTTTTTGCTTTCTTTAGAGAAAGCGTAATATTTCTTACAGGATTAGTTCAATTAAAATCTCCAGATTTTAATTCAGGTATGACCAATGGAGAGTTTCCAGAGAAGCTACGTAGTGGTTGCAGAAGGAAGTAGTCACAATAAGGCTCTTTTGGACAAGATGATTATTCTCTTTATTATAAGTACTGCAGTGGTAACACACAAAAAACCAAAGCTATCTAATAATGTAATCTCACTGTAAAAAAAATCCATCAAGTTTTAATAAAACAAAACTTTATAATAAACTTTGATTCTAGGAAAACTCACGATGCAGATATTTTCGCTGACATAATTTTCATGAGACCAGCAACAGTATTTTCCTTATTCACCACTATATTCCAGTACTTATCAAAGTGAATGGCACAATGGTAAATGGGAGTGTTTCCTTAATTTCTCTTTCTGAGCTTTTGTTGTTAGTGTAGAGGAATGCAAGAGATTTCTGTGTATTAATTTTGTACCCTGCAACTCTGCAAAAGTCATTGATCAGCTCAAGTAATTTTCCGGTAGCATCTTTAGGATTTTCTATGTATAGTATCATGTCATCTACAAACAGTAACAGTTTTACTTCTTTTCCAATTTGGATTCCTTTTACTTCTTTTTCTTCTCTGATTGCTGTGGCTAGGACTTCCAAAACTAGGTTGAATAATAGTGGTGAGGGTGGACATCCTTGTCTTGTTCCTGATCTTAGTGGAAATGTTTTCAGTTTTTCACCACTGAGAATAATGTTTGCTGTGGGTTTGTCATATGTGGCCTTTATTATGTTGAAATAGGTTCCCTCTATGCTCACCTTCTGTAGAGTGTTTATCATAAATCGATGTTGAATTTTTTGCAATATTTTTCTGCATTTATTGAGATGATCATATGGTTTTTATTCTTCAATTTGTTAATATAGTATACCACATTGACTGTTTTTCATACATTGAAGAATCCTTGCATCCCTGGAATAAATCCCACTTTATCATGGCATATGATCATTTTAATGTGTTGTTGGATTCTGTTTGCTAGTATTTTGCTGAGGATTTTTGCATCTATGTTCATCAGTGATATCAGCCTGTAATTTTCTCTTTTTGTGATATCTTTGTCTGGTTTGGGTATCAGGGTGATGGTGGCTTCGTAGAATGAGTTTGGGAGTGTTCCACCCTTTGCAATTTTTTGGAAGAGTCTGAGAATGATAGGTGTTAGTTCTTCTCTAAATGTTTGATAGAATTAACCTGTGAAGCTATCTGGTCCTGGACTTTTTTGTTTGTTGCAAGATTTTTAATCACAATTTCATTATTTGTGTTTGGTCTGCTCATATTTTCTCTTTCTTCCTGGTTCAGTCTTGGAAGGTTGTACTTTTCTAAGAATTTGTCCATTTGTTCCATGTTGTCCATTTTATTGGCATATAGTTGCTTGTACTTCTCTCTTATGATCCTTTGTATTTCTGTGGTGTCAGTTTTAATTTCTCCTTTTTCATTTTTGATTTAATTGATTTGAGTCCTCTTCCTTTTTTTACATGATGAGTCTGGCTAAAGGTTCATCAATTTTGTTTATCTTCTCAAATAACCAGCTTTTAGTTTTATTGATTTCTTTTCTTTGTTTCTATTTCATTTATTTCTGCTCTGCTCTTTATGATTTCTTTCCTTCTACTAACTTTGTTTTGTTTGTTCTTCTTTAGTTGCTTTAGGTGTAAGTTTAGGTAGTTTATTTGGGATTTTTCTTGTTTCTTGAAATATGATTGTAAAGAATAAAATACCTAGGAATAAACCTACCTAAGGAGGCAAAAAACCTGTATGCAGAAAACTATAAGGTACTGATGAAAGAAATCAAAGGCGACACAAGCAGATGGAGAGATATACTATGTTCTTGGATTGGAAGAATCAACACTGCGAAAATGACTATACTACCCAAAGCAATCTACAGGTTCAATGCAATACCTAGAAAACTACCAATGGCATTTTCCACAGAACTAGAACAAAAAATTTCACAATATGTATGGAAACACAAAAGACCCCGAATAGCCAAAGGAATTTTGAGAAAGAAAAATGGAGCTGGAGGAATCAGGCTCCTTGACTTCAGACTACACTACAAAGCTACAATAATCAAGACAGTAAAGTACTGGCACAAAAATAGAAATATAGATCAAAGGAATGGGATAGAAAGCCAAGAGGATAGAAACCCACAAACCTATGGTCACCTAATATATGACAAAGGAGGCAAAAAAGTACAAAGGAGAAAAGACAGCCTCTTCAATACATGGTGTTGGGAAAACTGGACAGCTACATGTAAAAGAATGAAATTAGAACACTCCCTAACACCATACACAAAAATAAACCCAAAATGGATTAAAGACCTAAATGTAAGGCCAGACACTATAAAACTCTTAGAGGAAAACATAGGAAGAACACTCTTTGACATAAATCACAGCAAGGTCCTTTTTGACCCACTTCCTAGTGTAATGAAAATAAAAACAAAAATAAACAAATGGGACCTACTGAAACTTAAAAGCCTTTACACAGCAAAGGAAACCATAAACAAGACAAAGAGACAACCCTTAGAATGGGAGAAAATATTTGCAAATGAAGCAACTGAAAAAGGATTAAACTCCAAAATACACAAGCAGCTCATGAAGCTCAATATCAAAAAAACAAACAATCCAATCGAAAAATGGGTGGAAGACCTAAATAGACATTTCTCCAAAGAAGACATACAGATGGCCAACAAACACATGAAAAAATGCTCAACATCACTAATTAGTAGAGAAATGCAAATCAAAACTACAATGAAGTATCTCCTCACACCAGTCAGAATGGCCATCAACAAAAAATTCACAAACAATAAATGCTGGAGAGGGTGTGAAGAAAAGGGAACCCTCTTACACTGTTGGTGGGAATGTAAACTGATACTGCCACTATGAAGAACAGTATGGAGGTTCCTTAAAAAACTAAAAATAGAATTACCATATGACCCAGCAATCCCACTACTGGGCATATACCCAGAGAAAACCATAATTCAAAAAGACACATTCACCCCAGTGATCATTGAAGCACTATTTACAATAACCAGGACATGGAAGCAATGTAAATGTCCATCAACAAAGGAATGGATAAAGAAGATGTGCTACATATATACAATGGAATATTACTCAGCTATAAAAAGGAACAAAATTGGGTCATTTCTAGCCATGTGGAATGGACCTAGAGAGTGTCATACAGAGTGAAGTAAGTCAGGAAGAGAAAAACAAATATCATATATTAATGCATATATGTGGACTCTAGAAAAATGGTATAGATGACCTTATTTGCAAAGCAGAAATAGAGACACAGATGTACAGAACAAATGTATGGATTCTAAGGGGGAAAGAAGTGGGGTGGGAGGAATTGGGAGATTGGGATTGACACATATACACTATTCATACTATGTATAAAATAGACAACTGATGGGATTATACTGTATAGCACAGGGAACTCTACTTAATGCACTGTGGTGACCTAAATGGGAAGGAAATCCAAAAGGGAGGAGAGATATGTGTATGTATGGCCTGTTCATTTTGCTGTGCAGTAGAAGTTAACACAACATTGTAAAGCAACTATACTCCAATAAAAATTAATTAATTTTTAAAAAGTGAATGCATATTGTAGGCACTTAGTACATATTAGTTGAATGAATAGATTTCTAAAGATTCTACCTGCTTCACTCAAGTTGGATGCACAATTAACTACTCCCATTCTCTACTATTTTGAAAGCATATTTAGACATACTCCTCTTTAACTCCTGACACTTTTCTTGGCACAATGGAGCGTATATTCATTGATCCTTGCAGAGAATCCTCAGGTAGGCAAATATTGCTTTCTACCCTGACTGCTCAGTCCTGCTGATGGAGAAAGGTAGGTAACTTTGCAAATGGGGAACCAGCCACTTCCATTATCATTTGTATGAAGACTAAATATACTGTCCCCCTCCAGCTTCAAAATATTGCCACAATTTTATGTTGTAAAATTTCATTAACAGTTTAATCACTTAGTGAATGACAACTATAATGTCAATTCCTAAACTTTTTATCTCACAATTTTTTCATGTTTGAGATGTTAATAATGCTGTATCCTTTCTTATTTCTTTTACTTTACTTAAAATAAGCAAATTTATATTCTGTGAAAATTTATTTCAGACCTGTTCCCATTTGTGTTTTAACACTTAATGTTGAAAGCTAAAGGTAGGCTGTTCCCAAATACATAATCCCCTAGGGATCTTTTCTTCTTGACTTTGATAAAGTACCACTATGCTATTCAATCTAATTTCTTTTCTCCAAAATTTTTCTAAGTGGCTATAATATTAATTTAAAGTTTCTTCAATAGATTTTGTCCTAAGTAAATCACTGAAAACTGCATAAGTTTTACTACCAACTGACCTCTTCCTAAGAAAAAGAAAGTAGCAGGACTCCATTCTCCATTTCTATTGCAACAGGCTGAGAAAGATTCATGTTTAAAATTCAAAGACTGTGATTGAATTAGAAATACATACGTTTTTAAAAACCCAGCAGTTGGTTCATTGGTTCACTTTTATTTGTGCCTTTTTTGTATTTTTTTCACCATACACTCCTTGGAAAATGTCATGAAAAATTAATCTCTAAAAAAACATTTTTTATCAAGGCTTTTTACTTCATTTCCTGAAATGTTGAAAGCTCCAAGCAACATCAATAAATGACTACATAAAATTGGACTAACTTATTTTGCATATGTCTATAATTTTAATAACAAGTTGGGGAAAAGATAGGGTGGGGAATTGAGAGAGTTAGAACTTGGTGATTTAAATGAAAGATTAATGGACAGCAATGGTAATAAAGGACTGCATATCAAATTAAACGAATGAATAAATGAACATGAGACCTTTAAGACTATTACTCTTCTTGACCAGTCATTTCTTTATATTCTTCACAAACATTTTTAATAATACAATTCACCATTCAATGAAATACAGTAGAAATGAAATGTGAATAAAAACCTATTTGTGTTTGAGGTTTGGTTTCATTCTGTCTGTAATGTTTATGCCATTGAAAGCAAAACATACGTGTTTCCTTATTAATAGCAATATCCTCTTTAACCTATCCACCTAAACATTCTTCCTCTATTTTCTCCTATAATGCTTCATTTTCAAAGCTGGGGAAAACATACTCAAAACACCAACAACAAGTATGGAAAGGCAGGATTGACTGCTTTAAAAAGGCAGAAATTAAAATGCAGGCAATCAAAAGTTTAACTTCCTCCTTTTATCTCTTCTATGAGTAATATTGCACTAATTGAATGTAGGAATAAAAGAACTCTCTTGGTTTCTTAATTAATTGAGTATTGTCTAGCAGTTCTTTTCATAAGGCTTGTTAAAAATGTTCCTTCTGGTAACTTTAAATCCATTTTTATAATTAGCATTTAGTTGTATCCTTGAAATGAAACCAGCTTCCTTTTGTCTGCCAACACCAATTTTCAGCTCAGCAGCTAAAAATTAAGTCCTGTGCATTAAAACCAGCAGGTTTGATGTAAAGTTGTAATAACTTATGGAAATTCTTTCATCATTTTACCCATGGAAAATTAAATTTCTTCTAAATCTGAAATTTCTTTATTTTCACATTCAAATTCTGTTTGTATATACTTTTGACAAAAATACAGGTCTTATGCTTATATGCTGAAGATTATTAATTGGAAACAATTATTTGAAATACATAGGCAATCCTTTCTAAATATTTCTTCTAGAACATTGAATATCTATGTATAAATTTCCTTCAAAAAATAGGATATTAATTGAAATTTATGTTCTGTTCATTGACAAAATCTTCATTTTAAAAGGTTCAAATGCATTTATTTCATCTTGTTTTATTGCTATAATACTATATTAACTGTGATGATCACAATAAGATTTTTAAAAACCCTTCATTTAATTATTCATCCTTTATAAATTGAATCAAAGTCAGAAAACCTGCTAAATTAAGAATAATTATCTTTAAAAATTTTAAGATGTTCATCCAGTCATCCAAACATAAAATTTTATACTCAGGAGTAAAAAAGAAACTAAAAATTTTCCAGATAAACTTTTCTAGCTTTTGGAGCATTCAAAATGCCTAAGCAATCAAATTACAAGTGTTTTGTTTTCATATTCACCCCTTTGACAGGTGATAGTGTTTTTAAAAATAACATGACATGAAAATTGCCCTCAGAGTTTAAAAGTTAAAGAAATGAGAAAAATAAAATATGAATAAATGTCTATATTAATTAGAGCCAAAATGGAGTTTCGAAAAAGGTATCAAAGTTACAGAATTGTCATGTATAATTGATTGTCGGGCTAGTATCTGTCTTAGTCTGCTTGGGCTGCCATAACAAAATACCATAGACTTGGTGACTTAACCTACAGAAATTTATTTTCTTACAGTTCTAGAGACTGGGAAGTGCAAGATCAGGTGCTGGAAAAGCAGGTTTTATTCTGAGGCTTCTTCTTTTGGCTTGTAGGTAGCCATCATCTAACTGTGTGCTCACATGGACTCTTCTTTGTGTGCACACAGGTAGGGGGTGGGGTGAAGAGCAAAGAGAGAGAGAGAGAGAGAGAGAGAGAGAGAGAGAGAGAAAAAGAGAGAGAGAGAGAGAGAGAGGGAGAGGGTGCAAGCAAGCTCACTGGTGTCTGTTCCTCTTCCTCTAAGGACACCAGTTCCATAAGATTAGAGTCCTATTCTTACGACCTCATTTAACCTTAGTTACCTTTTTAAAGACCCTAAAGACCCTAATGCTAAATACAGACCCTAATGCTAAACACCCTAATACTAAATATTGAAGATTAGGACGTTAACATATGAATCTGGGGAGAACACAATTCAATCTATAACAGTATCTGAAACTTGATTAATGGGTAAAATCTAAATAAGTAAAATAAAGAAAAGAAGCATCAATATTAAGAATTAAAAGTCATGAAAAAGGGGTCATAAGTTAATAAACCATATATTTTCTGGAATTAGATACATAGTCAGATCTAAAGTATAGGATTGGTAATAAATAGAAGAAAAATACTGTTTCCAAGAAGAGAAGACCAAATATTAAAATGTTTTAAAAATCCAAACCATATTTCATTCCATCTTGCTCCTGTTCTCTCTTTCCCTTTCTCTCTCCCTCTGTCACACACACACATACACACACATGCACACACACACACAAGCTTCTTTAAACTGTATATGTGTTACTATTCACAGAGGTTTTATGATAATATTTTGAGAATATTTAAGTCACATATTGAAATCAGCTACATAAACAAGTTAAACTATTTTAAATACATAAATAACAGTGCTAAGTATTCATTAGTTAAACATAATTTAAAATGATAGAAAGGTAGAACTCTTGCTTCTACACAGGCTACTTTAACATGCCATCTCATTATTTGCTGCTATATTACACCAGAGATTCATATAGAATGCAGTTGTATATGAGAAGCTTAAGTCATACATAAAAGAATGTCTTCAGAAATGGGATCATTTAGACATTATCAGACATTAAAAGTCAGCACATAACTGTGTATCTATGTTCATCCTATCTTCCCTTTAAGGACAAACATCAACTTTCTGATTATTATTTCACTTCTAAAAGAAAGAAAGAAAATATGACAATTATGATTTAGATAAGTATAGGGAACTTAACACTTCTTGTTAATTTGTCAATTATGGTTCTTTTACATAATCTAATTATTAGTCTGTGGAGGCTACCATAAAAAAACACCACAGACTGGATGGCTTAAGAAACAGAAATTTATTTTCTCACAGTTCTTGACACTGGGAAATGGAAGATCAAAGTGTTGTCAAGGTTAGTTTTGGGGGAAGCCTATTTTCCTGACTTGAAGACAGCCACCTTCTCACTGTATCCTTGCATGGCCTTTCTGGGAGGGCTAGGAAGAGGTCTGGTTTCTGTTCCTCTTATTATAAGGATATCAGTTCTATCTAATCACCTCATTTAACCTCAATTACCTCCCTAAAAGCCCTTTCTCCAAATACAGTCACACTGGGGGTTAGAGTTCAACATATGAAGATATCAAATTTGGGGACATAATTCAGCCCATAACAATCTGTATCTGATTTCAAAGAGAAGGCACTTGATTTCTTCATACTTAGAACTATGCCCCAAAACAAGGCAGAGAAATTAACATGGAAACATAGATCTCACCCCTAATGGAAATAGGAAATATCTATAACTCCTACACAAAAAAATAAAGAAGAGCTGCCAAACGCGATGAAGATTAATGGACCAGTGGGATCCTGTCAAGAATGGACACCTTCATTTGCAGGTCCCAGACACAGCCTGTGGAGTATGAAGCTATTCCCAAAGTAGAGCTTGTGCAGAGAGGTGGACAGGGTGCTCTGCCTGCTGTGGGCCAAGTACCTTAATTTAAAAAACAAATCAAGGAGAAATTTGTCAAAGACAACCTACCTCTCCTTCCAAAAATAAATTCTGCTAGGCACAAAAACATTCACAGGGTAATGTTAAAAAATTCCTTTAAGGGCTTCCCTGGTGGCGCAGTGGTTGAGAGTCCGCCTGCCGATGCAGGGGACATGGGTTTGTGCCCCAGTCCGGGAAGATCCCACATGCCGCTGAGACGTGGCCGCTGAGCCTGTGTGTGCGGAGCCTGTGCTCTGCAACGGGAGAGGCCACAACAGTGAGAGGCCCACATACCGCAAAAAAAAAAAAAAAAAAAAAAAAAATTCCTTTAAGAAGCTGACACATTTAATGCTGTTTCAAAGCACTGGGAAAGAAAAAAGGGAAACTTTCATTAATAATGTTAATACAGGTTTACCTCAGAGACCTTGTGGGTTTGATTTTGGACCACCACAATGAAGTGAATATCACAGTAAACTCACACAATATTTTGGTTTCCCAGTACATATAAAATTATATTTATACTATATTGTAGTTTATTGTGTGCAATACATTATGTCTAAAAAAACAATGTACATAAATTTAAGCTTACTTTATTGCTAAAAATGCTAACCATCATCTGAGCCTTAAGTGAGTTGTAGTGGTAACAGACATCACTAATCACAAATCACATCACAAATATAATAATAAAGAAAAGTTTTGAAATATTGCAAGAATTACTAAAATGTGATACAGAGATACGAAGTGAGCAAATGCTGTTAGAAAATGGCACTGATAGACTTGCTGGACACAGAATTGCCACAAACCTTCAATTTGTCAAAAATGCAATATCTGTGAAGCACAGTAAAATGAGATATGCCTGAATATACTACCCAAAAGATAGCCATGGGGAGAAAAAACACAGAAAAATAACATTCATGAATACAGATATGAAAACTCTACCAATATTAGTCTATAGAATACAGCAACCAAATAATAAATACAACCAAAATTAGATTTTTCAGAAGTCTCAGGATGGTTCACTATTTGAAATATTTTAATATATTTCATTATATTCCTAAGACAAGGAATATATATTTCAATATATATATAATTTAAAAAACCTTTATTATAAAACTGTAACAGTTAAAAAATGGGAAAGCAGTAAATGTCTATCAGAATGCAGAATTTCTATCAGAAATGCATTAATGTCCACCAGTGGAGCTCTTGTAACTAAATTATGGCACATTCATACAATGCAGTATTGATTAGTTAATACAATTAAAATGCATTCCTTTATATACTGCTGTAAGGCATTATTATTGAGTGAAAAAAAACCCACAAAACAGTGTGTGTGTATATATATGCTCAAATACATATTATATTCATTTATATTAAAAATGAGTAAATATACTTGAAATGTATAGTCTATTTGTGAAATAATATACAGAAAACTCACAATAATCATTGAGAAACAAAATTTGAGAAAAAATGTAGTTTCTATTGTATATTCTTTCTTAGCTTTTAATTTTTATAGCGACTGCATGCATTACCTAGTCAAAAATAAATGAATTGATTTTTTTTTTTTTTTTGCTGTACGCGGGCCTCTCACTGTTGTGGCCTCTCCCGTTGTGGAGCACAGGCTCCGGACGCACAGGCTCAGCGGCTATGGCTCACAGGCCCAGCCGCTCCGTGGCATGTGGGATCTTCCCGGACCAGGGCACAAACCCGTGTCCCCTGCATTGGCAGGCGGGCTCTCAACCACTGCGCCACCAGGGAAGCCCAATGAATTGATTTTTTAAAAATATACAAGCTTTTGTACAGTGGCAAAAAAAAGGATTAGGCAAGTTGATTCACAGGCAAAAGGAGTACTAAAAAGAAAAAATACATAGAGGGACCAGTAACCATGGGTATACTGAGATCACCTTATCTTTAAGACGCAGCCCAAATATGACTGCTTCCAAGAACCCTGACTTGGGAAACCCAACGTAGGATAATTTATACTTCTACAAACCATAGCACTCTCTTTACTTGTCCTATACTTTGTACCTTGTTTTATAGTAATTAATTTGCATACTTTAATTCTCATACATTAGTGCCTTTCCCATGTTATTTACATTTTGCTAACCTTCCTTGAGCAGATAAGACAATATCCATCCTTCAAAAAGTATTAGCTCAGCACATTATTTTCTTTACAAAGCCTAGTCAGCCTAAGTTTTTAGTTTTCCAAGAACTCCTTGATTCTTTTATGAATCCCTTTATCCTACCACGTTATACCCCAAATTACTTTTTGCAAGTTCTTTTTCCCTTCCAGGCCATTGACTTCCAAGTCATATGCTACAAGTTTCAGTTCATTCAACCTTGACTGCAACCTCTGAGATAGGGACTTTACCAATATTTTGCCAGTAAGATACCTAAGGCCTCAGGTGATTAATTTGTCCAAGTGAAAAGTAATCAAGAATGAAAAAAAAAAAAAGCAAAAGTAATCAAGACTGGATTTGACTCAAAGCCATCTGATCGTTTGGTTACACATTTAACATCTATGCCAACACCCAGAACTTAATATTGATATTAACTTCTAGAGTTGTGGGGCTAAGAAACCACACATTCTGCTATAAAGTAGAAAATCCTTGGACTTATTTGTGAAAGGAATAGAAATATTATTCCTTATCTAAGTTTAGTCTCTCATATCAGTTTACCTTTGAAAGGATGTTTAGTATTTTTAATCTTAGTCTAAATTGTGATCACTCAAATGTTGCTTTGAACTAGTATACATAGTTTCAAATTATAATAGAGTAACCAGGAAAAAAGCGATATAATGAAACAGTATATCCTAAATATTCTGCTATATAATTTCCTAAAAGGACAGAATTATGATGATACAATAAAGTGTGATGACTCAATGTCTCCTTGATTATGTCAATTAAACCTGATAGTCTGGGAGGCACGATCAAGAAGGTGGAATAGGAAGACCCAGAGCTCACCTCCTCCCACAAACACACCAAAACTACAACCACATATAGAACAACTCTCTCTGAGAATGACTGGAAGATGAGAAGAATGGCTCTTCTACAACCAATAATATAAAGGAAAACACACACACACACACACACACACACACACGCACAAAGCTTGGAAGGAGAGGAAGAGAAGCTGTCTAGTTTGGACTCGTACCACCAGCAGGTGAAACACAAGAGGGGGACATCACAAACTAGGGGATCCTTCCTAAATGGTGAGGGTTTGAGGCCCATATTGGCCACCCCAATAGTGAGGTCTGGCACTGGGAGGATAACTCTCTCAGCTGTTTTGAAAACGAGCCCTTACGAGAGCTGTAGGAAAGCAAGACTCTACTCTTAAAGGGTACATGCAAAGTTGTGCTAATTCATAGTCCCATCACAGAAACAGCAGATTGAAAAGTGCTTGGTGATCTGGCTGGCTTGCCAAGACTGCCCCAACACTCCCCCTAGCATGCACCAGGCTCTGGCTCCAGTCCCTCTAGCTACAGCCCTACCAAGGTGGTCACTGTCACCACACCTTGAGAGAAACTGTAGTTCACACCAGACTCTGGCTCTAGCTTCTCTGGCTCCAGTCCACCCCACCAATGTGGTGGTCCCCAGCACACCCCAGGAGAAACCCTGGTTTGTCCTAGAGTTGGTCTCTAGCAACCTCCAACTTTAGGATACCCCCAACAAGGCAATACCTCCACCAAGGCAATAAAAGAGCAGAACAGAACCACAAAAACAACCAGAAAACAAGGAACAAAATGGCAGTAAGTATATATCTATCAATAATCAATTTAAATGTAAACGGACTATGGGCTCCAATCGAAAGACACAGGGTGGCTGAATGGATTTCACAACAAGACTTATCTATATGCTGCCTACAAGAGACTCACTTCAGAGCTAAAACAACACACAGACTGAAAGTGAGGGGATGAACAAAGATATTGCATGCAAGTGGAAATGAAAATAAAGCTGGGGTAACAATACTCATATCAGACAAAATAGACTTTAAAACAAAGTCTACAACAAAAGACAAAGAAGAGCATTATATAATGATAAAGGCATCAATCCAAGGAAAGGATGTAACATTTGTAAACATATATGGACCTCACATAGGAGTTCCTAAATATATAAGCAAATATTAATAGACATAATGGGAGAAACAAACAATAATACAATAATAGTAAAGGACTTTAATACCCCACTTACATCAATGTATAGATCATCCAGACAGAAAATCAATAAGGAACCAGTGGCTTAAATGACACATTAGATCAGATGAATATATATATATTCATATATATATATATATAGAGAGAGAGAGAGAGAGAGAGGGAGAGAGGGAGAGAGAGAGAGAGAGAGAGAGAGAGAGAACATTCTATACAAAGGCAGCAGAATACACATTCTTTTAAAGTACACATAGGACATTCTCTATGATAGATCATATGCTAGGCCACAAAACAAGTCTCAATAAATTTAAGAAGACTGAACTCATATCAAGCATCTTTTCTGACCAGAATGGTATAAAACTAGAAATCATTTACAGGAAGAAAACTACAAGACACAAAAACACATAGTGAATAAACAACATGCTACTAAAAAAAACAAAAAAGAGAGAGAGAGTCAACAAAGAAATCAAGAAGGAAATCAAAAAATACCTGGAGATAAATGAAAATAGAAACACAACTTTCCAAAATCTATGGACACAGTAAAAACTGTTCTAAAGAACGAAGTTATAGTGATACAGGCCTACCTCAAAAAAAAGAAAATTCTCAAATAACCTAAATTTCTTCCTAAAAGAATGAGAAAAAGAACAAAGTCCAAAGTTAATAGAAGAAAGAAAATGATAAAGATCAAAGCAGAAATAAATAAAATATAGATCAAGGAAGTAATAAAAAATATCAATGAAACTAAGAGCTGCTTTTTTTAAAAAAAGATTTTAGGGCTTCCCTGGTGGTGCAGTGGTTGAGAGTCTGCCTGCTGATGCAGGGGACACGGGTTCATGACCTCGTCCGGGAAAATCCCACATGCTGTGGAGCGGCTGGGCCTGTGAGCCACTGAGCCTGTGTGTCTGGAGCCTGTGCTCCGCAACGGGAGGGGCCACAACAGTTAGAAGCCCGCATACCGCAAAAAAAAAAAAAAAAAAAAAAAAAAAACAATTTTAAAAATTTATAAACCTTAGCCAGACTCAAAGAAAAAGAAAGAGTCCAAATAAATAAAAATAGAAAGAGACATTACAACCAATTTCACAGTGGTACAAATAATCATAAAAGAATACTATGAACAGTTATACACTAACAAATTGGACAACCTAGAATAAGTAAATTCCTAGAAACATACAATTTTCCAAGACTGATTCAGAAAGAAAAAGAAAATCTGAACAGACTGGTAACTGGTAATGAAATTGAATCAGTAGTCAAAAAACTCCCAAAAATAAAAGCACAGGACCAGATGGCTTCACAGGGCAATTCTACCAAATATTTAGAAGAGTTAATACCTATCCCTCTCAACTTATTTCAAAAAATTGAAGGAGAGGGAACACTTACAACTTATTCTACAAGGCCATCATTGTTCTGATACCAAAATCAGACAGACACTAAAAAAAGAAGAAAATTACAAGCCAATATCCCTGATGAGCATAGATGCAAAAATCCTCAACAAAATATTAGTAAACCAAGTTCAACAATATGTTAAAAGGATCATACATTATGGTCAAGTGGGATTTATTCTAGGGATACAAAGATGGTTCAACATTCGCAAATCAAGCAACATTATATACCACATGAACAAAAATCACATAGTCATCTCAATAGATGCAGAAAAATCATTGACAAAATTGAACATCCATTCATGATTAAAACTTATCAAGAAATTTTGTATAGAGGGAAGCACACCTCAATATAATAAAGGCCTTTATGACAAGCCCAAGGCTAACATTATACTCAATGGTGAAAAGCTGAAAGCTTTCCCTCCAAGGTCAGGAACAAGACAAGAATGTCTACTCTCATCACTTCTATTTAACATAGTGTTGAATGTCCTAGCCATAGCAATCAGACAATAAAAAGAAATAAAAGGAATCTAAATATGAAGGAAGAAGTAAAACTGCCCCTCTGTATAGATGCCATAGTACTATATACAGAAGACACTAAAGGCTCTACAAAAAAAACTATTAGAACTAAGAAATGAATTCAGTAAACTTGCAGGATACAAAATTAATATACAGAAGTTGTTTCATTTCTATATACTAATAATGAACTATGCATTTACAATTGCATCAAAAAGAATAGAATACCTAGGAATAAATCTAAACAAGGAGGCAAAGACCTGTGCTCTGAAAACTATAAGATATTGATGAAGGAAATTAAAAGTGATTCGAATAAATGGAAAGATAACCCATGTTTATGGATTCAAATATTAATATTACTAAAATGTCCATACTATACAAATCAACCTACAGATTTCATGCAATTCCTATCAAAATACCCGTGACATTTTTCACAGAACAAGAACAAATAATCCTAAAATCTGCATGGAATGACAAAATACCCTGAATAGCCAAAGCAATATTGAAAAAGAATAAAGGTGGAGGTATCATGCTCCCTGACTTCAGACTATACTACAAACTATAGTAATCAAAACAATATGATATTGGTACAAAAACAGACACATAGATCAGTGGAACAGAATAGAGAGCCCAGAAGTAAATCCATGCACATATGTTCAATTAATCTATAACAAAGGAGGCAAGAATACAGAATGGGAAAATGACAATCTCTTCAAAAAAATGGTGCTGAGAAAACTGAACAGCTATATGTAAAAGAATGAAACTAGAACATTTTCTCACACCATATATAAAAATAATCCTAAAACATATTAAAGACAAATGTTTTTAAGGTATCTAAAACCATAAAACCCCTAGAAGAAAACATAGGCAGTACACTCTTTGACAACGATCTTAGCAATATTTTTTTTGGATCTGTCTCCTCAGGCAAGGGCAACAAAAGCAAAAGACAAAAAAATAGGCTCTAATCAAACTATAAAGCTTTTGCACAGCATAGAAGACCACCATCAAAAGAAAAAGGTAACCTACTGAACGGGAGAAAATACTTGCAAATGATATGTTTGATAATGGTTTATTACCCAAAATTTATAAAGAACTCATACAACTCAATATCAAAAAACAATCCAATTAAAAAATGGGCAGAGGATCTAAATAGCCATTTTTCCTAAGAAGACATACAGACAGCCAGAGGTATATGAAAATGTGTTCCACATCACTAATTATCATGGAAGTGTACATCAAAACTACAATGAGCTATTACCTCCAACCCTTAGATATACATGCATTCAAAAGTCCACAAAAATATAAATTGCATTACAGTTATCTATGACAGGGAACTTGTGCTAGCTAAGACATAAATATTTGTGATTTTTCAAAAAATTTTACAATGTGCTTGTATTATTTTCATATAGATATTATTTTTACATTTAAAAATGAAGTCATTCAAAATTGAGTGCAGGAAAGGATTAATTTCACTCAGGACATGGACCAGTGTCAGTAGAAAAAGTAGAAGACTTTGTGATTGACAGGGACAATGACAAAACAATGAAGCAGATACTAAACAGATTCATATTAACAAGTGCGTATGATCATTTTAGAAAATTTTCCCAGGAAGTATACTATGTGTTACTATTTATCCATTTGGAATCTGGAAATGAAAATTTGTAGTCCTAAATAGGATACAATAAATTTGGTGCTGAGATATATAAATAGATATTTTAAAATATTTATAAATAGATATTTAAAAATAAATAGATTTTTAAATTTTAATTAAATTAAGTGTTTTTAATCTAAGAGAGGGTATGATTTAAAGAAATCTTGAGGTAAGTTTTGAGTTTTCTTAATGTAAATATATCTGGTATTTGGAATATGTTATTTCTATGACTTAAGGCCAGAATTTCCTAAACTGTGCTCTGAATAAATTTAATGTGTCCCATGAAAATAATTAATACTTATGCTATTTTTCCTACCAAAATTTATACTAGAAAAACACATGTAAAAAATCAATTAAACAAACATTCTTTTAATTACGTAATAATCTGCCTTTTAGAATCAACTGAAACAATCCCTGGGAGACATTTGCTCTGTGTTTTGAGGCAGGGGCAACATTTACCAGCTGACTTCTAATCTCATGGTGGCACACCTTGAAATCACCTACACAGCATCTGTTCTCCCTGCCTTCCTTACCAGTAGGAACCTGGTTTTCTTTAGGGTGCCCAAAGCCCAGCTACAAGATTTGATTTTTCTCAGCTCCTTCGCAGCTAGCAATGGATAAGTAACAGAGTTTGAATCAGTGAGATGTAAGGGGATGTCTACTAAATGAGCTTCCAAAAAGATGTTTTCCTGGTAAAAAGGAAAGATTCAGCTGCTTTGCCTTTTTTGCCTTTGTCCTCCTTTTCTCCTGCCTGAGACACAGATATGACATCTATAGCAGCCAACTTGTGACCATGAGAGAAAAGTCACATGCTAAGGATGGTGACCCATGGAGCCAGACAAAACTCGGGTCCTTGATGATTTCATAACATCACTGCACCAGCTCTGGTCTACTCATCTTCAAATTTCTTGTTATAAGAAAAAGAACTACTGAACTATTGTTGTCAGATTTCTGTTACATGCAGCCTATTGCAATCCATCATCTTTTGATTGGTTAACGTAAATGTCACATACCTTGCTACATAATTTGAGCACATGTCTATTATATTAAGCAATGTATATTCAATATTAAACAATTTTACAACACTAAATAAAATATATAGCCATGTCTTGGTCTTACCTGTTGTAATGTGAATGTTAAGTTTAAAGTTAACTCAAAAGAGATCACAGTCTTCACTTTTATATGTCACTCATTACTCTAAATGTAATCAGAAGTTATTTTTAAATATGCCAAAATTATTCTCACTGCTTTTATTTATAATCTTAATAACACATTGTTGAGAACAACATTCTGCTTGTCCAAGAGAGTGAAAAAGTGTAATTTGGTTCTGTTTACCTCTAAAGGAAAAAAACAGATTTTAAACAGAGAGATAACAAATGAACATAGCTTGTTAAATTATTTCCTCTCTAAGTTCAAGAACTGGATTTAGGAACTATAATCCAAGAACCTAGCTTAGAAATTTGTCATCATGTGGTAAAAGAAAAAATATACATCTCCTGGAATTGAGATAAGTCATTTCTCCTAAAAGAAGGGTTTTTATTCTTCTTGTTCACTACTTCAGGATTCAACATTTAGTCTTTTAAGAAAATTCCCAGAAGATTTTATCTCTGGATTTGATCTCAGAAAGTGATGGTAATGGAGAGTTTCTGAATAAAGACATAAGCATTTTTGTCTACCTTGTTTTGATTAAAGCAGGAGTAAAAAGGTAAGTGACTTATCAAGATGCATTAGTTTTTGTGCCATTTTTACCAATATAATATATAAGCCACCAAATTCCAGTGTGGCCATTTTTATTTAAATCTATACTTATATTAAGGATATATTCTGGTCACAAAAATTTTAATGTGTCACACATCAACAGGAAATCATTGATGTGCTGTGAGGGCAATACTACAAACAAAGATTTTCAATCTGCTCTCATGGCACTTAACATGTGCAGGAAACAAATCTCAAGGCAAGAATGTTGTAATAATA